>NC_090444.1:495341919-496591919 GCF_031143425.1 Pleurodeles waltl
GATTATCAGTTAAAGCCCTTATACAAGGGATGCCAACAGGTTGAAACTCTACCTACTACATGCTGAAACATCTGATTGAGCAATACAGACCAATCACCAGTTATGGTGGGAAATGCACGACCATCGAGATAGACAAATGAACCCTAGTCAAATGTCTGACACAAGTGCTACTTTCTTTTGAGGCTTTCACATGAGAAGTCAGCAAGGAGGACAGTATGATGAGCCACCCTATTCCATTATTACATATGCTACAGGAGCAGTTAAAAAAGGTGTTGCAAAGGTTGGCCATTGTGAATGGCAATGGAGTAGCGCATGTGTGGGTTGAAAGCTTAATCCTTCGCTTGGCTAATAATCCAAGGCTGCAAAGAGAGATTGTGTCCTTTAAAGGGTTTATCTGTGCCGCAATGCTTGATCCATGGTACAAAAAAATACTGGCCACGTCATTCATTTTTCAGAAGGGAATGTTTTACTATATAAGATGTGGCTGGTTTTGCAAGCGAGAGACCTGGACGAGGAACAACTGGAAGTTAGAGTCCCGGACAAAGGTTGTGACATGCAGTCTTCATCCTCTAAAAAGGGCAGGGCTGATGTCTCATAGCAGCCAACACCAGCTACAGAAGAATCAGATCCAACCACTGCAATGGCTCCGTTTCTATTGGCAGGGCATAAGACGAGTGCAGATGGAAGGAAACAGAGGCCGAGCAAGTGGTAGCACCAATGGTATAGGAGGATGCACCAATGGTCAGAGCTCATCAGGCTGGCAATAAAGTATCTGTCTCGTCCAGTAGCCACTGTCTCTGCTTGTTGTGTGTTCAGAGCAGCTGGCTTAGTTGAGACAACAAGAAAGGCAATCTCTATCCTCAAAATGTGGTTAAAACAAAGGTTAAAATGACATTAAAGTTAAGTATTGCAAGTCAAACTAACATGCAAAAAAAAATCCCCACTGAAAAGTGCCATTGGTTAGTCAACTAACTATCATGTGGCCCTGTAATGCACTGCTTATGACCTTACATATTGCATCATTCATGAGATGATAAATTATATCATTAATGACATCACTGATTACGCCAGTGAAGACATCACCAAATGATTGTGATGGTGAGCTACAGAAGTTGTGGATTGGAAGTGATTTAACAAGCTACAATTAAGCCAAATAATCTATCGACATTTAGTTGATAATAGACATAACATTTGTCAACTTGCCAGACACATAGGAAATATGTCATCTCACCCACATTTGGTGGATGTTACACACTTTTTAAGATCTTCAAGCACCTAAAAAACAAATTGCTGCCATAGGCTTGATGGCATCATCCAGGGGCAGATTTACTAACATTTAATGCAATGCAATGAAGCAAGACAACTTGTTACGCTGTGTTACTGGAAGGGGAGACAGCAGAGGTGCACCATATTTACTAAGATATGCCACATGTATGCTGCCTCTTAGTACTGGTGCTCTGTGTGCTGCCTAGTGTCAATGCATGCACTAATGCACCATCCAGCAACAGTGCCTGCATTATAAGCATGATCATTTTTGTGAAGGAATGGCCACGTTTCGTCACAAAAACAGTCCTTAGAGGCATTTTCTTCTTTGTGTGCTGCAGAATGGCACAATTCTAGGTTTACGTACCTTACTAAATCTGCGATTGTGTCAAAAACATGGATAGGAGCATGGGAATGCCCACAGTAAGCCCATGCAATGCCACTCTGCCAGTTAAGGGCTTGCATTGCCTTGCATCACCTTGTGTGATACAGGGACAACACACACAAGCCCTTAGTAAATCTCTTCCCCAATTTTGAAACCTTTACCACCATAGAAAAAACTATAATTTATATCCACTTTAATGGGTTCACCCTCTTTTTTGCTAGAGTTCTTCATTGGTTTGAGACACAGAAATGATGTGGGGAAGCAAGGGGAGTAATAATTGACATAAGTGGCAATGAGTCCCAAGTGGCTCACTGAACCCTGATAATTGTTGTATGTTATAATTAAAATAACATCTCAGGAGCCATTTCCTCGCTTGCAAGTGGACCAATGAAACACTAGATATACTACTGTGAGAGAAGAGAGGGGGTGAAAATCTATTTGATAGGAGGAATCCTATGGGATGGGGTAAGGAACATTCCATAAAAATGTTAAAGAACCAGTATTAGATATACAACAATATGACATTCCTGTATATTCAGCATTTGGAGGTCTACCAATAATCCACAATTGAGGATTGCAGTAAGAAAATAGTTTAGATGCTACTTTTAGGATCAAGTATCTTACATTAAGCAACACAATGTGGATAGGAAGTCGATCAGGTATAAAATGTAATGCACTCACAAGGTATTTGAGTTACTAGTTAATGAAAAAAAAGGAAGTAATTTTGACAGCTGACCACAAAATACTGTAACGATTGCCAAAGAAGATGCCATGATTCACTACATGAATTATATTCTCATCATCTCATGATACAAGAAATGTTATACTCTAAAACGCCTATTGTAAAAGTTCAGAGGATATGAAGGAATGGATTTGTTATCAGTTATAAAATGGTCATTTCCACTTCTATTCTATTCATGACATTTGATTCCCATAGTGATATTTTTTTGTGTTAGGAAGACTGAACCTGCCTGAGGTAGCATGCCCCCAAAGAGTTTTTAGTTTTAACTGAGTTCTTTTGGACCAACAGATGAAATGTTTGATATCTGCATCAGTTTTCTGCAGTGTGTCCAACATATTGGATGGCAGAAGCAGACCGAAAACATAGTTGTGGCGAGGTGCTACAATCATTTTTATTATCTTAAGTTTTCCACACAATGACCAGTCTAGTTGGGTCCATCTGGAAAAGTCTGCAGTTCTTTGTTTAATAAAGGAGTTCAGATTGTTGTCAGTAAAGTTTTCAAGACGTCTATTAATGTTGATTCTCTAGCATGTGAAACCACCTGTGACCCATTTCATTGGATAGCCATATGTAAACTGATCTTGGTAGTGATATTTGTGGAATCACCCTCTTAAGGACATGCCATGACCCACCATATTGAGTCAAGAGTTTGAAAGTTATGCAGTAGCCACTCATAATACACCTTCAACCTGGCCCGATATACAGGTTTTTGCAGTTTGTAAAATACACTAAACATATTCCTGAGATAAGCAGAATGGCCTACAATTTAGAGCCACACTTATGACCAAACTAGGTGGTGAACTGTATCTTCTACATTACTCAACAATGTGCAAAGCACCACAATCTTCAGGAAAGTTGTGCAAATAAAAGTCAACACTTTGGCCCATATTTATACCTTTTTACCACCACATTTGCGTCATTTTTTTACACAAAAACAGTGCAAACTTTCAAAATACAATTGTATTTTGTAAGTTTGCACCATTTTTGCGTTAAAAAGAGGCAAAAATGCAGCCCAATAAAAGTATAAATATGGGCCTTTATTTCTTAAAGTTCCTCAGGTAACTTAAAAAAGAAAAATTTCTTGTGAATCTAGCACTGAGAACACTGATTCACCAGTGAAATTGAGAAGGCAAGTCACTAATTACCTTCCATGCCGATACTGACTTAGAAGGCATAATCATTAGACAAGTTTGCAGCCTTCCAACCACAATTCAGCTGTGCCCCAAAAATCAGATTGGGCATTCCCCTTTTCAACCTCACATCTAGTACCTATTTTGTAAACAATTTCACTGAGATCCACCACTCACCCCAATCCAGAGGCTTAGGCCCATATTTATACTTTTTTTGCGACGCATTTACGCCGCTTTTTAACGCAAAAGTGGCTCAAACTTACAAAATCCAATTGAATTTTGTAAGTTTGCGCTGCTTGTGCATCAAAAAGCGGCGCAAATGCGGCGCTAAAAAAGTATAAATATGGGCCTTAGTCTGACACCTCTTTTCACATATTTCTCTCTTTGCCAGGAGAAGCAAAAAAAATAGTTTAATTTGTTTTGCTGCCAGCTTAGTGACTTTTCCCTCCTTCCACGGTACACCAAATAGAATTACCTTGGGGCTTACTTCCAACTTCAGTCCTGACAGATCTGAAAATGTCCTAACCATTTCTTGCCAGAAACCCTGAAGGACCGGAGAAGTGGTAAACAGATAAAAAATGTCTGCTGTTTGCTCTCCACATCTCTTGCTCCAAGCTTGATCATTCCCACTGAATTTAGCCAGCTTTGCTGGTGGCCCGAAAGCTCTGTGAAGGGTGAAAAAGAGGTTCATGTTTAATGTATCAGATTACACAACTGAATAGAGAGATTTCATAGATACTTGCCATAAATCCTTCAACTCTGCATCTGGCAAGTATCCATCCCAGATCCGATGTGGCAATTTCACGTTTTCCTCTGTTGAATCAGGAGATTTTGATACCAAAGTGCTACTTCTTGTTTCTTCCTGAGGGGGTCCTGCAAGTCCTCCTGAATTGCATGGGTCTCTACATATGTCTACCTTTGGGTCCCTGACCAGACAGTCAGCTGATAATACTTAAATATGGACAATTAACCCTTGGTAATTTCTTGCCAGGTACTCCATGAAACCCCTTTACCATCTTTCACTTAACTGGCCCGTTTGTTATTGCTACACTCTCTCAAAGGCACCTCATGTTGGTCTTTCATACAGTCAGGAGTTCCCGGAGAGTCCCAAACTGGCAAGAGCTTGCTGTAGTAAGGTATCCTCAGAAGTGATCAAATTGTATATCATAATCTTGCAGCAGATTGGAAACACTTCAGCAGGACTTTCTTAAAAAAACTTTGGTTCACTGAATTTAGAGGAGAAACACTCCCTTGAAAAGCCAGCTAGCACTGCTCTGTTCATATCCCCTGCTGCTGACTCGTTAGGGTGGAAGAGAAGCTTTCTACAGTTTTTCAGCTGAAATGCCCAGCAGTGTAATTGTATATCCGATAGGGCTACGACCCCTTTATTCAATCTTCTTTTAAGTTTCTTCCAGGATATTCGAACAGCCTTTCCTGCCCAGATATAAGAACTGATTTTCCCTTGAATTTTGGCTAGCTCTTTCTTATCAAAACTGTGAGGAATATTGTCATATAGGATGGTAAGCTTTAGCAGGATGGTCATTTTAACCAGGTTTACCCAACCATAGATGATGAGCAGTAGGTTCTGCTATTTTTTCAATTGCTTATCCAACTCCTTGCTCACCCTCTTTATGTTAACTCTTTCAATGTCCTCTAAGTCCTCCACAATTATTATTCCCAGATTTCTTATCTCTCTTTTATGTTCCACTTCCTCCCACTCTAGGTTCCAAGTCATTGTTTCTGACCTGGATTCATTAACTTTGTATCCAGAGAAGTCCCCCAATATTCTTACCTTTAGTGTGGTTTGTGAGATGGCAGAATTAGCTCTGATTATCAAAGCTACCCCTTTTGTTCAATGCTGCTGTTCTGTTTCTAGTACTTTCTCCACCTATCTCTGCCTTAGCAAATGTTTCCTGCATTCTTGCATCTATAAATGTGTTTCTTTCAGAACTGTGATTTCTGCCCTTGAATCTGCCAAATACTTCATTATGAGTCCGCAGCCGTTGATGTTGCAGCTTAATAGAAAGAGTCTGAACTCCCTGCAGATCACCCTTTATTCCAGTAAACATTCCTTAAAGACTGACAAAGTTGATACTTATGGGACAATAAACATCCACACTGTATAAACTTCCACTCTCCATACAATTTGTGTAGAAGACTCATGGACAACTATTACACAGGGACAAGTGCCCAGATACAGATGGATAATCTACTGTGAAGAGAAGCTTTGGCGTATCTCACAGATATTTGGCAACAGGCTTTGGTTTAAAATCACAGCCTACTTTGAAATATGACTCTGCAACAAACACCAGGTATGCATAACCTTTACCTTGTTAAACACAGAGTTCTGCTTGCACCCAGAACTTTCTTGTTCAATAAGCCATGCCCCAAATACCTCTGACATCCAGAGTAATACCTAGTTCCAGGGCCTAATCTGTTTCCATTCTCTACACCCACACATGTGCACACAGTGGTCTTATGTTGTACTTGGCTGTAGGCCCTTTCCTTTCAATGTTCTATTTCTAAAATGATTTAAGGGTTTATTAGGTGCATATTATTATCACTGATGATTTTTTCAGTCATTTAACATGTAATCAGTGAATTAATATATAATGTGATAAGCAATGCATGACAGGGGTGCAGTTTGCTAAACTACAACTATAATTGGGGCATTTTAGAGGTTTTTGTTTGTTTAAAAAAATTAGTTCTTATCTCATTTTACATTCAACACCTAACAATAACATTACTTTAACCTTATTCCTTTTAGACTTGAGTGCCTACTCTTCTGTTTGTATATCCATGAAAAATCTATCTATCTATCTATCTATCTATCTATCTATCTATCTATCTATCTATCTATCTATCTATCTATCTATCTATCTATTTATCTATCTATCTATCTATCTATCTATCTATCTATCTATCTATCTATCTATCTATCTATCTACACAGTGACTTGCTAAATCTTTGGCGGCAATTGACAATCTTCATGACATTTTCCAAAGAAAGTTTCCTCTGCGGTATTGGTACGCATGGAAAGTTTTGGGGTGATCCATCAAGCGGGCAGAGAAAAGGGGAGGGCAACAAAGTATGTTTTCCATGTTAATTTCCATAGTGATTTTAGACACCACTGCAGCCCATATCGGAATTACACCAGATTTGGTAGGAAGGAAGGCGTTGGTCCAAAAAGCACACTTTTTGTTATTTGATGTAAATCCTTTCAGTAGTTTTTGAGGAAATCCAAATTTGTATATTCAAGCCATGATTGACTGGCCACAACCTGAGCAGAACGTTGCAGCCACCATTTTAAGTTACGGGATATGGTCCGTTGACAAGGTGAAGTAATAGTGTGTCTTTTTTGTTTTTTTGGTTGTTTTGAGAACACGTGCTGATTGAGGGAAGAAGCGGAGGTAAGGTGACCTTTACTGTTGAACGCATTACACACATACCCACCAGCAATTTTGTGACTGTCTACATAGGCTAGTGTTTTAGAGCAACTGTTTAGCCAGTAGCAGAGATGGCATCTTGTTGGATGACTGCTGCTCAATCCCTAACTCGGATTATAGAGAACAGCTCGACATAGGATCAGAGACTGAAACAACAGATACTGAGACAGCATCTGAGGGACAGGACAATGGTACAGTCTCTTGGAGTGATTTTTCAGTTGGAGGAGTCACATCCGACAACTCCTCTTCCAGTGATTCTGAGGTAGGTGAGAAGGACAGTCCTGCTGTCCCTTCACAACCAAAGTCTGCAGCAGGACAATGGCCGGATAGCCAAACCAAGAGAGGAGCAGCGGCAAGCACATAGACTCTATGTCATAGAGAGTGCTCTCTTGAGAGCTCTCCATTATAGATCAGCCCCAAATTCTGCCCCAAATTCCACTTCCTAAATCGTATTGTGGAGACATCAAAATTATCTATCAGAAAACAACCTGGTTCTGTAAAGCAGGCACCTGCATTTTTGGTTGTGGGTTCAGTGGCCAAATAGGGAAACCTACCAAACCCAGGCATTTCTGGAAACTAGACTCCCGGGGGAGTTCACTGAGGTGTGGCTTGTGTGGATTCCCCAATGTTTTCTTACCCATAATACCCTGCAAAAGTGAAATGTTGAATAAACTCTATTTTTTCTTGCATTCCTGTCACACAAACTACAGGAATATGCTGGGATCTACAAAATTCCTACCACCCAGTGTTTCCCCACATGTCCCTGACAAAAATGCTACACCACTTGAGTGCCTGTACCTAGTGCCTGCGCCAGGAATGGATCTCCCCAGGGTCAACAGTTGCCCTCATGTAAAGACTAACATAACATTGACCGCTGTGTGATCCATTCATGAGACAGGCACTAGGCCTACCCACAAAAGTGAGGTGCCATTGTTATCGGGAGACTTGGGGTAATGCTGGGTGGAAAAAAGTTTGTGACTCCCCTCAGGTTCCAGAACTTTCTGTTGCCGAAATGTGCAGCAAACATGTTTTTTTAGCTACATTTTGAAGTTTGTAAAGGATTCTGAGTGACAGAACCTGGTGAGAGCCCCACAACTCACCCCATTCTGGATTCCCCTAAGTATCTCATTTCCATAAATGTATAGGTTTGGTATGTGTTCCTAGGTGCTGGCTGAGCTAGAGGCCAAAATACACAGCTAGGCACTTTGCAAAAAACAGGTCCGTTTTCATTGGGTAAATGAGGTGTGTCGATGTTGTGTTTTGGGGCATTACCTGCCTTGGGCACTAGACCTACCCAAACAAGTGAGGTTCAATTTTTATCGGGAGACTTAAGGGAATGCTGGGTGGAAGGAAGTCTGTAGCTCTCCTCAGATTACAGAATTTTGTAGCATCAAAATGTGTGAAAGAGTGTTTTTTTTTTAGCCCAGTTTTGAGGATTGCAAATGATTCTGGTTAACAGAACCCAGTGAGAGCCCCACAAGTCACCCCATACTGGATTCCTCTAGGTGTCTACTTTCCATAAATGAATAGTTTTAGTAGATTTCCCTACCTGCCGGCTGAGCTACAGCTCAAAATCACAGCTAGGCACTTTGATAAAAACACATCATGTTTTCGATGGAAAAATGTGATGTGTCCATGTTACGTTGTGGGGCATTTCCTGTCATGGGCACTAGGCCATTCCACACAAGTGAGGTACCATTTTTATTGGGAGACTTGGAGAAATACTGAATAGAAGAACAAGTGTTGTTGCCAATTGTTTTTTTTTTTACCTTGTTGCCTTCCAAATGTAAAGCAGCGTCATTTTGAGAAATGCCCTGTAATTCGCATGCTAGTATGGGAACCCCGGAATTCAGAGATGTGTAAATAACCACTGCTTCTCAACATCTTATCTTTTGCTCATTTTGGAAATACAAAGGTTTCCTTGATACCTATTTTTCACTCTATATTTCACCAAATGAATTGCTGTATACCCGGTATACAAAGAAAACTCATTGCAGGGGAAGCTCATTTATTGGCTCAGGGTACCTAGGGTTCTTGATGAACCTACAAGCCCTATATAACCCCGCAACCAAAAGAGTCCAGCAGACATAATGGTATGTGGCTTTTAAAAATCTGCCATAGATGGAAAAAGTTACAGGAGAAAACATGGACCGAAATGGCTGTTTTTTTAAATGAATTTCAATATTTTTTTCTATTTCAGCTGTTATTTTCTGTAGGAAAACCTCAAAGGATCTACACAATGACCTTTTGCTGAATTCAGAATTTTGTCTACTTTTCAGAAATGTTTAGCTGTCTAGGATCCAGCGTTGGTTTCACACCCATTTCTGTCACTAACTGGAAGAAGGCTAAAATGGGGTATGTCCCAGTAAAATGCCAAAACTGTGTCTAAAAATCTGGTTTTCTGGTTCAAGTCTGCCTAGTCCTAAAAGCTGGGAAGATGGTGATTTTAGCACCGTAAACCCTTTGTTGATGCCATTTGCAGGGAAAAAACAGATGCTTTATTTTTTCTCATTTAAAAAAAAAAACACATTTTAGCTGTATTTTGGTAAATTTCTTGGTCTCCTGTAGGGGAACCCACAAACTCTGGGCACCTTTACAAACCTGAGAATGTTGGAAAAAAGGATGCAAATATGGCATAGACAGCTTAAGTACACAAAAAGTTATGTGGGCCTAAGCACAAACTAGTCCAAATAGCCAAAAAAGGGCTCAGCACTGAGGGGGGGAAGGCCCAGAAGCTAAAGGGTTAATCCCCTTCCATAACCACCCAACCCAATGCCATGCACAGCCTTTGGTGCAGTATGGCCTGGCTGAAAGGCTTGCAGCCAGGTCCTGTGGCTCATACCCTCTCAACCCCATGCCACTCATGAAGTATTTCTCTGTTTGGTGGCGATGTGATCATATTCCTGTGCATGAAAAACTCATCTCCAAAATCAGCAGGAAATGCATTCATGGGTCCATTTAGTAAGCTGTCCATCATCCTGGGAAAAGGACGGGAAGATGTTGCATACCACTAATGTATATGGGGTGGGGCAAGAAGAGCAGGGCTTCAATGCCATTTTTCATACTTGTCTTTTTTAAAAGGAAGAACACGATCACTGTCTCGGCAGCAGATGACAAGAAAGAAGCCCCTCCTCATAGTCACTATGTGTGATAATGGGCTAAAAAAAAGCAAGGATTTAAACACATCCATCAAGGTTTACAGACAACATTTCAAGATAGAAATACAGTGAAAAAGCACTTGCTTTGCATTGATCATGCTCAAGACATTAGGATGATTAGAACCTTACGGAAGTGGAGGTTGACCTTGTCCAACCGATTTTTTTATATCTGTAAGTGCTTCCCATTGAGGTTTGTTTTTTTCATGCCAGAATGAATCCTGAACTGTGCATTTATCCACAGTTTTGTGCAAAATGTCTACCCAACTGGAAAGCTTTCTACTGGTTAATTAATAAGTGCTACCTTATAGGGTATATGTGTAGTCAGGGCCACTAGAATTATGCGGCAAGATGGGGCTAAAGCATGTGGCAGTGTTGATTAAATTAAGAGGCAAGAAACAGTAAATTATGCTGCATAATTTTATAATAGTATTATTTCATTATTTTGTCATGTTTTAACTTGAAAAGACTGCCTCAACATTGATTGCACCTCATCAGTACCAGTACAATCTCCAAATATAGTAATAAGCTACAGAAAGGTGACCTGTCCAGCTTTGCGAAAGGCCTTCCTCCACATGCCAGCACGCACAGTTGAGTTTTTAGTAACTTTTGAGCTGTTTGAGCTAGAAACTATTTTGTTTTGTTAAAATCTGCAGATTATTCAGCAGATGATGGATTATGTGGCAAATGTGACAAATCTATAACTATGCAAAAATCACTGCAGGCGCACAATCGTATAATTCCAGGGTACCTGCGTATAGTGCATCTCCTAAATTACAGCTGCGTAAAAGACAACAAAGTAATGACTCCAGGGACCTTGTGTGTTTGCAACTTTGCCAATGTTATTCTTCCTTGATCATCTTCATCAGATAACTTTTCATGGTGGAAATGCAGAGAAAATACACTTGAATGTTTTCCATTTTTTTTTATCTTTTAAGGGACTGCAGGAGTTCCCTTAAGGCTTTCGTGGTCCCAGCCAGCACCCTCCTCCTGAGTGAGCTGGCATTGCTCCTGCACACAGGGAGCTGATGGAAATGCAGCTCCCTGCATGTGGGAACAATACTTTCATCTCTTTCCCTTCCCAAATGTCAGTGGGCACAGAAAGAGATGAAATCTCTGCTACTAGCAAGCGGGAGCATTTTCACAGCTCACACTTGCTGATAGTGGAATGTTTGCTTTTGCCTGCCAAGTAAAAGAAAGCAGCTAAGTGGACACATTAGGAGATAGTAGGAGCTGGCCCGGGGGAGGGGGGCTGGCAGTCACCAGGGCCATATACGCCTTCAGAAGGAGGGCCATGCAGCCCCCCTTCTTTGTTCTACATGGGCCAGCCTGGGGGAGGTAGTAGTTCCTGAGGCCACACAGCCGCCTCCGTTCTTTAAAAATTCAAAAGGCCCAGAGAATGTGGTGGTCCTCATGGCATGGAGGGTCAGTGAGGCTCCCAGCAAAAATGTTGCTTTTGCTCCTGGGAAGTAGTAGTCACTGGGGACACCAGGGGGTCTGCACGGCCCCTGATATAATATTTTGAGTTAACCTAGGGAGGTGGTGGTCCCTGAAGTCCAGGAGGGTCCACGCAGCATAATCTAAAGTTTAGACACAGGGAGGTAGCAGTAAGCCCAGTGCACCCCCTCCACTTTTATAGAATTAGCATGTCCACAGGACCTGGCTCACCCGGGGGCTAAGACAGCATCAAGGGTGTTTTTTTTTCTGCGGATCCCCCTGGGATTTTACCAACATTTTTTTTTTTTTATGCTTTTTTGCCATGTAGGGTCCCAGGGCGACCCACCTCCTTTTCTTATTTTTTACATTTTCTTTTGGGACTTGGCAGATGCCAAGTCCCAAATCACTGCCAACAGTTCCTTGTTGAAGTTTTGGCAGCCAATCAGATCTCAGCACATGATCTCCAGAATGCACTGAGCCTCTGTGTCTCTAAAACTACTGAACATATGTACATTAAATCATGCTTTCTGGACCAAGTGCTAGCTTTCTGCCAAATTTAGTGTTACTTTGTCCCGTGGTTCAAGCTGTAGTTGTGTTTAAAATCCCCTTGCTTTATGGATCACCCCTGAATCTTTCCAGGAAGAAGCTGAGGTGGATAAGTATTATTGTTGAATGTTTTATGAAGTTTGTCAAATGCCACCAGAGTTATTAACAAACCAATAAATGTTCTTCCTATGCAATTGCGGACCTAATTATAACTGCCCACTAGGGACTGAAAAAACAAAGGCTAAGTTTAGTTGACTGAGCTAGCTATAACTGAGGGGCCCTGTGTATGCACCAGAGCATGCCAGATTTCTTTATGAAAAAAAAAAAACATATTGCCAGATTCTGAGTGGCCCATGGGCCACTTGCAGTGGGCTAGAGATGCATAGTCCCAAACAAAATTAAAGAAGATGGTGTCCTGGGATGGGCAATGGGGCACCCAATAAGTAAAAATAACAGAAGAAAATAATAATTGAGTGTAAGGAGCCATTTATTTATTATTCACTGCCCTGAAAAAGTCTTCTGGGTCATTAACTCCATGACCGGGAAAGAGCTTACCATATTTTAACTTAAGTACTCTGAACTGTAGCTCTATGCTCCCCCACTAAAGTGCAGGGCCCTCTTGTGGTTAATTCTATGAATGTAATATGTGGCCTAAAAAATGTTAAAAGATGACTCAGAGACATGTTGATTTTGTTATTGACACTTTAAAGAAAATGATTGATAATCATTGTTTTTAAGCATTTAATGAGTGAATTAATGAAATATACTTTTTAATATAATTTTTTGTTATTTTTGAGGAAGACAATACGTCTCTTTTATATATTCTGTCCACTTGATAAAACTAATGTGTCCACTTTTTATTTGTTGGTGTTCTGACCCTTTGTCACAGTTAGTAAGTCTGCCTTATTTAAAATAACACTATTTATATTATGACAACATATATTAAGTCAATGGGGTTGGGCACTGGGCCTGGCCAAATGCCATGCTCTACAGGGTGCCCAACTCCACTTCATGCAAGGCCAAAGGGTATGCATAGTGGATGGGTTGGGCACCAGAGAGGAGTTGGGCATAGAGCCTGGATCAAGGCTATGTCCTTTGTTCAACCACACGCTTTACTATGTGGGAGTAGGAAGCTTGCAAAGTTTTGGGTGCAGGGCAATTGACATCTTACTTTACGTTAGGAAAAAAACAAAAAAATTCACAGAAAAAACTAAAGGTTAAAGTGATGTTATTGTTAAGGATTGTTATGATATGTTAATTTACATAGAGATGGTAAAGTTAAGCAAAAATGTCAGTTAAAACATACCATTTTAAATAAACATCATCTACTGAAATTCACCAGTTATAGTTATTTGAAGTAACTATAACCCACGCCCTAAAGTATCTATTCCCTCGCCATGCACTGCTAATTACTTCCCATGTTACATCACTTGCGACATGTTCTGTAAGGTCATTGATAGCATCACTGCAGCATCTGAAATTACATCACTGATGGTAACACAGTGCATGGCGGAGGTGCAGAAATAGAGCAGCAGCAGACTATAAACTGTGGTACATTTCACCTACTGCTAATATTATTTTGTCTTAATTGAGAGTCTCAGTCTCACACCTTTCCCTTCGCCTCTAGAATATGTAAATTGGTTATGGAAAACATAGAGGCCCTGGCTGCTACTAATGAGCCTCCCCCTCCTTCCTGCATAGCTCAGTAAGTCACTGAAGTCTTGGAAGGAAGAAGGTTGATCAACAGTGTGGCACAACACTGTTGTCCACTTTTAGAGCTATTTGTGTGTCTGTGTTGAAAAACTCTTTTATGATTTTGTAAACTGTTTGTATGCCATTTTGAACTTTTTTTTATATCAACTAAAAACACGGAAAGTAGGTTCCAACAAATTTAAAAAAAAACATTTACCTTCCTGTGTGCAGTCAAGAGCTGGTCCCTGTGTTGAAAACTTTACTTCTCTGCAGACAAATGTATTGAATTCCATATAATACAGAGCAATGTGGTGGTACAGTGGTTCTGATCTTGGCAGAGGATGGCTGCATCAAGAGGAAGATCAGGGACTCCAGGTATCACACTGTATATTGGACCACTTGATGTATAGGCTTCTTTATCCTCTTACTGTTTTCTTTTGGCAGCATTGAGCTGTATGAATTACCATGACGTAAGGTGTTTTAACATTCCAGAGATACTAAAAGAATACTTTCTCACAATACCTCTGAAATACTAGTTGCTCATTGTGGAAAAACTGGGCTGATTGCAGAAGCCCCCTAAATTTTTGCCCCCATTTTTCACTCATACTGATGTTCTTCTGACTCTGATGGTGCCCACTGCTAAACAGTCCTGTGACTGTGCTCTGACTAAAATAGTATATACAAATTAGGCTAATTATAAGTGGCTGTGCCACCTTACCTATAAGTCCCCTGTATATGGTAAGGCATGTATATTTGGGGACCCCTGCATGGGTAGTACAACTATAGGTGCACTGCTGTGATGGCCATTATCATTTTAAAAACTGGTCTTGCTGGTTGCTTTAAGTTAAAGTTAACCTCAAATTCAACTCTGGAAATAAAACTACTTCCAAAGTACTGAGCTACCTTATATTTACACATATGTCACCCCTAAGGTATGCCCTAAGTTCCTCCAGGGTTCAGTCCAGTGGAACTATAATTAGGGACTTTAACAAAGATGCTTTATAAACCCTAGTGAGGGAAAAAATTGCCAAATTTGTTTTCCCCATTGTGGTGAATGGGCTTCATAGGCTAACATGGAGAGACTTTATTTTAAAATAATAATTTCTCCTTTTCTATAGGAAGGATCTAAATATAGCAAGTTTATTATCAAATTAAACGTTATAATAAATCCAACAACTTGCCACTGTTGAACTTAATATAACTTGAACAGGAAAATAGTTGTAGAACTCTTGCTAAACGTTACCAACTTCAGCCCTGTAGAGCTCTTCTCTGATTGGTCAGCTTCTGGCAGTCCGAGCCAGGCTGCCTTGAGAAGGTGTGGAGTGGCCTGGGCTGAAGCAAGGGAAGCATCTGGTGAAAGGTGATATGCCTCAACAGGTGGTAGAACAGGATGAGGGAAGAGCAGTCAAACTGGTCTTTGAAAGAGGGAAGGGCATTTGGGCAGCAACCGTACCTCCCCCATTCCTGGCAACCCCAGATAACCAGGTGCCCCTTGATTAGATTAAGAGAGGGCTGGAAAGGGGTGTGTTATGTGAAACTTAGCCACACCAGTGGGTGGACTCAACCAGATCCAAATTTTCAGATTACATTTTTGCCATCTTGAATTTTTGAGGAATTATTATTTTTGCCTCACTTCCCAGGAAGTGGTCACTCAAGAGAGTGGTAGCCTGCACGTGATTTGACAGGAGCACCCCCCTGCTTGCCACCCTAGGAGCAAGGGTAACATTGGCAGAACTGCCCCACACTTCAGATTCCTTTTGAAATAAGACAAGAAGAAGGACTGCACTGCTGGACTCCTGAGATTTACCTTAACACTGCACTCAGAAGGGCTTCACCAGTTACAAACTTTGGGCTTTACCAAGAAAATGACTTTCCCTGGCTTCTACTACTTCAAGAAGGGACTCTCTATTAGCTACAGGTATAAAAAGCTAACCAGAGTTCCCTGAATCAAGCCCTGCAGAAATTGACCAGCTGACCAGTGGTCATTTAAGGATTTGCACCAGGTGCATTCTGTAAGTTGGAGTCTTAACACCCAAGGAGCAACTCAGAGCTTCTGGAACCTTGTGGTGAATTGTGGACACTTAAAGGACCTTACAAGTACTTATAGAAGAAGATCCAGAAGTTTGGAGAAGTTTGGAGCAACTTTGGAAAAAAGCTCAATTAGTAGATCCACCCAGCATCTGAGTTAAGTAGACCAACATCGATCATGACCCATCCTGACTTACAGGTTCATCCCGCTAATAAGCCTCGGAGCCCCACACTCCCAGAATTGCACTGGGGGCTCGTGAAAAGGCATTCCGATGGTGTTGCATCTAAATGGGCTTGCTGAGGAGGGTTGTCCGACGTCAAGGAAGAAAAGCTCCAAAAAGGTTTCTAAGTATGAAGGTAAAACTTTGACCAAGGCTTCCCATGCAGTGTATCCAAGGAGGGCTCCATCGAGGTTGGCTTCACCTTTCAACTTGGTCTCAGACAAAGATCTCTGTCGCGAAAAGGTTTCTAAGTACAAACATAGGAAACTTGACCTAGGCCTCACGTGCAGAGTATCCAAAGAGGGTTCCAGTGCGGTAGGCCTCAACTTGTGACTTCATCCCGATCAAAGAAAATCTTCAAGAAAAGGACTAAGGGGCATATTTAAGAACAGTGGCTCTGCACCCAGTGCAGCACCACTTTTTCTGCTCCCCTTAGCGCCCGCCTACTGCCATCATGTTGGTGCCATATTTAAACACAATGCACCATTGTGCAGGGTTGGAGGCAATAGCGTCATTTTTTTTTTTTTTTACACCAATTATGTACTCTGAAGGAGAAGTGCCAAAATGTTTGCGCTACTCCTACAGAGTACATAAGAACCCATTTTAAATAATGGTGTGCCCCTTTTTAACAACTTCTCTGAGCAGGCGTTAAAAGTGCCAAAAAAAGGAAGCAAGGAAATCTCTCAGATTTGTTGTGCCATTTTTTCAGCCCGCCTAACGGGGGAACACCCCCTTTGCATACATTATGCCTGGCACAAAGGGTTACAAAGTGTTGTAATGCATGTATTGCACCACTTTGTAAATATGGCATGGGGTCTTTGGCCTTCTAATGCTACATTAGCATCAACAAAGTACGCTAATGAGGTGTTAGAATGGAGCTTGGTGCTCTTAAACTTGCCCCTAAGTGTAAAGTTAAAACTTTAACTGAGGCCTCCCACTCAGTGAAGCCGAGCAAGGCTCCATCGCGGTTGACCTCAATTTTTTACTTTTCCCCAGCTTAGTGTGACCAGATGTCCAGATTTGGGCTTTTGATTTCTAGAAAACATTAAGGGGGTCATTATGAGTTCGGCGAGCGGCTGCACCACTTTACCGCCAGAGCGGTGAAGCCCTCGCCCGCCCAGCGGGAAACAGGGCCTTTACATTAACGTCGGCTCCTATTGGAGCCGGCGCCAATGTGGCGTGCGAGGGTGCAGCAGCACCCATCGCGCATTTCACTGGCCATAATTCGGGCAGTGAATTGCATGATGGGGCTGTGCATGGGGGCACCTGCAATGCCCGTGCCAAGGACCCCGAGTCACCTATTCTGCCAGCCTTTCCCTGGTGGTGTAAACCGCCAAGATAAGGTTGGCGGAATGGGACTCATAATCTCCAGGGTGGCGATGCATGAAGTGTCACCTTGGAGAATTACAAAAAGCAACCTGGTGGTGGCGGCATTTCAAACAAGGCAGCTCCACCATGTTCATAACATGGCAGGTGGACTGCCACGACTGCAGAGGCCCGCCCCCCACCATGAGTCTGGTGGTCCTAGGACCACCAGACGCATAATGAGGGCCTACATCTTTAAAGATTCATATCTCTAGTTCCCCTCATTGGATTTTTGTCATTTTGGTGTCATTTTAAAAATACAAATATAATCTAATTTATAACTTGTTGACTTTATGTTGTGTTTCACTTATTTACTGTTTTGTGGATATTAAATACTTTACACACCTGTCTCCTAAGTTAAGCCTAAAGGCTCATTGCAAGCTACCAAGGGTTTATCCAGGAATAATTTATTGAGACCTTGACTGGACCAAGTGGGTGTTTGTGGCCTATTGCTAATCATAGAGACTTACCTGCCCTTACCAATAATCCACTTTCCAACACTCATTGGCTGCAAGTCACTACTTTGGTGGGCCATTTCCTTTCACCTGGTGGAATAGTAAAAAACTTCAAGATGATGGATAGTGAGCTGATGAATGGTCGTCTTCATTGCCCAAGTGGTGTTCTTGCTCTTGACCTCCAGCTGCCATTTGCTTTGGCTGAGTCCCCCAACAATTTCCAAGAATTAGAAAAAATCCAGTTGAGTCTGAAAAGGGTGTGTTTAATGACATTTGCCACTCCATTTTAAAATTTGTCAAATTAATGGTGTTTATCTGCCTGTCACAGGCACCGTGGTACCATTTTTAGGTACTGAGATAATGTGACAACTAAAAATATAGAAATGTCACTAAAACCTTCAGGGCATCTTTCTCTTTAAGGTCTGTGATGAAACCACTGGGCCCAAAGATTAAATAAAAGTACTCCCTCACAATTTACCGAACTTTAAAAAATAATATTTGGGTCCCTGCAGGATGTGGAAAGAGTAGTATAATGTACATGTGATCCCTGCAAAGTCTTTTCATTGGCTCTCTGGGTCACAGAAGTATTGCAATACCTTAGGGGAAGTATAAAATACTAAAGACATGGAAGCAGAATTTGATTGACAACTCAGAAGACACTACTCAGAAAAAGGCCCAGACACACCCTTTAGAAACAACCTCACATGATTTTACTTACCAGCATTTCTGGATTTGTTTTTACAGTGGTTCTGAATGACATTATAGACAGCTCAAACTTCATTCTTGTTGTCTAATTAATGTTACACCGAACTCTGAGGTGAAAAACCTTTCTGCAGTTCACTGTTACCCATCTATAATTCTATGTTGCACTTGGTTTCTTTATGCAGTCTCTATTGTTTACAACAAATTCTTAATCTGATAATTCATTGCAATGTCATGGCAACAGTTGAAAACAAAACTTGCTAACCACTGTTGCTATGTCATAAAGGCTTCCAGGCCAGGCTGGCAGACCTCTCAGAGAGCCTGCAGGCACAGCACTGCTTGTCTGCTTTGACTAAAAGTAGAAGGCACAGCGGCAGGAGGGAGAAAGAAGGCAGGGAAGGTGGTCAGAGTTCATGTTTGAGTCAGGGAGGAGAGACCATGTCATATATGGCCCCTCCATTACTCCCCTGTTCCTGTGTAGTATTTGAAAACAGGGGCAAATGAATTTGAGAGCCATACATAACACAATATTATAGGAGGGTAAAATGTGGATCACAGGGATGTTTTTCACTTCGGGGTTCTGAATGACATCATAGACGGTTTAAGCTTTGCTCTCATCTATTTAATGTCACTCACAACTCCTCAGTTAAAAACGCCCCTGTAATTCACTGTTACCCATCTATAACTTTATGTTATGCATGGCTTCGATAAGGAGCCAGTAGCATAAAAAACTTGTTTCTATCTTCAGTAATTTACTTCATTGACATAGTGACAATGGGTAACATAACTTGTTGCACTTCATAAAGGAATTCCAGGCTGCTCTCGCTGGGCTCTCTCAGAGGCTGTCAGACCGGCAAGGGAATGCAGAGATCACAGCCTCTGGATAAAAGGGTAGAAACAAACAGTGGGGTTGGAGTGAGAGTACACGTACTTTTTTGAATACATTTGGGACGGGGGGAGAGGCTGTATTATGGATGGCTCCCACCTTACTCCTCTACCCCTGCATAGCAGTTGAAAGCAGAGGCAGATAATTTTTGAGGTCATATATAACATAAAATTATAGAGGGAAAAAAGGTAAATTACAACTATGGTTTACCGCAGAGTTCTGAATGACATAATAAACAACTCTTATCTCATTTGACAGTATCCCTCAGGGAAAAACATTCCCGTAATTCACTGTTACACATCTGTGATTCTGTATGTTCTATAATAATGCCTTACTTTTCTCTAAATGTGTTTCAGATTAGCCAAACTCATAATTCATTTTCTCTATAATAGTCGGTATTACAAGTGTGATTCTCGGTTAATACTATTGATTACGTATAGCTCTCTAAATTTCTTGCTGACTACTATTGTGCAACAGAAAAATCTCAATTAAATATAAACAAAAATAGTTCTTCTAAGTATGTGTTTATTTATAATTTTCACTCTGAAACTATAAGATAAATGCTCCATTTCCAAAGATCTAGCACTCAACAGGTTTGGTAGGTATTTTATTAATCTTTTTTCAGAGAGCATCTTGGCAAAATCTCAAAGTGAAGCTGGAACCAGACTTTATTGATTCAGCAAAGAGAAATGTTACTTCTCAATGAAAAAATAAATTATTTGAATTGAACTGAACATTTATAGAGTGCACTGGCACTCCCAAGAGAGCATCCTAGCACTATTGAGGAAACATTTGAAAGAATAAAAGAGTTCATTACCCTAGAGAATGAGGGACTAGAAGAGTGTGTCAGGGATTCCAAGAACTGCATTCTGAGCTAGAATTCAGAATCAATAAACCTTAGATAGCTAGGGAGATGGTTCCAGGCCTCAGTACCTAGAACAGTAAAAAATGTTCCCCATCTGATTCTTCATATAAAAGAGGCAGGTTTGAGCAAGGTAGCTTGAGAGAACCTCAGGGTTCTATTTGTAACGTAGTAAGTAAAACTTGATGTTAAGTATTTCTGTCCAGTTGCTTTGTAGGTTCTGAAGGTCAACAAGAGAATTTTAAAAAGGACTCTCTTATGAACAGGCAGCCAATGCAGAACTTTCAGAGCTGCTAATGCAGATGATCTTCTAGACAATTTAGGAACTAATCTTGTGGCTGCATGGTGGACAATTTGGAGTTCCTGCCCAGTTTGTTTAGAGGACCTGGCGTACAGACTTGTACAGTAAACCAGGCTGGTCATTGGAGGGGCACAGGCTACTGTCTTTCTAACTGTCAGAGGCAGAAAATCAAAACATTTCCTCAAAGATTTTATTAAACTGAAACAAGTGATTGCGAGACCCTGTGGACAGAAAGACAATAAGGAGTCAAATTTTACTCTAAGTTTCCTGACGATCTCCACTGTGGCCCGAGGAGCGGGGGCTGTAACCGGCCACCGTTCAGAAAGGGAAAAAGAGTTGACCTTACTCAGCATAATCCCAGTTTTTCAGTATTACATTTCAGATGGCTATCTTGCATTCACTGAATAACTGCAGTTAAACAATTTTTAAAGTTTAGCTCTGATCCAACTGATGCTTTGTCCAGTGAAAATATCAGCTTGGTGTCATCTGCATATGAAATGGTATCTATACCAAAAGACATAGTCAAGGAAATTCAGGGAGCAATATAGATGTTAAACAGTGCCAGGCTCAGTGATTAGCCCTGCAGAACTCCTGATATTACTGTTGTTTCCTCAGCGGAGTAGTGGCCCAACATAACCATTTGTCTGTAATCTGTGAGAAATAATTTTATCCGGGAAAGAGCTAAGCACAATCCCACACTCTAATCTGATGGAGCAAGATATCATGGGAGATGGTATCAAATGTGGTAGATAAGTCTAATCAAATCAACACCACATTCTTTCCTGCCTCCAATATCAATTTTAGAGTATCCACAACTTCCAACAGTGCAGATTCAGTGGAATGCTTGGGACGAAAACCTGACTCCTGTGAATGAAGTACATTTTCAAAAAATGGCATCAATTTGGTATTAACCAATCATTTTACTCATTGAAGGCAGTATTGACATTGGGTGTAAGTTAGACAGTAATGTAGGATCTATGAGGGGCTTTTTTTCCGAAGTTTGACCACTGCCAGCTGCCAATCTGCCGGCACTTCTGTTGTAACTAAGGAGTTGTCCATAATCTCATTAATTATGGGGTTGAGCGCATCCACAACTTTTTGGAGAATCCGAGGAGGGCAAGGGTCATTTGGCTAGCCTGATTTATGTAACAGGATGGCCTGGCAGGACTGAGCTGATGAAATATTTTGAAAAGCTAGCTCTTGTTCCCACAGTTAAGGGCTCATCAATCGTAGTGTTGTTTATTACAAATGTTGGGGTAATAAAATTACATTGAAGAGACTATACTTTCTCTTTGAAAGAAGAGACAATTGGGCTGCATAGTGCTTGAGAAGGCCGGATCTCTCTTTCTAGTGCTTTGGGTTAAAGACAACATTTAGAAATCTTGAAAATAAGCTTTTGATCAAATTGTGCTTCCTCAGTTTGAGTAGAGAAATAAACTTTTTTAGCAGCCTTGATCTGCTTGTGATAAGCATTCTGAATTGCAACAGGTCTTCCGGAATATAGGCCTTACACCATTTCCTTTCTAATTGCTTGCAAAGCAAATGTTGGTCTGCTAAGGCCTGATTAAACCAAGGGGCTGGGGTAGGGATTTAAGCTTTCTCTTTAAAGGAATTACTGGTGGTAATGCATCAACTGTTTGTAATAGCCTTACTGAAGGACTACACATTGCTTTCAATTTGTCTTTGTAAGGTAGGGGTAGAGATAGATAAGGTAATTGGAAATCTGGGGTCAGGTAGCAACTTTCCCCACCCGCAAGTGGTAGAGGGTCCCAAGATTAAAGAGGAGGAAAGGTTACCTTGTTCCAATTTGATTTTAGAAGGGATTAACATATAGTCTGACCACATCTGCTAAATAGGGTCACCTACTGATAAATTAGGATTATCTGATCAGATACAGTCAAGTGTTTGGCCTGCATTATGTGTAGGTACTGTAACTCATTTGTGCAACCCAAAGTGCCTAAATATCAGAGAAATTAATTATTTCAAAGTCATTAGAGCATTCTAAATGAAAATTAAAATCTCCCATGATGGTAAAATTAGTATAACGAAGCACCAAAGGGGCTAGAGCTTTGCCCAGAGAGGCCAAAAAAGTAGGCCCATCAGCCAGGTGGGCGGTAAATTAAACTACCAGCAAAAGACTGGGAAGAGCTGAGCTTAAAACAGAACCCTAAACCTTCAGCCACCTCCAAGGAGCCGAAATCAAATGTTTCACACTGAAAGGACTCTCTAAAAATAAAGGCAAGACCACCTCCATGAAGCCTAGGTCCGTACTGCCTGGAGATAGTATATTCAGTGGGAAGGGCAAGGGCAATATCAGTATTGCACCAATCTTTCAACCAGAATTCAGTAGTAAACAAAAAGTCTACCTCAAGATTAACAATAAGGTCATGCACTCCCTGGGAGTGTTTGCTGAGGGAACGGGCATTATTGAGGTCACCTTGTATCATCCTTTCTTTATGGACCAGTGTCACGGCATGTGGTGGCAAATCTAGAGGCTCGAAGCAGGCTTTACACTTAATACAAGAAAGAGGACCTTCAGTGTCCGATAATGAGGTGATGGTGTCACAATGCAAGGCCAAGTTATTACAAGCTTTTAAAAATGCAGCTGACATGGGGATACCTGGTATAAAAGGCGCTGGTGGTGATCTGGCCAAATTACAGAATATGATAATTTCTTTTAAGAAGGGGAATGGAAATCAGGTGATGAGATATTTATGCACATAAACAACATTAATATCGTGTTACCTACAAAGAATGTGCCTAATGTTAGAAAGGTTTGATTTAATTTAAAAAAATACACACAGAATAGCTTTTTTATGTAAGTTTGCACTGTTTTTGCATCAAAAAGTGGCGCAAATGTGGCGCTAAAAAGTATAAATATGGGCCGTAGTCTAAACTTAGACTTTTAGGGGCATATTTATACTCTGTTTGCGCCGAATGTGCGTCCAAAATTTGGACGCACATTCAGTGCAAATCTTGCCCCATATTTAAACTATGACGACCGACCCCGCGGACGTCCAAAAACTTCTGTGTGCGTCATTTTTTGGATGCGGGAAACCGCCTTGCGTTAATGACATGCAAGGTAGGTGTTCCCGTCCAAAGAATTACTTTAAGGCCTGTGCACCTTATTTATACTCCTGTGTCAATTTGACGCACAGGAGGGGGCGGGCCTTAAAAAATGGCACCCAGCCTGATGTGCAGCGTTTTTTTAACGCCTGGATGAGGGCAGGCGTTAAGGGACATGTGAGCTCACTTCCATGGTCTCTGACCATGGAAGCAGTCCAGAGGTGCCCTTCCCTGCCCCCAGGGACACCCCCTGTCTACCTCGCCCACCCCAGGAGGACACCCATGGATGGGGGGACCTATCCCAGGTAAGTACAGGTAATTTGAGGTAAGTATAATTTTTTTTTTTTTAAAGTGGCATTGGGCCCCCCTAAATGCCACTGTACCCAATGACCATGCCCAGGGGACAGAAGTCCCCTGGGCATGGCCATTGGGCAAGGAGGCATGACTCCTGTCTTTGCTAAGACAGGAGTCATTTCAATGGGGGTTGTGCGTCAAAAAATGGCACAAGTCCGGTTTGAGCCATAATATTTTACTCAAACCTGACTTGCACCATTTTTTGGCGCACAACCCCATTTTTCCCTACGCCGGCGCTTGCTGGTTTGATTCATTTTTTTTTACTCTGACCAGCCCGCAGCGCCGGCTAACGTCAATCCTTAAATAAGGCGTCCGCATGGCACTTAGGAATGGCGTTAGCGGGAGGTAAATTTGTTGACGCAAACCAGCGCCAGCGCTGGTTTGCATCAAAAAGTATAAATATGGTCCTTAATCTAAGTTTACCATTGTAAATTGGACCTGGAGATTTTAGGGGGATTATAACAGACACACACTGTTGTGAACTCACCTGCTGGGAAAGGGTACTTTGATCCGATTTTACTGTGTTTCATATTGTTTCAGAAGGCTCCGTAAATATGTCTGTTCATTAGTTCTGGGTTCATTGGAAGAATCAGGAATAGTTATAGTATGAATGATTTGTAATACTTTTAAAGATTATAAATTGTTGTTCTTACTGTTGACCACCTCCGGTGCGCTCCTCCTTTTGCCAGTCAGTGGTGCAGAAGCACATCACCATAGAGTTTCACAAGGCCAGCACCTTCATATGGAGGTTTGGCTTTCCCCCCTTCATGGATAATGATGCAGAACTGTGTCACCTAACAATTTTACTAATCTAGCACGCTCAGGTGGAGGTCCTCCTCCCAGTGGGAGGGCTCATTGTAGATATGTACAACATCATCTCTAGGCAAGCCACTTTCTTCTTCAGACAGCTCGCCACCTTTAATTAGGAGGGCCTGCCTTATCTTTTACCCCATCCAAGAACGTGGTTTAACCACTGCTTAACATATGTATTTCTGTAAGTAGTAGGAAGGGATACCTTTAATCACCATATTAAAAGTGACAGTTATCCCGCCCCGGAAGTGACACCATTTCCGGTGGCTGGGACTTCCAGTGTCCCTGAGAGCCCTCCCTGGAAGTGCCATGTGTGTAGGGTGTGTCACGTGGTCTGTGCCCTCATGGTGTCATGTGTTAACTATGTGGCTGTGTCATAGCCCCCATGGGTGCTGGTCTGTGGGCTTCTGTAAGATGTGGGCCTTTGTGTTGTGCAATTGTTTTCAGAGCCTGTGAGGACAGGTCTGGACATGTCAGACAATCAAGGGCAAGTGACTGTTAGGGGTTCTCTGCACAGGGCGGCGAAGGGGGATGTCTGACCAAACCTCCACAGTGTTGGCTAATCCAAAAAGAGGGGCAGGTCAAACATCCAAACTGTTGGCTAATCCTAAAAGAGGGGCTGGTCAAATTATATGTTTGTTAGAGCCAACCAATCATGGTAGAAAAGTAGATCTAAACAGATGTACACCCCACAGGCCTTTTCCAGGGGTTGGTGTCAATGGGAGCCCAGTTTAGGTAAAATTATAAACTGTCTATGTAATTAAAAGTTTGAAACAAAACAATGGTCCTGTATTGCAGATTAAAGCAGATGTATACCCCCAATGACTTCACAGGACAGGGCTCAGAGGCTGACAGGCGTTGTAAATCTAAACAGATGTACACCCCACCGGCCTTTTCCAGGGGTTGGTATCAATGGGAGCCCAGTTGAGGTTAAATTATAAACTGTCTATGTAATTAAAAGTTTGAAACAAAACAATGGTCCTCTATTGCAGATTAAAGCAGATGTATACCCCCAATGACTTCACAGGACAGGGCTCAGAGGCTGACAGGCGTTGCAAATCTAAACAGATGTATACCCCACCGGCCTTTTCCAGGGGTTGGTATCAATGGGAGCCCAGTCGAGGTTAAATTATAAACTGTCTATGTAATTAAGAGTTTGAAACAAAACAATGGTCCTGTATTGCAGATTAAAGTAGATGTATACCCCCAATGACTTCACAGGACAGGGCTCAGAGGTTGACAGGCATTGCAAATCTAAAACAGATGTCTATTAACAGGTCCCAACCCGATACTGAGCATGGGCATAATTAGCAAAAATGGTTCTGGTATAAAAGCCCCCCACACATTCACAGGCCTCTTTTCTTTCTGAACTACATACTTGAAGTTTGTGGAGAGCCCAGGACCACAAGGTTAAAAACAGGAAGTGCAGAGTCCAGACTGGTACTGCTAAACCTCTTCTACTTAAGGATAGTAACAGTGTGATGTTTGTATATGTTTACCTATAGTTTAACAATGCCATTAGCCCCCGTCTGTTTAACTATACATAGACACGTGAAAAATGCATGTTTTAAAAAATGCTAATAACGTATTTTAGAGGGTCTGTAATTATCTTGTGGGATGTATAGGTAGTGTTTAACAATGACAACAATGACAGCCCCATCCTGTTTAACTATACGTAGACAAGTAAAAATGCATGTTTTTAAAAAATAAAATGCTAATAATGTATTTTTGCGGTTCTGTATTTATTTTGTGGGCTGTATTGGGCTTGTTTAACTTGTACAGGCTGGTTCAGGGGCTGTGTAGGGGTCTGTATTTTTGAAAGTCTGCACGTATTTTGGGGGGATGTTATTGTTTATTTGGTATTTGTGGAGTATTGTGCTATGTATATGTCAGTATCTTTGCAGCTCAGTAATTATTTAATGGGCCGTATTGGACATGTTTAACTTGTACAGGACGGTTCAGGGGATGTGTAGGGGTCTGTATTTTTGAAAGTCTGCACGTATTTTGGGGGTTGTTATTGTTTATTTGGTATTTTTGGAGTCGTGTGCCATGTATTTGTCAGTATCTTTACAGCTCTGTAATTATGTAATGGGCCGTATTGGCAGTGTTTAACTTGTACAGGCTGGTTCAGGGGATGTGTAGGGGCATGTATTTTTTAAAGTCTGCACGTATTTTGTGGGTTGTTATTGGTTATTTGCTATCTGTGGAGTCTTGTGCTATGTAATTGTCATTATCTTTACAGCTCTGTAATTATTTAATGGGCCATATTGGACGTGCTTAACTTGTACAGGGTTGTTGTGGGATTGTGTAGCAGACAGTCTTTTAAGTGTGCTTGTATTTAAGATGTGGAGGGCTGTTGTGGTGATCTGTATGTATAGTTTTATTTTATTTTTGATGTGTAATTTGTTGGCTGGTCACTGTATACTGGGGCGTCACAAATTTAATTGTAGGCTTTAGGGGTTAATGAGGGCTGTTCTGGGGACCCCGGTTATTAATTTTAGAGACAGGCCCTCTGCGCTGCAGAGAGCTGAGTTCTAAAATTAATAACTGTGGGCTCCAAAGCAACCTGGAGCTCTAGGAAACCCCATTATCAACTTTTCAGCGCAGTTCTCAGAGACCAAGTGTGCTCTGAGAACTGCTCGCTGAAATGTTAATAATGGGGCGCCCCAGAGCATTCCCTCTCTCGGGGGTGCCCCATCATCGGCATTTCAGAGCTACTCTCAGAGCCCCCGTGGGCTATGAGAGCAGCTCTAGGCGTTTTCTTATATATATTTTGTATTTAATTTTTTATTCATAATACTTTCTGCCACGGAGACCTAGGTATAAAGTTAACAGCGCTCTGCTCGAAGCCCACGTGGGCTTCGAGCAGAGCGTCATTAACTTTATACCGAGGTCTCCAAGCGGCTGCAGCCGCCCCGGAGACCGAGTGTTTTGGTCTGTACGGCGGTTCTTAAAAACCGCTGGGGTATTCCCCAGCTGCTTCTAAGAACCTCAGTGCAGCCCAAAACACTTGGTCTCCGGGCGGCTCCAGCCGCAGGGAGACCTCGCTCCCAAGACATCGGATCTCTGCTCAGACCGAGTGTTTTGAGCTGCACGGAGGTTCTTAGAAGCCGCTGGGGAATACCCCAGCGGCTTCTAAGAACCGCCTTGAAGGTCTAATTATAGACAATGCAGCGTGTATTTCACTGCTGTATTCTCTATAGTTAACCCTTCAGAGCGACACGTCGAGGCCTTGTGGTATTCCACGAGGCCTCGACATGCCGGTCGCTTGCCGCCAGAGTGCGGCTTTTGTTTAAAATAGTAGCTATGGCGCGAGGCCATGGTCTGTGTTACCATGGCCTTGGGCGCTTGAGCCCTTGTATTCTTATATAAAAAAATAAAATACAAAAATAATGAGTTTGGGCCTTAAGGCCCCTACAGGTTTTTTTTATTTTAAATAAATACAAATAAAATAAATAATGAGTTTGGGGGCCTGTGGGGGCCTTGAGCCCGTGGTTCTAGGTCCCCCTGGGCCCCATAGAGCCCCATTAAAAAAAAAAAAATCACATATCATAAATAAAAATAAAAGATGTACAAATTAAATAACAATAAATAAAAAACTATCCCTGCTAAAGATTCTTAGACCCCCAAGCACCCCACACCACTCACCGTAGTTCATGATGGCCTGGGATCCGAGGTTGTTGCCCTGAAAAACCCTGGACCTCACAAATGTTGCATCCACATCCGGACATTTTCTTTTTTTTTTTTTTTAAAACAAAGACTGTGTGCTGTTGGAACTGGCTTAGCTTGGGTGCTCCAACCTGGAGGCTGGAGTTTAGACTGAACTCCGCCCCCACACATGGTTCAGGGCCTTGTTGAGCTCAGTCAAAAACCAGGCATGGATTCTAGGATCCGGTTTTCAGTCTCTTGTACTAGTATAAATTCTAGTAACCTTAATGTTATTAAACCGAGATATGTTATATTTTTTTTTACAAGTGTAATTATGCGGATTTATAAAGACATTTGACTGCCCTGTAATATGTTTACAATAAGATTGTGGATCCCTCAGAATTATGGGCCAGAAACGCCGTTTGCCAGTCGCAAAAGCCTCACCGGAATGCAGAAATGCATTTTGCGAGTCGGATCCGACTCGCAAAATGCATTTCCGACTTGCAAATAGGAAGGGGTGTTCCCTTCCTATTTGCGACTCGCAATGCTATGCAATTCCACTTGAAGTGGATGGTAACCCAGTTGCAAACGGGAAGGGGTCCCCATGGGACCCCTTCCCCTTTGTGACTTGACATAAAAATATTTTCCAAGGGACCACTACCTGCCCTGAAAAAATCCGAAACAAAAAGTTTCGTTTTGTTTTGAAAGTGCAGCTCGTTTTCCTTTAAGGAAAACGGGCCACACTTTGAAAAAAAAAACTGCTTTATTTAAAAGCAGTCACGGACATGGTGGTCTGCTGTCTCCAGCAGGCCACCATCCCCGTGAGTGCCCCTACTCGCAATGGGGTCGCAAACTGCAACTCTTTGCGACCCCATTGCGAGTTGCAGAAGTTGTCTGAGACACCTTTCTGCATTCCAAATTGCGAGTTGCAATTTGCGAGTCGCAGGGACTCGCAAATTGCAAGTCGCAATTTGGAGTTTTGCTAGATCTGGCCCTATATAAATAATGTCTTATAAAGAGAATCCTAGAGTTTGCAATGTGCTAGAGCGCCACCCTTTGACCATTGTTTATTAAACCATGTATAGTTTTTGAGAAAAGCTTTACAATTGCCAATGTGTATTTATACTTCCAGAACATTGACATTCACCAATTTGAACCATGACATATATATATATTATTTTTTTGTTTAATTTAATTTTTTTTTTTTTTTTTTTAAACACTTTGCATGTTTTTATGAAGGGTTCTGACCTAGAAGATGAAATGTGGTATGTTTAAAGGTAATTCTGTCAGACTCTGTTCTGTCTACGTAGGACCGTCGAGAGTCTGAGGAGTCCCTTGTGGAAATGGAGACAGTGCAACAAGGTGCGTTACAAGCCATAGGTCATTCTAAACTGAGTTGTGTTTGCATAGGTTATGATGCAGAACTCAGGTGTGCGATTGCATCTCTGCAACAAATCCTCCATGTTCAAGAGGGGTCAATCACATTGTCTCAGGATAGTGCTTTTGTAGGTAAATAATAGGGTTATTTTTGTAACCCCTTGAAAACCTAAAAAGCCCAACAATCAGCCCTATATTGGGCCCCCTCAGTGAGTTTGTATAGTCTATGTATTATTATATTGTAAATGTAACATTATTTTTTCTTTTTATCCCAAGGTGTCCATGAGGGAGAAACGTCCCTGAATCTGGGTAGGAGCTTTAAAAACACTGGCCGCAAAAGGAAGTCCCCAGCGTCTAAGGACGGCCCACCTATTAAGAAGGGTACATCAAGTCGGACAACCCCAGGTGAGTTTTAGAAACTGTAGAGTCTGATGTATACACTCCTTAGTGTGTCTAAACCTCTTTCACCCCCATAGGTATTCCTGCTATAACAATCCCTAATATGTATTTTGCTATCTTTACATCCTAGAGTCACCCCACAAGAGCTCCAAAGGTGCCGGCCATCCGCCTAAATTGCCTCGGTCATCTTTAAAGGTCAACAATGGGACTGCTCAAAACCCCACAGCGCCATCGGTACTCGTGAACCACCCAGACCCCCAAGACCCGCCCTGCAGCCGCTCTACAGCCACCAATCATGGTCCAGGAACAACACTTAACTACACCACACCATCCGTCATAAAGGGCATGACCAGTTCAGCGAACACTTCTGCAACAACTACCCCGGGGAGGGGGCTTGGACAACCGGACATTATCGTGCTTACATCACCTAACACCCAACAGTTTGTACCGTGTGAGGCCTCTGGAGGGACCCCAAAACAGTGCAGCAATCCTAAAATAAATTAGCTGTCATTAAAGAATCGTAGGAAGAAGTTCCAGACCCCTGAGCTACAATCTGTGCCTTTAGACCTATCTTTTAAACATTTTGTTAAGGTGCAGCCGGTTCCACATATGACCCAATGTTCTAATACAGGTGTGTCTGTCAACGCCCTAACCCCTCCAGGTTGTACAACTAACCCATCCCTGTTACATGACTCGCCAATGGAGAATGATCACCCGTAGAGGATCCTTATTCCCATTGTATAGGACTTCTTAAGGCTCTAGCTGGTATTGACCAGAGTTCTGAAGCCCCCGCATCCCCTCGTGACACTTCTAAGACGAGCCCCTCAAGGTTACAATCAGTAGGGTCTTAATCAGCAGCACCCAGCCACAGCACTGTCCCTACATCAGCGGCCATCACTTATTACGATAAACATTTAACCTCCCCATGTCTGATGTCCCCTGATACACCCCCAGGGCACACGTCCCCACCAGTCCTACACCAAGTGCCTGTGCGCAGTGGTCTTCACCATCCTCATCAATATACCCCGTCAGCAGTATAGGGTGTAGAGGATCGCAAAATCAGAGTTTTGAACACCCTCGAGCGATGATCAGGCCTCTCAAACTCCTGGGTGTTCACACTGGAACCCTGTTTTTACGTCCCGCTCCGATCCAGCAGCAGTGAATGGGGGTGTCTCTGGGAGTTGGCAATCATACCTCTAATGTCACAATTACTGGCCTTGAAACCAACCTTTCAAACCGTACTAGAGTTCTAGACAGCTACATTAAAGAAATATATCAGTCGTTTAGACAATTAAAATTCCAACTCCGTCTAAAAACTTTAAAATTGTGTAAGAACGACTGTAATACAGAGACATCCAGAGCTAACATAAAGGCTTTAAAACAGCTGCTGGCTCGGTGTAGAAGCATGGTGGCCCAAGCTTGCGCTTCAGCAGTTGTAGCCATGGGTAACATACCAGCTTGACTAGGTGATCGTGCAGACCAGGGGAATGTTAGAGCAACATTTACCGGTACAATGGGCCGTAGGTCTAAATATAAAAGGAAGCCACAGCACCTGCTTAGTGGAGCTCTAAGAGTTTTACGTGCGCTCAAAAGTCAGACGCCATGTGAGCCCCTAAAACCACACCCCATAAGGCCTCAAAATATTCAGTTAGAAGGTGTTGATGGTATTCACAGGCCCTCTGTGGATGATGGTCAGAGCAGTCTCAGCCCTAAACAACCTGAAGGAGCCCCACCCACAGTAGGTGAAGTGTCACCACTTGTAAACACCTCAAATATTGTTCAGATCGGCAGGGGTCAGTTACCAAAAACCTGATGGTCCCATAAGAAGCCAAAGTGGATTGGTAGCGCTAGAAATTGGAAGCTTGTAATAAATAAGTTAAAGAAAGCCAGACTCTGTATTACCAGAAGGTCTAAAAACACACCTACAGCTAACCATACCCCGCGAGCTCTCCAACAACCAGTAATTCTCATGCTGAGGCTTCAGAACCAGTATTTATGGAAAGTGTGAGACGGTATAGTCGCGTTGTAGAGCGGTTTAACGCTACAGAACACTATGAGGAGTCTAGGTTTGTTAACCTTGATCGCCTACACTCCTCAGATCATGGCGTTATAGCTATACATCAGGCTGTGCAAACGCTAATCGAACAATTGTTACATGATGTGGGGCCTAATGATTTCTTTCAGGTGTGTTTTCAGGGCCAGGGTCTCAATAGTCCCGTGTTCACCAGACGGTCGTCTCGGGATGTGTTTGACGCTGTAACGTTTTTAGAAAACCTATCTAAACTTTTACAGAGCAAGGCTGAATTACTGGCGTACGGGTCCTTAAGAATCATCGCCCTCGTTGTTAGGGGTCGCGAGGGTGGTGCTTCCAGAACCTTAAAGAGCGTTATGTACAGTAAAATCATCGGCAAGAAATCTCGTTGGTTGCTCGATTTTAATACCGGAGTTACCAATATGTGTCTGGCCGCAAGCATTGCAGGCTTATTGGTGGACCACTCTACCCCAGACGCCGTTATTATGCCGATGGCTGTAGCAGCCCATGAGGCGCTTCAACTACCGTCCAACAGAATGGTTGCTTTTGGGGACCTGGGACTTTTTGAGAACCACTTTGCAGTGACGGTAAAAGTTCTATACCACGCTGGTTCTTGGAAGTACTTCACTACCAATGAAGGTGTGAAAAACAAGAGTGTGTATGTGCTACATCATGAAAACCACTTTTACGGTGTCTTGAACCTGAAGGGTTTTCTAGGTGCCAAGTACGTGTGTGAGCATTGCGATCACATATACAACAATCGGACCAAACATCAGTGTGAATTACACTGTAAAATGTGTCAAAGGGACGGATGTGTCAATGACGATACTCAGAAAGTGAACTGCACAACGTGCAAGCTGTTTTGTCGGTCGCAAGACTGCTTAAACTCGCACATCAGCCTAGCCCAATGTGTTCTTAAAGCAGACTGTGGGGTTTGCGGTCGTTACAAGCCTGTCGACCACAAATGTAAAGGTATGCAGTGCCCTAGGTGTAAAGCGGCTTTTAAAATCGGAACAACCCACTCGTGTTACATGCTCAGAAGTCACCACCAGAAAAAAACAGAAGACTATATCGTATTTGATATATAGTGTACGCACGAGACGGGGCTGCACCAGCCAAACTATATTTACGCCCACCAGCTAACAGGTGATGGGAGCTGGGAGTTTGAAGGGCGGTCATGCGTGAATGATTTCCTCAACACATTCAGGCAACCGCGATACCAGGATTATACATTTCTGGCTCACAACTCCAAAGCATACGACTCGTTCTTCATTATCAGCGACCTGATACGTGAAAAGCTGCCCGTTAATCTCATTACCCAAGGTTCCAAACTAATGTTGCTTAAGGTTGTGCCTTTTGACATTAGGTTCATAGACACCTTGAATTTTCTGCCCATGAAGTTGAGCAAGCTGCCAAAAGCCTTTGGTTTTGAAGGTTGTAAAGGTTATTTACCTCATTTTTTGTAACACATGGGTGAATCAGAATTACAGCGGCCCTATGCCTCTGCCAGACAGTTATGGTTACGAGTACATGATGCCCTCTGAAAAAGAGAGTTTTCTACAGTGGTACGATGAAAACCGTGAAAAATAGTTTCATTTTCAAACCGAATTGAAAGCTTACTGTCAGGCGGATGTTATGATATTGCGAAAAGCATGCAACCTTTTCAGAGATGTTGTGGTGACGATGTCGAAGCGCGTCAGGTTTATTAAAACCAAATCACGCAAGAGTAAAAAAAATAAAAAAATAACTGTATACCTGGACCCATTTCAAAACATTACTTTGGCTTCAATGTGTAAGTCTATTTATAAACACATGTTTTTATTGTCTGGAACTATCACCTTAGTACTGCCTGACCTCTATAACGGTACACAGAAACGTTACTCCACCCCGTCTATTCAGTGACTCATGTACGTCTCTGCGAATGAGAACATCTTCATTCAGCGCGCATTGCAGGGCAGCGAATACCGTCTGGGTTGCTACTACCTAGATGGGTATGCATTAATTAACGGTGTGCCAACCGCCTTTGAGTTCAACGGCTGCTTTTACCACGGGTGTCCACAGTGTTACAAACCCCATGAGTTTAATAGACTGCAGGGCACCACGTTTGAACATCTGCACCGTTGGACTCTGGCGAAGGCGCAGTATGTTGAGAGCTGGCTGTGGATTTGTTCTGAGAACTCTCTGGGAACATGATTGGGTAGCTGAGCTATCGAAAGATGGTGAGCTGGGCACTTTTATTAAGAGCCAGTAGTTACCTTCACCGTTGGAACCCCGTGACGCCTTATTCGGCGGTCGTACAAATGCCATACAATTGTACCGTGTAGCTGGACCGGGTGAGAAAATACACTACTATGACTTCACAAGTCTGTATCCGTTTGTGAACAAGGTGAAGTTGTACCCTGTGGGAAATCCTACGATCATATACAGGAACTTTAAACCTCTCAAAGAGTACTTTGGAATCATTAAGTGCCAGATTCACCCTCCACGGAAACTTAACTTTCCGGTGCTCCCTTATAGAGTCGACGGTAAGCTAATGTTCCCCCTATGCCAAACCTGCACTGAAAGTAAACACATTAGCGAATGCCTGCATAGTGATGAGCAGAGGTTGCTGGAAGGGACTTGGTGTACCATCGAGGTGCAGACGGCCCTCGAGAAAGGGTTTCGTCTAGGTAAAATCCTGGAAATTTGGCACTTTCCAAACACAACCACCCTGCTCTTTTCTGAGTACATCAACTTGTTTCTCAGAGACAAACAGGAGGCCTCGGGGTATCCAGACTGGCGTGTCGATGAGCCCTCAAAGAAAAAGTGTATCGCTGATTACAAAGCTCACAAGGGTATTAAACTGAGACCTGCGTCCATTAAGGTTATTCCCTGCCCGCCGTCAGCTAGCTAAGCTCTGTCTCAATTCCTTGTGGGGAAAATTCGCACAGCGTACCAATTTGTCAAACATCTCCATTGTCACAGATCCAGATGAGCTTTTTAAGTATATATTCATGCCAGTTTATGACATTTCCAGTTGTGAGATTATTGACGACGAAACGGCCGTTCTATGTTGGAAATACGCTAAAGAGTACCCCACAATGTGTAACAATATAAACATCTTTATAGCCTGCTTCACAACCGCTCACGCCCGGCTAGAGCTTTACAGGTTGCTGGACAAGCTTCAGGATCGTTGTTTGTACCACGACACTGACTCCGTTATCTTTGTGAGTAAAGAGGCTGATGAAGATCCTCCGCTGGGTGATTATCTAGGGGATTTGACCAGCGAGCTCGAAAAGGGGGAGTATATACAAGAATTTACCTCATCAGGCCCTAAGACGTACAGTTTTAAGACCTCAAACAACAAGGTTTGCATGAAAGTCAAAGGTATCACTTTAAACGTCAACAATACGATTAAAATAAACTTTGACAGTCTGAAGGGTCTGGTGCACGGGTACTCCGCCTCGAGCGATCACAAAAATAGCAAAGCCATAGTCGTAAACCACCCGAGCATAGTCAGGTCCAAGAAAAAGTGGGAAATTACAACCCAACCATTGTATAAAACCTTAAGAGTAGTGTTTGACAAACGGGTCCTCACAGCGGACTACAAAACACTGCCTTACGGTTATTAAAAGACATTAGAGGCTCGAACCCCACCCAGATATGGACACCAGACTACAACACCCATTCTCCTGCGTTTTAGCTGGTCCCTCCAATAGCGGTAAAAGTTTTTTTTATAAAGAAACTGCTAGAAAACGCTCTCTGTGTTTTATCTCACACCCCTAACAACATTGTGTGGCTTTATTCCTGCTGGCAGGATCTTTACACAGAGCTCACCCTAAAGTTCCCACACATCCGATCTATAGAAGGCATCCCCGGTAATCTCAACGACGATGACTTGTTACCAAAACAACTTGTAAACATGGTTGTGGTGGATGATATCATGCGTGAAGGCGGGGACCACCCCGAGATTGAACGGGCTTTTACGCAACATTCACACCACAGTAATCTGAGCATATGCTATATAGTGCAGAACTTGTTTTGCAAGGGTAAGAGCAGCCGGTCCATAACTCTCAACGCCTCATACCTGGTCTTATTTAAAAACCCCTGAGACAAGCTTCAGATCTCAATTATAGCTAAACAAATGTACCCCGGAAACACGCAGTTTTTCATGGAGGCCTTTAACAATGCTAGAGCAAAACCCCACGGCTACTTACTGGTGGATTTAAAACCCAACACTCTTGAAGACTACAGACTACGCGCCGGTATACTACCACCTGACTTCCCTGTCGCCTACACGCCTAAAATCGGGCCCAAAGCCTATAAAAAGAACAAGTAAAAAGATGTTTATAACATTTACACTCTAAACCTTGTAATATAAGGTCCCCACAATGTCTGCGAGGCTGCGGCGTAATTTAGGCCTCCTAAAAATGCTGATCACAGCCAGCCCCTCGAAAAGAAAGGCAATCCTTTGCGCTGCCTCGGACGATTTAGTGGCCGCCATTTCAGAAATAGCCCTAAACACCATAAAAGGTAATGTCCCGATATCAACGAACCAGTTCCACGTTCTGAAGAAGAAGTGCCACATTATTAAGAAGCTCAGCAATAAGAGGGCGTTGCTCCTTTCTAAAAGAAAACTGTTCAAACAGTCTGGAGGTTTTATAGGGTCGCTGCTAGGTACAGCTATACCCCTAATCACAGGGCTACTGTCGAGACCCTGATGGAGCACGCCCACAAAATGTACCTCGTACCACGGCAACAGCTGGAGCATCTGGGACCTTCTACCACGGATGTCTGGGACATACGCAAAAACGAAACGCTGAAATCAAAGCCATTTTGAACCGAACTGATTTAAAACCACACGACAAAACGGGGCTTTACTCAGGAGCCCTTCAAAACTTTCTACAGTACTACTAGCAACTAACCTCTGAAAAAAACAAACTGACTCTGTATACCCCAGATGCTGAACAGCAGCCAGGACCCTCTATGGCGCCTCAAGACCTAGGACCCACGCCGCAACGGATGCCTTTGTCTTAGACCTTTTAAAAAATATAAGTCAGAAATATAGAGGGGCTGCTCAAATGTTGCTCAGTAAAATAACTGCTACTAAAGATTTGACCACGTGGAACGACCGGGGTGAATTCGTTTACAAGGCTCAGCCGGTTGCTGGTTCCCACATGTATGATCTGGTCAGGGGTCTCACACGGTAAAACCCTATTGACAGAAGACGCTCCTAGAGGTTGGAAGCAGTTCCTAAGTGCAGCTGCGGAACTCAACATTCCTCAACGATTATCGGTAATGCAGAGAATCGCCGTAAGCTTGAAAGTTTAAAAGATCCGACCCCCGCTGTTTTTACAAGGAGCCCCACTATTTCGACATCGCCTTTCTTTCCACAACTAACACCAGCTAGGAGCAGCGTTGCTCTTCCTCTGGGGCCTAAAAAGAGACTATTCAAAATGAACACCTGGCTACTGCTCTAAATTTGTACCCATGTACAGTTTTTTGTTAAAAGTTTTGCGGTTCGAAATATTTTGCTTTATTTTATATGTTTACCCTTGTAAATGTTTGTGCTGAAACAGGTTTGTAATAAACACTTTTAAATTTTCAACAGTAGTCTGACATCTTTTTTTTTTTTAAATGGTTTGAAAATGTGCGCCGTGTGAATAAAAAATTTCCTAGGCTGAAATCATGTTTAAGATGTTTTTATTTTATTTTAGACACTCATAAGTACAAATAGTGGATTTACAATACCTTACACTTTTGACAAAGACCATATTCTGTTTTAACAGCGTCCGACATTGCCCTGGAGTTTTCATTCACATATTTCATAACAACACCGTCGTTGTTTACTAGATCAGCTGAGTACAGATTAAAAAAAATTCTAAACGTCATACCTTCAGACATTTTACTAATAAAGTATATACAATGTTCCCCACATGTGATGGCCAAAGGATCCTGCACACATAGGGGGTCATTCCAACCCTGGCGGTCATCGACCGCTAGGGTGGAGGACCACGGAAGCACCGCCAACAGGCTGGCGGTGCTTCCCTGCCCATTCTGACCTCGGCGCTAAAGGTTGGGCAGAACCTCCATGGCGGCGCTGCAAGATCATGGAGTCATGGAGATTCCGACCCCCTTCCCGCAATCCTGTTCCTGGCGGTTTTTACCGCCAGGAACAGGATGGCGGGAACGGGTGTCGTGGGGCCCCTGGGGGCCCCTGCACTGCCCATGCCACTGGCATGGGCAGTGCAGGTGCCCCCTAACAGGGCCCCAGAGAGATTTTCACTGTCTGCATTGCAGACAGTGAAAATCACGACGGGTGGAACTGCACCCGTCGCACCCCTGCAACACCGCCGGCTCCATTCGGAGCCAGCTTCCATGTTGCAGGGCCTTTCCCGCTGGGCTGGCGGGCGCTCCTTTGGCGGGCACCCGCCGGCCCAGCGGGAAAGCCAGAATGGCCTCCGCGGTCTGGCAGAATGACCGCCATAGTTTGTTATACTCAACCGTGGGTGATGCTTTTTTTACATATTTGAATATCGGCTTTGTATAAATGCTATGCTCAGGGAACTCTGCTAAACTATCAAACACTATAACCGTGTCCACATCCAGAAACAGAGCGGCCCAATGTGTACCGGCCTTGTAATGGGGATCGGTGTTAAAGACGAGGGTGCAGGGTCTTTCTGGGCCTATCTTTTCAGGTATTCCATCGCTAGAGAATACACCTAGAAAGTATTTCTTAGCATAATTATGTCTACTTAAGAAGTCTTGTATCTCCGCAGTGTCCATTTTTTTTATTTTTTTTATTTTACACTCTTTTAATGGTAGTCAAACATAATCTGACGGGCGTGGTTGACCTGGATAACGCTGTCGAATACCAAGAACACAACCATGTTCACATTGGCCACCAGCGCCTGTGTAAAGCGTATTTCCGCTTTTAGATTTCCGTTTTTGATCAGGTTGTAGTGGTCACCGTCTTCCATGTCAGGCGTCAGGTCGAACGCAAACAGCGTGTAGCCGGCCGCATACCCTTCTCTTGAAACAACTACGCCCGAGTCCTGCAGCTGTTTCCCCGTTATCGAGACCAGCCCGAGATATTCCCTGACAAAATTTGATGTTCCAAAATTCGTCATGAAGGGTTTTGCGGGTATCACGGCGCCCTCGTGAACCAAAGGGGCATAGTTGATATCGTAGTGTTTGAAGTTGAAAGGGTTTGAGTTGTAGAGGCCGATAAAAGCTGTATTGTCCACAAACCCTATGAAGATGAGTTTCGGTAATTGTCCCAGAAATAGATTCTGCTGCTGCGTTAATTGGGTACCGGCGGGGATACTGAATATCTTCAGAGCAACTCTTTCAATGGCATACTTGGCGTTCGATAATTGTAAAGCTTCTGCATGGGCCAGTCTGACACTCGGGGACACTTTCACTCTCTTTACAAACAGGCTCGCGGACAATATAACCAGTTTATACTGCTCCGCATCACCGCTGATGAGACAGAAAGCGTCCTTGTTACGATTGAGTTTGATCTTAAGATCTATACCATTGACTAGCAGTTTGTCTTGGAAGAAAAGGTCTGAATGTACGCGTCCCAGGAGGTCAAACTGCCTACTACCGGCGACGAAGCTGGCTCTTTTTTTAAAGCCCTCGTTGTCCCCGTCCAAAGCCGTGTTCTCCAAATGCGCTTCGGTATCTCTGTAGAAGAGCCCTGCTGAAAGCTGTGTGTCCAGCGCGTCACGACTATAATTTAGAATACTCTCTATGTAGGCCCTGTAGGCATACATGTTATCACTCTGCGTGATGAGTCGATCGCCTAGGTTAATGTCCACTTGATTAAACATTGTTGCGATGGGGTAGGCGATCGGGGCCACTCTAGCATCAGCTTCAATGTTGGCACCATTCTCTTTGGTTATTTTACAGACAAGGTGCAGAAGAGTATTGTTGAGATCCAGGGACATATCCTTGGACCCCGACACATAAAACTCTATCGGTGCAAGCGCAGTCAGAGCGGCCATAGGCGACACTTCCATGAAAAAACAGTTTTCAATGCTGGTCTGTGTGGGTTTGAGAGAAAACAGATCTAACTCAGATTTGTCGCATTCACCCGATGCACAGTGTACGAAGGCCATGACGATGCTTTAAAAAATATTCGCATTAGAACGTGTTCTCTTCTTCTTCTTGGAAGATCTCTTCCGTCTTACGCTCTTCTTTTGTGAGGGCCTTTTGAAGTAGTCCTACGCTTCTTATAGGGCATTGGTGGACCCCTATGCCTCGAAGCCCTTCGTTTCCTTTTAACACCAGCACGCGCATTGTACATCATCCCAGATCCTCCTTGGGGCTGTCTGTTCATACGCTCGGCGACCGCAGATGTTACACTACCCGCGACGTCCTGGGCGATGTTCGTAGCAGCTGCTTTAACAGGAGGTTTTGCAATTTCGAACCCTCTTCTCAAAAAGGGCATGGCTCGCCTAAACATGCTCCGGAAGAAACCCTCCAATCCAGCCCCGTACATAACAGGAGCCCCTTGAAAGTAAGGCGGGTGACCTCCATACCCAGCCTGAACTCTATAATAGTCCCTGTACATAGAGGGATCCCCGTAGGTTTTCATGATGACCATCGCAGCAGCCTAATAGTCACCGTCGCGACAGGGTCTTAAATGAAGCTCAACAATAACTTTCCCGTATTTAAAGGCCACCGGCTCCGACTGATCGTTGTACACCATGATGGTTATAGTGTCAAAATGTTTTTTAGAAATTGCCACATAGTCGAGTTTGTGATGTTGCACATTAACCATTGTGTTATTTTCGCCCTGCACAGGGACCCATCTCAACAAAGGTGAATAACTGTCCCCGACCCTCTGCGGTTCTACGATATCGCTATACACGTAGAGTGTATAAAAGCCGCCGTTAATATCGGGGCATGTAGGATCTGGATCCAACTGCCTTTGCACATGCTGTACGGTCCCTAAAATCCGCTGTAATTTACCAGTACATGTAAACCTGGTATCAAACTCAGGGGCTTTAAGAAAGACTTTTCTTCTAACGTAATCCGACACCAGATATATATTCGCATACTCTTCAACGATGCTTATAGATTTGTTGATGCCCTCGACCACCGACACTACGGTTGGGTAATAGCCGTAGGGGAAAGTCTGGGGAAAGGTCAGGGCATCCTGAGTGCGCTTTACATGAAATTTAGCCTCGGACTTTGTAAATGTATTCCAAGTTCCAGGGTACTGTATCTCAGTTAGTGCCACCTCCCAGGGTCCTTTCAAATCCACCGGCTTTGCCAGTTTCACCGTATAACTCGAAATCTGATTGTCTGGGAACATGTCCTTCGAAGCATTGGACGGTAGCGTGATATAAAAAGGTGAGTTCTCCATCTTGGCGCTTATAGATTGATCTCACACACCATGCAGCGAGCTGGCGAGAACCCAACTGTTAAATTTCTTGGGCCACCCTTGCCATTTGACCAACGCCTGTCTCCTGGCACCGCTCCCTTTCCGTTTCAGAACCTTATCAACCCTGTACACCCTGTTCGGATCGTAGGGAACCTTCTGTAACTCTTCGTTGTAAAAGACACATGCTACCTTTTCACCATCATAGTCCTTTAACCTGTAAAAATATACCCCCTCTTTAAGCTCAACACTTTCCACTATGAATATCTCATCGCTGAATGTCTGTTGGTAGCCTTTGGTGAAGACACCTTTCAACTTTGAAACCTTGACATGATCCCCTTCTTTTAAAGACGGTTTCTTGACCTTCGGCGTAAGACGACCACCGTACACCGTTCTCCACACCATTAACGAATTATCCCTCGTTACTTCAACGGGGGCTGTTTTGATTGTCCTGTGGTAGGTGGCGTTATAAACATCTATAAAAGCCTGTAGAACATCCACATATCTGTAGGTGTTGTTGGCGGTGAAATATCGCCACATCTTTGATTTTAAAGTTCGGTTAAAACGCTCTACAACCGCAGCCTTTACCTCTGTGTGTGTTACAAAATGTTGAACAGCGTGCTGGTTTAATAATTTTTGGAAAGGTTTGTTTAAAAATTCCTTTCTGCTGTCTGTTTGCAGTTTCTGAGGTACGCAACCTCTGGCGAAGATGTCTTTAAAAGCAGCTGTGACGCTGGTACCACTTTTATCATTTAATGACTCTGCATAGGCGTACTTGGACAAGACATCTATCACGGTTAATATATACATGGAGCCATGATCTAGATGTTTTGCTAGATCTTGGAGACTGATTATGTCAGCTTGACCCTAATAATCGAGCTGTGCGCTAACAACGGTGACCCTCCTCTTAAAGCGTCTCCTGGCCGGTTTGTGGAGCGAATAAGCCTCTTCCCCAGCTAACCATGTCTTCACACCGGCGCGTTTTACAGATTCATTTTCAGCTCGAGCCCTTCTAAATAGAGCTTCGGAGCCTCCGAAGCTTCCAACCCCCTGTGTATTGTAATAAAGCTTCCTTAAAGCCGCACCCGTCATGCTGTCACCCACCATCACCACAAAATGAAAGACGCCTGTTTTGTGTAAGGTCATTTTATTAAACATAAAAAACATAAAAGTGTGGCTGGACTACACAACCAGCATGTATTTGACATTTTGTGATACATAGCTTATAGATGTCAAAACGATGGCCCACTGGGGCCTTTTTACAAGTGTATACATAGTACAACACCCGTTACACATGTTACTCAGAGCAGGTCCTTTTACACACCCTAAGCGTAACGAACTTTGATATTTTTATAGCTATACTCTCAATAGCTCTAGACATGACTTCCCGCTCCCCACGCCTATAACTCTGAACGCTCAGGATACTGACAGAATTCAACAGTTCATACAGTTCTTGGTAGGACAATACAGAACCTTAATTTGTGAGATAATCTTCAGTCATGTGCTCCAAAGCCCCGTGTATCCCAGTCAATGGTGAAAGTCTTAACTCGCGATCGTGATCTTTGTCCGAGTTCCGGCATTTAACAGATGCGTTTAGCCGGGCATTGATACACCACTTGGCGATACACACATGACTGCTGCACTGCAACAAGGCCGAAGGTTCCGAAATGTTCAGATACCGCAGAGTCACAGGTTGTATTTCAGCTATTCTTTCTTTAACCAGCACAAATATCAATCTCCAGATACAGATGGAGCCCTGGTGTAACTCATAGACATCTTGCACGTCGATACTCGGATTCACCGCCTAAAAGTGAGTAAGTATGGAGCATTAAGTAACACATTTATGGTCTGCTTTATTATTTTTTTTAAAACAACTTTCGTGGGGCTAAAGACTTCATTCTTCTGTTTTTATAATAAATGTCACACATTCGTCTTTCTATAAACCTTTCTATCATACTTTTGTCAAAGTGGGGACACAGCCCCTGCATACGATCGAGTTTTGAGCAGGGCTCAGCAGCGTATCGGATCTCATTGACAGCCGCAGCCAAGACCTTAATCATATCACCGTGGACACCTTTCTTCACAGCTGACAGTCCGAACACCACCCTTAACAAATGATATACCCGGTGAGGGTCTAGCTGACTACAAATGTAGCAAATTGTTCTTGCAGTGTATGCCTCGTATAGACATTCGTGAGCCGCCTGCTGAGGTTCATTAATTTTATGCCTGTAACAAAGGTCATAATAATCCCGTTTAACACACGTGTTCACAACGGTCACTGCAAAACCTTTAACTGGCCATATGGCGTCATAGGGAACGCCCGGAGTTTCCTTTTCAAAATCGGCGGCTAGTGTAGGTGCAAACACATTTCTTATGAGGCTCTTTGTTCTGGCTTGTAATACTTTCAGACTGTCTGGAACAGCATAAGCAGTAAACATTTACGGCGTTAACCTTTGGCGCGGACCCTTCTAGAGGCTCTCTTTCTTCAGTTGTTTTCTATGGTTCAAACAGAAAGCACAAGACACATTATTAGTTAAAAGTATGACACCAGAGTATACATGATAAAAATGAAAAATGTCTATAGAGTTTTACCAACCTCAACATTCACGCCACTCTCAGAGGCTCCTCTGAAATCTTGCGAGTCGCAGAGGTCCATCGGGGTAGAAGCATCGTCAGAGTTTACAACGGACGGCTGTACAACAACGGCCTCTGGCTCGGGGTCCTCCTGGTATCCCATGTCCTCATAGACAGGCGAATTTGGCGGTGCTACACACTCTTCAACATCTTCAATGTCGATGAAGTTAACTGCAACACTTAATTCATCTTTCGAGACATCGCTGTCGCTGCTGTCCCCCTTAATAGGGGATATCAGGTTCGGCAAATCCTTGAGGTTGAGCTTTTCAAGCCGCTGGCAAAGTTCCTCTTGAAAACTGGTAACATCGGTATCCCTGTTGTCAGGGACAGCTGGTTGTGCATTCTCATCCATCGTAAGAGGTGTTAGGGTCCGGTAATATCTACCAATAGAGTTCAGGGCCCCTGAGGAGGTGGCTTTTCTGGTGATCGGATTGTATCTCTTCATGGCACCTTGACAAGCTGTTTCAGCAATGGTTCAAGGTTTGGCAGACGGCTCTAACCCCTCCTTACATGCCACAGTTAAAAAAAAGGGTGGGCGCTACTCTAGAACACAATGAGGGCACAGACCACGTGACACGCCCTACACACATGGCACTTCCGGGGAGGGCTCTCAGGGACACAGGAAGTCCCAGCCACCGGAAATGGTGATTAAAGGTATCCCTTCCTACTACTTACACGATTCTGGAGTATTTTCCATTACTCCCTATTTTTTCCAGCTGTTTATGGTTTTTCTTTTCATCTGCCGCTCCTTAAAGTCAAGTGCTTTTAAATTTAATATCATACAAATCGGATTCTGCGTGTCCTGCTTATCGTGCTAAGACTCTTCACTCTGTGACAATCATGACAGGTTTTTATCACTTTGAGGCTTTGTCGTCCTTTGATGACTCTTCTTTCGAAACACTGGTTGCCTAATGTTTTTTCGTCCGACGCGGGCATCACTTGCCTACAGGTATGTGTCGACTTTAACAGCCCGAAACACTACATACTTTCCCCAATCCCCTTCATGTAGTGAGGTTCCCTAAAGTAGCTAAAACGTGTGAGAGTAGGGTCATGATAGTACTGTTTGTCATAGTATAGCACTCAAGAAACTACAGAAGAATACATCTCAATCATTAATAATGTACAACTGCCAATATGTATGCTTAATAAGAATAATTAGATCGTACTTCATGTTGAGGGCGTGGGCCTTTGTGTAATTATCAAACTAAAAAAATTGCAGTCGTTGATGAGATATTTATATATTTGAAATATATGTTTTAACATTTATTTCCAGAAGCCTTTTATCTCATCCATTCATTTCAATAGATTAACAGTGCAAACTAATTTGGCATAGGGGTCTGGGATCGGCACTCCATCAGCTATTGCTGTTTGTTGCGCCAAGTACACATTCTCTGCACAACGTCTTCTGGCTGTTGAATGTATCGTGTTTGATGCCCAAACTGTTGCACATTCAAGATTGTTCATGTTCTGTTCTCGTGTTCCCTTCCCTGCCTTTTGCATGTGCTGCTTAGCAAATAGCGACATTGGTAACTGATTGCCCAATAATGCTGCCTCCAGTTAAGAATGGCAACTTTAACTTTATGTCAAAAAATCTCTGTCTGTCTTCAAATTCACATCGAGCGTAGAAAGAGCTGAACAGAGGTGTAAGTGATCGGCAGTAATCTCACAAGAGGCTGATACACAGGTAAATGTGTACCTGTATGTTAGCAACAAGAGGGACAGTCAAATAAAATAACCACTTCGAGTTATTCCCTAAGTAATTTTGTGATAGACCTACGACTTGGGCAGTGGTACTTATTGGTCTAAACAATTACAAATAGATAGTTTACAGTACTCTCTCACCACTGTGCATTCCCACTGCAAAGCAGGACACAAGACAGATATTTGCATATATTGCGAGATTTTAGGTGTCAATCTCAATAGATTTCCTGAATCTCTTATCGTAATTATGTCGTTTCCAGAGGAGATGGAAACTGGTAGATGTTCTGCACAAGTGAAGTAAAAGTTTGAGGCGTCAGACAAACCCTACAATCAATCTCTGACATTCACAGATTATTTTGCAGAGGGCCAGCCTCGAGCATCACATATAATTAAATTTTTTAATCTATTGGAATGTATTATATGCTATTCTTGTATCAATCAAGTGAACAAGAAATACCAGTATATAATAAAAATCCCAACATTCAAAAAGAAATAATGTTGAACCTGAGCTACACCCCAATAATGCTTGGCAAACATCCTTAAACCATTATTGTAATTGTCTTTTACATTTAGCTGGGTGACAGATTGACGTATTAATTTAGCACACTGTTTGACATCTCATATAATGTCCCCAAACACTAGTATGCCAGTAGCCCTTAAATCAGAATCTCAACTACCAGCATCTCTAGTCAGCAAGTAGTTTGCTTGCTTTCACAACTAGTAGAGTCATTCGCACTCTCATCATGCATGGAGGTCTGTGGAACAAGGGAAGGATATTTATGCTCATAGCCTACATTTGTTTCAAAGTACAAAAAGCAAAGCTTTTTTTAGAAAACACCCACAATCTCTTGTGCTGTATCATTTAAGTTTCTCTGGCATGGTGATTGTGCAAGGCTAACCTGCAAGCAGATCGTAGCCACCAGGGCTGGACCTAGGTTGGTGCGACCACTGGAACTGCAACTGGCACTAACATTAGGGATGCTGTATTTAGAACTAACACAGATCTAAAAAGCACCTGCTGCTGAGTTCTTTGTGTGTCCAACAACTTCCAAACAACAATACAAATGTCTAGATATCTCCAGCGATTAATGTTCCTGCTGGAGAGAGATCTTTTGCCTACTGGCAGTTGATAAAGTAGCGCAGATGGTAATTATGCCTTCTGCAAAGAATGTGTACCACACAAATCACAGATTGCTCAGTAGGTCCTAAAAACCAGAGAAGTATTTTTTCATTCTCTGCCACTTGCTACCATTGCCGGCTTAGTCACAGAAATCATGTTGTTACTTGCATTTCATAAGTTACAACCTTAATACAGTACAGTGAGCAATGAACTTTTATCAAAAAGCTCCAGCAAACTGCATAGAGTGTTAGAATGTTATGTTTTTTTGCCAAGTCTATCATTATCCTAATATTGTTAAAAAGGGATTATTTGGGTATGAATACATTCTTATTTGTGAATCCAACCACTGTGGTAAGAGTGAGCTTCTTCTGATCAAACACCACATATATTACAAAATGTAATTCACAAACTAACGTGTGGAGGCCTTTGGCTCCATCTCTCATATCTTTCCCATGCAGAGATTTCCACCCCACTGTGGAGGGTTTTGCACACATAAGTATATGTTTTGAAGTGAATGTGAGAGGGCCCTGCCAGAGTAGCTACAAAACAAGCAAAACTTAATTGCAAATCAAAGACAATTAGGAAGGGTAAAGGAGGTGTGTAGGGAGGGATATGCAAAAACAAATACCCACCCACAAAAGAATAAGCAGATTGCTATTTAATAACATAACTTCTAAAATACTTTAGCTAAAAATGACCTGAAACAGTTGCAAATGAGCTTTAGACACGGCTTGGAGTAATTTCAGGACACAACATGGCAACTCATAGGTACTGCAAATGCTCACCAGCACCAATACACATAACAATGAACCCTTCCTCCTACATGACAATCACCCAAAAACAGAAAAATTAACATAATTGCAACTGAAAACAAAGGCATCTTCATGCGAAACATGGATGATGGACAACATTTTTAAAATGTGCCCTCGTATATTGACACAGATATACACCATACATGGTGAATATCATTATATTAGCATATCCCTCACTTATGCACTACTGGCCAACAAACAAAGTGAAACTTACTATAAACTTTTAAACAACATCAAAGTAAAAGCTGAGAACTACTTGATACACATAATTATGAGACCTTGAAAAGCCAATAATACAAACAATTCTTAAATTATATCCACTCACAGTATTACTACTTCTAGCAAAGCATTTGGAAACATCTGCAAAAATCTGCACTGAGTAGAATATTCAACAAACAGACAGTTTTCTTCTGAAATCAAAACGTCTTTGCTTTCACAGATCTACCTGTAACAGACATAGGGCCTGATTTAGATTTTAGCAGAGGAGTTACTCCATCACAAAAGTGACGGATATCCCATCTGCTGTATTTCAGTTCCATTATATCCTGTGGACATTGTAATACGGTGAGCGGGATATTTACCACGTTTGTGATGGAGCACCCCTCTGCCAAACTCCAAATTAGACCTATAGCTAACTATTTTGGTCACATCCCCATTTGACCAAATACATTAATAAAAATCCATGAATGGACTACTTTTAAGACATTTAAGTTGGAAAACTGCACATCTCTGGATACAGACACAAATTCTGTTTTCTAATACTATTTTGGAATGTCTACTATAGCACCATGGCTCAACAAGCCAAAAACAGCAGTGCAGTGGAAGGATTACACATTGCCATGAAAGCCACACTAGGAAGAACCCAGTAAACACTTTACAAATGCATAGCATGTTTTCAAAAATACAAAGCTACCAACAGCTAAGGTCAAAACAGTCAGTAAACCAAATCAAACTTAAAATAAATAAAAACAACAGTGACATGTAAAGAATTCTACAATTTAAAGTCAGACTCTGTAAATAACAGGGGAGTAGACTACCTAGAAACAAGAGCCAAATCACTGTTATAAACCACCTACTAATATACTCACAACTAATGTACAACAAAAGACAACCTCCATGTGACATAAACTATTAGAAATACATTTTAAAATAATTATTTTTATGTATCAGTCCATAGTACAAATATTTTAATAAAGCACCAAGGAAGACTGATGAATAAAAAATACACACATCTAAAAAATAAAACCTTTTCATTGCAGTAGAAGCAAAATACACATAGACATTAAAATACATTAAAATACAGCTTTTGTGATCTGAAGATAAATACAAAAATGTTACTTACAGTTGCGTGGCGGATGGTATTGATTCACCTCCACTTCCCAAAAATCCAATCCAAAAAAGTAGGAAATTAAAAATAAGAAGCCCGAAATCATGCAAAAATGAAACTTTCAAATTGAATCTACTGAGGTAATTCATAGTCCCTGGAAACCAGAAAAGCCCTAAAAAATTCAAAGTAAAAACTGCTGCAGGAAATCTGAAAAAAACAAGACAATTAAAAAATAATGTTGGATTGAGTCAAACCAAATTAATTTCATTTAAAAAACATATTAAAAATAGCTGCACACATTCCAATTTTCCTACCCTGCAAAAAACAGCATATCCACCCTTGCAAAATGTATTTCTAGATGTTTGCCCTAAGCTGCGCCCTCAAGGCGACCCTTTCTGCAATTCAAAATTATTACTTTTTAACCCTTCTTAAAAGTACTTAGGGCATTTATAACTCCCCCATAATAGTAAGTAAGCCCTATGGAATATTTGGAGGAAAAGTTGTTATTTCTCCAAATGTTATATGGCTGGAGATAGAATAGTAGATTTGATCTTCCAGTCTTCTCTACACCCACTGCTGCCCTGAGGATACAGTTGAGGGCAAGAAATATGAATAAGATCACAATAGAGTCATTTAAAGTTTAGACTACCTAGAAATAATAACCAAATCACTATTATAAACCACTTACAAATATACTCACAAATAATATACAACAAAAAACAACTTCATAGTGGTGTAGCTTAGCTAGTGTTGGAATGAGATGCATCTCTTCGTGTGTCCGGACCCCACTTGACTTTTAAGCCTAGTTAGAACACCGGGGCGAGAGAAAACGGCTCCAACTGGAGTTTCTACCCACAGCACCTTCTGGTAACAGAGGAGAGTACCTGATTCCAGCCCTTGCATCCCTCTGTGGCCCCTGCATTTCACGGCCAGTGCACCATAAAGCGGGAACAACCATCTTGCGGCCTTATGGTCTGCACTACCAAGGACTTGAAGCGAGAGTGATGGAGTGTGCTCCAGAATCCACTGCCAGCCTCCATGCAGGACGGGCATTCAACCACAGTAAGCTTCGTCCCCCCACTCCTAATTAGCTTCAGATCATCAGTAGGGCCTGACGTGACTTGCCTGCAGCTGTTGGTCTATGCAGAGCTGCGATCTTTACCTGCATAAGACTGTGGCATATGAACATCACAGCTGTAGTGAAATGCAGTGGCAGGGATTTTGAAACTGGCTGTGGGACCATGAAATAGGGTTTGCTGAGCCACCTGGAATAACGTCACACCGTAAGATAATTTGCACATAAGAGGGGAGCCTTGAGGGCCCATTTCCCCCCTTCTCTCTCAGTGATACACTGAGGACTGCACTGAGGCCCCACTACAGCAAGTCATTCTCATGCTGAAATAGGGCTCTGGCTTCAACGCTGCCTGGAAACTTTAGACCTGTTTGTGCAGTGCACCACTGGTCAGTATGCTGACTAACAAGCAATGAACTGCCTTATTCTGATTTGGGGGCTTTGGTTGTACTTATGTATAAGGCATGTGAACTGAATGATTGCTGGATAGAATGAACTTACTAGTCCCTTGCAATGGGCCTCCTGCCCCCTCCTGCTTACTCCTGATTGCCACTACATAGTCTATTGCTGCTTGGGTTCACATAGATGGTGGTCCCTCTCGCCTGGTCTCAAAGTCAAATACCTTTGTGAAGAGACACTGTTGCGATCCTTCTCAAGCTGATAACAGCAGAGTGCTGATGATCTGGGGCCTGCATAATATTAAAAACGTACCAGGAATTGATCCCTCAGCAGTGGCATCTTAGAGGCATGAGACTCCTGCCATCCCATGTATGTTGATGATCACCAACTATAGACTTTGCCCTGCATTGGTGGTGGGGTGACATCCTGCATCCCACTATCACGCACCATGACCTGCTTCACTCTTGCCTCTGGAACTTGTTATATCTTAAGGGACCTGTCCATCTTTTCTGCTTTGCTCGACACTGTGGGATGCTGGGTATTGCATTCTTGCTACAACAGCACTAACTCTTCACTGGCCTTTCTTCAGTGTGCACCAGTATTGTGTTCCACCACCTACTGAGGAGCCTCCATCGCCCTGTCATGCCATGTGGCAAATCTGTGAAGGACACGTCCAGTGGCCAACTCAGGGACAATCTGGTCACCTCCTTCTGGCAGAAAACACCATCTAAAGTTATGGAATCCTTTGATGCCCCACAAACCACAAACTTAAGAGTGAGGTTAGCAAACTGGAAGGGCATGTGGATGACCTGGAACATACTGTTTAAGCCCGATCAGAAGATGAGGAAGCTTTATGGCGTAGGGCTGAAGGATTTGATTGGAGTAGTTGGGCCCTGTTATCCTCCCATTGTTTGTGTTTCTAATTGTTCTTATTTCCTTCTTAGGTTGACTGATGCACCAGGGAGATGTCCAATACATTACCCTCCCCCTTGCCTTGAACCCCTACATCACCACAACCTGACACTTGGTGGCAGAGTGAAATGTTTCCCTCGCTTTCCTCGCCCATATTTTACCCTCAACTCCTTGCCCAGCATGCAACCATCCCCTTAGCCTATATGATAGTTCTTATCTCTCTGAGCACCACAATGTGCCTCTTTAGCCACTCCATGTGGGGTGCATTCCATCCCCATTATTATGACTAGTGCCCCACATACCAAACTATTATCTCTCAATACATAGGGTTTAAACACACCTAACAAACTACACCAGGTGTGGTGTTATATCCTATATCTTTTCACAGGAAACCCACCTCTCACGCCATGGCACTACTCAAATGTTCCATCCAAAATACCCTTTTTGCCACAGGGCGTATGCCACAACTAAAATGGCTGGAGTCACAATCATATGTAAGACTAATTACTGCTCTAAAGTACGGACAGTAAAGGCTGCATGTTGAAACGCACAGTACAATGGGGAGCTCATCCCCTCACCCTCCTAAACATTTATGACCCTAATCAAGCACAAGCAGGATACCTCAGGGACACACTACGTGACCAAGTGGTTCACAAGGGAGACCACATGGGGATGGGGAAGATTAAAATCTGCTGTGGGACCCTGAACTGGATCGTAGCAGCGCCTCCTTTTAAGATACGGGGGTGATGTTTGCTGCTCTCAAACAAGACCTTACTGATTTGGGCTTAGTGGATGCAAGGCATTATGGGCACCCTGGGGATTGGGACTACCCCTTCCACTCCTATGTCCACAACTCTTATATCCACATAGATCATTTCTTCCTCCCCCACACACTACTACGTGGATTGGATTCTGCCAGCATTTCAGATATTTCTAACTCAGACTATGCCCACTTGGAGATAACTCTGACTAGAACAGGGATTTCCACTCAAACCTGCTCATGATGGCATCTCCCAACACAACTTCTTAGAGACCGTGTTGATGCTGCCAATATCGAAAAAAATATTTCAGCTTATTTCAGTACCAAAACTCATCCTAAGATCCCGGAGAACATACTCTGGGATGGCTTCAAAGCCACTATACGGGGGGCTATATTTTCTTTAGCCATTGCCCTCACACTGGAAGCCTGACTGCTTGAGATGGGCTTTACAGCTGACACTAAGAACCTGAAACGCCTCAACCACTCTTCCCCAACTAGATGCAATAAAAGACCATTGGCTCTGTAGAGGGGCCAACTGAGGGCACACCACATGAACAAGGCTGAACAGAATCTGCTAGCCTTGAAACAGATACTATGAGGGTGGGGGAAAAGTGGAGTCTTTACTCTCATGTAAACTCCATCAACAAACCACACATACTGACATATCTAATACCAGACTTGGGGAAGGGATCTGGGTCACCAATGAGCGGGCAAAACAACAAGCATTTCAGGGCTTCTATCAATCCCTTTATGAAGGGGATAACACCTTCCAGGATTACATAGAATCGTACCTTAGGGACTCCCCTTGAGAACCCTTCGACTCTCACCACTCAGAACTCTTAGACACCCCCATCACCCTGACTGTGTTACATAGAGCCCTAAAGGAGTTACCAGTGGGCAACACTCCAGGCTAGATGGTCTGCCTGTGGTATTTTATCGCAAATTCCTCCCTCAATTTCAAGATCACATGGTGACATTATTTAACCAATTTACAGTAGACAAAGGCCTTACCCCCATGGGAGCAGTGGAAATAGTGCTTATCCCCAGCCTGGTAAGGATCTCTCTCTCTGTGCCTCTTACCGCCCAATAGCTCTTTAAAAACAGACACCAAGATCCATCCAAAAATGTTGCCAAATAGATCGGAGCCATAGCTTTCTGGTCTAATTGAGCCACATCAACTTGGCTTCACCCGCCAGAGACAGGGAGCACATAACATCTGCTATGTCACGCACCTAGTTGAAAAGTCTCCCCATTACAACATTCCCACCTGTCCCATCTCGCTAGACATGGAGAAGACGTTTTTAAAAGCTGGTCTTGGAAACATTTGTCTCGGACCGAGCATGCTTTCTAAGATAATGGCATCTTATGCTTCTCCCACAGCTACCATTCGTATGCACATTACACTATCACCCCCCAAACTCAGATCCCCCGGGTTTAGCTTTTGGACTAACCTTGGCCAAATTTCTCCCAGGAACAACACTGCCTTCCACTGGTGCAGCTTTGACCTTTGTTACTTTACTGTTTACCATATCTCTATTATTATATATGTTTTTTTTTCTTTTGTTTCTTTGTACATGTTATTTGTGGATTATTATACGGATCCGGCACTTGTGAGGTTCCAATGTAGGGCATCCTTTTCAGTTCTGATTACTTATACTTTTGTCCCTGCTCTGAGTGGATTTAAGTTATTAGATGTTCTATCAGATCGCAACTGTTGGATATCCTTAGATGCTATCAAAAGATCTGTCACATGTTATCTTGTCTTGAAAATATGTTAATAAAAAGATGTTTAGTGAAAAAACAACCTCACTATAACATAAACGATATGAAATACATTTTAAAATAATTATTGTTATGCAACAGTATATGGTAAAAATGTTTTATTCAAGCACCAAAGGACACCTATAGAAAAGATACACACATGTAAAATAAAAATTTTGCATTAGAGTAGAAGCAAAACTGGTATAGATATTAAAATATAGTATTTGCTACCCACAAATAAAAACAAATATTGTACTTACAGTTGTGTGTCTGACGGTCTAGATTTACCTCCACTTCCCAAAACCAAAACTAAAAAAGTAGAAAATCTAAATTAAGACAAGCTAATAAATGAAAAAATTAGATCTCTAAATAAAATCCACTTAGGTTAATTCACAGTTCCTGGAAACCAGAAAAACCCTAAACAATTCAAGGTAAAAACCACTGCAGGAAACCTGAAAAACAGGAAAGAAATTGCTGCAGACATTCCAACCACTCAACAAAACATATCAACAAAACACAACCTACCACCAAACAAGTGTATCGCATACACGTAGCGCCATAACCCATAGTAGCTATACCTACCCTCATCCCTTCTACCCCAAAGGATCTAATATCAATGGGGAACAGTGAACTACATGAACAAAATCCACTTAAAAAGGGTACTAAAATAGAACAAGACACTGGTAGCAGTAAATAGTGGCAGCTCAGTGAAATTTTTTTACAAAATAATAATAGTTCTACTGAATTAAATAGAAATGTTACAAAAATAAAGTGTTAAAAATTGTATGTTAAAAGCTGTAAAATGTTTACATTTTTTAAACAATGTATTGAACAAATATTAATGAATATGCAAAGTATACATAAAGAGTACCATACAAATGAGATACATTCTAAAAAATACACTCTAAATATGTAAGAATGCAATGCACTATGTATAAAACAATATGCATGAAAAAATATGTATTTATCATTATTGTAAAAATATTTAAAATAAGCATGTCTTAATACTATGTAAATATACAAAACATGTGATACTATACCAAAAAACGTATACAAAAATATTGACCCACTATAACATGTAGAAGATGTATTTGTATTTTTTTGAAACATTTTATGTATTAAACTACAAATTGTCTTTGAAAAAGGTATGTATGAAAAATACAAATTGAAAATGTGAATAAAATAATAAAGTAAAATAAATAAAAACATGAACAAACATCAAAATGTATAGGGTATTATTAAAAACCACACAATATACACAAGAACAAACCACAAAAACATTTTAAGATGTACTATTCCTACTCCAATGTAAAGCATTTTGGGGAAGATGTTGGACAAGAAAAAGGTCAAATTTAATATTCCCACTCCAACCAAACCATTTTAGGGGAAATGTTGGACACTAAAGGGGGAAGAGTTACGATTCCTATTCCCATCTAAACCATTATGGGGATTGTGTTGGAGAGTAAAAATATCAAAATTACTATTTCAACTCTAGTCTAAATCCATTTATGGAAAGGTGTTAGAGACTGAGGGGGTCAGAGCTACTATTTCCACTCCAACATTTGAGGAAGGTGTTAGACACTAAATCGGTAAGATTTACTATTCAGAAGCCAAACAAATTCATTTTGGTTAAAGTGATGCACACAATGGGGGTCAAATTTACTATTTTCACTAAAATGTAAACCATTTTGGGGAAGGTGTTTGATAGTAAAAGAGTCAAATCTACTATACCCACTCCAATCTAAACCATGTAGGGAGAGGTTTGGGCACTAAAGGAGTCAAACTTATTTTAGGAAAGGTGTTGCAGAGTAAAGGGATCAGATGTATTATACCCGTTCTAATGTAAACAATTTGGGAGAAGGTGTTGGAGATGAAAGGGGTCAGATTTACTATTTCTACAATACCATACATTATTTTACAAACCCGTAAAAAATAATTTTAAAAATCAAGAAATGTTAAATGTAATAAAAATGTACAATTTAGATAAATTAACAAATAAATAAGCATACCTCAGTAAAAAAAATCAAGCAAACATTCACAATATTTGAGAATAAATGACACCATGTATGCAATCTTCTATATGGGGTGGGGGAAGTATCCATTTTTTAGATATAGACCACTAAATTGAGCCATTCAGCATCCTTGGGATATCCAATTTCTGCATATCACCTGCCTTGCCAGCAGGATCAAGTAAAACAACAGTTTATAAACTCTTTTTTCCAGTTTCACTGTGTCTTCCACCAGCTCAAAAGTTATCAATCCAAGGCTTACCTTAATGTCTGTCTGGACCAGTTGACTTCCCCTCCTACTTACATCCTTCCATAACTGCTGTATGTCAGGGCACTCTATAAACAAGTGGATATTGTCCGCTGTAGCCTGCCCATATTTCATGCAGCATGCTGGAGTACTTCTCCCCAGCTTAGAGAGCCTGCTCCGGGACCAGAAGGTATTTTGGAGGAAAAATGATGGTTCCTTCTCAGATATGCAGGTTTTACTGTGGTGTAAAGTAAGTACATTGATACTTGCCATAAGACTTGATTCTGTAGTTCATTCCCAAATAGCATCTGGGAGAGAGAAGTCTTCATCCATATTGTTCAAAATCAGCCAGTACCAGTGAGAAACCTCTCTCCTCCTTGTTCTTCCCCTCATCAGTTGTTCCTCCATTTCTTTTGAGTTTCCTTTCTCTGCCTTCCATTCTTTTGCCCAGCTTTTTAATTGAGCCAGCTTCAAGAGTGAGATTTTGCCCTGAGGTAATTCTTCTATCTCTTCCACTGAAACTAATTCCCCATCCTGTAGCAATCGTTCTGATTACTTATACTTTTGTCCCTGCTCTGAGTGGATTTAAGTTATTAGATGTTCTATCAGATCGCAGCTGTTGGATATCCTTAGATGCTATCAAAAGATCTGTCACATGTTATGTTGTCTTGAAAATATGTTAATAAAAAGATGTTTAGTGAAAAAACAACCTCACTATAACATAAACGATATGAAATACATTTTTAAATAATTATTGTTATGCAACAGTCTATGGTAAAATTGTTTTATTCAAGCACCAAAGGAAACCTATAGAAAAGATACACACATATAAAATAAAACTTTTGCATTAGAGTAGAAGCAAAACTGGTATAGATATTAAAATATAGTATTTGCTACCCACAAATAAAAACAAATATTGTACTTACAGTTGTGTGTCTGACGGTCTAGATTTACCTCTACTTCCCAAAACCAAAACTAAAAAAGTAGAAAATCTAAATTAAGACACGCTAATAAATGGAAAAATTAGATCTCTAAATAAAATCCACTTAGGTTAATTCACAGTTCCTGGAAACCAGAAAAACCCTAAACAATTCAAGGTAAAAACCACTGCAGGAAACCTGAAAAACAGGAAAGAAATTGCTGCAGACATTCCAACCACTCAACAAAACATATCAACAAAACACAACCTACCACCAAACAAGTGTATCGCATACACCTAGCGCCATAACCCATAGTAGCTATACCTACCCTCATCCCTTCTACCCCAAAGGATCTAATATCAATGGGGAACAGTGAACTACATGAACAAAATCCACATAAAAAGGGTACTAAAATAGAACAAGACACTGGTAGCAGAAAATAGTGGCAGCTCAGTGAACATTTTTTACAAAATAATAATAGTTCTACTGAAATAAACAGAAATGTTACAAAAATAAAGTGTTAAAAATTGTATGTTAAAAGCTGTAAAATGTTTAAATTTTTTAAACAATGTATTGAACAAATATTAATGTATATGCAAAGTATACATAAAGAGTACCATACAAATGAGATACATTCTAAAAAATACACTCTAAATATGTAAGAATGCAATGCACTATGTATAAAACAATATGCATGAAAAAATATGTATTTATCATTATTGTAAAAATATTTAAAATAAGCATGTCTTAATACTATGTAAATATACAAAACATGTGATACTATACCAAAAAACGTATACAAAAATATTGACCCACTATAACATGTAGAAGATGTATTTGTATTTTTTTGAAACATTTTATGTATTAAACTACAAATTGTCTTTGAAAAAGGTATGTATGAAAAATACAAATTGAAAATGTGAATAAAATAATTAAGTAAAATAAATAAAAACATGAACAAACATCAAAATGTATAGGGTATTATTAAAAACCACACAATATACACAAGTACAAACCACAAAACATTTTAAGATGTACTATTCCTACTCCAATGTAAAGCATTTTGGGGAAGATGTTGGACAAGAAAAAGGTCAAATTTAATATTCCCACTCCAACCAAACCATTTTAGGGGAAATGTTGGACACTAAAGGGGGAACAGTTACGATTCCTATTCCCATCTAAACCATTATGGGGATTGTGTTGGAGAGTAAAAATATCAAAATTACTATTTCAACTCTAGTCTAAATCCATTTATGGAAAGGTGTTAGAGACTGAGGGGGTCAGAGCTACTATTTCCACTCCAACATTTGAGGAAGGTGTTAGACACTAAATTGGTAAGATTTACTATTCAGAAGCCAAACAAATTCATTTTGGTAAAAATGATGCACACAATGGGGGTCAAATTTACTATTTTCACTAAAATGTAAACCATTTTGGGGAAGGTGTTTGATAGTAAAAGAGTCAAATCTACTATACCCACTCCAATCTAAACCATGTAGGGAGAGGTTTTGGGCACTAAAGGAGTCAAACTTATTTTAGGAAAGGTGTTGCAGAGTAAAGGGATCAGATGTATTATACCCGTTCTAATGTAAACAATTTGGGAGAAGGTGTTGGAGATGAAAGGGGTCAGATTTACTATTTCTACAATACCATACATTATTTTACAAACCCGTAAAAAATAATTTAAAAAATCAAGAAGTGTTAAATGTAATAAAAATGTACAATTTAGATAAATTAACAAATAAATAAGCATACCTCAGTAAAAAAATCAAGCAAACATTCACAATATTTGAGAATAAATGCCACCATGTATGCAATCTTCTATATGGGGTGGGGGAAGTATCCATTTTTTAGATATGGACCACTAAATTGAGCCATTCAGCATCCTTGGGATATCCAATTTCTGCATATCACCTGCCTTGCCAGCAGGATCAAGTAAAACAACAGTTTATAAACTCTTTTTTCCAGTTTCACTGTGTCTTCCACCAGCTCAAAAGTTATCAATCCAAGGCTTACCTTAATGTCTGTCTGGACCAGTTGACTTCCCCTCCTACTTACATCCTTCCATAACTGCTGTATGTCAGGGCACTCTATAAACAAGTGGATATTGTCCGCTGTAGCCTGCCCATATTTCATGCAGCATGCTGGAGTGCTTCTTCCCAGCTTAGAGAGCCTGCTCCGGGACCAGAAGGTATTTTGGAGGAAAAATGATGGTTCCTTCTCAGATATGCAGGTTTTACTGTGGTGTAAAGTAAGTACATTGATACTTGCCATAAGACTTGATTCTGTAGTTCATTCCCAAATAGCATCTGGGAGAGAGAAGTCTTCATCCATATTGTTCAAAATCAGCCAGTACCAGTGAGAAACCTCTCTCCTCCTTGTTCTTCCCCTCATCAGTTGCTCCTCCATTTCTTTTGAGTTTCCTTTCTCTGCCTTCCATTCTTTTGCCCAGCTTTTTAATTGAGCCAGCTTCAAGAGTGAGATTTTGCCCTGAGGTAATTCTTTTATCTCTTCCACTGAAACTAACTCCCCATCCTGTAGCAATCGTCCCCAGCACTGCAGCTTTGTCCTAGTAAGAAGTGTTGCTAATTAGTCCTTCAAGCACTCCGGGGTAACTGGGGAGTTCCCAACTGGGGCATATCTACTATAGTATGAACATTTTGTTACTCTCCTTATCTGTGGCCAAAGATGAGCCACTGCCTGCAGCACCTTCAATCTTACTTTCTTGTAGAATTCCATGTCTCCAAACTTGTATAAAAAATGGGATTCTACCCCCTCACGTTCTTCAACATCGCTTTCAATGGGGTCTTCCATAGCACAGTTTACCTGAACAAACACCTACAGTTTTTAACTGAAAAGTCAAAGAATAAACCCGCAAATATAGTAACAATTCCCCCTTCCTTTTCCTGCTTTGTACAAAACTTCTTCCAAGAAATACACAGGACTTTTGATGCCAAAATGAGTGAACTTATAGCACCCTGCAGATTTCCCAGCCATTCCTGTTTGAAAAACAGAGGAATTGAGTTAAAAATAAAGGTGAGCTTTGGTAGACTAGATTTCTTGAGGGACAAGAGTAAATCTGCTGGATCACACTCTGGAAATTCTCCCCTATGTTATTAAGTTCCAACACTGAATTCAAAGGAGCCCAATTTACCCTATGAAATGCTTTAGTAGCATCAATCATAAGTACTCTGGGGGATCCCACCAGAGAAGCCAAGTCAATTGCGCATATCAACATATGATTTAACTCACTACCTATCATTAAACCCTTCTGGTCCCCAGGCACCAATGTTCCTTCTACTTGGCCCAGCCTTTTAGCTAAAATGTTAGTGAAGGGTGATCAGGTGCAACTCCTAACATTGAGAGGATGGTAGGGACAGTCCAAATCTTCTCATGGAATAGTAATGTGTTCAGGATGGGTAGGAGGAGGGCCAGACTGCTCTAATACCTTAAAGACTCAGCAGCCCAAGTTATAATCTACAAGAGACTCATCTCACTAGGACAGAACATCTTGAGCAGTTTGGTAAGCAAAAGTGGGTGCGAAAAGCGGTATGCACAAATCAAAGTTTTGATGTGAAAGGGGTAGCTATACTATAAAAACAACAATTGGAGGCATTCATAGTAGAAGCTGAAGTGGATAAGTTGGGCAGATGGGTTATTGTCAGGTTGCAACTGTATTGTAATATATACATTAGTGGGATACTTTGGGCCTAATGTGAAAGGTGTTGAGCCCTTCAAAGCAGTTTTCAAGAAGCTACCGTCATTTCCTGGCCCAATCATTATGGCAGGTGACTTCCACATAGTTTTGGATTACTTCCTGGACAGGTCTGAAAGCAGTAGAGCTACACATATTCAACAATTCAAATATACATAAAAAATATGGAGAAACTATTAGGTCTGAGACATATTTAGAGGGCAATATCTGGGAACGACAGAGGCTATACCTTTCATTATAAAAATACGATCATTTTTCGAGAATAGATTTTATACTATTAGATCGAGGCATTTGTGAGGATATCGCGTGGGCCAAACACACAACTGCTCATCTTTCTGATAATGCCATAATTACTTTAGAAATGAAAATACCCACAAGGCAAACACCAAAGATATGGGCTTTCAATAGCTCCCTCCTACTAGTCCAGGAAGTTATTAAAGATCTAAAAGCATCACTGGATGAACTCCTGAGTGTAAATCTCAGTTCTACTCCCATTGGTGTAGTATGGGATGCCCATAACACATCTATGAGGGGGAAGCTAATTGGAATATCAACACAAAAACATACGATGTATAAGAGGGAGGTTGAGATGCTAAAGAAGGAATTCTGGTACCTTGAAAGCCAGGTACTAGATCAACAGCACTCTGCAGCAGAGAAAGGGACACTACAGAAAGAGGCACTTGTGAAAAGAGAGAAATTATCAGCTTTAGTGGAGGCACAAGTTAGGGCAAGATGGGAGGCAAGTAAGTTGGCCCGTTTTGGGTGTGGGGAAAATGCAGGCAAGGTGCTGGCCTAGAATGTATCACACTAGGAATATAGCACAGGAAATGAGGGAGGATTCAACAGGTGTAACTTCCTCCAACACCCAAGATAATAACAAGGTCTTTCTTAACTTCTTTACTTACTTATATGCACACAATCTGCAAGTTACAGAGAAGGAGGTGGGAGAGTGGCTGCTGGGAGAGGCTCTCAATAAATTGATGGATGATCAACAAGCCCATTTAGAACAAGAAATAGGCCAACAAGAGGACATATGGGTAACCAATTCGGGCGAGATGGTAAAGGTTACCAGGCCTGACATCTTTCATGATGAGTTTCTATAAGACTTTAGGTGAGACATTAACCCCTTCAGGTTGCTCCATGAAATATTTGTATATGTGATGCCAGTTCCAATGTCCTGGGGCTAGGCTATGATTTCCCAAATCAGGAAAGTTTGATAAGCTATGTGAATCATATAGATCCATCTCTCTTTTGAACTTAGATTATAAGTTCTTCACTAACATCCTAGTTAAATCCGTGATTATTTATAACAATATTCAAAACAAGACTAAAAACCGATGGCCAGATGTATCAAAAATCTGATTTGCATTTCTTAAATAGCGAATTTTAAGAAATTGCTATTTAAGAAATGCAAAATGGTATGTATGAAATTTGCGATTCTGTAATAGCGATTTCTTAAAATTCGCAAATGTTATTACCGAATCACAAATAGAGAATGCGCCTCCTTTCATCCCTATGGGACGGTAGGCCTATAGGTGTGAATGGTTTTGCATTTCCCAATTTGCGAATTCCAGTTAGGAATTCGCAAATTAGGTAATGCAAACCCCCGGTGCTGGGGGCCTAAGGCCCCCTCTGATGCACCCCAAAATAATATTTGCGGACATGTGAAGCACACACATGCACTATAGGCATGTGTGAGCTACATGTCATTTTTAAAAATGCATTTATAATGCATTCTTTAAAATTGCACATGCTTACCACCAAACTGGATTTGGTCGTAATTGCATATCCTAAATGCCCAATTCACATTTAGGAAATGCTTGATACATGTGCGTTAAAAATCGCGAATAGGGATTCCTTATTTGCCATTTCCTATTTAGAGAATCGCAATTTGTGATTCTCTAAATGGGGTCGCAATTTTAAGGAATTGCTATTTTTGTGATTCCTTAAAATTGCACTGCAAATGCCTTTCATACACTGTAAAAGGCATTTTTGCATTCGCAAACGTCCGAATTTTGCGATTCGCACCGTTTGCGAATGCAAAAACATTTGATACATCTGGCCCCATATTCTTACCTTCTATATTTATGCCAAAGGTATTTTTGACATGACAATATTCCTGTAACAATATTTTTGTTTCACAATGTTTTTTGCCAATAGTCTGCTGAAATACTGTTCTATGTCTGGCACCAACTCACTCTCATGTTGGTGACAGGCCTGCATAAAACACTACAAACTCCTGGATTCCAAGCCAACCACAGCCCTGAGATAGACCTGATCACAGCCACTGATGTCATCAGGGCCATCTTAGGCCATGGCAAAACAGCAGCCATCATCCTCCTGGGTCTATCAGCTGCCTTTGATACTTTCTGCCACTACATCCTGATCAACAGACTCCACCAAACAGGAATCAAGGGAGAAACCCTCAAATGGAGCACCTAATACATCACCGGAAAAACCCAAAAAGATCATCTGACTCGTTCCACAAGGCTGATCCCTCAGCCCCCACCCTCTTCAATATGTACATGACCCCCTGGCCAACACCGTCAGTTTGCATGGACTCCACATCATCTTCTATGCTAACAAAACCCAGCTCATCCTCTCACTGTTAGAAGACACCTCCACCACCCAAACCAACTTTCATACATGAATGATAGACGTCACCGACTGGTTGAAGGACAACTTTCTTAAGCTCAACATGGATAAGACAGAAGTATTCAGCTTTGGGAACAACACCTTGCCATGGAACTACACTTGGTGGCCTTCTGAACTTGGTCCTTGATCCACCTCAACATCACACCTGCAACCTCGGCATCATCTATCACTGCAAGTTATCTATCCTGAAATAGGTAATCTCAGTCCCATCCACCTGCTTCCAGACCCTACGCATGTGCTGTAAGATCTTCAGGCGGCTCCCAATCAGCACTAGAAGGACCGTCACTCAAGCCCTCATTACCAGCAGACTGGACTACGGTAACGTTCTTTATGTAGGAATCACTACACGCCTCCTGAAGAGACTACAGTGACAAGACTCATTCTTGACCTCCCCAGCCAGACTCACATCCCCCACACCTCAAGAAGCTGTACTGGCTTCCAATCCAGAAGAGATGCCAGTTCAAGATGCTGGCACATGCATACAACGCCCTGAACAACAAAGGCCCAGCATACACCAACAAACAAATGACCTTCCACCAACCGACCAGACACCTGTGATCCACCTCCCTCTTCCTCACAGATATACTCCGGATCCACGATCCAACAGTGGAGAATGCTTCTTCTCTCACTTGATAGCCAAAGCCTGGACCTACCTTCCCCTGCACCTCAGGAACACTGCATTGCTCTGGGAATTTTAAAAAGGACTCAAGGCATCAATCACTCAGTCAGAATTTGTAGGGTGCACTTATCATCCATGAGGGTATCCAGGTACCATGTCAGTTGTGTGGAATCTAGTCAGGGGGAACAGTCAAAGAGCCAGGTCTTGAGTTGTCTTCTGAAGTCCAGGGTGGAGTTGGAGGAGCTAAAGTGGACAGGCAGATTGTTCCAAGGTTTTGCTACCAGGTAGGAGAAGGCACATCCTCCCTAGTTGCTCCTGCAAATGCGGGTTGTGTGGGCGAGGTAGAAGGATGCTGAGTAAACATGGCTGTTCGAATGAACAAAGCATCATGGAGCAGCAAGCAACTCAAGTGCCTTGAGACCCTCACAGGTGATTTGTCACACTATAAATCCGGATTGATTGCCTGATTAAACAGTAGGGAAAATGTAAGATTTCGGAGGGGTAAAATTGACTATTCTCACTCTAAACAGCACACGAAAAGGAAAGTACTGAACTGCAAAGAGGTTAATTTTACTATTCCTACTGCAGTCTAAACAAGAGAAGTTAAAGTACTTCACTTCAAACACATTATTACATATATAAGTAATGCCATGAATGTAGAAAAAAATGGAACTCACTATAAAAATTATTAAATCAACATGACAATATATGTATATGTGATAAGAAAAACTATCAGCAATCAATTTACACAATTACTATTCAATAAAATAATTAATTTTCAATGAATATATAATTGCCAATAAATTATTAATTAATTAACTTCCCACCCCATACCCCTACAAACATAGCAGCCACACTAAAATATAACTAAAAAAGTATGTATTCAATAATTTACATATTTAAAATCAAATCAGTAATTTAATATCAATGAGTAATTACTAATTAACTTGAAAAAATATATATATATATATATATATATATATATAATACAATACACACATTTAATCAATTTACAGAATTACTACTCAATAAAATAATTATCAAATTATCAATTCATAAATAGTTGTTAGACCCCTACATACCTAGTGCTCTGCAACTAAAATAGAATTAAAATAAACTAATATTCCATAATTTACATATTCAAAATTAAAAACATAATTCAGTTAAAATAATAATTAATATTTAATTAACCATTAGTTTATTAACTTTCCACCCTATACCCCTACAAACAGCCTGCTACAGCACAATTAATTACTATTACAAATTAACTGAAAAGGTATAAATCACTTAAAATCACAAACTATATTTAAAAAAATAAACTGTCCAAAGAATAAAAAAAAAACATTATTTTTAACCACTACATTATTGAAAACTATATTAAAATCATCAATATTATTTACAACATTACTTACCTCAAAAAAACAATATTCTTGTCAACAATATTTGTGCATCACTATAATTGTAAGTCACAATGTTTAATTTTAGATATTTTGTTTCCCCATATTTCTAAATCAATATTTTGTACAAACACCACAAAAAACCCAAGCTAGAAAAAAACAACAAGCTACCTCAAAGCTAAACCAATCACAGCATGACTCTGTGGAAACATCTCACCAATCCCAGCATAATCCCTTAACTGAGTAACAAATCACAGTGTAACTCCTTTCTGAATGATAGAATAATTGCAAAACCTTTCTCAAAACACACATGCTGAATAAACCAAACTAAATCTTGTCTCATTAAAACTCAATGGGAGAAAAATCAGGAGGTTAGAATAAAACAAACATTGAAAACAATGGAAACAAGACTAACAGCTATGCTTTGGCACTTATCATACCCATTTTATTTGACACAGACTCCCACCCATCACCAATCCACCTTTGCTTAATGTATTTTTCAATACACCGGGGAGCAAGAACACCATCTTAGATGTGGAAGGAGAATTTGTTCATTCGGAATACGTTATCTATTTGTGCTGTGTCTTGCAAAACATATTGCCTTTGTGCAGATGAATTAAAGAACAATATTTAGTGATCTTGAAATTTGCTGAATCTGATAACCAAACCAACTAATAAAAACACCATAACTATTTTGACACACCTCACAAACACGAATTTCACTTCAAAATCAGAGTAATGAAACCACTAATCAAACCCACAATCAACATTGCATAACCAATGCAATCACACACAACATAACAATCCATCACACAGCACAATGCTTAACAATTAAAGAACACACTAGAACTCTCTCAGACCTCTAGAATCATTCTGTCCTTTTCATACTTACAATCCAGATTGTTCAGGAACAGAACTGCAAGTCATGATTGCCCAAATTCCACCAGGAACATTCACATCATAAAAATAAGAGGATATTGAGTAGGTGTCATAAAGGTCCCCGTAAATATTGAAAAACAGATTATTGCAATATCAAGAATCAGTCTAAGACCCAGTTAAGACAGAAAAAGGAAAGTCTTCTTTCTCACCCCTAAAATCCAAGGTTTTTACACATTTTTTCTCATATGAATGTAACAGACCTAATATGAGCAAATGAATAATTTCTTCAGCAAATCAGAGCGCAGTGTTATAAAACATCCTATTTTCTTAGTACATAACTATGTGAATATTTTTCTCCCTCTTTGCTTGAGTCTTAGGAGATGCTAGGTCAAACTAGATACATATACAACAGCTTGTGTTATGAATATGTAGAGTATAGTGACCAAACAAAAATACCTTGAAGAAATAAACAGTTGCAGTTTCTTGAATGAACAGGGGAAAGTTTATTGTGGACAGTGTAAAAAATGACAAATGGCATAAAGTAGTGATCTACTGCAGAAATTACAGGCAATGACAAGTTTGGATGGGGGATCGAGGGTTGCCATCCATTGTGAGGAAGATGGCATCCAGGCCTAAATTGAGGCCTAGTTGACAAGAGTAAAAATATATATAATTCTACACAACATAGTTAAATTGTTTCAAAGGCAATTGCAATGAATCAGTGGGCACATATTTAATGTGTAAAACCATATTTGTACGCTGTTAATAATACACAAAAACATTAATAAAGGATAGTCTTTAAAAGGGGTGCTGTTTCTTTCGCCCCGCTATGGCTATTAAATTGTAAATGTAAGTTCTGTGTGACCAGTTTGTCTTTATTATGCTTGGGGCAGCTTAGTTGCACTAAAAGAATTTAGGTGTTCCCTGTTTGCAAGTGCTAGTGCACCTTTTCCTTAGTAAGTAAACTTACAAGCGGATGCGTATAGGTCGATGAATCTTTTGGATCGCATAGAGTATCCTAGTTAAGCGGTAACCAGTGAAACATCAATAAACATCTTAATCAACATGCAATGCCATAAAACACTTATCTAACAAGAAATGCCATCACTCTCAAAAAGGTTAATCGTTGTTATTCCCTATTTGTTACAGTTCTAATCAAAAACCTTTATTTCAATTTTATTGTTAATCAAACTTTATTAGCATCATGAGCAAAAACTTCACCAGGATTCATTAATAAGCAATACTAAAACATCAAACCTAGTTCAGCAATTCAAACATTGGATAATTCAGCAATGCAAGTCACTCAGTCTGTAGTCACCATAAGTCGCCCCCTTTGTCAGCCTACCTATCTCAGATGAGCATCAGCATGTGGGTCTTCATGCGAAAACAATTTAGTCAAAAATCATTAATTTGGAAAAGTCTATCTAAGAGAGAAAAACATGTTAAAACAGCGCAGTTGGTACCTAGAAGAAAAAGTACACATTAGTCTGCATTTTATAGCTACCTATCCAAGACAGATCAGCAGCGAGTCAGACTTCGTCTCCAGGTCATCAGTCATCAGCAAGGCCTGGCCTCACAGGGTGCAAGCCCAAATATCAGCACTTTGGAAACCGCCTCCTGACATCATCAACTTTCGCCTCTCTGCTCTGATTTCCCTTCTTGTGTTATGACTTTTTATTAGGGTCTCTCAGTCCGTCCCACAATTTGCTAATTGGTCAACCTTATCCGGGGTCATGGTTCTAACCTATATGTTTTGTTTACCACTTGTTTACGTCGGTTCAAGCATCAAGTTCCATTAGTATGATTGGTCCTTCTGTCGATGAGAACATCATCCGGCCGTTCAGGTAACTAAATTGTTGCCCACAGTCTCTTAGTCAGTGGTTCCATTGTTTGAGTCCTGGGAAAGTAGATTTAGCCTACTCTACACATAATTGTATCAATTTGTTCTGATCGTCTCCAGTCCGCTGGCACATTGCAGAAAATTCTAGCAGAGCTCATTTGAACTCTGTACAGTTCCGTTCCTCGGCAGCTCATCGCGTCTCCACGTTTTAAGCAAGCAAGGCCCAGCACAGAGCAGGCCTCTAGTTCGGCTAAGTTAAGAATAAGAAGCATCAGAAAACATAAAATATATAAGCAATTTGGACATATTAATACATTTTCACATTATTTTAATACTGTTAACAGACATGGTGACCACTCCCCGTGGGTACATTTTACTCATTGCACGTTATTTTCAATTATTAGTTTTGTTTGTCATTATTTCTCATTAGTATGTATATGCAAATCATTAGAATATTCTCATATTAGCATATCTGCTCCAACACAAGTTAAAGAAATAGCAGTCCAGTAGTAAGCAATGTAAAGCCATGCGGGATTAGTCAGTATCATCGTAATGATCTATTTGGAATTTAATCCTGCCAAAATAATTTTTCGTGTTTATGTATTAGCTGTCTTTCTGTGTTTAGCAGCTCGGTTGATAGTGGGAGATGAATGAATTAAGAACGTTTCAGTCGCTCACGGGTCGTGATAATTTTCTATGATCCCACTATCCCTCCATGGTCATTGGTTTTCATCAGACCTCAACTCATGTTTTCCTTGCCTTCAGATCCGAAACTACTGGGCCGTTCTTTACCTTCCTGAAAGACATCCGGGATGTGCTCATGGTTCCTACAGGTCCTTGCATATTTTTTGTCCGTGCAACGAGTGGACCTCACCTACTTCCCTCAAGCACCTACGTGTCCACCTAGCACTCGAGTCGGAAATCGCGAAGCATGTCTTCTCACCCGTTTCCTCCTACATGCCAAAGGAGCTCTTTCTTACAGCCTCGCGTTTTGTGCCCCAGTTCCGCCCCATTTTACATGTTTACTGCTAGTAGTAGTACAAAGACTTTATTCGACTTTCAGCAAGTCATAAAAGTAACAATATTTTACATTTTAATATACAATAAATACAATAAATAGGCTAAAATCTTAATGATTTACAATAATAAAGGATCTAAAATAGTTCAAGTTATGTTGCTACACCCATGCGCTTTCTTGTGGTTAATACGGAGCATAAAAAATTGGCCAAGGTTCCGCACATCTCAATGGATGATAGTACCTGGAGGCTGGCGTACGCAGTACGACACTGAGGGAGATTGATTAGCCTTATGAGAGGGACTACTAGGCGCTTTCTTTGCTTGGCGTACAGTTTGCAAAATAAAACCACATAGATTGTGGTTTGTGGTGCCTTTGCATCACATGGGCAGGCCTTCAAGGTGGTGCTCCAATCATTCATGGTTGGGAAGGTCACTAAACGGTGGAATGTATTCAGCCTCAGTCTGGTGAGCACAAAACGATGGCGGGGATTTATCACGTTCATCAGGTAAGGCTGGATAGCCTCCGTTGACAGGATTATTTGATTGTGAATGACGGTGGGCTTTTTTGATTCAACCTCCCATCGTAAGTCTTCTAAATATTTTAATGCCAGAGCACTCAGGTCCTTCCTAGAGATTGTTTCCAGGAGAGCTGGATTTGTGTAATAAGCTTTATTGCCCATGTTTGAAAAAAAGGTCATAATGTATTTTAGCCAAGGCACCCTTGTTGCGTATATAGACTCCATGCAGTCGGTCAAAATGGCCTTATTTAGTTCAGTATGTTCCGAGGTCCAGATTTTGTGCCATAGCACTAAGGGTTGAATCTTTATCAAGTCGGTAATAAAGGGGGATCCCAGTTCTGAATGAATTATGTATGATGATGTACCTTTTGGTACCATCAATAAATATCTTAAAAAGTCATTTTCAAACGTCTGTACCAGATTACAATCGGTGTATCCCCAGATATCGGACCCATACGTGGCTGCTGGGATGCACTTAGCTTTGTAAATTTTTATCATATTTGGCGGGGTAATCCCCCCTATTCTTTTAGAAAAAAAACTTAAAGCCATCGTTGTTTTTATAAGCTGGGCTTTTTTTGTCTTCCTATAATTAGCCCAAGAGCCCTGATTGTCAAACATTATGCCCAGATAGGAAAAGGTGCGCGCGGTTTCTACTCTCCCCTCTGCGGTTGTAATGTTATAGGATTTGCCGCGTTTCCCACCACAGTTCATAATAAATGTTTTTGAGTGATTGACAGTAAGACCCAATTGTGACATAAATGTAATACAAGTAGTTAATAATTTTTGTAAGGCTAACGGGGTCCTGGCCATTAAAACTGTGTCATCTGCATAAAGTAGGACCGGGACGGCGCGATTGCCTATTTGAGGTAGATCTTTGCAGTTAGTAGCCAACACATTTTCTAAGTTGTTTATATACATCGAGAACAGGAACGGGGCGAGAACACAGCCCTGGCGCACACCTCTAAATATGCCAAAAGGGCGAGTACTCTCCCCCTTTAGGCCATACCTCACTCTTGCTCTGCACCCTGAATACATATCTCGTATAAACTGGATTATAGCTGGTTCTACCCCCAAGCTGGTTAAAATGTCCCATAACTTGTCATGTAGTACACAGTCAAATGCTGATGATAGGTCAATGAAAGCCAGATGCAAATTGCTTTCTCTAATCCTTGTATACTTTCCTATGATGATACTTAGATTCAGGCTTTGTTCCACTGTCCCAATGCCTTTCCGGAATCCATATTGTACAGGAGATAAAGCTCTCTTTTCCTCTGCCCATGTTTGCAATCTGTTCAGGATGATTCTCCCTGCTAATTTAGCTGTTGAGTCCAGCAGGGAGATGGGTCTATAACAGGCTGGGTTAAGACGGTCACCTTTTTTATATATAGGAATTATATTAGAATCTCGCCAAGATAGTAGGGGACCTTGTATGCAAATGGCCCTTAGTGACTGCGTTAATACAGGGCCCCATAAGTGGATGTTGGCCTTGTATATATCTATCGGAACGCCATTGGGGCCCGGAGCTTTTCCTGATTTGCTTAGAGATATGGCTTCCTCTACCTCCTCAAGGCTAAATTGTGGGGTTATTAACAAGCATGTGCCTTCCTGTAGGGCTTGATCATATACGGGTAATGTAGGGTTCTCTTCGCTGACTCGTGCATATGTTTTGGAAAAGTGTGCGATCCAGTCTTCTTCGGAGATCGCTATTTCCATTCTGGGGGAGTCTCTATCCCCAAGCATAGGTGAGTTAATTGTTTTCCAAAAAAGAATATTATCTTTTGTGCGGCTAGCTGTATGTAGAGTTTCCCACAGAGTTCTTTTTAGGGACAATTTCCTTCCCTTCATTGCTGCTTTGTATTCTTGTCTACACTTACGTATCTCGGTTAAGGATCTTTTTGGGGCTTTTAAAGCTTTTTTCAGTTTCCTATGTGCTTGTGAGCAATTATAATCAAACCAACCAGTGGCCCTTTTTTTTCCCAGGTTACCCCTTCTAGTAGTAAGGGCTTTTTTTATAAATTGCATGATCAATGTAAAGGCGTTCAAACGTCGCCCTGGGTCTATGTTCTCACTTAAACAGTCTATAAAAGCATGCTTGCAGTTACTTAATAGCTGTTTGAGGAAGAAGTCGGGGTCAGTCTGTGACCATTTCAGGGTGTATCCGTTACGCGGCGATAACTCAATGTTATCTAACAGGGTGGGCCTGTCGTCTCTATCAGCTGTTGTGGGGGTTATTAGGAGGTTGAGGCTCTGGGGGTAGTGGTCACTAATTACGATGTCATGCAGGGTATATTTCTTGAGGTAGTGTGAAAAATGGGTTGACATTAAGACGTAGTCGATCACAGTATTTGCACCCCTTCCGTTGTATGTTGGATTAAACTTTGATTCAGCAGTGTGTAATTCATTTGCAAAGGATAAATTATGGGTTTGTGCCAGTAAATTCAATGCGTCTCCTTGGATGTTGTGTGCAAAATGGAGACTTAAGCCAACGCCCTCAGAATCCCAGCCACATACCTTATCTGAGGTTTCTTTACAGGGATGGACGTTGAAGTCTCCTCCCAGATCATAAAGATCTCACGGCTGTTATTAGTACTTGTTATTTTTTTAAAATCATTACCCATCTCCATTAGGATATTAGCAAACTCTCCTGGGGCTGCATTATTATAGAAATTAATGAAGACTAGGTGAGTCTTATGATCCAAGTTGCCCTCTATCATTTGATAGTATAGACTCGTGAACTTCATCTCTAAGTTTTGTAGTCGTAACTTGTTAGAGATGTATGTGCATAGACCCCCTTTTGGTCTGCCGTGGCTAGACGGGGCAGCTGGTGAGTGAAATGTTTTATAACCATTAATGTGAAGGGGGCTCGTCGTCCACGTCTCTTGGAGACATATGCATGAATATTTTTCTATAAAGTTCACCCAGGCCTTATTGCCTAATTTATTATTTAAACCTGCAATGTTCCAGAATAGTAGAGCAATCTCCGCTTTCTGTTTAGAGATACCTTGCTGGTCCGCTGGTGTACCGGGAGGTATGATGTCACCTGATGACTGGGGTGAAGTGCTGGGGGCACTGTTTTGGGTTAGGTGAATATGAGGCCTGTTTGCTATGGAATCTGTTGTGTGAGATGTATGTTCTTTGTTTGAGGCCCGCCCTGATTTGTGTTCTATCTGGACTAGTTCATCTGGGGCTGTCTGATTCTTATTGAGTCAATCAGTATCTTCTAGGGCCGTAAGGGGGTGAAATCTGTTGCGCCCTATTGGGAAGTCTGGTGTGTTAGAGAGTACTTTTGCTGATTGTGGGCCTATGGAATTGCGTCCCTCTGGGCTTTGGTAAAAGAAACCTAAGGGTAGTAGTGAGATTCCTTGTGAAGTAACCTGTTTGGCTCCTAGATTGTGGATGATTTTGTCCACTAAATTTGGTGACCTGAATGAAAGTACCACACAGTCGCCTTCCAGCACTTTCTTGCTGCTACCTATCCACTTAATTCTCCTGACCATTTTTATATTTTCAAAGAGAGGCCCCGCCATTCCTGAGCCCAAACGGACACCTATCCAATTGAGGGCCTTATTTCTCAGAGCTATCCAAGATTCTGTCTGTTGATCATTTAGGAATGGAACGTTGGCCAAAATTACTACAGAAGGAGTAGCCTCTGGAGGGAGATGTAATAGATCACTTGGGCGGTAACGTATATTTGGGGATTCAATTCTGATTTGTATATTCCTCCCTAGATTTACATGGGGGTGAGAGGTCATTGTCCTCGATGTGCTGTTGTCTATTCTCTTAGCTAGTCTAGGTTTTAAATCTGCTTGATCAGGCAGGGAAACTTGAGCTGTAGCAGTAGGAAATACAGGCCTGAGAGTTGGATTCGAATTGGATGCTTGTGACTGCGTTAATATCTTTCTCAGGGGATCTACATTCGAGTGTGTATCATTTGCCCTATTTTGCAGGAAAGATTGGGTATTGTTTCCCTGAGCTAGGATCGAAGATAGTGTATTAGGATCCTTTAGTACGTGATGTGTGTCTGTTCGTTGTATGGCCTCTATTAGTCCCAGTCCTGCCTCAAGTTTATTCTCCACTCCCTTTAGGCGCTCCAGCATGGAATCAAGAGTGAGTCCTATGGATGATTTCAGAGTATTTACTAGCTCATTAAGGTTTATAAGGAGTGATCTGGTCGTATCTCCTACATTATTTGTAGGTTTCTTCCTAGCTGATTTCTTAGGTAGATTTGTGGCTGGGGTGATTGTTGTACCTGTCGCTGGGGGTTTCATAGGGTTCTTATCCTCCAAGCCCACCTCTGGTTTCCTTGGTCGTTTGGCCACGGGAGAAATATCGTCCAAGGAGTAGATTAAGTTAGAGGTGTCTTTAATACATCTGTTAATATATCTTGGTTCTATGTTCTCGTCGTCATGTTTGCTCTGCGGGGGGTTGTTGAGTAATTCTACGGAAACTAATGGTTCAAGGGAATGATCTTTAGACCCCATCATTTTCTCTTCCACTGTGGCGATTTGTTTGTCTATCATGCCCATCGCCCCTGAGATATATTTTAATATAGATGTGCTGTCTTTTAAATTTGTTGTATTATATATTTTGGAGTGCTTCCTTTTACCCATGTTTTGTGGGTACGGAAGACCCTTCCTAAATAATAAGGGGGAGGGAGAAGAGGGGTAAGTTAACCCTCCTTAGATAGCTCCACTGCACATGTTTACTGCCTCGTAGTATCTCTAGAATGAATAGTGTCTGATGGGACCACAATACTACACCGCAATTATTCATGGTACCGAACCACATACCATGTATTTTTTTTAACCTGGGTTCCGCCCCTACTTTAATATAGAAGATTGTTTGCTACAAATATCCTTGAAAAAATGATATGTACACATTTATCATTAACATTCAAATATCTGGTTGATGTTTTGCTAGAGACAAAGTTAATGTAATATTTCTAAATGTATCAGAGATATTTTTCTTTACTGCATATTTAAAAGTACGCATCTCAGTTCATCATATTAAATAAATTGATTCTTTTCACAAGCTTGCTAGCTGAAGGCAGTAAATAGCTGTGCTGCTTCTGATGCGTATGACTAAATTAGCCCTGATATAGCATTTTAATGTCTGAACAGAATCATTCATGAGCTGAATAGATATTGTTTGCTCTGGCATAGTCTGTGTATGGTACTGATTACATTCACTTCTGTAATAACAATAAAAGATAAATATGTGCACATAAATTAGACATAATACTGAAAAAGCCCAAAGGAGTCTATTTAGTTCCTGCTCTGCAGATCTTAATTTGCTCAATTCTTCAATAAAAGCCTAACAACTTAAAATATTTTTCACTGCTTATGCTTAGGTAATACACCATCTTCCTTTTAAAATGCAAATTGCTTGTTCCCAAAGCTTGTTTTTGAATGCTGCTTCCGAATCTCCAAAGGAAATGAATATCATTTTCTTCCCGGGAGATGTTGAAAGGAACTGTTTAAATGATTGAAGTTATCATTAGCCTGTTTTGAAATATATTGCAACATAAACAGTAAAACTGATATTATTTTTAACTGAAATGGTGATGTGTACATTTTTTAAATTGTTCGAAAAATTGCTTTACTAAATATTAAGTATATATAGCATTTTTTCACATACTATCACATAGAGCTCAGAAAAGTAAAGTTACCCCTTTCCTTCAAAAACTAGTAGAACAGAACATTTTGAAACACATACTGAATGTTATGTCAGGACTCATACCTTTACAGAGGTGATTACAAGCTATTACAATTGATATTGGAATGGAATGAATAAAGTTTACACAGAATGACTGGGAAAAGTTATCTTAAAATAAGGGGAATTCTACCTAGATAATTTGGGGAGTCAGACTTGCCTATGGGACAATCTGGCAGTGCCAGAAGGACTGAGCTGGTCACGGAGTGGACAGGTTTCTTTGGCTGCTTGTAGCCTTTTTTTATGGACCAGTAGCAGGATGTTACTGATGATTTCCCTGATATTACGACAAACACTGCCTGAAGCAAGCACAAAAGCATGTAGTCTCCCAAACCTTCCAAAACACCTATGTAGCATGTCTTTACAAATAAAAAACTGCCCCAGTTCACAAATGAGGGCCACTTTAGCCATCTAGTTCGCTAGTAGAGCCACTTTTATTTAGGTGCCTGAGATGTTGTTGTACAAACTAAGGGGGTCATTATGAGTTTGGTGGTCAGAAACATCCGAAAGCCAAACTCCTGACGAGGAGACAGCCAAGGTGCTGTCAGTCTCACACCGCCCCAATACAACTTTCCCACTGGGCTGATGGATGGGAATCAAGATTCCTACCCGTCAGCTCAGTGGGAAACGTGCAGCAGCATTGTTCCTGGCTCATAAATGAGCTGGTGGCAATGCTGCCACATGCAGGGTGCACCAGCAGCCTTGAACTGTGTACTGTCTGCACAGCAGACAGTGCGCATTTCAAGGGTACTGGGCAGGGTGCCCCTTCACTGCCCATGCCATGCCATGTGCATGGGCAGTGCAGGTGCCCCCCTCTGGCCCCCTGCACTTGTTCTCCATCACCTATTCATGGCAGTCAGACCACCATAAAAAGGCTGGCAGAAAACAAGGTTGTAATGAGCAGGGCGGTGCTGACTTCAGCGCCGCCCTGGTTGATCACAACCAAGAACGTCATCATCCCATTGGGATCCGAGATCCTGACAAAGCTGGCAGTCCCATGGCAGTCAGACCGCCAGTGTCATAATGTGCTGTGTTGGTCTGACCTCCACAGGGAGTCTGGGAGTCATGAGACCGTCAGACCCGTAATCAGGCCCTAAGTGACACTGTGAGCTCTATTAAATAGGAAGCAGGATAGACCGTTTTAGTGAACCTATACAAACTGATCTTGGTGCGAACAAGCGCATAATCAGTAGCCCTCAATGTTGAGCTGGTGCAGATTGCTAATGCATTCACCAGATTAGTGCAGCTCATGTAGTGAGTCTTGTCCTTTATTGTGTGCCCATGTATCGTTGAGAGGGGATAGGACACAATCAGGAACAGCTCTCTGTGTGGACCTCTATGCTTCTGAAAAGGCCATGGGATTAGGCACCTGCCTTATTTCCTGGCCCTACCTGCCTTCTTTTGCTCAAGCCAGAAGAGTGTTAGGAAGGATATTTTTAAAGCCCAAAGAAATGTCTAAAAAACGTAAACTCTCTGGGGTTCAGTACTCAGCACTGAATATGCACAGGTAGACCTAATACATTGTCATCCAAGTGGATGCACTAAATTGCATGACATGAGGCTTTTTTTAATTTTTTTTATAAAACATTGCATTCAGCATTTTCATTGTGACTCCAACCCGTGGCAGAAAAATGCACAGATCTAACAGCAACACACGTACAGTACATTTTTAGGGTAACAAAAAAACAGTTCACTCATGCACAGAATAGAAACGCAAGCTCCTTGGCTGAAATCTCCATTTAGAGCATCATATAAACTATTATATGTGAGTCCTGCACCGGTCCATTCTGGCTTTTCATTTATCCAGGCTGAGGGTCCTATCACTCTCCATGTCTGTCCAATGTCCCTTCTAGCAGTTAGTAGCGCCAAACAAACAAATGTCTTCATATATCTATAAAGGTTGGTCTCCCCCATAGTTTATAGTGTTTAATAGAACATATTTCACAGAAAGAGTAATTTCATTTTGTGTTATTGCAGATAAGAGTTTAGCATTTTCTGCCCAGTACCTACTTTATTTTTAAAATAAAATGCGTAAAAACTTCATTTGATGGCCATCATTACTGATGTAAGGGCCTATCTCATTAATAATCATGAGGTAGGTCTCGCTTTGTGACCCATTGGGAATTTTAAAAAAAACAGGGATTGTGGCCTGCTGGGGTCAGCAGATCATCATGTCTGTGATTGCTTTTCAATAAATCAATTTTTTAATGCAGCCTGTTTTCATTAAAGGAAAACAGGATGCATTCCAATAAGAAAAATTAAAAGTTTTTTTTTTTTTTTTAAAGAAGGCAGTGGTCTTTGGGGCCACTGCCCGCTCTTAAAATAATTTTACAAACATTCACAAAGGGGAAGGGGTCCCTTATCATTTGCAAATGGGTTACCACCAACTTGAAGTTGGTGGTAAAATGTGAATGTTTTGCAACTGCATGTTAGTTGCAAAACATTCACACATACTTCTTCGAATTGGGCCATTTGCAACCTCAAAAAATCCTTACACATCTGGCCCTAAGACAGGAAATCAATCAAGCATCCATCAGGACTTGGAGCATTAACTTGATGGAATAGATTGTTGATACACTTTGAAGGAGATATCTTTTTCTACTGGTTAAAAAAAAAAAAACTATCCATTTGTTTGTTGGGATTCCATGCCAGCAGATAGTAGGGAAGGGATCAAAGAGTGTAAGGAAATGCTTTTTTTTTGCATGATCGCCCACAAGTATTTGGATTGTTGCTGCTGGTTTTCAACTCTGAAGGTGCAAGAAGCTCTGCCAAACACATCTCAGTTCCATTGCTCTGACTCTTAAAATATATATATCTGGCATATTCACCCACAGTTGGTATAAGTTAACCTTCTTAAAAGTCCCCAGTATGTGGTACTAGGGGTACCCAGGGCCTGTATGTTAAAGTGTATCTTTGTGGCCTGAACTACTTATTGTGCCACCAATAGTGTGACAAAGCAAAGCATAACTCCCAGCCTGACATTGCTGGCTGGCATAGCAGTTTTATGACTGCTAACTTGACATTCTAATTGAAGCAATCACAAAGCCCAAGCCTTGATTTTTAATATTTATCTCACTTGTAAGGTAGGCCCTAGATTAAAGCTGCCTTTGAAGGGCAAATGATGGACACACGTGAAACTGGCTGCTCTTGCAGACAGGCTTGCATCGGGGACAGAGAAGTGGAAGATGTTGCCAAACAGTATTTTCAGTGGGTGTGTAGCCCCCAGGTAGCCACACCTCTTGGATGGGCTAGACAGTTTCACACACTAACAGAAGGGTTCTACTTTGTTAAGAGTGGACAGAATGGCGCACTCTGGGCTAGCAAGATTCAACACTTTACAGGAAGTAGTCACTAGGAGAGAAGGGACTTGGTAGTACCTGCATTCTCTGAGGGTACAACCTGGTCATAATAGTGGCTCCCCTAGAACCCAGACCTGAGATCACTTCTATACTGAAGAGTGGACCAAAGAAGGAGTGTCCTGTCCTTCCTTGGACCCAGCAAAGGGAAGCTGCACCAAAGACTGGTCTGCACCTACTGCTTTCCTGGCTAGCACAGACAGGTCTGTGTCAGGGGTGTTCTGCCCTAGCAAAAGTTTTCTCCAAACCCCAGGTAGAAGAGGTGACTCATAGAGTCAGTTGGCTTACTTTCTGTTACAGCTACAGGCCCATGAAAGTTGAAAAGGACTGCCTTGGTGAATTGTTAGCCATAAACACCTGTGCTTGGGCAACTAAGTCCTGACCTTCAAAAGTTGCAGCTGAGTCTGCTGGGCCCGGCAGAATCATCAGAGTGCAGTTTTGTAGTCAGCAAGGAAGTTAGTACCTGCTAAATAGAACCACTTTTATTCACTGTAATCGGAGACTAGTAGACCAGTGTCCATTGTTTTTTGAGTGGTCTTACTTCAGACTTTGAGGGACATCGACCCCTGTGTAGGAGGCTGGCCTGGTTTGTACTGGGTACTTTGGCTACTTACACCTCATACCAGGTCCAGTTATCCCTTATTAGTGAACTAGTAGTGTTCTAGCAGCTTAGGCTGATAGAGGTAGCTATAGCAGAGCAGCTTAGGATGAACTAGGAGACATGCAAAGCTCATGTAATACCACTTATAGTTACACAATACTTATACACAAGTAAAGACAATACTCAGTGTTACCAAAAATAAAGGTAGTTTATTTGGGTGACACAGTACAAAAAATATCTTAAAGACAATACTCCTTCTGAAGGTAGGTATTATACACAATATATACACTAGACAACAAAATAAGGTAAGTAATTAGCCATAGGATAGTGCAAACAAAAGGAAATGCTATAGAATGCAATGGGAGAAAATAGGTCTAGGAGCAACAGAAACCATATACTAAGAAAGTGAAATGTGAATCACGAATTCCCCCCTAGACAAGTATAGTGTGTGCAGAATCACTGGGAGAGTTAGAATACAGTAAAGGTAAGTAAATTACCCCACCCCAGAGCCCTGAAATGTAGGAGTAAAGTACTGCAAGTTTCCTTAGGACACATTACACCTCGTGATTGGAATTATTGCAAGAACCAACCCAGTCTGAAAACAACAACTGCTGGATTCCTGGACCTGAAGACCTGCAAAAGAAGGGGACCAAGTCCAGAAGTCGAAAGAAGTTCCAAGGAGCACAGGGGCCCCTGCCAACCCAGAAGGGGGTGCAAAAGAAGAGTCCCCGGTTCGACGAAGTCTGCAGGAATGCTCCCTAGGAAGTTGACAGTGGGTTCCTGCATGATGCAAAGGATGTCCCACGACACGAAGATGGATGCAGATGTGATTTTGTGTTGGAAGTCACCAACAAGCCTTGGTTACAACAAATGTGTGTTTTGCATCAGAATGGCACTGGCTGGACCCAGGAGGGACCTGGGGGCCTCAACTCTGTGTGAGGAGGAAGAGGGGGCTCTCAGCACTTCAGAGAGCCCTCGGGATGCAAGGCAGCACCCACGGGAGTCCCAGGACACAGGGACAAAGGAGGTGAAAAACGTGGTTGGTGCAGCACTGCAAAGAAGGGTCCCACGCTGCTGGAGGTTAATTCAGCGAGTTGAGCATCGGAGGATAGAGTGCTGGGGACCTGGTTCAGGCTGTGCATGAAGGAATTTTGCAAATACTGCACAGAGGCCTCAGGAGGTGAAGAAGACACGGTGCACAGGAGTACTGTTGCTCTCAGGACAGGCAAGATCTTAGCTCCTCCAAATTGCGTCAGCAGGACCTCAGGACAGTCTGTATCAATAGGGTCCACCCTCTGTCTTTCCAGGAGCACGCTTCTCACTGTGAGATGAGTCCAGGAGCACCAGTCGTCAACTTAGAAGGTGACTGCATGAGCAGGGGAGTGGCTCCGTCACCCCACAGGGGATTTATTTGGTCCTTCTGGTGCAGGATGAAGACAGGGAGTCCTCAGAGCATGTACACAGTGGAAACTGTTGCAGTTGCTGGCTGGAGCTGAAGTTGCAAAAGAAAAGTATCCCTTGTGGATACTTTGTTGCTTGTACAGCGGTTCCTGGAGCAGGCTGCGGTTGATCTGAGGTCAGAGGATGAAGTAGTAGTTGCAGGGGATTCCTGCTGGAAACTTGCAAGTAGAATCTGAAGAGAACCCAAAAGAGAGACCCTAAATAGCCCTGAGAGGGGGATTGGCTACCTTATCAGGTAAGGACCTATCAGGAGGGGTCTCTGAAGTCACCTGCTGGCACTGGCCACTCAGAGACCTCCAGAGTGTCCCTACACCTTGAAAAGCAAGATGGCTGAAGTCTAGGACACACTGGAGGAGCTCTGGATACCACCTCTAGGGTGGTGATGGACAGGGGAGTGGTCACTCCCCTTTCCTTTGTCCAGTTTCACACCAGAGCAGGGGGCAAGGGGTCCCTAAACCGGTGTAGACTATCTTAGGCAAGGAGCGCACCATCTGTGCCCTTTAAAGCATTTCCAGAGGCTGGGGGAGGCTACCTCTCTCCAGCCTGTAACACCTATTTCCAAAGGGAGAGGGTGTAACATCCTGCTCCCAAAGGAAATGATTTGTTCTGCCTTCCTGGGCTTGAGCTGCTCAGATCCCAGGAGGGCAGAACCCTGTCTGTGAGGTGGCAGCAGCTGTAGCTGCAGTGAAAGCCTCAGAGAGCTGGTGTGACAGTACTGGGGTCCACGATGAAGCCCCCAGGATGCATGGAATTGGCTCCCCAATACCTTTGGAATGGGGGGACAATTCCATGATCTAGGACACCTTACATGGCCATATTCTGAGTTACCATTGTGAAGCTACATATAGGTATTGTCCTATATGTAGTGCATGCATGTAATGGCGCCCCGCACCCACAAAGTCCCGGGGAATGGCCCTGAACTATGTGGGGTACCTTTGCTAGTGCAAGGGTGCCCTCAGTTAGTAACTTTGGACCTAACCTTCAGCAAGTGAAGGTTAGACATATAGGTGACTGATAAGTTACTTGAGTTCCGTGAAAATGGCTGTGAAATAACATGTGTGTTATTTCACGCAGGCTGGAGTGGCAGTCCTGTGAAAGGGTTTGTCTGAGCTCCTTCTGGGTGGCAAAAGAAATGCTGCAGCCCATAAGGATCTGCTGGAACCCCAATGCCCTGGGTACCTAGGTACCATATTCTGGGGACTTATAAGGGGGGGTCCAGTGAGCCAATTGAAATTGATAAATGTAGTCACTAGCCTATAGTGACAAATCTAAAAGTAAAGAGAGCATAAGCACTGAGTTCTGATTAGCAGAGCCTCAGTGACACAGCCAAGCACTATACAGACACACACATTAGGCTATAAACTATGAGCACTGGGGTCCTGACCGGCAGGAATCCAGTGAGACAGGCAAACATATACTGACATACAGGTAAAAATGGGGGTAACATGCCAAAAAAGATAGTACTTTCCTACACCCTGTGCCAAACGTCATTAAACCATGTCCATGGACCGATGGATGGCCTCAGGAACATCCCTGTCACTGGATCAGCATCCTGAGCATTCTTGAGCATCTTCAGTATTGAATCAGGGCCAGTTCATTAAAGTCTAAGGTAGTTCACCCACAGAGCTTGGAACTTGAATAAAGACTGCTTTGACTCTGAGGTAACTATTTTTCTTATCTTTTTGGTCCCAGTGATTGGCTCCCCGCCAGAACTGGTCACAACAAGAATGCCTTTTTAGTAATTTTCATGTTACTTTTGGTGGCTCACCCTAAACCACGAGCTGAAGTAGATATCAAAGATTTATAGCACTAAGTTAAAATGTGTGATTCATTGCTCCTTTAAAAGATCACATCTCCATAACCCTCCAGTGGATGTTTGTCATTGAGGTGTCTATTTAAAAACAAAAATACACCCTATTTTTATAAATTGCTGTCTGGTTTTTGTTGTGTTGTCTCCTTATTCTAGTGTTTTGGTACTTCTTAATGTTTTAGATTTATCCTTTGAGAAAGCCTAACTGTTCCAAGCCACAGCTACCCGGTGTTGAGCTAAGGTTTTTCGAATTAACCTGACTGTACCCAATATGGTTTTGTGGCTTTATTACATGGTTAAGTTGCTCAACCACCTCATATAATAAACCATGTTCCCCACACGGAGACTTTCATGTACTGCAAGTTTGTTCAGAACCATAGCCACAATTACAAATGTGCCACATAACCTTTCGCTTCAGCCATAGAATTATGTGATTGAGACAGAGAAGGGTCTGGAAATGGAAATTGGGAAAAGGTATATCAAAACACTAGATCATTAACTGTAACAGGGATTGGAAATTCCTGGTTCAGGAGTTCAGATCTAGGTCAGCAGTACTAGAATCAGTACTTAACTGCAATGCACACATCCTGATTGGCAACGTTTTGTTGTTCTGTTGGCTCTCTACGTTTTATGAAATCATCCTTGACTCATGCCATCACTATTGTTTCTGCCTCCCCTTCAGGTTACTCCTTGCCCTTTGCACAGCTAAGCTTGTTACCTTGTGTGGTTTAACTCCTTCCGTGCTGAGGATGACTTGGAGCTGTCCTCAGCACGGAAGGAGTAAAGAATATTTACCCCATTATGTCCTTTGGAATTTAGATTTCAGCAGATGGGATATCGGTCACCATTGTGACAGAGTAGCCCCTCCGCTAATATCTAAATCAGGCCCTTAGTCTTTTTTCTAAAAGTCCTTGGGATCTGGTGGCCAAAATCCTTCAGCAGGGCAAGGTAGCAGGCTCAAGCCAAGGAGGGCTCCATCAAGTCAGAGAGGCATTAGATGAGGCCGTTACTTATTGTGTACTGTTCATTGAAGCCGCTACTTTAGTGGTAATAGCACTAAATTGAAGTTGAAAAAATTGAATTTCCCACCCAGGGAAGACCTCTAGACAGTTGGATACATTTGGCACTATCATTGCATCAAGATTCATAACTTCAGCCTTAGTATTTTTCTTGGAGCTCAGAATCCTCCAGCTGAGCAAAGGTATGGCTGTATCTGAAGAGGGCTCCACGAGGCTCAATATCTTTTAAGTGAGGTCCTGCTGAAGTAAATTAGCTGTTGCAGAGAAGCTCAGACTAGGATAAACTTATATATATTCAACCCATCTACTGTACACATCAGTTGGATCCGCTTGGCAGGTTTGAACCTCTCCACTAGAGGTCTTCAATTCGAAAAAAGTTCTGAGTAGCAGGTTTTTAGGAATGTTGAAAAACTCCGGTTATACACAGCCAAGGGTGCCAGGACCTCACAAACTGCACTTATGACTCAGAACTCACTCCAGCGGGGTCCAGGTCAAGTTCAGTCGGCTCTGGTCACCAGTACTCGTCAGGAAAGGGCCTCCTGTAGCTTGTTGTAGCCCTGTAACTCACACAGGAGATCATCCAATTGACCCTTGGAGTCCACTTCTTTGTCCTGGGTATAGGTAGGAACTGGTCCATCTCGTCAGGTCTACTCACAGGTCCAAATAGTAGATGCAATCCTTCTTCTGCTTTTTCACAGGTCCTGTAGTACTCTAAAGAAGGTGTCCTAGGGCACCTTATTTATTACTGTCACTAACTTGTGAGTGGGGGTGACTCCTGTTTCCTCCCTAACCAACAGGGGAAACGTTCCCTGGGGTAACCCACCTACTTTTGAACTTTTGACCTGTGTACCCAATTGCAAACAATCTCACAGTGGCCCTCACTCAATAATTTCAAAATGAAGAAACCCTTCTCCCTTTGTACCCACCCAGATGTGTGGCTGGGGAAATGAATGGTCCCTTCCTGATTGTTCACTACAGACCTGTTCTAGAACAAACTTTTCCCATTGGGTTTGGTGCCTGCCAGACTGGTAGGTCAAAGGAAGGACGATGTACAGGTAGCACCTGGTATCTTCTTTGAAAAGGGAAGCTAATTTGAAGCATACTATGTTCCTGGGTACTGTCCAAATGGTCTCCCTGCCAGAGGAACAAAACATGCCTCCCACCCAGGCCATTGTCTCTGCTCTGGGAACAGTTTTCACACCTCATCAGGTCCATTTACTAGTTGAGCAACAGTTGGAGACTAATGCAAATTAGCCTTCGGTAGCTTCAGATGAGGGAAAAGGTAACTTTATAAAAGTATCTTTTCCTCAATATTTATTAAACATCCAAATTCACCATTGCTTTGGGCTTTTAATACATATTAAAACAGTCTTTGATTTATTTGTCTAGCTAGCCCCCAGCCTGAAACAGCAGAATAAACATTTAATATTGCTTCCCATTGTTTCCTCATGGGCTAGCCAGCCTTCCACAGTAAAAATAGTTAGGGTGATGTTAACTTTACATTTCTACATGTACTACTTTTAAATACCCTGCTTTATGGATTACAAGGTGTACATAGGGATGACTTAGCAATATTTAAAATTGTGTTTTTCTGTTTTTTTCCCCCTGAATGAGGTGTTTCATTTGACAGGCTAGATTGCAGTATCAGGTTGTTTCATAAAATATATTTACTGTTTTCAACAAATAACGTGCACAGGTACCCCATCCAGCAAACTCTATATCAGGCCCTAACTTGGGAGTCTGTGGACTGTAAAAACTATTTGAGTAGGTCAACTCAATGATCATCACCCTTCCTGACAGATATGCCATGCTCACTGAGTAGATGAATGCTAAGTCTTTCTCTTTAAACTTTTTCCTAAATCCCTAACACTCTTACCCTCTCCTCCCATGTGAAATCCTGACAGCAGCCAGGCTACAGTGATATGACTGGAATTATAGTTGTAATGTCACAATAGTGGATGGCACAGTAGTACATTAGTACATAGGTAACTTTTAACTTTCCATGCCATGGGTGTCATTTTGGGTACCTCATTCTACATCTGTAGGGGAAATTTGGATATGCCAATTATGAGCTAACACATTTCAATATTTTATGGGTCAGAGAACACGCAATAGAGAATGGTTGATAGTGCCCAGTGTCTAGATAATAAAAACAGCAGCATTGGGCCAGAAAGAATGGAGATGACTATAAAAAAGGTGCACTTACCTCTTGGGTTATACCTTATTTTTCCAGAGCTTCTTCGATTTGATGTCCAATCCACATGTCCGGTCACTAAGAAACTACAGTTCATACCATACATTCTTGACAGCTCAACATCCCAGAAAGCACTCCTTTTTCTTTTCTCTCCCCTCCTCACTTTCTCCTGCTTTCTTCTGTAAGGTATTCAAGATCTTGATACCTTTGGAGAGACTCAAAGCGAGCGAGGTTTCTTAGTCGACCTATATCCTCGGCCTAAGCTTGACAGTTTACTAGGCAAAAATATCCTACATAGATTCTTCTGAGAATTTAATCCGAGATATTAAGCAGGGCATATTACTAGGATTCAAGTGAACCTCGTGATGCAGGCCAAGAGTGACAGTTTATTTAATCATATTAATCAGATCACAGCACCATCAAAGTAACAGAATCTCACCCAATTATTTATAATAATAATTCAGGGTGAAGTCATACCACAATAGATACATAATATGGGTATTATTCCTCTCCTAAAGCATCACCTGTAAAATATTCTGGGAGTCGTTTGTATGTTCAGTTCTTTTTTGCCCATTTGCATTTTAATTTTATAGTTAAGTCCCCCAATTTTTCAAATCACTTGGGTGACTCTTGTTTATCAATAAAAGTCCTTAGCTTTCCAATTATGAAAGCTTGGTAGGATTCAAGGCAATCTTTGGAGAACGACATACCTTACAAAAAGCTCATGTACGGCTATGATTAAACAAGGAAATAAAGCCCTAATTCCTTGTGTCAGTCAATGGCTGCAGTTAATGGCTAAAGCTGCATAAACAAATGAGACAGCAGCTTCTACCTGTTCTCAAACTTAATGGATGCTTCTTCTCTAATGGCTAAGCAAAACACTGTGACCAAAGTCTATATATTCTCAACTCTACAAATGAATGCACTATTGCAGAGAAGGAAGAAGTAAACAAGAAGATTAATTTGTATGCTCCTAACCTGTGGTATTATTGTAATGACAGTGTGCAACTTGTACAACTATATTCTCACTTTCTAGCAAACAATTTGACCCTGCCCTAAAAGTCTGCCTTTCCAAAGGCCCAGTTCTATTTAACAGTGCACACTACCACTCTAGGTTGTCCATTTGCTTTCCACGCCCTGAATAATTTAGGCATATTGAGGTGTTTCATAGACGAAACCTTTCACTTGTAAGAAGCAACATGCATAGCGTACCATATCAGGCAAACGCTAAACCAGGCCCTAGCTTGAGATTTTCTGGCGTAGTGAAGGATGTTTGAATAGGTTAACTTAATTTATCTTCCTTCAATGACAAATTTGCTATGCTCATGGAATGGCTGAATGCAGAGCCTCTCCCTCTCTGTCTCTCTCTTTCTGAACTTTTTCTTGAATCCATAAGACCCTCTCCCCCATGAGATCTTTAGACTGTTACAAATTTCCACCATACATACATGTCACACTTAGCATGGAAGATGTGGTGTTAACAATATTAATTGTTACAGGAAAAAGGTGAAAAAATGCACTATCCCCCAGACCATCCTCCTACTGTGCGCATGACAAATCCTGGTGTGGTGCTGTGGAATAAAATACTAAATGGACTAAGAATAGATAGTATGCACTGTTTTATAATCTATTCCCCACAGAGAATCTAATTGTTGGAGAAACGTCCCGTGCATTCTCCACAGGACCGTCAGATGGATCCCAGTAAACACCAGAAAAACCTCATCACCAGCTGCCTCAACTACAGCAATGTTCTCTATGCAGGCAGTTCCTCCCAGCTCTTCACAAGACTCCACACCATACAGAATACAGCAGCCAGCCTCATCCTGGACCTCTCCAAATGAACCCCCATCACCCCACCTCAGAAACCTGCACCGACTCCCCATCCAGAAGAGATTCCAGTTAAAGATCCTCACATTGTCCTACAAAGCTCGACACAAACAAGGGCCACCCTACATCAACCATTGACTGAACTTCCATCTCCCCTCAAGACACACCCACTCCTTGTCTCTTACCCTTGCACACAGACTGCACATTTGCTGTAGCCGCAGCGGGGGCCACTCCTCCTACATTGCCTCCAAGACCTGGAACAACTTTCCCCCACATGCAAACAGCACCCTCCCTGGCAGACTTCTGTCATAGCATTTGCATAGAACAGCATTATCACCCCTAAGGGTATCTGGATGCTGAGGGTGCTGTGTCTCTATTGAAAAGCCACATCTTGAGTCTCCATCTGAAGTCCATTAGGAAGGGAGCTGTTTAGAGGTGGAGTGGCAGGAGATTCTAGGACTTGGCGGTTGTAGGAGGAGGAGCAACCCCTGTTGCGGCTGTGGTGGAGGTAGGGTTTGTGTGTGAGGTTTAGCGCAATGGATTGTAGCTCTCTTGCTGGGAGATCGAAGCTCTGTCGATGGTTAATGTAGGATTGCCCTAAGTTGTGGAGACCCTTGTATGCAAGTTTGAGGATTTTGAATTGTCATCTCTTCTGGACTGGGAGCTGGTGGAGGTTCCTGCATTGCGGGATGATGCTAGAACGCTTGGGGAGGTTGAGAATGAGTCTGGCTGCATCTTTTGTAGAGTCTGGAGTCTTTTGAGTAGCTGAGAGGACATTCTAACACAGAGAGCATTGGTATAGTTGAGGCGGCTGGTGACCAGAGCATGTGTGATGGTCTTTCTGGTGTTGGTTGGGATCCATCTGAAGATTTGGCAGAACATACGGAGGATGTAGAAGCAGGGGGAGGCAATTGAGTTTACCTCTTGGTTCATGGATAGTTGGCAGTTGAGGATGAGGCCAAGGTTTTGTGCATGGTCTGATGGAGAGGGTGTTACTGAGTTCTGCTGGCCACCAGCTGTGGTCCCATATGGAGGTGTTTAGTTTGTGGCAGCTGTTTTCATCCATGTTGGTACATTGGTCATGGTATTGCAGAAGTTGGCTTTGATGTTGTGGGTGTCTTGATAGACCGAGAGGATTAGTTGAGTGTCATCGGCATAGGAGACTATATTAAGTCCATAGGCCCTGACGATGTCTGCAAGGGGGGGTCATGTAGATGTTAAACAGGGTAGGGCTGAGGAAGGATCCTTAGGGTACGCCACAGGTAATTTTCTTGGGTGCAGAAGTGAAGGGAGGAAGTCGGGTGCTCTGTGTGCAGCCTGAGAGGAAGGAGGCGACCCACTTAAGGGATTTTTGTTGAATGCCTATCTTATGGAGTCTGTTGAGGAGAGTGAAGTGGTAGACTGCATCGAATGCTGAGGAGAGACCCAGAAGGATCAGAGCTGCTGACTCTCCTTGGTCAAGGAGGGACCTGATGTCGTCCATGGCAGTGCTCAGTGCAGTCTCTGTGCTGTGGTTGGCCCAGAATCCTGATTGTGGGGAGTCAAGATGGTGCTTTTGTTCACAGTACTCTGTGAGCTGTTGGTTGATGGCTTTCTCAAGCACTTTGGATAGGAAGGGGAGCAGTGAGATCAATCTGTAGTTTTTGAGGTCACTGCGGTCAGCGGAGGGTTTGTTTAGGAGGGGTCTGACTGCTGTGCATTTCCATTCGTCTGGGAAGGTTGCTGTGAAAATGGAGATGTTGATTACATGGGTTAGTTCATCTAATAGTATTGGCTCTGAGGTTGAAAAGCTGATGGGGGAGGGGTTGATGGGTGCCACGGAGTGAATATATGACAGGATGGCTATGGTGGTCAGGGAACAGAAGAATATCTTATGGCAAGTGTTCATTGTTTGAGAGATGTTGTCTAGGCTGGAGGTGGATCTTTTTGGGTCAAAATTGTTGTATATGGAGATCATTTTGCTGTGGAAGGAGTCTGAGAGGGTATTGCAGAGTTCTTGGGAAGGGTGGATGGTGGTCTCTGCGGCTATCGGGTTGGAAACTCATTGATAATTTTGAAGAGTTCTTTCATATGGTTGGCTGCAGTGTCAAAGTGGGCAGTAATGGCTGCTTTCTTTGCTGCTTTAATGTAGTGGTAGTTGTTGAGGGTTGCCTTGTAGGTGGCTCTGTTGGAGGGGGCCTTGGTCAGACGCCATTGTTTCTCAAGTCAGTAGCAGTTGTGTTTAGAGTTTTTAAGGTCCGGAATGTGCTGGCTTGGAAGTGTTAATGGTTTTAGCTGGTTTCAGTTGGGTGACCCTGTCAGTGGATTTGGTGATCTAAGTGGTGAAGTTTTGGACTTCAGAAAGAAACTGAAAACCTGGCTATTTGAGGGAGACTAGGCACACCCTCACCCTCAGATACTCTTAGGGTGAGGATGCTGGCCACGCTTTACAAATGCTGTTTGATTGATTGATTGAGTGTTAAACACCCCAAGGAATCTAAACACACGTCAGTAATCTGATCAATAGGTTAACTGAAGAGAGGGGTGTCATGTTAAAGGGAGGATAGCAAAGCCATGAGCAGATATTTTACTGAACAGTATTTTCAACTCATATAAATGTCTCTCTTTTTATTGAAATCAAATATCAATCAAATCCTGTTAAAACTGGTTTTCATGTTCTAATTATTTAAATAGTGCTGCTAAATATCATGATATCACTGGCTGAATGTGGTACACATAGCAGCCATGTGGCAAAAATTCTGAATTTAGCCAAACACAATACACGCAGAAAATCAAAACATGATGGTGTGTGAGAAAAGAGCAAGGAAGTTCAACCGTGATATCTGCAATGATTTTCCAAAACAGTAGCCCTTAAAGCAAATATTTCTAATTAAGAAAAGTGCCCGGCTTCTGTCCCTGAGAGGAAATACTGCTGAACTTAAAAACTAGCAAACAGTTCTTTCCTCAAATGGAATGGAAGTAAGAAGATGTATGTGTGACACATTAACAGAGCTGCTTAACAAAGTGGCAGCATATAAACCATATATGATTGGATGCAAGAGATACAACATTCACTTGGACAAACAATTTTAAGGGTGCCCATGTGATATCACAACTATTCTGTGAACATAATTGACCCAATGCACATTGACCTTTTCACATGTTTTCAAATAGCATTGCACAGTGCAGTATGCTGCTTTATTACACAGTGTCCGAATACCCTGCAAACGTCCAATACAGGTAGATGATAAGAAATAATTGCCACTGGAGCAATGTGATATGTTTCGGGATTAGCGCTATGAAAATCATAAAAAACTAAAAGCTATGCATAGGATGAAAAGCTGCATTTAACGTCTGCTCACTCTGCTTGATTTGGCAACCATAACGTTTTAACATTATGGACTGAGCACCAAATTATTCCAAGTTTTCAGATGAGGTCAAATCAAAACCGCTGTTACTGCTAAACTCTCATTGGAGACTCAGGTGCTAATTACAAGTTTAGTGGTCTAGGCAGAAGACCACTGTCTTTGCGTGGGCCAAAAGACTGCCAGTGTCAGCAGTCTCATGACAGCTGTATTATGATCCCAAACTGCAGACCAGCCAAAATCAGCCAAAAAACCAACACCGACGGCCTGACTGAGGGCGGGAGATAGGCAGTCTCACTGCCAGCACCTCCATGCCGCCCGCCAAACTACGACCCACAAATCAGTACAGTGGTAATCCATTGGCGGTCCGAACTGCCACAGTGAAAAACTCAACTCCACCAGAACACAACACCACATTGGACAGTGTGAACACCTGACACACACACCACACACACCTGATCACTGTACTATGAAACACATCCCCACACATACCCACATCCCCTTGCATCCTGGATTTTACACAGAGAAGCAGAAGAACGTGCAAATAGAAGACTCTGTACCTGGATACCATAGGCCCCACCACACCTAACATGCAGTACACACTACACAACTGCACCCTTGCACACAACAAACACTTCACCACTGCACACAACCACCACTACCAGAAGCACACCGAATCACACAACACCACCTCACCAAACAACACACATGCTATCGCGTAGGTTCTCATTATCCTTGTGAGGCTACTGGATTTGGGTGGTAGGATCTCATAGATTATGGGGTACTAAGTACAATTACACACCATGTGATACCTGTCGGCCTAATCCGTTTTTTCCAGCTAACTAGCAGTGCCTCATCTCTATACAAGAGCAGGGATGATTGTGGCAAACGGGTGCATGACAAGAAAGACTCCTCAGGGGAACCGTGGTCAATTATATCTCATCCCTTTCTCTCAGTTGCATTAGTCTCACACAGGCAAAGACAAACAGAGGCAGAATATAATTCAATAGGGATTAATTGAAGTAACTGCATCTCAGATAAAATGGCATGTATTGCAATAACTAGGATGATAAAACACAATTAAAGCAAAAGTGGGACAAGGAGAATTAAACACAAAAACAATCCCACCATACTGTCTCTAGGAGTGATAAATAGTTCTCCTAACTAAACTATGTTAGAGCACAGCATAATAAGCCTTAATCCGCCCTTCAGGTTTCCCCCCTGGAACGACATCATCCCTCATACCTGAGCAAAGAAGCTTGTAGTCTAGAGAGACACCTTCCCCATTTAGGCCGGGGTTCGGCAGTCTAAGCAAGCAGCTGTAGCGAGGCAATCAGCAATCAGCATGAAATTGTGGGCATCTGGATGGAATCTCCCTCTAAGGTGTATGGGACTAAGGAGTGTTTTTATAATAAAACAGTTGACATTCTGAGAAAGGGTTCCCGCATAGGAATATGTGTGTTTCTGTGAATGTTGGAGACACAGCGTACCACTTTTGCTGGCAGCACTATCTGACTGCAGTCTTGAGGAAAGCCCAAAGGGAAATAAATGTCTTGCTGAGAATGTATTGCTTTCCTAGGCAAAAAAACAATTAGACAGAGAAAAATAAAACAACACCGCAAGTGTGGCTATTGTTAGAAAAATAAAAGTATGCTGAATAAAAAAGTAACCTGGCTTAAGTGCACAATGGCAGGCTTAGGCCCTGATTTATACTTTTTGGTGCAAAACTGCATTAACGCAGTCTGCACCAAAAAGTTGAGCACCGGCTTGTACCATTTCTGTGCACCAGCCGGGCACCATATTTATGGAAAGGTGCAAGTTGGTGCAAAGGGTAGGATAGCCTAAAAAAAATGATGTTAGTCGGGTGGGGCTGGCGGTATGGAAGAAGGGAGTTTTGCACCAAAAAATGACGTTAGACAGTTTAGAGTAAAAAATAAAAATGACTTTAACCTGCCTAGAGCCATTTTCTGGCGCTAAACCATCCATACCACATGATTCCTGTCTTAGAAAAGATAGGAGTCATGCCCACCACCCCAATGGCCAGCACAGGGGACCAGAGTCAACTGGGCATGGCCATTGCACACAGTGCCATGTAGGGGGAGGCATTTCAGGGCCCCCAATGGCACTTAAAAAAAAATACTTACCTATACTTACCTGGGATGGGGTCCCCATCCTCCGCTGTCCCCCTGGTGTGGGTTGGGGTGTCCCTGGGAGGGCACCTGTGGGCTTATTCCATGGAAATAGGCCCACAGGTTCCTTAATGCCTACCCTGACCCATGCGTTAAAAAATGGTGCAAAGCAAGCTTTACACCATTTTTTGACCACTCTTTCCCCCATGCGTGATTTTTGCACGTGAGGATAAATAAGGCACTAGGACCTTAGAGTCATTTTTAGCCTGGGAACACCTACCTTGCATCTCATTGACTCAAGGTACTTTTCCGCAGGCAAAAAATTACTTTAACTTCAAAAAAATTATGCAAAACCGTCTCAAACAGAGTATAAATATGCCCCTAAGTTTTCTAGAATGAAATGTCTAAAATATGACTAAAATAGCTATATAACATCCTCCCCTTGCCGGTTTAAAGGTGGCTTAAAAGCTTAAAATAAAATAAAGCCTAATAAAAGTTATCCATAAAGCATACCAACAAAAATGTCAGTAGTGACAAGTTAAAAGACACTTGAGCATGAATTAAAAAAAGGACAATTTAAAACTTCAATAGTGGTGCCAAGGAAGACCAAATTCAATGGCCAGTGTCATTTTGAAAGTCGCCAATTATATCAGGGACAATTGACGCCAGGAAATGTTTCACTTCGGCAGGTGGTAAAGTATCCAAATCGTTGCCAAGGAAAACCACAGAGCACTTGTGTTCCAAAGTCTGAGTCTCAGCTGAGGCAGCAGCATTCCGTGTTGTACCCAATGTTGAGTTAAGAGTCGCAGCATCCACAAAGGACAACTCATAGACAGCTTCCCGTAGCAAACACTCCCTCAACAAGCATGTCTGGTAATGAGCCCTCATCCAGAATATCAACAGATCAGTGTACAATGAAAGTAAGCCCGGCGTAGGAAGGCAGATTTTCAGTACACATTCGAAAGGGCACCAATGGCATGGAAACATGGGCTACACACAATCCAAAACCGGTCTGAATGATGGAAACCAGTCACCCTCCAGTTGTTCCAGGATGAGTTCATGACACAGTTGCGCTGGTGGAAGCACTTTCAGTCCTCCCTGCTGTGAACGGACAGCCATTGCACGGAAAAAAGTAGCAACAGCAAGATGACACCAATCATAGCCAAAGTAATCAGAAATCCCATGAAAATACTTTCAGCCAATTATAAAGGAGAAGATGTGAATGAAACCAGAACGAACAGCCTTAAAGAAATGCGTGATTCCAGTAGTACGAGACACGTTGAATATTTGTCCCACGAGTTCACCAAAGTGTCTCAGAAAATGTGTGCTTAAAAGGGACTGAATCTCTGCCTTGACCTCGGATCTTGAAACGCATAGGTCATGCATGCAGATGTAATCAATCAATCAATCAGTCGATTTATAAAGCGCACTACGTACCCTGTGAGGGTTTCAAGGCGCTGGGGGGGGGGGTTTGCTGCTACTGCTCGAAGAGCCAGGTCTTGAGGTGTCTTCTGAAGGAGAGCAGGTCCTGGATCTGTCTTAGGTCAGACGGGAGGGTGTTCCAGGTCTTTGCGGCGAGGTAGGAGAAAGATCAGCCACCAGAGGATCTGCACCGGATGCGGGGATGGAGGCGAGGGCGAGGTTGGCTGAGCGGAGTTGTCGGGTGGGGGTGTAGAAGCTGAGTCTGTTGTTCAGGTAGGCTGGTCCGGTGTTGTGGAGTGCTTTGTGTGCATGGGTGAGAAGTTTGAAGGTGAACCTCTTGTCGACGGGGAGCCAGTGTAGGTCTCTCAGGTGGGGGGGTGATGTGGCTGCGGCAGGGGATGTTGAGGATGGGTCAGGCGAAGGCATTTTGGATGCGTTGGAGGCGTTGCTGATGTTTGGAGGGGATGCCTGCGTAGAGTACGTTGCCGTAGTCGAGCCTGCTGCTGACGAGGGCCGGAGTTACTGTTTTTCTTGTTTCGGTTGGGATCCATTTGTAGATTCTGCAAAGCATGCGGAGGGTGTTGTAGCAGGAGGAGGAGATGGCGTTGACTTGTTTTGGCATGGAGAGGGATGAGTTGAGGATGAAGCCGGGGTTTCGTGCGTGGTCTGTTGGTGTCGGGGGGTACCCAGCGAGGCTGGCCACCACTAGTCGTCCCAGGCAGAGGGGGTGGGCCCAAGGATGAGAACCTCCGTTTTGTCCGAATTCAGTTTCAGCTGGCTGCTTCTCATCCAGTCGGCGATGGCCTTCATGCCCTCGTGGAGGTTGGTTTTGGCGGTGTGTGAGTTCTTGGTGAGGGAGAGGATGAGTTGGGTGTTGTCGGCATAGGAGATGATGTTGAGGTTGTGTTGACGGGCCATTTGTGCGAGGGGGGCCATGTAGATGTTGAACAGCGTCGGGCTGAGGGATGAGCCCTGGGGTACGCTGCAGATGATGTTGGTGGCTTCGGATTGGAATGGGGGGAGGCGGACTCTCTGAGTTCTTCCGGGGAGAGGAATGATGTGGTCCAGTCGAGGGCTTGCTCTTGGATCCCTGCTTCGTGGAGGCGGATTTTCAGAGTGTGGTGGCAGACTGTGTCGAAGGCGGCTGACAGATCTAGGAGGATGAGGGCTGATGTTTCTCCATTGTCGAGGTGGCTTCAGATGTTGTCTGTAGCGGTGAGGAGGGCGGTCTCAGTGCTGTGGTTTCGTCTGAAGCCAGACTGGGAGGGGTCGAGGATGTTGTTGTCTTCGAGGTATCAGGTGAGTTGTGTGTTGACGACTTTCTCAAGGCCCTTTGCCGGGAATGGGAGCAGGGAGATGGTCCGGAAGTTCTTCAGGTCTTTGGGGTCCACCTTTGGTTTTTTTGAGTAGAGCATTGATTTCGGCATGTTTCCAGCTTTCCGGGAATCTTGCTGTTTTGAAGGAGATGTTAATGGCCTTCCGTAGGTGTGGTGCGATGGCTGTGTCTGTTTTTTTGAATATGTGGTGTGGGCAGGGGTCTGATGGTGATTCGGAGTGGATGGAGTTCATGGTCTTGCGAGTTTCGTCGTCGTTGATGCTGGTCCAGGATGTCAGGCAGTTGGTGCAGGTGGAGTTCATGGGGGGCGGGACAGGCGTGTTAGAGATGGTAGGGGTGTTGAAGCTGTCGTGGATGTCAGCGATCTTTCGGTGGAAGGCGGTGGCTAGGGCGTCGCACAGTTCTTGGCGCTGGGGCTGGAGAGCTCCTTCACGATGTTGAAAAGTTCTTTGCAGTTGTGAGCGTTGTTTTCCAGGCGAGTTTTGAAGGAGGATCTTTTTGCTAGCCTGAGGAGTTGGTGATGGCTGCGTGCGGTGTCCTTAAGTGCTGTGTGGTTGTTGGGTGTGCGTTCGTGGAGCCATTTCTTCTTTAGTTTACTGCAGTTGCGTTTGGAGGCTTGGAGGTCATTGGTGAACCAGGTGGCTTTTTTGTTGGTTTGGTTGTTGGAGGGTTTCTTGAGTGGTGCGAGGCGGTTGGCGCAATCGTTGATCCATAGCCTGAGGTTGTGGGCGGCGATGTCAGGGTCGGTGGGGTCGGTGGGTGGTTTCTGGGCTTGGGCGTTGGTCAACTGACCTTTGCTGATTTTGCTCCAGCGTCGATGGTGTGGTTGTTCGGTGAGGTGGTGTTTGGTTTGTTTCTTGAAGGTGAAATGGATGCAGTGGTGGTCGGTCCAGTAGAGTTCGGTGGTGCGATTGAAGGTGACGTGGTTGCATGTGGAGAAGATGGGGTCTAGAGTGTGACCGACTGTGTGGGTGGGTGCGTTGACAAGCTGTCTGAGGCCAAGGTTGGCGAGGTTGTCAATCAGGGTGGTGGAGTTGATGTCGTTATTGTTTTCGAGATGAAAGTTCAGGTCCCCGAGGAGGATGTAGTCCATGGAGGCGAGTGCATGGGTGCTGGCAAGGTCGGCGATGGCGTTGCTGAACAATGCCCTGGGACCAGGCGGTCTATAGATGCGTGTTCCTCTGAGGGTAGTGTTGGGGTTGGTGTGGATTTGAAAGTGAAGGAGTTCGGCCGAGCTGAGGGAGTCGTCCAGGTGGGTCTTGACTTTGAGGGTGGCCTTGTGAACGATGGCTATGCCTCCTCGGGTTCTGTTGGTGCGGTCTCTGCGGGAGATCTTGTACCCGTCCGGGGTGGCTATGGCGATGTCAGGCGCTGAAGAGTCGCTCCACCAGGTTTCGGTTATGAAGGCTACGTCTGGGGTGGTGGAGTCGAGCAGGTCCCAGAGCTCAATGGCATGCTTGCGTGTGGAGCGAGTGTTAAGGAGTATGCAGTGGAGGTAGTTGTTCTTGGTCCTGAGAGGTTTATGGGCTCTGATGCAGGTGAAGCTGCAATTGTGGCAGGAAAAGGGTCCGTGTGTGCTTTTCGGAGTGGACTGGAAGCAGGTGGTGTCTCGGGCAGTGTTGAGTGCGAGGAGGGTGACGGCGTCGTAGCGGAGGCTAGTGATGTGGCTGTTGCGGGGTCCAGGGGTTCTGGCGCTGGGCCCAGTCCAGGCGCGGATGGGCACAGACGGGCTTGCCTCTGGTGCTCCGCCTGCGCGACAGCGGCGCGACAGCGGCACGCCCGCTGCGCGCGACCACCATTAAGAAGGGAGGGGGGAGGGAGGAACAGCTGGGAGGTGGGAGGTGCGGGCTAATGGGGTTGTGGGGGGCAGGGGGAGCGGGAGACAGCTGGAAAAAGAGGCGCAGAACTTAGAGAAGTGAAAGAGGGCAAAAAGGCCCGAAAGTTAGAAAGGTGAAAAAGACAAAGAGTGAAAAAGCAGAGAGAAGGCAGAAAAAAAGCAGAAAGAATTGCAAGAATACGTGAAAGAAAAAGATCGCAGAGGAATGGACAGAGTGGAGAACCAGAGAAAACACTCTAGCGGATCGGGTCCAGGAGGGCCTCGATCCCTAGAAGCAGCGAGGGCGGGGAGGGGGGAGACACAGGCACGGCTCGGTGGTGCTGTGCGCGTGGGGAGTGTATTACCTGGCCAAATAGGTCAGGAGATGTAAGGGCCACATGTTTTGAAAACCATAAAGCCTTGTGTCTGCTCAACTTGTAAATATTCACATCAGAAGTAGCTACTCCTCTTTGTTGTGTGGGGGGGAAAAGCACATTCTCGCAACATGTGATGATTTGGGAGACCGAAAAGACATAAGCTATTCCTGCTCACATTACACAATGGCTCTCACTGTTAAGGAGTACATAGCTGACATTTGAGAGCACCTGGAATGCAGGTGTAATCAAGGGGACTGGAACTCCCTTCAGATAACAAGCCAAGTTTGCTGCCAAGTCATTACATGCCCGTGCAAGGACAGCTGTTTCCAAACTATTGAATGGCTTACAGAAGTCTCACCGCTAAGAAAGACCTCTTTCATCCCATTGAAGCATTTGTACGAAAAGGGAAGTGCCCACACCTTGTGTATGTAACTATTTCCCAACCTTTTCATATCGGCCTACTGGAATGTGTTTTAAACAGGATGTGAATTGAAGTGTTAAAATAGGCAGATTTATAACCCATGTATTGGCCATTCAGCATATGGTATTTCAGCCACAGTAAAAGGCAACTTTTCTAATTTCTCGATGTTTAGCATGACTTAAGTTGCTTCCTTCACGAACATATTTGTTATTGTTGCCTTAAATTAAATGTTGAAAATATGTACCTTGCATTAACGTGTTGCCAGGGAATGTGACCTGCTTTCAGTGTTTGTAGCCTAAATAAATAATAGACCTTAGCTGACTCTGTCCGTGGTGTTAAGATGCAATGTCACTCTGTACTATGTCTATTACAGAGGATACAATATTATTTAAGGTGTATATCCTGTTAGATAAGGTATTAATACCATTATCTACAACGGCTAATGCTTTATGTAAATTTTCCTGATCAATTTGCCTTAACCGGGCAGCTGCTTCCTGTTGGAAAAGTTTCCAAATGTCTTTATATACTGCATATAGGAAGCGTTTTCTGTACTGTTTTCTGGGGCCTAACAGGAAATCTGTAAATCTGTTTCACTGGAAAGGAGACTGTGGTGTTCTTTAACAGCATCTACTGAGGAACTTTTCAACCATTGCTGGCATAATTTTCCTAAACTATATGTTGTCACTGTACCCAAGTGTTCTGAGGACGCGTAGCAAAGGCCCAGCCTTTTTGTTCTAAAACACCCTGTGGAGTTTATAAAACGTGAATGGCACACATTGGCGTCTACATGCCACAATACCCACCCACCAAGATGTGAAAGTGATGTGTTAAATGTTCCATTCTGTACCCATTCATCAAGCTGATCTTCAGGTACATTTATATACTTTTGCCATTTGTAAAATTTTGCGTGAGTAGGAATGATGGGTACATGCAGTTCCTTAATCTTTGCTAAGCCTAAACAACTTGTCTGTACAGTTTAATTTAAAAATATTATTTTAACAGGTATCCGGCATGCTCTAAATAAAGCTTCCATTCCCCTTAATTGCCAATTTTTAGTTCCCCAAACACTTTTCAAGCCTATCGACTTCATCCAGTAATAATATCTTTCAATAGCTAACCAGGAAACAAAGGAATCAGAATAAATGTATTTTGCATCAGTCAATAAAATATGTTAACTTTCTATCACTGGCAATTTCACATAATCCAACTCAGCATTTTTAACATGGTGTCTAGAGAAATATGCAATTTTTTCAGTATACGTTTTGGAACTCCACACTGGTGGATTCGGACAGTGTTCCCACTGTGTGTAATTAAAAATAGTGTTTGGAGACTTGCTCTGTGAACGAAATGATGTCCATAATAAATATAACAGAACATTTCTTCATAATTTTCTTTGGATTGATACACATCCTCATTTACAAATACAATATAATACTGCAAATCAGACATCAGAGAATCAACTGTTTTCACATCCCAATCATCAGAAACCACTCCGGGTGCAGTTACATTGTTCATGGAAAGCTTGAATACATATGGAAATTGAATGACCTCTGTCGGCCCATATATATCAAATGAAAGGCTATCCCAAATAATCCCATCAGGAATTGGTATGGCAGAAATGTTCACTAGGAAAAAGTCTCTGAGGACTTTGTGTGAAATTTTTTTTTTTTTTAAGACCTCATCCACTAGTTCAACTGTACAGCGTTCAGGAAGGTAATGACCATGTAGAAGTAAAAAGAAAACAGTGACAAACCCAGTCCAAAGGACAATGGCAAGTACACTTAATAGAAATCATAGATAGTTCCATGGAAGAATGAAATAGTTAATTTTGAGCCAGATTATCATCTTACATGCTCTTGACAGTTCTGTTGCAGTGGAGGCAGATGAGTCAGTGAAAGTGTCATTGATGTCGGCAAAATATCCAGTTGCAGTTTGTGCAAAAACTCGAGCCATGTTTGGAAGAGGAGAGCTTGCAGAAGACTCCCTCAGTGGTTCACAGTAGACTATGCTATCCTTTTGTATAGAATTTGAATAGAATTGATCAATATTATTGGTGTTATTTGTTGTAGAAGTTAGTGGAACCAATGAAAGCTCATTTTCGACCCTCTCCAACCTCAGAGAGGAGTCAGCGTTGGTGTTTAAAACCTGTAGAGGAACATCCTGGTCTGTAGTGAGAGGGATTCGGGTATTACCAAAGAGTCCCCTAGGTTTGCTGTGCAGGATTGGCCATATGGTGTAGCTTGACATTGTCGATGAAGACAAAGAGATTTTCTTTAGAATCAGCCAGCGGTGGAAAATTACAGTTCTGGTAACGTGAATTCCCAGGACTGGAACCAGTGCACGATAAGAAGAACCAAACTCGTTTTTCATAGCAATCTTTTCACGCACTAGATCTCCAACTTATGGAATCCAGTTGGTAGATGTTACGGGTACATCCCTTATTCCCAAGGAGGAAGCACCAGCAGATGTGTTGTCATCACAGAGCTGTTGTAAGTCCTGCAAGACAGTGACACATTTATTTATGTCAAAAGGTGTATCTGCCGCCATCTCGCCACGACCATCAAGGTCTGGAGCATACATTTGTGTTCCAAACAGGCATTTGAATGAAGTGTGACCCCCAGGGACCTTCTGAGCAGATTGTTAAGTCCCCTCTGGACTCCATGCAGGTGTGTAAGCCAACTACGACCAGTGCCTAATACTCTTGCTGTTAAGGATTGCTTTACATCTCGGTTTCGTTGCCCAATGACTCTATTTCCCTTGGGATGAAATGGAGGCGAATAATGCAGTTGGACTTCTAACGAAGCCATGGTGTCCCTAAAAGCCCTTAAGGCAAAAACAGGGCCCTGGTCTGTGTGGAAACCCACAACAGCATTGTGGCCAAACCCATAGAAATCTGGAGCATAGGTCGACAGTGACCAAAATGTATTTATGTGCACTATCAGGTGTCAGGGGACCGCAATGGTCCAAGTATACACATTGTAATGGTCTGTTGTATATTAGGAGAGGTGTCAAAGGTGGGTGTTTGACAGTGGATCCTTTTATTTGCTGGCAGACGGCACAACAAAGGACATTCTGCTTGGTCTGTTTGTAGAGACCTCACCACCAATAATGTGCTTGTAACAGTGAAATTGTAGCCGCCACACCAGCATTGTTCTTTATTGGGAATCACACGATTACCGACCCCTAGTTTATCTGCTATGGCTGTATTGAAGAATGGTATGCAGTATGAATATTTAGCAGGATATGCTTTTGGTAATGGTGTGGCATCAGCAGAGGCTTTAACAGATACCGGTGTTTCATCATCCAATTTTGTTCTAGAATGAGTTACTGCAGCAACGGAAGCCATAGCTACTGCTGATTTGGCTGCTTCTTCAAACAAGGCATTGCCTGCAATGTATATTTCATCACACGGATGTCCTAGTGTATTTATAATATGGACATTGGGTAGCGTTTCTTTCAGATCCGCTACTTTCCCCCACAGAAGTCTGTGTTTAATGGTGTTTCCTTTTCAATCTCTGAACCCATTCAGTAATGCAGATATTCATTGAAGGACTGGACACAATAGTACGAATCACAGACAATCAGCGTCATCTGCTCAGGATCAGTATGTTCCAGTGCCATCACCAGAGCCTTGAGCTCTGCAAGTTGTGCAGTGCAGTCCCCTAACGTCTGCATGTAAGTATGTTGTGGATAGAAATTGGCATCTTTCATGTATCCACTCACGACTGCGCAAGCAGCAAAATATTGATGTTTAGTGCCTGTAGCTGGCTGGACGGAGCCATCAGTATACAAAATTGTCTGATATTGTTCAATATGCAATGTGTTTGCTGGAACAGGATATTTTTGTGTTTATAATTTTGAGTAAAAAATATAGTTAACATTAGTGGCTGTCAGAGACGTTGCCCATTGTATCCAAAGTGGATGTAATGCTTTAGTGTTAGGAACGCTAGCTTTGGTAACATTCTAAAGGGATGGGATGGGGGATACAGCAATGATACCTTTGCCCTGGGCCAGGGATCTCTCTTTAATGAGAGCTATCTGACCAGCAGTGAGAATTTTCTCAGTGGAAGCAAAGTGTTGTTCAGCTGTAGAGTACAAATGTGATTTGTATGAAATCAGGACGGTCTCACCCTCACTGAATGTTACGTAGGTGAAACCAAGGGCATAATCAATTACTCTGATGACAACGTGTTTTTTGTTGTCCCTTGTATATAGGTGCTTTGCTTCAAGCATGTCTTTTTGTAATGCTCTGAGAATGCATGTGTTTTCGACTGTCCAGTATTTGCTGGTAAAGTCAGGACATATCAAGTCATTTAATGGTTTAATGCGCTGGGCATAATCTGGAATGTATGTTCTGTCAAAATTTTAAAAGCCTGATAAAGACTGGAGTTTTTTTATTGTGTTTGGAGGTTATAATTGTGAGCTTCTTTACAAAAAAGTGGGACGCTAGGCTCTTGCCTTCATTCAACAGTTCGTATCCCAAAAACAGGACACTAAGGAAGGCTATTTTTGCTTTTTTAAATTAAATGTGTAGCCAAATTCGGCAAATCCTCCAACAATGTGGGCTACCCATCCTATATGTTGCATGAGGTCATTGTCAGTAAGGTAGCTATCATCCATGCATGACAACACCTCAGGGTCAATTTTGTGTGAAATAGATGTAACACGAGCTAAGAACAGTCCTTGACTGTTCTTGTACGCTTGTGGGAGTTGTCAGAATTTTTTCTGAGAGCCAAAGGTGCTGAAACATGTTCAATCCTTACTTTCAGATGCTATGTTTTGGCCAAAAAACTTGTTGGAGATATCTAGGGTTGTTTTATATTTTTTTGCACTATGTTGTTCATAAGTGCTGTGCTATGTGCATTCTGTATAGCAATTGTTCTTATATGACTATTTAAATGTCTGCAGACTAAGACTATTCTGCATGAATGGTCGGGTTTAGCTACCTGGGACAATGGATTGTTCATTGGTGAGACACAGGGTTCAATTATGCCCTGGTTCTCTAACTTTGTGAGGATTTCCCTCATGGGTGCATTGGATTCATGCATATTTGAAAATTGGGGTTGTGGCTGAAGTTGCAGCTTAATTAGTATTACATGATGGGGGAATCTTTATCCCACCTTATGTGATTGTCCAGTCAATGTCATGAATTTCTATGAGCTTTCTGGGAACAAGGGGTGAGAAGGATTTTTCAATAACCTCTTCTCCGTATGGAAGATCACTGACAAATTCCAGTGAGAAGTCTTTTTTGGCCAGTAAACTATCATAAAGTCCCAAAAGATAGCATCTATTGTGCGTTCAATGTCTCCCTCAATTTTTTTTTGTCCCCATACACCACACGGGTTTGTCACACCTTAATTCTGCCCCGAAACAAAAGTAGACACACCACCCAAGGGGGCTCTGGTGTCATCTGTTCAGCCTTCCTAGGGGTTACCCGGGTAGCTGGCACAGATGGAAAGAGGGATTTTTAAGTCATAGGACTGTACACCCCTAGAGAGGAGGACCATTGCAAGAGGGGAGCCCATAGCTTCCTTTTCTTCAGCCTCTGCTGAGGGCCTCCCACCTTCAGATCTAATATAGCACAAGCATCTCAAGCCAGCTCCTATATTCAGGGGGGGTTGCCATCAACCATTTCAAGCAAATCTCCCTTCTAGCTAGTAGAATAGCGAAGAACAGCAGACCCCTACTGTTTCTCGACCACCCAACCGAATCATTTGGTTTACCAAAAATAATAAGAGGGAGATTTACAATAACTTCCTTCCCTATAATCTGCGACAGTGCTCCCACCACCTCAGTCCAAAAAGCAGCAACTCCTGGACACTTCATAAACATGTGTACGTCCGTGGCATTTGGAACTCCACATTTAATGCAATGCACCACTTTTTTTAAATGTAGTTAATTTTAGTTTTTCTGGGGTGATATAAGCTCTGTGTATCACATGCAGATGGTTTTTCCTCAACGGGACAGGCTTGACTACCTCAAACCACATTCTCATGAATTCTTGCCATCCCAACTGCGCTGTTTCTTTCATCATAGATCGTTGCCATAACTGCTCCGGCAATTTAAAGTCACCATCAATCAACTCCAGGATCTCCCAATACCACCTTGCAACCTTACTACAGTTGGGAGAGCCATTAAAAAAATCTTCTGCTAAGGGGTTTTCTCCCTGCCGGCTTTGTCGAATAGACTTTGCCCAGGCTGCCATTTGAATATATTTAAACCTAGACAGGGTTCCCCCTGTGCTATCTCTCAGTTCGTCCCAGGGAAGTAACCCCGTGTAAAAGATCTCGCCAGTATTCCAAGCCGGCTTCCCTTATTGGTTTGGGCAAGGCATCTTTCAAACACTCTGGAGTACCCGGAGAATCCTAGATTGGAGCTCGCTGATTATAATAATCTATCTTAATGATGTATTTCACCTGGTGCCAACACCTTGCTGCATCTCTCAATAATTTTAATCTTATTTTCTTAAAAAAGTTTGGATCACCAAATTAAAAAAGAAAGAGATTTGCTGCCCCCTGAATAGATCGTGTCATAGCCTTGAACATAGTAACCATTGCTGAGTCATCCAAATGGGTAAATAACAACCTTGATTTTCTCAACAGGAAGGCCCATGCGTACAACTGCAGGTCTGGCAATGATAGACCTCCATTCTCCCTCCTCCTCCGCAACTTTTTTCACGCGATTCTGGCACCCTTACATGCCCAAATGAATGAGCTAATAGCTTGTTGGAGCTTATTAAGATATCTGGCATCCATTTGTAGCGGAATAGCATTCTGAATAAAGTTAATCTTTGGGAGAAGAATAATTTTAACCAAGTTCACCCTACCCAATATCGTCAACGGTAGATGGACCCAGCCCCTCATTAAATCAATACACTCCTCTAACACCATTTCCTGATTTTTCACTGGCAATTTCTCAATGTCATGTGTAATTAATACACCTAAATACTGCATTTCAGCCTTCCCATGACAGCTCTCCCCTACTTGGTTCCATGCCATTATTTCAGTCTTTTCTGAATTGACCTGATAGCCAGAAACAGAACCAAAGTCCTCAGCTAACTGTAGCAGGGCTGGAAGGGCGGTTGACACATCTGCGGTGAATACCATCAAGTCATCTGCATAAAGTGCTGCTTTCCTCTCCCACTGTACCCACTTAAAAGGCACTATTTTAGGATGCTGTCTTTTTCTTCTAGCAAAAGGCTGATGTATAAATCAAACAAAAGTGGAGATAATGGACATCCCTGCCTAGTACCTCTCTATATCCTAAAGGGGTTTGTAAGTTTCCCATTGATTACAATTCTAGCAGAGGGGTCATGATAGATCCGTTTAATAGCTCTACAAAAATTACCGCCCAAATTGTGGCTCCTCAGAATCAAGGCTAAGTAACCCCAGCTAACCCTATCAAAGGCTTTCGAAGCATCCAAAGCTATGACCCCCAAGGAGATCTTATAAACAGTTGACACATCAATTGCCCCAATTAGAGTAGGCTTAAGATCATGTAAGTACCTGCCTTTAACAAAGCCCTTCTGATCTACATTAATCAAATCCTTAACCACAGCGTTTAATCTATCCGCTAAGATCTTTGCAAATAACTTGTAATCCGAGTTTAACAGTGAAACGGGTTTGTATGACTCACACCTAACCGGATCTTTACCCGGTTTCAAAATCAGTTAAATGACTGCCTCATTCCAGGAAGCTGGAATGAGTCCATTGCAAAAACCTCAAAAAACAATCTTAACAAAAAAGGCACTAATGCCTGCTCCAAAACTTTATACACTTCACCCGGGAGACCATCTGGGCCTGGAGCCTTCCCCCCCTTACTACCGCTCAAGACAGCTATAATTTCACCTGAAGTGATAAGTTTATTCAACCAGCGCTGCTGCTCTAGGGATAAAGAAGGGAGAGTATCTTTCTCCAACCATATTTGAGTGGCTGATTCCGTAACCGTTATTTCCTCAGTATAGAGTTGGGAAAAGAATTGCAAAAAGGCCCTGCTGATATTTCCACACTCACTAGTCCTCTTTCCTTGCACTACCTCGACTTCCTTAGTGCAGTTCCTCACTTGATCCCTTTTAACTTTCCACACCAGAAGTTTCCCTGGACTCTCCATATATTCAAAGTGCGCCAGCTTACTTGCCTCCTAAAGCTTTGCAACCCTTGCTTGCAAAAGGGCTTCCAATTGCTGATTGAGAGCATCCAACCTCTGCTGCCCTATCTGCTTCTCCTCTTCCTCCGTACTCTCCCACAGCTGCTCTCTACAACCCCTCATCTCTGTTTCCAGATGCTCTAATTCATCTCTATATTGCTTATTCTTTTAGCTGGCAATATTTATAAGTATCCCTTGAAGCACTGCCTTATAGGGTCCCAAACCACCTGAAATGCGGCAGTACCTAAATTAACTTAAAAAAACTCCTTAGTCAGTCAGTCAGTCAAAGATCTTTATTCGGCATTTGCCATAATAGTACAAATAAAAATCACATATCCAATTAAACAAACAAACAAAAGGGATTAAGACAACAGCTCATAACATCATATCTTACGTATATTATACAAAAAAGAGCAAAGTGATCTAGACCAAGTTCCTCGTTTGCAGAATATTCCAGTATTCTTATCAGAACATTAACTAAGATCATATGATATAAAACCAAAAAAAACAAAAAACTTTTTAGCTACCCTAAAATATACTAAAAACCCTTTCTCCCTGTGGGAGAATCTATACTGTATCAAATATAAAATCAAAGATTTTAAAAAAGAAATAAGTTCTAAGAGTCAGCATAATTAGATTAATAAATCACAAAAATTATTAGTAACGATACCTAATAACAATAGATGATCTGATGAAATTTAATACCTGAAAACAAATTTTGTCATTTGATCATTTCTGAAGGTGTATCAAAGCTTCCTGATAATGGATCGGTCTTAATGTACGTAAAATAGGTAAGATAAAAGCATTCCTCTGGGTGGCATAAAAAGAACAAAAAAGAAAAAAGTGGGAAGTACTTTGCTTTGAACTAGCATCACAGGGACAGGGTGGTAAATCTTTTTGCCAAATACACTGATTCGGAAAGGCCACCTTAAAATGGATCAAATTCAGTCTAAAAAAGATTAACAGAGAATACATTTTTGGACATGAAAACCAGGTCAGGTAGGGTTCTATATATAAGGCTGTAACAATCTGCGTATAAGAATCTAAAATTTCAGTTTCAGACAGCTATGAAGTCTTATGTCTAAGGTATGCTCAGAGTATCGTGATTTCAGCAAAAACCTAGCAGTTGTGGTTCATCAAACATATACTTAAGCCCCAGCTTATCAAAAGACGATCGCAAATATGAAAGCCAGGGAATCCTGTTCGAATTGGCCAGCTGTATACATTCAGTAATACATTCCTGTACAAGACTCGCCGCTGGATTTGTCCAACATCTAATCCACAACAAAAGAGGGGCAATGGAAACTGTGTCCTCTAAAAAACATTGGCCCAACTCCTCGTGGATAATGATGTTTGCTATACACTTAGGTACCATCAACAGTCTGCGCATAAATTTATTCTCAATACTTTGGAGAGTAGGTACTTTGATGTGGCCCCAGACACCAGCCCCATATAGAGCTGCTGAGGCACACTTAGAATTATATAGCGTCATAATCTGAGGAGATGGTCTATGACCCAGTTTACGAGCAAATCAAAAAATCGCTTCCATATTCCTTGCCATTTGTTGAGTCTTAAATTTAAGGTGGGTATTCCAAAGCATAGAGGAACTTAAATGCATACCTAGGTAACAGAAATCACTCACCTTATTAATATTATTGCCCCCCATAATAAATTGTTTAGATTTTGTATTTCGGGGGCCACATATCATAACAAATGTCTTGGAGTAATTGACTTTCAAATCGAGGTCCAGCATAAAGTTCTGAAAAAGGTCCAACAAGCCTTGTAAACCGTTAGCAGTGCGTGCAATAAGTACAGCATCATCTGCATATACCAAAACTGGGAGCAATCTCTGGCCCATCTTTGGCATATCCTTCCCATTCTTTATCAAAAAGTCATAAAGCCCATTTATATATATTAAAAAAAGAAAAGGGGCCAAAATGCATCCCTGTCTTACTCCCCTAAAAGAGGGGATGGGGGCAGTTCTCTGTCCCAATGGGCCAAACTGAACTGAAACCTTTAAGTCCATATGAAGGCGGTTTATAAGTTCCAGTAGAGTCACGTCACACCCCAGGTTTTCCATGATTTGCCACAACTTCTCCCAAGTCAAATGCGCTGGATAAGTCAATAAAAGCCATATGAATTGACTCCCCTTTGGCAGTTACATATTTGCTAAGAATAAGATTCAAGTTTAATACTTGCTCAACTGTGCCCAAACCGGGTCTGAAACCAAATTGAATTGGAGATAAAATCTGTGTCTTTAGCACCAAATCCTCCAGGCGGGACAAAATCACACTGCCCAGGATCTTGGCCGTGGATTCGATCAAAGATATTGGTCTGTAACAGAAAGGATCTTGTCTCTTACCCTTTTTAAAAATAGGAATAATAATTGCCAGTTTCCAGGAAGGAGGTATGTTTCCTTTAACAGCACTTCTTAGGACATTTGTAACTAAGGGACCCCAAAGATTAGGCATAGATTTAAAAATATTGATGGGAACACCATCAGGGCCAGGAGCCTTCCCTTGTTTTGAACGATTAATGGCTCCAAGGATCTAAAGAAAATCAAAAGAAATATCAAGGGCATTTATGTTGGGGTTGGTATTATTTTCTTCCTTAGTCAGAAAGTCGTTATCTGGGTCAAAAACTTTCCTAAAGTGGTTCAACCAAACTTCTTCTGCGATAAGGCAATCGTCAACCTTAGTGTTACTGTCCGAGAAATAAGAATAATTCACCACCTTCCAAAATTTTGAAGTGTCCTTCAGATCGGACGCAGCCTGTAGCTCTTCCCACGCCTTAGACCTTATCTCTGATTTCCTTTTTTCCAAGGTGGCCTTATACTCAGCCCTAGCTAATTTAATTAAATAGCGGGACCCATGGTAGGCCAGTCCACCACAAGGGCATGCGAAATAGCATTACTTAATAGTTCAAATTCATGAACTATATGGTCATGGTTAGACTGCTGAGATAAACATATGTTAATGGAGTCAAGCCTGGATCTTATAATTTCTTGATTGAAAGTCGTTGGATTCATTTTGGCCCACTTCAGACGTAGACCAGAGTTTGTATGAAAGGTTGTATTTCTTCTCAATCCCTTCTCCCTAGATACCTGATCTATATTTAAATCTAGGTTAATACACAGGGGATTTTGGTCACTGGCACAGTGAGGAATTATCTTAAAATCACAGATTAAATGATAATCTGGGGAGCCAATAAGAATAAAATCAATAGTACTCCCTTTCGCATTCCCTATGAAAGTTGGAAAATTTAAAGAGTCTGGTGCTGCTTTCTCTCTAACATGGACCAGGTCAAAATTACATAGAAAGGAGTTCAGAGCTTCTCCTTCAGGTGAATGAGTAAAGTGGATTAACGACTCTCTACCTTCATTGGGAATTGCACACAATTCTAAATTTTCCTGACAACATAGGGGAGTATTAAAATCACCAACCCATAAGACAACTAAATCTTCATCCTGCAATTTGGTGGAAGAATCAATACAATCCACAGCGTCCTCTAACATTCCTTTAAGGAGACCACGTGGGATATTATTATAGAAATTTAAAATCAGAATGCCTTTACACCCCCTAATGGATAAAAGAACAATCATAAAATAAGGTGAAGACCAAATTAAGGAAGCCTTCAATGATGGTAATTTAAGGATACAAGCACTAATAGCCCTCCTCGTGCTCTTCCCATAGAGGAAGTTAATGCCGGCTGGTAAAGAGTTGTATACCCATCCAAAAGGAATGTATCTTTTGACAATGTTTCCTGTGGACAAATTATGTCATAGGATGATATAAAACTCGTCCATTCTTGGTCGTTTATTTTAGATCGAATCCCTGCAATATTCCAGCTAATCAGAGATAGGGGCTTTGATCATAAGGGTAACGCCAATTTGTCAGTATAGTTTAAATAGAAGGTATCATAAATGATCTCTCTTTCTTCCTGTATAAGTTCATCTTGGTTGTCATCAGGTGTTAATCTCAACACATTTTTTAGACCCAGGCTGGCAATAGCCGTGGGTCAATCATTCTCATCAAGAGAATTAAAGGCCAAGGGGCAATTGCTAGAAGGAATATTCACCTGCACAGATGGCCTAGCTGGAAATGAGCTGTGAGTACTAGGAACAACATTAGAGTGTTGTGGAAAAAGGGAGTAGTCATAAAAATGGCACAGGGAGTGTAGTTGGATCCCATTATCTAAAAAATTAAAATAGTCTAACTTTGCCGAAAAGTGATCAGCTAAATACGGGTTGGCAAAATTGATTACAACGCAATCTCCATCATCCATATTTCTTCGATGGCCAACCTGCTTCACTCTACGCGCCATAAGGATCTTATTATTTGCATGATATTTAACCTTAAATTTAGATTTTAACCAGCGTGCAGATTTCCTTATCAGAGCTTGGGTGTCTTCTTTTTGGTTTCTACCCAAAGGAGGCACGTTTGTTAACACTGGCACATAAGGAATACAATCAGGAGGTAAATGCAATACATCTGCTTGATAAATAGATTTGTTTGATAATGGAGGATTTGGGCCTTGTGAAATAACTTCCTTGGGGGTTACTTGCAGCTGCTTGGTCACAGCATTACCTTGGCCAGATATAATCAAAGATTTGGCCATCAATATACCTGGAGTCTTGAGATAAATTTTCATTTGATGCCACATCTCGGGTAGGTACATTTCCCTCTCTTAATACTCCTGAATTAGGTAACTGGACTAGAGTGCTAAGCACATTATTACAGAAACAATCAAGTTTTTTGGTAATCAGGGTAATAAATTTCTCCTCAAGGGTAGCACAAAAAGATTTGAGTATAGAGTCTATTATACCAGAGGGGTCACTATAAGCATCAGTGCTTTTAAGGGGTTTATTTGGTGTAACCAAAACGAGTGAATCATTGGGGCTAATTATCGGTGAAGTATGAGTTCTCTTTTGGGGCCCGACATCTTCTTTAAATTCTTAGACCTTTTACCCGCTCTCCTCTTCTTCAGTGGGGGGGAAAGCGCCGGGGAACGTTCCAAGGATGAATTGACACTTTGAACAGGAGCTTTAGGTGGGATTGTTGAAGTAAGCCTCAGCAAGGCCTACTAGTGCAAGAGGTTCACCTTTCTCTGCACCAAGTCCTCAGACCATGTAGGAAGAAGTTGGCACAGAAACTTGAATAAAAGACAAAAGTTTATTAACCTCACGAGGTGGTACTACAGTTCAAACAGCACCCTTGGGCAATGTCTGAAGTAGCACACTGAACTGAGAGAGCATGGTCCTTTTATACCCACACAGGGGCTAAAAGGAGATGGTACAATTATGGAAACAAGACTTGTATACATGTAAGGTCATGTGGAAAATGCACAGTCGACAGGTAGGAGGAGCTAACAGTTTCCAAGGACTAACAGCTGCAGACCTTACTGAGCATGTGCGAAAGTAAGAGATGCTAAATATAACTTGTCACTAGGCAGATTTCAAGAGCAGTTAACAGAAAGGTAGGACAGAGCACATGGTGAGCACATGGCAGCATGTAGCAGAGAAAATGGCTGCCATGAATACAAAATGGATTCCGCAAAATGTTCACAATAGTTACTAAATACAAGATGTCTTCTGCTAATGCTTAATCTAATCACTGCTAAATTACAACAGACGACCCTTTCAGCATTAGCTGAAGACATTCGTCTTTCTGGGATGATCTAAATATTCATCTTGTATATTTATGCTCATCATTTCAGCTATTTCCTTATCTAACATATGTTGTGCTTTAATTTCTGTAATATTTCTTTTGGTAGGCATACAAGCAGTAATACACATGGAGCAGAACATTGGACCACACTGAATACAGATACAGCATGTAAAAAATATTGCAATTATTACACACAGGATAGTAAGTAGTTTCCAGCCCCAGGCGGAAACAAGACCCCAAAACCATCCAGAAAAGGTCCAAGTACCAGACTCTGTATGGATTTCTGCAGCAATTTTATGCAATTTAGATATTGCATCATATACTGAAGGTGAGTGATCTGGGATAAAAACACAACAACTACTACCGATGATTCGACATGCACCACCTCGATCAGCTAATATCACATCTAGTACCATATGATTTTGGAGCGCTACAATCCTCGCAATTTGGAGCTCCTCAGTAATATTCCCAAGTGCCAGAGCTGCCTGATTGTTAACAGCTTCCACAACCCTAGTCAATTGTCTTACTTTCCTACTGTTTAACGCAACACCTACAAAAGGGAACAATCCTAAATTAAAATCAACATATTGTTGCAGGTTAGTATCGGTTTGGTCTACCTCATTTGTACTTATTTCACTTTTATATCTATTGTTAATGATGTCATTGAACAGTTTTAAATCTCGGTGATATGATGCAGGAGCCAAAAACACAGGGGGTAATAGAAAAGATACATAACACACACCTGACCACCCAACAGGTAGATGGTAATATCCATAGTTACCACAAACAAAATATGTATTATGTGAAGCTGTAAAACTACTATTATTTACACTCTCAATAGTTAAAATCAAGGTACAATCGCTTATCCCTACTGGAATTCGTCCAATGCTTCGTATACATAAATCTGCTTTAGTTTTTGTAACAGAAATCACAAATTGTTCTTTCTTGTCAGAGTCTCGTATATTTGTGAAGACATATGGTATTGAAACATTGTCCGGTTGATACTCTTCCGATTCCGATTTAGTTCCTTTAGCTTGGGGATACCCATCTTTGTCTTGGTAGCATACTTTATTAAGGCGAAAAAGAAGTCCGCCCTCTGTACGTTTTCCAGATGCAAACAAAAGCATGTACCAAGCTTGACAAGAACCATTGTGTGAAAAAGTAAAAGGAAGAGGAATGAAAGGTGTTCCTCCTTTCTTTTGATGCGCAGGTATCATTCCACATACCCAACAGTTAGTAGTATTTGTAGCATTATGAGTATGATGCAACATCTGAATGAAAGTATTATTGAAGTACGATTGACGGTGCTTCTGCTCCTGATAGGGAAGCGTAAAGTAATAGTGATCCTCTGGTACTGGAGTAGTGGCAACAAAAAACTCACGAGCAGGAGACTTCTTTTCAACAAACCAGGTGATTGTTGCTGTAACCACCAAAACAACAACAAACCCCATAATACTATTGATCAATTTGCTATTCATTTTAGCAACAGCGATAATCGACCCTTTCAGAAATGAATTAAAAACAATCGTTGGAGCTCTTATCCCTGGGCAGCCGCTGATTTCTTTACCACGGGCCAAGACGGGTGTCACTACTCTAATGCACGGCTGATCCACCCCCCTTGCCACATTGGCTCTCCGTTTCACTAACCCAGGGCGGTAGCTCAACCAGTCTTTTCAAAACAATTTTCAGATTCTTTCCTTGGTCTTAAATTATATCGCGACACTCCAGAAGTCGTATGGTCCGGGAAGACCTCTGCAGATTCGTCAGGTGATATGGCACAGCCTTTCTCCGTAGTGAAAATCTCTCTATGATCGGTCAGCACAGCAGGTTCCACCAAGGTAGGTAGCACTCTCTTGCAGTGAGTACTGTGGGCCCAATTCTTTCGGTTCGTCACTCGAACTGCTGTCCTTGTCGCAAGGAGCACCTGTTCTGGGCCTCGCCACCTTGGTTCCAAGCTGCTTGATCTTTCAAAAGACTTAATCATCACCTGGTCACCAGGTCGGAGTTCATGGCCTTCACCTGTAGATCTGTCAGGAAGTGCTTCTCGAACCTGTTGATGAATAGAAACCAAATTGTCGGTTAACTGTGCCAAATAATCATTCATCAGGACACAAGGTACATCATATACGGATTTTGGTTTAGGAACTCCCCAAATATTCATTGGTCTCCCAAATACTACTTCATAGGGGCTAAGATCAAGTCGGGAGTGTGGCACTGACCTAATAGACAATAACGCCAATGGTAATGCATCCGGCCAAGTTAAGGATGTGGAAGCCTGTATCTTCGCTAACTTCAGCTTCAATGTAGCATTATACCTTTCCACCAACCCTGCTGATTGTGGGTGGAAAACCGCATGGAACTTCTGTTTGATCCCTAATCCTTTCAGGACATACTTAATAACTTCCCCAACAAAATGAGGTCCATTATCACTCCATAAAAGTCTGCAAACACCAAATCTTTCAAAAGCACCTTCGCTGTGGTAATGGCAGTATTACCCTTTGTGGGGTACGCCTCTATCCATTTACTGAAGGCACAAACCACCACCAAGACATACTTTAAATTGTTGCAGCGTTCAAGCTGAATATAATCCATTTGTAGAACTTCAAAAGGTGCAGTTGGTGTAGCAAACCCTCCTGCAGGAGTACGTGTCCCTTTTCCAGGATTGTATTGTATGCAGATCAAACAAGACTGTACTACTCTCTTAGCTGTACTGGAAATTTCTGGATGCTCCCAAACTTGCGTAAGCAACTTCGTTATTATTGAAGCTCCAACATGTGCCAGCCCATGTGCCATCTGAACCATAGGTTGTACAAAAGCTATAGGCAATTTCCATTTATCCATCTGCTTATTCCACCAACAGCCCTCATCATCCAATTCTCCATCTTTAGACCATTGCTCACGTTCTTTCACAGAAGCAGATTTCTGTATATCTAATACGTCTTGTCTAGCATTATGCCAATGTTCAGCTTGTGACTTCACTACATACATAGAAGTAGTACTTCGCTGCATCGCAGTCTCACGTGCTACACGGTCTGCAAGAACATTACCTTGCCCTATCTTATCGGTCACTTTCTTATGTGCACTACATTTCACAATAGCTAGTTTATTTGGATATGTCAATGCAGTCAAGAGGTTATGCACTAATTCTCTATGCATTATCTGCATCCCGTGGGATGTGAGAAAACCTCTTTCCTTCCAAAGCAAACCAAAATCATGAGCCACTCCAAAAGCATAGCGGCTGTCTGTGTAAATGTTCACATTTAAATCAGTACTAAGCTCACATGCTCGTGTCAAAGCTATTAGTTCAGCTGCTTGAGCTGACTTCTGTGGTATACGAGCTGTCTCCACTACCGTGTGTATTGTGGTGATTGCATATGCAGCTGAGGTCGTACCATCTGGCAACTTCAAACAAGACCCATCAACCCACAGTTCCCCGTCTACATCTAGAAGGGCGTATCTTGTAAATCAACACGACCCTTTGCCTGTTCTTCGGTAAGGAATATACAATCATGTGTTTCTTGTGACTGAGGCTGAGTCACCGGACATGGCAACAAAGTAGCTGGATTCAGTGTTGCACATCTCTTCAGTGTAATGTGAAGAGCCAACAATGTCAACTCATAACCTGTCATACGGGCGCTAGTTAAATGTTGTGTCTTTGTTTGATTTAAAAGAGCATCAACCGCATGGGGTACTAGCACCAACAGCTTATGTGACAAAACTATCCCTTCACTCTGACGTATTGAGACAGCTGTTGCAGCAACTGAACGAAAACACCCGGGCAACGCTCGAGCGACAGGATCAAGTACTGCTGAAAAATATGCACAGGGACGCTGCTTATCGCCATGTGTCTGTACTAAAACTGACAATGCACATCCATCTTTCTCGTGTACGTAAAGTGCAAAAGGTTTCATGTAATCTGGAGTACCTAACACTGGTGCAGAACAAAGGGCTTGTCGCAGCTGCCGGAAAGCAGTCTCACATTCATCTGTCCATGGGAGGGGCATTGCAGTATTTTTAGTCAAAAGTGCTAGCAAAGGTTTGGCAATGTGTGAAAACCTTAATATCCATTGCCTACAAAAAGAAGTAAGACCAAGGAATGCACGAACATCTTTCTGAGTAGAGGGTACTGGTGTGTCTAAAATTGCTTGAATACGATCTGATGTAAGTGCACGGCCCTCCCTAGACAAAAGGTGACCTAAATAGGTTACCTTTGGTCCACAATATTGCAATTTCTTTCGTGACACTTTATGATGGTGCGAAGCAAGAAAAGAAAGTAAGGACAAAGTGCACTTTTCACATTGCTCCGGGGTATCAGCTGCCAACAAAATATCATCAACATATTGTATGCGAGCCACACCTTCAGGCAAAACAAAAGAATCAAGTTGTCGTTTTAACGCCTGACTATAAATACTTGGACTCTCCGTACAGCCTTGAGGAACTCTCAAAATATATCTGATCATTTATTCAAAGTAAAACCAAACAAATATCGGCTGTCAGGATGAATAGGGATCGAAAAGAAAGCATTCTTCAAGTCTATCACAGAGAACGTAGTTGCTGTCGGGGGAACCAAAGTAAGGAGTGTCGTGATGTCAGATACCACAGGATATTGTGGTATCACAATCTTATTGACTTCTCGTAAATCAATAATGAATCGGTAAATCCTAGTATCAGTATCCTTTTTCAAAATAGGATAATAGGACTGTTAAAAACATTATACAGAACTTCCTCGACAACTCCAACTGCAATAAGATCATGCACAATTCGTGTGAGTGCTTCTTCGCCCTCCTGTGAAATTTTGTATTGAGGCAAACGTGGCAATACAGCTCCTTCCTTGACACTAATATGTACCGGTGGAATAATCATTTGTCCCACATCAGTATCTGAAGTAGCCCACAAAGTACTAGGGAGTGAAGCTAATGCAACATCCTCTTTAACAAGACAAACTCTTTCCATCACAGGATGATTATCATTTAAAATAACACGCACCCCTCCAGGAGAGCATCGTATTGTAGCCCTGAAATACTTGAGCATATCAAGACCCACAATATTGTTTGGTGTATTTGGAGAAAGCAAAAATGGACATGGAGCAGTAAATGTATCAACATGGAATGCAAGTGGTTGTGACAATGGGCTAGGGGAAGGTGTTCAAACGAAACCTATCGATGTAATGGTTAAGCCAGAAAGGGGAGCCCTTGGAATCAATTGTTTAGACAAGGCGCTACGAGTAGCTCCTGTATCAACCAGAAACTGATCAGTAAGACACAAAACATGTGTTGTAACATAGGGACCCCTCTGATCTACTGGAACTTCAACTGATTCCTTACCCCATCCTAGGCAATCCTATGCATAAGCAGAATCTTGGAAATCAGGCTGCACATGATCAGACATCTGGTATTGGTTCCGTCTATCAAAAGTGTTAAACCCATCCTGCCCTCGTGTATTAGCATCAACCCTAGCATGATCATTTGTGCTTCTTCTAGGTCCTGAATATCCTGAGCGATTTCTCATTTGTCCCCGACCACGTGAACACTGCTGAACACGTAGTGCTGGACAATCGGCAGCCCAGTGCCCCAATTTCTTACAATATGCACACTGATCATCAGACAAATTCGAACGAGTGTAAGAAGAACCATAGGATCCACGTCCACCTCTATCACTACCTCTAAAAGGCGGACCATAAGCTTGAGCCAACATAACCTTCGTCTTTAATTCTTTAATCTTTTTCTCCTCGCTACCTTTTGCTTCTAATTCCTGTCGTTCATAATACTGAGCCATAGTCAAAAGAGAAACCGGAGTAGAGGTAGTCCATGAACTTTCACTAGCTTTTAGACGACTAGCTATTCCTGGTAACAGATTTGTGACATATTTATCGACAAACAAATGTCTGCCCGTATCATCTGACAATGACTGGCCGCTAAAATCATGAAATGCTTCTTCAAAGCGTGTAAAGAAATCAGAGACCGATTCATCTGCCTTTTGTTTACAAGACGCTAAAACAGTCCAATCTATCTTTTTAGGGGGAATAATCGTTTTCAACTTAACTAATATGGCTGCAGGAAGATCTAGAATCAACTGATATGGCTTTTTCGCAGGTTCCCTATCCCCGTCCATCTGTTCTATTTCTTTCCATGATACCCCAAAAACTGTACAATCATCAATTTTACGAACAGTTCTCCACATATCTGGCGGTAATATCAATCCGAAAAATAAATCAATGTCAGCCAAAGTCATAGTACAAGAACTAATTGCTCCCTCAACTTCCTCATAAAAGGCGGCTGGATTTTTCCGCGGGTCAGGTAATGCTGTTTTAAGTGCCATTACATCTGCCCTATTCCAAGGAGTATACACCCAATTATAAATAAAATAACCCTTAGCATCAACAGAAGTTTTATCATCATTTGTACCCAATCCTTTAGGAGGAACATACAAAGGTGCGGCCTCCCAAATTGGTTTTGCGTGAACTATCATAGTCTTATCTGTTTCAAAGATGGAAGCTTGCGCCCCTTCGGTCTGAGATGCTCGTGCAACTGCGTCCGCAGCCCTTTTCTCTTCTTGCAAACGGACTACCAAAATACGTAATTTCATTAAACGCCTGATTGCATCAGTCACCTGGGAGAAAACAAAAAGACCATCATGCATTTGCTTATGATCAGCTGCTACATCATCGGGCTCTAACTCATCAGAATATTTCTGATATAGTTCAATAACTTCTGAGCCAAATGCCTCAGTAAAATATAGCTGCTCCTTTTCGGTCCACCCTTTCATGTTGTCTAAAAGTTCAGAAGCAGAAACAACGCTACAAATTGTTTTACGAGCAATAGATCTAAGCTCAGACGCACGGTCAGCAGGCAGCATAGAGCGACTGTCCCGCATCTTCTGTTGCCCCGAACTGGAGACTTTAGGTAACTCATGAGGGGCAGAAGGGACGACATACAGAGGTGGAGGGCGATCTAGTAAGAATAAATCATCATGTGGTTTATTAAGGATAGGATAGAGAGGTTGCCTAACAGTGTATTGGCCAGTTACCTGTAGCTTACGTTCTTTCTCTTCTAGCTCCTTTAAGTCATTTATTTCTTTCTTTCTCATTTCCAATGCTTTCACATATACATTCTTCCGCTGCTCTTTCTCAAGCAAGGCTTGCTCACGCTTCACTCGTCCACGCGCTTCTTTCTCCCACATTCGTACACAGTCAAACATATCTTGCCTAGACTTTCGCTTACACATACATTGTTCCACATACTCAATCTTTCGCAAATCAAATGACCCATGCATAGGCCAACGTAACTCAGGATCCGCGCGGGTGTATTTATTCCATAATGTGCTGTACATTATAGAAGAAAGACCATGTTTAACATACATATCTCTATTTGTCGTCCCCTCTGGGGGTGCCGGTTGCGATTCTTCCAGTCTCAAATTGGTACCATTACAAAAGCAACACATCCTACGAAGTGCGCTAAAACAGGCATGCCAAAAATAGTGCAGAATATGCAATATTATAATCAAAGTAGCACTTAAGGTGCCGTTCAAATCAAAATTAAATTGGAGAAAATTCTCCTCATTACCTGCCTATATAAATTGCAATTTATATATCAAATCCAAAGAACACAAATTGACTAGTCACCCAAATCACGAGAGCCACAGTCAGTAGTGCTAAACTACATTACCAAACACAGGCATCAAAACCCACAGCAAGTGCCGTAAAACGGCTCTTACCAATCACAGGGTGTCCAGGTTCCAACTGCCAAGTTCTAAAATCAACCAAATGGTCACTGCATGACGAATGAACAAAAAGGATCTCAGTCGAGGACCGGCGCCACCTGGATGGTCAAATCAGAAAGAAGGGAAAAACGCTGTGGTTGCCAAGACTCGGGTCTCCTCAGGCATTGATCGTCCGCAGCGAGAATCCAATCCTTCGTCACGACCAATCCGTTGGGCATCCGAGTCGCCGATGAGTCCCTGTTCGGGCGCCAATTTGTTGAAGTAAGCTTCAGCAAGGCCTACTAGTGCAAGGGGTTCACCTTTCTCTGCACAAAGTCCTCAGACCATGTAGGAAGAAGTTGGCACAGAAACTGTAATAAAAGACAAAAGTTTATTAACCTCATGAGGTGGTACTACAGTTCAAACAGCACCCTTGGGCAATGTCTGAAGTAGCACACTGAACTGAGAGAGCATGGTCCTTTTATACCCACACAGGGGCTAAAAGGAGATGGTACAATTATGGAAACAAGACTTGTATACATGTAAGGTCATGTGGAAAATGCACAGTCGACAGGTAGGAGGAGCTAACAGTTTCCAAGGACTAACAGCTGCAAACCTTACTGAGCATGTGCGAAAGTAAGAGATGCTAAATATAACTTGTCACTAGGCAGATTTCAAGAGCAGTTAACAGAAAGGTAGGACAGAGCACATGGTGAGCACATGGCAGCATGTAGCAGAGAAAATGGCTGACATGAATACAAAATGGATTCCTCAAAATGTTCACAATAGTTACTAAATACAAGATGTCTTCTGCTAATGCTTAATCTAATCACTGCTAAATTACAACAGGATATGTGAAGACATATCACAATGAGTGGTATTAATAAGCGGGCCAAAGACGGTGACCCCTCCTTTGAATTAGTAATTATATGAACAATAGGTTCCAATGGGGGCTGCTGGACAGCCCCAATCCTTTCTTCAACTTGTTCCAGTTCGGATTCAATAGCCCCCATTACAGAGGATAAATAACTGGTGATAGAAGACAGGGCTAAGAGGCTGGACCCACCTTCCCCTTTTTGGAGACTGATCTTTCTTTTTCCCATTTAAAATAGAATCACAATAGTAATCACTCACGCCTCCTTTAATAGCTCCCAGAGTTTTTTTACCTCCAGATGAAAAATAAGATGATAGAGGGTGGGCCCAGCCCAGCCTCTTCCTGTCGATGACGGGGCGAGAGTGCGATAGCCCGCCCCTTCCTCCAGGCAGGCAAGGTCAGGCAAGTCAGGCAGCAAAACGGAGTTCCCAGCGCATCCCACAGTGCGGGAGCGCGATAGCTGTTTTAAAGGGGCTCAGAGCCCACCCCTTCCTCCAGGCAGGCAAGGTCAGGCAAGTCAGGCAGCAAAACGGAGTTCCCAGCGCGTCCCACAGGGCGGGAGCGCAATAGCTGTTTTAAAGGGGCTCAGAGCCCGCCCCTTCCTCCAGGAAGGCAAGGTCAGGCAAGTCAGGCAGCAAAACGGAGTTCCCAGCGCGTCTCTACACGTAACTTAACTCCCACTTCTTCATCAAGCAATAAAGTACGATCTAACGTCCACCTACTCACCTCCCCCTCTTTTAGTAGGTTCATTTTAAGCACTACCGCTCCATGATCTGATAAATGAGGGGGAAGATACACTATATTTTCTACCGCATCACGCCATGCTCGATCGACCAAAAAGTAATCAATACACAAAGAATGGCTGTATTTCTTGTTATTATATGAAAGAACCGGCTGAAGGCCTGCTCTATCCCTCCACCAATCATCCAGTGCCCTTTCCTTCATCATCCTTCTCAAAAACTGCTGGGACTTCAAGTTAACTGTCGATCTACTTTTGCTTGATCTGTCCAGCTTATTGTCTAGAATTATATTGAAATCTCCTGCCATTAAAACTGGCTCGGAAAAATCCAAAACCTGACAAAACAACTTCTTGAGAGGCTCCCTCTAATTGTATAGTTACTTTATACACCATGTTGGGTGTGAAGACACAGATGTCCGCAATCTTAACTTGTAAGAAGTCATTAGTCGCCTTCACCTCCAGATGCTCTTGAAGATCCCGGTGAACTATTGTGACCTCTGCTGCACTTTCTAGCAGTGTCAGTGCCCACTTCCTGTTCTTCAGTAAAGCCCTCTTCCTGACTGGCATGTCGTATTGCAACTGCTGCCACTTTTTTCTTTTTAAGCTGGAGCTTTTGTTGGGGAAGTTTCTCTTCTTTCTTAACAGAATCTTCTGATGAGCGTTGTGAGTCCTTTTCTAAGATTATATCTATTTTGAGGGGTCTCCAAATGTGGAGATTCTCCCCTTTCTTTTTTAGGTGTTTGTTGTCTTTTATCCCAACGCCTTTAGGAACCTTCAGGTGCTTGCTTCGTAGAATCTTCATTAGATCTACCTTCTAATTGTGGTTTAATTGGCCTGGCCCCCAGACTATCTTGACCAATGCTGGAGAACATCCCAGAACCACACGTGCATGTGGATTACATATGGCTGGCAGGAGATCTGGCTCGAACGGGGTACACAATTCCCTTATGGTATGATGGTTCAGATGATGCGTCTGTATAATGTGCCTTTCTTCCATGGTAGCAAGGTTGAGTAGGGGCCAGTAGACGGGTACATTTCTTAATCTCCCTATTGGACGGTATCTAGGCATAGGACATAACACATTTCAGGACCTCTGTTACACTGTCTTTACTAATGTAAATGGAAAACAGGACATGTCATGTAAGGTTATTAAAACCTGACACAGGGAAACAGTTATTCAAAAACTAAACTGTGACATCCTGACTGGCAATTCCATTGCTATACTTGTCACATGCAAACTCATACCTAATTCGTATACAGTTTTCAAACGTCCACACATTGAAAAGATTTTACATCAGACATTTTGGCAGGTGACACTCCCTTCACTAGTGAGTTCACATGAGTTGACATCATACATCACATCAAGCAACTAGTGATTAACTTCACTCTATGACACACTAGGATGACATAGATATCTTAAACATATGTAAAATGGCATCTGTCTGACCTGCATGGAGTGGACGGATGGAAATGACCTCATTTTTCCGGCGTTAGTCGTCATGGTGGATGACAACTCCTCATTGGTTAACATGAATGTCTATGAGAAATTGGGGGAAATGATGATCACCGCCAGCAGTGACGGTCAAGACCGCAGCGGCCATGACCGCCATTTTCTACAGCCCAGCTCACTTGACCCCTGACACTCGAGAAAGCAAGACCTCCAGCTGCTGGGTTCTGTATCTGGAAGCCACAATGACATGTCCTGCAGGAGGTCGCCCCAGGTTTCACTCAAGAGAAACTGGGGAAACAGGTGGAAGGGGTCCTACCCCTGTATGGAGAGTTGTATGGGGCTCCAGATAAACAGGTCAGTAAAATGCTGTATACTTATCAGCTAGTGTATTGTTTGACAGTAAAAGTGTGTGAATATAGACATGGCATGATTGACTTCTGGGGTTGGGTTGTATGAATGATAATGGCATATTGTGGACTCTGTATGAGCATGTGCTGTGCATGCTGTGTGTAGGCAACTGCTATAGGTGTACTGTAACTCTACATGAATATCTCCTTTTGTCTGTGTCTCCCATGCAGGTCAGCGCCCATCAGAAAAAGGGGTTATGGAGAGCCATTTTCAGGCAAGTGTGGACCCTGGGGGTCCATAGTCGGCAGAGCACCCACTGTAGAAAGAGGTGGGAGGACCTGAGAAGCTGGGCCCAGAAGACCACGGAGGCTCAGTTGGGGATGTCGTCCCCATGAGAGAGGGGTGCCCATCAGACCCTGACCCCCCTAATGGCCCACATATTAGTGGTGGCCTACCCGGAGATAGATGGGTGCTTGAGGGCAGTACAGCAGCCAGAAGGGGGTAAGTATAGACTGTTTAATATTAATTGTATGGGCTTCTATTGAATCAGTTAGATTACATAGGTACTAATGTGGTGTTTGTACCTTAGATAAGATTATAGGCCTGGCTATTACTTCCACTGTGGACAATGTTTCATAGCCATTACATTCCACACCAGAGAAGGAGTAGATTCATTGTTGGTATGTGTACTAGATGGGTAGGTATTGGACCTTTCCTCCCTTTCTTTCTCTCACAACCTCTCTCCCTGTCCTCTTCTATTCTTGTGTGCATCAGCATCATCAGGGAAAGGAGAAGGGATACCGACGAGTGGGGAAGCTGCAGCCATGGGTCCCAGGAGGCAGAGTCCACCAACGTGAAGGAACCAGTGGGACGGAGGGCTCGGGAAGCACCACAGGGGAGACCGGTACAGCAACATCATCTTTGGATTCCTCCTCCGATGGAACCTCCCTGGGGGGTGGACCCATCTGGGTTCATCCCAGCACCATCCTTTTCTGTCACCCCCTTACCAGCACCACCCACCCTGTAGCTCTCCACCCAGTTGCCCATGCTCGCTCACCCAGGAGGTTGGGCATCTCCTTTGTCACAGGCACATTTGCCCCTGCCCCCGGCAGTCCTGCTGCCCTCAATGAAGAGGCTATTGACCTCCGGAGGGCCATCTCTGTGGGGCAGTCAACCATCATGAATGCCATCCAGGGATTGGCATCCCGGATGCAACAAAGTAATGCCTACCTGGAAGGCACTCATGATGTCTTGGCTGTCCTGCAGATATCGTTTCAGGCTCTGGACTCCTCTTTGATGGCTGCCAGTGTCCCTTCATCTTCCGTTCCCTCTCCAACTAACTATGCCCAATCCAACACTCCTCTCCCCTCACCCATCCAGAGCACACATACAGACTAGCATTCACCCACTACAACAGTCAAGGTGCGCAAAGACAAACACAGGCCCAACAGGACGCACCACAAGCATCCTCTCAGTCAACACACACCTACAGACACTACAACCGCCACTCCCTACACTGTATCCCCAACACCTACTCCATCACAGTCGCATCACCACTCACACCGGCAAATGCTACACCTATACTCCCTGATCCTGCCATCAGTCCTGTCATACCCACAGACACCACAAGATCAGACCCACGGACATCCACCCCACACATCACATCCACACTCACCACGACAACCATCATGACCACATGCAGCACATCCACCTTATTTGCAGCCACCTTAACATACACTGCTGCCAGCAATATGTAACACACATCTTGCATGCCATCTCCCTGCATCTCTTCCCCCCTCCTCCCAAAAAACATAAACACACTCACTCACCCACCCAACATACACCTTCCACACACAGGCACACATTACACACACCTGCATCCATGTCCAGCACACCAACACCTCCTACAACCTCTCCCTCTACCTCCACTCCTAAACCTTTTACACCTGACCGCCCTTTGGACCTAAAAAAAGTTTTCCTTGCCAGTCTTGACATGTTCCCTGCTCCTGTCCCACCCTGTGATGCCCCTAAGCACCATGTCTCCCTGCCTCAACCCAGACCTTCCACCTCCCAGTCCTCCAACGCCCCTCCTGCTGCAAAGAAACCATCCCTCCAAAGCCTAAGGTCCCTACTTCTACCCCAAAATCCAAGCCCCCTCCCCCACAATCAAAATGTAAGCAAAACTCCCCTTCCAAACCTAAACCAAGGACCCCACCACCACAACCCCCTCACCCCTGAGATGCCTACCAGCCCCATTGATGCCCCTGCCATGTGGAGGCCAATTTGCAGTCAGGAGTCAAGTTGGGGCATGTGACTGTGCCCAATGTGCCTGGGACACTTAAGACATTCGGACTGGCCAGTGAGCCTTACCTGTAATTTTTTTTAATTATTTATTTGAATTTTAAAAACATCTGCCAACATAGCTGTGGATGTCAAGTTTGAGAAATTGTCCTGGATTTCCTTCAACATGGCTGTGTTATATCCGTAAACCTTGATGTTTGTGTTGTATGTGTATGGGATGTATCTATGTTGCTGCATGCACTGGGTTGATGACTTGTGACATGTTCTTGTTGTGATGTGTTGTTATGGTTGTGTGTGGTATTGTTTGGTAGTGGTGTGTGCGTCCGCGTGTATAGTGATGCATTTGTGATGTCCTTATATATTGGTTGAACACAGCATGTCACCTGAGGCCTTCTTTGGATGTCTGCACTATTTATACGTTTTGCAAAATGGGTTACTGGTAAGGGCAGGTAAGTACCTACACTTAGCAATAGGCCACTAACCTCCATTTAGGTCCAGTTAGGTCTCAGTAAATCAAACCCAGCTCAACCCTTGGTAGCTTGGCAACAAGCAACAAGGCTTAACTTAGGAGACAAAGCGTAAAGCATTCAAATATCACAAAACAGTCAATGAATAAAACACAGGAAACAGTTTAAAAATCCGAAATCAATTTATAACAATAGATTATATTTTTATCTTTAAAATGACACCAAAACTAATAAAATCGGATAAGGGGAACCGGAGATATGAATTTTTAAAGAATTAATGCTTTCTAGCGCATAGAAGCAACTGGCGCTCAAAGGGTTAAAAAAAGGTCACACTGGAAAGGAACAGAGTCCAGGCCACCCATGAGGTAACACTGTCACACTTACTTTCAGAAGTGCTTGATTCAGGAAAGTGGTCCACAGCACCAGCCAAGGGTTCAGAGGCTCTGGTGTGCCTCTTGGGGTCTGGGACTACAACTCCCACAATGCACCTCTTCAACTTATAGAGTTGCCCCAAATGTCTCCAAACTTCTGAATCTCCTTCCAGAGGTCCTTTTTGTGTCCTTGAAGTGTCCACAACTTGATTCAAGGTTCCAGAAGCTCTGAGTTGCTCCTTGGGAGTTGAGACTACAATTCCTGGAATGCACCTGGTCAGAATCCTCAAATGGCCACTGGACGCTGGTCAGCTGGGCTCTGCTTGCAGGACTTGATGCAGGGGACTCTGGGCAGCTCATTGTACCTGTAGCAAACAGCAGGCGACAGATAAAGTCCTTTTTAGTGGTGAAGCCCAAGTGTGCAGCTGGTGCAGTCCTCCAGAGTGCAGTTTCCAGGTGCAGGTCAGGGGTCCAGCAGGGCAGTCCTTCTTCTCCTGTAGTTCTTCCTTGTTGGAATCTGATAGGGATCTGTGGTGTGGGTGCAGGTCTGCCAGTTTTATCCTTACTCCTGGGTGAAACACGGGGGGGTCCTGGTTCTCCAATCAGGGGCAGGGTCCTTCCCCCTGTGATGAAGACTTCCTGGGAAGTGTGGCAAAAATCAATCCCAGGGAGCAACATTCCTTAAAAATCCATCATGGCTGAAAGTGATTTTTGGAGGTTACATCTGGCTGAGCCCACCCACTGGTGTGGCTAAAAATCCTAAACATACCCCTCTCCTGCCCTCTCCTAATCTAATCAAGGGGGCACCTAATTGTCTGGGTTTGCAGGATGTGAGGGTGTTGCTGGGTTGCTCCAAATGTCCTTCTCTGCCTTTGAAGACCAGTTTGGCAGCCCTCCCCCTTCCTGCTTCACCATCTGCGGAGGGGAGACCTCCTCCCCCAGGCACGTCTCTTTCTGTGGAGCCAGGCCACTTCACACCTCATCAAGGCAGCCTGGCCAGGCTGCCAGAGGCTGGCCAATCAGAGTACAGCAGCAAAAACACTGTAGGGCTGAAGTTGGCAACTTTTCAGGTAAAGTTTAAAACTCTTTACCTGAACTAGTTATATTAAATCCAACAACTGGAAGTTGTGGGATTTATTATAACAATTAATTTGATACTAAACTTCTGGTATCTGTTACTTAAGGGGACTTTACAAATTAAAATAAAGTCTCCCCATTCTAGCCTAAGGAGGCCATTCACTACAATGAGGGAAAAACAAATGTGGCTGTTTTACCTCAACAGGGCTTATAAAACTATTTTTAAAAGGTCCCTGCTTATTGTTACATGGCACTCAGCCCTAGGGGCACATAGGGCACACCTTAGGGGTGACATAGATGTACAAATAAGGTAGTTTAAGACTTTGGAACTACTTTTAATTTCAAATTCGAATTTGCATATAACTTTATTTTAAAAGCAGCCAGCAAGGCAGGCCTGCCTTTAAAATCACACTGGGCACCTCAGCAGTGCACCTATGGGTGCACTACCTATGCTGGGGTCCCTAAACCCACATGCCCTATCATATACTAGGGACTTATAGGCAGGATGACTTAGCCAATCATAATTAGCCTAATTTGCATACTTAGTTTATAAAGAGCCCAGGCCCTGGGAATGGTTAGCAGTACCCAGGGCACCATCAGAGTTAGGAAAACACCAGCAAGAAGTGGAAAATGGGGGCAGAAAGTTAGGGGTCCTCTGCAATCAGCCCTGTTCTCTCACAATATGATTGTGTGATGTTGATATGTATTGTTGTCATTATGTGTTGTCAGGTGGAGTTGTTCGATGTGCCTTTCTGACAATGCGTTTGTGTGTTTGTGATGTTGTCGTTGTGGGATTGTGGGGTGTTGTGTATGGATGTGTTTGACAGTGGCGGTGGTGTGCGTGTGCTGTGTGAATGGCACATGTCTGTTGGCCGTGGTGTGTGTATTTGGTATTTGGTATATGTACTTGTGTAGTTAGTGTGTGCATGTGTGTCTGGTGATGTGTCTGATGATATGGGCGTTTGTTTGCATGTGTGTTTGCATGTGTGTGTGGCCATCGCTGTCTGTGCCACGTGTGTGTGTTGAGTGTGGGTGTGTAATACTGCCCTTCCCTGCAGTGTGTGCTAGGTGAGGTTGTCGTCTTCGGCCCTGGTGGTGTATGGTGAGATACAGCAGTGGGAAGACTTCCAGTTCAAGTTCTATGGCGGCCGTGATCGAGTCTGTGTTCATGGAGGCGAGTGTCTCCTTTCATACTGCCAGTTTCTGCCAGGCTCTTCGTGGCGGTCGCACTGCCCCGGAAATCCTTGAGGTCTGCTGACTCATAACATGGTGGCTGTTGAATTGGTCCCCGCCGGCCTGGAGATGGCTAACCCTGTCGGAGGAAATCCAACCACACTGTTGGTACTGACAGTGACTTGGCTGTGTTGCAATTGGATCACCACTCTGGTCGTAATATGGCGGTCTGCACCGCCGGACTGGTGGTGGTGTGACCGCCACTGCCAGCATGGCGATCTGGTGACCACTAAAATGAGGATGACCACTAAATGAGGATTCCAGTGTTAGAATTCTGTTTCTTTTACCATGCCAAAATTCTATCAGGCTCACATGAAAGTTACAAAATCTATTTGTGTGGCACATTTAAGAAAAAGTAAGATTGTTGTGCCTTCAGAAATGATGCATGATTAATGATCTGTGAAATTCTCAAAATTAGTTTGCTGCATAATTACATTAATTCATGGGAAAATCATATAAAATTATGTGTAATTATGCAAAATGCAAATCCGTCGCTCATTGCTTTATTTTACATTGAAATGCATCACAACAAAGTTTTAAAAAATGTGCAAAAACCCAAGTATTGTGAACAGCAACCACAAACATTCTGGTTGGTATTGTTGTTCCCGTACTCTTGTGCTACAATTTTGCCATGAACAGCAGTGTAAATATGCAATGTGGCTTAATGGTATAATTTTGGGAATTTCACATAACAACCATAACTTGAAATTCCCAAAATTATTTTAATTATGTGAAACACATCATCGCACTTTATACTTTACAAAGACCTTTTAATGAGTCTACTATCCATTTAATTTGGTGGAATTTTTTAATCATTTTGATGAAGCTGCTTACACTGCATCATGTTTGCTACCTGTTGCTTGATGCCTGGGCCACCTTGACTTGTTTGCTTAAAGTCTGGTGTCTTTCTCCTAATGAGTATAGCCTGAAAACTGAAAAAACATTTCATCCTTCAGTGTGTACAGATTAATTTCTTAGATCTATACTGTGATCTAAGACTGAAGGTGATACAGATATTGTTGAAATCGTATTGATGTTGTCAAATGTAATTCTTTTTTTATAAATAGAGGAAGCTTCCTTTGCACTGGGTCTTTACATTAAAAGGTGACCCTGCATACAATATATGTTGCCAAAGATCTCCTGAGTGCAAGGTAATAATTGAACGTGATTAGGATTCACTCACATGCTAAACTGGAAGCCACCAAAGAGGCTGAGTTCAGAAAGAATTCAAGCAGAAATAATAGTTTTGTACCACCATCTTTGTTGGCAGATATCAGGCCCTGTATTTTAGGCAAATATAGTGGAATAATATAATAGCCTATGTATAGATCAGGGTTTGTAACCTTTCATATACATGCCCACCCAGGTAAATTGGGTCATGCATCTGGGGATCTAATTACTTGGGTAAAAAACTCCCTGAACTGTGAATTAAAGAAACTAATTATTAACTGCCAGGATATTCTTGTGCTGAATATGCGGGAAAGAATGTGCATAGTAAATTTATATAATATCTAGAATAGACCACTTATACAATATACAGAGTTTTTGACTCTCATCTTTCTAGAAGATCATTTATTCAAGCTAAAAGGAAGCCCCTACCTCGTGATACCAGGCAATTTTAACACTACCTATGAGCCAATAAATTGCATTAGTTCTAAGACTAAACATGAGGATGAGGCCTTGGCAATATATAGGCCCTAATTACAACCCTGGCGGTTGGTGTTAAAGCGGCGGTAATACCGCTAACAGGCCGGCGGTAAAAGAAATGGCATCATGACCACGGCGGAAACTGCCAACACATACAGCCACTTTAACACTCCGACCGCCACTGCGGTAGCAACAAACAATGCAGTGGTCACCTCCAACAGACAGGCGGGGGACAATGTACCACCCACCACATCACAACCTGCCAATCTGCCAGCTTTTCCGGGGCGGTACCAATGCCATCAAAAGCACAGTGGAAATAGTCTATGGACGGGAAACCACTCACCGCTCGACATTCAACGAAGAACCAGGATGCCATGGAGCCCGAGCTGCAGGTCCTGCCGATGCTGGTCTAACTCCTCATACACGAGGAATAACAAAGGCGGCCGCGACGACCACAGTGAGTACTGCACCTAGTACACAGGGGACGGGGGAGGAAAAAGAGAGTGACACACACACGCAACACCCCCACCCTCACCCACAACACCATACACACAAACACATGCAACAACCCAACATTTACACCCCGTTACCCCCTGGAAGAATGCAAGGACAACAGGAATTGAGTGAAATAAGTGATATTTTTAAATATGCAGATATACGTAATGAATAGAAAAACGCTATATACAAATATTTACAATATGTACAGAAGGGGGTACACTGTCCTTTGCAAATGTCCGTGGCCCACTGGGCCAAAAATCATAGGCCAAGCCCACACTTGACTCCTGCCTCAATACGGAGAGAACATTGCAGGGGAATCAGGTCGAAAACTCAAAGGCACCTCAGGGGCATCAGGAAGGGGGGGACAACTCAGCCAGAAGATGGAACTGCGCTACTGCTCCTCGAGGGGGCTCCATGTCCACAGCGATGTCCTGGGGAGTGCAAAGCCACAGTCTCTCTAGTGGGTGGTTTGCCCACTGCTTAGTCCTGGGGAGTGCAAAGCCACAGTATCTCAAGTCTCTAAAGAGGATGCCTTCTTCCACTGGTTCTGGAGGGGGCCTTGTGCCCAGTCTGCTTCATCCTGCCAAGGATAGCGTGAGTGTATGCATTTCTCCACTGGTTCTGGAGGGGACTTTGTGCCCAGTCTGCTTCATCCTCCCAGTCTGCTTCATCCTGCCAAGGATAGGGTGAGTGGATGCATTTCTCCACTGGTTCTGGAGGTGGCTTTGTGCCCAGTCTGCTTCATCCTGCCAAGGATAGGGTGAGTGGATGGCTTCTTCCACTGGTCCTGGAGGGGGCATTGTGCCCTGTGATGCAGATCTTGGGGACTGCAAGGTCACAGTCTCTCACCTGGGTTCCACACCCACATGCTTTGCATGGCCCAGGACGCACAACAGGCCATGGAGGCAGGACAACACACTGTCCGCTGGCGGTGATGGATGCTCAGTGGTGGCAGTGGCGGTGCTAGTGTCGGTGCTGGCAGTGGTGGGGGGAGGCTACTGCCCATCCCCTGCAGCCTCGGTCGGCCACCCACTGGGGCTGCTGCTGCTGGAAGTGATGCTACTGTCAGCGGTGCAGGTGGCAGTGCTTGTGGCAGGGCTGCTGGCGGCGCTGCCCATGGTGCAGGAGCCGGTGTTTCCAGTGGTGGAGGGAGGCTCCAGCCCTTATCCTTCAGGCTCGGACGGCTGCCCACTGGGGATGCTGCTGCTGACAGTAGTGGTGGCAGCGGCGGTGCTTGCGACAGGGCTGCTGGCGGTGCTGCACATGGTGCAGGTGGTGGGGCTGGCGGTTCTGCTGGTGGGCACCAGGGCATCACCTGCATCCTCAGTCGGCTGAAGTGCCTTGCCTTTGGTTTTCTGCCCCTTTCTCACCTTGCCTGATGCTGTTTTGCCCTTGGCTTTGTCAGCTGGAGGTTTGGAGGAGGTCTTGCTGGGTGGGACGTCATTCATCCCCTTGCTGCATGCTGGCCCCTTTTTCACCTTGGCAAGTGGCGGTATGGTTTGTTCCTTTGCAGGGATTGGTGGTACACTGGCTTTCCTGATGGGTGCCCCATTTGAGCCTCTGGGAGCTGCAGGGTCCACATTGGATAGCAACTTGGTGGCTGAGGTGCTGGGCTGGGTTCTGGACACACTGGCCAGAGGGGTATGACGGGGGAGGGGTAGGGAACAGGTCAATGTTAGCTAGGAAATGTTTTTCAGACACACTGGGGCAGGACGAGGGAGAGGATTTGGGAGTGGAGGAAGAGGAAGTGGTTATAGGAGGTGTCTGTCTGCTGAGTTTGGGTGAAGGTGCTTTTGCTGGTGCTTTTGCTGGATGCTGTTGTGAGGTGGATGGCTGTTTGTGTACTTTGAGAGGAGGGCTTACAGACACAGTGGAAGAGGACACAGGGAACATGTGTATGGTTGTGGGGGTAGTGACTGCTCGTGATCGGTGTGTTGTGATGGGCGTGCTGGTGATGGCGGTAGTGGATAAGGATGTAGTGCATGCAGGGGTGAGTAGAGACAATACTGGGAGGGAGGTGAACGACTAGGATGAGGGGGATACAGTGGAGGCAGTGGATGTTGGTGTGTCTGCATGGGGATGGTGCTTGTGTTAGTGCCTGTGGGATGATGTGTTTGCCTGAGCCACTTTTGTGTGTTGACTTGTGTGCATGCTGGTCTGAAGATGTGCTTGGGATAGGCTGGGTTTGAGGGGATTGGGAAAGGGTAGAGGAAGTTGGAGGGGGTAGGCTAGACACAGGGACAATGGCTGCCATCAGTGCTGAGGTCAGAGCCAGAAATGCTCTCTGTTGGGCTGCCATGCCAGAGTGAATGACCTCCAGGTATGCATTTGTTTGTTGCAAATGCCTTTCAACACCCTGGATGGCATTCAGAATGGTTGACTACCCAACAGTCAGGGACCTCAGGAGGTCAATAGCCTCTTCAGTGAGGGCAGCAGGGCTGACTGGGGCAGGGCCTGGGGTGCCTGGTGTGAAGGAGATGCCCACCCTCTTGGGTGAGCGGGCATGGGAAACATGCAGAGGGGTTGCTGGGAGGGCGGTGCTGGTAGGGGGGTAGCAGCTGTACCTTTTGTTGGGGTGGGCACAGAGGTGTCCACCACCGCCAGGGAGCTTCCATCGGAGGAGGAGGAGCTGTCTGTGGTGTCCCTTCCTGTCCCCGTCATGGAGCTCATCTCGCCCTCCGTCCCACTGGTGCCCACACTCTTGGTGGATTCAGCCTCCAGGCCCATGTGGGATGCAGCTCCCTCCGTAGCTGGTGCCTCTGCTCCTCCGCCAGATGATACTAATGCACATAAGGACAGGGTTTCAAAACAAAAAGGGGGAGAGAGACAGAGGATACACTTGGTCAATGCCAGCAACACCACTACCATTGGCGGACACAACACACAGGGATCAGCCCTATGCACTAGGCCATGCCCAGCCAGTTCCTAAGATAGCCACCAGCCCATGGGGTACAATGCCTAACGCCATCAGCTGCAACCCAGATACCCAAAGGACCCTGCCCAGTTGTAGATGCCCACTAACACTATTGGTGTAGGTGTGCCTCAGAGGCTGCCCAACAAGGGACCTACACTTCCATCTTTGCCCTGGCCTAGGAACACCCATAGCCCCCACCCCCCACCCAGGTAACTCTTAACGGGCACACAGCAAGACAGATTCAGTACTCACCCCCTTGTGGCTGCTGTGATGCCTTCAAGTGCCCATGCAACTCCGCATAGGCCACCGCCAGAATGCGGAACATCAGGGGGGTCATGGTGCGACGGGCACCCCTTCCTCATTGGGAGGCCAGCCCCAGCTGGGCCTCCGCCGTCTTCTTTCCCCAGCGGTGCAGGTCCTTCCACCTCTTGGGGTATATGTGAGGTGGTAGAGTGATGGGGGTGAGGGTAGTGGTAGGAGTTTGTGATGGCATGCAAGTAGGGTGGGGGATTTCGTAGTAAAGATTTAACTTACCAGAGTCCAGTCCTCCTGCTACTCCTGCGAGGCCCTCAGGATGCATTATTACCAAGGCTTGCTCCTCCCATGTTGTTAGTTGTGGGGGAGGAGGTGGGGGTCCACTGCCAGTCCTCTGTACTGCTACCTGGTGTCTTGCAACCACAGAACACACCTTCCCCTGTAGGTCCTTCCACTTCTTCCTGATGTCATCCCTTGTTCTTGGGTGCTGTCCCATGGCGTTGACCCTGTGCACGATTCTCCGCCATAGCTCCATCTTCCTTGCAATGGAATGGTCTGCTGCACCTGTGATACAAACAGCTGTGGCTCTACTCAGATGATTTCCTACACCATGACCCTTAGTGCCTCCTGTTGAAACCTGGGGTGTCTTTGGGGTGCCATGGATGTGGTGTGAGTGGTAGGTGTGAGGATGTGTGGGGTGATGTGTTATATGGTATGTGGTGTGAGGTACGTGGATGGTGTATGGGTGATGGTGTTCTGGGCCTTTGATTGAGTGGGTGCTCCTGCCTTGTCTCTCTCTCAGTTGTCAAATCCTAGGTGTCGGAAAGGGTTGTGGGTAATGTGGGTGTGTGTTTTATAGTGGTGTGAGTGTGTGGTTGTGGTGTGTGTATATGTGTCAGGTGTGTGTATTTGGAATTGTCCAATGTGTTGTAGTTTTGTAAGTGTGTGTGTATTTTGAGCACAGCGATGTGTACTGCCAATGGTTTAGCGCGTTTGAAAGACGGCCACAGTGATTTGTGGGTAGTGATACTGTGGGTGTGTTCCTGTTGGCGTAACGGTGTGGGTTTTGGTACCGCCAGTTTACTACCGACCTTTGGTGTGGCGGACTTGTGTGGGTGTCTGTATAGTGGCAGATTTTTCTGTGTGGGTTATAATACCCGTAGCGGATTTCTGCTGCTGTCACGGTACGTTGGTGGCCGTCAGCACGGCAGAAGGTGGCATTTACCACCAGGGTTGTAATGAGGGCCATAGTCTGGAAGGCACTACCTTAAAATCATGGTTGGAGAATAGCTATATAATTAGCCTGGCGGACCATTTCTCACAAGCTATAAAGCTTTAATGGTCAATCTCCATCAGAAAAGGAGAGATTCTACACCATAGCAAGGGGGCACACAAAAAGCAGCATAGATGATATCCTTCTAGATATAAGATTGTGGGACAGATTAGTGCACTTTAGAATACTGCTGAGTGTGGACAGTGATCATAATGCCCTCCAAATGATCCTGAAAGAGGGGATGCTACAAGATGTGGCTGGTAAGAATGCATAATCTGGTACATAGTCAATAATTGGAAACAATGCTAGGGCAAAAAAGAGGCCGAAAATAAGAGCAAATCCTGCAAGTTTCAATTAAAATGAGCATCTTTTTTATGCAGCTCTGGCTCTGTATGAGACAAGCCACTTTAAAGATATACCTATAGAAGAAATGCAGAGCCGTTTATTTGAATTGCCAAAGGGGTGTTTTGTTTAGGTAGTTCCAGGTAGGTCTGGGCAGAGTTCACTGAGTCCGACTCCATGGAATTCTGCAGATTTTTTTAAAACTAAGTGGAATTCTGAGGACCCGAGTCCTGAATGCGCCTGATCTCTGAAGCGCTAAGCAGGGTCGTGGAGGGCCTTAGCAGGCCAGTGCACAAAAAGCCTAAAACTGCAGCTTTCACTGCCTACAGCCCTGGCCTGAACTCAGACCAAAGCCGTAGGCAGTGAAAGCTGCTGTTTGCGTCTTTGCTTGTGTACCAGTGTGCACAAACAACGACAAAAAAGAGAAGAGGACTTACCTAGGTCTTCCTGGGGGATTCTCCTCTTCAGCGCGACTGCCTCCCTCCTCTGCTCAGGTGCATGCTGCTTCCCATATTGGGCTGCAGCGCGCACTGGGTGAGCTCCGCTCCACTGGCGGGCCTAGCAGAGTTTTTTGGATAACTCCACACTCCAAGCAGAGCACGGAGTTCCTAAAACGAGCAGAGTATCCTGCACACTCCTAGTTCCAGCACGATAGGTGGCATAACCCCGGGGATGTAGGAGCAGATAGAATGAAGAAAACTTGAAAGATCTCTTAGAGGTTTTTCATAAAAGGGATAACTCTTCATTCTAGCAAATAATTATATATGGTAGCCTGGATAATCATAAACTGCCTGTCCATTTTATCTAACCACAGGTTTGGGTTAATCATTTTGCCAACTTGTACTCAATATATGAGCAAGGAATTTATCAAACTCCTTGGGACATGAAAGAATAATGTAGAGCCCTGCTTCCTGGTAGCAAACTTTGTATATTCTCTACTGTTGATACAGAGAAGGCTATTCAATCACTTAGTTGAGGGTAGGCTCCAGGACCTGCTAAAACACCTGTAGGCCTCTGTCATTCTGAAATTAGATTTGGGCTCCATAAATTCATTTTTTATCAGATGCCATTTTAAATGGAGCCCCCAATTCTGGACTACTGGAGCACACCAGAAATAATACCCATCTTCAAAAAAGGCATGCAGCTAATCCTTTGAACTATAGGCCTGTTGGCTTGCTGAATCACCTACAGAAGGCGTCCGGCAGACAGGATCTGGAGAAGCATCAGCAATGGATAAATGAGACCAAGATCTTATCATCCTTTCAGACAGGGTTCGGCGCTAAAGTGAGCACAGTAGACAAGTTTATAGGTGAGACATAATTTTGTGGAAGTATATTAATTTAAACAAAGACCATCATTACATGACATTTGTTGATTTGGAGATGCCTTTGATCTAGTACTGAAAGATAGATTAATAAATACTATAATGAGGTTCCATGAACATAATTTTGCACAAGTTTGGTGGGGATAGCATGGAGAGGGAAGAGATAAAATCCTAATTTTGTGAGTGGTACAGCAGGGGTAGGTTCTTGCTCCCACACTCTTCTCATTGTATATTTATAATGTATTTAGTTTTTTGCTGTACTGCAAACACAATTTGCTGAAACTTGATGGCATACTTATCCCAGGTTTATTGTTCATGGATTGTATCCTACTTTTTACCAGAACTCCCTTGGGCCTACAAAATCTTTCGACTAAATGTCAATCTTTTTATAGTAATATGATCTTTTGGGATATTGCCACTGGAGAAGTCTATCATTCTGATTATTTGGCTTTTAAGGCTGATAATGTACTTACATAGTGCGCTAATTTAGAGAAAAGTAAGCAATAATTCTCCATAAAGGGTCTTCTGTATTAAAACACCATAGGACTTCAATCACAAGCTCTGTTTCTCTAATTTTTGAAGTATATAGAGTAACTCTAAGAGTAGCAGCTCTCTTTGGCATAGAAATATGAAGGGACTCACCATTAAAGACAATTATTTTGCTAAATCACTATTTAATCTTCCGGAGAGCACCCCATACTCCCAATTTACTTCAATATTTTGTTAAAAAGAATTTAAGATTTGGCTGTTCTTAGACCGTTCCTGCATTGGGTCAAGCTGTGGACAATACCTGAGCTTGAAACCTATAGGAGGGGGTTAAAGGAAATCTTATTATTAAATAGGAAATGCAAGCTGAGATGGATATGTCACATAAAGAAATAGGGGGTGATTCTGACCCCGGCGGTCCTTGACCGCCGGGGCCAGGGTCGGCGGGAGCACTGCCAACAGGCTGGTGGTGCCCCGCAGGGCATTCTGACCGCAGCAGTTTGGCCGCTGTCAGATGCGGAAAACCGGCGGTCTCCCGCCGGTTTTCCGCTGCCCTGGGAATCCATGGGGGATTCTGACAGCCCATACCGCCATCCTGTTCCTGGCGGTTCTCCCGCCAGGAACAGGATGGGAGTATGGGTTGTCGTGGGGCCCCTGCAGTGCCCATGCCAATGGCATGGGCACAGCAGGGGCCCCCGTAAGAGGGCCCCACTTTGTATTTCAGTGTCTGCATTGCAGACACTGAAATACGCGACGGGTGCAACTGCACCCGTCGCACCTTCCCACTCCGCCGGCTCAATTCTGAGCCGGCGTCCTCGTGGGAAGGGTTTTTGCACTGGGCTGGCGGGCGGCCTTTTGGCGGTCGCCCGCCAGCCCAGTGCAAAAGCCAAAATACCCTCAGCGGTCTTGCGACCGCGGAGCGGTATTTTGGAGGGGGGAAGTCTGGCGGGCGGCCTCTGCCGCCCGCCAGACTTAGAATGACCCCCATAGTGTTGCGCTTTGGTGTTGAAACTATGGGCCACATTTATACTTTTTGATGCAAAACTGCACCAACACAGTTTTGCGCCAAAAAGTTTAACGCCGGCTAACGCCATTTATTTGCACCACCGGCATCAGATTTAAACTTTGACGCTCTGTGGCGCAAACCACGGGTTAGATTTATTTATTTTTTTACTCTAACCATTGCACCATGTCGTAAAGAGTAACGATGTTAACGCAGCGAAAATGACTTTAATGTGGTTTACGATGTCCCAAATCGGATGGGCGCCATTTTTCCTCGCAAGTGCGCCAAAAAGCGGAGCAAATACAGCAGAATGTGCTAAGAAGCCCCAAAATGGATCCCAGAAGCCATGAGAGACCCCAGGAAGACTCCAACCGACCAGGAACAAGCCAGGAGGTCCCAGACAAGACCCAGGAGAGGGAGAAGAAGAAAAGGAAGTGTCGTTTCAGTGCAGAGGAGCAACAAATACTGGTGAAAGAGGTGACGGAATACCACCATCAACTTTTTGTCACCTCAAAATTGCCAATTGGGAGGAGAGAGGCAATTTGGCAACAAATTGTGGGCAAGATAAACAGTGTGGCAGAAGTAGGGAGAACAGTCACTGAGTGCAAGAAATGCTGGCATGACTGCAAGTGCAGGACCAGCGAAAAGATGGCTAGGAATAGGAAGGCAGCACCGCAGACTGGAGGTGAAAGTCCAGCAACGCAGGAGGCCCTGGACCAGGTGGAGGAGGTGGTGGCAGCTGTCATCCCAGAGGAGATTGTCACAGGGATTCAAGGACAGGACAGCACAGACTACCAGGAAACCACACAGATGCAGGGTAAGTTGCATGGGGGACAACATTGCCTAAATGTTAACTGTAAGCAGGGAGGGGACATACCTACTACACAATACATGTCAGCCTTGAAAATCAGGCAGTGGAAAGGGCAAAGGGGCACGGCACGGGTGCATGGGCTTTGCAGGGGAAAAAAGGGGCAGAGCACAACCCTACACCAACAACCTTTGCATGGGGGTACTCTGCCATGCCAAGTAGAAAGGCAAAGCCAGTCCAGGAGGGTAGTGTACAAAGTAAAACTGGCCTGCTGTCACACGACAGCTGGTATTGTCACAACATGAACTAGGGCTCAATTTCCAGTCTCAGGCCATATCTGCAATTGGTATTTACCATTGACAACAGTTGCCACTACCACCTTGACTGTGTGTGCAGGTCATTAGCTAATGGCAGTTACGTGCCCATGGATCAAACACACCCAAAATAGAGGGTTCAGGATGACGACGTTATCAATTCCCCAATTCCCTGTAATTCCTAACAAGGTGTAAATTCTGTCAAATGCTGATGTCTATAGGCGCTATAAACATCAGGTATTGTTACTTACATAATGAAGTACACAGCAGTAATGTCATACCCATGCTGCACATTTCAGGGTCTACCCCGTGCCTGTGTTACAATAGCTGCAATGCCAACTTACAACATCCCAACTGTCATACTGCTAAGACAACAGCATTGAGGGGGTGGACATATGTGTCTCGCTAGTTAAACATTTCTGCACAGTCATAAGAGGAAATGGAACACTGCCAGGACAATCAGTGCAATCCAATGTAGCACACATTCCCCAACATCAGCATTACACACTACCAAAGCTGACACCTGTACCGTGCCATGCCAGTGCTATACATAGTATCTGCTTGGTCTCAGCAGCATATAGGTGTATGTGAAATATCTGATACTGGGTCAGTTCCATATTGTTGAGTGTGGTGCAAGTGGCATCAGAACACCCACCACCATTGCAAGGCCTCACCATGCTAATGGAAGTAGACGGAGGGTTGAGTAGGACAATAAGGTAGCAACATACAATTTGGACAGAACCTACACCTAGAGGATGTAAAGCAGACAATTCCCCAAACTGCCCACACTACAAGTGACATGCAGGTGGGGCATAGGCCTGGGAGAATGCCAATATTAATGACAGGAACAATGAACAGGAACCAAGATTACTATGTCTCACTAACAGGAAGTCAGTAACGTCACATTACAACTGCCACAACACAGACACACTAATAGTACAATATCTCATTGCAGAGGACGATGGCTCTCTTGGGGATATGCCTGTCCTGGACTTCCCTGATGACATGGATGACGAGCTGACAAACATTAGCCAGCAGACCCTCCAAGATGTCCTTGGAACCCTCCAGACCACACCTTCAGTCGCAAGGAGGAGTACAGATACAGCATCCATCACAGAGGACCCACCCACCACCCCAATAGTACGACCTGCCAACTCCAACCCAGCTGAGGACTCTGACGACACTAGTACCACCTTTGAAAGGACAGCAGTGGGAGTACAGCGGGAGCTGGCCAAGGAGCTGCGTGTGGGGATACAAAATATGGTAGCCAGCCACAACGGGATGAGCATGTGCATGATGTCATCTGCAGAACAGGCAGCAACCATGCAAGCACTACCATCCCTCCTGCAAGGACTACAACAATGTGTGAGGGATTTCAACCCAGCAGTTAGGGAGTTGCCACAACACCTGGCATCCTAAACATTTCACTGCATGCATGAATGCAATCATGACCCCCTCATGGTTGACCTGGCTGCTTACCACAGTGATGTAGCTGCTATACTAAAAAACCAGCAGCTCCTCCTTGCTGCAGTAATGCGCTTAATAGCCCCACAGTTAGCAGCTACCGTGATTTCTGACTCCACGTCTTCAAACACTGAAGTGTATGTTGCCCCTTCAAACCCACCACCACCAAGGGTAGAGGAGACGACACCCACATCAGAAGATGAAGACATGGAACAGATCACCTTCACCCGTAAGAGTACCCGGTAGCACAAGTCCATGCCAAATAGACACTTATATCCTAGGTCCTGTGCTTGTTCACATGCCAGTCTTGCAACAGCTGCTCACATGCACAGTTCTCCAGCCCACTGTTTACATTGACACTATGCTCTGTGATTGTCTCTCACTACCTCATTGGCAATTCATGTTCCTCTGCACTGTATGGCACTTCACCCCAGCATGTCCAATGACATGTCCCATTGCACCTGTGTTGTGTCACAATAGACGGTGTCACACTAGTGTGTGCTTCCCCTTCAAACCCACCACCACCAAGGGCAGAGGAGATGGCACACATCAGAAGATGAAGACGCGGAACAGATCACCTTCACCCGTAGGAGTACCCGGTAGCACAAGTCTGTGCCACATGGGCACTGATATCCTAGGTCCTGTGCTTGTTAACATGCCAGTCTTGCTACAGTTGGTCACATGCACTGTGTTCCAGCACACTGTTTACCTTGAAACTATACACTGTAATTGTCTCTCACTACTTCATTGGCAATTCGTGTTCCTCTGCACTGTATGACACTTCACCCCAGAATGTCTAATGACATGTCCCTCACCATTGCACTTGTGTTGCATCACAATAGAAGGCATCACACTAATGGACTCACAATCCTGGACTATGTAAATCTTGCACTACAGCACTTTAAAATAAATAGTACTTACACAACCACTTTGTCTCTGTGTAATGTGACACATCAACTATGTAGGAGATAAGTGATGTACGTCACATGTCAATGGCCATAGAATGTCAATGTGGCTTAGGCTTAATTCTGAATTGAAATGAAAAGAAACAGTATAAAGCTGTTAGAACAGAAAAAGTCAACTTCAAAGTATGTATCAGCTGAAACTCAATGTGGTCAACATTCCCTTCAAGACAATCTTTATGTATGTGACATCTGACTATCATCATAACAACACAACATACAGCAGGAATGGATGTGTATGAGTGTATGGACAAATATGTAACCTGGGAGTACAATGTAAGACATGATACGTGTGAGTTATGTATACAGAACTACAAAAGATTACACCATCACTCAGCTTATCAGGGTTCACAAGAACATCAGAATGCAGGCAGATGTCCCACAGTGCCCAAGATTCAAATTCAGGACTCAAACGATGACAGATTTTAAAACACATCCAACCTTCACAACACATTGGGAACCATAGTAACCTTGAGTGGTGGGTGCAACAGATGGCAGATCCATAGAGAAGTAGCTTTGATGTAGCTGCCAATGTGAGAGCTCATTTGGAATAGGGAATAACCATGTCAATAATGGGATTCTGATGCATGATGGAACACAAATGCAAATACAAAATTGGCAATGTAGACCCATACCAATCAATCAATCAATCAAGGATTTATTGAGCGCACTGATCACCTGTTAGGGTCTCAAGGCGCTGGGGGGGGAGCTACTGGTCATAGAGCCATGTCTTGAGGCATTTCCTGAATATCAAGAGGTCTTGGGTCTGGCGAAGGTGGAGCAGTAGGGAGTTCCAGGTCTTGGCGGCTAGGTGAGAGAAGGATCTTCCTCCGGCGGTGGTGCGGCGGATGCAGGAGATGGAGGCGAGGTTGAGGCTGGCGGAGCGAAGATAGCGGGTGGGGGTGTGGAAGGTGAGTTTGTCGTTGAGGTAGGCTGGGCCTGTGTTGTGGAGGGCCTTGTGTGCATGGATGAGGAGTTTGAAGGTGATCCTCTTTGACACTGGTAGCCAGTGAAGGTCTCTGAGGTGGGGGAAATGTGGTCACGGCGTGGGATGTCCAGAATGAGGCGGGCGGATGCGTTCTGGATTCTTTGCAGTTTTGTTAGGAGTTTGGTTGTTATTCCTGCATATAGGGCGTTTCCGTCGTCCAATCGGCTGCTGACCAGGGTGTGGGTGACAGTTTTCCTGGTTTCAACGGGAATCCACTTGAAGATTGTGCAGAGCATGCGGAGAGTGTTGTAGCAGGAAGAGGAGATGGCATTGACCTGCTGAGTCATGCTGAGTGTGGAGTCCAAGATGAAGCCTAGGTTGCGTGCGTGAGTGGTGGGTGAGGGCACTGTTCCTAGGGAGGTGGGCCACCAGGAGTCATTCCAAGTTGCGGGGTTGGTGCCAAAGATGAGGATTTCTGTCTTGTCTGTGTTTAACTTGAGGTGGCTTCATTCCATCCAGCTGGCGATGGTGTGAAGTCCATTGTGGAGGTTGTTCTTTGCAGCTGTAGGGTCTTTCGTGAGGGAGAGGATGAGCTGAGTGTTGTCTGCGTAGGAAACTATGTTGATGTGGTGGGTTTGTGCAATGTTGGCGAGGGGGGGCATGTAAACGTTGAAGAGCGTGGGGCTGAGCGAAGATCCTTGGGGAACGCCACAGATGATTCTGGAAGCTTCTGACAGGAACAGTGGAAGGCGGACTCTCTGGGTTCTGCCTGAGAGTCCTGCCAAGGCCCTGATCCCCAAGCATATGACACATACTGTAAAGGAGTACCTAAAACTTTATTTTACAGAAATAAAGGAAACTTAAACTAGAGGAAACAGCTTAACTAACCTAACCTATCCTGAATATACATTACCCACAACTGGCCCTAACTACCCTAAGCTAAACTTACTTATCACATTTAACTAAACACTCTAAACATCAACTGCCCACCCCCTTATATGACGGGACACATGTAGGACAACATATACTAACCTAAACACATATTAAACTATCCTAAACAAATATATTTTTTTTTGTATTTTTGATTATTATTATTTTTTTATACACATAACCCCAACATCATCCCCCACCCACCTGCCCACAAAAAAACATGTAATAATATAACCCCCTCCACCCCAACCCACTTAAAATAACTAGACTAACAACCTACTCTAACCTAACACTAAGCCCCATAAACCCACTAAAGATAAGAACGAGGAAAGAGGAGGAAGGGAAGGGAATCATGGGTGAGGATTAATTTTTACAAATTGGCCCTCTGCAGGATCTTTTTGATACCCCTCAGTCTCCTGCTATTGCGGGACACCTCCAGCTACAGCCTGTCCATCCTGCTCAACATTCTTTGCATGTCAGGTTTTAGTGTCTGTATGTCCTGATTGTCTATCACAGCAGATGGGGTTATTTGTGTTCCATTTGTTGATGCCATTGCTGGTGCCGGTACCGTGGCTGGAGGGGGAGATGCAGGAGGTGCTGCTTGTAGGCCTGGAGCAGATGAGGTTGAGGGACCTGCTTCAGTGGCTGTCATCCTTGGGGCCACTGTGGTCTGAGCTGTGGCGGGGGTGGTGGCTGTTGTGGGAAAGGCTGGCCCCTCTTGGCAAATGCCCTCCAGACCCCTATGGCTTTCTCATGGCAATAACGGCGTGCCATATTGTGGAACCCAGCCTCCACATCTAGTATGTGGCGGTAACTCATTGCCTTATCTCATGGGCATTCATGTTGGCAGCTGTAAAAATAGAGAAAGCCAAACATTAGTGACATAATTGTGTGATACATCTACAGATGATATTCTAACACTTCATCAAAAATAGCACATACAGTCCAACTCACAGTACGGGTGATCGAATGTCCCTAAGGAATTACATGCCAACGCAGCCTACACATCTACTATCTAACAGCATAGCAATGCACAACAAGGTATGTACTTAATTAAATGATCTGTGCATCTTTGTACTGCTATTAGTCACATAACAAATGCTGCAAGTACTCCACATGTGCCAGGCCAACTAATGACTATCTTCTGGATGACAATCCAGACCCACAAGACCTGTGATTTGTAATTGGAACTGGCTGGACGGTATGCAATAGGTAATCATGAGGGGCCATTGTAGATTCAAACACATTACTGTTTGAATTACATGTCTGTCTTCTACACTGGGATCCTCACACCTAGGTACACATATTTCCTAACCCTACCCTGTGCCTGGGGGGGTGGACATGCAACACATACTTTCAATCAACAAGGACAGCCAGGAAGCTTTGGACAGCTGTCCATGGGTTTAGTCAGTGCACCATAGGTGAGGAGGCCTGCCAACTAGGATTTACTCAAACATTGGACAATCACATCCATATTGATTTTCTAAATGTGGACAATTGTCTACATCATTACATCTCACTGACACCTTTCCAAAATCAAGCACATTGATGCAATCATCCATCTGGCCTTGACCTGCATGCACGCCTATGACATTTCACTCAAGTGCCACACAAACGGAGCACAACATGTGGAGCTAGGTGCTGCCATGAAGTCAATCATTAAGTCCTCCATGTTCATTATACTTAACAGGGATGCTCAAGTCTGTGGGTAAGACTTCAGCATCACTGGTATGTGTGAATCAGAGTATGATTTGCTGACTAAATCATGACACTGGCCACCTCCAAATTGATCATTGGCATACATGTAGCAGCAATTCACCCTGTTCACCTGCCCATGCCTACAGTGCAGCACTCCACTCCCAATATATGACTCTCCACCACAGAATGTCCAATTCTAGCATGGAACAAAATGTCAACATCCAGTCAAGTCACATTTCAGATCATGTGCCAGCACATCATACCTTGCAATGCGTCTAACACACAGGAGTCAATCACACAACAGCTGCAAACACAACACAGGACAGACATATTAACACTTACTGGATACGTCTGGGTCTGTAAATCAAGCCACTTCACCAATTGCATATGGGGCGGGTCCACCTGTAAAACATGGAAGGGTGAAATGTGCTCACTGTCTGCTCACTGTCCAAAACTTGGATCAACAAATTACTGTGTGTGACATTTTATAGGATAGAGCAGCACATCAGGCATGTAGACACACCAACAGACATAGTCATGCAAACAGGCATTGACACTGTCATTCCAGTGAGTGATAGACACACATATGCCCACATGCACTGGCCCTAACAATCATGTGGTGCCAAACATGAATACTCAATTTTGTGCTTAACTATTCCTAGAGGGTACTCCATTTCATAATTTGTTATTATAAGAGACGGGCAAAGCCACATTCATAGTGCACTGCAATACCAGTGACTCAGGTATTGTGGCTTGTGCATCAAGGGACAAAGAGATACTGTGTGATGCTCATGTGGGTTGAGTTTTGTTCTGGAATTATTGTGCTATCAATGGTCCATTATATGTGTGCCTTGGTTGTATGTAGGTTACATATGCCACATTGGCAGTGTACCCAGAGTCGTATATGTCCCCTATGACAACATGATGGCAGGGATCCTGTGTATTACTTGATGGCAATGTTACGCTAAACATTGATTGGCCATTTATCTGAATCAAAACAACAACAACATGTATGCTGACAGTGCCTAATTTGATCTTCCGTGCCAGAAAGCATGGTCACAGGTGTAGTCATTGCACCTGAAATGTGTTCCTCTGGGCCCTGTGAACCTATATCAGGTATTGTAGATCACAGTTTGCCACATTCATTATCTCAGAATTGCCAAGTTGGGTGATCTGTGGTAATACAACCAAACTGACACAGTCCACTAATTAAAACAATGTGTAAGCAAATGTCCTACTTCTGCAATCTTGTTGAGGTAGGTCTCTATTTGTAAGTGCCTTGGAAATGGCGGCACTCACAGGAATGCTGGCCTGCTGATCTTAGCATACCACCATGTCTGAAATAGCCTTCAAACTGAGAAGTTAACAATTGTACATATCAGCAGGGGTGTACAAAACGTGAAATAGCAAACTATTTTGTCACTTTAAATATATGATGGAAGCAGTCAGTGGTCCCTTGCACAACATCATGCAAATAAATAATTTGTGACCATGCATTCACAAAGTTCAGGGATCCCATGATGACCCATTAACTGTAGAAAATTGTTTGGCTATTAAGTGACACAGATGGCAAAGGCACCAGCTCTGTACCAGCAATTGTGCCCAAGGCGAAAATTTTGTTGGGCCATGCTACTCAATGATAGGATTTCTACGCCTACTCCTAAAAGCCACAAGATGAACCTTTTTAGTGCTACTGCAATCTGGTAGAATCCGGGCACAATTAGATGTGGCCATGTGAAAGATTATCTGTCCAGACGTAAACACACAGAAACAATTAACTTAGGGCCAGAATTTGTTTTTTATGGTTAGCATTTACTTCATTGTTTTACGCTACAGCTATGGAAAGTAGCACACAATATTACGATATTATCAAGTGTGCATTACTTTGGCATCCAGAGTTCATTTAAATGCTGCACAAACAAAGTCGAAATATCGGCCTAAGATATTAACAGAGGTTAGGAAGATCTTTGCATGTATGGCCATGAATACTATTCAGACATAGTTTAAAAACATTGGGGAACTACATTGGTTCCTTGCATTAGCATGTGAAATACATCCCATTCCTGATACACTCACAGGCCCTGAAAAATACTTTTGTTTGTGCCGCATTACCATAATCTATTGACGTCAAAGCGGCACTAAGTTACATGATAAAGTTGTCTTTTGTAAGTTTGTGCAGCTTTTGCATCAACAAATGACGGTAATATGTTGCAAAATTTGTATAAATCAGGGCCACTGTTTGTTCAACTTGCATTCCACATGCCACCAAACATTGCATGCAGCATGTCACAAAATCTGCTACTGTCACTACAGAGCATTTTACTGTACACATTAGTCTAATTTGTACTCACCAACAGGGCCATCACTCACCACACCCAGTGGTCCAGCAGGTCCTGCTCTCGCGCCACCAGGTCAGCCCAGCAATGTTTTAATTGGTGGTCGTTGCGCTGGCTGTTCAAGAGTCTTCTTCGGTGGAACAGTACCTTTGCCCACCTGAGCCTCCCAGCCTCCGTGTGATACCCCTATATCACCCTGCCACCAGCCTCCAACATCAGGGGGAGGAAGTGGCACACCAGCCATAAAAAAGGACCCCAGCTCCTCTTCACCCATTCCCCCCAGACATGGCCTTCCCAACATCTCAACAATAATATGAACAATAATAAGGATAGGAAAGGGTAAAGAGGGAAAAACAGGGAAAGGAGGTTTGGAAAGGAAACTTAAAGAAATCACAAACAGCCCAACAATGTTCCAACTAACAATACCCATTAACACACTCCCAACAGTACAAAGACAAACCTAATCTAAAAAAATGACAAAAACACACTTACACTGATTTACACAGACACTTACAAAAACAACAGATTACAATGGCAATAGCATACAAGAGACAAAAGCACAAGATTCACAGACACAACTCTATACACAGCCACACAGTATAGAAGAATCACAGACGGCAAAGTGAAAGTACACCCACTGTACCATTTCTGTAGACAGGATATCCTATTACATCACTGCCTGTCTCAAATGCGGTACGTTATTATTATATTGGGTGAAATTTTATGACACCTACGGGCTTTGCGTCAAAAGTTTTTGATGCATATGCATAAATATTCCCCCGCATTCAAGGATCAACACATTTTTAATGGATAACCAATTTCATGGGGTGCAGTGTTGGAATTAACGGTAGGGACCAATCGATGTAATAGGGGTGTGAACGTCATTTTTTAATGCATATGCATCATATTTTGACGCATATGCATCTTTTTTTATGCTTTTGCGTCAAACAATCCATCTATAACTGTGTTTGTGTAATTTTTCATTTTTTTAACATAGATGAAGCCTATAACTATGCAAAGATAGGATGTAATGACCTGCTGTGTGTGTTCTATTGTTTGAGCACATGTGGCAGACCACGCTACTGCAGACCGTAATACTCATGTTGTTGTGCCGGATTAGCTCTCTTAACTGACGCAACAGGAACACAAACATTTGAAATAAATGTGGTATTTCCTAGTTTGGACAGGTGTTGCATCAATAGAGGATAGCAAGGCTACGCAACTAAACAAATAGACTCATGGCCTGTGTGTTTCTGTCTGTGAATTGACTATTTCAATTGTTGTTGTGCCTCTGTGTGAACGTCACAAGTAATGTATCGCATAATGTGCATGTATGAATGTGCTGTAATTGTGTATAACCACCAGATGCCATTCATTAAGGTACATCAGTCATGATATGTGTTTGTTATATATGTTGTGTCTTATGCTGTGTGTACTTCCTTGACTTTGGGGACAAAACATTTCCCATGACAAACTATACACAGGATAGATGGAGGACGGTTGATAATGGCAATGTCAGAAATGTAACCCAGAAATGTTGGATACCACCTCATGGTCACTTGTGTGTATACTACCCAGGAGTCAGGCATTTGAACATGCTAGGTAGGTACAGTGTTTGTGACACAGATTCGAAAATCCTATCCGAAAATTGTTATGAACACCACTGTTTGAGTCATGTAAATGACCTGTGTTTTTCCTGTGACTGTGGAGGACCAACAGACCATGCTGGATCTGTTCACATATTCTCAGTGGTCCATTGCACAAAGGTGTCCAGTTCAAGTGTGTGGCCATGTGTACCCTGTGTCAGTATTGGCCTCCATATTGTCACGTGCAGGTCTAGTCATGAGCCTGTGGAGTCATTCCCTGAATTAACAGATTTGACCTAAAGCCAAAGATCAACTAACGACACACATGGGGATAGTCCAGCTGTGGCACTGCAGAACTTTAATAAGGCTGACGACAGGGCAACCTTGGTGTGCTTAAAAACTTTATGGATGAGTAATAGGAAACAGGCAGTTTTCATCACAACATGTGTACACAGGGTGGTCTTGAAATTTCCCACTGCAACAGGGAACATCAGTGCCTCTTTGCTAATTAATCTCACAGCTAGTCACCACGCTAGCACCAACAAAAGGTGGCAGCAGAAGATAATCTGTGTATGGACCGTCAGGGAACAGACATGTTTTGTCCTCACATCACATTAGCAAGCCTTGTTTGTTGTGCTGGGGGCACCGTAGCAAATCCATGCATACTGCCATAGCACACTGTCACTGTTTGGCAGTAATGAATACATGCAAAACCAGACAAGGGATGGGGGCTGGATTAGGCAATTTGAATACATGTCCCAGAACTGAATAAGATGAGTTAATTGATTAAACTATACTATCTATTTGAGGATTCATCATAGACCTACCAGACACAATACCCCAGGAGAAAAGAAAGGACATGGAAAGGAACTATGAGACAACACAGGGAACCTCTCTGGTTATCGCAAAGACAGGAACCAGTCAGGCTAACAGGATGCAGGCTCTGTCAGGAACAAACATGAACACGGCAAATACACAGTAAGCAGACTCTGACTGGGAAAAGCTGGAACAACACTGTGGGAACTAAAAACAGTTTGTACTGTGGTCTGAAACGTTACACAATCCCCCAAGGGCTCTGGTACACAGGTGATTTGTACGCCAATGCACAACAAGGACATTCTGAATAGGGCAGCTTCTATGCAGTTCCAGGCATTAGCAAGGGCAGGGCAGAGTCAAATGGCTGGTCAGCATGGTAGTGCTCACAGGTATGTGCAGCTTCAGTCTCTCACAAGTCCTGGAGTTGAGTATCAAGTTCAAAGTGCCAAGTGCACCTTTCACATGGGAAGCAATGGACAGCTGATTACAGTTCTTACTGACTACCAGGCAGTGCATTATTTGACCTGAAGTCCATGCAGACTGATGAACTATGACTGTGGCATGCCATACAGAAGTGGGAAGCACACAGGAGTCAGAATGGGAGTCTGGGTGTGTGTAGATGAAGATTCTCAGGGTACAGATAGTCAATTTTCAGGGCCCCCTAGAGAAGACCGGGAAGAGACTTAAAACATGGCAGTGACAAGACTTATTACCTGGGATGGACTGCACAGGGCATGTCTTGTGAGCATTGCCTGTCATACCTGGGGCACTCGTGCTATCCATTTTCAGCTTAGAAGGACTTCTTGTCTCTCATGCTCCTTGTAGAGATAGCTGATGTCACACTTACTGCTATCAAAGGGTCTGGTCATACATTCTTGTTACCAATGCAATAGCACATCCACTGCCTCATGTATGAGACACTTTTTTACCTTATGATTGAGGGTGTCTTAGTTGTGTGTCATTTGCTGCAATGAATCATGTTGGCAACATGGATGTCTCTCATAGCTGTGGTCCACTGAAATTGCCCTTCACATATGAAATAGACAGGATATATGTCATTTACACTATGTGGGATGTTGGCTGTACATTCATACCCATCAAATGTGATGTGGCTTTTTCAGTATCCTAATCTGTATTTCTGCAATGCTCCATGAGGCTAAACTCTGTCTATGATTCCTAGGGATCATGTGATGCATAGAAAATTACCCAGAGCATGATTGAGTGATGAAGTTAGGGTTTAATGATATATGATAACAAAGTGGTGATGGTGACTATAGTTAGAAGCTAAGTATGATGTGTTGTCTGCAACGCAATCCTGCAGCTGTGTTTGGATGTTCAACCCACATTTTCACGGACATCATCCTCCTCTTCCTCCTCTTCAGGCATTTGTGGGTCTGGTTCATAGAGGGGAATGTTCCCCCTTACACAAATGTTGTGCAGGATGGCACAGGTCAAAATGATCTTGCAGACCATTTCAGGTGAATATAGGAGGCTGCCTCCGGAGATGTCCAGGCACCTGAATCTGGACTTCAGGATGCCAGAAGTCCTCTCAACTATGGTGCATGTCCTACGATGTGCCTCATTATAGACACACTCTGCTGCTGTGCTTCGGTTGGCAAATGGGGTCATGATCCATGACTGGATCCCGTAACCCTGATCAGCTGAAAGAGAAAATGAGGGTAAATATTTGGTTGTTGGTTGCACCTTGATTATCGCTTTGCTTGACAGTTGTTCTCTTGTGTTGTCTGTGACTCTTCAGTGTTTGTGGTATTGTGTGGGATCCTAGGCTTATGTGATGTTCTTTCTGCATTGGGTTGTTTAACTATCAAAACTGGTGTTTGGCTGATTGACCTGATATCAGTTGTATATTTCGAGACTTGCTGTTCAGTGTGTATCTCCCATGCATTATGTAATGTGCAAGAAGTGTTTGTGTACCTTCACTGGAGGTGACATAATACTTCCACACACACAATCGATTCCACTGTGGTAGTAACACGGTTGCCCTATATGGGGCTGAACATGCCATCCAATTTGACATACGTAATTGCATGTGCAATGCAACAGTGAGGCCCTATGATTTGGCTAGGTGACAATGCACAACACATCTCCATAAGTTGGCAGCACTGAAGTGTTCACAATTGACAATGCACAGTTATCCCATGTGTGACAAGTTCTATGCAATCCTATTTTTGTGCCCTCACTGAGTTGGCTCATGTGCAAACATGTACCTACACTACTGAACTTGCTCCAGGTAAGCTGGCTAACTTGGTTGTGGGGGTGAAAGTTTTAGTGTCAGAAGGTCCATATGCCTTTACATCTGTTATGTATATGTGGAATTGTCTCAATCCGTATGTATAGCAGTGAGCACTCTGCATTAGCGTCACATCCACATATTTTCATAGCACAATCCACTTCCGTATTGTTAGTGGGCAATGTTACCCCAGGAGTGATGTGAGATATTGATACTGCCTCAATGATTCCATGTCATCATCATTGGAGTCAGCATCATAATGCTGTGTGTCTCATGATGTTTGACCTGCAGCAAAGCACATTACAAACACCTTACACAGGACGTATTGGTTGGAAGGTTGTGTGTTTGAGTGTTATTGATGTGATATTGGAAGGTTCATATTCCAAGTTGTACTGTCAGTTAGGACCATGTCATTGTCACTGTGTGGTTTTAAATTGGTCCTCTGTGGCTCTGGAGTGGCATCTGTTGTTATTTGCATCTGTCATTTGTCCATAGGTGTGTATCCCATTGGGTCAGGATATCAAACATGACTACCAGTGTCACAACCTCAGTGTCTTCCTGGCCACGTGTCAATGTAGTGGTGTATATGTTGTGTGTCCTACAGGGTTGCTGTGCTGTGTGTAAATTCCTAGGTTTCTGTACTCACTAACAAGTAGGCCATTGCCATATCATCCATCCTGGAAGTGCTGATTGATGGTGCTGTGGCGGAAGATGAATGAATCATGTACACTCCCAGGATACTTTGCCACGAAGTTGGTGATCAATCCACGGTGATCCACAATGGCCTGCACATTGATGGAGTGTGTGTGCTTCCTGTTGCGGTATAGATGCTCCATTGCAGCAGTTGGCACAATCCGTCCATGTGTGCATTCAATGGAACCAAGCACTTGCAGGAAGCCATTGATTTGATAAAACCCCTATTTGGTCTCCTGCTACTTCTGCAGTGTCTTGGGGAAGCTGATGTGGCAGGATGTGAGGAAGATGATGGCATCAATTATCTAGGGAAGGAAGGCAGAGTATGAGGGCTGTGAGATCCTGGCAACCAGGGCACCAGTGGTTTGAAAAGAGCCACTTGCCAACATGTGCAGGACATCTAGCAGTTTGGTCTCTAGTGGAATGATGTGGGGTGTCTGCAAGCTGGGTGCCAACTGTGGCTCAATGTGGTGCAGCAGCTCCTGTATGGCTTGCCAGTTTAGTCTGTGCCTCTGGATGATGTCATGTTCCCTGAGGCCCTGAAGGGTTGTCCTGGTCTTGAATATCTTCTCCTGCCTTCTGCGTTGCCTTTGGGGTCCATGTTGTTGTGGTGGTAGCTGCTGCTGTTGCTCCTGTGCTCTGCGTCTTCATGCATGCTGGATAAAAAGCACCTCCATGTCTTCCTTTTTGACCTCTGATGTTGCTTGTGTGAGTTTTTCTTAAGTACTGGTGTGTTTAACCCATTTTAACTCCTGCCCTGACCCAGGTGTTAAATTTCGACACAAATCGGGATTTGCACCATTTTCAGGCTCCGCCTCCCAGCCGTGCGTCATTTTTGCAGGGCTGGATAAATATGGTGCACGGGTGTTAAGTAATTTTTTAGACAGGAACGCCTACCTTGCATCTCATTGACGCAAGGCCGTTTCATGCATCCAGAAAATGATGCACAGTGGGATATTTTGACATTAGACGGGTCTAGCGTCAAAGTATAAATATGGTGTTAGCTTTGCGATGAATTTGCGTCAAAATAAATTACGCAAATCTGGTGCGAAGGGAGTATAAATAAGGGCCTATGTGTTTTGATCCGCATGTCATCACCAGAGCAGCAAGAGAGAAATTGAAAAAGACCTATGGGTCCTTTGTCGTGGATAAATGATGTAAAGAACGTAAAGTCCGGTAGCCTTTCAGAACAATTCATGGACATTAAATTAGTTCCATCTTTGAAAAATATTTAGATGGAATTGTTCCCTATGGGACGAAAACACTGTACATGAAGCTAAGGACCACTTTTACTCAATGCTTACACTTGCAAGTGGGAAAGTTGAATGGCAAGTGATTAGGGTGTGTAAGGAATGTGGTAATGGAAAGGAAAACATTGAGCATGGTTTGTCTGTGCTCAACCTTTGCCTTTCCATAAAAGAAATGGCTATGCCCTTATGCTGCAACCTGGGTTTCCGTCATTACAAAGAGGCCTCTTAAGTGCTCAGGTCTGACACATGTTCTGTAATTGTATTTGGCCTGAGTACATTTTTACTCTCAATTATTAAATATTGTAAATGTTTGGGGCTACCATTTTACTTGGTAAGTGTATTTTTAGGTGATAAGTTTTATATTTAAACTATTCTGATAAGCAGATTGAAAGACAAAGTAAAGCAAGCAAGAGTAAACCAAGCATTGACATGTCAAATAGGTCTTGACTTCTGCAGATATAGCAATGCTTTTTACCAATGCTATTCAGCATCAACAACAAGAATGAAATGGCAATCCATTGTGATGATGTATTTGTGCACATGCACTGTTGTACGTGTATGGTCGCTATTTTCCATTTTTTATAATCTACTTTTCTACAAAGGCTGGCTACCATTTTGAAGCACTAAATTTAAAAGTAATAAATCAAACCTGCACAGAAACACTTTTTCAGAAAGAAAGGAGATGCCTAGTATCAAATTGCAAATTGCAGAAGGTGGATCAGCCTAAAATGTAAAAAACTAAATCACAAAAAACAGGGAAACAACAGTGAGGGGCTGTTATTTAGTGGGGAAGCAACACATGACCCGACAGGTGTGCGAGAGAAGACAAAAGTGCATGTAAGGAAGCACGGGTATGAAGAGGTAACTCACACACAAAGGAGGTTGGGAGAGAGCAAGAAAATGTATGCTTTCCTATGAAATGCTAGAAGTAAAAGATAAAATAGTTCCTTGAATGTAAGCAATGGGGATTACCAGTCACCCAATCAAAACAATCGTATATAAGCTATGTTCCAGTGGGTGACAAACACGAAAAATTAAAGAGGAGGAATAAAATAAGAAGAACGCAAATGAGACTGACAATTAAGGCAACCAATTTTAAGCAGTGGGCTAACCCAACCCCCACCGGAAGTCCACAGTAAATCTTTCACTAAGTCCTAAAAAGTTGTCAGAATTAGAAGAAAGTGCTATTCCTCATCATGTTATTAATAGGCCAGTATTTTTGTAATGGATTTGGGGTGGTCACCTTCTTTATATCAGAATATCAGACACAAAGCAGGTAACCTGTCATGGAACTCCAGTCCTTAACACATACAGAGTCCCATCCTTTGAGCAGATAGTTAAGAAGACCATATATTTTCACTTTCTACAGACCCTGAGTGAAAACCTGAACTTCTTCACCTTTTCAAGAAAGTGTACTTCAAGAACAAAATGAATGGAGGCACAAGCCTCTGAGTGCTAACAAAACAACTATGAAACACTGTCCCTCTCTCTGTGGTAAACTTTATACCAGCCTTTCTTCAAAAAGTCTATGAAAATCTAGTTTCGAACACAAAGAAAAAAGTACTGAATCACACACACAACAAGCTGAGCTCTGACGACCACCAGATGGATTCCCAGGGGGAGTATGTTTTCCCGAAGCACAAAAGTTTTGTCTTGTCCAAGTTGTGTTTCAGGAAGTTGCTTTTCATCTATCCGCTACGCAGATCATGAATTTGTTGAAGTTGGATCTGGTCATGAATGACTGGTCGGACATTGATTAGATGAGCTGGGTGTCATAGTTGTAGAAATTAATGAAGGTGCTGTGAGCGCTGCTGACATCAATAAGTGTTGTCATGTGAATGTTGAATAGGGTAGGGCTGCAACATGATCCCTGAGGGACTCTGCAGATCAATTCCTTGAGTTCTGATGTGTAGGGTTAGAGCCATACTCTCTGTGCTCTTCCTGTGAGGAAGAGCCAAATCTATTGGATGGCTGGACCTTGGATGTCTTTAAAGTGTAGTCTTTTAATGAGGATGGAGTGTGCCACGCTGTTGAATGCAACAGAAAGGTTTAGTTGTATGAGGGAGGTGGTTTCTCCCCATACTGGAAATGTGCAGATTTGGTCTGGCAGCAATGAGAGCTGTCTTCTTGCTGTGATTGATGCGAAAGACATACTGGGTGCGGTCAAGAAGAATGTGGAGTTCCAACTGGTTGGTAAGTTGAAGGTTGATTGCCCTCTCTATCACTTTTGCTGAGTAAGGGAGATGGGGCATAGGTTGCTCAACCCGTTGGGGTCTGATAAGGAATTCTTGAGGAGGGTTGTGACTGCTGCATGTGAAATTGATGAAGGAGTTGATGATATATGTGAGAAACTTGCTGATCAAAAGGGATCCTAAGTTGTAGAGGTGGTGTGGACAGGGGGCCCCGGAGTGGACGTTTTTCATGAATGAAGATGTGTCTACCTTGGTGACCATTCTCCAGTTGGATACATGTGTGAACGGTGAGCAGGTTGCTGGTGTTTGCGGTCATGTTATTTTTTTAAGTTATTTCTGTACAAACATATGTGTATCACCTCCACACTTTGCACCTTGTCACTTCACACAACACTTCACCAACTACCTGAACTATACAACACCAACAAATCCTTCTCATCATACTAACTCTTTCCAGATACTCATATGGTTACTCACTTCAACACATCACACCAGTCATCACACCATACACCACCATGTTGCTCATATCATATTTCACTTCAGCACTTCATAACTCTTCACCAACATAAAGCCTAACATTCGCCACCAATACAATAAGAAGATCTGCCAACTGCACACACAATTTAATCTCATGTACAAACTCCTCTCCCCACAGTATGACTTTCCACCCCACACCAATGAGTCGGATATATAACTCACTGATGTAATGATACCTTACCGTTTGGCTATGCCAAACACAACCTTACCTTCGAAACCAATATTAAACCACGCAACCAAATATTTACATATAACAGTCTATCAGAACAACATGCATAGTGAAATCCACATGCATGCCATGGTCTCCAAGCGCAAATACACTAATAAACACCGTGCAACTCTGTAGATCAGCAACTTACTTCCTCACCTCAAACTCATATTCCCACTTTGTCACTCCAGGCAAGTAAAAGAATACCCATCCTAACAACTCAGCATACTTGGAAGGAAGAGCATCTAACTCTATGGCCATTCAGATTTTCCACCTCGTATTGCATTAAACAACGACCCTGCAAGACTCGCTCCAAGATTCCTGACTTCCTGCATCTCTGAACTCCTAAAGCTGAAAAGCCATAAACACCAAAATATCATTGCCTTTGTATCAGGGCGCCAGTAGGGGCACTATGGAGGAAAATGCTGGGGGAAGCAAAAGACAGGAACTGGGATCAAGGAACTGGGTACAATCTCTATAGAGTAACAAAAAAACACTGAAATATAGGGGCAGCTGAATCATGTCCCAGCCCATCAGCAGGATCACCACCCTTGTATTAGAACCATTAACTAATGCACCATATTATAGCTATTTGCCCTAGCCATGCAAAGCCATTAGAAAAATACAGCCCCTACTATTCACAAGAGGTTAAACACAATCCCATTTGTATCAGTCAAACAATAACAGACATGAGTTTGGAAAACAAGTACAAGAAAAGAATTAGACACAACATTACAAAGACAATGACGTTCCCAAAAAAGTCCTATGAAGACTGCAGAACACTTTGCCCATGAGTGGATCTTCTGCTAATCCAACAGTCTCTGTGCTAATATCTCATTAGCTGCCAACATGTCAATCAGGAAGTGTTGGCAGCCATTATGGTATTCCACTTCAGGACCACCACCAGCACAGGGATTCTAACTGTTTTCTACTTGCTCTCAGCTCTGTTTTGTGACTGCATGCCACTTGCCTTTCCCTCCCTTTCCCTGCTTTCTCCTTGCTCTCAGCCCAATTTTGTGCATGCCTCCTCCTTGACTTTCCCTCTTTCTCACTGCTTTCGCCTTACTCTCAGCCCAATTTTGTGCATGCCTGATGCTTGCCTTTCCCTCATTATCACTGCGTTCTCCTTGCACTCAACCTCCCCTTTTGTGTATGCCTGCTCCATGCAGTTCCCATCTTCTCATTACTTTCTCCTTGCTCTCTGACCTGTTTTGTGGGTGTCTGCTACTTGACTTTCACTCTTTGTTGCGGCTTTGTTCTTGCTCTCAGCTCCATTTTACGCATGTCTGCCACTTGCCTTTCCATCAATCTCGCTGCTTTCTCTTTGCTCTCAGTTCCGTTAGGTGCATGCCTGCTGCTTGCCTTTCTCTTATTCCCACTGCTTTCTCCTCCCAGCTCAGTTTTGTGTGTGCCTGCTGCTTGCCTTTCCCTAGTTCTCACTGCTTTCTCCTTGCTCTCCACTCATTTTGTACATGCCTGCAGCTTGCCTTTTCCTCATTATCACTGCTTTTTCCTTCCTGTCAACCCCAGTTTGGTGTGTGTCTGTGCATTGCCTTACCCTCATTCTTACTGCCCACTCTTTCCTCTCAGCCCCTTTTTTGTGCATGCCTGCTGCTTCCCATTCCTGCATTCTCACTGCTTTCTTCTTCCTTCCCCATTTTTTGCATGCCTGGTTCTTGGGTTTCTTACATTGTCATTGCTTCCTCCTTGTTTCAGCCCACTTTTTGGCATGCCTGCTTCTTGCCTTTCCTTCATCTAACAGGTTTCTTCTTGCCAAAACCACCTTCTGTGTGTGCCTGTTCCTTGACTTCTCTTGTTCTCACTGCTTTCTCCTTGCTCTCAGGCCCATTTTGTGCATTACTGCTTCTTGCCTTTCCCTCATTCTCACTGCTTTCTCCTTGCTCTCTGTCCAGTTTTGTATGCAACTGCTACTTGCCTTTCCCTCATTCTCACTGCTTTTTCCTTTCTTTCAGACCTGTTTTGTGCATGTCTGCTGCTTGCCTTTCCTTTAGTCTCTTTGCTGTCAGCCCTGTCTTCTAAGGGCTTGCTGCTTGCCTTTCCCTTATTGTTTTTTCTTTGCTCTCAGCCACATTTTGTGCATGCCTGCTATGTGCCATTCACTCATTCTCACTGCTTACTTAAGCCAGCCTCTTTTTGTGCATGCCTGCTGCTTGCCTTCCCCTCGTTCTCACTGCTTTCTTCTTGCTCTCAGCGCTGTTTGTGTATGCCTGCTGCTTGACTTTCTCTCATTTTCACTGCTGTCTTCTTGCTCTCAGCCCCACATTGTCCATTCCTATTGCTTGCCTTTTGCTCATTCCCACTGCTTTCTCCTTCCTCTTACCAACATTTTGAATGTTCCTGCAGCTTGTCTTTCCCTCAATCGCACTGCTTTTTCCTGGTTTTCATCCCCATTTTGTGGGTGCTTCCTGCTTGCTCTTCGCCCCAATTGTGTGTGCCATTTGCTTTCCTTTCCCTCCTTTTTACTGCTTTCTCCTTCTTCTCACCCCCTTTTTGTGTGTGTCTGCTGCTTGCCTTTTCCACCTTTTAACTTCTTTCTTATTGCTCTCAGCCTTGTTCCGTGTGTCCCTGCTCCTTGATTTTCCCTCATTCTCACTGCTTTCTCCTTGCTCCCAGACCAATTTTTTGCATTCCTGCTATTTACCTTTCCCTGTTTCTCACTGTTTTCTTCTTGCTCTCAGCCCCATTTTGTGCATGTCTGCTGCTTGTTTTTCACGTATTCTTACTGTTTTCTCTTTGTTCTCAACCCCTTTATGTGCATGTCTATAACTTGCCTTTCCCTAGCTCTCACTCCTTTATCCAGTCAGTCCCAGTTTGTGCTTGCCTGCTGCTTGCTGTTCCCTTGTTCTCACAGCTTTCTCTTTAATGTCAGCCCAGTTTTGTGTGTGCCTGCTGCTTGCCTTTCTCTCATTCTCACTGCTTTCTCCTTGCCCTCAGCCCATGTTATCTGTGCCTGCTGCTTGCCTGTCCCTCATTCTCACTGCTTTTTCCTTGCTCTCACCCATGTTTTGTGGGTGCCTGCTCCTTGCCCTGCCCTTATTCTCACTGCGTTCTGTTCGCTCTCAGCCCCATTTTGTGGGTGATTGCTCCTTCTCTTTCCCTTATTCTCACTCATTTCTCTTTTCTCACAGGCCCAATTGTGCATGCTTTCTGCTTTCCTTTCCCTAATTCTCACCACTTTCTGCTTGCTCTCAGCCGCATTTTCTGAATGCCTGTTGCTTGCATTCCCCTCCTTCTCACTGTTTTCTCCTTCCTCTCACCCCTGATTTGTGTGTGCCTGCTGCTTGCCTTTCCCGCATTCTCACTGCTCTCTCCTTACTTTCCGCCCCATTTTGTGACTGTTTGTTTTCACTTATTCTCACTGCTTTCTCTTTGCTCTCTGCCCTGTTTTGTGTGTACCTGCTGCTTGCCTTTCCCTTATTCTCAATGCTTTCTCTATGCTCTCATCCCCATTTATGTGTGCCTTCTGCTTTCCTTCCTCTTGTTCTCATTGCTTCTCACTGCTTTCTCCTTGCCCTCAGCCCCATGTTGTGTGTGCTTGCTGATTGCCTTTCCCTCATACTCACTGCTTTCTCCTTGCTCTCACCCCCGTTTTGTGCAAGGGTTCTGCTTTCCATTCTGTCATTTACACTACTTTTGTCTTGCTTTCAGGCCCATTTAGTGAATGCCTGCTACTTGCTTTTCCCTCATTCTCCCTTCTTTCTCCTTGCTTGCAGCCCCATTTTTTGGCTGCTTGCTGTTTGCCTTTACCTCATTCTCACTGCTTTCTCCTTGTTCTCAGCGCCATTTGGGGTGTGCCTGTTGCTTGCCTTTCCCTTATTCAAACTACTTTCTCTTTGCTCTAAGCCCCAATAGTGCATGCCTTCCGCTTTCCTTTCTCTCATTCTCACTGTTTTCTCCTTGCTTTCAGTTACATTTTGTGGCTCACTGCCGCTTGCCTTTCCCTCCGTTTCACTGCTTTCTCATTGTTCTCAACCCCATTTTTGTGTGCCTCCTCCATGCCTTTCACTCTATCTTATGCTTTCTACATGCTCTCATCCCAATTTTTTGGGAGTCTGCTCCTTACCTTCCACTCAATGTCAGTGTGTTCTCCTTGCTCTCACTCCCGTTTTGTATCGCCTGCACCTTGCCTTTCCCTAATCTCACTGCTTTCTCTTACCACTCTGCTGCTAACCTTTCCCTCTTTCTCACTGCTTTCTCACTGCTTTCAGACCAGTTTTGTGGGTGCCAGCTGCTTCCCTTTCCCTTACTCGTACTGCTTTCTCTTTGCTCTCAGGCGCAGTTGTGCATGCCTTCTGCTTTCCTTTCCCTCATTGTAACTGCTTTCCCCTTCCTCTCAGCCGAGATTGATGAGTGTCTGCCACTTGTCTTACTCTTGTTTTCACTGCTTTCTCTTTGCTTTACCCCTGTTTTTTTGGTGTGGCTGCTGCTTGCCTTTCCCTCATACCCACTGCTTTCGCCTTGTTCTCAGTACCTTTTTGTGCATGTCTGCTGCTTCCCCCTTTCCTGATCTCACTGCTGTTTCCTTTCCTATCCCCTCTATTTGTATTGTGTGCCCTCTCCTTGCTTGTCCCCTATTCTCCTTGCTTTCTTCTTGTCTCAGTTACATTTTGGGTCTGTCTGCTGCTTGCTTTTTCTCTTGCTCTCAGACCCATTCTGTGTGTGCTGCTCCTTGACTTTCCCTCATTCTCACTGCTTTCTCCTTGCTCCCAGGTCAATTTTTACTTTCCTGATGTTTGCATTCCCCTCTTTCTCATTGCTTTCTTCTTGCTCTCAACCCTGTTTTGTGCATGCCTGCTGCTTGTTTTTCCGTTGTTCTCACTGCTTTCTTTTTGTTCACAATCCTGTTATGCGCATGTCTGCTACTGCCTTTCCTTTGCTCTCACTCCTTTCTCCAATCTGTCCGAGTTTGTGCATGCCTGCTGCTTGCCTTTCCCTTGTTCTCACTGGTTTTTCTTTGCTCTCTGCCTGGTTTTATGCATGCCTGCTGCTTGCATTTTCTTTATTCTTACAGCTTTCTCCTTGCCCTCAGTCCCATGTTATCTGTGCCTACTGCTGGCCTGTCCCTCATTCTCACTGCTTTCTCCTTTGTCTCATCCCTGTTTTGTGTGTGCCTGCTGCTTGCCTTTCTCTCATTCTCACTGCTTTCTCCTTACTTTTTGCCCTGTGTTGTGACTGCTTGCCTTTCACTTATTCTCATTGCTTTGTTCTTGCTCTCAGCCCTGTTTCATGCATACCTTCAGCTTTCCCTCCTCTCATTCTCACTGCTCTCTTCCTGCTCTTTGCTCAGTTTGTTGTAAGCCTTCTGCCTGCTTTTCCCTTGTTCTCACTGCTTTCTCCTTGCTTCCCCCCTGTTGTTCCCATGCCTGCTTCTTGGTTTTCCCACATTCTCATTGCTTTTGCCTTGTCTCAGGCCCATTTTGTGTGTGCCTTTCCCACCTTATGACTGCTTTCTTCTTGTCTCCGCATCGTTCTGTGCGTGCCTTCTACTTGACTTTTCCTCATTCTCACTGCTGTCTCCTTGCACTCAGCCCCGTTTTGTGCATTCCTGCTGCTTGCCTTTCCCTCATTCTCACTGCTTTGCTTTCAGACCCGTTTTGTGCTTGCCTGTTGCTTGTCTTTCCCTTGTTCTCACTGCTTCTCTTTGCTCTCTGCCCTGTTTTGTGCATGCCTGCTGCTTGACTTTCCCTTGTTCTCACTGCTTTCTCCTTGCTCTCGGCACCATATTGTCCATGCCTGCTGCTTGCATTTCCCTCTTTCTCACTGCTTTCTCCTTGCTCTCACTCCCATTTTGTTTGCAACTTCTGCCTGCCTTTCCCTTGTTCTCACTGTCTTCTCGTTACACTTAGCTGCAATTATGCGTGCCTTTTGCTTTCCTTTCCCTTCTTCTCACTACTTTCTTCTTGCTTTGAGCCCAGTTTTCGACATGGCTGCTGCTTGCCTTTCCCTCATTCTCACTGGTTTATCTTTTCCATCAACCCCATTTTGTGCATTCCTACTGCTTGCCTTTAACTCATTCTCACAGCTTTCTCCTTGCTTTTAGCCCTGTTTTGTGGGTTCCTGCTGCCTGCCTTTCCCTTATTCTCACTACTTTCAATTTGCTTTGCCCCATTTGTGTGTGCGTGCTCCTAGAATTCTGCCTGTTTTCACTGCTTTCCCCTTGCTCCCACCCCTGTATTTTGTATGGCTGCTGCTTGATTTTCCCTCCCTTTTACTGCTTGCTCTTTGCTCTCAACTCCATTTTTTGTGTGCCTGCTCTGTACCTTTCCCTCCCTCTCACTGCTTTCTCCTTGCTCTCATCCCCATTTTTTGAGTGTCTGCTCCTTGCCTTTATCTCAATCTCACTGCTTACTCCTTGCTCTCACCCCGTTTTGTGCATGCCAGCCCTGTCTTTCCATATTTTCAATGCTTTTTCTTTCCTCTCAGCCCCGTTTTGTACATGCCTGCTGCTTGCCTTTCCTTCTTTCTCATTGCTTTATTATTATTTTCAGACCCATTTCAGGTGCCAGCTGCTTGTCTTTCCTTTGCTTTTATCCCTTTTAGTGGATGTCTGCTGTTTGCCTTTCCCTTATTCTCACTGCCTTCTCCTTGCTCTTGGCCCTGTTTTGTGGATGCCTGCTGCTTGCATTTCCCTTATTCTCACTGCTTTCTCCTTGCTCTCAGCCCAGTTTTGTAGTGCCTGCCTTTCCCTCATTCTCACTGCTTTCACCTTGGTTTACTTCCCGTATTTTTGCCTGTTTGCTCCTTGACTTTCCCTTTTTCTCACTGCTTCCCCCTTGCTCTCAACCCCATTGTCTGCGAGCCTGCTCCGTGCCTTTCCCTACTTTTCACTGCTTTCTCATTGCTATCATCCCCATTTTTTCTGTGCCTGCTCCATTCCTTACTCTCCTTCTCACTGAATTCTCCTCACTCTCATCCCCGTTTTTTGCATGTCTGCTCCTTGACTTCCCTCAAAGTCACTACTTTCTCCTTGTCCCCCCCCTGTATTGTGGGTGCCTGCTCCTTGCCTTTCCTTCATTCTCACTCCTTTTTCTTTCCTCTCAGTCCTGTTTTGTGTGTGCCTGCTTCTTGCCTTTCCCTCAATCTCACTGCTTTGTCCATGTTCCCAGCCCATTTTTCTGTGTGCCTTTCTGTGTTCTCACTGCTTGCTCCTTGCTTTCCCCCAGTTTTTTTGTTCCTGCTCCTTGTTCTTCCCTCATTCTCCTTTCTTTCTCCATGTCTCAGGTCCATTTTGGGCCTGCCTGCTGCTTTCCTTTTGCCTCCTCATAATGCTTTCTTCTTGTTCTTAGCCCATTCCATGTGTGCCTGCCATTGTTTTTCCCTCATTCTCACTGCTTTCTCTTTGCTCCCAGCCTCGTGCTTTCCGGCTGCTTGGCGTTTCATCTTTCTCACTGCTTTCTCCTTGCTCTCAGACCCATTTTGTGCATGCCTGCTACTTACCTTTCCCCTGTTCTCATTGCTTTGTCCTTGCTCTCAGCCCCATTTTGTGTGTGCCTGCTGCTTGCTTTTTCCTCATTCTCACTGCTTTCTCTTTGCTCTCTCCCCATTTTTTTACCTTCTGCCTGGTGCTTGCCTTTCCCTTGTTCTCACTGTTTTCTCCTTGCTCTCACCTCTGTTTTGTGAGTGCCTGCTGCTTGCTTTTCCCTCATCTTCACTGCTTTCTCTTTGCTCCCAACCCCAATTGTACAATCCTTCTGCTTTCCTTTCCGTCATGCTCAATGCTTTTTTCTTGCTCTCAGCCCTGTTTTGTGCATGCCTGCTGCTTACTTCCCCTATTTCGTATTGCTTTTTCCTTGCTCTCAGACCTATTTTGTCTGTGCCTGTTGCTTGCCTTTCCTGCATTCTCACTGCTTTCTATTGGCTCTCAGCTCTGTTTTATGGGCGCCTGCTGTTTCTCTTTCCCTCAGTCTTGTGCTTTCTTCTTGCTGTCAGCCACATTTTGTGCATGACTGCTGCTTGCCTTTCCCTCATTCTCACTGCTGTCTCTTTCCTCTCAACAGAGATTGATGTGTGCCTGCCACTTGCTATACTCACTGCTTTCTCCTCGCTTTACCCCTGTTTTTTTGTGTGGCTGCTGCTTGCCTTTCCCTCATACCCTCTGCTTTCGCCTTGCTCTTCCCTGTATTGTGCATGCCTGCTCTTTGCCTTTCCCTCATTCTCACTGCTTTTTCTTTCCTCTCAGTCCTGTTTTGTGTGTGCCTGCTTCTTGCCTTTCCCTCGATCTCACTGCTTTGTCCATGTTCTCAGCCCATTTTTCTGTGTGCCTTTCTGTGTTCTCACTGCTTGCTCCTTGCTTTCCCCCCAGTTTGTTTGTTCCTGCTCCTTGTTTTTCCCTCATTCTCCCATCTTTCTCCTTATCTCAAGTCCATTTTGGGCCTGATTTCTTTTTGCCTCCTCATAATGCTTTCTTCTTGTTCTTAGCCCATTCCATGTGTGCCTGCCATTGTCTTTCCCTTGTTCTCACTGCTTTCTCTTTGCTCCCAGCCTCGTTTTGTGCTTTCCGGCTGCTTGGTTTTTCATCTTTCTCACTGCTTTCTCCTTGCTCTCAGACCCATTTTGTGCATGCCTGCTACTTACCTTTCCCTTGTTCTCATAACTTTGTCCTTGCTCTCAGCCCCGTTTTGTGTGTGTCTGCTGCTTGCCTTTTCCTCATTCTCACTGCTTTCTCTTTTCTCTCCCCCCCCCATTTCTTTACCTTCTGCCTGGTGCTTGCCTTTCCCTTGTTCTCACTGCTTTCTCCTTGCTCTCACCTCTGCTTTGTGAGTGCCTGCTGCTTGCTTTCCCCTCATCTTCACTGCTTTCTCTTTCCTCTCAGCCCCAATTGTGCAATACTTCTGCTTTCCTTTCTGTCATGCTCACTGCTTTTTTCTTGCTCTCAGCCCTGTTTTGTGCATGCCTGCTGCTTGTCTTTCCGTTGTTGTCAGTGCTTCTCTTTGCTCTCTGCCCTGTTTTGTGCATACCTGCTTCTTGACTTTCCATTTTTCTCACTGCTTTCTCCTTGCTCTCAGCTCCACATTGTCCATGCCTGCTGCTTGTCTTTCCCTCCTTCTCACTGCTTTCTCCTGGCTCTCACTCCCATTTTTTTGTAACTTCTGCCTGCCTTTCCCTTGTTCTTACTACTTTCTTCTTGCTCTGAGCCCAGTTTTGTACATGGCTTCTGCTTGCCTTTCCCTCATTCTCACTGCTTTATTTGTTCCCTCACCCCCATTTTGCGCATGCCTGCTGCTTGCCTTTACCTCATTCTTACTGCTTTCTCCTTGCTTTTAGCCATGTTTTGTGGGTCCGTGCTTCCTGCCTTTCCCTCATTCTCACTACTTTCAACTTGCTTTGCCTTGAGTTTCACTTGTTGTCACTGCTTTCCTCATGCTCCCACCCCTGTATTTTGTATGCCTGCTGCTTGACTTTCCCTCCTTTTTTACTGCTTGCTCTTTGCTCTCAACTCCATTTTTTGTGTGCCTGCTCTATGCCTTTCCCTCCCTCTCACAGCTTTCTTCTTGATTTCCCTCAAACTAACTACTTCCTCCTTGCTCTCCCCCTGTATTGTGCATGCCTGCTCCTTGCCTTTCCCTCGTTCTCACTGCTTTTTCTTTCTTCTCAGTCCCGTTTTTTGTGTGCCTGCTTCTTGCCTTTCCCTTGATCTAACTGCTTTTTCCAGGTTCTCAGCCCATTTTTGTATGTGCCTTTCTGTTTTCTCCCTGCTTGCTCTTTGCTTTCCCCCCAGTTGTTTTGTTCCTGCTCCTTGTTTTACCCTCACTCTCCTTGCTTTCTTCTTGTCTCAGGTCCATTTTGGGTTTGCCTCCTGCTTTTCTTTCCCTCCTTCTAAATGCTTTCTTCTTGTTCTTAGCCCATTCCATGTGTGCCTGCCATTGTCTTTCCCTTGTTCTCACTGCTTTCCTTTGCTCCCAGCCTTATTTGTGCATTCTGGCTGCTTGCCGTTCCATCTTTCTCATTGCTTTCTCCTTGCTCTCAGACCCATTTTGTGCATGCCTGCTACTAACCTTTCCCTTGTTCTCATTGCTTTGTCCTTGCTCTCAGCCCCGTTTTGTGTGTGACTGCTGCTTGCCATTCCCTCATTATCACTGCTTTCTCCTTGGCCTCAGCCCCATGTTGTCCATGCTTGCTGCTTGCCTTTCCCTCATTCTCACTGCTTTCTCTTTGCTCTCCCCCCATTTTTTTACCTTCTACCTGGTGCTTTCCTTTCCCTTGTTCACACTGCTTTCTCCTTGCTCTCACCTCTGTTTTGTGACTGCCTGCTGCTTGCTTTTCCCTCTTCTTCACTGCTTTCTCTTTGCTGCCAGACCCAATTGTGCAATCCTTTTGCTTTCCTTTCCATCATGCTCACTGCTTTTTTCTTGCTCTCAGCCCTGTTTTGTGCATGCCTGTTGCTTACCTCTCCCTCTTCCGCATTGCTTTTTCCTTGCTCTAAGACCTATTTTGTCTGTGCCTGTTGCTTGCCTTTCCTGCATTCTCACTGCTTTCTATTGGCTCTCAGCTCTGTTTTATGGGTGCCTGCTGTTTCCCTTTCCCTCAGTCTTACTGCTTTTTTCTTGCTGTCAGCCACATTTTGTGCATGCCTGCTGCTTGCCTTTCCCTCATTCTCACTGCTTTCTCCTTCCTCTCAGGCATGCACAAAACAGGGCAGGGAGCAAAGAGAAGCAGTGAGAACAAGGGAAAGACAAGCAACAGTCAAGCACCAAATGGGTCTGAAAGCATGGAGAAAGCAGTGAGAATGAGGGAAAGGAACACAGCAGGAATGCACAAAACGGGTCTGAGTGCAAGGAGACAGCAGTGAGAATGAGGAAAAGTCAAGGAGAAGGCACGCCCAGAAGGGCGCTGAGACAAGAAGAAAGCAGTCAAAAGGTGGGAAAGGCACACACAAAATGGGCCTGAGGCAAAGCAAAAGCAACGAGAATGTGGAAAAACCAAGAAGCAGTCATGAAAAAACAGACGGGGGAAGGAAGGAGAAAGCAGTGAGAAGGAGGGAAAAGCAGGCAAAAGGCTTGCACAAAACTGGGCAAAGAACAGGAAGAGAGCAGTGAGAATTAGAGAAAGGAAAGCAGAAGGCACGCACAAAACAAGGCTGAGAACAAGGAGAAAGCAATGAAAATAATTGAAAGGCAAGCTGTCACAACACAGGGCAAAAAGTAAGGAGAAAGCAGTGAGAATGAAGGCCATGCAAGCAGTAGGCGCAGATAACATGGGACTGAGGGCAAGGAGAACGATGTAAGAATAAAGAAAAGGCAAGCAGAAGATTGATGTGTGCCTGCCACATGCCTTACTCTTTTTTTCATTGCTTTCTTCTTGCTTTACCCCTGTTTTTTTGAGTGGCTGCTGCTTGCCGTTCTCTCATACCCACTGTTGTCACCTTGATCTCAGTACCTTTTTGTGCATGTCTGCTGCTTCCCCTTTTCCTGTTCTCACTGATGTTTCCTTTCTCATCCCCTCAATTGTTTTTGTGTGTCTTCTCCTTGCTTGTCCCCTGTTCGCTTTGCTTCTTCTCTTCTAAGATTCATTTTGGGCCTGCCTGCTGCTTGCCTTTTCATCCTTCTAACTTTTTTCTTCTTGCTCTCAGCCCCATTTTGTGTGTGCTGCTCCTTGATGTTCCCTCGTGCTCACTGCTTTCTCCTTGCCCCAGACCAATATTTTACTTTCCTGCTGTTTGCATTCCCCTCTTTCTCACTGTTACTTCTTGCTCTCAACTCTGTTTTGTGCATGGCTGCTGCTTGTTTTACCCTTATTCTCACTGCTTTCTTTTTGTTCACAATCCTGTTATGTGCATGTCTGCTAAAGCCTTTCCTTTGCTCTCACTCCATTCTCTAGTCTGTCCCAGTTTGCGCATGGCTGCTGCTTGCCTTTCCCTTGTTCTCTCTGCTTTTTTCTTGCTCTCTGCCTGGTTTTGTGCACGCCTTCTGCTTGCCTTTTATTTATTCTTACAGCGTTCTCCTTGCCCTCAGTCCCATGTTATCTGTGCCTACTGCTTGCCTGCCCCTCGTTCTCTCTGCTTTCTCCTTGCCCCAGACGAATATTTTACTTACCTGCTGTTTGCATTCCCCTCTTTCTCACTGTTTCTTCTTGCTCTCAACCCTGTTTTGTGCATGGCTGCTGCTTGTTTTACCCTTGTTCTCACTGCTTTCTTTTTGTTCACAATCCTGTTTTGTGCATGTCTGCTACTGCCTTTCCTTTGCTCTCACTCCATTCTCTAGTATGTCCAAGTTTGTGCATGGCTGCTGCTTGCCTTTACCTTGTTCTCTCTGCTTTTTTCTTGCTCTCTGCCTGTTTTTGTGCATGCCTGCTGCTTGCCTTTTATTTATTCTTACAGCGTTCTCCTTGCCCTCAGTCCCATGTTATCTGTGCCTACTGCTTGCCTGCCCCTCGTTCTCACTTCTTTCTCCTTACTTTTTGCCCAGTGTTTTGACCGCTTGCCTTTCACTTATTCTCATTGCTTTGTCCATGCTCTCAGCCCTGTTTTATGCGTGCCTTCTGCTTTCCTTCCTCTAATTCTCACTGCTCTCTTCCTGCTCTTTGCCCAGTTTTGTGTAAGCCTTCTGCCTGCTTTTCCCTCGTTCTCACTGCTTTCTCCTTGCTTCCCCGTCTGTTTTTTTCATGACTGGTTCTTGGTTTTCCCACATTCTCATTGCTTTTGCTTTATCTCAGGCCTATTTTGTGTGTGCCTTTCCCACCTTATGACTGCTTTCTTCTTGTCTCCGCGCCGTTCTGTGCATGCCTTCTCCTTGACTTTTCCTCATTCTCACTGCCGTCTCCTTGCACTCAGCCCCGTTTTGTGCATTCCTGGTGCGTTCCTTTCCCTCATTCTCACTGCTTTCTCCTTGTTTTCAGACCCATTTGGTGCTTGCCTGTTGCTGTCTTTACCTTGTTCTCACTGCTTCTCTTTGTTCTCTGCCCTGTTTTGTGCATGCCTGCTGCTTGACTTTCCCTTGTTCTCACTGCTTTCTCCATTCTCTCAGCCCCATATTGTCCATGCCTGCTGCATGCCTTTCTCTCCTTCTCACTGCTTTCTCCTTGCTCTCACTCCCATTTTGTTTGCAACTTCTGCCTGCCTTTCACTTGTTCTCACTGCTTTCTCGTTATACTTTGCCACAATTGTGCATGCCTTCTGCTTTCCTATCCCTTGTCCTCACTACTTTCATCTTGCTCTGAGCCCAGTTTTGTACATGGCTGTTGCTTGCCTTTCCCTCATTCTCACTGCTTTATCTTTTCCCTCACCTCCATTTTGTGCATGCCTGCTGCTTGCCTTTAACTCATTCTCACTGTTTTATCCTTGCTTTTAGCCTTGTTTTCTGGGTCCATGCTGCCAGCCTTTCCCTCATTCTCACTACTTTCAACTTGCTTTGCCGCCATTTTTGTTTGCGTGCTCCTTGACTTTCGCTTGTTGTCACTGCTTTCCCCTTGCTCCCACCCCTGTATTTTGTATGCCTGCTGCTTGGCCTTCCCTCCTTTTCACTGCTTGCTCTGTGCTCTCAACTCCATTTTTTGTGTGCCTGTTTGGTTCCGTTCCCTCCCTCTCACTGCTTTCTCCTTGCTGTCATCCCAGTTTTTTGTGTGTCTGCTCCTTGATTTCCCTCAAACTCACTGCTTTCTCCTTGCTCTCCCCCTGTTGTGTGCGTGCCTGCTCCTTGCCTTTCCCTCGTTCTCAATGCTTTTTCTTTCCTCTCAGCCTGTTTTGTGTGTGCCTGCTTCTTGCCTTTCCCTCGATCTCACTGCTTTGTCCATGTGTTCAGCCCATTTTTGTGTGTGCCTTTCTGTGTTCTCACTGCTTGCTCCTTGCTTCCCCCCAGCTTTTTGCTCCTGCTGATTGCTTTTCCCTCATTCTCCTTGCCGTCTCCTTGTCTCAGGTCCATTTTGGTCATGCCTGCTGCTTTCCTTTCCAACCTTCTAAATGCTTTCTTTTTGTTCTTAGCCCATTCCATGTGTGCATGCCATTGTCTTTCCCTCGTTCTCACTGCTTTCTCTTTACTCCCAGCCTGGTTTTGTGCTTTCCGGCTGCTTGACGTTCCATCTTTCTCACTGCTTTCTCCTTGCTCTCAGACCCATTTTGTGCATGCCTGCTACTTACCTTTTCCTTGTTCTCATTGCTTTGTCCTTGCTCTCAGCCCCATTTTGTGTGTGCCTGCTGCTTGCCATTCCCTCATTATCACTGCTTCCTCTTGGCTTCAGGCCCATGTTGTCCGTGCTTGCTGCTTGCTGTTTCCTCATTCTCACTGCTTTCTTTTTACTACCCCCCCATTTTTTACCTTCTGCCTGGTGCTTGCCTTTCCCTTGATCTCACTACTTTCTCCTTGCTCTCACCTCTGTTTTGTGAGTGCCTGCTGCTTGCTTTTCCCTCATCTTAACTGCTTTCTCTTTGCTCCCTGCCCCAATTGTGCAATCCTTCTGCTTTCCTTTCCATCATGCTCAGTGCTTTTTTCTTGCTCTCAGCCCTGTTTTGTGCATGCCTGCTGCTTACCTCCCCTCTTTCGCATTGCTTTTTCCTTGCTCTCAGACCTATTTTGTCTGTACCTGTGCTTGCCTTTCCTGCATTGTCACTGCTTTCTATTGGCTCTCAGATCTGTTTTATGGGTGCCTGCCTTTCCCTCAGTCTTAGTGCTTTCTTCTTACTGTCAGCCACGTTTTGTGCATGACTGCTGCTTGCCTTTCCCTCATTTTCACTGCTTTGTTTTTGCTGTCAGACCAAATTGTACCTGCCTCCTGCTTTCCTTTGCCTTGTTCTAACTGCCTTCTCATTGCTCTCAGCCCAGTATTATACATGCCTGTTCCATGCCTTTTCCTCAGTCTTCATGCTGTCCACTTGCTCTCAACCCCATTTTTTGGGCGCCTGCTGCATGCCTTTAACTCCTTCTCGCTACTTTGACCTTGCTATCATCCTATTTTTTGTGTGTCTGCTACTAGCTTTCCATCATTCTCTCTGCTTTCCTCTTGCTCTCACCCCCTCATTTTGTGTGTGCCTACTCCTTGCCTTCACCTCATACTCACTGGTTTATCCTTGTTCTCAGACCCTTTTTGGGTGCACCTGCTGCTTACTATTCCTGCATTCTCTCTAATTTCTCCCAGTTTCTCCCCCCAGTTTTTTGCATGCCTGCTCCTTTCTTTTCTTTCTATCTCATTGCTTTCTACTTGACTCAGCTTCATTTTGTGTGTGGCTGCTTCTTGCCTTTGCCTCCTTCTGACTGCTTTCTTCTTGCTTTCAGTGTAGTTCTTTGTGTGCCTGCTTCATGACTTTCCCTTGCTCTCAGCCCCATTTTGTGCATTCTTGTTGATTGCCGTTCCCTCATTCTCGCTGCTTTCTCCTTGCTCTCAACACCATTTTGTGATTGACTTCTGCTTGCCTTTCCCTTATTCTCACTGTTTTCTCTAGTCAACCTCATTTTGTGTGTGTCTGCTGCTGTCCTTTTCCTTATTCACATTGATTTCTCCTTGCCCTCTTCCGTGATTAGTGTGTGCCTGCTGCTTGCCTTCCCTTGTTCTCATTGCTTTCTCCTTGTTCTGAGCCCTGTTTTGTGCATGCCTGCTGCTTTCCTTTCCCTCGTTCACACTGCTTTTTCCTTTCTTTTAGCCCCATATTGTTCTCGACTGCTTCTTGCCTCTCCCTAGTTCTCACTGCACTCTCCTTGCTCTCACCCCAGTTTTGTGCACGCCTGCTGCTTTTCTTTCTCTCTTTCTCAATGCTTTCTCCTTGCTTTCAGACCCATTTTGTGAGTGAAAGCTGCCTGCCTTTCCCTTATTCTCACTTCTTTCTCCAGCTCTGTTTTGTGGGTGACTGCTGCTTGTCTTCCCCTTCTTGTCATTGCTTTCTATTTGCTCTCAGCCCCAATTGGGCATGCCTTCTGCTTTCCTTTCCCTCATTCTCACTGCTTTCTTCTTGCTCTCAGCCCTGTTTTTAGCATGCCTGCTGCTTGCTTTTCCCTCATTCTCACTACATTCTCCTTTCCCTCAGCCCCATTTTGTCCATACCTACTGCTTTAGTTTTCCTCATTTTCACTGCTTTCTCCTTGCTCTGAGCCCTTATTGTTAATTCCTGCTACTTGCTTTTCCCTCTTTCTCACTGCTTTCTTCTTGCCCTTGTTCCTCATTTTGTGTGTGCCTGCTGCTTGCCTTTCTCTTGTTCTCAGTGTTTTTTTTTTCCTTTGAGCCCTATTTGTTGAGGCCCCTTTGTGCATACCTTCTGATTGTATCAGTAGTTGCCTACATATGTGAGTGACTGTATCAATTAGCAACTGGTTCTGACACGGGACTATGCACACCTGCTGTTTGGATGCCAGCATGAATGTATTACTGGCTCTTCCACTTTCTGACTGTATGTCTGAGTTCTTCTATCCTCTTATAAGTAGATACGTGAGCTGTAGTATAGATGGACATCACTGCATATAAGGGTCTTCCAGTGCACATCTAGGTCAATAAAACTATCAAGCGCATTTTGTACCTTTTAATCACAAAAGACCATGCCCCATGGCCTACCTGCTGCTTAGCTGAGGAGTGAAGTTTCTGTAGTAAAAGGACAGTGTAAGAAATGTCAAGCAGGTTTCCCAGTGCGTCGAGCTGTGTTTTAAACTACACACTTAGGCTCAGTAGTAGTAGGCCTAATCAATCTTTACAGGACTACTTCTCTTGATGGAGACTAGGTTGTGTCAGTAGTTGCTTAAATATGTGATTGACAATATCATTCTGACCCTGGATTAGGCACACATGCTGTTTGCATGAATGAATGTATGACTGGCTCTTTCAGTGTCTGACTCTGTGTCTGAGTTCTCCTATCCTCTTATAAGTAGGTACAGTATGCAGTATGCGTGGGACTCTGTATACATTATGGGGTAAACTTGCATGCCAGTACTCCTCTTAAGGACTTTTCTCAACTTTTGATCACAAAGTACAGTGCTCCATGGCCTACCTACAGCCCAGCTGAGGGGTGAGTTTCTGTAGTGAAAGAACACTTCAAGAGTTGTCAAGCAGGTTTCCTAGTGCCAAGACAAGCTGACGTTTAAAACTAAACACTCAGGCTCAGCAATAGTTGCCCTAATCTATGTTTAAATGACTATTTGTCTGGATGAGAGACTAGGTTCTGTCTGTATTTGCCTACATATGTGAGTGACGTTATCAGTTAGCAACTGGTTTGGACACAGTAGTATGCACACCTGTTGTTTAGATGTGTGCTTGAATGTATGAGTGTTTTTTTCAGTGTTTGACTGCGTGTCTGTAGGAAGCTGGCCTGGTGTGTGGTGGGTACCTAAGAGTAGTGTAGGCAGTATCAAGAAGCCAGGTTCTCTAGAGGTATATATGAAAGAGCAGCCAAGGCTTATCTAAGAGATGTGCAAAGCTCATGCAATACCACTGTAGTCATACAGCACTTCCACACATGAAAGATCACACTCAGCATAAAAAAAATAAAGGTACTTTATTATGGTAACACAACATAAAAATTACTATAGAGGTAATACTCCCTTAGGAGGTAAGTAATGCACAAGTTACATACACTAGTTGTCAGAAATAGGCATAAGAGTAGTTAGAAAACAGTGCAAATAGTGTAAAACTAAATAGAGACTAATGGACCTAGTGGCAGCACAAACCATATACTAAGAAATGGAATGCGAGAGTGTCACCGCCACCCAGGTAAGTGGAGCATGTAGAGGGTAACTGGGGGTACCAGGAAAGCACATAGGTAAGTACCACAATACCACCCAGCAACCAGGAAAACAGGGGTAAATTACTAGAATTTCCCCAGAATACCTACTTAGGACGAAAGAAGAGATTGCAAAACCCAGATATGACTGCAAGAAACCAACAGTGAATTCCTGAAGAGGAAGACGTGTGGAAAGAGGGGACCAAATCCAGAAGACAGAACAGAGTCTAGTGGGGGCAGGAGCTCCTACCCACCAAGCTGAGGATAGCAGGAGTTAGTCAACGGTGAGAAAGATGAGTCAGCACTGCAGCCCTGGAGTCAGAGTTGAGTTCTTGGAAGATGCAAGTGATGTCCCACGCCGAAAGGAAGATTGCAGTCGGGTTTGTGTGTCCAGATTCCACCAACAATCCTCGGCAAAGGCAAAACTCGTGGTTGTCAGAAAGTGGTGCTGCCAGAGACCAGCAAGGCCCAGGATGACTCAACACAGGAGGGGGAGTCAGAGGGAGCCCTCAGCATTGCAGGGAACCCACATAAGCACAGGCAGCATGCACAGGAGTCACACAGGATAGGGACACAAAAGGTGCAAATGGAGCCCAAGCAGCACTACAAAAAGGAGTCCCACACCGCATGAGAGTCACTCAGGGAGCTGTGCTTCACAGGAAGGAGAGCGGGATGCTTGAACTACATGCAGACTAAAGACCCCTTGGAAGAAGTGCCAACAAACCTTGGCCGCTGCAAAAGATGCAGTGCAAGGGTACTGTCCTGCGTGGGAAGGCAAGGGCTTACCTTCACCCAAGTTGACAGCTGGTAGAGAGGACTGTCTGGGCCACTTCTGACCACCACCCATGATGCAGGATCCATGCAGCTCAGCAGGAGAGGGGTTCCATGGTTGAACTCAGCAGGAGAGGTGGTCATTGCTGTTGGTGCCTGTAGTTGCAGGAAAGTGACTCCTTCACTCCAGGGGAGATTCCTTCTTTTTTCCTGTGCAGACTATAGACAGGCTGTCCTCAGAGGATGCACGGCCAGGAAAACGTTGCAGAAGCTGGAAGGAGCGGTGGAAGCAATGTTGCAGGCAAAATCTTTGTCTTTGTTGCAGATTGTCAGGTCCTGGAGAGTCCAGATGTGGTTTCTTTGGTAAGAAATTGAAGTAAAGGATGTAGAGAAATCCTGCGGGAATCTTGCAAGCTGAATCTGAGGAACCACCCAAAAGAGGGACCCTAAATAGCCCTGAAAGGGGGATTAGTCACCTAGCTGGGTGACCACCTATCAGGAGGGGGCTCTGATGTCACCTGCCTGACCTGGCCATTCAGATGCTCTCAGAGTTCCCTGCCAACCTTGGATTCAAGATGGCTAAACCCAGGGACCCTCTGGAGGAGCTCTGGGCACCACCCTTGGGGTGGTGATGTACAGGGGAGTGGTCACTCCCCTTTCCATTGTCCAGTTTCGTGCCAGAGCAGGTACTGGAGGTCCCTGAACCGGTGTAGACCGGTTTATGCATGGATGGCACCAAATGTGTCCTTCAAAGGATACCATTGGCTTGGGGAGGCTACTCCTCCCAAACCATATAACACTTATTTCCAAAGGGAGAGGGTGTAACACCCCTCTCCCAAAGGAACTCCTTTGTTCTGTCTTCCTGGGCTTGAGCTGCTCAAGCAACAGGAGGGCAGAAACCTGTCTGTGAGGTGGCAGCAGCTGGGGCTGCCTGGAAAACCTCAGAAGGTTGTGTAAGCTATGCTGGGGGGGCTCTAAGGAGCCCCCAGAGTACATGGAAATATGCAACCAATACTTGCAAAAGTATTGGGGTATGATTTCAACATGTTTGATATCAAACATGCCTCATATAACATGCCTCATATAACAAAAAGTTATGATAGTCTAAGCGTGAACTGCCCCAAATAGCCAAAAAAAAGGCCTGTCACCCGAGGGGGTAAAGGCCTGGCAGCGAAGGGGTTAAAAAGCCCAAAACTGACTGGCGCCTTTTTATTGTGTTTAGATGTTGTAGTTCTGCGCATTCTTTTTCAAAAAATTGGGTTCTAGGCTCCTGCCTTCAACTGATAATTCGTACCCCAGAAATAGGACACTAATAAAGGCTATTTGTTTTTTTTTTTTAATTGAATTTATAGATGATTTCGGCAAATCCTACAAAAATGTGGGCTACCCATCTTAAATGTTGCATGGGGTCGTCGTCTGTGAGATAAATGCCATCCATATATGACAACGTCTCAGCATCAATGTAGTGTAATATAGATGTCACACGAGCTGAGAACAGTTCTGGGCTGTTCTTGTACACTTGTGGGAGTCGGTAGAATTTTTTCTGAGAGCCAAGCGAGCTACAAGCTGTTAAGTCCCTACTTTCAGGTGCTATGTTTTAGGCAGAAAAACCCATTGGAAATATCAAAGGTCGCCTTGTATTTTTTGGGCACTATATTGTTCATACGTGCTGTGCTGTATGGATTTTGTATAGCAAATGTTTCTGTGTGACTGTTTAAATGTCTGTAGTTTAAGACTATTCTATTTGAATGGTCAAGTTTAGTGACTGGAAATAATGGATTATTCATGGATCAGTCCGAGGGTTCAATGACAACCTGGTAGTCCAATTCATTGAGGATTTCCTCACAGGTGCTTTTGCATCATATTTTTTTGAGTCTTGAGGTTGCGGTTGGGATTTCATTGGTATTACGTGGTAGGGGGAATCTTTGTCCCATCCTACATGATTGTGATATAACGCAGGTGCCTGTGCCACTGCCCAATCACTGGCATGCATTTCCATGAGCTTTCTGGGAACAAGGAGCGACAAGGATTTGTCAATCACATCATCTCTATAATGGGGATTGCGGATGAATTCTGGCAGCCAATCTTTTTCAGCCAGCAAAATATCAAATAGAAATGACGCAGTGCCAAAAGATGACATCTATCTTACATTCATTGTCCCCTTCTAACTGAATAGTTACTCTTTACACCCTATCAGCTGTGGAGAAACTCATGCCTGCAGTCTCAACTTGTAAAAAGTCATCAGTTGCTTTTACCTCCTGATGCTCTTTAAGATCCTGGTGAACTATTGTGCCAGTGCCCTCTTCCTGTTCTTCAGTAAAGCACTCTTCTTGAATGGCTTGTCAAATTGTAACTGCTGCCATCTTTTTCTTTTTAAATTGGGGTTTTTGTTGAGGAAGTTTCCATTCTTTTTTAAGTGAAACTTCAAGGGAGCCTTATGGGTCCTTTCTCAGTTTCACGCACTCCTGCTCTGACCGCCCCAACTCTCTCACTGCATTTTTCCGGTGAGTCCTGAAAGGAATGAGATTGGCAGATATCAGCATATTGATATCTGTTAGGCATTTTTATATTATACCTATTTCTAAGGTTGTACCTATTTTTTGGGGCCCCTGCATGCGGAGATTCTCCCCTTTTTTTTTGAGGTGTTTGTTGTTTTTTTATCCCAAAGATTTTTGGAACCTTCAGGCGCTTGCTTTATTAGATCTGCTTTGAAATTGTGGTTTAATCGGTCTGGCCCCAGACTATCTCGACCAATATTTGAATAGGTCTCTGTGATAATCTTTGGAAGCTGACGTTCTTGATCCTGTACAGGATTGTCCCTGAGACGTATGCGCACTGCTAGTGCAACTGCTTCCCCTTTAAGGTTACTTAATATGATTGAGTATACTATGGCAAAATTCCTTGCATCCCTAAATCCAGGGCTAGGGCAGCCCCGTATTCATCTTGAATTTGTTTTAACACCTCCGGAAGATTGGCAAGTGTTGGTGTACTGTGTGCGGTACTATAGAGCATGCAAATATCGTGCCCCATGTACTGCAATTATCAACTGTGGGAACCATCCCAAATGGCAAGCACATGGTGAGAATGCTATGTTTATCCTGAGGTCCTGTGTGGGGAAAAACTGCTTCCAGCACATTTATTTTTTGAGCTAGCCAAAATGAAATTTCCCCCTGCTTGGTGGGTACCTTACCCATGATCGAATGTACAGTTACAGGGTTAATGTGTAACTGAATGTTGTTGCACTGGGGCAGCACGTGCTGGGTTTGTATTTAATTTTTTGCATAACAAACTGTACTAATAGTCTGTATATTGTCTTGAGCTCTATTTATAGGTGGTGAACCTCAGCTACCGCTAAGGTTGCTGCATCAGGATATGGTGTATATGTGGCCAATAAAGGCCAGGTCAGACCATCATTGCTAACCTAACATGTGATATTGTGTGTGGTAGGGAACCATCAAGCACATTATTATGGTCTTGTTAAGATAAAGGTATTTCTAAATATGCATAAGCTCTATTTTGTGCACGTATGTTTGCAGGTGTATAGTGGTGAAATGTATTTGTGTACCCGACTACTGCTGGAAAAAGTGACCCAAGAGTAAACAATTTCTGTTCTATAGGCTGGATGAGCCTCAACAACAAATGTAACTGGACCCCCCTGGGCCGTTAGGCCACTAGCCAATAAATGTGCAGTAAGGGGTGGTCACATATTTACTGCAATTAATACCTATTGTAGGTTCGCCATTTATTGGTAGATGTATGTCCAGAGAGAAGGACAACAAGTGGGTATTGGTCCTTTTAAAGTTCAAGCTTGAACAACCTACAGCTCAAAATAGGTGCTACCTATTTAGCTGAGGAGGAAATCCTCAATACCATGGACATCTCCGTATATAGTATTGAGGTGTCTTCAGCCTTAGATGAGACAGAGATACTCAGCAGGATCCGAATATTAGTGCCTGACCAAACGTTGGTGGCTCCATGTTGTGTACGTTCTCACTATGCTAATGAGGCTTTGGATTTGGGAGACAGGATCACATGGATTGTGGGTATTAAGTATGATTCCACAAAACATGACGTCTGTCAGCCTAAACCGGGTACTCTGGCTAACTAGCAGCACCTCATCTCTGGCTGAGATGATTGTGGCAACCGAGCACATGACGAGAAGTACTCCTCAGGGGAATCGTGGTCGATCAGATCACATCCCTTTCTCCCAGATACCAAAAGGTCTCATAAAGGCAAACACAACAGAGGCAGAATATACTTCAGTAAGGATCTATTGAAGTAACTGCAACTTAGATAAAAAGGAATGTATTGGAATAACTAGGATGATAAAACACAATAAAAACAAGCAGGTGGCTAACAGAGTAAAACACAAGAACAGTCCTACCATACTGTCGCTAGGAGTGATATGTATATTTCTCCTACCTATACTATATTTGATCACAGTGTAATAAGCCTAATCTGTCCTTCAGCTTTCCCTCCTGGGGCTATATAATCCCTCATACCCTGGAGGAAGAAGCCTGTATTCTAGAGGGACACCCTCATGTAGATCAGGGGTCTGGCTGTCTAAGCAAGTGGCTGCAGCGAAGCAATCAGCAATCAGCATACAGTTGTGGCCATCTGGCTTGAATCTCCCATTAATGTGTCAAGGCAAAGGGGTGTTGTTAACAATGACATTCTAAGAAATAGTCCCCATGTATGAGTATGTGTTTTCTGTGAATGTTGGAAACACAGCATACTGCGTTTGCCAGCAACCCTATCTGACTGTAGCCTTGGACAAAGCACAAAGTGAAATACATGTCCTACTAAGAACGTGATGCTTTTCTAGGCGAAAGTAAAATGAGATAAAGAAAATGAAACAACACCGAAAATGTGGCTATTGCTAGAAAAACAAAGCAATTCTGAATAAAATGTAACTGGATTAAAGTGCACAATGGCAGGCCTAGTAAGCTAAAACAATGTGTCTAAAACATGACTAAAATAGCTATAGAACACTCTCAAGGACATTTATCACCTTTTAATCACAAAGGGCCATGCTCCATGACCTACCAGCAGCCTAGCTGGGGGGTGAGTTTTCTGTAGTACAAGGACACTTCAAGAAATGTCAAGCAGGTTTCCTAGTGCCACATCCTGCTGACGTTTAAAGCTACACACTCAGCAGTAGTCATGTTTCATCCCCTGGGTTCCTTGGACGAGGTGATCTCATCCCAGCACACGGTTCCCGTGTGCCTGGGACGAGATCACTTCGTCCTGCACCCGGCCTGCACCCGGCCCACGGAGGGAGCTCTAGCGCTCCCCTCGTGGGCCCCCCACCCACGCCCCCCGGTCAGGGATGGAAGGGGAATCCCTTACCCTTCCACCCCCAACCCCCCCCCTCGGCAATCTGATTACGTTAGCGCGCTCACAGCACACCGACGACATCAATTGTTGTTGAGGACGCGCTGGAAGCCATTTGCTTCCGGCGCGTCGAGGGAAAGGACCACAACAAGATGAGTCCTTGCCTTTTTGCGGATTTTGGGGGGGGGGAACAGACACGGGGGGGAAGGAAAGGGTTTTTCCTTTCCCCCTGTGCCTGTTTTCAGTGGATTCCTGCTCCACGATGGCGGGCGGGGCCCGCCATCATGGAGCAGGACTCCCCACTAGGCACCAGGGATTTATTTTTACCTTCTTTATTGGGAGCAACCCCTTGGGCAACGGTCGCTCCCATTGGGGGCTATTTTTCATCCTATTATGCCCCCCCGGGGGTAGATTGGCAGATTTTTTGGCCGATCTGTCCCCAGGGGTGGTCCGAAAACCACTTGACACCAGGGAATTTATTTTCGCTATGTTTTTGGGGAGCGACCGCTTGGGGGTCATAAATAATACTATTTCAGCCCCCCTCGGGGCAGATCGGCCATTTTTTCAGCCGATCTGTCCCCGGGGGGGGGGGGCGGTGGAAACCACTAGACTACCAGGGATTTCATTTTCCTTATGATTTTTGGGAGCAACCCCTTAGACAAGGGTCGCTGCCCCGGGGGCAATAATTTTTTATATGTTTTGGCCCTCCCTGGGGATAGATCGGCCATGTTTTTGCCCGATCTGGCCCCCATGGGGGTCGAAACCCACTAGGCGCCAGGGATTGTGTGGTGTGTGTTTTGTGTGTTTGGGGGCCCCCCAAAGGGGGGAAATTTCGTACTGGCCATTTCTGCCCTCTTTGGGCAGATGGGCCTATTTTCGTAGGCCCATCTGCCCCCAAGGAGGGCAGAAACCACCAATACACCAGGGATTTTTTTTTTGTTTCCCTTTTTTTTGTTTTGTGTTGGGGTGCCCCCTTTTGCCCCCTTTGGCAAGGGTCACCCCACAAAGGGGGCACAGAGCTGTTGGCCATTTCTGCCCCCCTTGGGGGCAGAGTGGGCAATTTTTTTTATGCCCATCTGCCCCCAAGGGGGGCAGAATCCACTTAAGCACCAGGGATCCTGTGTGTGTGTGTGTTTTGTATGGGGGGGTGGCACCATTGGCAAGGGTCGCCCCCCAAAAGGGGCACCTTACTGATGGCCATTTCTGCCCACCTTGGAGGCAGATCAGCCTATTTATTTTTCGGCCCATCTGCCCCCAAGGGGGGGAGAAGGCACCAATTTTTTTTTGGGTTCCCTTTGTTTTTTTCTGCTGGGGGCACCCCCATTCGCCCCCTTTGGCAAGGGTCACCCCCCCCCCCCCAAACAGGGAGATCGGCCTCTTTTATTTTTAGGCCCATCTGCCACCTGGGGGAGGAGGGTGGCAGAAGCCACTTATTCACCAGGGACAATTTCTAAGTTCTTGGTGGCGGGGTGTTTGTCAACTGGTGAAGTATTTGTGATTATAATAGTTTATTTCTTCTTTTTGTTGTAGCTCAAAGCTTTTGCTTCCTTTGCTGTGGATCCTTGCGGTTTTGGCAGTAGTTGTCCTGCGGTTTGCATAGTGGCATGTTTTAGGTAAGTGAAAGCAATTTACTCCAAAGGAGTATTGTTGACATGCATGAAAGACATGTTTGTAGGTGGTATACTAAATGTAGTATTGTGTGGGAAATTGTCCTTAGATTTGAGCACAATGATATTTGTGTTGTCATATGTCTAATATGCTTTTTTCTTTTTTCATTTTAGTGGGATATCATTGGTGATTACTGTGTCTGTGCAGAGTATTTGCTGGTAAGTAGCTTTTTCAGGCAAGTGAGTGGTATAGTTTTTTAGTACATAACTCATTGTGATAAAGCTTCACTTTGTTTATTACTTATTTTAGTGCTGGTGGTTGTTGGCAATCCATTTGTTGTTAGTGAAGATCATGGCTAGCCGCAGAATTACTGCCCCGCAGGTTGTTGGCATGCTTTTTGAGTCGTCTTCAGACCATGATTATGAGACTGACTCTGCATCTGAGGCAGAGGAGGAAGTGAGAGATTCTGGCATTGAGTTTTCTGTCCGAGAGGATTCTTCTGATGAGGAAGCCACTCTTAGTGCACATGAAGGGCCTGTTTTAGAGGAGGACATTGATATGCCAAGAGTGCAGCAGCCTGGGGCTAAAGGGTTTCCCATTAGAAGACCTGACACCTCGATTGCCCCAAACATGGAGCAGCCACAGTTACCTGCATTTACTGGTCTCCCAGGGTGTAGAGTCAATACAGAAAACTTTTTGCCTGTCAATTTCTTTCACTTGTTTATGGACAATGTATTTTTGGAAGAGATTGCGGAGCAGACTAATGTGTATGCGGAGCAATATTTGAGGGACAACACTGCCAGACTCAGGCCTCAGTCGAGTGCTACATATCTGGAAGAGATGAAAAAGTTTTCAGGTTTGACTTTTTTGAGGGGGTTGATAAAGAAGCTGTCAATGGCTTCGTATTGGTCTACTAGTCCCTTGATGGCAACGGCTATATTTCCTGAAACTATGGCTCGTAATCGCTATTTGCTTCTTCTTCATATGCTGCATTATGTAGACAATGCTTTAGCCTTGCCACAAGATCACCCTGATTGTGACCGTCTTTTTAAGGTTAGGCCTGTCCTTGATCATTTTGTAGATCGGTTTTCAGAGGTGTATGTTCCAGGCAAAGAAATAAGTGTGGATGAGTCTTTGGTCCTTTTCAAGGGGCGTTTAGTTTTTAAGCAGCACATTCCTAGTAAGAGGGCACGGTATGGGATTAAATTGTATATGCTGTCAGAAATCAGTACAGGATATGTGTATAATTTCCGTGTCTACACTGGTAGGGATTCCAGTATTGACCCTCCTGGCTGTCCGGCCACTTTTGGAGTTAGCAAAAATATTGTGTGGGAACTTGGTAGACGACTGTTTAACAAAGGTCACCATTTGTATGAGGATAATTTCTACACTGGAGTGCAGTTGTTCAAGGAGTTGTTTAGAGTGGACACTGTTGCTTGTGGCACAATCCGTTCCAACCGGAAAGGCTATCCAAGGGAGCTTGTCTGTAAAACACTTGAGAGGGGACAGTGCAGTGCCTTGCGGAATAATGAGCTGCTAGCTCTGAAATTTTCAGACAGGAGGGATGTGTACATGCTATCTACCATCCATGATGAGAGCACTTCCCCTGTGACTGTTTGGGGCCAGGTTGCCGAAGCGCGCAAACCTGGGTGCATTTTGTACTACAGTAGGCACATGGGTGGTGTTGATAGAGTAGATCAGAGATTGGAACCTTACACTGCTCTGCATAAGTCTTACGTGTGGTATAAAAAGTTGGCCCTACATTTATTTCATCTGTCAACCTTTAGTGCCTTTATTGTGTTCAAGGATTATTCACCTGAGTCAAGGATGACATTTGTTAAATTTCAGGAGTCGGTGATAGAGAGCCTCATTGTGGTGGAACAGGCAAGAGTTCCTAGAGTAGCAGTGGTGGAGGAAGTGACTAGATTGAAATATCTCCACTTTCTAGATCGCATTCCTCCCACTCCCAAGAAAGACTTACTCACTAAGAAATGTAGAGTATGTGCCCGAAGAGGTATCCGGAGGGAGAGCCGGATGTACTGCCCCGATTGCCCTTCAAAGCCTGGGCAGTGTGCCCGGCTGTTTCAGAAATTACCACACAAAGAAATATTTTGAGGAAATACCGTGAGCGTAAACTGCCTATTTTATATTTTCGTATGTTCAGCTTAACGGTTGGCATTACTGTCACGTATTTAGTTAGAGCTTTTGTGTTTGTAGTTTTGTACTTATTTTATAATTAGTTAGTGGTATCTTTGTTGTTTAGAAACGGAAAAAAAAGTGATGGCAGTGTCCGTGGGGTGGCGCTTGGCTGGCGGTGTGTGTGGGGTGGCGCTTGGCTGTCAGTGTGTGTGGGGTTTCACTTGGCTGGTGGTTTGCTTGGGGTGGCGCTTGGCTGGCGGTGTGCTTGGGGTGGCGCTTGGCTGGCAGTGTGCGTGGGGTGGCGCTTGGCTGGAGGTGTGCTTGGGGTGGCGCTTGGCTGGCGGTGTGTGTGGGGTGGCACTTGGCTGGCGGTGTGCTTGGGGTGGCGCTTAGCTGGCAGTGTGCGTGGGATGGCGCTTGGCTGGCCGTGTGCGTGGGGTGGAGCTTGGCTGGCTGTGCCAGCCAAGCGTCAGTCCACACACTCATATCAGCTAGTGTGACTGCTGTATCAGGTATGTGGGCGTATGTAAGTGATGGGCCCTTGAGTGGCGCTGTCTGTCGATGCAAGTGTTGTAATTTGCTGGGCCCGTGGCTGGTGGCGTGAATGGTCTTGTGCATGTCATGTATGAAAGGTGTGTGAATGGGCTGTAGAACATTCCCTTGGCGCGACTTTACAGCTCACGAGCTGTGAGTCATTAGTTCAGTTTTTTGGCCTTTCAGTTATTAACAGTGCATTTCACTTTTGTGAAATCTCTTGTTAATACATTTTGATCTACTGAACCATCACTCACCCTCTTCCCAAATCCAACCAGTATGTGTGGTACAAATGACAAAACCTGCTCCACTGTAATCAGGCGTCGCAGCACACGTGTGACACACTAGATGTCTCAGGTGGGTCCCCGATGATGAAGCATGACACCAACTTGGTTGGTGGGTGAGGGGTCTTTTTCACATAACCTAAGTGCATTTCTTTTTACAATTTTAGTGTTTGGCACATCACGGACGTACGTGGACACATCAAAATGATATATTGCAAAACTACCTGTGTTTGGGGGGAGGGGGCACCTATGTTTTTGGTCGTGGCTGCAGCCTTCATCTAGGGAAACCTACCAAACCCAGACATTTTTTAAAAGTAGACACCCAAAGGAGTCCAGGGAGGTGTGGCTTGTGTTGATCCCCCAACATTTTCTTACCCAGACCCCTCTACAAACCTCAAAATTTGCTTCAAAAAGCATATTTTCCTGACTTTTCTTAGTAGGATCACTGCTCCAGCACAAAATTCCCACTCCCCAGCATTCCCCTCAGTCTCCCAAGTAAAATGACACCTCACTTGTGTGGGTCCCCACAGCACAGTCAGCCTAAAGATGTATAAAAGAAGAATATGTCCTTACCAACTTGCTGTGCTATCCCCTCTATCTCTACAAGTTTTTGGCCTTATTCTGTTGCAGGCACCTGGCCCACCCACACAAGTGAGGTATAATTTTTATCGGCAGACTTGGGGGAACGCTGGGTGGAAGGAAATTTGTGGCTCCTCTCAGATTCCAGAACTTTCTGTCACCGAAATGTGAGGAAAAAGTGTTTTTTTTAGCCAAATTGTGAGGTTTGCAAAAGATTCTGGGTAACAGAACCTGGTGAGAGCCCCACAAGTCACCCTGTCTTGGATTCCCCTAGGTCTCTAGTTTAAAAAAATGCCCAGGTTTGGTAAGTTTCCCTAGGTGCCGGCTGAGCTAGAGGCCAAAATCCACAGGTAGGCACTTTGCAAAAAACACCTCTGTTTTCTGTGGAAAAATGTGATGTGTCCACGTTGTGTTTTGGGGCATTTCCTGTCGCGGGCTCTAGCCCTACCCACACAAGTGAGGCATCATTTATATCGGGAGACTTGGGGGAACACTGGATGGAAGGAAATTTGTGGCTTCTCTCAGATTCCAGAACTTTCTGTCACCGAAATGTGAGGAAAAAGTGTTTTTTAGGCCAAATTTTGAGGTTTGCCAAGGATTCTGGGTAACAGAACCTTGTGAGAGCCCCACAAGTCACCCTGTCTTGGACTCTCCTAGGTCTCTAGTTTTCAAAAATGCCCAGGTTTTTTAGGTTTCCCTAGGTGCCGGCTGAGCTAGAGGCCAAAATACACAGGTAGGCACTTTGCAAAAAAAAAACTCTATTTTCTTTTTGAGAAAATGTGACGTGTCCACTTTGTGTTTTGGGGCATTTCCTGTGGTGGGCACTAGGCCTACCCACACAAGAGAGGTACCATTTTTATCGGGAGACTTGGGGGAACGCTGGGTGGAAGGAAATTTGTGGCTCCTCTCAGATTCCAGAACTTCCTGTCACCAAAATGTGAGGAAAAAGTGTTTTTTTAGCCACATTTTGAGGTTTGCTAAGGATTCTGGGTAACAGAACCTGGTGAGAGCCCCACAAGTCAAACTGTCTTAGATTCTCCTAGGTCTCTAGTTTTCAAAAATGCCCAGGTTTGGTAGGTTTCCCTAGGTGCCGGCTGAGCTAGAGGCCAAAATCCACAGGTAGGCACTTTGCAAAAAACACCTCTGTTTTCTTTGATAAAAGGTGACGTGTCCACTTTGTGTTTTGGGGCATTTCCTCTTGCGGGCACTAGGCCTACCCACACAAGTGAGGTACCATTTTTATCAGGAGACTTGGGGGAACGCTGGGTGGAAGGAAATTTGTGGCTCCTCTCAGATTCCAGAACTTCCTGTCACCGAAATGTGAGGAAAAAGTGTTTTTTTAGACAAATTTTGAGGTTTGAAACGGATAATGGGTAACAGAACCTGGTGAGAGCCCCACAAGTCACCCTGTCTTGGATTCCCCTAGGTCTCTAGTTTTAAAAAAGGCACAGGTTTGGTAGGTTTCCTTGGGTGCCGGCTGAGTTAGAGGCCAAAATCCACAGGTAGGCACTTTGCAAAAAACACCTATGTTTTCTTTGAGAAAATGTGACGTGTCCACTTTGTGTATTGGGGCATTTCCTGTTGCGGGCACTAGGCCTACCCACACAAGTGAGGTACCATTTTCATCGGGAGACTTGGGGGGACGCTGACTGGAAGGAAATTTGTGGCTCCTCTCAGATTCCAGAACTTTTTGTCACCGAAATGTGAGGAAAAATTGTTTTTTTTAGGCAAATTTTGAGGTTTGCAAAGGATTCTGGATAACAGAACCTGGTGAGAGGCCCACAAGTCACCCTGTCTTGGATTCCCCTAGGTATCTAGTTTTTAAAAATGCACAGGTTTGGTAGGTTTCCCTAGGTGCCGGCTGAGCTAGAGGCCAAAATCCACAGGTAGGCACTTTGCAAAAAAACCTCTGTTTTCTTTGAGAAAATGTGACGTGTCCACTTTGTGTTTTGGGGCATTTCCTGTCGCGGGCACTAGGCCTACCCACACAAGTGAGGTACCATTTTTATTGGGAGACTTGGGGGAACATAGAATAGCAAAACAAGTGTTATTGACCCTTGTCTGTCTCTACATTGTTTCCTTCCAAATATAAGACAGTGTGTAAAAAAGACGTCTATTTGAGAAATGCCCTGTAATTCACATGCTAGTAGGGGCACACCAGAATTCCGAGATGTGCAAATAACCACTGCTCCTCAATACCTTATCTTGTGCCCATTTTGGAAATAAAAAGGTTTTCTTGATACCTATTTTTGACTCTTTATATTTCAGCAAATGAATTGCTGTATACCCGGTATAGAATGAAAACCCACTGCAGGGTGCAGCTCATTTATTGGCTCTGGGTACCTAGGGTTTTTGATGAACCTACAAGTCCTATATATCCCTGCAACCAGAAGAGTCCAGCAGATGTAACAGTATATTGCTTTAAAAAATCAGACATCGCAGGAAAATGTTACAGAGTAAAATTGTTTTTTTCACATCAAATTCAATATTTTTTATTTCAGTTGTGATTTTCTGTAGGAAACCCTTGTAGGATCTACACAAATTACCCATTGCTAAATTCAGAATGTTGTCTACTTTTCAGAAATGTTTAGTTTTCTGGGAAACAGCATTGGTTTCACACCCATTTCTGTCACTGACTGGAAGGAGGCTGAAAGCACAAAAAATCATAAAAATGGGGTATGTCCCAGTAAAATGCCAAAATTGTGTTGAAAAATTGGGTTTTCTGATTCAGGTCTGCCTGTACCTAAACTCTGGGAAGATTGTGATTTTAGTACCGCAAACCCTTTGTTGATGCCATTTTCAGGGAAAAAACCACAAGCCTTCTTCTGCAGCCCTTTTTCCAATTTTTTAGAAAAAAAACAAAATTTTCCCTGTTTTTTGGCTAATTTCTTGGCCTCCTTCAGGGGAACTCACAAAGCCTGGGTAACTCTAGAATCCCTAGGATGTTGGAAAAAAAGGACACAAATTTGGCGTGGGTAGCTTATGTGGACAAAACGTTATGAGGGCCTAAGCGCAAACTGCCCCAAATAGCCAAAAAAAGGCTTGGCACCAGAGGGGAAAAAGGCCTTGCAGCGAAAGGGTTAAAAGACTATTTCTCTGGAAGGCAGACTAGGCTGTGTCAGTAGTTGTCTACATGTCTGAGTGATTTATCATTCAGGAACAGGTTCTAACACTGCAGTATGCACAGCTGGTGTTTGGATGCTTGAATGAATGCATGGCTGTCTCTTTCAATGGCTGACTTCATGTCTAAGGGCTTCTATTCTTTTATAAGTAGGTACATGAGTTACAGTAGGGGTGGGACTTTGCATAGATTAATGCTTATACTAGTCTACCAGTGCCAATCCAAGTCAGTGAAACTCTTAAGGACATTTCTCACCATTTAATTATAAAGGACCTTGCCCCATGGCCTACTTACAACCTACCTGATGGGTGAGTTTTCTGTAGTGAAAGGACAGTTTAGGAGTTTTGAAGAAGGCTTTCTAGTGCCAAGTTGAACAGATGTTTAAAACTACACTCTCAGGATCAGCAGTATTATGACTGATCCATCTTTAAAAGACTACTTCTCTGGATGGGAGACTAGAATGTGTCATTAGTTACTTAGATATGTGAGTGAGTGTTTCAGTCAGCAACTGGATCTAATAGCGGAGTAGGCACACCTGCTGTTTGGATGCTGCCATGAATGTATGAGTGGCTCTTCCAGTGTCTGACTGCATGTCTGAGTGCTTTTATCCTTTTAAAAGTAAGTATGTGAGATGCAGTATGGTTGCGATTCTGCATTTATAACTGGGCATATGGGTCTGCCAGTGCACGTCTGAGTCAGTAAAACTCTCAAGGACATTTATCTCCTTTTAAACACAAAGGACCATGCTCTATGTCCTACCTACAGCCTAGCTGATAGATGAGTTTTCTGTATTAAAGGGACACTGAAAGAGCTGCATACAGAGTCCCATCCATATTGCAACTCACGTACCTAGTAGATTGGAGCACACGTTCAAAAGTAGTTTCAGCAATTAAAGCAAAATATATCAAAGTACTTCTCAGTTGCAATGTACACAGCAAATATAGGTGAAGACATTTATTATAGCATAACTTCAAAGCAAAGCATAAAAGTCAAAATTCATCACCGTAGGGCCTATAGCTCAGCTTCATCTTTCTGGGGTCTGCAAGTTGATGGCTCCGGTCAACTGCGAGAAAGAGATTCTATACCCAAACGTGAGGCAGGCAACTGACGTCTAGTTCCTGTCTGAAGTCGAGCAGATTTAAATCTACCTCTCTGTAGCCCAGAGTCATCCTTAAAAGCAAACTCAATTTGAGAACCCAAGAACCTTGGAGAGTGGCCAATTCTCCCGAGTCCCCGCTCTCAGACTGGATTGCAAGGTAAACACAAAATCTACGTGCTCTTATCAGCTAAGGTCTGGTGTGAAGAAAACAGCTTGGTCCATCTGGTGGAAAAACACAGCTTGGAAAAACACAGCTCATCTGCAATGTCTCAACTGCAATGTCTAACCCTACGTTAAAGCCAATAGGCAGCTAACCTAAATATCAAATGTAATGTCTAATGTCATGTCAAAGCCAATAGGCAGCTAAGCTGAATACAGAATGTAATGGCTAATGCCATGTCAAAGCCAATAGGCAGCTGAGCTGAATACAAAATGTAATGTCTAATACCATGTCAAAACCAATAGGCAGCTAAACTGAATACAGAATGTAATGGCTAATGCCATGCCAAAGCCAATAGGCAACTGACCTGAATACAGAATGTAATGGCTAACTCCATGTTAAAGCCAATAGGCAGCTAAACTGAACACAACATGTAATGTGCTACTGGTGAACATTGAGCAACTAATATGCGCAGCGGTGAAACACAAAGTCATTGGTCAAACACAATTATTAGCATCACAAATGCACAACGGGGATCTTGAGGAAATGTCTGCTTATTAGCAGTTCCAAGCTGCAGAAAACCCTAGGTGGAATCACATGACTGGGCTGCACAGGAGAAGTCTCAGGTGTGTGTAGTTTTAGACACTTGCAAGTCCTGGAGAAGAGGATCCGGTAAAAAGGAGCAACTGGATTTCTCCCATAGAAAACAATGTAAAACAGAATACAGGCTTTCCTGACTACCAGGCTGTGCATTATGGGATTTACAGTCACAGGAAGTAAATGAAATACTACAAAAGTATACTGTGGCAAAAAGAGAAACAAATGGGAGTCAGCAAGGGACTCTAGATAAGTGTTCAGGGTGATTCTCAGGCTACCGACAGTCCCCTTACAGCACCCCCTAGAGATGGGACGACTGAGTCGTAACACAAAGGGCCAGGCTCCATAGCCTATCTGCAGCCTAGCTGAGTGGCGGCTTTCTGTAGTAAAAGGACAATGTAAGAATTGTCAAGCAGCTTTCCTAGTGCCAAGTCGAGCTGACATTTGAAAGTACACTCACAGGCTCAGCAGTAGTAGGCACAATCAATCTATAAAGATGTACTTCTCTGGATTGGAGACTAGTTTGCGTCAGTAGTTGCCTATATACATGAGTGATTCTATCAGTTAGCAACTGGTTTTGACACTTGCTGTTTGGATGCGTGCATGATTGTTTTAGTGGCTCCTTCATTGTCTGATTTTGTGTCTGAGTGTTTCTATCCTTTTATAACCAGGTACAGGAGGTGCAGTACAGTTGAGACTCTGCATACAAAAATGGGCATAGGGGTCTTGCAGTGCACATTAAGTTAGTGAAACTCACAAGGATATTTCTCATATTTTAATCGCAAAGTACCATGCGCCATGGCCTACCTACAGCCTAGCTGAGGGGTCAGTTTTCTGTAGTTAAAGGACACTTCAAGAGTTCTCAAACATGCTTCCTAGTGTCAAGTTGAGCTGACCTTTAAAATGACACACTCAGGCTCAGCAGTAGTCAGCGCAATCTATGTTTAAAGGACTTTTTCTCTGGATGGGAGATTAGGTTGTGTCAGTAGTTGCCTACGCATGTGAGTGATTGTTTCAGTCAGCAATTGGTTCTAACATTGAAGTATGCACACCTCCTGTTTAGATGTTTGAATTAATGTATGACTGGCTTTTTCAGTGTCTGACTCTGAGTGCTTCTTTTCTTTTATAAGTAGTTACATGAGTTGCAGTATGAATGGGACTCTGCATACATTACATGGTAAACTCACCTGCCAGTGCCAAACCAAGTCAGTAAAACTCTCAAGCACATTTCTTACCTTTTATTCATAAAGGGCCTTTCTCCATGGCCTACCTGCATCCTAGCTGACCGATCATTTTTCTGTAGTCAAGTTTCTTAGTTTCCAAGTTGAGCTGATGTTTGAAACTACACACTCAGGTTCAGCAATACTAGGCCCTATCAGTCTTTAAAGGACTATTCCTCTGGATGGGAGACTAGGTTGTGTCAGTAGTTGCCTACATATGTGAGTCACTGTATCACTGCATCATTTGGCAACTGGTTCTAACACTGGTTCTAACACTGCAGTATCCAGACATGCTGTTTGGATCTGTGAATGAATGGATGAGTGGCTCTTTCAGTGTCTGACTGCGTCCGAGTGCTTCTATTGTTTTATAAGTAGGTATGTGAGTTGAAGTATGGGTGGAACTCTGTATACATCACTTGGTATAAGGGTCTGCAGTGCACATCTAAGGCAATAAAACTGTCAAGGGCATTTCTCACCTTTTAATCACAAAGGACCATGCTTTAAGACCTACCTGAAGCCTAGCAGAGGAGGGGGGGATTTCTGTATTAAAAGGACAGTTTAAGAGTTATCCCACAAGTTTCTTATTGCCAAGTCGAGCTCACATTTAAAACTATACACTAATGCTCAGCAGTAGCAGGCCCGATCCATGTTTAAAGGACTACTTCTGTGGATGGGAGACTAGGTAATGTAAGTTTGTGTGCAACAGTGCATTAATGGTCCTATACACCATATAGTACTTAATAAAGGGGTCTGCAAGTGCCAGTATTTGGCTATATATCTGAGTGCTGCATACATTAGTGCTGTATAGTCATGGCACTACATATCTACATAGCTCTTTCTCGCAAAGGTTAGGCGAATAAGAATTGTTTTCAAATTATGTGTATAACCTGTAGTAAAAATGAAACACTGCATATGTCACCATACATAGGAATGTCAAAGTACACATGTAACTTATTGTGACTTAAAATGGCATGTTTACTGTAAGCACATTCAAGCCTGCCCTGTGACATACCTACACCATGAGTAAATGGTATCTAGTACATAGCTGGGAAGTTTTACATTTAAATGTGTGATATACTGTTGTACTCGAGCATTTTTACGATGAGGTCTGGGACTTGTAGTATTCATTTATAGTGGAATAAAGGCATCTACAAGTGGCAACATTTAAACAAAATCTTTCTGTACATAAGCACATCACACATATATCAGTGTAATATATAACAAGAGTCACATAGCCATTAACAAATCCCTGTATGTCATAGTAATTGCTATAAACCTGAGATATACATATACATTTTAAATTGCATTATTTTTTAATAATTTAATCTAATTTGAATACCTGTAAATTGAGTTCTTAGGTCATTCATTCATTCATTACGCTTTATTTCGGTAATATAAGTACCATAAAAGCTCATCATACGATACACACATTGGAAATATAAAAAACAGCAATAATATAAAACTCTCTAGCTGGATCTCAAAACGCCCCCCGAGTTCTGTTTCAGTCTCATATATGCCTTTGATAAATGGGCCTGCCATTTGTGCGTATCCTCTAGTCTGACTCCCAAATAATCAAAATCAGTGACTCTCTCTAATACTTCCCCATCCAGTAGGATTAATTGGCCCTCATTACAACATTGGCGGTAAATCCCGCTTACCGCCGTGCAGAAGACCCCCAACACACCGCTGCAGCGGCAGAATTCTGCTACAGCTATTACGACCCACAGCACAGAATCCGCCAAACTCCAGACACCCACACAAGTCCGCCACACCAAAGGTCAGTGATAAACTGGCGATAACAAAACCTCCACCGTCACGCCAACAGGAATACGCCCACACTATCACGACAAACGAATCCACGCGGCAGTCTTTCAACCGCGGTATTCCATTGGCGGTACACACCGCTGCGCTCAAAATACACACACATTTACAAAACACAACCACATTGGACAATTCCAAATACACACACCTGATACACATACACACACCACACCCACACACTCAATACAATATAAAATACACACCCACATCACCCACAAACCCCTACAACAAAAATTGAGAAAGAATCCCAGAGAGAGACACCACCATCAACAATACTAGCATCCACAGGCACACAACACCATCACTCACACAACATCCACGCAGCTCAGACAACACAAACAAACACATCCCCTCACACATCACAACACACACCACCTTACACATCACCCCCACCACACCATGGCACCGCAAAGACACCCCAGGTTCTCTGAGGAGGAGCTCAGGGTCATGGTGGAGAAAATCGTCCGGGTAGAGCCACAGCTATTCGGATCACAGGTGCAGCACACTTCCATAGCTAGGAAGATGGAACGACCTGCAGGGGAAGGTACGTTCCGTGGTCTCAAGACACCAGATTGCAGTTCAGAGGACTGGCGGCGGACCCCCACCTACTCCCCCACAGCTAACAACATGTGAGGAGCAGGTCTTCGCTATACTGCATCCTGAGGGCCTCGCAGGAGTAGCAGGAGGAATGGACTCTGGTAAGTCAAATCTTAACTATTACATCCCCCACCATACCTGCAGGCTATCACATACCCCACCCTCAACCTCACCCCCATCACTCCAACACCTCACAAATGTCCCACTATCACAACCCACACATCCCAACACCAAGCCCTGCATGCAACACCAAAGCATGGACACCCATCACCAAAGCATGTCCACTACAGATAGCCACACAGATCCCCAAACCAATTATCACACAAGGTCCTACACTAGAATGCAAGCACTGGAGTCCTGGGTCACCCACCCATTGCACACAATGGCACACACAGATGCAATAATCATGCCTTTACACCCCTGCAGGACCCCTACCCAACGTCATCGGACAGGAGGTTCCAGACATGTCCACTGCCCCACAGAAGAGGCCCACAGTGATGACAGCAGCTCTGTCCAACTGGATCAAGATGACCAGCCCTGCCCATCTGGGACCTTGAGACACTCGGTTCCCCTGACACTGGCACAAGCTACCACAGAGCCTCCCCCCCTCGGGAAACACCAGCACAGCACCCATCCAGCGGGCCCATCCCTCTGTCCCCAGGACACGTCAAGCAACCGTGTGTCCACCACTACAGGGAACCCAGGAAAACCCACCAACCCAAGAAAATCAGGGACCTGGGTGCAGTGGCAGTGGGCACACGGTTCAGGGGACAGAGGCACAGGATAACAGGGGAACTCGGAGGACTGCTATGTGACAGGGGGAGAACAGGCCCAGGGAACCCACTCTCCATGAGGCCCTCTCCAACAACATGAGAGTGTACCATCATTCCCAGGAGACGATGGCAACGGTACTGGCCAACTTTCAGGAGACCCAGCGGCTGCAGGAGGAACAGTATTTGGGGATCAAGGAGGAACTTAAGTCCATCAACACCACCCTGGTCACCATTGTAGGGGTGCTGAAGGACCTTGTGAACACCAGGAGGGACACTGTGGCACAACAAGGGGCCCCTGACACTAGCCTGGATGATGAACAGCCCACCACCTCCGCCAGCGCTAGTGGACAGGAGGAACAGCCACAGGACCACAACACCAGCACCCCACCCCCTGCAGATGGAGAACCACCCCGTAAATGGTCCCTGAGATCCAGGACAAAGACAGAGAACAATGCCAAGACCCCGCCAGGAAATGAGACCCCCCTGAATGTCATCCCTCTGTCCCACTTCATCACCCTGTCCATCCATCAACTGCCCTAGCTCCACTTCCTATGTCCCTTTGGACAATGCACCTGTGAAACAAATAGACTGGACTCTGCCATGGACAATCCTCCACCATCACCCCTGCCCATTTTACAACCCCCTCCACTATTTTGCACTGAACAAAAACACCCTTGAATCACAAAACAAGCTGGAGTCAGTCTGTGCTTTCACAAATGTGTATTTGCAAAAACTATGGAATATAGCAATGTCGATTATATTGTCAACATACCGATGTAACACAGCTCTAGTCCATGAGGTAATATAGCAGAGGTCACACAGTGGGACCCACATCTGTGAAATGGAAAGGCAAAGTGACAAGTCAAGGTCCATACACTGGGTGAAAGTGACAGACATATGATAGGTCTAACAATTGTATGAGAGGTGTGAGGCAGTGGCATCTTCTTACCTGTGTCTCACTGGAAGTATTGCTGGATAACGTTGTTTCTGTTGTCGATATCCTCTTCTTCTGCCTCCTCTTTTTCACTGTCCACAGGCTCCACAGCTGCCACAAGACCTCCTTCCAGACCATCCTCCTGCAGAAAAGGCACCTGTTGTCGCAATGCCAGGTTGTGCAGCATACAGCAGGCCATGATGATCTGGAACACCTTCTTTGGTGAGTAGTAGAGAGAACCACCTGTCATATGGAGGCACCGGAACCTGGCCTTCAGGAGGCCGAAGGTCCTTTTGATCACTCTCCTAGTTCGCCCATGTGCCGCATTGTAGTGTTCCTCTGCCCTTATCCAGGGATTTCTCACTGGGGTCAGTAGCCATGACAGGTTGGGGTAGCCAGAGTCACCTGCAAATGTCGAGGGACAACAGTTAGACACACACTAACCCTTAGGGACAACCCCAGACCCAGACAACTATTGACAGGGTATAGGGTCCTTGTCCTCACCTATTAGCCACACATGGTGCTTCTGGAGTTGCCCCATCACATAAGGGATGCTGCTATTCCTCAGAATGTAAGCGTCATTCACTGAGCCAGGAAACTTGGCATTCACATGGGAGATGTACTGGTCGGCCAAACACACCATCTGCACATTCATTGAATGGCAGCTCTTCCGGTTTCTGTACACCTGTTCACTCCCGTAGGGGGGTACCAAGGCCACATGTGTCCCATCAATGGCACCTATGATGTTGGGGATATGTCCCAGGGCATAGAAGTCACCTTTCACTGTTCGCAAATCCTCCACCTGAGGGAAAACGATGTAGCTGTGCATGTGTTTCAGCAGGGCAGACAACACTCTGGACAACACGTTTGAGAACATAGGCTGGGACATCCCTGTTGCAATGGCCACTGTTGTTTGAAATGATCCACTTGCCAGGAAATGGAGTACTGACAGGACCTCCACTAGAGAGCGGATTCCTGTGGGATGGCGGATTGCTGACATCAGGTCTGGCTCCAACTGGGTACACAGTTCATGGATTGTTGCACAATTAAGTCTGTAGGTGACTATTACGTGTTTCTCTTCCATTGTTGACAGGTCCACCAGCGGTCTGTACACCGGAGGATGCCGCCATCTCACCACCTGTCCCAGCGGATGTGCCCTATGGAGGAACACAGCGAGCAGAGAGTCAGCCAACACTGAGGTATAACTAAATGTCATTAGGAAACATTAGTAAATCCGCAATGTGCCTGTTACTTTGTATATGCAAGGCCTAGATAGATGTGACGCAGTTATTATTAATGCCATGTGGCCCCCTGAAATGGCGGCTGCCTGACCTGTAAGGTGGGACAAGGGGATATGAGGTAACTGCGCTGGCGTTGTACACCGTTGCGGTAGGCGGTCAAAGACCGCAGCGCAATCCTGCATTGGTTGACATTGGACCCTATGTGCCCCAGTAGCCAATGACGATGTACGCCGGCGGTGAGGGTATGAACCGCCGCTTACGTAACCACCATTTTCTGTCTGTTTACTCACTTGATACCTGACCTTCGACAGGAGAGGACCTACACTGCAAGTGCTGGTGTGACCTCAGTCTGGAAGCGACAATGGCTCACGTGTCTGGGGAAAGGACCCCTGCCTTCACTTCGGAGGAGTTGGAGAAGTTAGTGGATGGGGTCCTCCCCCAGTACATGCTACTCTACGGTCCTCCAGACAAACAGGTGAGTACACTGTGAGCATGCTGCATGGGCAATGCCTGTTTGGAGTGGTGTGGATGAAAGATACATGGGGGGGACTGAGGCCTGCATGTGCGGATGGTGAGTGTATGTGCGTCAGGGCAAGGGTGGGAATGTGGGCCAATGACTGTGATGGTCGGGGAGGTTAAAGTTTTTCCTTTTCCCCTGTACTATTCCTCTAGGTCAGCGCCCACCAGAAGAAGGATATTTGGCGTGCCATCGCCAAGGACGTCCAGACCCAGGGGTTCCACCACAGACGGAGCACCCACTGCCGTAAAAGTTGGGAGCAAGAAGACGGCGGAGGCCCAGCTGGGGATGGCCTCCCAATGTGGGAGGGGTGCCCTTCGCACCATGACCCCCCTGATGTTCTGGATCCTGGCGGTGGCGTATCCGGAGTTGGATGGGCACTTGAGGGCATCACAGCAGCCACAAGGGGGTGAGTACCGTCACATCCATCTGACTCTGCGTGCATTACGAGGTGTCTGGGTGGGGGAGGTGGGCAGTGGGTTACCCTAGGCCAGGGCGAGCTTTGTAGGCAAGGACCCTTTGTGAGGCAGGCTATGTGGCACCCGAACCCCACCAGTGGTAAGAGCCATCTACACCTAGTCAGGCTCCTGTGACTTTCATGTGTGCAGCAATCGGGCATGGGCCTTGTACCCCATGGCCCTGTGATTACTCTAGGAACTCTAAGTGCATGGCGTAGTGCAGAAGGCTGGTGTGTTTGTAGTGTCTGCCAACGGTAGTGGTATTACATGCACTGAACATGTCTTTCTTCTGTCTTCCCCCCCCTTTTTTTGGTCTCCCTGTCCTTGTGTGCAATAGCATCATCAGGCGGAGGAGCAGTGGTACCAGAGCAGGAGGGAGCTGCATCCAACTTGGCCCTGGAGGGCGAGACAACGGAGTCTGAAGCCACCAGTGGGACAGAGGGTGAGGGGAGCTCCACGGAGGGGACAGGAGGTGACTTCAGCAACAGCAACTCCTCCTCTGATGGGAGCTCCCTTGTGGTGGCGGGCCCCTCTGTGCCCCCCGCATCAACAGGTACAGCTGCTGCCCCCCTACCAGCACCATCCTCCCAGCAGCCTCTCAGCGTGTGTCCCGTAGCCGCTCACCCAGGAGTGTGGGCATCTCCTTCGTCCCAGGCACCTCAGGCCCTGCTCCAGTCAGCCCTGCTGCCCTCAGTGAGGAGGCTATTGGCCTCCTGAGATCCCTCACTCTTGGGCAATCTAGCATTGTGAATGCCATCCAGGGTGCCGAGAGGCATTTGCAACAAACAAATGCATACCTGGAGGGCATTCATTCTGGCAGGCAGCCCAACAGAGAGCATTTCAGGCTCTGGCCTCAGCACTGATGGCAGCCATTGTCCCTGTGTCCAGCCTCCCCCCTACAACTTCCTCCACCCAGAGCCAATCCCCTGTACCTCAGCCTATCCCAAGCACACCATCAGACCAGCATGCACCCACCTCATCACACAAGGGTGGCTCAGACAACCATAAGCACCACACATCCCACAGGCACTCACACAAGCATCATTCCCATACAGACATACAAACATCCACTGCCTCCACTATGTCTCCCTCCTCCACGTCGTCCTCCTCCCTCCCTGTCTCGTCTCCACTCACACCTGCATGCACTACATCCTGAGCCACTACCTCCATCACCAGCATGCCCATCACCACATACCGCTCATGTGCACTCACCACCCCCACTACCATTTACACATCCCCTGTGTCCTCTCCCAGTGTGTCTGTGAGCCCACCTCCCAAAGTACACAAACGCAGGCACACACCCACCCAACAGCCATCCACCTCACAACAGCCTCCAGCCCATGCACCTTCACCCAAATTCAGCATTCGTACACCTCCTACAACCACTACCTCTACCTCCACTCCCAAACCCACTCCATCTACCCCTCCCAGTGTGTCTAAAAAACTTTTCCTGTCTAACATTGACCTCTTCCCTACACCTCCCCCCCGTCCGTCCCCTAGGATCAGGCTTTCCAGGTCCCAACCCAGCACCTAAGCCACCACATCACTGGACACAGTGGTCCCAGCAACAGAGGCGCTTTTGGAGTGTGCCAAGCATCAGGGCAGCCAGTGTGCCACGTAGTGAGGGTAAGGACATTCCGCCACCTGCAAAAGTAAAAAAGTTGCCCACATCCCGGAGGGAGAAGGCGAAAACACCTGCCACCAAGGGCTCAGTGAAAACAAAAGGGGATGGTGGCAAGACAGCTGCACCACCATCCAAGGTGGGAAAGGGCCAGAAAATCAAGGGCAGGTCAGGAGAGGGCATGGTGGCACTGACTATAGGGCCAGTGTCACACCTTCTGTCCACGTCGACGCCAACCACAATGAAGGCTACCACCTGCACCGCCACATGCACCGCCACCAGCACCGCAGTCACTGAGCCCGCCACCAGCACCGCAGTCACTGAGCCCGCCACCAGCACCGCCACCACAGAGCTCGCCACCAGCACTACCACCACAGAGTCCGCCACCAGCACCACCGCCACAGAGTCCGCCACCAGCACCAATGCCACAGAGGCCACCGCAAGCCCAGCTGCCACAGAGTCCTCCGCCAGCACTGATGCCACAGAGGTCGCCACCAGCACCGCCGCTACTGACACTGCCACAAGCACCACCAGCGGCCCCGCGACATCATGAGCCAGTGGCACCACCGCAGACATGGCTGGAATCCCCAGTGGTCGGTCGACCGAGCCTGGTGGTCAGTTCCAGGAGCCTGGGCAGCTTCCATGATGCAACACCTTCAGTGGAGAAAGGCATCCACTACCTCTGTCATTGGCAGGATGAAGCACTCTGGGCACAAAGCCCCCTCCAGAACCAGTGGAGTATCACATCCACTACCTCTGTCCTTGGCAGGAAGAAGCACTCTGGGCACAAAGCCCCCTCCAGAACTAGTGGAGTATCACATCCACTACCTCTGTCCTTGGCAGGATGAAGCACTCTGGGCAAAAAGCCCCCTCCAGAACCAGTGGAGAAAACATCCACCTGAGAGACTGTGGCTTTGCAATCCCCAGGATGAAGCAGTGGGCAACCCACCCACTGGAGAGACTTGAGACTGTGGCTTTGCACTCCCCAGGATAAAGCAGTGGGCAAACCACCCACTTGAAAGACTTGAGAGACTGTGGCTTTGCACTCCCCAGGATACATCAATGGGCATGGAGCCCCCTCATGGAGCAGTTGCGTCGTGCACTCATCCAGCTGAGGTGCCCCTCCTTCCCTTCCCCCTTAGGTGCCTGTTTCTTTTCAATCTGATGCCCCTGCAGTGTTCTCTCCGTTTGAAGTCTGGTATCGAGTGTGGGCCTCGCCCATGCATTTTGGGCCCAGTGGTCCACAGACAATAGTTGGTGCACTATACGGACTTGTGTAGTTGGTGTACATAGTTGTATATACTGTATTTCGAGTTTTGACTACTGTTTTTTTCATGATTACAATCGTTCAACTCATTTCCTTTTGTCCTTGCGTTCTTGAAGGGGACCGGGGGGTGTAAATGTAATGTTGCAGCATGTATTTGTGTGTATGTTGAAGTGGGTGAGGGTGGAGTTGGGGGTGTTGCATGTGTGTGTCACTCTCTTTTCCCTCCCCCCTCCCTGTGTTGTAGGTGCAGTACTCACTGTGGTCGTCGCCGCCGTCTTTGTTGCGCCTGATAGAGGAGCAGGAATACCATCGCAAGGAGTATTTGAGTTCTGGCTCCATGGCCTCCTGGTTCCTCGTGGGGTGTGGAGATGTGAGTGTTTTCCGTTCCAGGTCCTGATTCTGCTGTGTTTTTGTTCGCGTTTGTTCCCCCCCGGGAAAAGGGGGCGGATTGGCCTCTCATAATAGTGTGGGCGGTACATTGTCTTCCTCCTGTCTGTTGCTGGTGATCGCCAAGCTGTTTGTTTGTAATGCCGTGGCGGTCGGAGTGTTAAAGTGGTTGTCTATGTTGCCGGTTTCCGCCTTGGTCGTGATTCAAATGTATTTTTTCCCGGCCTGTTGGTGGTATTACCGCGGCTTTAACACCGACTGCCAGGGTTGTAATGAGGGCCATAAACTTCACAAGTAAATTGGCAAGGCTGGGAGCAGTTTGGGATAGTAACAAAGTATCATCCGCAAATAGCAGGCACGGAATCTTTGTCCCACCTACTTTTGGTGCATCATTATTATAGTCTAGTAAGTAAGGGATACATGCGTTGATGAACATTAAAAAAAGTGTGGGCGGTAGCACACATCCTCTTTTAATCGGAATCTCTCTTGACACCTCCCCATTTAATCCCCATCAAATTTTCAGAAAACTCTTGGTGTATAAACTTTTAATTAAGTTTAATAGGGGACTCGGGAAGCCGGCTCTTTCCAGTACCTCCCACAATTTGCAGCACATGACCAGATCAAATGCAGACTTAAGATCCACAAAGGCCACAAAAAGATTTCCTGCATCCAGGTCTACAGTCTTCCGTTTGATCGTAAGAAACCTAAATATCTGGTTGATTGTACTGATTTTCTGTCTAAAACCTGCTTGGAGATCGCTGAGGACTTGAGTCTCTTCTAGCCATTCTTTATCCCTTATCAAACCTGATAGCAAAATATTTTTTGAAGATTATCCAGGTGGCTAATTGGTCTGTAATTCACAGGAGCGGCCCTATCCCCCTTTTTATAAATAGGTACAATAATTGCTCCCTTCCAGGAGCGGGGATAGTTTCCACTAGCCAAAATCGCATTTGATACATTATTAACAGAGAGGCCCCACATGTCAAGGTAAGATCTAAATGAATCAGCAGGTACACCATCTAACCCAGGGGCTTTCCCTGTATTTTGAGCCTTAATGGCCATCCTAGTTTCTTTCAGAGTAAACGGAGTCAGGCTATCAGTGGTAGAGGAGTCTAATCCAAATGCAATGCTGCTATTGGAGAAAGTGTCAGTTTCAACGTCATACAACTTAGTGAAGTGGGCCACCCAATTTTGCAGCAAAATATAACAATCTGGTCTAGAGTTTTAATTTCGCCCGTTGAAACCACCAAGGACCAAAAACGTTTCAGATGCTTCTTCTTGGCTGATGTCAGCAAATCCTGCCATGACTCTTCTTCCCAATTATTTTTGCAGGTCTTTATTACAAATGCGTACTCATGCCTAGCACTAGTTATCAGATGTCTATCCTTAGATTTCATTGCCTTTAGCAAGCTACACTTGGACTCCCTGCATGCTTTACCAAACCACCTATGATGGGGTCCAGCTACTGAATGATTATTTTCCCTAACAGTTCTATAAAAAAAATCCTTCAAGGTATGCAGAAGATCTATGTGCGAGGCCATGACCTCATTGGGGGAGTATGAACAAAGACCATCCACTAATTGGTGGTTTGATACTAAATCAAGCATTTTCCCCCACAGTTTTCTTGAACTTTTAAAACAATCCCACTTCAGGGCACGCTTGTTAGAAGAAACTACTAAGGAGGGGATAATTTAGTTACTATTTTGCATATCTATTCTTTTAGAAATAAGTTCTTAGGTCAAATTATTTGCTTTTCTTCACTTATTAGATAGCTTCAAATCTCTTTGAAAATGTTGAAAAGTCAGCACAAGAAGGTCACATTACTCTAACACAAAGCAACCATTAATGGCAACCTTTTCAACTTTTCAATCTTTGAAAGTGATAAGGACTCTGCGAGTAAAAAGATTCTTTCTATTTATACCATTTATTACTGCACTTCTGAATAACTATTGTTTCTTAATCCTCTCTACACATCTGTGAAGAACTGAAAATAGTAGGCTATTTGTGATTATTCGCAAATTCTTCGCGACCTTCATCCAGGTTCCCCCCTGTAACTTTGCTACGAATTCACGAGTATTTATGGAGGTCCAAAAACATACCTATCTTACTATTTTTATTACTTTATAACTATATTACACTTCAATAAGAACTCGTTCTTAGGAAAACACTTCATCATTGTTGTATAAAAACTCAAAAGACGTCTAATTTGAGTTAAATAGGCCTCCCTCAACACTCTTCAGGTGGGGTGACCATAGCAACCCAGTAGAACTACTAGTTCAAAAGTGGAGCTTATATTTTACAAGCTGCACTTTAATGTGCAACTGAAATGTAGCAGGTGTGATAGACACTTTCCAAATATAATCATATCCAAGAATACATTATGTTATTATTGAAGGCACAGAGAATTACAGACATACTTACTTACTTTTAAAAATCACAACCTAATTTTAAGTATCTGTATATTAAAACCGTCCAAAGGAATGTATCCTTATTTTTCCAAACAGCTGCTGCCCTCCATTTTAACTGCCTTTCGTTTTCAGAATATCTCATTCTTCTCCAGCCTTTCTCATGTGAGATATCCCTGCTTGCCTTCAGAATGCTTAGAGTCTGTATTGTAGATCACAGCTTTGTGTTTTGAGCTAGGGAGTATGCAACAAAAAGTGGCATTGAAAGTGAACTGGATTTGTCAAATGTGGACATTACTTGGATTGGCCAGAGAGGGTTAAGGTAGCATCAGTTGCTGCCTTTGATAAAAAAAAAAAAAATTACAGATTGCAGATCCCCTCACATGATTATGCACTATGCACTGTGGTGGTAATGACCTAGGCACACTTACTGGAGTATTACCCCTTTCTCACATGACCAACATGTCTCAATCAAACACAGGCAATGAAAGCGATGCAGTGAAGTTTCAATAGATTTTCTTTAGGAAAAATGCAATCTGTGATAAGTTGCATGGGCTGCAATGATTAGGATAAGGATCAGTGCAAAAAAAAGAATGGTAAAGATAAGTGTCATTAATACAAAGACCCCCACCATCATGCAATGACACAAAATAGCATGAGATGGGAGATATGTTCTAATATCCTAATAATGTGAACCTAATCTCTAACCTAAAAGAGAACTTGTGTTAAATCTAATCTGCCAATGCCATGTCCATGTGAAGAGGCCCCCAACCCTCGTTACTTTGGAATGAGGTCTCTGGCTCAGACTCTGTAAGGACACGAAGACTGGGTCAGCCTCAAAGCGATGTGCGGCATCGATAACATTGATGGCATCTGGTCCGAATCCCTCTGACTATCAGTCTAAGTGAGGTGCATTTATACAGATCTGCTCGGACCCCTGTTGTAGGTCTGTTCCAGAACAATAGATAACAAGACATGCTCGGGATGGTAATTTATATAACCAATTTGCTCAAAGGCGTGAAGAAGGAAAGGACCTAATGTGAACACCTACAGTTTGTTTATCTTTGTAGCTTGATATTGAACTCCTTAGCGCAGTGGCACTGATAACGTGAAATTAAAACATAGGCCTAACTAAAAACTAGGCAGCCATCTTAAAAGATATAATTAAATAAATGTGCTAAAACAGAGCAAGCTAAGTAGGATAAAAGTCACTAGGTGACGGGGGCACGAGTCTGCAAGCCAAAGGTTAAGCTACCTCCTGTTTTCCCATTAAAACAAACTAGGATTCACTACAAGATTAATTAAAACTTATAGCGCTGAAAATGTAAATGTAAATGTTATCCTTAATAAATACTGGCGTTTATTAACAGCTGATTCTACACTAAGCCCCATCCTACCTAAGTGTCCTCAAATATCTTTTGGGAGGGCACATTCAATGAAAGACTCCTTAGTCTCCTGTAGTCCAGAAATGAGAGTGTCACCTTCATGATTGAAGCGCAAAGGCTGCACCTATGGGGTCAAGATGGAAGAAATAAGGTCACCCTTCAGTAGTACATCTATAAAAATAAAAGGATTCTAACGCTGTAGAACAGATGTTGCAGTTTATGTACTGAGATGTCAATGCAGACTGCAGTATGTAGGGAGCACAAAATTACCAGTTCACAAACGAATATTACAGAATTAAAGAGCCATCGCGAATAAGGACAGTACATATCCTGTGGCAAGGCATATTGCTGAGGTACATATGGGTGACATGGACGGACTGCAGTACTTTGTAATAGAAGCAATTCCCATCCAGCCCATGGGTGGCAACAGAGAGATCAGGTTAAGACAAATGGAAAGAAGGTATATAATGAAATTGAAAACTAAGATACTGGATGGACTGAACATTGAAGAGGAGTTATATACATTTTTAGCTTCTATATAATTTTAACAAGGTTAATGAATTTGAGGTCTGAAATATGTCCTGCAATATATCTGTTGTATTGCACACTTATGAAGGGTGTTTTTTAACTTAAGTATGAATAGCAGTGAGAATTATTGTGTTGTTGGTTTGAAAGTAACATGAATGCACAAATAAGATAGGGGATTCATCATTTTTATTGACAAAGAAGTAACATATGTATAATATGGTGGGTTTTGTTGAGCAACTGTTTCAGTGTATATTATGGTATGCATGACCCATCTGGGCATAAACACGTGGTGGCAAAATATTGATGAAATCATCATTTAGGCAAGATTTAATTAGGGATTTGCGTGATGATTTTGTGAAGCTGTAACCCACTAGGGTATGATTGTGAAGAGGCAACATAGTTGAGAACACAATTGCATGCATGGCTCATTCAATCAAAAATTGTGCCTGAGTTTTAAAACACTTAGCAATAGGCCGCAAACTCCCATTCGGTCCAGTCAACGTCTCAATAAATTAATCCCAGCTCAACCCTTGGTGGCTTGGCGATGAGCAGTTAGGCTTAACATAGCAGACAGGTGTATGAAGCATTTCATAACCACAAAACAGTAAATAAATAAAACGCAATAAATTCCAACTCCAATTTTAAAAAATAGATCAGATTTTTATCTTTGAAATGACACCAAAATGACAAAAAAATCAATAAAGGGTCCCAGATATGAATTTTTAAAAATTAAGGTGCTCATTATTACATTGGCAGTAAATGCCGCTTACCGCTGCGGGGACGGCCGCCAACATACCGTTGCGAAGGCGAACATCCATTTGCCAAATTATGACACACACACACTAAACTGACAGAATACTGCTACAAACACATATCTGCCAGATCAAAGGTAAGTGGTAAAGTGTTGGTACGGACACTCACACTGTCACACCAACAAAACAACGCCCACCACATTATGACCCAAGAATCACCACAGCGGACATTCAACGGTGTAAACCATTGGCATGGTCAAAATGGCCACCCAAAAATGATACAACACAACATTGGCCACTACCAAAAACATACACCTGACACTAATACACACACCACATACACCCACCCACAGCACTATAAAACACACACCCACATTACCCACAACCCTTTACGAACATGAAAAATAGCCAAAAGAGAAACACGCAAATCACAGACACAACTACACACACCACTAACCACCCTGCCATCTATCACACACCCCACCACATTATTCAACATCAACTGCGCAACACACACCACACAACACCCATGTCCCCACAAGGAAATAGTCAGGGTAGAGCCACAGCTATTTGGAGCACAGGTACAGCGAATAGCCATAGCTAGGAAGATGGAGCTATGGTGGAGAATTGTGGACCAGGTGAACACTTTGGGACAGCATCCAAGAACAAGGGACAACATCAGGAAGAGGTGGAATGACCTACGGGGAATGTACGTTCCATGGCAGCAAGTCACCAGCTTGCCATCCAGAAGACTGTCGGTGGACCCCCACCTCCTCCCCGACAGCTGACAGCATGGGAGGAACAAGTCTTGGCAATACTGCATCCTGAGGGACTCATTGGACTTCCTGGAGTACTGGATACTGGTGAGTCAATATTTACTACCTATCACCCCTCATACCTGCATGCCATCCCACCCCCTCACTCTGACTCCCAACACTCCATCCCACACAGTGCACCGAAACATATGACTAACCACAATGACAAACCCTGCATGCCATACCCACTGCATGTACAGCCCTCCCAGCCCTGCCTGTACACCCACCACCTATGCATGCACAGCATGGAAACTAACAATCTCACAATCCATCACTACACACAAACAAAGGGGGCAGAGCAACAGCAGCGACATGGGAGAGCTAGGGATGTAGAATATATCACAGACATGATGGATAATACATCACTTACATCCCCGCAGGTGCCACAGCCAATCCTAGCGGCGAGGAGGTGCCACGGCTATCCACTCCCCCAACAGAAGAACTGGCTAACCTATTAGCCACACCCAGTGCCTATGTAGTTGTGCCATCACATTTGGGATGCTGCTTTTCCTTAGGACGAAGGTGTCATGCACCAACCCAGGATACTTGGCAGTGATGTGGGAGATGTACTGGTCTGCCAGGTACACCATTTGCACATTGAGTGAGACACTCTACCGATTCCAGAACACCTGTTCATTGTGCCAAGGGGGACAAATGCAATATGTGTTCTGTCAGTCGCCCCAATAACATTTGGTATATGTCCCATTGGATAGAATCCTGCCTTCACAGTGGCACAATCTTCAACTTGGGGGAAAGCGATGTAGCTGCACATGTGTTTGACCAAGGCAGACAAAACCCTTGCCAGCACAATTGAGAACATTGGCTCTGACATTCCTGTTGCCAAGCCCACTGTCACATGGAAAGAACCAGTTGCCAGGAGATGGAGCACTGATAAAACTTGCACAAGAGGGGGGATCCCAGTGGGATGACGGATAGCTGATATCAGATCAGGCTCCAATTGTGCACACAGCTCTGTGATTGTGGCCCTGTCCAGTCTATAGGTGAGTATTATATACCTGTCCTCCAGTGTAGCCAAGTCCACAAGGGGTCTGTACACTGGGTCTTGTCTCCTCCTCCTATTCCACCATAGTGGTAGGTTTCTAAGGGACACAACAGTGAGTAGGGTGTCACAAACTGAACAATGGAACCACCACCTCAGTGTAGATAGGGCATTTATGTGATGGAACAATGTGAATGAAAATGTACGTGCAATTTACAGCAATGACGCAGTTTCTAATTTCTGAATGTTGTGCACCACCATAAAATGATGACCACCTGTCCTGTAAGTATGGACAGGTGGAAGTGAGGTAACTCTGCTGGTGTTGGGCACCATGGCGGAAGGCAGTCTTGCACCGCCGTGCTATTCCTCATTGGCTACAATGGGACTCTATGGAGTACAGTGGCCAATGGGGATCACCGGCGGCGGTGACGGTGTACACCGCTGCGGACGTGACTGTCATTTGCTGTCTGAAACCTCACTTGATTCCTGACTTTCCACAGGACAACACCTCCACTGCATTTGCTGCTGTGACCTGTGTCTGGATCCTGCCATGTCCCATATGACTGGGGAAAGGGCCCCTGCCTTCACTTTGGAGGAGTTAGAGTGCTTGGTGGATGGGGTCCTACCCCTGTATGGATAGCTGTATGGGCCTCCAGACCAAAAGGTGAGTACACCTTGGGCACGATGCATGTGACAAGGTTGCATGGAGATGTGTGTGCTAGCAGCCTGTCATTTGGGTGGGGGGTATGTCTGGTGGTAGTGTACATGGTCGGGCTGGGTGATGTGTGTGCCAACAGAGATGGAAATGGTATTTGTGGGCCTTTCTCACACATAAGCTTTATTCGGCCAACAGACCATCAAAGCAATACAATACAATACAATACAATATAAATATAAATAAACATCATAATAGCATAGCAAAATTTAAAAGAATAAAATCCATGTTTGCCCGACTTTGAACAAATTCAAATCATTGTAAATAAAAGATGCGTATGCGCCAAGCCGTTACTAAAAACTTGCTTACTGCATAAATTGGCACATTTGAATTATGGCTTTTTAAAAACCTCAAAGATAAAACATATTTCCTTAAATTCAATTCCCAACAGATTTTGCGAATCCATTTAAACCTTGGGGTTGAGAAAGCGGGACAAAAAAACATAAAATGTTCTACTGTTTCGGAAGAAGTGCCACATGCAGGACAAATATCAGAGCTTAACTTAGGTCCCCATCTGCTCGTCAAGGCCTTCAAAGGTAATGTTTCGAATCGAAATCTGGCATACAAACTTTTGCCTAGTAAATCAGGTATTATATCTAAATATAGTTCGAACTCTAGGTACCATTTGAAATCAATAAACAAATTAGTTAAATGACCATTCGATTTTTGGGAAATGTAATTATTACGTATGTGGGACCAGTAAGCTCCTTTCAGTGCTTTTACATGGGACTTCACAAGTTGCTGGGGATTCTCCCAAAAGTTCCTCAATCCCAGCGTACAAAACCAACTGGATACGTGTTTGATCCATGGGATGGACGTAGAGTTACGGCTTTTTAACAGTTCTAATAAAGAAGACTTATATATGGCCAGTTCAGGGACTATCCAAAGCCTCACCCAATATAATAGAGGCCGTAAGATAATTAGGTCAGCCATTCGTTTAAACCCTAGATCTAAAAAAAAGGGGGGTTAATGGGGTGCTGGTAGGGCAAGCACATAAAGCCCGTGCAAAGCTATTCTCGATTTTGGTTATCCTACTGCTATCTGACATGCCCCAAATCTCTGCGCCGTAAACAGCAGCACCCTGTGCCTTAGCCACATAAATCTTTACTGCTGGAGACACAACTTTAGCGATCGTATTCCTATAAAGGTGCAATATGGATGCTGCCCGATGTTGCAAAAGCCCAGCACTCTTACCAACTTGTTCCTCCCAAAGGAGTGAATCTGTAAGTCTCACACCCAAGTAGTCAATGGTGCTAACCTGGTCCAAAATAGCTCCATCTAACCTAATAGTACATTTCTTACGAGGGCCAGAGCGAAGTACCATCAATTTCGTTTTCTTCGAGTTCAGCTCTAAACCAAAATTCCAGCAGAATGATTTAAATCTGTCCACAAGAATTTGCAAGCCCATAGGGTTTTTTTAAATCAATAGAGAGTCATCCGCAAAAAGGAGAATAGGGATTTTCTGATTGACTAGGGTGGAAGCATCATTCTGGCATGTCATTAATTCTTGGACCACCTCGTTGATGAATAAAGAAAACAGAAGTGGTGCAAGCACACATCCCTGACGGACACCTCTTTTAATGGGAAATTTGTTAGTCAATTCACCTTGATTGCCCCATCTTACTTGCTCGTATGTGCCTTCATGCATGCGTATCAATAGATGGATAATATCGGGTGGTGCCCCTATTTTGTATAACACTCCCCAAAGCATATCTCTTGGGACCAAATCAAAAGCAGAACGCAGATCAACAAAAGCGACATATGAAGTTTGCTTTGCCAAGACTGCGTATTTCCAGTGTAGCACGGACAACCTAAAAGCCTGGTCAACCGTGCTAACTCTAGAGCGGAACCCTGCCTGAAGCAGTGAAAGGATCTGCTGCTCCGTCACCCAGCTCGATAGTCTAACTAGCAGCTGTTTGGCAAAGATTTTTTGTAAGTTGTCGATTAAACTGACCGGTCTGTAATTGATTGGAAGATTTACATTACCCTTTTTGTAGATTGGGATAATTTCTGCACCCTTCCTCGTCTCAGGGATCTGTCCTCCTTTTGTTATTTTATTTGACAGTAGGTTAATATACCAGGTCCATATAGATAACTCTGATTTGTAAAGGTCGCCTGGAATTTTATCAGGACCTGGGGCTTTACCTGACTTCAAAGAGTTGATAGCATCTGCAGTTTCTTCTAAGGAGAAACAAATATAACTCTCAGAGTTATATAAATTCCCATCAGGTGGAGAAGTGGCAGGGTTAGCATTTGGTAAAATAAGGGGGCCTAATCCCACCTTATCGCAATCAACTGCCCCAGTGGAGATAGTTCCTTCATAAATGAGAGTGAAGTGCTCCACCCAGGTTCCGTGTTGGATATGGTTCCTTAGAGTAGACCTACCCCCTCTCTCGTGCTTAGTCAACAGTTCCCAGAAAAGCGTATTGTTGTTTGCTGTTGTAGCATCTAACAAACCCTGCCAAATAACATCTTCCCAAGTTTTCTTTGATTCTAAAATTGTCTTTTTATACATACATCTTGCTTGTTTAATCACCCCCGGGGTCCCGGCCTTTATGGCCTTTTTTAGCTTGGTCTTAGCCCTCATACATGCATCATTAAACCATCTACTGTTAGACAAACCCCCGTGTTGCCGGCTAACCATGGCTGCCTTTTTATAAAAAACACTTTGAAGTTTGACCATCATATCTTCGTGAATATCAAGAAGTGGGATGGCTTCAGGCTCAAGGTCTTCGTAAGCTGACAAATTATCTAAAATCGCTTGATAAATCTCACGTAGCAAATAGGGGTTTGACATGACTTTGGGCCACCTCACCTTTGTATTAGCATTATTTAAAATAGGGGGAGGGACCATTGATGATTGCGTATTCGAGGTTCTACCAAAGATATTCCCAGAAAGGGTAAGCAGCAGTGGGAAGTGATCACTCTCGCACCTTGAATCTACCCTCATGTCTAGCAGCAACGGCCAAAGACGCACATCCACCAAAAAAATAATCAATTACACTGGTCACAGAACCTCGTAGGAATGTCGGTGCAAGGTTTAAATCAGAAGGAGTTCGACCATTGCAAGCCCTTAGGCCAAACTTTAAGCATAATGTAGCAAGCTGTGCTGCTACACGAGAGCGTGGACGATGACTATCACCATCCAATTGTGCAATCCCCCATAGTTCGTCCTCTTCCACAGTTAAATCACTAAGAAATGCAGAGGGTTCGAAAGTGCAATTTACATCCCCTGCAATAATTAAATAGGAATTAGTTTGTATGGTGTCTAAAAAGTCAGAAAGTAGAGTTAAAATATGTGATTCTGAACCACGTGCAACAGAACGGGCATAAACATTGATAAGAGTTATGTTAAAGTTTTGATGAAAATAAATTTGTAAGCCCATCAAGTCGGGACAATCAAATTCTAAAACCTTATAATCGCATTGGAGCTTTAAATTTAAAAGAATTAAAAGTCCCCCTTTTGCACGACCGGTTGCTTTCTCTGATGGCTGTGCAGGGATATTAAAGGAGAGAAACCCATCCATACTTGATTGGCCCTCGACCCAGGTTTCTTGGAAAATACACACATCTTGAGACTTTATGTAGGCAACCCAGTCCACATCATCCAATTTCCAATGGGCCTTATGTTTGACAGGCTGGATTGTATGGTTAATGGTGTCCTCCTGTCTGTATTACACCTGCAAGTCAGTGCCCATCAGAAGAAGGGATTGTGGCGTGCCATCGCCAAGGATGTGCGGATTCTAAAGCAGGCAGAGCACCCACTGTAGGAAAAGGTGGGAGGACCGGAGACACTGGGCCCGGAAGACCGTGGAGGCCCAGCTGGGGATGGCCTCCCAAAGAGGGCGGGGTACCTTCGGAACCTGATCTCCCTGATGGCCTGCATATTGGTGGTGGCCTACCCAGAGCTGGATGGGCATTTCTGGGCAGCACAGCTGCCATAAGGGGGTGAGTAAAGTGAGCATGACAACAATTATTGTTGGGTGGCATGGGATCCTAGTGGTGGGTTTAAGTTAGTGGTTGCCTCTTAATTCCAGCTCAGCCATTGCTGCGTGATCCAGCTGAAGGTAAATGGGTGTATAGCAAAATCTAGTAACCTAGCTAGGTTGCATGCCATGTAAGACAGGCCTTAGTGGGTCCTACGAGGGGTGCAGTTGGCAGTGGTTGGCTCTCATCTTGCTGTGGCACCCAGCCAATGGAATGCCAGTGCGATGCATAGTGCACAATGTTTATTCCTGTGTGTGATGGTGATGTGTATGCCAACTGTGGTGTTGGTGCTATAATTGATCCAGTTCCCCCTTTCTCCCTCCCCCCCATATTTTCTTCTGTCATCCTGTCCTTGTGTGCATTAGCATGAACTGGCAGAGGAGCTGGGGCACCGGCGACTGAGGGAGCTGCATCCCACAGGACCCAGATCATGGCACCCTTTATGTCAGTACAGGCTGGAGAGCGGGCGCCGGGCTCATGGCTGGAGGCTAACATTGTTATATTTTTAAAAAAAGAGAAGAACCCACTTTTACCAGGCTCCTACCGACCTATCTCATTGATAAACGCGGATGCCAAATGGTATGCCAAAATCCTTGCGGTTAGGCTTAGTCGAGTTATTGGTGGGCTTGTTTCCCCTTGGCAACATGGGTTTATTCCCGGGCGGGGGACTGCCGATCATGTTAGGCGTGTTATCACCATGTTAGATGCATCTCAGGCTATGGCGGCCCCTATGGCATTAATATTATTAGATGCCGAAAAGGCTTTTGATCGGGTCAATTGGAAATACTTATGGACAGTGCTCAGTAAAGTTAATATAGGGGCTGGTTTTATTAAGGCTATACAAGGTTTATATCAGAAGCCCCTTGCTCGAATTCAATTAGCCGGGGCAATTTCAGAACCCTTCTAGATTACAAGAGGAACTAGGCAGGGCTGCCCCTGCTCCCCTTTATTGTTTGCACTCTATATAGACCCCTTGATTCAGAAGTTATTGCAAAGTACATTGATCTCGCCAATGGTAATGGCGGAGGGCAGGTTTAAAATTTTGGCATATGCTGATGACATAGCTGTCACTACTCCTGAACCAGGGAAGGCGATCGAACAAATAGAGAAACTAGCTGCGGAGTTTGGGCAAATCTCAGGCTATGCATTAAATAGGAGTAAATGCCAAATATTGGGCAATGAGTGGGCCATTATTGGAGACAACAGGAGGGCTAATCAAGTGACCTATCTAGGTGTCAGATTGTCGGTTGATTTGGACTTGATAGTAGAGAGCAATCTTGCTCCTGTCTTAGCTAAAACCAGGAAAGAGCTGCATCATATGAACAATCTGCATTTAACAATTATTGGTAGATGCAATCTTATTAAAATGATTTTTTTACCTAGGGTCCTATATTTTTTCCGCACTATCCCACTGGAATTTAACAAAGAATGGTTTAAGCATATGGAGAGTTTAGCGACTAGTTTTATCTGGTCTTTTAAAAAAGTACGGCGGGCATATAAGTATTTAGTGCTACCCAGAGAGAGGGGGGGGTGGGCGGCCCCTCATTTTCTTTTTTATTACTGGGTATCTGCACTGCAATATATCCAACCATTAATTATTCGACAGGCTGATAATCGAGATTTTGGCGAAATTTGTCCTACTATATGTAATATGATTTGGGGAAGTCATGCCAATGCAGCTTTCTTGAGAACAGTGGAGCCTAGTTACTTTAAAAAAGTTAAGTTCAAGACTGTCTGGGCTGCATTTAAGGTCTGGACCAATGTTTTAAAAAAAATTGGAATCGGGCGGATCAATTTTTACACCCCAATTTTGAATTCGTCGGTACTTCCTGACATTTTTAAGGATGAATACTGTACCAGGTGGGCACAGCTTGGTGTTCGGTGTATTGGTGATTTCTATGGGAATACCCACCTTAAATCTTTTGAAGAACTGACAAGTGAATTTTCATTAAACACCAAGGATTTTTTTAAATATTTGCAAATTAGACATTTTTTGTGGGTAAATTTTAGATCAGCATTTGGCCAGGTGGGGGATAGAATCCCAGTTATGGAGGTTCTTCATAATTCCACTAGATGGCGGGTTTGCTCGCTTTATCCGCTCTTCTTGAACTTAATGCCAGATGACTTGAGTAAACAGGCGGAGAGGTGGGCTCGGAATATTGGAGCTTCTGAAGTGGCAGTTCGTATTTCTTTAGATATGGCACTGCGTTTTATATTATCTGCTGGGCCACAAGCCCAACATTATAAAACTATTTTTCACTTATATTATACTCCCGCTAAGCTATTTAATTGGGGCAGCTCAAGGGGGGTGGTGTGTCCCAGATGTAAGAGTGTATCGGCCGACCTGGTACATATGTTTTTTAAGTGCAGCAGGCTAAATGAATTTTTTACTGATATGGCCAACTTTTTAACTAGGCTAACCCTTCGGGAGGTGGTAATTTCACCGCAATTAGTATTACTTGGAACTGATGGAGTGGTATCCCCAGAATATTCACAGAGGTTTTTGTTTCTAGCCATGTCTGTAGCCCGCTGCTGTATTGCATCTGATTGGTTGGAGTCAACTCCACCAACTTTTAACCATTGGCTGGCTCGGATGTGCTCATTGTTTTATTTAGAGATGGGCGCTTATGCGTGTAAGGGCCGCGGGCGTAGACGGTTGGGTGAAGCTATCTGGGCCCCGTTTGCACAGTGGCTAGGTAATAACTGAATCAGGCTCGCAGGGGATCTATTCATTTATTTAATTATGCTCAACTTTGGCACTTTATTTGTATTCTAATGGTCGTGAACAGGCTATTTCATACGCCCCCTCTCAGTGGTCTTGATGTCTGCTGTAGATTGATGAAATGAATTTATGCAATGATGTGTATTTATTTAATGTATTCATTGTATTTATTCAGCCTTCTTTCTGCTTTTGTATTTGTACACTGTGCATCTTCAATAAAATAAAAAATAAAAAAAAAAAAAAAAAACAAACACAGGCAGCACACTTCAGACCACAAGCACTCACACAAACAACAGACAGTTGCACACACAACCACATCCACTGCCTCCACTGTCTTCCCCCTCCTCCTTCTCCTCCCTCACAGTCACATCCACACTCACACCTGCATGCACTGCATCAACAGCCACCATCACACATTAAGCAGCACACACACCTCATTTGCAGACACCTCCACAACACCCATCCATGTGTCCCCTTTGTCCTCTCCCACCCTGCCTTCCCCCTCCTAAGGGACAAAAACACACGCACTCAAACACCCAACTGCCATCCACCTCACACACGCACACTGTCCATGCTCCTGCACCCAAGTCTAGCAGACATCCACCTCCGACAACCACTCCCTCAACCTCCACTCCCATCCCTCCTCCCACATCCTGCCCCAATGTCCCTAAGAAGCTTTTCCTTGCCCAATATGACCTCTTCCCTCCCCCTGCACCCCACATCCTGACTGTAAAAGCAGGGTCCCAACGACCCAGCATAGCACCTCAGCGAGACATTCTGCCACTGCTTCCATCAAATCATCAGCTGCTGGAACAAAGGGGTCCCAGAGTGTGCCGCCTGCCACTCCTACCGAGAGCACACCGCTGGCTCAGAAAGGGAGGACTAGAGTAGTGAAAAGCAAGGGACAGGAAACGGGGACAGTGAAGGCAACTCCTAGCCCTGGAGGCAAGGACACAAGTCACATCTCAAAGGACAAGGGGGGACACATGGATCCCTCTCCACCACCAACGATTGCTAAAGATCCCCCTCCACCAGCAAAGAAAGGGTAAGTTCCCACTCAGCCACCAATGAAAGGAAAGGTCCCCACTCAACCACTCATAAAAGGAAAGGTTCCCACTCAGCCACCAATGTCAGGAAAGGTTACCACTCAAACACCAATGAAAGGCAAGAGGCCCACTCCACCAGCAGAGGACAAGGAGCCCCCATCTGCAGCACAGGCACAGCAGCCCTCACCTCCAGCTGAGGCACACCTCCAGACAGGCACTGCAGCCCTCACCGCCAGCCGAGGCACAGGAGCCCTCAGCTCCACCACTGGCACAGCAGCCCTCACCTCCAGCATAGGGCATGTAGGCCACCCTCCAGGGACTGTTGTACAATGATCCCCTTTCCAGAACCAGTGGGCAATTTCCCCACTTCAGAGACTGTGGCCTTGCACTCCCCACCAAAGGCAGATGGGCATGGAGCACCCTCCAGAACCAGTGGGCAAGTTCCCCACTTCAGAGACTGTGGCCTTGCAGTCCCCACCAAAGACAGCTGGAGCCCCAACTTCAGCTGAGGTGTCCCCCGCCACCCCCCCATCCCCTGGGGTGCCTGCCTATTTCCAACATAATTCCCCTGAACAGTGGATTCCGGAGTGTGTCAGGAGTCAACTTGGGCCTTGAACTGTGCCCTGTGGCCATGTGGCCCTTTTGTACTTTGGATTGGCCATTGGCCCATTCTGGACATTTCCACCTGCATTTATATTCAAATGGACAATATGGTGCCTGTTTGCATCAAATTACAGTGTTTGTTGATAATCATTGTAGTCTTTGTTTCATTTTTATATGAGTCCTGTAACTTTGGACTGCAGCTGGTTCTGTGTATGGTGTGTATGGTGTGTGTGTGAATGGTGTGTGTTGTGTGTGTGTGTGTCACTCTCCTTCTCCTCCCTCCCTCCCTTGTGTGCTAGGTGGCTGTACTCACTGTCATCGTCTTCATCGGTATTGGTGTTCCAGGAGGGCCATAGCATAGAGGAGCATCAGGAAGACTTGAAGTTCCGGTTCCATGACGGCAGCGGAATCCTCTGTGTACTTGCTGGTGAGTTTTCTGTGTTCTGTTTCCGCCAGGCTTTCGATGGCCTTGGTTCTGCCCCAGAAATCCTGGCAGTTTGCTGTGTCATAATATGGTGGTCAGTACACCCTGGCGGTTGGTGTGGTATATTGGCTGTCTATGGGAGGGATCACCACCATGGTCATAATTTGGCAGTAAATACCGCCAGCCTGTTGGTGGTATTACCGCCACTTTAACAGTCACTGGCAATGTCATAATGACCACCTAAAGGTTTTCTCGCACTTAGAAAACAAAAGTGCCAATCTGGACATCTGGTCACACTTGACCAGGGCAAAGTCAAAAGTTGAGGCCGATCACAATGGAGTCCTGCTCAGCAACACTGAGCGGGAGGCCTCGATCAAAGTTTTACCTTCGGACTTAGAAACTTTTTGGGAGCTTTTATTCTCTGACATCGGACGACCCTCTACAGCAAGCCGATTTTGATGCAACGTTAACTGATTGCCTTTCCACGAGCCCTTGGCGAAATCCTGGAAGTCTGGGGCTCCAGAGCTTTTCAGCAGGATGATCCTGCAAGTCAGCCTGGGTCTTGGTCGACGCTGGCCAGCTTGACTTACAACGTCTGTTGGTCCACTTATGGAGGTTTTTTGCAGAACGTTTTTCCAAACTTCTCCAAGCTTCTAGATCTTCTTCCAGATGTTCCTTTAAGGTTCTTTAGGTGCCCACAACTCACCCCAAGGTTCCAGAAGCTCTGAGCTGCTCCTTGGAGGTAAGGACTCCAACCCCCAGAATGGACCTGGTTCAAATCCAAAAACCACTGGTCACTGGTCAGCAGGTCAATTTCTTCAGGGCTTGATCCAGGGGACTCTGGGAAGCTCTTTTCTGCCTGTACCTTCTTTGAAGTTGTAGAAGCCAGACAAAATCCTTTTCTTGGGGAAGCCCAAGTGCGCAGCTGATGCAGTCCTCCTGGGTTCAGAGTCTAAGTGCAGGCCAAAGGACCAGGAGGGGAGTCCTTCTTCTTTTTGTCTTGTTCCAATAGGGTTCTGAGGGAAGGGCAATCTCTGCCAATTTTATCCTTGCTCTTGGGGTGGAATGCTAGGGGGTGCTCCTGTCCAATCACGTGCAGGCCACCACCTTCTTGAGTGACTACTTCCTAGGGAGTGTGGCAAAAGTCAATCCCAGGGAGCATCATTCCTCCAAAATCTAAGATGGCAAAAATGTAATCTTAGGGTTCAGATCTGGCTGAGCCCACCAACTGGTGTGGCTACCTTTCCCTTAACACACCCCTTCTTTAATCTAATCAGCAGGCACCTCGTTATCTGGGGCTGCTGGAAATGGGGAGGTACAGTTGCTGTCCCAAATGTCTTTCCCTCCTTTGAAGTCCAGTTTGACTGTTCTCCCCCAATCCTGTTCTACCATCTGCTGAGGCGATCTACTCCCACAAGATGCTTCTGACCAATCAGAGGCGGGCACTACAGGAATGAAGTTCGTAACTTTTAGCAAGAGTTCTAAAACTCTTTCTAGGTACAGGTTTTATCACATCCAACAATGGCAAGGTGTTAGATGTATTAAAACGTTTCATTTGCTACTAAACTTGCCATATTTTGCTCCGTTCTCTGGAAAATAAGAATATATTCATGTTAGCCTATGGAGTCCATTCACAATTGTGAGGAAAACAAATGTAGCTATTTTTCCCTAACCAGGGATTATAAAACATCTTTTATAAGGTCCCTGCTTATAGTTATACTGCTCCCAAACCTAGGGACACTTAGGGCATACCTTAGGGGTGACATATATGTAGAAAATAGGGTAGCTTATGACTTTGGAAATACTTTTTATTCCAAAGTCGATTATGGGTTTAACTTTAACTTAAAAGCAGCCAGCAAGGAAGGCCTGCTTTTAGAATGACTCTGGGCACCACAGCAGTGCACCTATAGGTGTACCATCTATGATGGGGTCCCTAAACCTAAATGTCCTTCCATATACTAGGGACTTATAGGTAGGTTCGTACAGCCAATTATAATTAGCCTAATTTGCATATATCATTTTAATCAGAGCACAAGCCCTGGGATTGTTTAACAGTGCCCAGGGCACCATCAAAGTCATACAGAGTCAAACATGGGGCAGAAAGTTAGGGGGTTTTGCAGTCAGCCCAGTTTTCCCACACTGATGAATTGGTAAAAGGGTTATACCATATTTGAATAGCTCATTTAGTGTTTCTGATATTATCATGCAAACATATATACCACAAATAATCCTAAGAAAGTTTGGAGCTGCCATGCAGAGAATTCAAAGCATGTGACGTTTTATTAACAGTTACCAAGGTGTGGGCAGCATTAAAGCTCACCGAGGAGTATGTTTTTATCCCCTATGCAATGCTAAAACCATAACATTCAATCAAATAGTGTGATTAATGATGAGAATTGATTATTTCAATTAAGTTGAGGAATGAAAGTCTATTTTGTCCTAAAATGAAATATAGCCCCAAAGATTATTTCCCGTGTGTTTATTTGTTATAGTCTATTTTTCATGTCACTTAAAATGTGGGCATCAAGTGGGGTGTACTTTAAATGTGGTATAGACAATGCTGCGCATCATGTGATCAAGGTCTGGTTTAGGGCTGAAACCGGTAATGGTGTATTGGTGTTTTGGAGCACCAAATAAACAGTGGATTTTCTACTAAAGTGGGTCTGTGCCTGGATCCTTGGCAAGTGTGGATAGGTGGTTGCCACTAGGTACTTATAGTTAGGATCATGTTGCCATACAAAAAAGTGTTTTTTTACTTGCCTTTATCATTGGTGCTGTTTGACAAATTTTCACAAACTTTTTAAAAGAAAATGTGCTGTGATTCTTGTTGCAAATGGAAAGATTTGGGGTCATCCGTCAAGCTTGGGCCGACAAAAAGAGGGGGTCAAAACAGTTGCATTTTCCATGTTAAATCCCATAGGACCTTTGAACACTACTACAATCTGAACCACTGGATTTAATTGCACCAGATTTGGTAGAAAGCTAGCTTTTGTATGCAGATTGTGCTTTAGTTTATTTGGTGTAAGTCCGTTCAGCAGTAATTGACAAATTTTAGGAAATCCAAATTCGCATATCTCAGGCCACGACCACTTTGTGATTATTTGGAGAATATTTTGCGAATATTTTAAAATTTTCTCAAATGCGCCTGTGAAAAGAAGTGCTGTAGTTGGCTATTCGCAACCTGACTAGAAAGTTGCGTTTGCAATTTTAATACATGGGACATGGTTCCCAGGGGTGAAAACCTTCATTTAAAGTGGCATAAGGGGTTGGGGTGAGGAACCTTGACCCCAGGGGAGTGATATAGGTGTGCTTTAGGGGCAACTTATGAGTTTAAAATATTTTTGCGTCACCATGTGTGATATTCACGAAAATTCACAAATTTATGCAAATTTGCTAGCAAAATATTCACAAATATGAAAAAAAATTTAAGAAATAATACAGATTCATCCATACACATTCATTCACTCATACATTCAATCAGAGACTCAGGCACCCACTCAGACACTTATGCACCCACTCAAACTTACTCATAGACTCACACACCCACTATCAGACCCACTCAGACACTCACGCACTCACTCACGGATCCACTGACAGAGACAGGCCCTTTGGCCTGCCTGTGCCATGCGCAGCCAAAGGCTATGTGTGGCTCAGGGTTGGGTGGTTAAAATGGCTACGCTTCAAGGCGTGAGTTGGAATAATGTATAGTAATTAAAATTACATTAGCAAACCATAGAAATTCACTGAAAAACAAAGGTTACAGCCATGTTGTAGTTAGTTTCTGAATTTACGCAAACAAAACCATTGAAATTCAGCAGTTAGAGTTCTTTTAAGTAACTATAACTAATGTCCTAAGGTAACTATAACTTGCGCTTTCGCCATGCACAGCTAATTATTATATAACTGGTATCTTTGATATTATCACTGCAACATTTGCAATAAAATAAAATAATGTTAAGGAAACTTCGCATGGCAAGGGCGTGAGTTATAATTACCTTAGGGCGCGATAACTGCTGAATTTCTATGGTTTTGTATGAGTAACTAAACGTCCTTGTAACCTTTGTGTTTTTTCAGTGAATATATATATATATATATATATATATATATATATATATATATATATATATATATATATATATATTACCTGATGGAGGTCAGCACTAGGTAGTCACACTCAGGACCTAGTTTCCATGCGAAAACCATTTTTTGTGAATCTTCACAAAATTTTCAAAATAAGTAGGACAGTCAGGTTAGTGGTTGTGTTGAAGGTTTTGGGCTGATTTGGTGTCAATCTGTCCATTCATTTTGGAGTTACTAAAGGAAAAATTAATATAGATATCTGGGTGGAGCTTAAGCACAGATCTCATGGTGAGCTCGGATAGGCTGTCAGCATTCAACCAGGAAGTACGGGCTGCCATCTTGTGAACAGAATACATGATCACACCCCAATGAAATGCATTGTAGTAAATGGCAGGTTTTGAAGGCCACAAAAAGGGAAATGCATAAAGGGTGAAAACAGATTTTAGATACAATATAAATCGTTTATTGATGGTACCACACTAATTTTAGGAATTGTGGTGTTTTATAAGGTGATTTTACCCTGCAAAAAGGCCATCTGCTGGGATTTTGTGAATCATGTTTGATGGAAAACTATTTTCTCACGATTTTCCCATAGAGGTTATGGAAGGTGCTTCAGAACCTGAAATGAGAGCATATCTTCTGAAAATTCACACTATGTTTCTCAGCCATATGAGAATGAAATCTGACATTCTCAGTAAACGTACTTCCAACAGGAGCAGTCTGTCATTTGATTCTCTTGTGCTCTGCTGTAGCCTCCCAGAGTGTCCTAAAGAACAATTAGAGTGATAACAGCTTTACTTATGCCAAACATGTGACACACCTGAAGCCACCTTGATTGAAACAATGTGGTAAAACCTACATATTTAGGCCAATATTTATACTTTTTGCCATAAAAACTGTGCAAACGCAGTTTTGCGGCAAAAGATATAGCACAGGCTTGCGCAATTCCACAGCGCCAGCCATGCCCCATATTAAAGAGATGGTGAAGCCGGCGTTGAACTAGGGCTAGTGTCTTAAAAGAAGATGCTAGCTGGGTGGGGGTGGCAGTAGGGAAGGAGGGGGTTGGGTGTAAAAAAATTGACGCTAGCCTGGTTAGAGGCAAAAGAAATGCCTCTAACCAGACTAGCACAATTTCATGGCGCACAACCACCACAAACATGACTCCTGTCTTAGGAAAGACAGGAGTCATGGCCATCACCCCAATGGCCAGCACAGGGGACAAGTGTCTCCTGGGCATGGCCATTGCACCTTGTGCCATGCGGGGGGCGCAAGTTAGGGCACCCGATGGCACTTAAAAACAAAATTTAAAAATACCTCCCTGTACTTACCTTACTCATCTGGGATTGGTCCCCCATCCTCTGGTGTCCCTCTGGTGTGGGTGGGTGTGTTCCTGGGGCTTGGGGAGGGCACCTGTGGACCCATTCCATGATGTTTAGCCATGGAAAACGGTCAATGGGTCCCCTAACGCCTGGTGTGACCATGGCGTTTCATAATGGTGCAAAGCAAGCTTTGCACAATTATTTAGCCCCTCCTCCCAACCATGCGTCATTTTAGCACAGGGAATAAATATAGGGCTATGGGGATAGCAGCATATTTTAGATGAGAACGTCTACCTTGCATCTTATTGACACAAGCTAAGTGAACGCATCCAAAAAATGGTGCAAGCTCCTATATTTTCACTCTAGACATCTCTAACATCAAAATATAAATATGGAGTTAGGTTTGCGCCAAATTTGCGTAAAAAACTAATGCAATTATGGCCCAATTGAAGTATAATTATTGGCCTTAATTTAGAAAGGAAAAAAATGAAGGGATTCATCATAGAAATTATGGTTAGTGCTGTAGAGAGAGAAGTTTTGGAGATGGTTTAAGTGAGTTTTCATATATCTTCTATTTCGTTAAAATATTCTGACATTAAGAATGAAACATGCACTTTCAATACCAATAGCAGACTGCCAGATAAATCCTTAGTGATCAGCAGCTTCTCTACATAGTTCCTATGTGCAACTAGAGTGCTAGCAGTTTGAATTTATGGCAAAAGTGCATCACGTCTGATTGCCATCTTGATTGAATCATAATGGAAAACTGAATGAATTTTCTACTGAGGATACTGTAGTAAATGAGAAAATTAGGTAGCTTCAAAACAGATAAGTCTCATAGGATGGCCTCCATGGAAAAAAAGAGCCTAAATGTAGCACAAATATCACCCACAAATGCTGGCGCTAATTCTGCAAAGTACATAGAGACCCAATAAAAATAATAGTGTGCATCCTTCTAACGCATGCTCTGTGCAGGTGTTAAAAATGCCGGGCCCCTAACGGATGAATGCCCCCCTTGCACACATTATACCTGGAGCAGGCATAATGTGGTGCAAGGGTATACAAAGTGGCACAATGCAAGCATTGCACCACTTTGTAAATATGGTGCAGCGTTTTTGCCACACTATCACCACATTAGCATACAAAAACGACGCAAATGTGGTGATAGTTGACGCTAGTCCCTTCTTAAATTTGGTATTTAATTTTTGTGTTTTTTTGCAGTTCTATATAGCACAGACTTGACCCAAAGGTATTGGAATCATTTACATCAGCATCAGTTACATTACACAAGGATACATTCAATTTGGTTTTAGGCATGGGGAGATTAAGTAATTTGACCAAAATCATAGGATGTTGAGCTGGTGCTGAAACCCAAACCTGGTCCCCTATTTGCAAAGTCTGTAGCTCTGGCTGTAATGCCACATAGTCTCTCCCCTAAGTGTAACGAATAATTAAGTTGTTGGGTAAGAAAACCTGAAGATACAAAATAATTGAAAAGTGCTTTGTCACTATTTGAGAACTCAGAAAATATGTCCTCATTTTAGTTTTTTACAGAACTTATTACAATTTCTGTGGGAATAAGACCCTCTCTTTTTTATAATTTCTAAATGAAATACTTTAGGTATTACAGTTCTGATTTCATCAAGATGACGTCGTGCGTGCCACACTTTTGTAATAAATACAGAATGTTAGCAATCTAATTGTTTATTAGAATGCTGTGGGAGGCAGAGGTCGTGGGCACGGACTTGGATAAGTGAGGACAGGGAGGAGGGTGCAGAGGCAACAAGCTGACCATGTTGGGCAGGCAGGAGAGGCAATGGCAGCACATTGGACTATGGAGGACAGGGTAAAAAGGGGCAGGGGCAACAAACCAATCATGCAGGACAGGCAAGAGAGGCTGTGGAAATATATCAGACCATTGAGGGCAGAAGGAAGAGGCTGTGGCAACCATACATGCCAACAGATCCAAATCAGGCAGGAGATTCCCAATGTTTGTAAGCCCAATAGGGCTTTATTTTATCTGCCTCCTGTCTAGACTATCGTCTTTTTCAAAGTAGGTCAATGGGGAAACCAATGCCCCAGGTTTCTTTTTCAAAATCTCCCTCTTACAAAGTTCAAAGTGTTGGCAAGTATGGTACATTGGAACACAGAAGGCAGGAGGAATGGGGTAAGGACATAAAGTCAGTTAACAGGGTGCAGAAGGGAGATGGGCAGGGGCACCAAACTGACCATATAGGTCAAGCGTCAGTGGTTGCATACATCATATAGGGCAAGCAGGACAGCAGCGCACACAATGGACTATGGAAAGCAAAAGGAAGGGTGCAGGGCTATGCATGTGGACAGCAGAGAGAAGAGGGAAAAGGGGCAAGGGCAACAAGCTAACCATACTGGACAGACAGGAGGGAATGTTGCTGCAAAATAGTGCATGAAAGGCAGGAGGGAGAGGGCAATGGCAGCACAGTAGGACAGGAGGGAAGGGGTTAGTGCATGGACTTGGACAAGAGAGGGTAGGGAGGAGGTGGCTATGACAGCAAGCTAACTCTTCAGAGCAGGCAGGAATGGCAGTGGCAGAACAACAGACATGCAGGTCTGTGATGAGGGAGCAAGGCCTGGACTTGGACGATGGATGGTAAGGAGGAAAGGGGCAGGAGTAGCAAGCTTGGGTGGAGGCAGGACAATGCTAGGAAAGGTGGCGGTGCATGCGGCAGGACCTGTTCCCTCCCTGACGACCACCTTGACGACCAGGTAAAGTGACTGTCCAGAAGGGGAGGGGGAGGAGGGTACTGTGTGTGTGCATGTGTGAGTGTGACTGTGAGTATGTGTATATATTCGGGGGAGAGGGGTGTTGTGTGTGTTTGTGTGCACATGCGTGAGTGTAAGGGTGCTATGAGTGTGAGTAAGTGAGTGTCAGCATATGCATGTGGGTGCATGTGCTTCAGTATGTAGAGGTTTGTGCGTTTGGGTGCGTGCGAGTATGCGGGGGTGGGGGTAAGTATGGGGTGTAGTGGGTGGGGGTTACTATGGTGAGTGGTGGGTGAGAATGTTGTAAGGGGAGGGGGCTGGGGAGCTCTTGGATGTAGGGGGTAGGGTGAGTCATCTACTGGTGACAGGTTGCATTCCTGTCACTGGTAGGCTTTCCGCCAGGGTTTACGTGGCACTGCTACCACCACGAAAAACCTGGCGGTAAGGGGACTCATGATACCGCCGGTGGTCTTAGGTAAAGCGCTGGGTCGAGATGCTTATCTCCGGCACGGCGGTCTGACCACCCTGGCAGTAGGAACTGGAAAGTGGCAGTTTGACACAGGCCAAACTGCCACACTCGTAATATGGTGGTCCACACTGCCGGCCCGTCGGCTGTGGGACCGCCACCGCAAGTCTGGCGGTCTGGAAACCACCAGACCCGTAATGAGGGCCTTCATCTTTTTTCTTGAGCTTTTTCTCTTCTCTTACAGTGAGGCTCGTCTCAAGACCAACAGCCAATTTGACATTGTCAGCTTGGCTAAGCGTGAGGTCCGGTCAACTCTTGGAAGTCCCATTGATAGGGAAAAGCTCCGGAGCTTCAGAGGGACAAACCTAAAATTCAGGCCAGATCACAGTTCAACATCGCCGGCTTGACTCTCGTTGACGGGTTGGTCACGTTATGGAGCTTTGTTACAAAGTTAATCCAAATTCTGGATCTTATTCCAGAAGTCCTTTTAGGGGTCTTGCAGTGTCCACAAACATGGTCCAAGGTTCCAGAAGCTCCTAGTTACTTCTTGGGACTTGAGAGTACAATTCCCAGAATGCATCTGGACAGAATCCTCAAATGGTCTCTGGATGCTGGTCAGCGGGGCTTTTTTTGCAGGACTTGACACAGGGGACCCTTGGTAGATCCTTGGTACCTGTTGTTTACATGGATTTTCCTCCTGGATCTTGAAAATAAAGGCAAAGTCCTTTTTGTGGTGAAGCCCAGAGTGTGCAGCTGGTGCAGCCCTTGTGGGTGCAGTCCTTCAGGCGCATATTAGGGGTTCAGCAAGAAAGTCCTTCTCCTGATTTTCTTCCAGCAGGAATCTGAGTTGCTGGACACCTCTTCCATATGTATTGATGTTCCTGGGTTGACAAGCACATGGGGCACCTCTGACCAGTGGGTTGCAGGGTGCCACCCTTTGAGATGACCACTTCCTCTGAAGTGTGGCAAAAATCAATCCTAGAAAGCACTGTTCCTTAAAAATCCAGGTTAGAGAAAATCTCTCCTGGAGTTGCAGGTCAGGACAGGCCTACCCATTGGTATTGCTACGTTTCACTAACACACCCTTTCCAGACCCTCTGGTAATTCAATTACAGGGGCTCCAATCTGGGTGGGGTTGCAGGAAATGAGGGAGGTATGATTTCTGTCCCAAGTGTCTTTCCCTTCTTCGAAGACCAGTTTGGTGACCCTACCCACTTTCTGCTCTGTCACCTGCTGTTGCAGATCTCCACTCACCAGATGCTTCCTATGTTTTAGCCCAGGCCAGTTCCCACCTTATTATGGTAGCTTGGCTTAGCCTAGCAGAGGCTGACCAATCAGGAATGGCTACGAAAGGGTTGGTTTAGGTAACGTTTAAAAATATTTAAAAAAAACACTTTCCCTTAATAGTTATAATAAATCAAACATTGGCAACGTGTTTGATTTATTCTATTAATTTGATATCTTACATGACATATTTAGCTTTTCCCTATAAAAATAAAGACTTTGGGGGTTATTCTAACTTTGGAGGAGGTGTTAATCCGTCCCAAAAGTGACGGAAAAGTGACGGATTTACCACCAGCCGTATTACGAGTCCATTATATCCTATGGAACTCGTAATACGGCTGGTGGTATATCCGTCACTTTACCGTCACTTTTGGGACGGATTAACACTCCTCCAAAGTTAGAATAACCCCCTTTATTATTTTAAAATAAAGCCTTCCAATATTAGCCTAAAGAGCTAATGCAGAATACAAGGAAAACATGAAATTGTCAGTTTGTCCCTCACCAGGGCTCATAAAACTTATTTTAGAATGTCCCTGCTTATAGTTACACCTCACCCAACCCTTGGAGGCACCTAGGGCAGACTTCAGGGGTGTCTTATATGTAAAATTAAGGTAGTTGAGAAGTTGAGAAAGCTGAAATTGGGGTTAATTGTATTTTAAAAGCAGCCAACAAGGCAGTCCTGCCTTTAAAATGGATGCCCTAGCTCCACTGGGGTCCCTAAACCTTCATGCCCTACCATATACTAGGAACTTACAGGTAGGATGTCAACAGCAATTATACTTATGCCTAATTTTCATATAGCTTTTAAACAGAGCACTTGCCCTGGATCAAAACAATACATTAAATAAAAAAGAATATATAGTACACTTTTATCAAGACAGAACATCCTAACAAATGTATCTCCATACAGTGACCAGAAGGCATGGATATAAACCCAGTGACACCAAGACTGACCAACAACAGTGCACCCAATATGTTACTACACAAATTCATTGCTAATGTACGCATATAGACCAAAGTGGAGCACCAGGGTCACCAGAAGGTGATGAGACCCCATAGAGTACCATGAGTACATGTAAGCCCAAGTCCTTAAAGCAGCAAACTATTCTCATGGAATCGCCACATCAGAGTAACTGAAAAACAATACAATCAAATGAGCCATTGGTGGACACAAGGATCTGGCATAACCTGTGCTTAGTGGATGCCGGCCATGACTATTAGTGAAGTGTAGATTCCTGTTCAGATAACCCAAGGTCCTCTGGTAAAGGCCTCAGTAAACATGTAGCCAGAAGCATCCTGCAAGAAGTCCGACTATAAGAAAGCCGAGATCATCCACTTGGATCCAAATCTAAGCTATGAGGTTGGACCCCCCTGATTGCTGAACAGAACTAAACATAGTCATGCATGCAGCAGTCAAGAAAGTACTGCTGTATCACCATACCCTAGAAATAGTATTGGAGTAAGAAGTGTTCTGTACAAACCATACTTAGTAAAAGAAAGATGGAGAGAACTGTAATACTATTACGCATGAGGTCAACAATCCAAGGACCGAAGGTAATAATAAGCTTTGTAGAAGACGGACCCTGATATGTCTGAGTCCTGTAAAAGTATATGAAAGCAATATTTTATATAACACACATCATGATGTAAATACTGTCTTCACATAAAATGTCAAGAATATACAGCCTCAACACCATAAATAGTACTTACTATGTGCATTACCCTGTAAAATAAAATGATACTGCGTCCAAGTCAGTTCTGTTCTGTAACACCCCGAGTATTCAGTGCACATAATTTGAATTATGAATGTGCATCTACAATTTGCTACAAGTATTCTTATAGGGTCAGGACGTGATATTAGTTCAAAATAAGAAAAACACCACACTGCACGCCGGACCACCCACAACGAAGTACATAGATTTGGCCAAACGGACAACATGCATTGCACTGATAGTGAAGAAAGGCATAAATGCCGACAATGTGTGTTGCTGGTGTCGGGGGCGTGTCCAGCGACCAATGGAGCTACACGCGTAGCGCAGAGCTCCGAACAGCGTCCACCGGGCCTGATATTATCCTGACATCAAATTGCCTTAAATCAACTACAGAAACAGAGTTCCGATAATCGGAACATCCAGAGCACATACTGGGAGAATGGCACATCTAAATAAGCACTAAAAAACTGAGAAAACCAGAAAATACAATCCCGATCGGCAAATCCAAGATGGCGGCCGCAAGTCCACGCTGAAAAAAGAAAAGTTCCCACGACGATCAGAGCGGCGCTGGACATCCCCCGAAACCCTCGGTAGGTGCAAGCCCCTAAGCACCCTCTCCTCCAACTCTTAAGAGGAGAGGGGGTAAAATCCAAGTATGGCAAAAGACTCTGCCGAGGGCTCGGGGAAGAAGTGTAATGCAAACAGGGTGCGGCTGGGTCTGTAAGGGCCTAGAAGAGAGCAATGAAGCCGTAATGGGACGGCCTACATTGATTCTGGCGACACGAGGGGAGGTGGAGCACTGAAGACCCTGCCCCAGAGGGAGAAACAGGAATTACTTACAGCAACTTAACTCTCCAACACTAACAACGAGTCCCTCCCAAGCTGTAATTGACAAAACGTTCTTACTGAGGGAGCGCGGAGCTCAGAATAGCGTCCACGGGCTTGATATTACCCTGACAGCAAATAGCCTTAAACCAACTACAGAAACAGAGTTCCAATGACTGGAACATCCAAAGCACCTACAGGGAGAATAGCATACCCAAATAAGCACAAAAAAAACAGAAAAGAAAACCCCGATCAGCAAATCCAAGATGGCGGCCGTCCCATGACGAGCAAAGCGGCGCTGGGCATCCCCCGAAACCCTCGGTAGGTGCAAGCCCCTATGCACCCTTTCCTCCAACCTTTAAGAGGAGAGAGGGTCAAATTCAAAAATTGGCAAAAGACCCCGCCGAGGGAAGAGGGGAAACGCAAACAGAGTGCGACTGGGTCTGGAAGGGAGCTGTGAAACCGAAATGAGACGGCCTACATTGATTCTGGCGACACGACGGGAGATGGAACATTGAAGAACCTGCCCCAGAGGGAGAAACAGGAATACCTTATAGCAACTTAATACCCAACACTTAAAGAAGTAGCATACAACTGAATAATAGTAACAAAACTCTCCAACACTAACATTGAGTACTCCCCAGAGAAGAAATTGACAAATCGATCCTATTGAGGGATCGAGTAGGAGACGAGGAGCAGGTGGGGAGCGAAGAGAGCGACTGGATCTGAGTAAGTCTGGAGAGGAACAGAGAGACCGAAGCACAGCGGCCATCCTTAATTCTAGCGATACGAGAGACAGAGGAGCACGGTAGACCCTGCCCCAGAGGGAGAAGTAGGAATACCTTATTGCAGCTTAACTTCCAGCACCCAGGAAAATAAGATCTCGGGAAATGAGAGAGTCATAAATAGGGTACGAAGAGAGCAGCTGAATCTGAGAGAGTCGAAGGAGGAACGGAGAGACTGAAACACAACGGCCCTCCCTGAATTCGACGATTTCAAGGGTAATGAAACTCTGAAGACCCTATCCCAGTGAGAGAGGGAGGAATATCTTACAGCAGAGTAATACCCAGTACCCAGGGAAATAGGGTACAATTAAATAAAAGTTGCCGACTGATCCAACGCTAACAGATAGAGCGCCCTAGCCAGAAACGCAGAACGACCACAGACTATCTCCGACCTACAGCCCTCACAATAACGATCTATAGCAACATCAAAGGGGAGCCTAACTCTCAGATACACAGACTCCCTAATCAAAACAAGCAAGCTCTCGGAACACTACAAAATGGGTAAACCCAAGAAAAGAGAAGGTCCTGAACGAGAGAAAACTGCGTTGGTTCAACCCGCATCTCAAACACAAGCAGGAACAACAAACAATGGCTCTCCTTCCACAGAAACCACGCTGGATACGATACTAACAGCGATAAATGACTGCCGAGAAGCACTAGAACAAAAAATAGACTCCCTGACATCGGACCTCTCGCTCTTAAGAGATGATCATAGAAAACTGTCAGATAGGGTGAGTGCAAACGAGAGAACACTGGAACAAATGATTCCGGATCAAAAACCCTACACCACCAACCTGAACAATCTAACAACTAGAGTGAGGCAGCTTGAAACTAGAGCTGAGGATGCTGAAAACCACGCCCGAAGGAGTAACATTCGCATAGTAGGTCTCCCTGAAAAATCAGAACATGGATCACAAGACATGGAAGCGTTCCTTGAAGACTGGATAAAACAAATAATTCCACCAGAAGGGCTGTCCCCATTTTTTGCAATCGAAAGGGCGCATAGAGTGCCAACCAGACTCCCCCCTCCAGGAGCAGGTCCAAGACCAGTGGTGGTCAAACTACTGCACTTTAAAGATAGAGACTACACCCTTTCACAGGCAAGACTCAAAGGGGACATCATGCTTGATAATCAACGAATAATGCTGTTTCCAGACTTCACCAAAGAAACTCAGAAGCACAGAGCATCCTTCAGAGACGCCAAGAAATGACTCCAAACCATGGGAATTTAATATGCCATGCTTTTCCCAGCCAAATTAAGAGTGGCACACGGAGATAGAACTCACTTCTTCACTTCACCCCAACTAGTGTGGGACTGGCTGGAAACGATGGAACAGCCCACACCCACTCCACAAAAGAAAAAGACAGACGACGGCCCAAAAACAAGAGAATGATGCAATCAGCCGCAACCCAAGAAGAACACCAATAGACCAGCTACCATCTAAACAAAGACTAGAAGTGGTATCTAACGTAGCTATAATAAGTGGAGGAGACCTGGCCACCACGAAATCAATGGAATCACTATCTGACCAAGACTCTAACTCGGGCCACACCTCCATTTCCTCCTAGGGCACTTCAGTCAGCATGCCAAAAGTAACACCAAAGTCCTCAGAAGAACTTTTTTGATCCTTTATTTTCTAAATAACAAGAACTTGAGGGAAAACACAAAAATATAGGTCACCCAGATACCTCCAAAGAAATGAACAAAATACAGAAACCGTAAGAAGCAATTGGGAACTCCAATTTAAATACTAACATTGTCTAATGACTCCTAGCTTCAACAGACTGTAACATTCTCTGAGAGGGAACTTAATACTTAGAGTCATTGACCTAGATGTGACAAGAACTATGCTTGAAATGTTTGAGATATAATAGAATGTACATGGCCCGGAGGTACAACCTAGAGATAGGTTTGGAGTCCCTGGTACACTGCCTCACCCAATAGTTACCAATCTTAGATTCAAAAGTTTGGACGGGGATAGGTCTAAATACCGGTCCTGGGGTAGGGAGGCGGGAGTTGGGGAAATTTAAGTTCGAACAATAGGGGAACTACATCCAGCACCAATGTGCTAATCACATTGTACTGTATGGAAGCAAGAAGAAAGAGGACCCTGTGAGAGGATCAAAAGGGAGGTCACAACACACATCACTTTGACCATGTAATATGGATTCCCACCTGAAATACAAAATTCTTACTTCGAATGTTAGAGGCCTGAACAATATGAACAAAAGATATAAAATTTATAACCAACTTAAAAGGAGAGGCGCCCATATAGCAATATTACAAGAAACCCACTTACTGGAACAAGAGATCAACGCCCTGACAAAACGATGGCGAGGCCAGGATTTCGCAACATCCTATTCAGCATTTGCCAGGGGAGTGCTAATTTGGATACGCCCAGGGGTCCCCTTCCAAAAAACCCAAGAGATACTCAATAAAGAGGGCCGTTATGTCCTGATCACTGGAACACTAGCGGGGAGAGATATTACAATAGGAGGAGTGTATGCCCCAAACCAGGAACAGGGTTCCTTCCTAGCTAGGATCTCAAGGGAATTAGGTCCTAACTTTACCCAAGCCACCCTAATAGGAGGAGAATTTAATTGCATTGCGAACCCTTTGCTTGATAGATCGCACCCCCCCTACACGGATCACCAACCATTAAAACAGCTAAACAATTTTCGGAGTTGCAACACCAGTGGGGATTTAGTGACTGCTGGAGACATGTCCACTCCACTACCAGAGATTACTCGTTCCATTCTACAATTCATGACCTACATGTTAGACTAGACACATTCCTAGCCTCCCCCGAGTTACAAAGTGGAGTATGCTCGGCAGAGTACCTGTGTCGTACTCTCTCTGATCATAACTTATTCATGATTTCACTGTCCTGGGAGAGGGAGAGAACCTGCATTCCGACATGGAGACTAAGGGGCATATTTATACTCTGTTTGCGCCGGATTTGCGTTGTTTTTTTTTACGAAAATCCGACGCAAAACTAACTCCATATTTATACTTTGGCGTTAGACCCGTCTAGCGCCAAAGATCTTGGAGTTTGCGTCATTTTTTTGCGTGGACACCTTCCTTGCGTTAATGATATGCAAGGTAGGCGTTGCCGTCTAAAAAATGACTCCGAGGCATGTGCGCTGTATTTACACTCCCGGGCAAAAATGACGCCCGGGAGTGGGCGGGTCAAAAAAATGACATCCAGGCGCTTTAGCGTCATTTTTTAACGCCTGGTCAGGGCAGGCGTTAAGGGACCTGTGGGCTCGGAAGGAGCCCAGAGGTGCCCTCCCATGCCCCCAGGGACACCCCCTGCCACCCTTGCCCTCCCCAGGAGGACGCCCAAGGATGGAGGGACCCATCCCCGGGAACTTAAGGTAAGTTCAGGTAAGTATTTTTTTTTTTTTTTTGGGTGGTATGGGGGGCCTGATTTGTGCCCCCCTACATGCCACTATGCCCAATGACCATGCCCAGGGGACATAAGTCCCCTGGGCATGGCCATTGGGCAAGTGGGCATGACTCCTGTCTTTGCTAAGACAGGAGTCATTTCAATGGGGGTTGGGAGTCTAAAAAAATGGCGCTAATCGGGTTGAGGCGAAAATTTTGCCTCAGCCTGACTTGCCCCATTTTTTGGTGCCCAAGCTCCATTTTCCCCTACGCCGGCGCTGCCTGGTGTAAGTCATTTTTTTTTACGCACACCAGGCAGCTCCGCCAGCTAACGTCATTCCATAAATAAGGCGCCCGCATGGTGCTTTGGAATGGCGTTAGCCGGCGTTAAATTTTTTGACGCACAACTGCGTTGGCGCAGTTGTGCGCCAAAAAGTATAAATACGGCCCTAAGGGAGGAAATGCTGGAAGATGTAGCTTTCAAAAGCTCCATATCGGAATCCATCAAAGATTTTTTCAATATCAATATGGGAACAGCAACTAGCAGGGCGATAGAATGGGAGACTTTTAAGACTTTATTCCGAGGGAAATGTATAGCAGACAATGTTGGTGTGAGGAGATCACTGGAACAAGATATCCCAAAATTTGAGAGAACCCTTAGAGAACTAGAGCGCCAGAGACACGAACACCCAGAAATTGCCTCTGACATCACATCTATTAAAGAGAAAGTAGCGGAGGCCACAGAAATACTATGTAAATTTGACTATAAGAAATATCTAGATAGACAACACACAGAAGGGGACAAAGCGAGCTCACTCCTAGCTTGGATGGCGGCACCCCCGAGACAGCAATCAACGATAGTGGAAATAGAAGATATAGATGGAAACCATTTATTTGAACAAAAAGCAATTAACCAAAGATTTGCAAAATATTATGCACAACTATACGCCCCTCCCCCAGAACTGCTAACCTCCTCTCAGGTGAAATCTCTAGAAGATCTCGACTTCCCACAGCTAGAGGAGAGAGAGTCACTAGCCCTTGCTGAACCTATTTCGATACCCGAGATTAGAACTGCAATACAAAACATGGCCAGAGGGAAGGTACCTGGGGCAGATGGTCTCCCTGTGGAGTTCTATAGTGTATTCCTCGAACAACTTGCCCCACAGTTATGTAACCTACATAAAGAAGCCAAAGAAAAGAAAACCCTCCCTCTAACCACCAATGAGGCGATTATGATCCCTCTACTAAAACCCAATAAACCAATGAGAGACGTACATTCATACCGCCCTCTTTCCATGCTAAACCTAGACTACAAAATACTTAGTAAAATATTAGCTTCCCGGTTACTGCCCCTTATGTCACAACTAATCCATAAAGATCAAGCTGGATTCATTCCACAGCGCAACACTGCGCAGAATATACGGAGACTAGTATCAATTATCCAATCGAGTTCACCATCCCTACAACAGGCCGCAATAATTTCCGTTGACATAGAGAAAGCATTCGATAGTCTACGATGGGACTATCTGGAAAAAGTAATGCTGAAGCTGGGCCTCGGGCCTGAATTTGTGAAATGGACTCAACTGCTTTACACGAAACCTACAGCACGGGTACGCACGGGCGAAATAATCTCAGACTCCTATATAATCGGTAGAGGCACCAGACAGGGCTGCCCACTGTCCCCATTACTATTCGCCATAGCAGTGGAACCACTGTCCAGAATGGCCAGATCAGGGGTACACTATGGGGGACTTCTAGTAGGAGCACAGAGACACCATATTGCATTATATGCGGACGATAAGCTAATTTTCCTTGGAGACAAAGACAAGGAACTCCCTGGGGCGATGGCCATGTTAGAGAGCTTCGGCGAAGCATCAGGTCTTAAGATAAACTGGAAGAAATCCTCAATCTTCCCGTTGGTAGAGGGAGTTCAAACGATGACTGATACCAGGGGTCTCCCCTGAACTCCCACCACATTCCGATATCTCGCCGTCAATATATATCACAAACCCTCAGACCTGTTAGATGGGAACATATACACGGCAATCAGGAAACTAAAAACTGATATACAGTTCTGGAAGACACTACCCCTGACAGTTACGGGAAGAGTAGCAATATTAAAAATGATAGTACTTCCAAGATTTCTATATTTCTTCTCCACCATTCCCCTAATCATACCCCAAACAGTATTTAATGACTTAAACTCTATCATATCTAACTTTATATGGGGACCGGGCAGACACAGGCTAGCTCTGAATACGCTTAAGAGACCTACCTTAGAAGGAGGACTTGCAGACCCTGATATGGAAACCTACTATTGGGCAGGCCAACTACAATGGCTGGCAAGATTCCTCAGCGAAGATGCGTCAATTTTGGAATCACAGAACAATACTAGATCGTTATCTCATACACTGTTGGAAGTGCTAATATCCCCAGGAGGGAAAAAAAAAATATCACTGCCCCCAGACTGGCAAGCAGTCAAATTCTCCTGAGAAAGAGTAGTCAGACGCTAACATCTGCACACTCCATACGCACCTTACATTCCAATAACGAGCCTGGTAAGTCTGTTAGGAAACCAAGCTTTAACCGGTTTAAATAAACTAATCAGACACAATATCACCACACTGGGAGACTTATACCACAATGGGCAACTTAGGACCTTCGCCGAATTACGTGCTCAATTTGATATTCCTCCAGGAACATTCATAATATACTCGGGAATAACTAGAACCATTCTAAGAACCTAGAAACAGGGAACACAAGAACCACCTACACATGAGGGCTGCAGAGTTATTTGTACCAGAGGAGGTGGTAGAGGCTTGGTATCCACACTGTACAAAACATTACAAAAAGACACTCTCTCACCCAACTAGATAGCCTTATACTAAAATGGCAAACTGAACTAGAGACCGTGATAGAACCACAATAATGGGATAGAATTACCGCACATATATACCCAGTATCATTAAATGCTCGTTTTAAACTAATAAACTTGTACATTTACCATAGAGCCTATCTCACCCCAGTAGACTTGCCAAAATGTTCTCCTCCAGCGGAAATAACTGCCCCAGATGCAAGGAACCAGAAGCAGGACTAGAGCATATGCTTTGGAAATGCCAGCAGGTAGTCCCATTCTGGATGGAAGTATTTAAAACCTTGGAAATTATAACGGAATGCAGACTGCAACCTTCCCCGATGTAAGCACTGTTGGGGGACTTTCCACGCCCAGCTAACAAAAAAACAACTAATACATTTATTGATTTAGCATTATTGCTAGCTAAAAGAGAAATAACGAGTCCGGCCGCCTCAAAAAAAAAGACGTACACCAGGCAGCGCCGGTGTAGGGGGATATGGAGCTTGGGCGCCAAAAAATGGGGCAAGTCAGGCTGAGGCAAATTTTTCGCCTCAACCCGATTTGCGCCATTTTTTCCGACTCCCAACCCCCATTGAAATTACTCCTGTCTTAGCAAAGACAGGAGTCATGCCCCCTTGCCCAATGGCCATGCCCAGGGGACTTCTGTCCCCTGGGCATGGTCATTGGGCATAGTGGCATGTAGGGGGGCACAAATCAGGCCCCCCTATGCCACAAAAAAAAAAAAAAAAAAAACTTACCTGAACTTACATTAATGGCCCTGGGATGGGTCCCTCCAGCCTTGGGTGTCTTCCTGGCGTGGGCAAGGGTGACAGGGGGGGTCCCTGGGGGCATGGGAGGGCACCTCTGGGCTCCTTCCGAGCCCACAGGTCCCTTAACGCCTGCCCTGACCAGGCGCTAAAAAACGACGCAAAAGCCGCTGGACGTCATTTGTTTTGACCCGCCCACTCCTGGGCGTGAATTTTGCCCCGGAGTGTAAATACGGCGCACATGCCTCGGAGTAATTTTTTTAGACGGGAACGCCTACCTTGCATATCATTAACGCAAAGTAGGTGTCCACGCTAAAAAATGACGCAAACTCCATGGACTTTGGCGCTAGACGCATCTAACGCCAAAGTATAAATATGGAGTTTGTTTTGCGTCGGAATTGCGTAAAAAAAAACGACGCAATTCCGGCGCAAACAGAGTATAAATATGCCCCTTAATCAGTGGAACTGGAGTTGTGACTTTTAAAAGGATAAGGTAAAAATAAGCTCCTACAAGATCAAAGCGCAAGTTGCAGACATCTAATCACATGAGACTGAAGAAGAGTTGAAAAATGTGGCCGGCGGCGATGGAGCCGGAGTTGGATTAACAAAAAATGCATGTGGCCCGGTCTGCACTTGCCTTCAGACTCAGAATTCTTTTTTTATAAAACATTACTCTATAAGGTAAATTTCAGAGGGGCAAGGTTGCGGAAGGTGTCTGAGGAGGAGGCTCCATTGTCGGGGAGCAACTGGATGAATTTTCTCAGAGCAGTTTTTAGCCAAATGTTTTACCAAGTTTGGGATTTTGACTATCTGGGCACCATTAGCACCAACATCAAGGTTCCAGGACTGGAGGGGCACTACTTGGGGGAGATAGGACTGAAGTACACAGAAGACACAGCATCAGGCATTTCTCTAAGTGTCCTTTCACAGGTCCAGAAAATTAAGTTAAGAGAGGTTCCTATTTTATATTTGATGCCTTCTAAGAAGTAGTCTAGAAAATGTTCTTTGAAGTGCTTTAAGTTTTCTGCTTCCCCTGCCCTGGCTCCTGACTCTCTGCCTGAAAAATGCAGGGGCAACAAATTCATTGTATGAAGGCAGGGCACAGCTTATTCAGTTATAAGTGGGGCTGCGCCTAGGTATTCCCCCATGCGTCCAGTTGACACCCAGTCCAGGCACATCTAATCCCTCTATGGTGTGGCTATCTGGGAGGAGTAAACAAAGTCTAACTGCCAACTACACGCAGTCATGTGACCCAGGAACAGGCTGCAGGCACCAAATAGTTATGGTAGGAAAATATCAACTTTCTAAAAGTGCCCTTTTCAAAATTAACTTAAAATGTGACTTTACCATTAAAGAGGGGTTTTAAATTACAATTTTAAAGGCACCAAGCATTAAATGTACACCTGTTCCCAATCAAAAGGTAACACTTATTAAAAATAATAAGGCAACTTAGTATTATCCTATGGGAGAGGTAGGCCTCACAATAGTGTAAAACAAATTTCATTACCAAGACATATAAAACTGAAAAATACATCTCATGTCTAAACCTTTTAATTTCCATGCACTCTGCTCTACAGGCTACGAAGAGCTTACCATAAGGGGTTTTTATATGGGTTATATTGCCATGCTAATTTGGCAGTTTAAAACTGCATTCAGGCTGCAATGGTAGTAATGTAACATGTTTAAATATGCTACTTAAGTTGGTTGGATCTGTCAGTGCTGCAGGCCCACTAGAAGCCTTTAATTTACAGGTCCTGAGTACATAATGTGCATCTTTACTAGGGGTATATAAGTAAAGTAAATATTCCATTCAGCTGTAAGCTAGTTTTACTATGTTTTAAGGAGAAAGCAAAACACTTTAGCAATGGCTAGCAGAGGTAAAGTGTACAGGGTTCTTAAGACAACAAAAATGAATTCAGCAACATAGGAACGCGAAGGCAAAACGTTTGAGGGTGGTCCACCCTAAGGCACACCAGTCTATCATGTATTTCTCCCAAGTGAAAGTAGGGAGAACTACCCTGCCACTTGAGATTTCCCACCACGAAGGCGGAAGAACTTAGACCAACTACTATCACTGGAGTGGTCTGACCCAGGATTGAGTCTGACCCCGAATGTTGTTCTGTCATGAAGTCCATTCTTGTAAGGAGATGAACTATCCCAATATTCTTGGATTCTCTCCTCTCATCTGCATGGGCCATCTGAGCGGTCTATGGTCTTTATAAGTCCAGAAGTGAGTCACAAACAAGTATGGTCTCAGCTTCATCAGTGCCCAGACCACAGAAAAGGTTTCCCTTTCAATAGCACTCCAACTCTCTACCTGGGGAAGTAGCCCCCTATGGATAAAAACTACCTATTGGCCTCTTGGAAGGCCCTGGGCTCTCCTGGCAGCATCACTCACACGTTATATCAGGTTGAAACAACCAGAGTAGACTTCTGGTGATACCAGAGTTTCACCACCTCCTAGCCGGCCTCCAAGTTCTCTGAAGCTTTCTTCCAGAATTTGGCCATCTGGTTTCTGAGGCTTAGCATATAGCTATCAAAATCCTGGGGCTTCATGGGAGCTTGCTCCCATCCCTCTTTCACCAGACTGAGAGGTCCCCTAACCGGATGTCCATACAGAAGGTCAAATCGGCTAAATCCAATTCCTTTTTGTGGCACCTCTCTCTAGGCAAAAAGTAGGCATGAGAAGAGGATGTCCTACTTCCACCTCATGGGCTCAAGCAGGCCCGTAATTATGCATTTCAGGGTATTGATGAGCCTTTCAACAAGAACATTGGTTTGTAGATGATAGGTAGTGGAGAACTTGTAGGTTACTCCGTACCACTTCAACATGAACTGCAGATATAGAGACTTTGATTTGGCAACCCTGATAGGCATCAATTTTGGGTGGAATCCTACTCAGGTGAATATCCGCAAATGGGCCTTAACCACTTCAGGTGCAGTAACAGACCTCAGAGGGATTACTTGTGGGTAGCTTGTGACATGGTCCACCAAACCTTGGATAAACATGTTGTCTAAGGCAGTTTTGAGGTCAAAGGGTCCAACAGTGTTGATGCCCACCCTTTCAATGGGGATAGCAATGACAGGTAAGGAATTCAGGGAAGGCTTTAGCTTTTTCATTGTTTTCCCACTGGCCTGGCAGGTGACACATATGCTGCAGAAAGTATCTTGGGATATCTTCATTGGGGTCAATAAAAGTGTGAGACAAGCTTTATAAAGGTCTTGCCCCTCTCCAGATGCCCTGCCAAGGGAATTTCATAAGCTGTACTACAAAGGAAGGCACTTTAGCATTGGGGAACCACCAACATGTGTTTCCCCATGCATAGTTGCCTTAGGTTCACTACACAGGAGGTCATTCTCCCAATTTGTGAGGAGATCTCCAGAGGTATCATCAGCCACCTGGGCCTTAGTCTGGGGCATCATGTCCTCTAGGTTAGGTGCTCCTTCTGTGCCTTGCAGAAGTCCTCCCTGGTAAGCCCACTATCAGCAAGCCATCCAAGAAGCTCAAGTAGGTCATTGTCCTCTCTGACAAGCCCTAGGATGGCTTCCTCTGGTGCCCTAGCCACCTATACAGTGGGAGTTTCAGGGGCAGGTTTCACATGTCCGCTGTCCTTTCCTTTCTAGGCAGCTTCCTGGGAAATTCCTCCAGGCTCAAGGCCTCCTTGTCTCCTTTCCTGGACATCCATGGACCTTGTGGTCAAACAGAGCCACCCAGTTAACCTTAACATTTCCAGGTAGGACCTAAACTCCACTTCCTTCTAGGCAGTCTGCTCCAGGACATTCCATACAAAACATCCATAGGCATGGGAGGGCTCACAGCTACCCTAGGAGAACATGAGACCCCCCCAATGTGTGGTAACCAGACTCACTGGGTAATATATTAGGTATCACCTGCTCTGAGGGCACTAGAAGACACCAGACTGTAGTCATACTGGCTCCTTTGTCTGTCAGAGCTTCCACCATTTTCCATTGATAGGGACACTTGGGTAACCTCAACTGTCTCATCCACACTGCGCAGAGCCATGTATTCCTCAAGTGTTACACTGGCCAACACAGGGGTATGCTCACCTCTTGGCTGCTTGGTGATACCCTTGGTGAGCCCAACTGCTAACTGCTCTTCTTGTCTAAAAATCACTTTTTCTGATCAGATTGAAGTTGGGTCCTTTCCATTGAGAATATTTTTGGGGGGCTTTTAAGAACTCTCCCCTAGTTTTCTCTTCTACCTCCTTCATCTGGGGGAAACTGAAATCATAACCATGCTTGTGGGAGTCCCCCAAAAATCTTCTTATGGATCCTGATACTGATCCAGTCGTCTGCTTCCCTAGCAATCGCCTTGCAAACCCACCCCACTCTCAACACTCTGGAACAGATGTGTAAATTGTTGGCATTATGAATAAATAGAGTGTTAGTCAGGTTAAGGCAAATGTCCCTATTAAAATAGGGACAATGAAGAATAATCTTCAGTTCATATGTGCATTTAAGTCCAATCAATCAATCAATCAATCAATCCTTGGATTTGTAAAGCGCGGTTTATCACCGCAGGTGGTACCCACATGCTCAGGGTTGTCGCTGTGCATTAGAGCTGCTTCCTGAAGTCGTGAAGAGTGTGGAAGATGTGAAGGTGGGGGGAGCTTGTTCCATGTCTTGGCAGTGATGCGGGAGAAAAAGCGGCCTTTGCTGCGGCTGTGCAGACTCTCAGGGCATGAGCGAGGGTGAGAGTAGCTGAACAGAATTCCCTGGTTAGCTGGTAAAAGGAGAGTCTGCACTTGATTAGATTGGGTTCAATGTTGTGGAGGGCTTTGAATGCAATGGTGAGAGTCTTCAATTTGCACCTCTTGTGCACAGGCAGCATGTATAGACCTCTGGGGGGTGAGGTGGGTCCTTCTAGGGAGGTCTAGGATGAGTCTCGCTGCTGTGATCTGGATGGGCTGGATGCAGTGGAGGATCTGGGCAGGGAGTCCGAGATAGAGGGTGTTTCCATGGTCTAGTCTTCTGGTGGTGATGGCTTGGGTGACTGTCTTTCTGGTGTTATTTCGGATTCATTTGAAAATCTTCTGTAGCATGCAGAGGTTGTGGAATCTGGAGTCCACTATATTTATCTGCTGTTGAAAGTGAGTTTGCTGTCAATGATGATGCTGAGATTACGCACATGGTCAGTTGGTTTTGGGGGTTGTCCAAGGATGGAGGGTCACCAGGAGTCATCTTAATGGGAGGGGTTGCTTCAGAAGATTATCACCTCTATCTTGACCGTGTTGAGTTTCAAGCAGTTGGATTTCATCCATTCATCAATGTGTGTCATGGCATTGCTGAAGTTGCCGCTGGGGGTGGCATGGTCTTCAGAAAGGGAGAGTATTAGTTGGGTGTCATCGGCCTAAAAGATGATGTTGAGTCCATGGGAATGAACAATCTGGGCCAATGTGTGGGGCTGAGAGAGGATCCCTGGGCAATGCTGCATATGATGTCCTTAAGTTCTGAGGTGAAGCGTGGGAGACAAACCCTCTGAGTGCAGCCTGTGATGAAGCGTTGGATCCATTTGAGGCCGTTGCTTCCGATCCCGATGTGGTGGAGTCTGGAGGTGAGGGTGAAGTGGGAGATAGTGTTGAATGCAGCAGAGAGGTCTAAGAAGATCAGGGCCACTTTCTCTCCACGGTCGAGGAGGGACATGATGTCATCAGTTGCAGCGATAGGGGCAGTCTCAATGCTGTGGTTAGAGTGGAAACTGCATTGGGAGGAGATAAGTAGGTTGTATCTTTCCAGGTGTTCAGAGAGCTGCTTGTTGGTGGCTTTTTCCAGGACCTTGGCTGGAAAGGGGAGAAGAGAGATGGGGAGGTAATATTTGAGGTCCCTGGGGTCAGCTGAAGGTTACTTCAGGAGTGGCTTGACCTCTGCTTGTTTCCATTCTTCAGGTATGGTAGCAGTCCTGATGGAGTTGTTGAAGGTGGGTGAGAGGATGCTGCTGATTCCCTTCTGATCCAGGATAAATATGTATTGTGGGCATGAGTTGTTGGGTGAACCGGAGTGTGTTGAAGTCATGAGGGTGGTCGTTTCCTGGATGGATAGTGGCTTCTAGTCTGTGATGAGGTGACTGGGGGTGTCCTCAGACAAGGTCAGTAGGTGCTCAATGCTGGTGCGTTAGGGGTGAAAGTTTCTGTAGATGGCTGTGATTTTGTCCTAGAAGTAGTCTGGTAGTGAGTCGCAGAGGATCTGGGTAGTTTGGATTGTGTTTTTGGTGGCTACTGGGCAGGAGAACTCTGACAATCTTGAAAAGTTCCTTTGGGAGTTGGTGCTCTCCTTGTGCTTCTATGAAGAGGAAATGATATTTGTTCAGCGCATCTTTGAAGGTGGAGCGGTCTGGGAGGTTCCTGCTACAATGCCCCCACCTTGTAGCTGTTTGCATTCTTTATTGTGTGTGTGTAGTTCGGGGGTGAACTGCCTTCCGGGCTTCCTGGGTCTTCTGGTGGTGGAGCTCCTTGCTTCATCGAGTTTGTTGACACCATTAAGGATCCATTCAGAAAGATTGCTGGCGTCTTTGTTCAAGATTTATAGAGAGGATGGGTTTGCTGAAGTGGAGGGCGGTAGTCTATTGGGTTTATGTGACTTTTCCCCATCTGCAGAGAGGGGGATTTGGGGTTGTGGTGGACTGCTCCGGTGTTCTGGCTATGGTGAAGTGTACCAGGTGGTGGTCAGTCCATATGAGCTCTATTGTGTGGGTGAACTTGATATTTTTGCTGGCTGTGATGATGGGGTTCAGGGTGTGGCCCACAGTGTGTGAGGGGATGGTGACTAGTTTTTTTTTAGGTCCTATGATGCTTAGGTTGTCCAGGAGATTGGTGGTGTTGTGGTTACTGGGGTCGTCTAGATGGAAATACAGATCTCCTAGGAATATGTAGCCTTTTGAGTCAGTGACCAGGGAGCGATGTGGTCAGCAATGGCTTTGTAGAACATGGGGCCAGGCCCTGGGGGTCTCTATGCAAGAGTTCCCCTGGTGGCGTTGGTGTGATTAGCAAGTTTAGGTGTTCCATGAGGTGGGACTCGTCTTCTTCTAAAGTGATGCACAAGAGGTTGTCCTTATGAATTATGGTGATCCATCCTACGTGCTTGTTGTGGCGGTCTTCATGGATCAGTTTGTATCCTTGCAGGGTGGTGTAGGTAATGTTAGGGGCCAAGGTGGTGTGAGCCAGGTCTTGGTGATGAGCATCAGGTCCAGTCTGAGCAAAAAATACAATGTCCTAGATTGTTGCTGGAATAATGTGTTTTTTTGTTTTGCTTGATTGTACTTTCCTTTTATGGCTTTTAGCCGAATAAAGGTGTGATGAAGATGATGATGATGACAATGTCCTAGGTTTCTGTGGTTTGCTTTCACAGGGAACCTGCGTTGAGCAGCAGGCACTGGAGTTGTTTCACAGGCTTGGACAATGGCAGTGCGGGAGCAGTGTGGGTCTTGGTGTTGCAGGTGAAGTGATATTGAAAGGAGGTGAAGGGTCCGACTGTGATCCTGGGGAGGAGATGCATCAGTTGTCCCACTTTGTGGGAGCCAGGGCCTGCAGTCTGGTGGCAGAGAATCGGCAGATGGTGGGAGAGTCTGGGTTCCTGACTTTGGGTGCAGTCCAGGTGCAGACGGCCTTGTCTTTGGTGTGCCCAATGAGTGTTCGTACAGCGACCACCATCAAAAAGGTCCTGGGGTGGATGTGGAGAAATAAGGGAGGGCTGGCATGTGGCAAAGAGAGGGAAAATGGCAGGGGAGGCGGTGGGGGCCAGAATGTGCCCGGGGCAGTGAACAGGAGAAGAGGAACAGCAGGGCCAGGCAAGGAACAAGACCTGGACTCAGTGCAGTGCGGGGGAGCTGGTCCGGACCTGCTCAGTGGGGTCATACAGCGACCGCCATTAAGTAGGTCCTGGGGTGGGAGGGGTGCAGTGAATGGCGAAGAGTGGGAAAATGGCAGGGAAGGAGGCAGGCCTGAATATGCCAGGGGCAGTAAACAGGAGCAGAGGAACAGTAGGACTAGGCAAAGATCAAGCACTAGGCACAGCACTGATCGGGGAGCTGGTCATAACCTGCTCAGTGGGGTTGCCCAGCGACCACCAGTAAGTAGGTCCTGGGGTTTGAGGGGTGTTGTGGGGGGATGACAAGTATGTGGCGAAGAAGGGGAAAATGGCTTCGGAAGCAGCAGGGGCTGGAATGTGCCAGGTACAGCAAACAGGAGCAGAAGAACAGCAGGAGCAAGTGCTGGGCACAGCACAGAGTGGGAAAGCTGGTCAGGACCTTTTAATTTGTTAGGCAGAGACTTGCTTCACAAGACCTGTGTGATTTCAGTCAGTCAGTCAAAACATCTTTATTTGGGTAGTGAAATATCCATAAAAGAAAAATCACAGTAAAACATTTTAAAACATATAAAATATGAGATGAAACACAATTTATCACACACGAAATAAGAGTCATCCTAGTAGTAGCTAACATTTTTGACATGGCCATCTTAATCATGAAGAATAGTGTGATGAGCCTGAACAGCCACTCTGAGAAAACAGCATATATTTAGGCTTGTCTCAGCATCTGGCATTTGTAGCAAGAAACTAAAGCCCCCCCTGTAATCCCTAATATTGTGTTTTTGATAAGGTGGAAATAAAAAGGGTCTTCGTATAACTCAGGAAAAATGTACAAAAACGTGCAAGGTGCTGCCTGGTCTAACCAGAGCTCCCTTCTCAAGGGCAGGAGCATCTATCAAGTTTCATTTGGAAGTCTAGTGAAAAGCATAATAAGTACTTTAGTGTGCTGGCCCTAAACTGAAACAGCAAGCTCTGTACCCAGCACCTCCCACACTGTAAATAAACAGTTGGTAGACAAGCTTGCTGCAAACATATTCAGATAAGCTGCTACTGTTGAATTTCCCCCTTCCTCATTTAATCTCGCATAGTTCTCAAAATTAAACTGAGTTTGTTGCACAATTTTTTTGTTTACTTTTGGATTATTTTTAGAGTCTGTGAAGACATGTTGTAAACCAATATTTTGAAAGACAACCACACCGGCTAACCATGGGATATGGTGAACGCTATCACACTCAAGACACTCCCTAATGAAATCCCTGGTTAAATTGGCCTCTGCATTTCTCCATACTGCTAACCTCAGTAATGTAGGGCATACTCTAATATTATCTTTTATGAAGGCTAAGCCCAGTTGTTCATGGCAGTTCTCATAAGAAGATGACATAGGGACCGACAACACCTTCCTACAAAACCTGTTTTCTTGAGTCTAAATAGCATCACAATTAGTGTTACCCCATATCCCAACTCCAGATGTTGCGTTAAGAGTACTATGAGTTTTATCAATATGCAACAAAGGGCTAAGGAAGCCCCTTCTGGATGGCTGGGGTAGGTTACATAATTAGCCAAGTGCCCTAGACAACATGGGCATTGGTGTAAAGAAGAGAAGGAAGTGATAGCCCTTCGAATTTGGGTATATATGGAGTAGTAGCAGCTAAAAAAGGATGGAGCTTATTAATGTATAACATGAATAAAGGAGGAGCTAAAACACACCTTTGCCTCACCCGGTGAAATACTTATGACAATGGGCACCTTTTCATCCATGCTAATTCTAATTCTGGCCTTCATGTCTCTGTGTAAATATGCCAAAGAGTGCACCGGTGCTTCGTCTATCCCATAAGAGGGATGGTTTTCCCATAGTTTCGAGCAATTTACACAGTTAAAAGCTGGAGTCAGGTTCATAAATGCCCAGTATAAGGGTTTATTTATCATTAATCAAGGACAGATTAAGACCTTGTTCAACAGTCTCCACCTCATTTTTACAGCTGAATGGGGAAGGGTACAAAATAAACATTCTGTGTCCACTCTTTAATGCTGTTATAAAGTACCCTTCCTAAAATCTTGTCAGCTGTGTTCAGTAAGCATAATAAACCTGTAACACTCCGGGTGCAAAATGGCACTATAGGCCACATGTACAAAGATCCGGTTTTGCGGCTCGCAAACTGCGAGTCTTAGCGATTCACAATTTGCGAGTCGCAAAACCGGATGTACAACAGTGTACTTCACACTGTTTGTGATTCCCAATTGGGTCATGAACACCTCATGAATATCCATGAGATGGGTTGCAATTTGCGACCCCATTGGGGATGTCCACCCTCACAGGGATGGTGGCCTGCTGGAGACAGCAGACCACCATGTCTCTGACTGCTTATAAATAAAGCCGTTTTTTTTTTTTAATTCAGCCTGTTTTTCTTTAAAAAAAACTAAATGCATTTCAAAAACAAAAATGAAAAGTTTTCTTTTCATTTTTCAGCACAGGCAGTGTCCGTGGGACCACTGCCTGCTCTGAAAAAATACTTTCGCTGCCATTCACAAAGGGGTCCCATGGGGACCACTCCCATTTGCGAATGGGTTAGACTACGATTGTTTTGTGACTGCTTTCACGGTCACAAAACAATGCTACAACGCACTGCGACTCACAATTAGGAAGGGAACGCCCCTTCTTAATTGCGACTCGCAAACCTAAATGTTTTTTTCCTATCGCAAACGGTCCGATTCTGCGAACTGGGCAGGTTGTGACAGGAAAAATGGTACGTACATGTGCCTCTATGTGATTTATTGTACACCAGATGGTGTTGCAATTGAAAATGAAGATGAAGATTCTGGACCTGATTCACAAAGGTAAAGTTAGACTTTGGTCCACCTTTAGACGAAAAGTCTAACTTTACTACTTTTCAATACTCACAAAGGTAAGTTATGAGTAGTAACCACCCAAAAGGAAACAAGAATGTTTTTGGGAATTGCTGGATATTGTAATCAGTGGATTCCAAACTTTTCCCTGATTGGAAAGCATTTGTAAGGCCGACTCACAATGAAATCAGTGACCTGGTACCATTTGATAACAAATGTTTAGAAGCCTTCCAAGAACTGACGGAGAAATTATGTGAAGCGCCCGCCCCTGCAATGCCTGTCTATAGCAAAGAGTCTTACTGTATTGCCACAAACATGGTTAAACTATGTGACTGATAACCTACCTTTCAGCTGTACTTGATTCAGCAGCAGTAAGGCCCAGATTTATGGAAAATGATGCACAACTTCACTATCAAAATCAAAATTTTTAACACAAGCTACCTTCATTCCCTAGCGCCATCAGTGCGCCATATTTAAAAAATGACGCACAATGGCGCCAAGGAATGACCATTGGAACATTCCAGAAGAAAAAATGACACTGAAACTGTAAAATTGTCGCTAGACCGTTTTGTGGCACATATTTTTGATGCAAAACAGGTTAGCGCCATATTTAACCATGTTAGCGTAAAAAGCTCACAAGAAAGAAAGAAACATTTAGGAAGACAAGATGAAGAATACAGGATAGGAGAGACCTCAGGGAGACCACATTCACCCAAGTACCAGCCAAGTACCAGCCAGTAGCTAGCAAAGTCCTAGGAGAAGGAGAAGAGGAAGCAGAAGTGTTGCTTTAGTGAGGAGGAGCATGATATCTTGGTCAGAGAGGTAACAGAGCACCAACACCAGCTCTTCGTCATCTCCAAATTGCCAATAATTAGAAGAGAGGCCATATGGCAAGCAATAGTAGACAAAGTGAACAGTGTGGCAGAGGTGAGAACGTCACCGATTGCAAGAAGTGCTGGCACAATTCCAAGTGCAGGCAGAAGGAGGAACTGGCCAGGAACCGAAAGACAACACTACAGACTGGAGGTGGATGTCCCAGGAGGACCTGGATGAGCTGGAGGAGATGGTTGCAGCGGTCGTCCTTGAGGAGCAGCGGGGACTTTCTGGAATCTCACAAATGGCAGAAGGGAGTGGCACACGGGGCACACTCAATGCATGCTAAAGGGTTGCAATGGGACACATAGGCCCTGACTCAAAATGTCCCATCGCCACCCAAGCCACACTAATAGTGACACTCTGGTTGCGCAAGGCACAGCGACATATACACAACTTTGAGATAAGCCACTTTATGGCTTCACACCGCCATGCAAATATGCAGCACATTGCCTGGAAGGGATGTGTAATTAGTGTGGCTGTGCCACAACAACACACATTGCATATTGTAATTGACCCAGATCCAACACAACAAGTACATCAGAGGCATGGGTATGTCTGTGAACATCCTTTGTGCAGCCGTTCAAGTAGCTGCAATCTCACCATCTAACAAGTTTGAGTGTGTTGTTTTCATGGTTGTTGTACTGCTTAATAAGCTATTCAACATGCATAAGAACTGGAAAAAGTGGCATCAAAGTTACATTACCGGTACAAAGTCACTAGCCGGTAATGCAAATGTATCATTAGACAAATAGTTGCCCATGTGGATCCAAGCTGCTCATTTCACTTGTGCCACATAGTTAGAAATGGGGTCTTTGTTTGGCAGTCAGTTTACCCCCTGTCCAAGCAAGGAACCTCACTCTAGGCAGGGCAAAGGAGAAACACTCCAGGTTAACCCCCCCTCATCCCCTTCGTAGCTTGGCACGAGCAGGCAGGCTTAACTCAGAAGAAATTTGTAAATTATTTGTACCAACACACACAGTAATAAAGGGAAACACTACAAAATAGACACCACACAAGTTTAGAAAAATAGGTAATATTTATCTAAATCGAACAAGACCAAAACAACAAAAAATCCAACATACACAAGTTAAAATATGAAGTTTCAAAAGAATAACAGTCCATGGAAAACAAGGGAAACGATGATTTTGCACAAAGTACCCAGTTAGCTTAAAAAATAAAGCCACACGGGTGAGCGTGCGTCAGAAAATGCAGCAATGCATCGAATCCTTTCTCGCAAGGGAGGCCATGTGTCATTTCTTCTCCGGTCTGGTCAGCGATACGTTGTTTTTCTCCCTCGCATTTCCGGATATGGCACCTCGGATTTGCGTAGAGTAGGGTTGACTTTGACGCCCAGGGATGATGCTTGGAAAATCCAGTTGCACTGTGTTAGAAAACCGCCCTGTGTGGGGTTTGTGTCATTATCAGCAGACGCAAGTGGGTGTTGCATGTCATTTCTCCAGCCTTGATGCGTTGATCTCCCTGCTGCGATGCAGATGGAGCATCGTTTTTAGCTGCAAAGCCTGCGATGCAGCATTTATCCGCAGCGTTGCAGATGGTGCTTTAAAAATTTCCCCACACTACGTTCTGTGCGTGGATTTTCAGTTCTTGTTCTGCAAACCTCACCTCTCACTAACTCTCTGTTTTCTTTTAGTCTAGTTGACAGCGATAGATTACCCTTTCATTAATCCTACAGTTGGAGTTCACATAGGTGGGTGTAGCACCTTGTGTCTTCCCTGTTAGCGTGCTAGCCTGCTGCTACTACTACTACCACCTTCAGCTATTATGACACCTTGGGAAAAGCCTGGAGTAAAAAGACTGAGGTAGCAGCCCTTCATCGCTTCAGGTAGGAAAAATATTGGATTGAATTGAACTTGTTTAGTTAGTAGTTAACTTCTACTGAAGAAGATGTTGTTTGTGTGTATCTTGGTTTTTGTAGGCAAAATAGGCAATGGCAATCGCTTCCTAGTGGTCAATATAGTTACAGGGGGCAGTAGAGCAAGGGTATAAATAACTGAAATACATTTATTAGCAGCTTTAAAAAACAGGCCACATTAAAAGACATCAGTGCAGCTAAAACATCAATATAAAGATTTGAGGCACAAATAAAGTAAAATAAATTATTCCCCTTTTATTATTGACAAATGGAAAACACACCCTTTCCACCCACAACAGGCCCACCCCCTCTCCAAAAGAATTGCCCCATCCTTAACTAAAGTCCTACACAAGTCCAACGAAAGTCAAAAGAAAAAGTCCAAAGTGAAAAAAAAAACAGTCCCGGCTCCCTTTCCCTCCCTCTCCACCCAAAACATGTGCCCCTCCCACCAGAATTTTTTTTTTTAAAAAGGATAAGAAAGGCATTCTCCATGTTGGTATGGAGATTATTGAGGGTTGCTTCTATGTGTACCACTCAGAAGTCCAGGCATGAAAATTGCAGTCCCATCATGAAGGGGGCAGCAGTGGTGGGATGTGGATGGGCAGGTGCCAATTCGCGGTGGCACTGACAGTGCAGCTGGAAGACAGGAGGTTCTGTTGAATGGTTGGAGAAGCTCAGACTAGCGGGCATTTTGGCAGCTGCCTGGGCCTCGTCCTCATCCTCATCCTCCTGAAGAGCCACCAGCTACTCATATTCAGTGCCAATGGCCTCTAGCTTCTGCTGCGTCAGCCGGGCTGCTCTCTCCTGGTGAGTAGGAGGATTTCCACCAGGATTTGCTATAGCAAGAAAGAAAAAGGAATATGACAAATTAGAAACAGTGCCCTGAGCAAATAATTTTTTTAAAAAGTAGAATGGCACAGAAGCTGTAAATTGCTGGTTCCCTAGGGCCATTAGAATTTGATGTGGCTGAATATAGGTCTCAGGGCCATTTGCTTACCCACACATGCCTCAATGTAGTTGAAAAATGTCAAAAGGGTAAAATATGAACTGACATGAGTCCACTATGGAAGCCATGAAATATTAATCATTTGTACATAAATATGGTGAGTACCAGAAGGGATTTTTCAAAATATTTTTGGGCGGCTGGGACACACCTTTGAAAATAATAAAGGACTGAAGTATTAGGAAGTGACAATTGCGCACTGGGAGGTAAAGAAAACACACCTTGTTTTAAGTTTACAATGCATTGACAACTCTATAAATGCTGTATTAACTGAAGCAGATGCACATTTCACAGACAAAACTATTGTACTGCTGAACTGAACCACACTGCAGTTAAATCGTATTAGCATGGGTGACTAATGGGAAGGGAGGTATGATGATGGGTGGGAGGATACTTGTCTGTCCTGCTTAACAACTACAGTGAGTTAAAGAAGTAGACAGAAACTTAAAATATCCCCGACTTTGAACCACACCTTTGATAACCATGCAAACCAAGCTAGGTAGGTGAACAGACATGTCTCTCTCTCGAAGAGCTTCCTTATGTCTTGACTCAAGCAGTAATCCATTCATCTTTACATTTATCTATTCACCCTTTGATACCCACCATTTAAGCTTTACACTCTTTCTCATACTGTCCTTTGCCCTTCTAATCCAGCCATCCATATATTCACCCAGCCATCCATACACTCACCTATCTAGTATCCACCCTTTCAACCACCCTTCCACCTTTTGATACATTTACCCACTCATTGTTCGTTACCATTCACCCATCCTTCAACCCACCTGAGAATCCTTTTACCTATCTACCCTTCATCCACCGAGGAATCCTTTCATCCAAATACCCTTTCATCTATCCTTTCACTCTCCTGTGCTTCTCTTACCACCCACCTATGCATCCTTTCCTTTCGACTTCCCACATATTCTTTCACTGATATACTATTTCACCCATTCTTATTTTAGCCATCCATCATTTGTTCGTTTTCCATCAACCAATCATTTGTAGTGTTTGTTCGTTGTGAGCTTTTGTCTGCCAAGTCACAGATAGAATAGGCCATTAAGATCTTAACCCACACTGTAGCTGCTAAAGCAGGAGGTTTACAAACAATGCTGTTCCAGTGACTGTACTAGTAACTGTCAATAAGCAAGAGCAAACTGACTTACGAACACCTGTCCCCACTGCCGTCAGTTCTTCCCCTCCGACCACTGCCACATCCAGTGAACTGGTGCTACCACTGGCCCTTACACATTTTAGATGCCAGATATGCCTCACTTTGCTATTTACTAAGAGGTAATTCAGCAAAATACAACTGCAATAGATCACTACAGTTCTATCTTCGTCTATCATTCACTTTAGGAACTTTGTTAGTTTACTTTGTTGGAAAAGCCAGGTAGTCGAATCAACTGCAAACATTCTTACTGGAGGGGCAGACCTAAGTCACTGAAGCACAATGAAGAAGTGGAATAATTTGATCTATCCAAAAGGACTTATGGTGAGGTCTTGGTTGGCAAATGCGATGGGCATGACTGAGGTAAAGAAAACCTTTACCAGATTGCGTATATAAGCTGACTTGGGCATGCAATCTTCTTGGTAGAGTACCTGTCCTAAAGATCTGTCCTCTTAGTAGTACTGTACCAGTCTGCAGGTTATATAAGGAGAGAAGGGAAAGCTAAGCTTAGTAACAAAGCAGAAGAAAGCTACATACTAATACAGACAGGAGAAAGTCAGGTACAGAAACATGATCAATAGAAAAATGCTGGGATAGGAAGAATTTAACAAAGCTTGAATAGAATGAAAGTAAGTAAAAAAAAGGTAAGCAGGAACAGTAAAAATGATTTCAAATGAGGAGAGGTGAAAGTAAGGGGAATAACAATAATATAACAGGAAGACTTACTGGAGCAAGCAGATCCACCTGCTGCCGTTCTTATGGTGGCACTGGCACCCTCGTCTCCTGGACCTACCTCAGATGTTGCCCCTTCTTCCCCCTTGAATGCTGAGGTAAGAAATAAAGAAGATAAAAAAAATAGATTAGTTAATGTCCTGAAAAGTATTTTGACAGGCAAAGGCAAACACAGTAACATTGTACTTTTCTAAATCAGATCATCTATAGTACTATTATTAGCTCGACTCGAGTTGACCTATTAGGTTCCTACACCTAAGCACTGCTCCAACTTTCCTAAACATTAACTACATTTGCAACTATGTACCACTGCTAATACATTCATATTGCAATGAATGATCTTTGCTTCTCAACCACTTTTGATGGGTCAACTCAATCTTCATTTTTTTCAATGCATAGATGATACTATGATACTATACGTCAGCAGAAGATTGTGATTGGAAGGGACTACATAAGCTACATAAATAAAAGTACAGAGAAGGGAACGCTAACTCACTGATTTTACTTACTATTGCTACCACTATCTTATTCTTGGTGTCAGGAGAAGTCTCAGTCTGCATGGCTACTTAAATAATCAGCCGCAACATGTATCAACAAGTACAACTAGGAAGCACTGAATGAGTACCTGGCTAGCTCAAACTGGATCGCATAATTTTCATCGTAACGTAAACTCAACTTACTTCGGAGAGTGAGCTGCACTGCTATTAGAAGAAAAAAAATTGCATTGTGGAACACACACAACAAATAAAAAACTATTTACTCACTGAGCCCCGACCCCCGACGCCCAGCAGGTTGAGCAGGTCCTGCTCGCAGTCCACTTTGTCTGTCTAACAGTGTGTCAACTGCTGCTGGGTGCGCTGGACCTCAATGTGCTAATGTGCAAACCAGTGGCCCCACTCCCACAGCAGCCAATGCTCCCTAAGGGAGTAACAGCTCTCAGGCCTACAGCTGTTGTCAGGATGGAAGGGAGATGTCACAGCACAAAAAAAGAACAAGTGCCAACACTTTTGCCTTGGTAAAAATGGGGCGGGACTGCACCCCTTGGCGGTGCCGACATCCACAAGGTAAGCAGCATGCAGCCACACCAGCACCACCACTCCCTTTGCTGCCCTGCTCTGCCATGGCACTTGGTGGAGAACAGAAAGAGGAAGAAATAGAAGGAAGGAAGAAAGAAAAAAAGAAAACAAAGAGAAAGCAAAAACAAAATGTGTTCAAAATGTCATGAAAAATACAGAAATAATTATAGAAACATAAAATACACAAAGACACACACTGATGAAATAAAGGAAAATGAGGAATGGATCATTTAGAAAAGGGTAGGATTTAAAAGATTTACAGTGGATTAAAGTTAGGTCCAGCACCATCAACAGGTAGATGGAGAAAACAAAATGGCTGTGCCCATGTGAACTGTGTGGTGCCCTTCACAAAAGGTTTTTTCATCGGGAGAACTCTCATCACGCTGCTGAATGTGAAAAACATAGTGATTACAGCAGCGTGGAGCAATTCTCCCTGCTGGAGGGATTGTGCGGAGCTCGCTGAGTTTTTGAACCACTTTGTGGAATTCCATAAAATGGAACTCCTAGTCCAGGCAGGGATGGACACCATAGTGGGCACTCTTGAAGTCCGGAGATGTCGTAGCCCTAGTAGGGTTTAACAAAGGACATCACAGACATCTACACGTAGCTCCATGGGATTGATGATTCTATAGCTGACATTGCTGGTTTTATGATGCAGAAGGAACAACAACACCAGCTTCCTACTTTTGATACCAGTGAAGATGTCAGGCTGCTACAGGGGCATTAATATCTCCATCCAGTCCTTGGAGTCCAAGTTAGACTCTTTCATAGCAACAATGAGTGCCCTCAATAGCAGCATCACTGCTTTGCTATCAAACCAGCAAACCCTTGCCAGGGACAATCATGCTGCCTTACTGGCACTCACAAATGTCATTGAGAACATGGGAGTCACATCTTCTGCTCAATTACATCCAGTGGATGCTGAACATGCATCAGAGTAGGAAGACGTTGATTTCCCCACATTTCACAGGAGAATGTTCCAATGAACATTTGTGACTGCCTCCTAGCTAGCTTTCATATTTGTCCTGTATAGGACATCATGCCACTCTCTTCTATACCCAAGGCAGTACTCTTGATTTGTTCAGTTTTGTTCATCACTTGGTTGTCCACTTGGACCACTAAATTCAAACCAACACCCCCTAATAACAATATATTCTTCCTCATTGGTGTCACGACTCAAATGTAAACATTTTTTCTATGCGTAAAATGAATTCTAATAGATCCAATAACTTTTTTTCAACTATGTGTATATGCTACTCTATGAAGCCAAACCTACTCATATGATGCAATGTGAGGTTAGGAACCCCTTAAAGGTAATACATCTGTTTTTTCTGCGTTTTGTATGGTTATGCACCAGAGGTCTATGAACATATTAGAAATGGAAACATCAATGTACTTTTGTGATTTTTAAGAAAATGTAGCTAAAAAATGCACATGGTGCCTTTGTAGGTGGACATACACCAATTCCACATTCAAATGTTCTGATTAGCAATGTGTGCTTTATCAATGTCATGTCAGAATGTATCGACAAGATGGATTTTTTTTTAATGACACACAGTGAGAACCTACTGACAAAGTAAATACAATATTTCAACATATGCATGTGATGTAAAAACAGTGCAACTATTGTCAAAATTAATGTTGCAATGTCAAGAGTTCTACACGGTTTCAAAATGTGCAAACATCACTGGTCTCCCAAATCATACTAAACATCAACAAAGTATTGATTGCTTTACATATACTAGCCAGATTGCTATGCTGATAGCATGGCTTAGCATTGTACTTGTGCCATAGAACGATATGCAAGGGCAAGCCATTACTGTAAATGACTATTTCCAAGACACACAAGTGAACCTTGCCTCACCTTGTGTTGAGTGCGAGTGCATCCACATATCCAAACATTTGCACATATATTTTTTCCATAGGTGGGACCCCAGTGAGCCTGTATGAATGCTACACCTCCCCAAAGGAGGGATAAATGGTGGACGTTTGATAAGTAAGTCATTTCTCTTGCCACATTTTATATGAGCTGCTGATGTGGCACTCAAAACAATCAGAAATTGCAGCTTATGACAGATGTTGTCAGGTTATGTGTTTTTTCCTGCAAATTACGAATCCACACAAAACAGCACAGACCCTTGCACGACGGTGTAATGTTGTTACTGTAAGTGCAATGCAGCAGTTTATGTCACAATACAGATAATAAGCAGCATTTTGTATGGAAATACCAATCAAACTCGTACCAAACGATACACATTCACAAAGGGTGCTTCAGTAGGTGAGTGCTTGTGTTGTGCTGTATGTCAGGCCAATTTGTGAATCACACTTATTGTGTCTTAAGTATGAAAATGTTTTCCTACAGAATTCAAATCTAAAGAAGACCTATAGTTGTCCATAGGCCTCTGACACATACATATACCTACAAACACCTCAGGTCCATTGGTACATCATGTACCCAACTCACCTAACACAATGGTAACAACTCTTACCAATTAAATGATAACCAACTAGAGAATAAAGAAACTTTTGAATGTATAAAAGCTATTAACTATTAAAACTACCCATACCTAACTAGCCTAGACTAACTAACATTAACACTAGCCTATGCTATCAGAACTTCTCTCAATCCATAGAGATAGAGACAATATCCCTTCATTAGAAAGACTTTTTTTAAAACAGCATGTCAAACTGACCCAAGTGAGGTCAGTTTAGGCGTACAATATGGAAATGTAGTCACAATATGATAACAAACATATCACTTAAAACAGTGATTCTCACTTATGATGATGTGTCAATAGGAATTCGTAGACATGGACCAGATATGTACACTTTAGGTGTTAATCTTGCATCTTGCACAGGGGGTGCAAAATTGGCCAAAAACCTTTTGTGTGCGGAGCTAAGGTAAGCTAGTCCAATTTGTATGATTCTACATAACTTATCTTGTGTTACACAAAGCAGTATATATTGATGAGTTGATGTACTTTAAGTCAGCTAGCCCCTCCAGAGATGGCAGGTGGTTGTCTCACTTCAGCAAGGCTTTAATATGAAACACTTCACCAATTTAGAATCAGACAAAACACTGAAAGCTGACATAAAGCATCTGGTATACTGGTATACCAAAACCATGAGTACATGTGTATTATAACATTTCTGCATACTCCTTCTCCCTGGGATGCATTAATCAGTGCACAAATTAAAAGTTGAATGCATCTCAGGAGTATGTGTATACATGCAGGAGTACTCATGTGGAGATTAGCAACGTTGTGTATAATGCAGGGCCCCATACACCATGATGCAACAGTGCCTGCATTGGTGCTAGCCAGAAAAAAGTACCACACCAGTAAGTTAGCACTGCAAAGTGCTGTATCCTGCTAACATTGTGAATTCCTGCTTTTTAACATTTACACAGTGCTACAACTTGATTTACCACCGTGCACTGTATAAATACTTCATAGAAATGGCACATAGGGGTTATGTGGGTATGAGGCTGATCTTTCAATGGCAATCCATGTTTATACTAGTGCATTTGTCTAGCTGCCCACACTCATGCCAACGCTATTGTATCCATGTATACAGGGCTCCTAGAGTAGCATAGGTTTAACAACCATGACATTTGCACACTATTCTCTATAAATTCGCATTTCACTGAGATATACAGGCTGACAGCCAGTTTACAGCTGCTAAACCACGGGATCAGAACCCTGCCATGTGGATATCTACACTCACAATTTGCAACAGTCAGGCAGATAGGTAACAATTAGTACAATACCATGGATCAATAGGGTAGCAGCCCTACATCCTTGCAGCCTCTAGGACATCAGTATAATTGCTCCTCTGTCACTCTATTTCACATAGGTATGACATAGACTTCTCTGACGGAGGCTCAGTCACTCCTGAGGCACGTTTACACCAGCCATTCCTCAAGAAATCTTTTAAAATAGTTGAATTATCCATACTTCATAACATGTATTCACATCCTTGCAGAAACACATGTTAAGATGTCATTTGTACCCTTTCATGGGTCTCAACCATGATCTGGAAAAAGGTTTGAGTTGTCATTGCCACATTCCTAGCATCTATCAGTAGTGAGTTGACTTGAATGTGATGGCTACCCTGTTAACACTGCCCTCCATGTTTAAATTATTTGGCTTTAGATTTGACACACAGGTACATGAACAGGTATGAATCCCTCATAGTAAAGTGTTGATCTGCAGGAATCTTTACCCACACCTATATTCAGTCATACAGGTATTATGTTGCAGGACAGGTCAAGGTTATGCAGAAGGTTTGCGTATGGTATGCTGCACAATAAAGCAAAATATGGGGCATAATATGCATATTTTGTGATTTGCTTTTCATCGTTTCTTCATATTTAAACTTGGTAACACTGTATGGTAATTGTTTGCACCTCATTAGTACCAGTTTCACACTCTACTATAGCAATAGGCAACAGAAACATTACCAGACCAGCTTTATTAAGGTCATTCCACTTTGCAGCAAAATCAACTAGTATTTGAGGCAATACGATGAAAAGGTCCTGATCAAACTGCCAAAACAAAAGCCAGTTGCCCTATCTGGTTTATACGTTTAAACAATAATGATAATATTTCTCGGGTGCATAAAATAACGCAAAGTACATCTGTAAAATGAAGGCCCATATTTATACTTTTTGACGCAAAACTGCGCCAACGCAGTTTTGCGTCAAAAAAATTAACGCCGGCTAACGCCATTCTGAAGCGCCATGTTGGCGCCGTATTTATTCAATGACGTTAGCCGGCGTTAGCCGGCGTTAGCCGCCGGCGCTGTGTGGTGTGCGTTAAAAAAAACGACGTACACCAGGCAGCGCCGGCGTAGGGGGAAAATGGCGTATGGGCGTCCAGAAATGGTGCAAGTCAGGCTGAGGCAAAAAAATCGCCACAACCCGATTTGCGCCATTTTTTTACGACGCCCATCCCCCATTGAAATGACTCCTGTCTTAGCAAAGACAGGAGTCATGCCCCCTTGCCGAATGGCCATGCCAAGGGGACTTCTGTCCCCTGGGCATGGTCATTGGGCATAGTGGCATGTAGGGGGGCCCAAATCAGGCCTGCCTATGCCACAAAAATAAATAAATAATACTTACCTGGACTTACCTTAATGTCCCTGGGGTGGGTCCCTCCATCCTTGGGTGTCCTCCTGGGGTGGGCAAGGGTGGCAAGGGGTGTCCCTGGGGGCAGGGGAGGGCACCTCTGGGCTCATTCTGAGCCCACAGGTCCCTTAACGCCTGCCCTGACCCAGGCGCTAAAATCCGGCGCAAATGTGGGTTTTTTAGACCCGCCCACTCCCGGGCGTCATTTTTGCCCGGGAGTATAAATACGACGCATATGCATCGCAATCATTTTTTAAGATGGGAATGCCTACTTTGCATATCATTAACCCAAGGAAGGTGTTCACGCAAAAAAATGACGCTAACTCCATGAACTTTGGCGCTAGACGCGTCTAACGCCAAAGTATAAATATGGAGTTAGTTTTGCGTCGAATTTGCGTCAAAAAAAACGACGCAAATTCGGTGCAAACGGAGTATAAATATGCCCCTAATTCCTTTAATTTGAGGTATAAGTCTCTTGTTGTTAGAATACGTGTTTATAACAGTATTAAAAGACAAACAAATGTCATCCAGACAAAATGACAACATATTGATGAAACAAAATTATAACATAAGTGGTTTCGGTTTCTCTTGTGTTAAGCTAACTTGACAACTTTCAGCGTATTAAATAAATGGCTTAAATTCCTCTTGTGTTAAGCCAAGAAAAATTTAAATCATTTATGTTATACTTTTGTTTCATAAATATGTTGTAATTTTGCCTGGATCATATTTGTTTGCATTTTGATACTGATATCAACATACATTCTAGGAATAAGAGATATATATGTCAAATAAAATGAGTGAACTTTAAGGATGAACATTGGTTCTTTTTACATTTCCCACTTTTCAGCAGCACCTGTTGATACATTCTTGGTCTCTTTCGTACCGTTTGTGGTAGGACCAAATTTGTTTGTGGTGAACATCTGCAAATTAAGTGTCAGATGATAGATCATGTGCCAAAGGCATCAAAACTATAATTATACAATCATCACCACAAGTGCATAAATGTCTAAATTTAGTTGTCCTGCTTATTTTGGCCCTACATTTACAATAACATGCCTCCCTTTTAATTCTATATGATTCTGTGGACATGTTCTGTTTTGTTGGCACACTGACTATCATTTCTTTGCAGGTGATTAATACTTCCCCATACACATTATACTATTGCAGCTATCATGGATTACACACAGACATCACAGAGCTACAACCATGCACTCATTACACTTACTTGTCGCATTAGAATCTCAGGAGATGTCCACTTCTCCCTAGGTGAAAGGCACATGTCCACCTACAAGACAATGATTAAGACAATGCATTGTAAATAGTGCATCTGAACAAAATCTAAATTCTAAAATAAACACTATGACATCCTAGTGTATTTCTAAATGTCAACACACTTAACACACATGTATTCTTTGTATGAATATGGAATGCAGCTAGTCACCTTGCAGGGCTGATCTGGCAGGAGGTAAAAGGTCAGGAATAGCTTACATTATATACCTGAAGCATGCTTCAGGCATGTGATGTTTAAAGTGCTCCTGCCCAGCATCATCTCAGGCCCCCATTCACCATTGTGCAAGTTTGAAATCTTTGGCAATAGACAGACAAACATTCTCTTGTCACGAGAAAGGACAGGAATGTACTCTAAAGTTGAAAGACAATGCACTCCTGCACTTTCACTTTGGGTCAACACAGCAATGTAACTTGCTGAGCTGTGCTTGATGACAAATGTGTCACTTGGTACATACATACTAGCCTTGCCACACAGACAAGCCTAATACCGTGTGCAGTACAGATGGTGAAATGTGGTGTGAATTTAGCCAGAGAGGCAGTTTGACTGACACAGGCCCTGATTTAGGTCTTGGCAGAGGGAATACTAAATATCCCATTTACCATATTACGATCACCATAGGAGTTAATGGGATCATAATACAGTGGATGGTATAGCCATCTCATTTGTGACAGAGTATTTCCCTCCACCAAGACCTAAATCAAGCTGCTAGTGTGCAGTGTCGACATCAGCTGAGAGGTAAAAAACATCAATGCAGCCTGTATCCCATTTATCTGACATGCACATACATTCTTCAAGGCATATTCTTGCTAAACTGTGCACATCAATTGTGTAAATGTGTGCTTGGCATTACTTGGCCCAATGAATGCTTGCTCAAAATAATACAAGGCCGAATGTATGGCTGATGTGCTGTTAATGTGACCCTTTGATAGGGGGCATGACTACGAGCTCATGGAGTGAGCTGTGCCGCAGAGGATCTCCAACTTGGGGCCCCTGTTCATCATAAATCCTGAAGACCTAGACCAACCCCTCCGACCTCCCTCCCCAGGAATAGGGATTGAGAGACGGGGGCTACACGATTGAGGCCGGGCGGGCTGCCCCGGAGCCTCCGGGCCGACCGTTGTGGAGGAGCCGACCGGGCCACCTGACCCTGAAATGGCTGCTGCGTCCCAGGTGACGTGGCCCCTATCGAGCAAAGCTTGAAGTAGTTCCTGCTGCAGGATTGTCCCTGGCGCTGTACGGGCAGCAGGTGCAGAGGGGGCGACCCTCATTGGTATGACTGAACTGTGGCCTCCTCAGGGCTGATCGTGAAGAAGGGATCGATCAGCCTGCCTGACCCTATAATGGCAGCCGCGCTCGGGCTACATGAGGGGAAGCGAGCACGGCCTGAAGATTTCACTGGCTGTGGGGGTCGTCCTGGGCATTGGACCGGCCTTGTGCATCTGGGGGTGGTCCCATGTAGGAGGCACCGCACCACGGCTGGTCGGGACGGTGCTCAACCACTGGCAAGGGATCGCACAGAGGACCCTTGCCCCACCTTGCACTGAGGCCCCCTGGAGGAGCGCACTAGGTGGCCTGACTCAGCAGCCTTGCTGGACACCTCCTTCCCCCCCTGGACGTCGAGTGGTGAGGAGTGGGAGTGAGGGAGAAGCAGAGGACTTCTCAGGCCGAGAAGGGGACGAGTGGGGGCCAGCCTGAGCCTGAATTACATTGGGGCATGGGGGACCAGACCGCTGTGCTATTGCCGAAGGGGCTACTACTGGTCCTGGCGCTATGGGAAAAACCCACCAAGTGGAGAGAAATGGCCCGGGATGTCAGCGACTGCCCTGGGGATCCCCCCTGTTCGTGAGAGCCTGGGGCCAGTGGGGGCCGCCGGGGACCCGTCACTGGGGGACATACTGCAGGAGCTCAAAATAGACACCCTTGCGCTGGATCTGGGTTTGCTCAGAGAAGACCAACGCCGCCTTGCTGAACGGGTAACAACGACAGAAAGGACTGTCGAAGAGCTGAGGCCTGAGATGAAGGCGACGGGCGACCGGGAAACTACCCTCGAGAAGCAAGTAGGTACCCTTATGGCCCGTGCTGAGGACACTGAAAATAGATCCCGGAGAAATAATATCCAGATAATTAGCCTCCCTGAGAAAGTCAAGCTCCAGAACTTACCTGACTACCTTGAAAAGTGGATACTGGAGGAGGTGGCCCCCGAGGGCCTTACACGACTCTTCATGTTTGAAAGGGCACATAGGGTGCCGGCGAGGTGCCCCCACCCGGGGGCACTGCTGAGACCGGTGGTGGCCAGACCATTGCATTACAAGGACCGTGATCATATACTAGCGCAGGCCAGAAAAGCCAGAGAACTGAGAGTGGAGAACACACTGGTCCTCATTTTCCCTGATTTCTCTCATGAGGTTCAGCACCAAAGAGCATTATACTCAGAGATTAAAAAACAACTACGAACCTTAAATATTCAATACTCAATGCTCTTCCCATCCACGCTTCGGGTGGCAGAGGACGGAGGGACTAGATTCTTTCGGATGCTCCAGGAGACCAGGGACTGGCTGGATGTGCGAAATGGTCCCACACGCGATGGGGTCCCCCAGGGCACCAGGCCCGGAAGTGGGCGGCCCCGGTCAAGGGGACCGCGGCGGAGGAAAGCATCACCCACAGCAGAAGAGATCAGAGCAGAAGGACAGCAGGCAACAGTGGCTGTTGCGAATCTGAGTGGAGGGGAAGCAAGCCCAATATCCGCTGGATCACGTAGAGAGGATCGAGGCCCAGACATGATGCGGGGTCAGAAAGCTTGACAGCCCTGAGCTTTGAAATGCCCGTGGTGATGCCTGGCACCTCCAAGGATATTATATGAATCAACCTCAGGGCTCAAATAAAAGAAAACAAACAAAGGCTCCGGGGGGGCGGAACTCTTGTGCCCTGGCAGGACATTGACTGGTAAGGTAAACAATATTAGACCGGGGGCCCCCGGACTTGGTGGCCTCACACGGGTGGAGCCTCTGTACTTCTCGCTCAACCACCCCACAGGCATTGACTTTTAGTTTTGCTTAAGTTTGGATGGGAGGATGTTCTGACACCTGTCTTGGGGTATGGGAGTTGGGGAAGTTCATGTTTTATTTAGAGTTTTGGGACCTTGCCCTGCTCCCGACAATGAGAGGAAGCATAACCCCAGCTGCTGATACCTTGGCATCACAGCACCCAGATGGAGTGCAGAGACAGCTCGCTGTGGTGATATTTCAATGGGTGATCCCCAAGAATATAGAGTGATTTACTGGAACATAAGGGGCATGCATACTATGGCCAAGTATTACAAAGTTCATTCATATTTATGCAGAAGAGGTGCTCATATAGCACTGTTGCAGGAGACTCACCTTATGGCGGCGGAGGGGGCTGTGTTACAGAAAAGATGGAGAGGCCAATCCTTCTACACCGCCTATTCTGCCTTTGCCAGGGGTACCCTCATTTGGATACGGGCGGGAATACCATTTCAGATGACTCACACCTTAGTAGACCCGGAGGGGCGCTTTGTCGTGGTCACTGGCAGGCTATGAGGGCACGATATCACCTTGATAAATGTTTATGCACCTGATGTTGAACAGGGCTCCTTTCTATATCAGTTATCGAATACTTTGGCCCCACACCTTCTTGGTTCAGTTCTGATAGGGTGGGACTTTAATTGTATAGCCGCTCCGGACCTAGACAGATCGCACCCCCCACTGAGGGACTCTTTAGTGAACACCCTGGCTAAGAGGTTCCTTGAATGGCAGGCAGGTTGGCAGTAATTAAATTCCTGGATGACCCTCTACCCACGAGCCCAGGAATACTCCTATTACTCTGTAGTGCACGACTTACATGTGAGACTCAACACTTTCCTATGCACACCAGAAATGCATGCTCAGATACGCAACATACAGTATCTGGGGAGGACCCTCTCAGACCATAGTCCCGCGCTGATGCACATACCATGGGCAAGGGCCACTACTAGCATTCCGACCTGGCGGCTTAAACCAGACTCACTAGAGGACCCAGCATACCGCGACCAAATAAGAGAGCATATCACACAATATTTTGAGAATAATGAACCAACGTTGCAATCCCCTCACACTCTTTGGGAGGCGTTCAAGGTTGTGATTCGCGGGTGGTGTACAGCTGAGTCCGCGGGGGTTAGGAAAACATTGTTAAGGGAAGTAGAGAGGGCAGAGGACGTTCTCCACAGGCTGGAAAAACGGGTGCCCGGAGACCCCGGATTGTGGGACGAGCTCTGGGCAAATAGGTAGATGGTGGCCGAGAACACAGAGAAGCTTCGCTGCTTTGATTACAAATGGTACATGGCCAGGGCCCATGCAGAAAGAGACAAAGCAGGAGCACTACTGGTGTGGATGGCCAATCCGGCTCGATGGGGCTCCCTTATCACAGAAATTAGCGCCCAGGGGGGGTTAGTCTCTACCGACAGGATGATATTAATTGCCACTTTCTTGAGTATGCTTTGTACGCTACACTCTGAGAGGAGAGGGAGAGAAACTTGGGGCCTTCTTAGATGCTCTCCCGCGCCCAAACGTTAGCGAGGAGGAGAGGGAGGTGCTGGGGGGTTGAAATAACGACCCTGGAAATCAGTGAAGCCATAAGAGGTCTAGCTCGAGGAAAAACACCTGGGACGGACGACCTACCGGCTGAGATTTATGCCACATATGAGCGGGAATTGCCCCCCCAAACTGGTGAGGTTGTTTAGTGCAGCGCGAGCGGCAGAATGTCTCCCACAGTCCACTAGGGAGGCTCTGATTATCCCACTGCTTAAACCCAGCAAGTCCCCTAGTGACAGCAGGGCATATAGGCCCTCATTAAAACCCTGGCGGACGGTGTTAAAGCGGCGGTAAGACTGCCAACAGGCCGGCGGTAAAAAAATTGCAATTACGACTGTGGCGGAAACCGCCAACAAAGACAGCCACTTTAACACTCAGACCGCCACGGCGGTACAAACAGCGCAGCGGTCACCGTCAACAGGCAGGCGGAAGACAATGTACCGCCCACACTATTATGACAGGCCAATCCGCCACCTTTTCTGGGGCGGATTCACCGCGGATAAAAACACGGTGGAAACAGGAATTTCGAAGGGAAAACGCTCACCTCTACACACTCCACGAGGAACGAGGACACCATGGCCCCGGAACTCCAAATTCTACCTGCGATAGTCTTCCTGCTCCTGTACCAGGAGCGCAAATGCCGGCGGCGAAGACCACGGTGAGTACTGCACCCACGACACAGGCGAGGGGGAGGCAAAATACAGGGACACACACACGCAACACCCCCACCCCCACCCGACCCTCACCCACTACAACTCACACACTAATACATATCTATATACTATAGTTACACCCCCCAAAAGCCCCCAGAAGAATGCAAAGACCAAAGGAAATAATTGTAACCATTGTAATCTATTAAAATACAGTACTATAAAATATATATACATTATAACCAAATATATACACCAATAATAAAAGTCCAGGTATTGCACCATTTATAGTCTGTGGACTACTGGGCCCAAAATGCATGGGCGAGGCCCATACTCGATACCAGATCAAAACAGAGAGAACACTGCAGGGGCATCAGATAGAAATACAACAGGCACCGCAGGGGGAAGCGAAGGGGGGGCACCTCAGCCGGATGAGTGCACGACGCCAGATCCACGAGGGGGCTCAATGCCCACTGTTCAATCCTGGGGAGTGCAAAGCCACAGTCTCTCAAGTCTCTACAGTGGGTGGTTTGCCCACTGTTCAATCCTGGGGAGTGCAAAGCCACAGTCTCTCAAGTCTATATAGTGGGTGGGTTGCCCACTGTTCAATCCTGGGGAATGCAAAGCCACAGTCTCTCAAATCTATACAGTGGGTGGTTTGCCCACTGTTCCATCCTGGGGAGTGCAAAGCCACAGTCTCTCAAGTTGATAACAGTCTTCACTGGTTCTGGAGGGGGACTGGTGCCCAAAGTGCTTCATCCTGTGAAGGACAGAGGTAGTGGATGGATGTCTCCACTGGTTCTGGAGGGGGACTGGTGCCCAGAGTGCTTCATCCTGTGAAGGACAGAGGTAGTGGATGGATGTCTCCACTGGTTCTGGAGGGGAACTGGTGCCCAGAGTGCTTCATCCTGTGAAGGACAGAGGTAGTGGATGGATCTCTCCAGTGGTTCCAGAGGGGGACTGGTGCCCAGAGTGCTTCATCCTGTGAAGGACAAAGGTAGTGGATGGATCTCTCCACTGGTTCCGGAGGGGGACTGGTGCCCAGAGTGCTTCATCCTGTGAAGGACAGAGGTAGTGGATGGATGTCTCCACTGGTAATGGAGGGGGACTGGTGCCCAGAGTGCTTCATCCTGTGGTAGTGGATGGATCTCTCCACTGGTTCTGGAGAGGGACTGGTGCCCAGAGTGCTTCATCCTGTGAAGGACAGAGGTAGTGGATGGATCTCTCCACTGGTTCTGGAGGGGGATTGGTGCTCAGAGTGCATCACTCACCCCGTGACGGTCCCAGTTACGTCAGTGCCCCTGCCGCTCATGGGCTAGTGGTGCTTGATTTGGCGGTGCTCTGTTCAGCGGTGTTTGATTTGGCGGTGCCCTGTTCAGCGGTGCTTGAGTTGGTGGTGCCCTGTTCAGCGGTGCTTGATTTGGCAGTGCCCTGTTCAGCGGTGCTTGATTTGGTGGTGCCCTGTTCAGCGGTGCTTGATTTGGCGGTGCACTGTTCTGCGGTGCTTGAGTTGGCGGTCCTTCATGGCCCAGCGGGGCTTGTGCTGGTGGTCCTTCGTGGCCCAGCGGGGCTTGTGCTGGCGGTGCACTCCTGGGCAGCTGGGCTGGGGCTGGCGGGGCCCTCCTGGGCAGCTGGGCTGGGGCTGGCGGGGCCCTCCTGGGCAGCTGGGACGGGGCTGGCGGTGGCCTCCTGGGCAGCTGGGCTGGGGCTGGCAGGGCCCTCCTGGGCAGCTGGGATGGGGCTGGCGGTGGCCTCCTGGGCAGCTGGGCTGGGGCTGACGGGGCCCTCCTGGGAAGCTGGGCTGGGGCTGGCGGTGGCCTCCTGGGCAGCTGGGCTGGGGCTGGGGCTGGCGGTGGCCTCCTGGGCAGCGGGGATGATGGCGGTCTTCTCCGCCGTGCTGCTCTTCCCAGACTTGCCGGGTTTCTTGTGGCCCTTCCCCACCTTGGGAGGTGTCACAGCTGAGTCCACACTCCCACCAGGACCCCTGGGAGCAGCTTTGGTGGCTGGAGTCTTCCCCCTCTCCCGCTGGGCACTGGCCAACTTCTGATGCTTCACAGGGGGTGGACTGGCTGTGCTGTAGCTCCGTGCCACACTGGCTGTCCTGCTGGCCGGTGCACTCCACATACCTGTGACTACAGGCACCACTGGTCCTGGAGATGTTGTGGCTGAGGTGCTAGTTCTGGACCTATGAGATGGACAGGGAGGGGGAGGTGTGGGAAAAAGGTCAAGGCTGGACAGGAAAAGTTTTTTGGACACACTGGGACGGGTAGCTGGAGGAGGTTTGGGAGTGGAGGAAGAGGTGGTGGTAGTAGGAGGTGTACGTTTGGTGACTTTGGGTGCAGGTGCATGCGCTGGAGGCTGTCGTGAGGTGGATGGCTGTTGGGTGGGTGTGTGCCTGCGTTTGTGTATCTTGGGAGGGGGCGTCACAGACACACTTGGAGAGGACACAGGGGACGTGTGAATGGCAGTAGGTGTGGTGACTGCACGTGAGCGGGGTGTGCTGGTGGGTGTGCTGGTGAGCGACGTAGTGGCTGTAGAGGTAGTGCATGCAGGTATGTGTGTAGACGAGACTGGGAGGGAGGAGGGAGACGACGAGGCGGGGGACACAGTGGAGGCAGTGGATGTTGGTGTGTCTGCATGTGTCTGATGCTTTGTGAGTGCCTGTGGGATGTGTGGTGCTTATGTTTGCCTGAGCTTCCCTTGTGTGGTGAGGTGTGTGTAGACTGGTCTGATGGTGTGCTTGGGATAGGCAGAGGTACAGGGGATTGGGTCTGGGTGGAGGAAGTTGGAGGGGGGAGGCTAGACACAGGGACAATGGCTGCCATCAGTGCTGAGGCCAGAGTTTGAAAGGCTCGGTGAAGGGCCACCTGACCAGAATGAATGCCCTCCGGGAATGCATTTGTTTGTTGCAACTGCCTTTCTACACCCTGGATGGCATTCAAAATGGTAGACTCCCCAACAGTGAGGGACCTGAGGAGGTCAATGGCCTCCTCACTGAGGGCAGCAGGGGTGACTGGGGCAGGGCCTGAGGTGCCTGGGGCGAAGGCTGAGGGGCTGCTGGGAGGGCGGTGCTGCAAGGGGGGGTGGCGGCTGTACCTGTAGATGCAGGGGGCACAGATGTTGCCACCACCGTAATGGAGATCCCATCAGAGGACTTGTCCGTGTCTTTGGTCTCAGCTCCTGTCCCCGCCGTGGAGCTCCCCTCGCCCTCCGTCCCACTGGTGAATTCAGAGTCCGTAGTGTGGCCCTCCATGGCCATGTGGCATGCAGCTCCCTCGTGCTCTGGTGCCACTGCTCCTCTGCCTGATGATGCTAATGCACACAAGAACAGGGAGACCACAAAAAGGGGGGGGTGGAACAGAATAAGGACATGTTGAGTGCATGGATTACCGCTACAGTTGGCGGACAAGACAGACACAGAAGCCCCCTGCACTACGCCGCGCTCTTGGGCTCTACAGTGCAATTCCTGGAAAATGGCCTACAAGGCTATGGACGACATCTGCACACATAGATGACACAGGGGCATGAATAGCTGTACTTGGCACTCTACAGAGGTGGGGTGGGGGGCCACAGGGCCATGCCTTACGGAGAGGCCTTGCCTACCGAACTCACCCTGGCCTAGGGAAACCCACAGTCCTCCTCCCCCACCCAGACAACTCCACTGCGCGCAAAGTCAGCTGAATTAGAGTGTACTCACTCCCTTGTGTCTGCTGTGATGCCCTCAAGCGCCCATCCAACTCCGGGTAGACCACCGCCAGGATCCTGAACATCAGGGGGGTCAAGGTTCGACGGGCACCCCTCCCACGTTGGGAGGCCATCCCCAGCTGAGCCTCCGCCGTCTTCTTGCTCCAGTGGCGAATGTCCTCCCATCTTTTCTGGCAGTGGGTGCTCCGTCTGTGGTAGACCTCCAGGGTCTGGACGTCCTTGGCGATGGCACGCCAAATATCTTTCTTCTGGTGGGCGCTGACCTACATGAAATGTACAGGGGAAGAAGAGAAGTAATTACCAACTGCACCGTCAAAGTGAGTGGCCCCCATCCCTAACCTTGCCATGTGGCACATGCACCCACCGTCTTTCATGCACGCAGAACTCTACCCCCTTCCATCTTACATCCAGCCCTCTCCACACAGGCATAGCCCATACAACATGCTCCATGTGTACTTACCTGTTTGTCTGGAGGACCGTAGAGTAGCGTGCACTGGGAGAGGACCCCATCAACGAGCTTCTCCAACTCCTCCGATGTGAAGGCAGGGGACCTTTCCCCAGACGCACGAGCCATAGTCTCTTCCAGACTGAGGTCACAGTAGCACTTGCAGTGTAGGTCCTCTCCTGTCGAAGATCAGGTATCGAGTGATTCAACAGATAGAAAATGGCGGTCACGTCCGCGGCGGTGCGTACCATCACCGCCGGCGTACATCATCATTGGCTCCTGGGACCCATAGGGTCCAATGTTAACCAATGCAGCATTGCGCCGCAGTCTCCGACCGCCTACTGCGACGGTGTACAACGCCAGCACAGTTACCTCACATCCCATTGTCCCACTTTAGAGGTCAGGCAGCCGCCATTTCAGGGGCCCACATGGCCTAATTTCCAACTGCGTCACACATACCTAGGCCTAGTCTCAACACACATACAGGCCACCTTTTGTGTATGATTGGTGTTCTGTGTAAACTGTGGGTACGTACCTCTGAGTTGTTTGACTCTGTGGTCGCTGTTGTCCTTTACAGGCACCGTCCGCTGGGACATGTGAGGAGATGGCGGCATCCTCCGGTTTCGACAATGTAGGAAAGACATTTGATAATCACCTACAGGTTTGACCGTGCCACAATCCGGGAACTGTGTACCCAGTTGGAGTCAGACCTGATGTCAGCTATCCGCCATCCCACAGGAATCCCCCCTCAAGTGCAGGTGCTATCAGTGCTCCATTTCCTTACAAGTGGGTCATTTCAAACAACTGTGGCCATGGCATCAGGGATATCCCAGCCTATGTTTTCCAACGTATTGTCCAGAGTGTTATCTGCCCTGCTGAAACACATGCGGAGCTACATCATTTACCCTCAGGTGGAGGATTTGCCTACAGTGAAAGGTGACTTCTATGCCCTGTGACATATCCCCAACATCATAGGTGCCATTGATGAGACCCATGTGGCTTTGGTCCCCCCCCCCACAGGAGTGAACAGGTGTACAGAAACCAGAAGAGTTATCATTCCATGAATGTACAGATGGTATGTTTGGCCGACCAGTACATCTCCCATGTGAATGCCATGTTCCCTGGCTCAGTGCATGACGCCTACATCCTGCAGAATAGCAGCATCCCTTATGTAATGGGTCAACTCCAGAGGCACCGTGTGTGGCTATTAGGTGAGCCCCTGGAAGCAAGACAGTGGGAATGGTTGTCTGGGTTTATCCCTACAGTTTAGTGTGTGTCTAACAGTTGTCCCTCGCCATTTGCAGGTGACTCTGGGTACCCCAACCTGTCATGGCTACTGACCCCAGTGAGGAATCCCAGGACCAGGGCAGAGGAACGCTACAATGAGGCTCATGGGCGAACTAGGAGGGTGATCGAGCGGACCTTCGGCCTCCTGAAGGCCAGGTTCAGGTGCCTCCACATGACAGGTGGATCCCTATTCTACTCACCAAAGAAGGTGTGCCAGATCATCGTGGCCTGCTGTATGCTTCACAACTTGGCTTTGCGACGACAGGTGCCTTTTCTGCAGGAGGATGGTCCAGATGGCGGTGTTGTGGCAGCTGTGGAGCCTGTGGACAGTGATGAGGATGAAGCAGAGGAAGAAGACATGCAGAACAGGGACTCAGTGATCCAGCAATATTTCCAGTGAAACACAGGTGAGAATACATTCCTGCCTACTACATGTACTTTTACACTACTACCTCTCTACTGTCTGTCGTTTTCACCCAGTGTATGGTCACTGAGTTGTCACTTTCCCTTACGGTTTCACAGATGTTGTTCCCAACGTGTGTCATCTGCTTAGATTCCTCATGGACTAGAGCTGTGTGACATAGGTATGTTGACATTACTATTTCAAGAACATTTGGTCACTGTAATTGCAAATACACTATTTCGAAATCACAGACAGACTCCAGATCATTTTGTGCTTTAGGTGTGTTTATTTAAATGCAAAATATTGGAGGCGGAAGTTAAATGGTGAGGGGTGATGGCGGAGGAGTGTCCATGGCAGAGTCCAGTCTATTAGTCTCACAGGTGCATTGCCCATATGGGCATAGGAAGTGGAGCTGGGGCAGTTTAATTATGGACAGGGTGACAAAGTGGGACAGTGGGATGACAATCAGGGTGGTCTCATTTCTTGGCGGGGGTCTTGGCATCGTGCTCTGTCTTGTTCCTGGATCTCAGGGACCGTTTGCAGGGTGGTTCTCTGTCTGCAGGGGGTGGGGTGCTGGTGTGGTGGTCCTGTGGTGGGGTGTCCTGTCCACTAGCGCCGGCGGAGGTGGTGGGCAGTTCATCATCCATGCTAGTGTCAGGGGCCCCTTGGAGTGCCACAGTGTCCCTCCTGGTGTTAAGTAGTTCCTTCAGCACCCCTGAGATGGTGCCCAGGGTGGTGCTGATGGTTCTGAGTTCCTCCCTGAAGCCCATATACTTTTCCTCCTGCATGCGCTGGGTCTCCTGAAACTTGGCCAGTACCGTTGCCATTGTCTCCTGGGAGTGGTGGTATGCTCCCATGATGGAGGAGAGGGCGTCGTGGAGAGTGGGTTCCCTTGGCCTGTCCGCCCCCTGTCGCACGGCAGCCCTCCCAGTTCCCCTGTGTTCCTGGGCCTCCGTCCCCTGGACCGTGTGCCCACAGCCACTACCCCCAGGTCCCTGTTGTTGTTGGGGTGGTGGGTTATCCTGGGTTCCCTGTAGTGGTGGACACACAGCTGATTGACGTGTCCTGGGGATGGAGGTATGGGCCCGCTGGGTGGGTGCTTAGCTGGTGTTTCCAGAGGGCGGAAGCTCTGTGGTGGTCTGTGCCTGTGTGAGGGGAACCGACTGTCCTGAGGCCCCCGATGGTACGGGCTGGTCATCTAGATCCAGTTGGACAGAGGTGCTGTCATCACTGTGGGCCTCTTCTGTGGGTGGAGTGGACATGTCTGGACCCTCCTGTCTGGTGACGTTGGGTAGGGGTCCTGCAGGGGTGGAAAGGCATGATTATTGCATCTGTGTGTGGCATGGTGTGCAATGGGTGGGTGATGTGTACCCCAGTGCTGGCATTCCTGTGTGGGAGCTTGTGTGATTATGGTTTAGGGGGGTGTATGGCTATGTGCAGTGTGCATGCTTTGGTGATGGGTGTCCATGCTTTGTTGTTGCATACAGGGCTTGGTGTTGGGATGTGTGGTTTGTGATATTGGTACATTTGTGAGGAGTTTGAGTGATAGGGGTGGAGGCGAGGGTGGGGGTATGTGATAGCATTCAGGTAGGGTGGGTGATGTAATAGTTAAGATTTGATTTACCAGAGTCCATTCCTCCACCTACTCCTGCGAGGCCCTCAGGATGCAGAATCACCAAGACCTGCTCCTCCCATCTTGTTAGTTGTGGGTGGGGAGGTGGGGGTCCACCGCCAGTCCGCTGAACCGCCAGGTGGTGTCTTGAGACCACAGAACGCACCTTCCCCTGTAGGTCGTTCCACCTTTTCCTGATGTCCTCCCGATTTCTTGGGTGTTGTCCCACTTCATTGACCCTGTCCACTATTCTTCGCCATAGCTCCATCTTCCTTGCAATTGAGGTGTGCTGCACCTGTGCTCCAAATAGCTGTGGCTCGACCCGGATGATTTCCTCCACCATGACCCTGAGCTCCTCCTCCAAGAACCTGGGGTGTCTTTGCCGTGCCATGGGGTGGTGTAGGTGATGTGTGGGGTGGTGTGTGTGGTGATAAGTGTGGTGATATGTAGTGGTGTGTTGTGTGAGGTGTGTGGAAGTTGTGTGGGTGATGGTGTTATGTCCCTGTGGATGCTGTTGTACTTGCTGGTGGTGTCTCTCTCTGTGCTTCGTTCTCAATCTTTGTCGTAGGGGTTTGTGGGTGATGTGGGTGTGTGTTTATATTGTATTGGGTGTGTGGGAGTGGTGTGTGTATGTGTATCAGGTGTGTGTATTTTGAATTGTCCAATGTGGCTGTGTTTTGTAAGAGTGTGTGTATTTTGAGCGCAGCGGTGTGTTCCGCCAATGGAATACCGCGGTTTAAAGACCGCCGCGTGGATTCGTGTGTCGTGATAGTGTGGGCTTATTTCTGTTGGCGTGACGGTGGAGGTTTTTTTTTCGCCAGTTTATCACTGACCTTTGGTGTGGCGGACTTGTGTGGGTGTCTGAATTTTGGCAGGTTCCGAGATGTGGGTCATAATAGCTGTGGCGGAATTCCGCAGCCGCGGCGGTGTGTTGGCGGTCTTCTGCATGGCGGTAAGCAGCTTTTACTGCCAATGTTGTAATGACCGCCATAGACCCCTATCTATGTTAACTACTGACTACAAGATACTGAGCAAAATTCTGGCATCCAGGTTGCTTCCATACATGTCTCGCATAGTACATCCTGATCAGGAGGGATTTATATCTTCCAGGAATACAGCCCAACATATTAGGAGAATCATGCACATCATGGATACTATTGCTTCGCTGATGGCAGAGTCTGCCATATGGCGGTCGATACTGAGAAGGCATTTGACAGCCTCGAATAGGATCCCCTTTACACAGTTCTTCTCCGCATGGTGCTGGGCGAGGGCTTCGTCCGCTGGACAAGACTCCTATACACAAACCCAAAGGCGAGAGTTAGAATGGGGGCTACTATATCAGAGCAATACCTGGTGGAGAGGGGTACTAGGCAAGGATGTCCCCTCTCGCCGCTTTTATTCACACTGGCAATGGAGCCATTGGCGGCTCAGACTAGGACCGGGGCCTGGTATCAGGGGCTGCAGCAGGGCACAAGGAGACATACCATTGCACTATATGCAGATGATCTATTGCTCTTTCGCCAGAATGCTGGTAGTGAATTGGAAGGAGCCCAGTCCCTTTTAGCATTATTCGGTCGACTGACAGACTTAAAGGTCAATTGGCAGAAATTGTTCCTGTTCCCCTTATCTGCACGTGATGACCCACCAGAAGGGTTGTGATACCATGGGAGCCTCGGTGTATGCCATATCTGGGGGTTAAAATATATCACTCTAATTCCGCCCTATTCAATGGCAACATGGGCAACGCCATAAGGGCTTTGAGAACCAGCATAGCTTTCTGGGGCACACTCCCGCTCTCAGTTGCGGGGAGAGTGGCGGTCATTAAGATGGTGGCACTCCTACGCCTGCTCTATTACTTTGCATCCTTGCTGGTCTGGATCCCTGCGGAAATACTTAGGGAGCTGGACTCAATGCTTACGACATTTATCTGGGGAAAGGGGAGATGCAGAGTAGCACTTGATAAGCTTAAGCGACCCACGAGTGGGAGGAGGCTTAGGGGTTCCTGATTTTGAGTCCTATTATTTGGCTGCTCAGCTGCAGTGGCTGACCCAATGGGTAGCAGCGAGGAGGACCGGAGAGGGGGGCGAGGACACTTTTGCACCTCCTGAGTCCTTGTTGGCAGGGATGTTTCTAGGTCGCGCCGCCCTGGGACTTGGGCTCTCCCCTGAGGCTGGGGTGCTGGCCTGATGATGGAGGCGTTGTCTCCGGCGCTCCGGATTGGCGGTGCCTTACACGACGGAGATCCCGATGACCTTGCTTCGATGGCTGCCTAGGGCTGGGGACTGGAGAAGACTGCTGGCATGGGAGGAGGTGGGCACCCTTGAGATGGGGGACCTCTATAGAAAAGGTACCCTCTTGCCCTTTGAGGACTTTCAACAAGTACACGGCCTATCACAGAACCAGTTCTTATTACATCAGACGATCACTCAAGGGGTTTTGGCGTATTGGCTGATGGGAGTGGAAGAACCCGCCCTCCATCGCCCGAGCACCTACATTATATCTTCGGATGGCGCGCGAAGGGCGATTACCAAGCTATACAGTGCAATCAATGCTGGGTCACAGGGGCCTCTAGAGGATCTGTGGCGCAAATGGAAAACAGACCTGGAGACCCAGATTTTGGAAGATGACTAGGATCAGGTCCTGGGGAGGGTCCCGAAGATATCCAGGAACACACGATTTCAGCTCTTTCAATTTTACATCATACACAGAGCATAGGTCACCTCGCGGAGGCTCTGAGATCATTTCCAGATCCTAGATGCGAAATGCCCTGTTGTGGGATAGAGGCAGCAGAATTATTTCAAGATCTAGCATTCATACTGGCCAAACAAGAACTAACAGAGAACTGGCAGAGGGTGGCTGGCCCCCACCTTCCCGATTGGAGAAGGGAGCTTTGAAAATGGTCGGAGAGAGAGGGAATGGTTATACACGTAGACCTTAGGAGGGGTGGAGGTTCCCCAGAAATAAAGGAGGCCTGGGACCAGCTACTGGTTAGGCTGCGGGAAAGGCCCGGACCACCCTTCATGGGGAATGCAAAATTAGCTCCCACATCCATTAATTGACAGGACACCACACGCCGCAACGCCTGAGAGGGTCACTAATCAATGCAAGGAGCATACCTGGCCATCCCACCCTGAGGGATTGGTGAGACACTGGGGCAGTTCGGGGAGAGATTGCAGACTATTTTTAGAAGGGTGCAGGGAGGGGGAGTTAGCGGGATATAGGGGGGTGTTTAGAGTGAGGTAGAATGGCAGTTATACACCAAACATCAGACAATACCTCGGCGACACTAGCTAGTTCCTATGACCATTAACACTTGACAGCCAGTGTGTGCGAAGAGGGGAAGCAATGAAGGTAGGCCTACTCACAGGCCACACGACCTGATCCTGACTCATGTGAATTGAGATGAATACCAATATTATGATGTTTATGTTAATGGGTGTGATTAAACTGTCACTATTTTAGAATATTCTGTATCAACTTGAATATAACGAGAAATTAATAAAATTAGTTTGGAAAAAAATATAAATGGGACTCTTTGATAGTTCTGTCACTTGGTTTCACTCTCTCTTGACTTGTGTGTCACAAGGCAGACACGCATACAGCTATATTTTGGGGCGCTTTTAACAATAAGTCATGCAGCACTGCCAAGCAGGCAATCTTGCTGTGCAGTGGCAGGGAAAGGACAGGGAAGCACTGAAGCCAGCATTGTATGGGCCAATTCTGACTTTTTTCCCAGCAATCATGTACAAAGTGCTCCCTAGCAGCAATTCAGGCACCCTTGCAACATCGTGACTGGTGCCTGCATTGTCAGCTGGAGTGCTTTTATGCAGGAAAGCCGACCTTCCTGCACAAAAACAACTGCCTGAGACATTTCCCTCTTCTACAGAGAAAGAGAAAAAATGGAAATAAAGATATTTCTCCTTGTTGCCCATCACCTGAGGAGGTGTAGCATTTTTGGCCCATTAACTGGTCCATCATTTATGTTAAATCTGGGAATGCATCAACATCTATGTGTGTTGAATAGGACACCCATGCACAACCCATGGAAGAGTCTCCTGGGGCATGGTATAGCAACACAGCACCACAGCAACACAGCAATTTGCCCTGTGTTGCATTACAATGGATCTATCAAGTCACTCCAAGGCAGACAAACTGGCCTTGTGTTTCCTTATAAATTGCACTGTAGCAGTTGCATTGTGCTTGAAGCATGTTGCGAAATCCACACAACTCATTAATAAATCAGGTCCACCAGATCAGGCTCACGGGCTACCACATCTGCCCAAAGGTGCTGCAGCTGGGATACTGTGCAATCCTCTTTGTACACCTGTACACCATGGTGGTCATTACAACCCTGGCGGTCAGTGTTAAAGAGGCGGTAAGACCGCCAACAGGCCGGCAGGAAAACGTTTGCAATTACGACCGTGGCGGAAACTGCCAACAAAGACAGCCACTTTAACACTCCGACTGCCACGGCAGTACAAACAAACAGCGTGGCGGTCACTGCCAACAGACAGGCGAGAGACAAAGTACCGCCCACAGTATCACAACCTACCAATCCGCCACCTTTTCCGGGGTGGATTCACTGCGGATAAAAACACAACGGAAACAGGATTCCGAAGGGAAAACGCTCACCTCTACACACCCCACGAGGAATGAGGACACCATGGATCTGGAACTCCAAATTCTCCCTGCGATAGTCTTCCTGCTCCTTTACCAGGAGCACGAACGCCGGCGGCGAAGACCACGGTGAGTACTGCATCTACGACACAGGAGAGGGGGAAGGGAAAAACAGGGACACACGCAACACACAACACCTCCACCCCCACCCTCACCCACTACAACACACACACTAATACATATTGATACATCACAGTTACACCCCTAGAACCCCCTGGAAGAATGCAAAGACAAAAGGAAATGAGTGTAACCATTGCAATACATTAAAAGCAAGTAGGCAAAAATATATATATACACTATTAACAAAATATACACCAAGCATAGTAGTCCAGGTAGTGCTCCAATTAAGTCCATGGAACACTGGGCCCACACGGTATGGGCGAGGCCCACACAAGATCCCTGACCATGACGGAGAGAACACTGCAGGGGCATCAGAGAGGAACAAAACAGGCACCTCAGTGGGAGGGAAAGGGGGGTCATATCAGCCGGTTGAGTGCACAACGCCAAATCCACGAGGGGGCCACATGCCCACTGTTCAATACTGGAGAGTGCAAAGCCACAGTCTCTCAAGTATATACAGTGGGTGGGTTGCCCACTGTTCAATCCTGGGGAGTGCAAAGCCACAGTCTCTCAAGTCTCTACAGGGGGTGGGTTGCCCACTGTTCAATCCTGGGGAGTGCAAAGCCACAGTCTCTCAAGTCTCTACAGTGGGTGGGTTGCCCACTGTTCAATCCTGGGGAGTGCAAAGCCACAGTCTCTCAAGTCTATACAGTGGGTGGGTTGCCCACTGTTCAATCCTGGGGAGTGCAAAGCCACAGTCTCTCAAGTGGATAACAGTCTCCACTGGTTCTGGAGGGGGCATGGTGCCCAGAGTGCTTCATCCTGCTAAGGACAGAGGTAGTGGATGGATCTCTCCATGGGTTCTGGAGGGGGCATGGTGCCAAGAGTGCTTCATCCTGCTAAGGACAGAGGTAGTGGATGGATCTCTCCACTGGTTCTGGAGGGGGCATGGTGCCCAGAGTGCTTCATCCTGCCCGTGACGGACTCAGTAGCGTCAGTGCCCTTGGCGCTCATAGGCCAGCGTTGCTTGAGACGGCGGTGCCCAGTTCAGCGGTGCTTGAGACGGCGGTGCCCTGTTCAGCGGTGCTTGAGACGGCGGTGCCCAATTCAGCGGTGCTTGAGACGGCAGTGCCCTGTTCAGCGGTGCTTGAGACGGGCGGTGCCCAGTTCAGCGGTGCTTGAGACAGCGGTGCCCTGTTCAGCGTGCTTGAGACGGTGGTGTCCTGTTTAGCGGTGCTTGAGACTGCGGTGCCCTGTTCAGCGGTGCTTGGAGCGGCGGGCTCCTTTGCGGTGACTCAGCTGCTGGCGGTCCTTCATGGTCCCGCGGGGGCTTGTGCTGGCGGTGGCCTCCTGGGCAGCTGGGCTGGTGGCGGTGGCCTCCAGTCTCTCAAGTCTATACATTTGGTGGGTTGCCCACTGTTAAATCCTGGGGAGTGCAAAGCCACAGTCTCTCAAGTCTCTACAGTGGGTGGGTTACCCACTGTTCCATCCTGGGGAGTGCAAAGCTACAGTCTCTCAAGTGGATAACAGTCTCCACTGGTTCTGGAGGGGTATGGTGCCCAGAGTGCTTCATCCTGCTAAGGACAGAGGTAGTGGATGGATCTCTCCATGGGTTCTGGAGGGGGCATGGTGCCAAGAGTGCTTCATCCTGCTAAGGACAGAGGTAGTGGATGGATCTCTCCACTGGTTCTGGAGGGGGCATGGTGCCCAGAGTGCTTCATCCTGCCCATGACGGACTCAGTAGCGTCAGTGCCCTTGGCGTTCATGGGCCAGCGTTGCTTGAGACGGCGGTGCCCAGTTCAGCGGTGCTTGAGACGGCAGTGCCCTGTTCAGCGGTGCTTGATACGGCGGTGCCCTGTTCAGCGATGCTTGAGACGGCGGTGCCCAGTTCAGCAGTGCTTGAGACGGCGGTGCCCTGTTCAGCGGTGCTTGAGACGGGCGGTGCCCAGTTCAGCGGTGCTTGAGACGGCGGTGCCATGTTCAGTGTGCTTGAGACGGCGGTGTCCTGTTCAGCGGTGCTTGGAGCGGCGGGCTCTTTTGCAGTGACTCAGCTGCTGGCGGTCCTTCATGGCCCAGCAGGGCTTGTGCTGGCGGTGGCCTCCTGGGCAGCTGGGCTGGTGGCGGTGGCCTCCTGGGTAGCAGGCCTAGTGCTGGCAGTGGCCTCCTGGGCATCTGGGCTGGTGACGGTGGCCTCCTGGGCAGCAGGGCTGGTGCTGGCGGTGTCCTCCTGGGCAGCTGGGCTGGTGGTAGTGGCCTCCTGGGCAGCAGGGCTGGTACTGGCGGAGGCCTCCTGGGCAGCTGGGCTGGTGCTGGCGGTGGCCTCCTGGAAGGCAGGGCTGGTGCTGGCGGTGTCCTCCTGGGCAGCTGGGCTGGTGGCGGTGGCCTCCTGGGCAGCAGGGCTGGTGCTGGCCTCCTGGGCAGCTGAGCTGGTGCTGGCGGTGGGCTCCTGGGCAGCGGGGATGATGGCGGTCTTCTCCGCCGTGCTGCTCTTCCCAGATTTGCTGAGTTTCTTGTGCCCCTTTCCCACCTTGAAAGGTGTCGCAGCTGACTCCACACTCCCACCTGTACCCCTGGGAGCGGCTTTGGTGGCTGGAGTCTTCCCCCTCACCCGCCGGGCACTGGCCAACTTCTGATGCTTGACAGGTGGGGGACTGTCTGTGTGTTGGCTCCGTGCCACACTGGCTGCCCTGGTGGCCGGTGCACTCCAGATTCCGGTGACTACAGGCACCACTGGTACTGGAGATGTTGTGGCTGAGGTGCTAGTTCGAGACCTAGGAGACGGACGGGGTGGGGGAGGTGTGGGAAAGAGGTCAAGGTTGGACAGGAAAAGTATTTTGGAGACACTGGGACGGGTAGCTGGAGGGGGTTTGGGAGTGGAGGAAGAGGTTGTGGTTGTAGGATGTATTTGTTTGCTGACTTTGGGTGAAGGTGCATGCGCTGGAGGCTGTCATGAGGTGGATGGCTGTTGGGTGGGTGTGTGCCTGCTTTTGTGTATCTTGGGAGGGGGCGTCACCGACACACTGGGAGAGGACACAGGGGACGTGTGAATGGTAGTGGGGGTGGTGACTGCGCGTGAGTGTGGTGTGGTGGTGGATGTGCTGGTGATGGACGTAGTGGCTGTAGAGGTAGTGCATGCAGGTGTGAGTGTAGACGAGACTGGGAGGGAGACGAGGAGGAGGGGGACACAGTGGAGGCAGTGGATGTTGGTGTGTCTGCTTGTGTGTTGACGTGTGTGCATGCTCGTCTAGAGGTGTGCTTGGGATAGGCTGGAGTACAGGGGATTGGGTCTGGGTGGAGGAAGTTGGAGGGGGGAGGCTAGACACAGGGACAATGGCTGCAATCAATGCTGAGGCCAGAGTCTGAAAAGCTCGCTGAAGGGCCGCCTGACCAGAATGAATGCCCTCCAGGAATGCATTTGTTTGTTGCAACTGCCTTTCTACACCCTGGATGGCATTCAAAATGGTAGACTGCCCAACAGTGAGGGACCTGAGGAGGTCAATGGCCTCCCCACTGAGGGCAGCAGGGGTGACTGGGGCAGGGCCTGAGGTGCCTGGGGCGAAGGTGATGCCCACCCTCCCGGGTGAGTGGGCACGGGGCAAAGGCTGAGGGGCTGCTGGGAGGGCGGTGCTGGAAGGGGGGGTGGTGGCTGTACCTGTAGATGGGGGGGCACAGATGTTGCCGCCACCACAAGGGAGCTCCCATCAGAGGGTGAGTCTGTGTCACTGGTCTCAGCTCCTGTCCCCGCCGTGGAGTTCCCTTCGCCCTCTGTCCTACTGGTGAAGTCCGATTCCGTAGTGTGGCCCTCCATGGCCATGTGGGATGCAGCCCCCTCGTGCTCCAGTGCCACTGCTCCTCCGACTGATGATGCTAATACACTGTTCAATTCCTGGGAAATGGCCTACTAGGCTATGGACGACATCTGCACACTTGGATGACACAGGGGCATGACTAGGTGTAGTTGTCACTCTACAGAGGTGCGGTGGGGTTCCACATGGCCTGCCTTAAGGAGGGACCTTGCCTACGGAACTCACCCTGGACTAGGGAAACACACAGCCCACCTCCCCCACCCAGACCCCTCCACTGTGCACAAAATCAGCAGAATGAGAGTGTACTCACCACCTTGTGGCTGCTGTGATGCCCTCAAACACCCATCCACCTCTGGGTAAGCCACCGCCAGGATCTGAACATTAGGGGGGTCATGGTACGACGGGCACCCCTCCCACGTTGGGAGGCCATCCCCAGCTGAGCCTCCGCCGTCTTCTTGCTCCAGCGGTGAATGTCCTCCCATCTTTTCCGTCAGTGGGTGCTCTGTCTGTGGTGGACCCCTATGGTCCAGACGTCCTTGGCGATGGAACGCCAAATATATTTTTTCTGGTGGGCACTGACCTACATGAGTTGTGCAGGGGGAAGAGAAACTTATTACCAACTGCACCGTCAAAGTGATTGGCCCCCATCCCTACCCTTGCCATGTGGCACATGCACTCATCGTCGTTTCATGTACGCTGCACTCTCCCCCCTTTTTTCTTACATCCACCCATCTCCACACAGGCATAGCCCATGCAGCATGCCCACAGTGTACTTACCTGTTTGTCTGGAGGACCGCAGAGTAGCGTTTACTGGGGGAGGACCCCATCCACGAGTTTCTTCAACTCCTCCGATGTGAAGGCAGGGGCCCTTTCCCCAGACACTCAAGCCATTGTCTCTTACAGACCGAGGTCACAGCAGCACTTGCAGTGTAGGTCCTCTCCTGTCGAAGACCAGGTATCGAGTGATTGAATAGATAGAAAATGGCGGTCACGTCCGTGGCAGTGCGTACCGTCACTGCGGGCGTACATCGTCATTGGCTCCTGGGACCCATAGGGTCCAATGTTAACCAATGCAGCATTGTGCTGCGGTCTTCGACCGCCTACCGCGACGGTGTACAACGCCAGCGCAGTTACCTCACATCCCATTGTTTCACTTTACAGGTCAGGCAGCCGCCATTTCAGGGGCCCACATGGCTTAATTTTCAACTGCGTCACACATACCTAGGCCTAGACTCAACATACATACAGGCCACTTTTTAGATTATGATTGGTGTTCTGTGTAAGCTGTGGGTACGTACCTCTGAGTTGTTTGACTCTGTGCTCGCTGTTGTCCTTCATAGGCACCGTCCGCTGGGACATGTGAGGAGATGGCGGCATCCTCCGGTGTACCGACCGTTGGTGGACCTGTCGACAATGGAGGAAAGACATGTGATAATCACATACAGGCTTGACTGTGCCACATTCCATGAACTGTGTGCCCAGTTGGAGCCAGACCTGATGACAGCTATCTGCCATCCCACAGGAATCCCCCCTCAAGTGCGGGTGCTGTCAGTACTCCATTTCCTTGCAAGTGGGTCATTTCAAACAACAGTGGCCATAGCATCAGGGATGTCCCAGCCCATGTTTTCCAACGTGTTGTCCGGAGTGTTGTCTGCCCTGCTGAAACACATGCGGAGCTACATCGTTTTCCCTCAGGTGGAGGATTTGCCTACAGTGAAAGGTGATTTCTATGCCCTGGGACATATCCCCAACATCATAGGTGCCATTGATGGGACCATGTGGCTTTGGTACCCCCTCCCACAGGAGTGAACAGGTGTACAGAAACCGCAAGAGTTATCATTCGATGAATGTGCAGATGGTATGTTTGGCCCATCAGTACATTTCCCATGTGAAAGCCAAGTTCCCTGGCTCAGTGCATGACGCCTACATCCTGCGGAATAGCAGCATCCCTTATGTGATGGGTCAACTCCAGAGGCACAGTGTGTGGCTATTAGGTGAGCACCTGGAAGCTAGTCAGTGAGAATGGTTGTCAGGGTCTGGGGATATCCCTCCAGGTTGGTGTGTGTCTAACAGTTGTCCCTCGCCATTTGCAGGTGACTCTGGTTACCCAACCTGTCATGGCTACTGACCCCAGTGAGGAATCCCAGGACAAGGGCAGAGGAACGCTACAATGAGGCCCATGGGTGAACTAGGAGGGTGATCGAGCGGACCTTCGGCCTCCTGAAGGCCAGGTTCAGGTGCCTCGAAATGACAGGTGGATCCCTATTCTACTCACCAAAGAAGGTGTGCCAGATCATCGTGGCCTGCTGTATGCTTCACAACTTGGCTTTGCAACAACAGGTGCCTTTTCTGCAGGAGGATGGTCCAGATGGCGGTGTTGTTGCAACTGTGGAGCCTGTGGACAGTGAAGACTAGAAAACAGAGGAAGAAGACATAGACAACAGGGACTCAGTGATCCAGCAATATTTCCATTGAAACACAGGTAAGAATACAAACCTGCCTACTACATGTACTTAAACACTGCTACCTCTCTACTGTCTGTCGTTTTCACCCAGTGTATGGTCACTGAGTTGTCAATTTCCCTTACGATTTCACAGATCTGAGTCCCACAGTGTGACATCTGCTTTGATTCCTCATGGACTAGAGCTGTGTGACATAGGTATGTTGACATTACAAGTGAAAGAGCTTTTTACCACAGTAATTGCTAATACAGTATTCCGAAATCACAGACTGACTCCAGATTGTTTTGTGCTTTAAGGGTGTTTATTTTAGTGCTCAAAATTGGAGGGGGTAGCAAAATGGTGAGGGGTGATGGCGGAGGAATGTCCATGGCAGAGTCCAGTCTATTAGTCTCACAGGTGCATTGCCCAAATGGGCATAGGAAGTGGAGCTGCGGCAGTTTAAGGATGGACAGGGAGACAAAGTGGGAAAGTAGGATGACAATCAGGGTGGTCTCATTTCTTGGTGGGGGTCTTGGCATCGTTCTCTGTCTTGTTCCTGTATCTCAGGGACCGTTTGCGAGGTGGTTCTCCCTCTGCAGGGGGTGGGGTGCTGGTGTAGTGGTTCCTGTGGCAGTGCCTCCTGTCCACTAGCGCTGGCGGAGGTGGTGGGCAGTTCATCGTCCAGGCTAGTGTCAGGGGCCCCTTGTAGTGCCACAGTGTCCCTCCTGGTGTTGAGTACTTCCTTCAGCACCCCTGCGATGGTGCCCAAGGTGGAATTGATGGTTCTGAGTTCCTCCCTGAAGCCCATATACTGTTCCTCCTGCAGGCGCTGGGTCTCCTGAAACTTGGCCAGTACCGTTGCCATCGTCTCCTGGGAGTGGTGGTACGCTCCCATGATAGAGGAGAGGGCCTCGTGGAGAGTGGGTTCCCTGGGCCTGTCCGCCCCCTGTTGCACAGCAGCCCTCCCAGTTCCCCTGTGTTCCTGGGCCCCCGTCCCTTGGACCGGGTGCCCACTACCACTGCCCCCAGGTCCCTGTTGTTGTTGGGGAACCGACTGTCCCAAGGTCCCCGATGGGCCGGGCTGGTCATCTAGATCCAGTTGGACAGAGGTGCTGTCATCACTGTGGGCCTCTTCTGTTGGTGGTGTGGACATGTGTGGACCCTCCTGTCCGGCGACGTTGGGTAGGGGTCCTGCAGCGGTATAAAAGGATGTTTATTACATCTGTGTTTGGCATGGTGTGCAATGGGTGGGTGACCATGTACCCCAGTGCTTGCATTCCTGTGTGGGACCTTGTGTGTTGATGGTTTAGGGGGCTGTATGGGTATGTGCAGTGGCCATGCTTTAGTGAGTTGTGTCCATGCAATGTTGTTGCATGCAGGGCTTGGTGTTGGGATGGGTGGGTTGTGATGTTGGGACATTTGTGAGGAGTTGGAGTGATGGGGGTGAGGGTGAGGGTGGGGGTATGTGCTGGCATGCAGGTAGGGTGGGGGATGTAATAGTTAAAGGTTTGACTTACCAGAGTCCATTCCTCCAACTACTCCTGAGAGGCCGTCAGGATGCAGAATCGCCAAGACCTGCTCCTCCCATGTTGTTAGTTGTGGGGGAGGAGGTGGGGGTCCTCCGCCAGTCCGCTGAACTGGCAGGTGGTGTCTTGAGACCACGTAACGCACCTTCCCCCTTAGGTCGTTCCACCTCTTCCTGATGTCCCCCCGATTTATTGGGTGCTGTCCCACTGCGTTGACCCTGTCCACTATTCTTCGCCATAGCTCCATCTTCCTTGCAATTGAGGTGTGCTGCACCTGTGATCCGAATAGCTGTGGCTCTACCTGGACGATTTCCTCCACCATGACCCTGAGCTCCTCCTCCGAGAACCTGGGGTGTCTTTGCCGTGCCATGGGGTGGTGTAGGTGATGTGTGGGGTGGTGTGTGGGTTGGTAAGTGTGCTGATATGTAGTTGTGTGTAGTGTGAGGTGTGTGGAAGTTATGTGGGTGATGGTGTTGTGTGCCTGTGGATGCTAGTATTGTTGATAGTGGTGTCTCTCTCTGGCCTTCGTTCGTAAATTTTGGTCGTAGGGGTTTGTGGGTGATGTGGGTGTGTGTTACATATTGTATTGGGTGTGTGGGAGTGGTGTGTGTATGTGTATCAGGTGTGTGTATTTGGAATTGTCCAATGTGGTGGTGTTTTGGAGATGTGTGTGTATTTTGAGCGCGGCGGTATGTACCGCCAATGGAATACCATGGTTGAAAGACTGCCACGTGGATTCGTGGGTCATGATAGTGTGGACGTATTCCTGTTGGTGTGACAGTGGAGGTTTTGTTATCGCCAGTTTATCACTGACCTTTGGTGTGGCGGACTTGTGTGGGTGTCTGAATTTTGGCGGATTCCGTGCTGTGGTTCATAATAGCTGTGACGGTTTTCCGCGGCGGTGTGTTGGCGGTCTTCTGCACGGCGGTAAGCTGCTTTTACCGCCATTGTTGTAATGACCACCCATGTGTGTCCGGTAGTGCATTACCAGCCAGATCAAGCCCCGACCTCTCCCTCTGAATAATTGTTTCCCCTAATCTTCCATGATGTGACCCTAGCCCTCCGTAACACAGTAATCCCAAAAATAAAACTCTAATACAAATTACTACACAAGAGACAAAAAGTACTCAATAAAGGAAAGACAGGGACAGACCAGCCCCAACACTGACTAGACTAAAAACTGCAAAAATCTCCACCAAATACTCTCAACTCCATCAACAACCAGTTACAACTAAGAGACAGTAACACAAAGTGAAAATAACCACCACACTTCCTAGCATGCAGCCTGCCACACTCACTGTATAATTTACTGGGTACAACCAGCACATTTTCAATATTTGCACAGATTTTTCTGATGAATTACTATGCAAATGTACCTTGCATGATAGCTGCACTACGCAGTTGCACTCCTACAGCTACACTAATTCCCATGTAATGGCAGTGATGCGGGGTTTCTGAGGTGCAACAGGGCTGATGCACAGGTTTTGACACATACAACAGAGATGATGAACTGGTTCTGACCTGCACGATAGGGTGGATGTGCCTGCTCCTTATTTGCGAAACAGAGGCGATGCACAAGATCTATAGAAGAAGTGTGGCTTCTGCTTCAGCAAGCACCTTAGGCTCACTTTCATTGGTCCAGGACTAGGGCAGCACCACTTGGCAGGGCAGACTGACAGATGGCAAAGACCAGGGGTCATATTTATTGCCATGTGATGCAGAACAACACAACAACTCACTTTGCTGTGCTGCATCACAGAGAAATGGCAGGAATAAGCCATATAGAAAAGACTATGGTACAGTCCTATCTTTGATTCTGGCCTGGTGCCACAATGCAGCAACCAAAGCATTCCACTTCTGGAAAATCTGGAAATGCATCAAAACATCCACACAACACACATGGAATGCCTCCCTGGGGCAGGGTAATGCAACACAGCAACTTTGCTGTGTTGCTTTACTCCTGATCTATGAAGCCACTCAGGGCCACACAATGTGGCCTTGTGTGGCTTTATAAATTGCATTTGGGACTTGTGGCACTCTATCACTACATTGATGGTGCGAGAGCGATATAACAGGGCTCATACATGTGCCCACTGATGCTGAAGTAGTGTAGTTGGAAGACGTTAATGTCCATGAGACTTCATGACAGGAGGCCAGGCACATTGCCCTTGCAGTCACTCTGGTTTCATATGATACATGTGCAGTCCTTATGACCCAACCAGGGAAACAGCAGGGAGCAGGGCAGCACAGTAAGACAGGACTCAAGATCTGATTGCTGCCACATCATAATTCCTATGAGTTAGCACAGTACACACCTGGATACACCAACAGTCATACATGCATTTGAAGGTTGATCCTAGCTCTCTGCCCCACTCTTTTAGATTTCCTATTCAGCCCAATCTCTCTGTTCCTGAGATGTGTCCGGGCTCCTTGCTGGAGTAACACTGACTCAACACATACATGGTAACACAGACACAGGCTGGCTCTCCCATATTCCAGAGTATGTCTCACCCAACTTGCAGCTTTGCTGGGCTGACAAACTCTGTCTGGTGGTATTTTGTTAATCCTCATGTTATCCCCAGGCAGCCAGGACCTTACCCCCAAAGAAAACCAAGGCCCTCCATGTCATATAGCGGTTCAGGCACTCTGGCACTGAGGGTCTTATTTACAAACCTCTTGCGCTTCTAGTGTGTCACTTTTCATATGGGAAAAAGTGACACACTGGTGGCTCAAGGAGCTTATCAATAAGCCCTTCAGTGTACAGTCACATTCAGGGCCTCATTTAGAAGAGCTGATGCATTGGCATTGATGCATCAGATTTCTTGCGCCAACAATGCCATGGATGCGCTGTATTTACAATACAGAGCTGCAATGCACAAGTTTTCACAGAAGCATCAGACATTTTGATGTACCTGTTGGCGCTAAAGTGACACATTGCTGGAGTTGCATTGTAAAATGGACACAATTCTAACAATGCGTCAGTACACAGGGGAGAGTCCTGTGTTAAAAACACTGTATCAATCCTTACACCTGGTCTCAGCAGGCGTAAAAATACTGTTGCAGTCAAATTGCTGAGTGATGCAGTGAAAAGTTGTAGATTTCACTGCATCAATTCTGCGCGACTTTTAACAAAGGAACGCCTATCCTGCATACATTATACATGGTGCAGGTATAATGTGACATAGGCCCCTACAAATTGACACATTAGGCCCACTGCGCAAATATGTACATATGGAGCAGTGTTGAGCACTGATTGCTCCGCTGCTACATTAACCCCTTTGCTGCCAGGCCTTTCCACCTCCTGTGCCAAGCCTTTTTTGGACTATTTGGGGCAGTTCACGCTTAGGTCCTCATAACTTTTTATCCACATATGATATCCACGCCAGATTTGAGTACTTTTTTTCCAACATCCTAGGTATTCTAGAGGTACCCAGAGTTTGTGGGTGCCCCTGGAGGAGACCAAGATATTAGCCAAAATACAGTGAAACTTTCATTTTTTTCATGCAAATGGCAAAAAGGGCTGCAGAAGAAGGCTTGTGGTTTTTTCCCTGAAAATTGCATCAACAAAGAGTTTGTGGTGCTAAAATTACCATCTTCCCAGATTTCAGGAACAGGCAGACTTGAATTAGAAAACTACATTTTTCAACACAATTGTGGCATTTTACTGGGACATACCCCATTTTTATTAGTATTTATGCTTTCAGCCTCATTCCAATTAGTGACAGAAATGGGTATGAAACCAACGCTGGATCCCAGAAAGCTAAACTTTTTCGGAAAATAGATGGAATTCTGAATTCAGCAAGGGGTCATTTGTGTAGATCCTACAAGGGTGTCCTACAGAATATAACTTCTGAAATAAAACAAATATTGAAATTGAGGTAAAAAACAATCATTATTCTCCACGTTTTCCTCAGTAACTTTTTCCTGCAATATCATATTTTTGATTGCAGTATCTAGTTATGTCTGCTGGACTTTTCTGGTTGCGGGGATATATAGGGCTTGTAGGTTCATCAAGAACCCTAGGTACTCAGAGCCAATAAAGGAGCTGCACCTTGCAATAGGTTTTCATTCTATGCGGGTATACAGCAATTAATTTGCTGAAATATAAAGAGTGAAAAATAGATATAAAAAAAACCTTTGTATTTCCAAAATGGTCACAGGATAAGATGTTGAGAAGAAGTAGTTTTTTGCACATCTCTGAATTCCAGGGAGCCCATACTAACATGTGAATTGCAGGGCATTTTTCAAATAGTCGTCTTTTTTACACACTGTCTCACATTTGGAAGGTAAAAATGTAGAGAAAGGCAAGGGGCAATAACACTTGTTCTGCTATTCTGTGTTCCCCCTAGTCTCCCTATCAAATGGCACCTCACTTGTGTGGGTAGGCCTAATGCCTGCAACAGGAAACATAACATGGACACATCACATCTTTACAAAGAAAACTGATGTGTTTTTTGGAAAGTGCCTAGCTGTGGATTTTGATCTCTAGCTCAGCCGGCAACTAGGAAAACCTACCAAACCTGTGTATTTTTGAAAACTGGACACCTAGGGGAATCCAAGATGGGGTGACATGTGGGGCTCTCAGCAGGTTCTGTTACCCAGAATCCTTTGCAAACCACAAAATTTGGCTAAAAAAACACTTTTTCCTCACATTTTGGTGACAGAAAGTTCTGGAATCTGAGAGGAGCCACAAATTTCCTGCCACCCAGCATTCCCCCAAGTCTCCTGATAAAAATAGTACCTCACTTGTGTTGGGAGGCCTAGTGCCCGTGACAGAAAATGCCCCAAAACACTATGTGGACACATCAAAATTGTCAAATACAAAACTGTTTTTGCGGGGGTCACTTGCGTTTTTGGTCCTGGGCTCAGCAGCCATATAGGGAAACCTACCAAACACAAACATTCTGGACAACTAGACACCAGAGGGAGTCCAGGGAGGTGTAACATGCATAGATCCCCCAGTGTTTTCTTACCCAGAATCCTTTGCAAACCTCAGAATTTGGCTAACAAAACACTTTTTCCTCACATTTCGGAGACAGAAATTTCTGGAATCTGAGAGGATCCACAAATGTCCTTCCACCCAGTGTTCCCTAAGGCTCCCAATAAAAATGATACCTTACTTGTGTGGGTGGCCCAGGTGCCCTCAACAGAAAAGGCTGAGATTGAGGGGATAGCACAGCGAGTTGACTCTGCTTTGGGGACCCACACAAGTGAGGTATCATTTTACTTGGGAGAGTGAGGGGAATGCTGGGAGGTAGGAAATGTGTGCTGGGGTGGTGATCCTGCAAAGAAAAGTGAAGAAAATATGTTTTTTTAAGCGAAATTTAAAGTTTGCAGAGAAGTCCCGGTAAGAAAATGTTGAGGGATGCAGGCAAGCCACATCTCCCTGGACTCCATGGATTGTCTAGTTTTAAAAAATTTCTGGGTTTGGTAGGTTTCCCTAGATGAAGGCCGCACCCGGGACCAAAAATTGAGGTCCCCCCCCCACAAACACAGGTAGTTTTGCAATAGATCGTTTTGATGTGTCCACACACTTATGTGATGTTCCAAACATTAAAATTGTGAAAAGAAACACACTTAGGTTATGTTAAAAAGACCCCTCTCCCACCAACCGAGTTGGTGGCATGCTTCATCATCGAGGTCCCACCCGAGACACCTAGAGTGTCACTGTTGTGCTGCAATGCCTGATTACAGCAGATCAGGTTTTGTCATTTTTACCACACATACTGGTTGGATTTGGCACGAGGGTGAGTGATGGTTCAATAGATAAAATTTTATTAACAGGAGATTTCACAAAAATGAAATGCACTGTTAATAACTGAAAGGCCAAAAAACTAAACCAATGACTCACAGCTCGTGAGCTGTAAAGCCACGACAAGGCACCATCCGCTTTACAGTCCATTCATACACCTTTCATACATGCACAAGACCATTCACGCCGCCAGCCACGAGCCCAGTACATTATAACACTCGCATCGACAGACGGCACCACTCAAGGGCCCATCACTTGCATACGCCCACATGCCTGATACAGCAATCACACCAGCTGATGGGAGTGTGTGGACTGGCGTTTGGCTCGCAGTGTGTTGCCGTAGGCAACAGCAAGTCAATATTTACACCGCCAGCTAAGCGCCACTCCACGCACAATACCATCACCTTTTTTTAAAAAACAAACAAACCACGAACTAATTAAAAATAAGTACAAAACTACGAACACAAAAGCTCTAACTAAATACATGACAGAAATGCCAACCATGAAACTGATTACCAAAAATATAAAATGGGCAGTTTAGGATCACAGTAGTTCCCAGTAATTCTTCTGGGTGTGGTCATTCCTGAAACAGCCACTCACACAGAGCCCAGGCATTGAAGGACAATCTGGGCAGTACATTTGAGTCTCCCTCCGGATACCTCTTCGAGCACAGAATCTACATTTCTTAGCCTGAAAGTCTCTTTTCGGCGTGGGAGGAATGTGCTCAGCAAAGTGGCGATCTTTGAACCTTGCCATATCCTTCACCACTGCTTCTCTAGGAACTCTTGCCTGTTCCACCACAATAAGGCTCTCTATCACTGACTCTTGATATTTCACAAATGTCATCTTTGACTCTGGAGACCTATCCTTGAACACAATTAAAGCATTAAAAGTTGCCAAGTAGAACAGGTGAATTGCTAACTTCTTATACCAAACGTAAGAGTTGCGAACAGAAGTATAAGGTTCCAACCTCTGATCAACTCTATCTACACCTTCCATGTGCCCTATTATAATCAAAAATGCACACAGGTTTGCGTACTTCGTCAACTTGGCCCCAAACAGTCACAGGGTAAGTACTCTCATCATGGATGGTACTTAGCATGTAGACATCCATCCTGTGTGTAAATTACAGAGCTAGCAGCTCATCATTCCGCAAGGCACTGCACTGTCCTCTATCATGTTTTTTATAGGCAAGCTCCCTTGGATAGCCTTTCCGGTTACAATGAATTGTGCCATAAGCAACAGTGTCCACTCTAAAAAATTCCTTGAACAACTGCACTCCAGTGTAGAAGTTATCTACATACAAATGGTGACCTTTGTTAAACAGTAATCTACCAAGTTCCCAAACAATTTTCTCACTAACTCCAAAAGTGGGCGGACAACCACGGGGGTCAATACTGGAATCCCTACCAGTGTAGGCCTGGAAATTATACAAATATCCTGTACTACTTTCAGACAGCATTTTCAATTTAATTCCATACCATTCCGTCTTGCTAGGAATGTACCGCCTAAAAAGCAAACAACCCTTGAAGAGGACAAAAGACTTGTCCACAGCTATTTCTTTGCCTGGAACATAGACCTCTGAAAACCGATCTAACAAATGATCAAGGACAGGCCTAATCTTAAAAAGATGGTCAGAACCAGGGTGATCTTGTGGCAAGGCTAATGCATTGTCAACAAAATGCAGCATCCTAATGGTTGCAGGAAATATAGCCGTTGCCATCAAGGGACTAGTAGACCAATAAGAAGCCAGTGGCGGCTTCCTTATCAACCCCATCAAAAAAGTCAAACCCAAAAACGTTTTTATCTCTTCCAAATTTGATGGAATCCACTGGGTAGCTCTACAGTGTGGCCTAAGTCTTGTAGCTTTGTCCGTCAAATATTGCTCCACATGCAAATTAGTCTGCTCAACAATCTCTTCCAAAAACACACCATCCATAAATAACTCAAAGAAATTGATAGGCAAAAAGTTATTCGTATTGACTCTACACCCCGGGAGACCAGTAAAGGCAGACAACTCTGGCTGTTCCATGTTTGGAGCAACCCAGAGTTCAGGTCTTCCAACGGGAAACCTTTCAACCCCTGGTTGCTGCACTATTGGTACATCACTGTCCTCCTCTAAAACAGGCCCTTCATCTGCACTGAGAGTGGCTTCCTCATCAGAAGTTTCCTCTCCGGCAGAAACTTCACTGTCCGAATCTCTCACGTCCTCCTCTGCCTCAGATGCAGAGTCAGTCTCATAATCATGATCAGACAGTGACTCAAAAAGCATACCAACAACCTGCTGAGCGGTCATCCTGCAGCTAGCCATGATCCTTCTGACAAAAAGTAACTGGACAAATGTAACCACCAACAACCAGCACTGTGTAAGATAAGTAATAAACAAAGTGTGGCTTTATCACAAAGAGTTATGTACTGAAAAACTCTACCACTTACTTGCCGGAAAAACCTACTCACCAGCAACTACTCTGCACAGACACAGCAATCACCAATGATATCCCACTAAAAACAAAAAAAGAAAAGCAAATTAGAAATAAGACAACACAAATATCATTGTGCACAAGTCTAAGGACAATTTCACACACAATCCTGCATTTCGTACTCCACGTACAAACAACACTCCTTTGGAGTAAATCATTTTTACTTACCTAAAACATGCAACTATGCAAACTGCAGGTCAACCACTGCCAAAACCACAAGGAGCCACAGCAAAGGAAGCAAAGGCTTTGAACTAGGAGGAGAAAGAAACTGTTATAATCACAAATACAAATACTTCGCCAGTTGACAAACACCCCACCATCAAGCATTTAGAAATTGGTGCCTGAGTGGATTCTGCCCCCCTCAGGACCCCCCCACAGAAATAAACTAAGAAAGAAAATGGGTAGATGGGCCTACTAAAAAATAGTCCTCTATGCCCCAAGGTGGGCAGAAAAGATCTTTAGTAGTGTGCCCCCATGGGGAGCGACTCTTGCCCGAGGGGCCTCCCCCATACAATAAACACGCACACACATTATCCCTGGTGCCTAAGCGGCTTCTGCCCCCCTGGGGGCAGATGGGCCTAAAAGAAATAGGCCGATCTGCCACCAAGGGGCAGAAATGGCCAACAGTTATATGCCCCCCTAGGCCCCCCCCCCCCACCCAGAAATAAACAAAGAAAAAAATCTCTGGCATTCCAGTGGCTTCTGCCCCCCTAAAAATAATCACTGCACAATATGCTGCAATACCATGTTTATGGTTTTTCACTGCTGGCAAAGGCAGTAGCATACATCTACTATGACGTTAGGTCTTTGAGGAGCCCTCCTGGTCCAACCAGTCTGAAATCCATTACACAGACTTCTGTCAAGGCACATTTGCATATTGCATGTTACCCTATGGGAACATACCAGCATTAGTGATCCAGACAACAATACAGTTAGGCACTCAGGCCAGGGGTACACAAATCGAAACATACAGGTTACATTTGCTACCCAAAAAGACTGTTGACCATATTTAAAGAAAATGTGTATGTCCACAACCATCTGTGGTTGCTTTTCGACTTACACGCTTCACACATTACCCATCTGTCTGTAGCTGACATGATGGGATGGTGGGCAAACATCTCCCTTGTCTTACTTTTCTGAAAAATGCCACGCATTGCTACTTCAGCAGTTTATTGTGCTTTGTTTCAAGCATTTGAGCCTACTTGCATTGCTCTGCAAAGCATGGTCAATATGTATTGTATCAAGTGTGGGCAAATGTAGTTTTAATATCAATCACCCTTGCAAGGTGTTACATGTCTGTTGTTTTGCAGATCACCAGAAATACATCAATACAATTTTTACAAATGACATTTTAACATCTACATATGAGACTAGGCCTTTGTCCATGATAACTGTCACCCAAGATCTGTCATGGCATGTGCTGCAACATCTACTCAAGCAGAGTGCTACTTTTCTGCAAGGTAGTCTGTATGTGTGACACACTACAATTATAGATCTCCTCAGGGACTCATTTTATGGTAGATTTCTGATCCATCATACACTGAGTGCCACATGAAACACACTTTGGTGGATCAGAGCACAACAGGACATTTTGCTGTGCTGCACTGCACTGCTTAAGAGAGGAAGCACAGGGATGGCCCATATACATATAGCTATGTGGAAATTCTGCCCTGTCCCTTTCATGCAGTGCAGTGCATCAAATTGGATTGGGGCATGTATTTTGTCTTAGTTGGAGACATGGCTGCATGTTTATCATTAGATCAGAAATCATGATTTATACATGTTGAGGCCTACATCTAGTTGCAAAGAGGTGGGTGACTAGATATGTACATTGACATTCACCCATACGCAACACAATTGATGATTTTCAAAAACATATTCATTGGATAATAAGTTGACATATCTTCTGTCCGTATTACCATAATTTGCGTGCTGTATGTCTGCATCACTGTCAGCAACCTCTTCCTATTCCTGTGGAATTTGTGGCTCATAATCGGCAGCACTTTTGTTTTTATGCAGATATTATGCAATATAGCACATGCAAGGATGATTTTGAATACCATAGAAGGTGAGTACAAGGGTATTCTGCCTGATGTATCCAGGCAGTGGAACCCGGACTTTAAGACCCCAAACATTCTCTCACCAACATTCCTTGACTCTTTCAGAGCAGAGTAAAATTATTTTGAGCCTCCACTGTGGATTGTTGAATGGGAGTATGAGCCATGGCTACAACCCATAGTCTTAGTCACCTGAAAAGTGGGACATATCAACATTCAATGATTGTGTACATTGTTACATAGACATAACTGAACATGTGTGTTATATATGAAGGCATACTGATACACATTTCTTTCACTTTCAACAGTTGTCTAGCTACTCTTGACCATTGCTTTACACATGTATGCATAAATTCTATGTGCCATTGTACATATTGTCCATGTTGTGAAACATAGAACACATCTGACTAGTGTCTTTCATGTTTGGGCAGTAAGTAATTTTGAATGTACGTTTCTGCTCTATGTTATTTGCACTCCATGGCCCTCATTACAACCCTGGTGGTTGGTGTAAAAGTGGCGGTGAGAACTCCCATAGACAGGCACTTTAGCACACTGACCGCCAGGGTGGAAACAACAGGCATCACAGTGGTAGCCGCCTACAGCCAGACGGAAGTCAATGTCCCGCCCACCGAATTAAGACATGCCATTCCACCACCTTTACCAATGACATCAAAAGCCTGGCGGAAACACTGCACAAAAGGGAAAGGACTCACCATTGGAGATACAGGGAACAACCACGCCGTCATGGAGCCCGAGCTGCATGTCTACCCCATGATCTTCTACGTGCTGCTCCACCACGAACACCAACGACAGAGAAGACGATGACGGTGAGTACAGCCACCTAGCACACAAGGGAGGGGGGAGGGAAATAAGAGTGACACACACATGCACCAGACACACCCCCAACACCATACACTCAATCAGCTGCAGTACTAAAACAAATTTACCCCGTACCTCAGATGAATAATGCAAGGACAACATGAATTTACTAAAATGAGTGTAATAAGATCAACACAGTAGAAATAAGAAATATGTAATGTAAGAGATATATACAATTGTACTGTTCAAGGGACACTATTCAGTCCTCTATGTGCGTGGGCCACAGGGCCACAGGCCAAATTCAAGGCCCCAGTTGTCATCTGCATCAACACGGAGAGAACACTGCAGGGGCATCAGCTGGTAAATAGGAAGGCACCTCAGAGGGACGGGGGGCACCTCAGCTGGGAGATGAAACAAGACCACTGGTTCTGGAGGGGGCAACATGCCCTGTGTGTGGTCCTGGGATTGCAAGGCCACAGTCTCTCAAGTGGGTGACTTGCCCACATGATCTGGAGCGGGCAACATCCCCTTTGCTCTGTCCTGGGGAGTGCAAGGCCACAGTCTCTCCAGTGGGTGACTTGCCCACATGCTCTGGAGGGGGAAACATGCCCTTTGCTCTGTCCTGGGGAGTGCAAGGCCAAAGTCTCTCAAGTGGGTGACTTGCCCACATGCTCTGGAGGGGGAAACATGCCCTTTGCTCTGTCCTGGGGAGTGCAAGGCCACAGTCTCTCAAGTGGGTGACCTGCTCACATGCTCTGGAGGGGGCATACTGCCCTGTGCTCTTGATCCTAGGGAGGCTGGGGTTGGTGGGTGTCTTACCCACTGTTTCTGGAGGGTGCATCATGCTCTGTGCTCCTGATCCTGGGGAGGCTGGGGTTTGTGGGTGTCTTACCCACTGGTTCTGCAGGGGGCATCATGCCCTGTGCTCTTGGTCCTGGGGAGTGCAAGGTCACAGTCGCTCAGGTGGGTGTCATACCCACTGGATTTGCGGGGGTAGGCTGCACAGCAGCCCATGGATGCAGGACTACATAACATCCGCCGGCGGTGACAGCTGCACAGTGGTGGTGGTGGTGCTGTTCCTGATGGTGGGGGGAAGCTCCAGCCCATCCCCTGCAGCCTCAGATGGCTGCTCACTGGTGGTGATGGTGCTGCTGCTGCTGGTAGGGGGAGGCTCCAGCCCATCCCCTGCAGCCTCGGATGGCTGCACAACCATGGTTGGTGGTATGGGCTCTGTCAGAGTCCCTGTCCCAGGCCTCTTGCCCTTCCTGCTTGCTGGTGCTGGCTCCTTGCTCTTCCTGCCAGCAACTGGGGCAGGCTCCTTACCCTTGAGGCTGCCTGGTGCAGGCTCCTTCACCCTCAGGACATGTGCCCTAAATCCTTTCCCACCACGAGTGGGTGTTGTGACTACTGGACACGTGGACTGGGTGGCTGAGGTACCTGCCTGGGTTTTGCCACCCAGGACAGACATGCAGGATGGGGGGAGGGATAGGGAAGAAGTCAATGGTGGATAGGAAAAGCTTTTTATGGACATTGGGGGGAGAGGGCGAAGGTATGGGAGCGGAGGAAGAGGGAGTAGTTGTAGGAGGTGTCTGTCTGCTGATTTTGGGTGCAGGTGCATGGGCTGGATGCTGTTGTGAGGTGGATGGCTGTTGGGTGTCTGAGTGCTTGCCTTTGTGTACTTTAGGAGGGGGGAACAGACACAATGGGAAAGGACACAGGGGATGTGTGCATGGCTGTTGTGGAGGTGTCTGCCATTGAGGTGTATGTTCTGCTAGGTGTGGTGGTGATGCTCGTAGTGGATGAGGATGTAGTGCATGCAGGTTGCAGGTGTGAGTTTAGACTGAACTGGGAGGGAGGTGGAGGAGGGGGAGACAGTGGAAATAGTGGATGTTGGTGTGTCTGCATCTGGATGGTCTTTGTGTGAGTGCCTATGGGATGTTGTGTGGTGCTTGTGTTTCCCTGTGCCACTCTTGTGTGTTGTCTTGTGTGCATGCTCGTCTGCCTGTGTGTTTGGGATAGGTTGGGGTTTATGGGAATGGGATTGGGATTGGAAAGAGGAAGTTGGAGGGTAGAAACAGGGACAATGGCTGCCATCAGAGAGGAGGCCAGAGCCTGAATCGGTCTCTGTTGGGCCGCTAAGCCAGAGTGAATGCCCTCCAGGAATGCATTAGTCTGTTGCATCTGGGCTGCCAGCCCCTGGATGGAATTCACAATGGTTGACTGCACTATAGAGAGAGAATTCAGGAGGTCAATAGCCTCCCAACTCAGGCCAGTAGGGCTAACTGGGGCAGGACCTGAGGTGCCTGGGACGAAGGTGATGCCCACCCTCCTGGGTAAGCGGGCATGGGCAACTCTCTGAGGGGCTGCTGGAAAGGCGGTGCTGGTACGGGGGATGGCTGTACCTGTAGCTGGGGTGGTCACAGAGGTGTCCTCCACCATCAGGTAGCTTCCATTGGAGAAAGTATCTGTGTCTGAACTGTCCCCTCCAGTCTCTGCTGTGGTGCTCCCCTCGCCCTCCATCCCACTGGTGCCCTCACTGTAAGTGGACTCCACCTCCTGGGTCCTGTGGGATGCAGCTCCCTCCGTGGCTGGTGCCTCTGCTCCTCCGCCAGATGATGCTAATGCACAAAAGGACAGGGTGACGAATCAAAAAGTGGGGGAAGAGACAAAGGATACATATGGTTAATGGCTGCACCAACACCAGCGTTGGCGTACTCTGCACCCTCACACACAGGAAACAGGCCTACGCACTATGTATTGCACTACCAGTGATATTGCTAGCCACCAAGGCATAAGGAGGGGCACACATCACCAAATGCAGCACACCTGGAACCCACACAGCCCTGACCAGGAGTTGATGCCTACGAGCTAGGTAGCAGGATTATCCCTTCAGGACCCTTGACACCAGGCGACCTACTCTGCAATGTCAGGCCTGGCCTAGGGCCACCCACTGATACACAACCCCACCCGGATACCACCCTACCATGAGAAAGTTGTAATGATTGGCACTGTTCTCATCACCTTATGGCTGCTGTGATGCCCTCAAGCGCCCATCCAGCTCAGAATAGTCCACCACCAGTATGCAGGGCATCAGGGGGGTCAGGGTTCGACGGACACCCCTTCCTTGTTGGGAGGCCATCCCCAACTGGGCCTTCACTTGTCTTCCGTGCCCAGTGTCTCAGATCCTCCCACAGTTTCCAACAGTGGGTGCTCCGCCTGCCGTGGACCCCCACACGTCCTTGGCGATGGCACAACATATACCCTTCTTTTGATGGCCACTGACCTACAGAGGGAATACACACAAGAAAGTAGTATCAGTAAGACAGTTCTGCCTGTTACACTTATGGCCCACCATACCCCTTCACATCACCATTTACACACACATGGCCCAGCACACAACCTAAACGCCGCCCAGGGTATGTTCACCCCCCTCCCTTAAACGAGACCTTCACATACTACTCCATGCATTCATGCACCATGCATCGTGCCCACAGTGTAGTCACCTGTTAGTCTGGAGGCCCAGACAGCAGTCCGTACTGGTGTAGGACCCCATCCACCAATCTCTCCAACTCGCCGAGGTGAAGGCAGGGGCCTTTTCCCCAGTCACACGGGCCATGGTAGATTCAAGACACAGGTCACAGTAGCACATGCAGTGTAGGTCCTCTACTGTTGAAGGTCAGGTAGCAAGTGAGGAATCAGATTGAAAATGGCGATCACGTCTGCGGCAGTGCATACTGTCACCGCCAGCATACATCACCATTGGCCACTGTACCCCTTAGGGCCCAATGTTAACCAATAAGGAGGTGCACGGCGGTTCCCGACCACCTCCTGCAATGGCACACAACATCAACAGGATTACCTCACTTCCACCTGTCCCTCCACACAGGACAGGCAGATGCCATTTCAGGGGGGGGGGCAGGCCCTGGATAATTACTGTGTCACTGTTTAAATTTGGACATACAGGAGAATTCTCACTGACCCATTACAATTTGACAGCATGCATAGTACTGTTATAGTCACATTGTTTAGTTTGTGACCGCCTCCTTACTCTTGTGTCCCTTAGATTGCTACCGCTGCGGATGAATAGGAGATGGAGACATACCCCCGTGTACAGACCCCTGGTGGACTTGGCAACAATGGAGGACAGGCACATCATCCTCACCCATAGACTTGACAGGGCCACAATCACAGAGCTGCGTGCCCAGTTGGAGCCTGACCTGATATCTGCTATCCGTCACCCCACTGGGATCCCCCTCTTGTGCAAGTTGTATCAATGCTCCAGTTCCTGGCAACTGGTTCTTTCCAAGTGACAGTGAGCTTGGCAGCAGGAATGCCACAGCCAATGTTCTCAAACGTGTTGACCAGAGTGTTGTCTGCCCTGATTAAACACATGTGCAGCTACATTGTATTTCCCCAGGATTTGGCCACAGTGAAGGCTGACTTCCATGGAATGGGACATATTCCCAGCATAATTGGGACGATTTTGCATTCCCCCTGTCAAAATGAACAGGTGTTCAGAAATCGTAAGAGTTTCCACTCAATGAATGATGGTGTGCTTGGCTGACCAGTACATCCCCCATGTCAATACAAAGTCAACTGGGTACGCGCATGATGCCTTTATCCTGAGGAATAGCAGCATCCCAAATGTTATAGGCCAACTACATAGGCACAGGGTGTGGCTAATAGGTGAGCACTGGGCCCACCCAGTACATGTTGGTGTATGGGTATGGTGTGGGCCATATGTGATAGTTTGCGGCTAAATGTTGTCCCTTAAATTTGCAGGTGACTCTGGTTACCCCAACCTATCATGACTACTGACCCCTATGAGGAATGCCAGGACAAGGGCAGAAGAACTTTACAATGAGGCACATGGGCGAACCAGGACAAGGATCATAGAAAGAACCTTTGGCCTCCTGAAGGCCAGGTTTCTGTGACTCCATCTAACAGCTGGCTCCCTGTGCTACTCACCCAAGAAGGTCTGCCAGATAACAGTGGCTTGCTGCATATTGCACAACCTTGCCCTGAGACGCCATGTATCTTTTCTGCAGGAGGAGGAGGCTTGAGATGCCAGTGTGGTAGAAGTGGACCCTGTGGACAGTGAGAATGAGGAGTCAGAGGATGAGGATGAGGACAAAAGAACAGCAGTGACACATCAATTTTTCCGATGACACACAGGTAAGACAGTGTTACTTCACATTTCATTGTCATTATTTTGAAACTCTTTGGCACTGACATGCTGTTATTTCCCCACTTCTATTCCCACTTACTGTACCCTTTGGCAATTAATTTTACAGATGTTGGTACCTGACCACAGCTCCTGTCCTGGTATGATCACTGCAGCCAACTATGGGTCTTTCTTATTTGCTCATTTACTGTATAGTTGAATAGCAATGTTTGTACCTGGTTAAACGTATACATAGTTGAAAAATGTGACATACTCCATACTTGTATTTTTTCCAATGGTGTTTATTGAAGTACTAAGAAAAAGAAGGGCAAGTGCAATAGGATGGGGTGATGATGGAGGGAATTCCAGGGTATAGTTCCAGTCTGTAGCACAGATGCATTGTCAATGGGGACATAGGAAGGCGTGCAATGGCAGTTCAAGGTGGACAGGGTGACAAAGTGGGACACAAGGTTGACAATCAGGAGAGTTTCATTTCCTGGCGGGGGCTTGGCAATAGTCACTGGCTTCTGCCTGGATCGCAGAGAATGTTTGTGGGGTGGTTCTCCTTATGCAGGGGGAGGGGTGCTGGTGGCTTGTGAGTACTGTGGCGAGGCCTCCTGTCCGCTAGCGGCAGTGGAGGTGGAAGGCGGTTCAGATGTCTGGCTAATGGCAGGGGCCCACTGGTGTGAGACTGCCTCCATCATTATGTTGGCCATCTCTGCCAGCACCCCTGCTGCGGAGGCCAGGGTGGTGTGATGGACTGCAAGTCCTCCCTGATCCCCTGGTACTGTCCCTCCTACAGCCACCTGTTCTCCTGCACATTGTCCAGGATCTGGCCCATTGTGTCCTGGGAATGTTGATAGGCTCCCAGGCTCTCGTGGGTGCCTCCTGGAGAGTTGGTTCTGTGGGCCTGTCCTCCCCCTGGTGCACAGCAGTCCTCCCAGTTTCCCTGTTGTCCTGTGCGTCTGTCCCTGAACCTTGTGCCCACTGCCACTGACCCTAGGTCCCTGATTATCTTGGGTATGAGGTGTGCCCTCGGGTCCATGTAGAGGTGGACACACTGCTGATTGACGTGTCCTGGGGACAGAATTATTGGTACTCTGGGTGGGTGCTGTGGTGGTGTATCCAGATGAGGGAGGCTTTGTGGTGGTGTGTGACTGGGCTTGAGTAACGGACTGTCCAGAGGTTCCTGATGGGCCAGGTTGGTCATCCAGATCCTAGCGACAAGAGTTGCTGTCATCACTGTGGGCCTCTTCAGTTGGGGGACTGGATATTGCTGGTACTCCTCTCCGGTGACTCTGGCTGGGATATCTGTGGGGATGTAAATGATGTGTTATTGTTTCTGTGTGTGACATATTGTGCATCAGTGGGTTGCCCTCTTTGGTTGTAATTTCCCTGGCAACTGTAATTTGTGTCAGGTGGTATGTGGTGGGCTAGCTGATTCTTTCTAGTGTGCATGCTTTGGTGATAGGTGTCCATGCAGGGCTGCGAGTGATGCCCATGGATTGGTAGAGCATGCAGGGCTTAGCATTGGAATGAGTGAGATGTGATGGTGGGATGTGTGGGAGGTGGTTGAGTGATGGGAGTGAGGGTGAGGGTATGTGATGGCGTGCAGGATAGGGGGATGGTAGTAGTTACCAGAGTCCAGTTCTCCTCCTACTCCGGCCAGGCCCTCAGGATGAATAATTGCCAAGACTTGCTCCTCCCATGCTGTTAGTTGTGGGGGAGGAGGTGGGGATCCACTGCTAGTACTCTGGATAGCGAGCTGGTGTCTTGCTGCAATGGAACGTACCTTTCCCGTAGGTCGTTCCACCTCTTCCTGATGTCACCCCTTGTTTTTGGGAGCTGTCCCACAGCATTGACCTTGTCCACGATCCTCCGCCATAGCTCCATCTTACTAGCTATCAATATCTGCTGCACCTGTGCTCCAAAAAGCTGGGGCTCTACCCCAATGATTTCCTCCACCAAGACCCTTAGCTCCTTCTCTGAGAATCAGGGATGTCTCTGTGGTGCCATGTGTGTTATGTGAGGTGTGTAGGTGTGGGTGTGTTGGGTAATGTGTTGGGGTGTATGATGTGGGGTGCGTGAGTGGCGTATAGGTGTGAGTAGTGTGTGGCTTTGGTTCTGTCAGTGGTTTTGCTATCTTTAACTGGTGGCAATTGTTTGTAATGGTAAAGGGTTGTGGGTAATGTAGGTGTGTGTTTTATAGTGGTGTGAGTGGGTGCATGTGGTGTGTGTATGGGTGTCAGGTGTGTGTTATTTAAATTGACCAATGTAATGTTGTTTTGTATGTGTGTGTGTATTTTGAGTGCAGTGGTATGTACTGCCAATGTTTTACTGCCATTGGATGTCCGCCATGGTGATTGATGGATCATAATGTGGTTGGCGTTGTTCTGTTGGCGTAACAGTGTGGGTTTGGATACCGCTAGTTTATCATTGACCTTTGGTGTAGTGGAATTGGGTATGTGGCTGAATAGTGATGGATTGGTATGTGTGTGTGTCATAATATGGTGGACTGATATCAGCGGCGGTGGCAGAATGTTGGTGGCAGTCAGCATGGCAGTAAGTGGAATTTACCACCAATGTCATAATGAGGGCCTATATGTCTGCAAAGTAACAAACACATGATCAGAATCTCTTGCATACATTCTGACCTATATAAGTTGTGAGAGTGCAAACATGTTTGGCACTCACACATACATTTGTCCTTTTGACACCTATGATGCCCTTGCTTGCCTACATGACATTTGCACAGCTGTTAAATTCTTAACCGAAATTAGCACGGCTATTTGCTTTGTAAATGTAAGCAATTTCGAACATGTGACATGGATATATATTTTTTTTTTTTCAAACATCAGCTAATGCTTTTTGTATGGCATCTTGTCAAGTTGAACTGAAATTGACACATAGGCATGCCAATGTAGGCCTTTTTCATATGGGGCAGCATGATATAGATAACGTTATACTACAGATCTATACACAACACTTTTGGTTTTCACACATGCATATGTGACTTTACCTTGTAGGTGATTTAGTACTTTTATGCCTTCATTTTGACATCATTGATGTAGCAAACAATGGTTCAGTTTAGGATCCTGATTACACTGTGATACCTTACCTTGGTTGCATTTCCTACTATGTTATTCCCTAGTGTATGACATATTTCACAGCATATTCTTTGTGTCATGTTTACATTGATAGATTGAGATGCAGGAAATGTAGGCAAGTTGAACAACTAAATTGGTCATCTTTCACACTACTGAAGTATGTTAATGTGGATTATTATCTATGTGTATGTTTGGACCTAGAATGTCGGAATGGCGGAAGCTTAAGTGTACTTTGTTCTTTTGTTATCACATATGTAGCTAGAGTTGACATTTACACATTTTTGATGCTACACTTACAATGCATAACATACATGGAATTTATATGTTCTTCTTCCATTGGTGCTCCTGATGCTTTGGTCAACCTACATATTTGCTGCCATGTGTGACAAAATGACTTAGAAACACATGATTTGTTTAACACCAATTATTCTAGCTAATAACTCAAAATTGATACCGTATTGAACATACACACATATCACATTTAGCTAATATGTATCCTTTCTACTCATACTGAATTTAATTGTGAACCACAGTATGTGTGTGTTGATTTGGTAAACAGTGCATAAAATGTGGTTCTGTCTAATCACACAGTGTGAGATAGAACACTACTTGTCACTGTTGGATTTTTGCTACTTCCATTGCAGGATAAGTGAGAGAATGACACAATGGGACATGATTATTTACATTTTGGAGTAAGATCTTTCCACTATGGACAGGACAGGAGATCCATACACAAACACAGAGATGTCTATTTTGTCACACCTTGCAACATCTTTGTTAGCATGCTTCTTTTTTCCTTACCAAAGAGTAGATTATTCCCATATCTGCCTTTCTGAAAGCGTTCAATGATTGTACTGTGGCAGAAGATAAACATATCATGTACCCTTCCAGAATATTTATCCAGCTCATTTATGAACATTCCCTGATTGTCCAATATGGCTTGGCATGGATGGAGTAGGTGTGCTTGAACTTGCTATAAAGGTGGGAAGTTACAGGAAGGGAGGCAACAATTGCACATGTGTGCAACCAATTGCACCAAGACCTTTAGAAAATCCAGCTATGACATAGAATCCTTACTTGGTATCCAGTTGTGTTATAGTTTTGGGGAAGAGAAGGTACTTGGGTGTGAGTTTCATTGTGGCATCCAAAACAGAGGGGAGAAATACAGAAAATGCTCCCTGTGAAATTCCTACCAATCTGGCCGTTGTGACTTGGAAGGAAGTGATGGCAGCATGTGGAGCACAACCATCATTTTGACATGTGGTGGGATATTATTAGGTGTTGCAGTTCGTAGCTGTAGACCTGGCTCAGTCTTCTCCAGCAATTCCATGTTTTATTCCTTCTTGAGTCTGTAGAACTGTATTAGATCCACCTCCCTGAAGTCAATGAGGGATATGCTTTGAGGAAAACACACTTTCTCCTCCTTAGCTGACTACGTGGTGGTAGTCTCATAGTTACTCTGAGTTGCAGGATGATGACATCCATGGTGTAGCTGAGCTTGCCAAAGTGTTTTCCGATGGGATGTTTTTATACAAGTACCACTGCGCCATTTCCTATGCCTGTTTTGCCAATGCTCTGCAATTATAGTGTATTTCTAGCTTTGCTTTGTGCTACCCCGTAGTGCTGTGCTGAACCCATAAATATCACTACACTACAGCTGTGTCAGATTTTAGAGGAGAACACCTGAATTTTCATATATTAAATAATGTGTAACTCTACTACATTCAGCGCAGATTTTGCCCCATGCAAGCCTTAACAAAAGACACATTGTTGGAAAATGGATTACTGGTAAGGGCAGGTAAGTACCTACACTTAACAATAGGCCACTAACCTCCACTTAGGTCCAGTTAGGTCCCAAAAAATTAAACCCAGCCCAACCCTTGGTAGCTTGGAAACGAGTGACAAGGCTTAACTTGCATTTAAAAATTCACGAAACAGTAAATAAGTAAAACACAAAACACAATAAAAATCCAACACCACTTCATACCAATAGATTATATTTTTATCTTTAAAATGACACCAAAATGAATAAAATTGGTTAGGGGAACCAGAGATATCAATTGTTAAAGAATTAATGTTTTCTATCGCATAGAAGCAACTAGCGCTCAAAGGGTTAAAAAAGGTCACAATGGAAAAGAACAAAGTCAAGAGTTCAGGCTACCCATAAGGTAACACTGTCACACTTACTTTCAGAAGTGTTTCTTGATTCAGGAACGTGGTCCACAGCACCAGCCAAGGATTCAGAGGCTCTGGTTTGTGTCTTAGTGTCTGGGACTACAACTCCCACAATGCATCCCTTCAACTTATGGAGTTGCTCCAAACTTCTGGATCTTCTTCCAGAGGTCCTTTTTGGGTCCTTGAAGTGTTTACAACTTGATCCAACGTTCCAGAAGCTCTGAGTTGTGCCTTGGAAGTTGGGACTACAATTCCCAGAATGCACCTGGTCAGAATACTCAAATGGCCACTGGATGTTGGGTAGCTGGGCTGTGCTTGCAGGACCTGGTGCAGGGGACTCTGGGCAGTTCCTTTGTACCTGTGGCAAACAGGGAGTCCCTTTTTAAAGCAGTAGAAGACAGGCAAAGTCCTTTTTGTGGTAAAGCCATAGTGTGCAGCTGGTGGGGAAATGAGGTGTGGGTGCAGGTCGACCAGTTTTAGGCTTGCTCCTGGGTGAAAAACAGGGGGGTCCTGGTTCTCCTATCAGGTGCAGGGTCCTTCCCCCTGCGACGACCACTTCCTCGGAAGTGTGGCAAAAGTCAGTCCCAGAGAGCAACATTCCTCAAAAATCCATCATGGTTGAAAGTGATTTTTGGATGTTACATTTGGCTGAGTCCACCCATTGGTGTGGCTAAAAATCGTAAACACACCCTTCTCCTGCCCTCTCCTAATCTAATCAGGGGGGTACCTAATTGTCTGGGTTTTCAGGATGTGAGGGAGGTGCTGGGCTACCCTAAATGTCCTTCCCTGCCTTTGAAGACAGCCCTCCCACCTTTCTGCTTCTCCATCTGCTGAGGGAAGATCTCCTCCCTCAGGCACATCTCTTTGTGTTCAGCCCAGGCTACTTCACACCTCATCTAGGCATCCTGGCCAGGCTGCCAGAGGCTTGCCAATCAGAACAGAGCACTACACAGCTAGCGTTTGCAACTTTTTAGGTAGAGTTCAAAACTCTTTACCTGAAGAAGTTATATTAAATCCAACAATTGTAAGTTATGGGATTTATTATTACAATTAATTTGATACCAAACTTGAGGTATCTGCCACACAAGGGGATTTTATAAATTAAAATAAAGTCTCCCCAATCTATCCTATGGAAGCCATTCACTACAATGAGGGAAAACAAATTTGGCTGTTTTACCTCGCCAGGGCTTAGCACACAATTTTGATAAGGTCCCTGCTTATAGTTACATGGCACCCAGCCCTAGGGGCACATAGGGCACACCTTTGGGGTGACTGATATGTAAACATAAGGGCCCATATTTATACTTTTTGACGCAAAACTGCGATAACGCAGTTTTGCGTCAAAAAAATTTGCGCCGTCTAACGGCATTTTGAAGCGCCATGCGGGCGTCAAATTTATACTTTGACGTACGGCGGCGCAACCAACAGGTGGGAGTCATTATTTCGTGACGCACACAGCGTCGGTCTGTCGTAAAGGAAACCAACGTAAATGCGACGCACATCACTGTGGGTCGATTTACTACAGCGCAATTGTGAAAACGCTGTTTTTTTTCACGCTATTGCGTTACATTTTTGCGCGAAAACTGCCCTTTCAGCAGAGGAGAGCCAAAATGGATCCCAGATGCCCCAACAGACCCCAGGAGGATGAGAGCAGACCAGGAACCAGCCAGGAGGATCCATACAGGAACCAGGACATTTAAAAAAAAAAAAGAAAGTGTCGCTTCAGTGAAGAGGAGCAGGAAATCCTGGTGAAAGAGGTGACGGAACACCAGCACCAACTTTTCATCTCCTCAAAATTGCCACTCAGTAGGAGAGAGGCCATCTGGAAACAAATAGTGGACAAGATCAACAGTGTGGCTGAAGAACGCCGCACAGTCACTGTGTGTAAGAAACGCTGGCATGACTGCAAACGTAGGACAAAAGAGAAAATGGCCAGGAACAGGAAGGCAGCAATGCAGACTGGAGGGGGGAGTCCAGCACAACAGGAGGCCCTGGACCACATGGAGGAGATGGTCGCAGCCGTCATCACGGAGGAGATCGTCACAGGGATTCAAGGACTGGACAGCGCAGACTACCACGACACAACGCAGATGCAGGGTAAGTCGCATGGGGAATTCAAATGCAATAATGGGGACTGTAAGCAGGGGGGGGGATACCTACTACACAATGCATGTAAGTTAGCACATATATGAAGTGGCATGGGTAAAGGGGCACGGCAGGGGGGCATGCCCAGTACTGACCGAAGCTGGGGCACGACAAAATACAGCAACAACAACAGTCCCATGGGGACATCCTGTAATTACAACAAGAGAGCCAAGGGAAAGCAGTGACAGGTGGGAAGGCCACTACCTCAAATCCACATCCAGGCACTTGTAGTGAAAAATCTAATCTACATCAACTAGGTCCCTATCTGTAATGCAGTAGCAAAAACAACAACTGCAATGTAACTGCCACAACAGTTGACAATAACACCTCTCATCTCTGTGCAGCTATAGTACCCCCCCCCTGGAACATACATACCTAAATTAGGGGGTGAGGATGACATCCGCAACTACTCCTAGAAATAAGACAAAGGTACCAGTACACTCAAATGCCGAATGTCCATACCTGACACATACATAAGCCTAAGTAACCAGCAATAGGAGCCACACAGCACTAACGACACACACATGCTGCATACGTCAGGGTCCCTCACGTGCCTGGCTAACAAGGCTACATCACTAATGTCATACTGCTCAGACAACAACATTGAGGAGGGGACACAGGCAACTGATCACTGAAACACACCTGCACAGTCTGACAAACAAATAGGACATTCATACGATAAACAGGCCAATCCAGTAAGACAGACATGACCCAACATCATCTTCAAACATCAGCAATGTTTACATCCATACCACATCCTAACATTGACATGCATAGGTAATGCCACGTAACATGTACAGTTCATGCAATGTGAATAAAAAGTGTATGGGACAGGGCCTGAGAGGCAAGTGTGCTGGCAGGGCAGTCACAACACCCACAGTCAGTCAAAGTGTATTGTGGCAAGTGAAACGTATACATTGCGCATTAGCTTCAGGCTTTAGGCCTTTGTGCATCTTACCCTGAATGTACTTATACTCATTTGCTCACATCTAAGAGCCTTAGAGCACTTTGCACTAAATGATTCTCATTGCCCTTCCTATCAGTTAATGTAGCAAATAGCCAGTCTTAAGGTGTGGTCAATTAGTCAAATCACACTGTTTTGCCTACTTCTGCACTGGAGTTTGCCAGAACATATTCACTCTGTGCCCCAGTCAAGGATACAGTCTGATATGTTGCTGATAGATGTGGTAGGGGTTAAGGTTTGGCATTCCTGCGTAGGGAAACTTTGTCATCACCATGACATATGACTTTTAAAATCACTTCCTTGTCCCAAGACACGCAAGAGGGAGTTTCCAAACAGAAAATCACAACTAGATGCTGCCTGCCTTGCTGCTGATGCACAACCAGATCACAGCCCATTCCTCTGATATGAGGGATGATGTCTCCCCTGTGATTCTGACAGGCAAGCTCCAAACTTAACATGCTGTGCTATACATAGAACAAGCAGAGGGAGAGTAGAAACTGTTAGGCACCATGATAGCTGTGTACTAATGTATTACTCTCCTGCGGACTATTTCAATTCTAACAGTGTGTATTGTTTGGGTTATTGGGGCTCACACCTAAATTTCTATAAGTCAGTTGTACAATGAAACTTCATATTAAACAAATACTGTCTTTGTCCTTTGTGTATGGGAACATACCGGAAAAGACATAATTGTGTAGGATCTGAGTGACCACGACTTCCCTGAGAAGTTCCAAAGATGTCATGCGCTCGGATGTCTAAACATTCCTTTGATGTGGGAGACCAGAGGCACTGCTAGTTAGTCTGAGCAAAATGAAATATCTGGGTATCAGAGTTATTTACAAGTGGGTCAGACTTAGTCCCCCACACCATTAGCTATCCTGCTGCTTAGAAAGCCAAGAATCACATGTAGGATAATGAGAGCACACCCAACAAAATGTCCCTCCATAACAATAGTTAAACACCGAGGGAGGAGTAGGACAAAAAAAAAGCCTATTCCTAAATTATTACAAAGCAACACCTAGAGGCGACCTGGCAGACATGTCTGATAGCTCCATATCATACATGTGACACACAGGTGGGCCATAGGCCTACAACAATGCCCTATGACGGACAGCAGATACCAAGACAAACACAGAGTACAAAGTTAAGGCATCCAAAGGCTTGTATCTTAGTGCAAAATTGTCACAACACAGACACACTAATTGTACCCTGTTTCATTGCAGGGGAACACGGATCTCCTGCCGATCTGCCTGTCCATGAGTTCCCTGATGACATGGATGACGAGACCATCAACCTCCCACCAGAGACCATTCAAATGGTCCTTGAAAGCCTCCAAACCCCACCTTCAGTCACAAGGAGGAGCACAGAAGAAGCAGCCACCACAGGAGAACCACCCGCCACCCCAATTGTAAGACCTGCCAGCTCCAACACAGCTGAGGACTCTGACGACACTGGCACCAGCTTTGAAAGAACAGTTGTTGGGGTCCAGCGGGAGCTGGCCAAGGAGGTGCGGGTGGGGATGCAAACTATGGCAGCCAGCCTTGAGGGGTGCGTTTGTGCATGTTGTCAACTGCAGATCAGGCAGCTGCAATGCAAGCACGAACATCGCTCTTGGAGGAACTTTTAAAAACACAGAAGGAAATCTGCACAGCTGTCATCCAGTTGACACAACAACTCCAACTGCAAGCCAGTCAACGTGTGCACGAATGCAACTTAGAACCCCTCAGGGCCGACCTGGCTGCCTACAATCGTGATGTGGCTGCCATTCTGAAAAACCAGCAGGCCCTCCTTGCTGCAGTACTGCCCTTCATTACTTGACAGGGAGCAGCCCCCGGGATGTCTGCCTCCATGTCTTCTAACACTGAGGCGTGTGTTGCCCCTTTACAACCAACAACCACAAGGACACACCAGGCAACACACACATCAGAAGAAGAAGACATGGAACAGATTACATTCACACGCAAGAGTACCCGGAAGCCCTAGTCCCTGCACCATGGCCTACTCTGAGCAAGGTCCTACGTTTTGACACATGCCAGTCTCACTACAACTACACTCAATGACTGTTCGGCAATCCACTGTATGACTTGTCCCTATTGCCAGTGAATGTCTCTCTCCTACTATTTGGCAATTCCTGTTCCTCTGCACTGTCTGTGACATCACCCCAGCATGTCAGGAGCATCATTTACACCCAGTCTGTAGGATCACCATGTAAGAATGCACCAGAACGGACTCAGCTAACATTGTGAATGGACATTTTGCACTACACCACCTATAAATAAATATCACTTGCACACCTATTGTGTCTCTGTGTTATTTCACACTTCAAATGTGCAGTACATAACTCCAAAGTGGCTGTGTGGCAACCATGTAGATTCTCTATACTACTGTCCTGATTTCATGTATACTGAAACATCTGTGCATCGGCCAGGATTGCATCATAGCCTTACTATACTGAGGAAAATAACTGATGAAGGGACTAAGCACACACAATCATGCTGTGTTGGACAGAATGATGCACCATCTATAGCTATTCTAGACAACTAATGGTGGCTGAGAAATGTAGGCACCATGCAATACTAAAATTAGAATTAATGCTGTAAAATGTAAGGAATCATAAACAAACTACACTGCATCAATCACCCTTACGGCGTATACTTCCATGAAGGAAATTCATGCTGAATCAGTACACACATGATGTAGGTCAGCAATGACAGCAACAAGAGAAGAGTGTGAACAAATCCTCATCTACAAAGATCTCCCTGAACTTCACACTGCTGTCCGACCTATCTATTTACCTGCAAAAACAAGTCTGGAAGCACTCTTTGTGAAGTAGGATACATGACAACCCAAAACCTTGATGATCAATGCACACTACCAATGGTGGGTCTCCCACATGGTGGATACTTACCAAGTTAGCACACGGGTAGCTGGCATGTTAAACCTCAATAGCCTGGGGATAGCGAGCATAGGACACAAATGTCATACTAAAATATTCTGCTACACTGATGTCAAGGCCATGATAATGTAGCACCTAACGCATCATGTAAAGGGTTGACTAAATTTTTATTTCAAAGAAGTAATAAAAGAGGCAACTAAGGGAAAGGTAAACCTACACTAATCTAACCTGACTACTACTAACCCACAACTGTCCCTAACTAACCTAAGCTAAACTTACAATCTAAACATCAACCCCCCACCCACCATTATGAGACAAGACACATGCAGGACAACACTTACTAACCTACACACATACTATACTATCCTATACAAACATATATTTTTTTGAGCATTTTATTTTATTTTATTTTAACAGGAATCCCAACATTGCCCCCCACCCACCCACCCACACAAAAACAGAAGATAGAAAGAATAAGGACCCCCCACCCTCTTACCTAACACTAACTAAGCTATTTACCTACACTTATCCTATAACTAACCCCCCAAACCCAACTAACAGTATAAAATAGGAAAGAGGTGAGAGGGGAGGGGTAAAAGTTCAGGAGGGCAAACGTACTACAGATTTGCCCTCCGTAGTGTGCGCCTGATGGAGCGCACCTTCTTTTTGACCTCATTCATGTCCTCAGTCAGGTTGTCCACCTTTCTAATCAACTTGTCCAATTTTCGGGACAATGCCTGGAAGGCCACTGGGTTGATAGGAGGGTCAGTGCTGGTTTGCGTGCCGGTGGAGGTGGATGTTGTGGCAGGAGTTGTGTGGCCACGGGACAGTCCTGCTCCCACCACACGGCTGGGTCCAGGTCTGGAGGAAGATGCTTGGTCCGTTGCTGGGTCCACTTGGGCAGACCTGGTGGATGTAGTGTCGGTGGCTGTTGGTGGCACCGTTGGGGGAGCCTGTGGTGTGGCCCACCACGCCCCGGAGGCCCGATCTGAATGGTACTTGCGGGCCATCCTCCGATACCCACACTGCACCTGCAGGATGTGCCTGTATCTCATCGCACGGCACTCAAAATGGTTGAGATCAGCGGCACTCAGGTTTGCAGCTGTGAAGAGAAAAGGCAAATATTTAGTTTTGGATTTCCAGTGGGTGGAATACCACAATGGGTCATTTGTCCATTACTGGAAATGTATTGGTTGCAGCAATTGTTACAACATAGTTCACGGAAAGGCTCAGAGGAAGTACATGTGAAGCATGCATACATAAGGGCATATCACACCTAGCATATCCATGTCTCTACATGATGTATGACATCACCCTAAACTACTCATCCAAATCATACCTAGGGCATTTGACATTATGGCACCACCTCTTCCGCATACTGACTTCACTACATATGTCATTCAATGTGATAACAATCACACTCCTCACGCATTTGGAATTAGTTGTGTGCTAAGATTGAACCCCTGGCCCAGAATCATATGTCCACACTAGGGGCCAGATGTAGGAATTTGGAAAATGCAACTAGCAATTTGCAATGCAGAACGGTGTCTCTGACACCGTCTGCGAGTCGCTATGGGGTCCCTAAGACCCACCTCATGAACATCAATGATGTGCGTTCCAAGTTGCACCACCTTAGCGACTATGGGCACTCACGGGGATGGAGGCCTGCTGGGAACAGCAGACCTCCATGGACGTGACTGCTTTTAAATAAAGCAGGTTATTTTTCCCCAAGTGTAGGCCGTTTACCTGAAAGGAAAATGAGCTGCAATTATTTAAAAATCACAACAAATTCAATCTTGGATCATTTCACTGTAATTAGTGGTCCCTTAGACCACTGGCTGTTTTGTGCAGGATTATTTTGGTCCACTCACAAAGGTGAAGGGTTACAATGGGGACCCCTTCCAGTTAGCAAGTGGGTTACCATCCACTTCAAGTGGATGATAACAGCGACTCACTTTGCAACCACGTACTCGGTTGCAAATGGGATTGCCTACCACTGTGAGTTGCAAGTAGGTCTGGTAAACCCCTTAATATTTAGCAATTTGAAAAGCATTTTGCTAATATGTTCATGACCACCAATAACAATTTGGAATCGGAAGCAGACGTTTGCAACTCACAAACAGAAATGTATGCCATTTGCAACGTGTAGACATTTTGCTACATCTGGCCCTAGGTACTCACTCAAGTCACAAAAGGTGTCAAGTACGTGTAACATACTGGTTGCTACAGTCCTAGGTACCCTGTTTCACAGTAACATCCCAGTCTTTGTGGGTGGTGTGGGAAGAACAACCAACAATCCCATGTTCAATGCACACCCAGGAGTGTTTAGAAAGTTCCACAAGTATGTGCCTTCACACACAACACCTATGAAGGGCTAGCAACACGTTGTAGTCAGCCAAACATTGTCACATCCCAGGTCCACACATGTCAAAATGATATGACTTAGGCCAACATGACATACTATCAGTGAGGCATGTTTTACAACACACACAGAGGAGGTAGAACATCCATTCTGATGATTCCACAGAACACCTAGGCCATTGCACTCAAGTCACACACACTTCTAGTTCACCTTGTGGAAGTACATGCCCCCGGAAGATCCGACCTACAGTGTACACAGTCCATCCTCAACTAGGAAGAAGCACTTGTCATCAAAGCCATGTGCCTAAGCTATCTGGGAGACTGTCAGTCTGATATGCAGACTCAGTTCATGGCAAGTCCCTGACCAAGTCTAACATTGACCAGTGTATTCCAAATGAGTCATACCATTCCCCATTGCCGCACAACTGGAATGACCTACAGCCCCTCAAACTGAGAGATGGCTAGGTATTGCTTTACAGAAACAGAAGTCCTATTTGATATCACACTAAAACAACAATGCCAATGAACGGCGAGCGCATCAAATCATGAATTCTCTTGAACACACAGTAATCCATCATGCTTCTTTACCAAACAATGAAAATGGCACTCAGGCGACACTCACTGTAGGTATCGGGGTCATCAAAATGTGCCACCTCTCCCACGGTGTACGGGGCTGGTCCACCTGTAAAGCATGAAAGGAAGAATATACTCAGACTGGGTGAACTGACAAATGATTTAAGTTACAATGACACTGTGTGAATATGACATGTTAATGATAGACTTTCAGACATGCTCATACTGCATGGATGACTTTGTATTCAACATTATCATTGGATGAGTCTCCTGCTACAGTGACACACCCTACTACACACATGCAGTGGCCAGGACAGTCATGTGTTGGCCAAGTTAATCCTCCATTAGTATGCCCCACCAATAATGTTATCCATACATCTCAGCATGTGCATCCCAGAGAGACATTCCAAAACTGGTTGCATGAGGACTGCATGACCCCTCACAATCAAACAGGCTAGGTGGACATGTTCAACACACAGCAACCACACACACATGTGACATATGTGTGGACAACATAACTAACTTCATGTGACGTGAAGCCAACACACATGTATAGCATCATCATGGGTATCTAATTTTCTGTCTAGCTATGGCGTCTACATATGTAGGTATGTTGTTTCAACATGACTTACTCACTGGCCATTATGACCAGTAGAGTACAAATAGAGCCGTTCACATGTTGCTTTTCTGACACAAATGCAACACTACATTACATACAGCTACAGGCATCTGGTATGTGTTGCAAAAATGAGCCATCGGACTGGTAGCATTGGTCTTCATACACATTCTGCAACAAATACACATTAGGGCGCATATGTATACCGTTGTAGCGCATCATTTGCATCATTTTGTTACGCAGAGAAGGGGCTACTTAGCAAAATACAGTTAGAAGTTGCAATTTTCTGCTGTTCTTGCGTGAAAATGTTTTGCAAAAATGGGGATATATGTGTATAACCATGGGTCTAGGTTTACCTAGCATTACACACAGTCTGCTACTTATTTAGCAGATTGGGTAACAATCATCACATGTTCCCACACAGATTTCTAATTTTCCCATGTAATTGATTTGTACTCACCAACATGGCCACCAATCCCGAGTCCCAGGTGGTCCAGCAGGTCCTGTTCCCTGGTGATCAGATCTGCCCAGCGGTGCTTGAGTTGATGGACATTTCGCATGCTCCTGTAGACCCGGACCAGGTGATGGCGCACCTTCTCCCACCGGATTTTCCTAGCCTCCGTGTGATACCCCTGTATCACACGGCCCCCAGCCTCCAACATCAGTGGGAGGAAATGGCTAACTAGCCATATGAATCCCCCCAATTCATCTTCACCCATCCTGGACAGGCGAGGCCTACCTGACATATTTAGAGCTCTAAAAATGGACAAATGAAATATGAAAGTAACAGTGGGAAATGGGGAAAGGTAGAGGTGTGAAAGAAAAAGAAAAAGTAGAAAAATAGCCCAACTAACCCCCCAAACTATGCTACCCACAACAGACTCCCACAGACAATACAAACTATCACAGGAATAGACAAAACAAGACTAAACATACAGAGACAATGTTATACAACAAGAATAGATTGACAAAAAGACACAATACAAGGGACACAGGACACAAAAGCAGTAAAACACAGGACAACACCTTTCACACAACCACACAGTCTAGATAAATCTGAGACTGCAAAGTGAAAGTGAAAGTTAACTCCCAGTACAGATTTGGTAAACAGGATATCCTATTACATCACTTCCTGCATAAAATGGCAGCCGTTTTTATTTTCCCGTTATGCGTCATATTTTCACGCATACACAATTGTGCGTCATTTTTTTTGACGCATTACATTGCACATGATGCCGAGTCAAAAAATATGATATGAATATGAATATTTTTTATTGTTCATGAGATGACCAACATATTGTCCATGTAGCGTCAATTTTACCACGCATACATCATGGGCGTCATTTTTTTTCCACGTACAGTAGTGCACATGATGCGGAGTCAAAAAATGATATGAATATTAATATTTTTTTATGCACATGAGATGACCAACATATTGTCCATGTAGCGTCAATTTTACCACGCATACATCACGGGCGTCATTTTTTTTCCACGTACAGTAGTGCACATGATGCGGAGTCAAAAAATATGATTTGAATATTAATATTTTTGAATGTACATGAGATGACCAACATATTGTCCATGTAGCGTCAATTTTACCACGCATACATCACGGGCGTAATTTTTTTTCCACGTACAGTAGTGCACATGATGCGGAGTCAAAAAATATGATATGAATATTTATATTTTTTAATGTACATGAGATTACCAACATATTGTCCATGTCGCGTCAATTTTACCACGCATACATCATGGGCGTCATTTTTTTTCCACGTACAGTAGTGCACATGATGCAGAGTCCAAAAAATTGATGATGTAAATTATACTTTGAAGGCGAAATATTAAGACACTTTTGGATACATTCGTATTTGACTCTGCATTGTGTGAACAAATTATGACGCCCATGCTGTATGCATAGAATATGGAGCAAATCTTTCCGTATGTCTTCATGTTTTTACCTTTGGAAAGGTGATTTGTCATGGTCAAACGGTGCGATGTGATACACATTTGTGTTTGGATATGACACATGTCTGTTGTTTTATGTATAGAAGGCATTCACACTGTAATGTTTTGGATACGTTAACTAATGTATTGACCATATTTGTCAACATATTTGGGTTAATTGCTGATGGCTATTTTAAAATGATGGATGGGATACCATGATGTATTCCTTCTCCAAAATGTGTCCACAATTAGGATGGTGATGCTTTTATCTGTAGTCCTAACAGGGAGTGGAAGAGTCACTTACAGTTTTTATGGGGCTAACCATGTCCCATTATGATTTTGTGTTTCAGATTTGTGTTGGACTTATGACATGTAGGCCACACATGTGCCTTATGCATGTGTTTAGTTCACAAGTACATGATTCTTGTATGTTTTGGGGGCGGTAGAGGTGGACTTAGGCCCCCAGCACCCTAGGATTTGACCATCCAGAATAGCTACTGTATCCATGGAGTATATTTATTATATCATGGCAAACCTGCAGCAGCAGGCTAATGTAAGGCCATATGGTATGAATGACTGTTGACCATTCATTCATCTCATTAGCCCATTTGACGTTTGCAGTAATGATGAATTGGAGCAAACTTGCATACCATTTTCAAATGACTATGTTTGCAAGACTCTCAGCGTTCCCGATGTGATAATGAGAATAATTTTGTTGTTGTCTGTGTCCCTTTCTGCATAAACTGGTTTAGTGGCATGTTACAATCTTCCTGCTAGGTTCAAACTGGGACACAACTGTGATGGTCTACTTTCAAATATTAGGTTGATTGTATGACATATGTGTACATGTGTGTGGGAATGTGGATCCACTATCACCTGTCTGGGTGTATGTTGTCACTGTGACTTCAAGGTCTCCTCCTGAGCTAGTGGCAGCTGATGTTGTACCAATTGGGTATTGCTCATATCACACACTTGAGAGAAGCCATTGATGACATGGTCACGTACACATGGATGGTCCCACCCTGTCTCTGAATACGTGTGATGTGACTTTCAAATGATCTCCAATTTTGGGCTGGATGAGAGACTGTTTCAGTTGTTTGGATCCGGCATGTGTAATTGCCACATTTGTACTCCTGTTGTGCTCTGTGTATGGTAATGTATCATGTCACATCCTACCCTCTGTGCATACATTTGTGATGTTTTTTTTTGGTGTGATGAATGTTATAGCATTCTTGCTCAATGAGACGACATTCATCTTCAGCAATTTCAAAATAAAGGTGGTCAGAAATGAATAGGCCAAAGCATGATGTGGTGTCTCTTATCTGTGTTTATTTACAAGTGTGGAATACAAGTGATTATAATAAATTATGAAAAAAAATTATTGACAAGCTGTTGGCGCCTACGCACTCCTGCTGCCGTGTTAGGTTGTTCCCCCTCCTGTTGCAGGCCAGCATCCTCCTCTTCGTCATCCTCAGGCATGTCTGGGTCCGGTTCAAGGAGGGGAATGTTCCTTTTTACACAAATATTGTGTAATATGGCACAAGTGAGTATGATCTTACAGACCATCTCTGGGGAATAGAGTAGGCTACCGCCAGTGATGTCAAGGCAGCTGAACCTTGACTTTAGGATCCCAAAGGTCCGCTCCACAATGCTGCGTGTCCTCTTGTGGGCGTCATTGTATGCCCGCTCAGCAGCAGTATTTGGGTTCCCATATGGTGTCATTATCCAAGGCTGGATGCCATACCCCTGATCAGCTGAAAGAGAAACACAGAATGGTATCAATTAGATGTAGGAGGCACTGTTGTACGTATCTTTGATGGCAGTAGTTGTGTTGTATTGTCTGTGACTATTTTGTGTACTAATGTGACAACCTATGGTTGTTGGTGAAAACTTTGGCATTGTTTTTTTTCCTTGGCTGAGCAAGTGTTTGTTGGCTAACTGTTTGTCAGCAGGATGTATTGGTTTCTCCAGTACAGTGTGCCCTCCCTTGCATTGTGACTTGTGATACAGGTGTCCGTGTGTCCTCACTGGGGGTGTGATGATAGTTCCATGCAGAGTTGAAACATGAAAGTGTATTAGAAACGTTCATATGAACATACCCAGGCCATCCCATCCCTTTAAACGTATGCATTGTATTAGTGTACACGTTATTGTGAGCCTTCAAATTTGCAAGGTGACATTTAGGCAACCACAGTCATTAATGTCTTCACACTAAGCTGTAGAGTAAATTCCAATGTGTGAGAGGTTCAATGGTGACTTGTGAAACATGGCTAGTGATGTGAGTACCTCAGTGTGTTCCTGTCTAGGTGTTGCTATTGTGGTGTATGTGTTGTTTATCCTACAGGGTTTCTGGGCAGTGTGTATATAAGTTTGTTTTTTGTCCTTACCAACAAGTAGTCCATTGCCATACTGTCCATCCTGGAAGTGTTGGTTGATGGTGGAGTGACGGAAGATGAATGCGTCATGTACACTCCCAGGATATTTAGCCACAATGTTGGTGATCAGTCCTTGGTGATCGACTATGGCCTGCACGTTGATTGAATGTGTGTGCTTCCTGTTGCGGTAGAGGTGTTCACTCGCAGCAGGTGGCACAAGGCGTACGTGTGTGCAGTCGATTGCACCAAGGACGTGCGGAAAGCCACTGATGGCGTAGAACCCCTGTTTAGTTTCCTGCTGCTTCTGCACTGTGTTAGGGAAGCAGATGTGGCGGGGTGTCAGGCGAATGATGGCATCCAGTACTTTGGGTAAAAAGGTGGAGAATGAGGGTTGTGATATTCCACCAACCAGGGCACCAGTTGTCTGAAAGGAGCCACTTGCCAGCAGGTGAAGTACGGCAAGCAGCTTTGTTTCTGTTGGGATAGTGCGTGGAGTCACTAAAGTGGGGGCCAATTGCTGTTCAATATTTGTCAGCAGCTGGTGAATGGCCTGCCAGTTCAACCGGTACCTCTGGATGATGTCCCGTTCCCTGAGGCCATGCAGGGTTGTTCTTGGGCGGAATATCCTCTCCTGCCTTCTGCGCTGTCTTTGGGGTCCCTGCTGTTGTTGTTGTAGCTGCTGTTGTTGCTGCAGGGCTCTGCGTCGACGTGCACGCTGAAGAAAAAGCACCTCCATGTCTCCCTGTTGCTGCTCTGCTGCTCTGCTGCTCTGTTGTTTGTTCTGTGTGTTCTGATTAAGTACAGGTGTGTTTGCCCCATTTTAACGCCTGCCCTGACCCAGGCGTTAAAATTTTACGATATTCATGCTTTGCGCCATTTTTTTGCGCCGCCTGCCGCGCGGGAGTGATTTTTGCCCTGAAGCATAAATACGACGCAACGCTGTGTGCGTCGGTTTTTGGACGGGAACGCCTACCCTGCATGTCATTAACGCAGGGCGGGGTGGCGCTTCCAAAAACTGGCGCACATAGCGCCATTTTCCTTGTGCGCCGGCTCGGGCGTCAGGGTTTAAATATGGGGCAACGTTTGCGCTGAAAGTGCGTCAAACTTTTTGGCGCACATTCGGCGCAAACGGAGTATAAATATGCCCCAAGGTTGTTTAAGAGTTTGGAATTACTTTTAATTCCAAAGTCAAATTTTCATGTAACTTTAATTTAAAAAGAAACAGTCAGCAAAGTAAGCCTGCCTTTAAAATGACACTGGGCACCTCAGCAGTGCACCTATGGGTGCACCACCTATGCTGGGGTCCCTAAACACACATGTCCTACCGTATACTAGGGACTTATAGGTAGGTTTACATTGCCAACTATAATTAGCCTAATGTTCATATTTATTTTACACAGAGCACAGGCCCTGGGACTGGTTAGCTGGTTAGCAGTGCCCAGGGCACCATCATAGTCAGGAAAACACCAGCAAAGAGTGAAAAATGTGGGCAGAGAGTTAGGGGACCTCTGCAATCAGCCCTGTTTTCTCACATACATTATTGAAGATGTGTCATTTTGTTTTAATATGACATACTGCTTGTGCTGTCCTTGCATCAAACTATGTGACTCAAGGACAGCACAAGCCTCTCTAATTGCCCTGTAATTTCTTAGTCCTGCAGTGCTGCTTCCTGTGCCATACAATAATGAAGTCAAAACAGGGGTGATGATGATGATAAGCTAGAACATGACTGCATCAGTGTGACAGAGTTATGTGCTAAACCAAGACCAGATCTTGGATAAACTGATCTTGGCATGACTGATCTGAACTTGTTTGTTGATGGTTCTTGTTAGACCATTGTGGATCACTGAAGGCTGTCTATGCAGTATGCTCAATTTCTGTAATTCTTAAAACATTATGGTGGTCATTACAACCCTGGCGGACGGTGTTAAAGCGGCGGTAAGACCGCCAACAGGCTGGCGGTAAAAAAATTACAATTACGACCGTGGTGGAAACCGCCAACAAAGACAGCCACTTTAACACTCAGACCGGTACAAACAAAAAGCATGGCGGTCACCGCCAACAGACAGGCGGAAGACAATGTACCGCCCACACTATTCTGACAGGCCAATCCGCCACCTTATCCGGGGCGGATACACCGCGGATAAAAACACAGCAGAAACAGGAATTTCAAAAGGAAAACGCTCACCTCTACACACTCCACGAGGAACGAGGACACCATGGAACCGGAACTCCAAATCCTACCTGCGATAGTCTTCCTGCTCCTCTACCAGGAGCACGAACGCCGGCGGCGAAGACCACAGTGAGTACTGCACCTACGACACAGGGGAGGGGGAGGGACAAAACAGGGACACGCAACACGCAACACCCCCACCCCCACCCTCACCCACTACAACACACACACTAATGCATATCAATACATCACAGTTACACCCCCCAAACCCCCCCGGAAGAATGCAAAGACCAAAGAAAATGAGTGTAACCATTGGAATATATTACAAGCAAGTAGGCAGAAATATATATATACACCATGTACAAAATATATACCAGGCATAGTAGTCCAGGTACTGCACAAAGAAAGTCCGTGGAACACTGGGACCACACGGTAGGGGGAGGCCCACACAAGATCCCCGACCATGATGGAGAGAACACTGCAGGGGCATCAGACAGCAAGAAAACAGGCACCTCAGGGGGAGGGAAAGGGGGGGCACCTCAGCCGCTTGAGTGTACGACGCCAAATCCACGAGGGGGCCACATGCCCACTGTTACATCCTGGGGAGTGCAAAGCCACAGTCTCTCAAGTCTCTACAGTGGGTGGGTTGCTCACTGCCATATCCTGGGGAGTGCAAAGCCACAGTCTCTCAAGTCTCACAAGTGGGTGGGTTGCCCACTGCCATATCCTGGGGAGTGAAAGCCACAGTCTCTCAAGTCTCTACAGTGGGTGGGTTGCCCACTGCCATATCCTGGGGAGTGCAAAGCCACAGTCTCTCAAGTCTCTACAGTGGGTGGGTTGCCCTCTGTTCCATCCTGGGGAGTGCAAAGCCACAGTCTCTCAAGTCTCTACAGTGGGTGGGTTGCCCACTGTCATATCCTGGGGAGTGCAAAGCCACAGTCTCTCAAGTCTCTACAGTGGGTGGGTTGCCCACTGTCATATCCTGGGGAGTGCAAAGCCACAGTCTCTCAAGTGGATAACAGTGTCCACTGGTTCTGGAGGGGGACTGGTGCCCAGAGTGTTTCATCCTGTGAAGGACAGAGGTAGTGGATGGATGTCTCCACTGGTTCTGGAGGGGGACTGGTGCCCAGAGTGCTTCATCCTGTGAAGGACAGAGGTAGTGGATGGATGTCTCCACTGGTTCTGGAGGGGGACTGGTGCCCAGAGTGCTTCATCCTATGAAGGACAGAGGTAGTGGATGGATGTCTCCACTGGTTCTGGAGGGGGACTGGTGCCCAGAGTGCATCACTCACCCCGTGACGGACCCAGTTGTGTCAGTGCCCCTGCTGCTCATGGGCTAGCGGTGCTTGATTTGGTGGTGCCCTGTTCAGTGGTGCTTGAGTTGGCGGTGCCCTGTTCAGCGGTGCTTGAGTTGGCGGTGCCCTATTCAGCGGGGCTTGAGTTGGCGGTGCCCTGTTCAGTGGTGCTTGAGTTGGCGGTGCCATGTTCAGCGTGGCGGTGCCCTGTTCAGCGGGGCTTGAGTTGGCGGTGCCCTGTTCAGCGGGGCTTGAGTTGGCGGTGCCCTGTTCAGCGGTGCTTGAGTTGGCGGTGCCCTGTTCAGCGGTGCTTGAGTTGGCGGTGCCCTGTTCAGCGGTGCTTGAGTTGGTGGTGCCCTGTTCAGCCGGGCTGGTGCTGGTGGTCCTTCATGGCCCAGCGGGGCTGGTGCTGGCGGTCCTTCATGGATCAGCAGGGCTGCTGCTGGCGGTCCTTCATGGAGCAGCGGGGCTGCTGCTGGCGGTGGCCTCCTGGGCAGCTGTGCTGGGGCTGGTGGTGGCCTCCTGGGCAGCTGTGCTGGGGCTGGCGGTGGCCTCCTGGGCAGCTGTGCTGGGGCTGGCGGTGACCTCCTGGGCAGCTGGGCTGGGGCTGGCGGTGGCCTCCTGGGCAGCTGGGCTGGGGCTGGCAGTGGCCTCGTGGCAGCTGGGCTGGGGCTGGCGGTGGCCTCCTGGGCAGCTGTTCTGGGGCTGGCGGTGGCCTCCTGGGCAGCTGGGCTGAGGCTGGCGGTGTCCTCCTGGGCAGCTGGGATGATGGCGGTCTTCTCCGCCGTGCAGCTCTTCCCAGACTTGCCGGGTTTCTTGTGGCCCTTCCCCACCTTGAAAGGTGTCACAGCTAACTCCACACTCCAAACGGGACCCCTGGGAGCGGCTTTGGTGGCTAGAGTCTTCCCCCTCTCCAGCCGGGCACTGGCCAACTTCTGATGCTTCACAGGTGGGGGACTGTCTGTGCTGTGGCTCCGTGCCACACTGGCTGTCCTGGTGGCCGGTGCACTCCACATACCGGTGACTACAGGCACCACTGGTCCCGGAGATGTTGTGGCTGAGGTGCTACTTCAGGACCTATGAGATTGACAGGGTGGAGGAGGTGTGGGAAAAAGGTCAAGGCTGTACAGGAAAGGTTTTTTGGACACACTGGGACGGGTAGCTGGAGGGGGTTTGGGAGTGGAGGAAGAGGTGGTGGTAGAAGGAGGTGTACGTTTGGTGACTTTGGGTGCAGGTGCATGTGCTGGAGGCTGTCGTGAGGTGGATGGCTGTTGGGTGGGTGTGTGCCTGCGTTTGTGTATCTTGGGAGGGGGCATCACAGACACACTGGCAGAGGACACAGGGGACGTGTGAATGGTAGTGGGGGTGGTGACTGCACGTGAGCGGGGTGTGCTGGTGGGTGTGCTGGTGAGGGACGTAGTGGCTGTAGAGGTAGTGCATGCAGGTGTGAGTGTAGACGAGACTGGGAGGCAGGAGGGAGACGACGAGGAGGGGGACACAGTGGAGGTAGTGGATGTTGGTGTGTCTGCATGTGTGTGTTGCTTGCATGAGGGCCTGTGGGATGTGTGGTGCTTATGTTTGCCTGAGCTTCCCTTGTGTGTTGACGTGTGTGCAGGCTGGTCTGATGGTGTGCTTGGTATAGGCAGAGGTACAGGGGATTGGGTCTGGGTGGAGGAAGTTGGAGGGGGGAGGCTAGAGACAGGGACAATGGCTGCCATCAGTGCTGAGGCCATCGTTTGAAAAGCTCTGTGAAGGGCCGCCTGACCAGAATGAATGCCCTCCAGGAATGCACCCTGGATGGCATTCAAAATGGTAGACTGCCCAACAGTGAGGGACCTAAGGAGGTCAATGGCCTCCTCACTGAGGGCAGCAGGGGTGACTGGGGCAGGGCCTGAGGTGCCTGGGACGAAGGTGATGCCCACCCTCCTGGGTGAGCGGCACGGGGCGAAGGCTGAGGGGCTGCTGGGAGGGCGGTGCTGGTAGGGGGGGTGGCGGCTGTACCTGTAGATGCAGGGGGCACAGATGTTGCTGCCACCACAAGGGAGCTCCCATCAGAGGACGAGTCCGTGTCGCTGGTGTCAGCTCCTGTCCCCGCCGTGAAGCTCCCCTCGCCCTCCGTCCCACTGGTGAATTTCGAGTCCGTAGTCTCGCCCTCCAGGGCCATGTGGGATGCAGCTCCATCGTGCTCAGGTGCCACTGCTCCTCTGCCTGATGATGCTAATGCACACAAGAACAGGGAGCCCACAAAAAGGGGGGGGGCGACAGAAGAAAGACATGTTAAGTGCATGGATTACCGCTACCGTTGGCGGACAAGACAGACACAGAAGCCCCCTGCACTACGCCGCGCTCTTGGGCTCCACTGTTCAATTCCTGGGAAATGGCCTACAAGGCTATGGACGACATCTTCACAAATAGATGACACAGGGGCATGAATAGCTGTACTTGGCACTCTACAGAGGTGGGCTGGGGTGCCACATGGTCTGTCTTACGGAGGGGCCTTGCCTACGGAACTCGTCCTGGCCTAGGAAAACCCACAGCCCTCATCCCCCAACCAGACAACTCCACTGCGCGCAAAGTCAGCAGAATGAGAGTGTACTCACCCCCTTGTGTCTGCTTAGATGCCCTCAAGCGCCCATCCAACTCCTGGTAGGCCACCGCCAGGATCCTGAACATCAGGGGGGTCATGGTGCGACGGGCACCCCTCCCTCGTTGGGAGGCCATCCCCAGCTGAGCCTCCACCGTCTTCTTGCTCCAGCGGCGAATGTCCTCCCATCTTTTACGGCAGTGGGTGCTCCGTCTGTGGTAGACCCCCAGGGTCCGGACGTCCTTGGCGATGGCACTCCAAATATCTTTCTTCTGGTGAGCGCTGACCTACATGAAATGTACAGGGAAAGAAGAGAAGTCATTACCAACTGCACCGTCAAAGTGATTGGCCCCCATCCCTACCCTTGCCATGTGGCACATGCATTCACTGTCTTTCATGCATGCAGCACCCTGCCCCCTTCCTTCTTACATCCAGCTCTCTCCACACAGGCATAGCCCATGCAACATGCTCCCTGTGTACTTACCTGTTTGTCTGGAGGACTGTAGAATAGTGTATACTGGGGGAGGACCCCATCCACGAGCTTCTCCAACTCCTCCGATGTGAAGGCAGGGGCCCTTTCCCCAGACGCACGAGCCATTGTCTCTTACAGACCGAGGTCACAGCAGCACTTGCAGTGTCGATACTCTCCTGTCGAAGATCAGGTATTGAGTGATTGAATAGATAGAAAATGGCGGTCACGTCCACGGCGGTGCATACCGTCACCGCCGGCGTACATCGTCATTGGCTCCTGGGACCCATAGGGTCCAATGTTAACCAATGCAGCATTTCGCCGTGGTCTTCGACCGCCTACCGCGACGGTGTACAACGCCAGCGCAGCTACCTCACATCCCATTGTCCCACTTTACAGGTCAGGCAGCCGCCATTTCAGGGGCCCACATGGCTTCATTTTCAACTGCGTCACACATACCTAGGCCTAGTCTCAAGTATGATTGGTGTTCTGGGTAAACTGTGGGTACGTACCTCTGAGTTGTTTGACTCTGTGCTCGCTGTTGTCCTTCATGGGCACCGTCCGCTGGGACATGTGAGGAGATGGCGGCATCCTCCGGTGTACCGACCATTGGTGGACCTGTCGACAATGGAGGAGCGACATTTGATAATCACCTAGAGGCTTGACCGTGCCACAATCCAGGAACTATGTACCCAGTTGGAGCGAGACCTGATTTCAGCAATCCGACATCCCACAGGAATCCCCCATCAAGTGCAGGTGCTGTCAGTGCTCCATTTCCTTGCAAGTGGGTCTTTTCAAACAACAGTGGCCATAGAATCAGGGATGCCCCAGCCTATGTTTTCCAACGTATTGTCCAGAGTGTTGTCTGCCCTTCTGAAACACATGCGGAGCTACATTGTTTTCCCTCAGGTGGAGGATTTGCCTACAGTGAAAGGTGATTTCTATGCCCAGGGACATATCCCCAACATCATAGGTGCCATTGATGGTACCCATGTGGCTTTGGTCCCACCCCACAGGAGTGAACAGGTGTTCAGAAACCGGAAGAGTTATCATTCTATGAATGTACAGATGGTATGTTTGGCAGACCAGTACATCTCCCATGTGAATGCCATGTTCCCTGGCTCAGTGCATGATGCCTACATCCTGCGGAATAGCAGCATCCCTTATGTGATGGGTCAACTCCAGAGGCACCGTGTGTGGCTAATAGGTGAGCACCTGGAAGCAAGTCAGTGGGAATGGTTGTCTGGGTCTGGGGTTATCCCTCCAGGTTAGTGTATGTCTAACAGTTGCCCCTCACCATTTGCAAGCGACTCTGGTTACCCCAACCTGTCATGGCTACTGACCCCAGTGAGGAATCCCAGGACCAGGGCAGAGGAACGCTACAATGAGGCCCATGGGCGAACTAGGAGGGTGATCGAGCGGACCTTCGGCCTCCTGAAGGCCAGGTTCAGGTGCCTCCATATGACAGGTGGATCCCTATTCTACTCACCAAAGAAGGTGTGCCAGCTCATCGTGGCCTGCTGTATGCTTCACAACTTGGCTTTGCGACACCAGGTGCCTTTTCTGCAGGAGGATCGTCCAGATGGCGGTGTTGTTGCAGCTGTAGAGCCTGTGGACAGTGATGAGGAGGAAGCAGAGGAAGAAGACATGCACAACAGGGACTCAGTGATCCAGCAATATTTCCAGTGAAACACAGGTGAGAATACATTCCTGCCTAGTACATGTACTTTTACACTACTACCTCTCTCCTGTCTGTCGTTTTCACCCAGTGTATGGTCACTGAGTTGTCACTTTCCCCTACGGTTTCACAGATGTGGGTCCCACTGTGTGACATCTGCTTAGATTCCTCATGGACTAGAGCTGTGTGACATAGGTATGTTGACATTACTATTTAAAAAACATTTTGTCACTGTAATTGCTAATACACTATTTCGAAATCACAGACAGACTCCAGATCATTTTGTTCTTTAGGTGTGTTTATTTAAATGCTCAAAATCGGAGGGGGTACTGAAATGGTGAGGGATGATGGTGGAGTAGTGTCCATGGCAGTGTCCAGTCTATTAGTCTCACAGGTGCATTGCCCATATGGGCATAGGAAGTGGAGCTGGGGCAGTTTAATTATGGATAGGGTGACAAAGTGGGACAGTATGATGACAATCAGGGAGGTCTCATTTCTTGGTGGGGGTCTTGGCATTGTTCTCTGTCTTGTTCCTGGATCTCAGGGACCGTTTGCGGGGTGGTTGTCCCTCTGCAGGGGGTGGGGTGCTGGTGTGTTGGTCCTGTGGCGGGGCATCCTGTCCACTAGCGCCGGCGAAGGTGGTGGGCAGTTCATCGTCCATGCTAGTGTCAGGGGCCCCTTGTAGTGCCACAGTGTCCCTCCTGGTGTTGAGTACTTCCTTCAGCACCCCTACGATGGTGCCCAGGGTGGAGCTGATGGTTCTGAGTTCCTCCCTGAAGCTCATATACTGTTACTCCTGCATGCGCTGGGTCTCCTGAAACTTGGCCAGTACCGTTGCCATCGTCTCCTGGGAGTGGTGGTATGCTCCCATGATGGAGGAGAGGGCCTTGTGGAGAGTGGGTTCCCTTGGCCTGTCTGCCACCTGTCGCACGGTAGCCCTCCCAGTTACCCTGTGTTTCAGTGCCTCCGTCCCCTGGACCGTGTGCCCACCACCACTGCCCCCAGGTCCCTGTTGTTGTTGGGGTGGTGGGTTATCCTGGGTTCCCTGTAGTGGTGGACACACAGCTGATTGACGTGTCCTGGGGACGGAGGTATGGGCCCGCTGGGTGGGTGCTGTGCTGGTGTTTCCAGAGGGGGGTGGTCTGTGGTGGCCTGTACCTGTGTGAGGGGAACCGACTGTCCAGAGGTCCCTGATGGTCCGGGCTGGTCATCTAGATCCAGTTGGACAGAGTTGCTGTCATCACTGTGGGCCTCTTCTGATGGTGGTGTGGACATGTGTGGACCCTCCTGTCCGGTGACGTTGGGTAGGGGTCCTGCAGGGGTATAAAAGGATGTTTATTAAATCTGTGTGTGTAATGGTGTGCAATGGGTGGGTGACCGTGATACCCCAGTGCTAGCATTCCTGTGTGGGAGCTTGTGTGATGATGGTTTAGGGGGGTGTATGGGTATGTGTAGTGGACATGCTTTGGTGATGGGTGTCCATGCTTTGTTGTTGCATGCAGGGCTTGGTGTTGGGATGTGTGGTTTGTGATGTTGGGACATTTGTGAGGAGTTGGGGTGCTGGGGTGAGGGTGAGGGTGGGGGTATCTGATAGCATGCAGGTAGGGTGGGGGAAGTAATAGTAAAGCTTTGACTTACCAGAGTCCATTCCTCCACCTACTGGTGCGAGGCCCTCAGGATGCAGAATCGCCAAGACCTGCTCCTCTCATGTTGTTAGTTGTGGGGGAGGAGGTGGGGGTCCGCCGCCAGTCCGCTGAACCACCAGGTGGTGTCTGGAGACCACAGAACGCACCTTACCCCGTGGTCGTTCCACCTCTTCCTTATGTCCTCCATGATTTCTTGGGTGCTGTCCCACTGCGTTGACCTTGTCCACGATTCTTCGCCATAGCTCCATCTTCCTAGCTATGGAGGTGTGCTGCACCTGTGATCCGAATAGCTGTGGCTCTACCCGGACAATTTCCTCCACCATGACCCTGAGCTCCTCCTCCGAGAACCTGGGGTGTCTTTGCCGTGCCATGGGGTGGTGTAGGCGATGTGTGGGGTGGAGTGTGTGGTGATAAGTGTGCTGATATGTAGTGGTGTGTTGTGTGAGGTGCGTGGAAGTTGTGTGGGTGATGGTGTTGTGTGCCTGTTGTTGTTTTTGCTGGTGGTGTCTATCTCTGGCCTTCTCTTGGTAATTGTGGTCGTAGGGGTTTGTGGGTGATATTGGTGTGTGTTTTATATTGTAATGGGTGTGTGGGAGTAGTGTGCGTATGTGTATCAGATGTGTGTATTTCGAATTGTCCAATATGGCTGTGTTTTGTAAGAGTGTGTGTATTTTGAGCGCGACGGTGAGTACCGCCAATGGAATACTGCGGTTGAAAGGCCGCCGCGTGGATTCGTGTGTCGTGATGGTGTGGCCGTTTTTCTGTTGGCGTGACGGTGTAGGTTTTGTTTTCGCCAGTTTATCACTGACCTTTGGTGTGGCGGACTTGTGTGGGTGTCTGACTTTTGGCGGATTCTGAGATGTGGGTAATAATAGCTGTGGCGGAATTCCGCGGCCGCGGCGGTGTGTTGGTGGTCTTCTGCACGGCGGTAAGCACCTTTTACCGCCAATGTTGTAATGACCACCTATATCTGCTGAAAATACCTTCATCACATGTGACAGAGTTTGTTGTAGTGACAAGACCATTTTGCCTGTCAGAAAATTAGAACGTGGCAATCTATACAAACAATCAATAAGGTTTTGGAGTGGTCCATGATGCTAAATAATTGTGGTCACAAATTGGAAACAATACAGTAGCGAAACAAATTGTCATAGTGAAGTTGCACTGACCATTATGCTAAAAAAATACATAGTCACACTTTAAAACAGATATGTAAATCAGGTGGCTAAACACTGTCAACCTGAGAATACAATGGTGCTTCAAGAGTCAGAGCAAAATGTGTCAAATGAAAATCTTGTTGAAAATGCTGAAACCTAAATTGTTTCTAGTTAAATCCAATTTCAATGAATTGAGGTACCTTCAGGAGGAAGTTACAGAGGATGAAATGAGAAAACAGGAGTTGCTAGGTTACAATACAAAAATATCAAGATGTTTGAGTTACTCCTGAGCATAAGTATCTAATACCTGACCCAATGCTGAATTGTGTGATTCAATTTTTACACAATCAAGGAGAGATTTACTCATACAAACAATTAACAAATACTGGTCAAATTCCAAATTCAAAAACGTTACAGAAGCTTAGTGTAAGAGATATTTAAGAAAAAAAATCCAAATAAGAAGACTACTAGTCTTATGAACCACTTTGTCAAATAAGAGAGTCGATTTACAAGACTTCAAAAATAATTCATTGTGATGGGAAATTATATACATGCCTCAAAAACATTCTTGTGATTGTCTGCTTATTCTCTGAATAGGTTGAGGCCTACCCCAACCAGATATCAGACAGCCTGACAGTTGCCAAACTCTAAAGGGAAAGGGAAGTAATGCCCCAGTTCAGCCTGCTCACCTCTATTAAGACAGATCATTGTTCTCGTATCAAAAATGAAATTTTGACATTAAATATGCAGCTCTCCAAATTGATCAAAGGTTCTGTTGTAGCCACCATTCTCAGTCTTCTCGAATAATTGGGAAAAATAATGAGACTATAAAAAATTAAGCTGGCTAAAGTATGTGTGCCCTCTACAACAGATTTTCAGGGTGAGGAACGAGAATATGGCCAGACCATAATTGCCATGTAAGGAGTGTACTGGTGAGTGCACCCCATTATCAGTGCATTGGAGTCGTCGCTTTATGGCAATTCGATGAGTGTACACCAGCGGCATTATACATAATTTGGTGACCCCACAGCCCTACATAACTCTTTGGCATTGTTGTGCAGCACATTCTGGGCCTTTTGCATCACAATACTTACCTTCTGTACCCTGAATTTGAGGCCCACTGCTTTGTGGAATGTGCGGCTGACTATTGCGCACAGCATTGTAACATGGCCCAGTCGAAGTCTCCCTCTGCCTGCAGATCTCTTGTACTACCCTGCCATTGTTGTTCTATTCTGCCAATCGCTCTTCACTACCTGGAACAAAATGGGGCATGGTGACCCTAAACAGTGTCAAATCTCATTTGACTCGGCCAGGACCCCCACCCACCAGGAGGTTGAGGAACTTCCTGGCAAGGGCTCAGCTGAGGGTGTGCATTCCCCTCCTCCCCACTGGAGAAAGCTGCATCCATAATGGCAGATTTGAATGCGGGCTTCAAGCCATAGACAGGTGCTTTGATGCCCTTTCAATGCGGTTGGATGGGATGCATGAGCACCTGGAGGAACACCAGACTTGGCGCAACTGAACAGTGAATATCGGACATCGAAGACAGCGTTGCAGCCCTCCCCAGGCCTGTGGAGAGAGTCGATCGATTGTTGAAGACCGTGGCAGCAAAAAATGAGTATCTAGAGGCTCTCTCATGAGGCAATAATTTCCGTATCACAGGAGTGGCTGAATCCACCAACACCAGGCCCATGAGCACTTTCATTGAGCAGCTCCTGACAGGGTTGTTTGGCAGGGACTCATTGATCCCTGGGCCCCTGTCCCATCCCCGGGGCTACTCTCCACCCAATCATTGCTCATTTATTAAACTATTGTGACTGTGACGCTGCTCTCCACAAAGCTCAAGATAAGGCCTTCTGCAGTATCAAGGTCTGACTCTGTTGCTCTATCCAGATTTCACTACTATGCTTCAGGAGGCACAGCATGTATATGCTGATGTAAAGAACTTGCTGCAATGAGCTGGCCTGCACTATGGATGCTTTCTCCCGCATGTTTGTGCATCGAACTGAAGACAATCATCGTATTTTTCACACCCCATCAGATGCAGCACTTTTTTACAAGCAGCAGAAGTCTGATCTGTCTGCGGCTCGATGACACCCCTTGGGGGACTCTCCACGCCGCTTGCATGTGGCATTGCGCAGCACCTCACCAGAGTGAGACACACTGCCTTAGGCATTGATGGTATCTATCTGCTAACATGTCCACTCCCCGGGCTGCTCTGGGACTATAACCACTGGTTCTAGCTGACACCTTTGAACTGCTTCTCGCTAACCTGTTAGTACCACTGAAAGACTTTTACTGACTATTGTAACTTAACTCTCCTTTTATATGGTGATATGAGTGTCCCCTTGATGGAGCGTTGTCACCTCCAAGTATATTCCATCTTATTGTTTGTTATGTTCTTGTTGGGTTTGGGGATCTCACCAGAAATATTGTTTTCTGGTGTGGGAGGAGTGTTGCTTATGTAATTCCTGATATTTTTCTTGTAATTTTTCTGTTATCTGCATATACGATGAAGCATAACATGATCATTGCTCTTCAGTTTATGCATTACCCTATTTATGACACACCATCCCATGTGCGACTCTGCCCTTGACATTTCTTGCACAACGTGGAGCATCAGGGGGCTGAACAATCCCAGGAAAGGTAAATAAGTCCTCACTCGCCTTTCTACAAGAAACTCATCTGTGGTCCTTTGCAACCTGTGCTTTTGCTTCACAGTGGGAAAGGCATCGCTTTTATATCTAATTACAGTTCCTATTCCGGGGGGTGTGCATACTTGTTCATAAGAGCCTACCTTTTGTGCGCACTGAATCATTGTCCATGTCAGAGGGGTGTTTCATAATTGTTTGAGCCTCCTTGGCCGGCATTCCTCTTCTCATAGTCAACATCTATACGCCTGATAAAACTCCCATGAGTTTTTCCAGGACCTGATGGTGCAGATGGAACATTTCCATCCTGAACATATATTACTAGGTGGGGAGTTTAATCTCACTATCCTCCTATAACTCTATACCACAAGCATTACTGGGGTTACTAAACACCGTTCCATTCACGTATTGCACACATTGCTCGACACTTTTCAGCCTACTGATGCGTGGAGCCCCCACAACCCTACCAATGCAGCTTATGCTTTTTACTCCAGCCCCCATACTGTATGGTCCCAAATTGCTCACTGGTACACAAACCTGGCTGCTTCCCTCTGGCTTGTTAGGATCTCTCATCTTCCCCATACACTGTCAGATCATTTCCCAGTGATAGCTACCCTGCACATTCCGACCCAGTGACATGGCGTTTTCAAACAAGTGCATTTATTACCTAGTTGCCAAAGCACATTTTGCCTACTATTAGTACCATCCTGACAACAAGGTCCAATACCTCAGACCAGAGCGATCACAAACGCCCTCTGCATCTCTTTCCATCCTGCTTCCTAAAGGCCTATCTAAATATCAGGTGGAAATACAAACTCTCCCAACAACCTGCTGGGCATAGACTAACCTACTCTGCTATTTAGGCTTTGATACCTTTTTTTCACCACACATCGCCCTTTCTAACAATCTGTGGCTTCCACTCACATGCGTGCGGCTAACTCAGCATACTCATACTTCCCTCCAATTACCACAATTGGTGACCTGTTTGCAGACTTCAAGCTTTGCTCGGCCACAAATGTGACCAAGGCACATAAATCCTCAGCATTGGACAGATTTATCCTGCATAGGCTCCATGATGCATTGCACACTATACTCCCTCCATACCCTATGGAACCAAGAGCTTTCCTCCCTTTGTCCCTCATGATTATGGCTTCTGACAGTGTTCATTCCATCTCATGCCTATATCACTAATCCCTGGAACTTAGACCCAGTGGACTGGAGAAGTCGATGTTTTCCTGGGAGAGGAATCTGGGGTGCTCCTTGCCAGCCATAATTTGATATTATAACTGCAAACAGGTCAAACTAGATCAACAAATACTGTCACAAATTACTACATTTTAAATTCATACAATGTGCATACACCACCCCACTCACTCTCTCTAGATTAGATCCTATACAGTCCCACCACTGTCGAACGTGCAAGGCCAAACATGCTGATTTTTCATATTTGACCTTGTCCTGTCCTGATATCTCACCATACTGGGGTGCCATCTACTTTGCTCTGTCCCGTATGATCAACCAAGAACTTACCCCTGAGCCCCTCCAGGCTCTGCTGGGTTAGGTGAAAATGCTGCCAAAGTCTACTTGGCGCTTTTCCGCTCTGATGCTACTGCTAGCTAAATGTCGGATCCCCCTTCACTGGGGTAGTGCTGCCATACCTACTGAGGTGGCTTGGCTATGGGACCTCACTTATTGTGACACCACCAATGAGCTGTATGCTTCTTCACAACCTCTTGTTTCTCACCCGAAGGATATGTGACAATCTCTAAGGACATATCTTCAAACCCTAGCACCCACCCCTCGTGAAGCGGATGATGGACATTCCCCTAGTTCAGACCATCACCCCCCATTCACTGATGGCCTTTAGCATGCTACTTTTCACTTTTGTACTGCAACTCATCCTGTTTCGCAGTGCATCTTCATTGATCTGGTCTACTGTATCTGATTTGAATTGTGCTTCTGTTCGTTTTGTTGCATATTCATGCTTGATGTGCTGTCTTTACTCCAATATATCTAAAAATTGATAGTAAAGGTTTCAAAAACTTGTGTTTGGAGTCAAGGAATTTAAAAAAAACACAGGATTGGGATTAATCTTTTATGAGTCAAGCTTGACAAACCCACAGAAATAGGTGCTTCCTTATTCCCAATATGAAGGGACCATGGGCCAGATGTATCAAGAATGCCTTTTGCGAATTGGAAATAGCGATTTTTAAGAAATCGCTATTTCTGATTCGCAAAATGCAATGTATCACACTTGCGATTCGGTAATAGCTATTTCTTAAAAATCTTAAATGCTATTACTGAATCGCAAATTGTGATACCAGCCCCCATTCGCATCTATGGACCTGTCGGCCCACATTTGCGAATATTTTGCATGTCGCAAATTGTGAATTCCTAACTGGATTTCGCAATTTTTGGAAATGCAACTTCCAGGGTGCTGGGGGCCTTAACCCCCCTCTGCTGCACCCCAAAATATTTTTTTACAACATGTAAGGTGCACACATGCCAAAAGGGCATGTGTGCTTTACATGTAAAATTTGTACATGGTTACCACCAAGTTCAACTTGGTGGTAAATAGCGATTCCTTAATGCCCAATTCGCATTAAGGAATTGCTTCTTAAATGTGCTTTATAAAACGCAAATAAGGAATGCTTATTTGCGATTTCTTATTTAGAGAGTCGCAATTTGTGACTCTCTAAACAGGGTCGAAATTTTAAGGAATCACTATTTTAGCAATTCCTTAAAATTGCTCTCAGAATGCCTTTGATACATTCTGAAATGGCTTTTTGCATTTGCAAACGGGCATTAGCACCGTTTGCGAATGCAAAAAGCTTTGATACATCTGGCCCCATGATTGCTATGGGTATCCCTGTAATGATGTAATAATGGGTCAAAATGTGTGTGATAGGAAGAACTACTCAAGGCGTAGCTGTAAGATACAAGCCCCATGTTGGACGCTAAGGGGCATATTTATACTCTGTTTGCACTGAATGTGGGTCAAAAAGTTTGACGCACATCCGGCTCAAACCTTGCCCCATATTTAAACTATGATGCCCGACCCCGCGGACATCAAAAAACCTCTGTGTGCGTCATTTTTTGGATGCAGGAAACCGCCTTGCGTTAATGACATGCAAGGTAGGCGTTCCCGTCCAAAAAATGACTTTAAGGCATGTGTGCCTTATTTATACTCCTGCGTCATTTTGACGCAGAGGAGGGGGCGGGCCTTAAAAAACGGCGCACAGCCTGATGTGCGCCGTTATTTAATGCCTGGGTGAGGGCAGGCATTAAGGGACCTGTGGGCTCACTTCCATGGTCTTAGACCATTGAAGCAGTCCAGAGGTGCCCTTCCCTGCCCCCAGGGACACCCCCTGCCACCCTCGGTCACCCCCGGAGGACACCCATGGATGGGGGACCCAACCCAGGTAAGTACAGGTAGGTTGAGGTAAGTAGTATTTTTTAATTATTTTAAGTGGCATGAGGGCCCAATTTGGCCCCCCTACATGCCACTGTGCCCAATGGCCATGCCCAGGGGACAGAAGTCCCCTGGGCATGGCCATTGGGCAAGGGGGCATAACTCCTATCTTTGCTAAGACAGGAGTCATTTCAATGGTGGTTGTGCATCAAAAGATGGCGCAAGTCCGGTTTGAGCCATGATTTTTGACTCAAACCTGACTTGCACCATTTTTTGACGCACAACCCCCATTTTCCCCTACGCCAGCGCTGCCTGGTTTGATTAATTATTTTTTTACTCTGATCAGCCCGCAGCACCGGCTAACATCAATCCTTAAATAAGGCGCCTGCATGGTGCGTAGGAATGGCGTTAGCCGGCAGTAAATCTTTTCATGCAAATCAGCGCCGGAGCTGGTTTGCATCAAAAAGTATAACTATGGGCCTAAGTGTTGCATATATGACTTTGACGTAACCCTGCAGGGGGTCCTCTCCCATTCAGGGGTGAGACGTGTTACCTTAGTTCAGCACACCAGCGCTAAGCGTGAAGGACAAATTATTGTAGCCCCACAAGACACTATTCAATGTGTAACTGACATAAAAGTATTGAGTTTGGGTTACTAACAATCCCATAAGGGGTTCAAAGGTCAACCTGGTAACAGCAACAAACTTATTTCATTATTCATACTACCACACACACATTGTGCTAACAAGAATACAATGGGGCATATTTATACTCTGTTTGCGCCGGAATTGCGTCGTTTTTTTTTACGCAAATCCGACGCAAAGCTAACTCCATATTTATACTTTGGCGTTAGACCCGTCTAGTGCCAAAGATCTTGGAGTTTGCGTCATTTTTTAGCGTGGACACCTACCTTGCGTTAATGATATGCAAGGTAGGCGTTCCCGTCTAAAAAATGACTCCAAGGCATGTGCGCCTTATTTAAACTCCCGTGCAAAAATGACGCACGGGAGTGGGCGGGTCAAAAAAAATGACGTCCAGCCGCTTTAGCGTAATTTTTTAACACCTGGTCAGGGCAGGCGTTAAGGGACCAGTGGGCTCGGAAGCAGCCCAGAGGTGCCCTCCCATGCCCCCAGGGACACCCCCTCCCACCCTTGCCCACCCCAGGAGGACGCCCAAGGATGGAGGGACCCATCCCAGGGAACTTAAGGTAAGTTCAGGTAAGTCATTTTTATTTTATTTTTTTGTGGCATAGAGGGGCCTGATTTGTGCCCCCCTACATGCCACTATGCCCAATGACCATGCCCAGGGGACATAAGTCCCCTGGGCATGGCCATTGGGCAAGGGGGCATGACTCCTGTCTGTGCAAAGACAGGAGTCATTTCAATGGGGGTTGGGAGCAAAAAAAAATGGCGCAAATCGGGTTGAGGCCAATATTTTGCCTCAGCCCTGACTTGCCCCATTTTTTGACGCCCAAGCTCCATTTTCCCCTACGCCGGCGCTGCCTGGTGTGGGTCATTTTTTTTTACGCACACCAGTCAGCTGCGCCGGCTAACGTAATTCCATAAATAAGGCGCCCGCATGGCGCTTTGGAATGGCGTTAGCCAGCGTTAACTTTTTTGACGCACAACTGCGTTGGCGCAGTTGTGCGTCAAAAAGTATAAATATGGCCCAATGTTTTTATGTTAATGGTATTTATTACTTTGGAAAGAATCTGTTTCTCAATACATCTAGAACTACTACAAAATATTATAAAAACTGCCAGGAGACATGTTACAAGTAATTCGAATAAAAAGAACATTTCCAGTATTGTTAAAATGTCATTGACATATTGTCTAAAAACGAACACCCTATTGCCTATTTCTAAGCACTATACCCTGAGAGTATGAAAATGCACTGCGTTTCTTGTTGACAGCAAAGACTACCTTATCGGTGAAGGCGTGAAGACAGTGTTCCCTGTGAAGTTTAAACACCCAATGAGGTACCAGTCAATCAGTCTTCCTCTAGCAATGGGCTACATTGGCTGCAGGCTTCAGATGACATGTGTCGTCTGCACAATGTGAAGTGCACTTTCAGTAAACAAGATTGTTTTGTCCATCTTTCTAGCTTGGGTGATAATGTGGCTGAAGGACCTCTCTTTCAAGTGAATAAATGGCAGTCCTTCTATCCTAAATCTTTATCAGAGATTGCAATGTGTGTGCTAGATTATGGACCTCAATGTCCACGCTTAAGACATTGAGATTATGGACATACAGTGGAAAAGGACGTCAATTCAGACTACATTCCTTTTATCAAATATCTATATCATGTGTTATGTGTTCTTGACATAAGGAAAAATCAACATTTGACCACAAAAAATGTTGCCTTAGAGTTTGTATCTATCACTGATCAAGGAACTTGATGTTATCATGTTTCGTAGGAAAGATAGTCTGGCAAGTATGGTGTTATCATACAGACATGACAATGATTCTGCAAAAACAGGGAACTTGGTGATGTTTTACAAAAAACTCTGGGGAATTCTGCAGAATTCTAGGTACAAGTGGAAATAGGCATATTGTGCTGCTTGCGTTTTGATTTAGTGCATGGAGCTAATTCCACGCTGAAAAATCAGTGTGTACGGCACCACGCAGAGCACCAGAGGGTTCAGCTTCTCAACTAATTTTGCTGATGCTTGAGTAGACTTTCTTCTTGAGTGGTGGCTTTCTGGCTGAGAACGAGATTACTGCAAAGGTCTAGCTGAAATAGTAAACATCTGTTTGTCATTGGGTGAACTTGACAATAGCACTAGCCAAAGAAATTCAATGCCACCTGTTGAATTCAGGTGAGTGGGTGGTCATCAAGAAACATTCCAGCAATAACTGCCTGGAAGGACATTGGCCCATTTCATGTTATACTTGTGACTGACAATGCTGTGTAGTTTTAGGAGGTTCTGCAGTAGATCTGTGCTGCTCACACAAAAAGAGTGAGGACAGTGCATGAAGAATGGTGTAAACAACCAGAGACAAGCACAATTTTGCAGTGTGGATGCGGGGTGGGATTTGAAATTAGAATTGATGAAAACAGTGGAGAAGATGATGAAGTTCTAAATGTTTTTGCTGATGAGCGTGAAGATATTGGTGAAAGCACCAGCAGCACTGATGATGAAGTTCTATGGGGCATATTTATACTCCGTTTGCGCCGAATGTGCGTCGTTTTTTTCAACGCAAATTCGGCGCAAAACTAACGCCATATTTATACTTTGGCGTTAGACGCGTCTAGCGCCAAAGTATTGTCAAATAGCGTAATTTTTTTGCGTGAACACCTTCCTTGCGTTAATGAGATGCAAGGAAGGCGTTCCCGTCTTAAAAAATGACGGCGACGCAAATGCGTCGTATTTATACTCCCGGGCAAAAATCACGCCCGGGAGTGGTCAGGTCAAAAAACCCCGCATTTGCGCCACTTTTTAACGCCTGGGTCAGGGTAGGCGTTAAGGGGCCTGTGGGCTCAAAATGAGCCCACAGCTGCCCTCCCCTGCCCCCAGGGACCCCCCCTGCCACCCTTGCCCACCCCAGGAGGACACCCAAGGATGGAGGGACCCATCCCAGGGACATTCAGGTAAGTTCAGGTAAGTATAACATTTTTTTTATTTTTTTTATGGGTGGCATAGGGGGCCTTATTTGTGCCCCCCTACATGCCACTATGCCCAATGACCATGCCCAGGGGACATAAGTCCCCTGGGCATGGCCATTGGGCAAGGGGGCATGACTCCTGTCTTTACTAAGACAGGAGTCATGTAAATGGCGTCTGGGCGTCGTAAAAAATGGCGCAAATCGGGTTGAGGCGATTTTTTTGCCTCAACCTGACTTGCCCCATTTTAAGACGCCCTAACGCCATTTTCCCCAACGCCGGCGCTGCCTGGTGTACGTGGTTTTTTTCCACGCACACCAGGCAGCGCCGGTCTGCTTGCGCCGGCTAACGCCATTCCATAAATACGGCGCCCGCATGGCGCTTCAGAATGGCGTTAGACGGCGCTAAATTTTTTGACGCTAAACTGCGTTAGCGCAGTTTAGCGTCAAAAAGTATAAATATGGGCCTATATGTTTTTGCTGATGAGAGTCAAGATAAGGAAGCAACAGCAGTGGCCAGTTTTAAGTTTGCAATCAGAGCAAAAGACATGAGTGTCATCAAGAAAAAGTAGTCTCTGATCCAACTAGTGAAAATCTTCGATGGAAAATTGGAGTCAAACAAACCCTGGGAGGAGGAAAGCAGTTCATAGTAAATTGAGTTGTTGATGTTGAGAAGACTTCAAGTCCATCAGTGAGTAAAGAAGATTCAACAGTAGTCACAAGGGAAGGTGCAATAAGTGAAACAACAAAGACACTAAAGAGAGCCTGTAAAAGAAAGCATTTATAGAACAAAAACCTAAAGCCAATAAATGAAGAATCTGAAATCAACTCTGAGAACAGTGAAAGTGAATCATCAGCTGCTCAAAGAACATTAAGAAAAATAATCCAAATTGAAAACTAGCCTTCTTTTGAATGGGCATATCTAACAGCAGTATCTAAAGAAGAGTCCAACAAACCTGCTTCCAAAGCATCTCCCAACTGAAGAAAGAATGTAAAAAAATGTCCAGTCGCCAATTATGAGAGCTGAAATACTTGCACCAATGGCCTTTGAGGGACACAACTCCATGATCTTATTAAACAGCAATTGGAATATTGACTGACACACAAGCTGAAAAAAGAGCCAGATGTCACTAAACTGAGTATTAAACAGTAGAAGAATATTCACAAAGTAGAAGGGATCCAACGCAGACTCTTTCCCTTTGTGAATCAGTTCCCATGCCAAAATGAGATTCAGCAACTGATCATTGATTTTGGACCACAAGTGTGGTCACAATCAACTGTACATACCATACTGACTTGCAATTTGGAACGAAGCACCTCTATTATTCCCCTTCCAAATTGCGAACTGGTATTGGTTGCTAAACTAATTTTGTAGTATAGAAAACTCCTAAATTATTTCACATGGCTGGCCTCCTGTATCATATAGAAAGACAGCATCTATGAAAAACACCTGAAAGCAGACACTAAGTATAATAAAGCAGCGTGGGAGCAATTATCTGCTTGGGGTTTAGCTGTATTTGTCCAGTACCAAGTGAGCATGCCACTTCTCTGTAGTTAGGCTCTGATTACAAGTTAGAAAGAATGCTGTGCAGAAATTCCAGGCAGCTCGAATTTTTGATATTGATCAGAAATTCTGCACAGAATTTATGCAATTACAAGTTAGATCCCTTGGAAATTGAATTCCATGGGCCTGAAATTGCCAGGCAGAACTGAACAGGTTGTGATCAGGTGGTAAATGTCTGCCAGGATTTCTGTGCAGGGCACAGGGGGTGAACATAGATGATGAGGAGGGAAGGAGAGATTGTTGCCTAGCATGCCCGTGGAATTACATGCTACCTAGTGCCTAAACACTGGGTTGGGCATGTAGCAGGTAACAGGGCCAGAATACAAAGCATCCCTTTTCAAAAGTTATTTTACTGGCTGGAATTTCTGGTGGTTAAAATGGGGTCTGGTGTTTCCATATCCAGAATATTTAGTGCAGGAACCCTACTTATATTGTGTGAAGTGAAGTCTACAAGGGAATTCCACTTCACGCAACTTGTAATTTGGCTTGAGCATCCAGAGGTTTTCATCATGAAGGGTGTTATTATGGCAGCCACATATCACAGGGCATGTCCACAAGCGTAAAAATGTTCATAATATAATTTTATAACCCAATTTACCTTAATTATGCCCATTAAAATTCAAAAAGTATTTCCCAATAGGTGTAAGCCGTCTTACAAGTGTAGACATCTCCATCAAGAGTGAAGAGTTCTCTACACTATTACATTCCACTCAAGAGGTGGGGATATCGGTTTCTATGGATGTTCCAAAGCATGGTTAGCCTTGGAAGTTCGTGATGGCCCACAAACAATTAAGTTTGTGGGTAGTCATAAACTTCTTTCATTTCCCTCATATTCTGGCAATGGGCCTGATGCTTGCTGCTGCTGGTATAAATACACTTTCCAGGGTGAGAAGAGGGATGAATCAGTTTTCTATGAGTATGTCTCTGAGTGTGTAAGAATTTGTAAAATCAGTAAATCTACACATGGAAAACATGTAAATTGACAACTGTAGATTTACTAATTTTGTGTAAATAGGTCCACGTTTATTTGACCACAAAATATAAACTATTTCTAGAGTTGAAATTGAATAGATGCTTCATCCCAGCCATATATAAGATGCAAGGCTTCGTCCTAGCCAAAATAAGATGCACAGAGTCTATTTTGCTTGCTGCAAGACATGTTTGAAGAACGATGCTATAGCACTCAGGACAAAGGTTTTCAGTGGGGTCGCTCGCAGTTTTCAGTGTGGTCGCACACAGACATGAATCCTTATTTTACATGTGTTCCTTTATGTCTCGATTTCCAGTCCAGTGGGGAATAACTTGTTGACTAATGTGAAACTAAGTTGCATTCTACCCACCTCCTAGTGGTGCATAGGCCAGACCTCTCTTTCCTAGACATATACATGTTACATGTTAGACCCTTATTCAGAGGCCAGACAAGTCCAAATTTGACCATTAACCATTTCAAATTACAACACATGCAGCAATACCTCATTCCTTCTAACCCATCCCACTGGATAATAGTTCACCAGTTCTGAAGCCGTTAATTTTCTGGGTAGGAAATGGCCGCAAATTTCAAGCGTAGTTATCCTGATTGCAATGGCAACTTTCTGTTTCTCATGGAATACTTGATCAACAACTTAGAATACAGAGGTATTCCTGCACACCAGAATTACCAAGACATGTCAAATCTGTGATTTTAAGAGTGGGACTATTGATACAATGCAGCAGACTTATGAAGGGCTTACATTACCCTTGCATTACGCAAGTTGACCCAATGCAACATAAGCCTTTAAATGAGATTTAGTATGCCACAGAGAGCTGCCTTGCATGGCTCTGAGTGGCATAGTCAATCTGAAATAACTAAAGCCAGTACAAATCACTGCCTTGTGTTACTCTGCCCTGGGAAGGTGTTCCATGAGGGGAACATGAGTATTTCCACTTCCCCACCCGTTATTTTTAGCGCATTTCCAGATTTACTAAACCAATTAAACTGGCATATGTGTTACAATGCCTTCCCAGGTGAGGCATAAGGAGAAGAAATGCGTTTATTTCTCCTCATTTTTACTTCTTCCTATGTGTAAAGTGGGAAAAAAGCCTCAAGTTTGTCTTTGGGCAGGAAGGGATACCTTTCTGTATAAAAACAATCTTGCCTGTAACCAGGCACCATTACACTAAGGCAAGGGTACCTGCATTGCTGTTAGCAGGAATGAGGCACATCTTAGTAGATATGGTGCATTCCTGTTCTCTCCTCCTCACACAACCTAGTGCAGCAAGGTGTCATGCTGCATTGCATGTATTCTTTGTAAATCTGGGCCCATGCTTCCAAGCCAGTTATAACAGGGCCCTCTGGAACAAATAGGTCACACAGCCTCCAATCTAACAAGCAATGTTTACAGCCTGATGAGTTAATTGCTAACCAGGAAGCATAGGATCACAGGAGGAACACCAGCAGCACCCTAAACAGAAATCAACCATTTAGCTCTAAACAAATATATACAATTAATGACACCTAATTGCAATGTGACTAATTTTTTAACATGTTTTGGTGACTGCCAAAATCTTTAAAGTAGCACACATGATACAGGTTATAGCTTATGGTTTGAAGGCTAAACTGCACCAAACCACTGCACAATAAGTCCATGCCCAGGTTTTAATCACTTGATCAATTAGTCTTTCACCCAGGGCATAAGTCATTTTGAGGCATGTCACATTTCAGTCTTCAAGACCTGTTTCCCCACAAAGGATATCTAATCCACATTTGATTCATTTTCTTCACTTATGTGACATTATAAGGATATTGTGGGTTTGTGATTTTCTCTAGAGAGTTCTGGGAAATTAACCAAAATATGGCACCAGTTAGATTGTTTACGAAATTGGGAAACATCTGCCGTGTAAGAATGTGTTTATTTTTTCTCAAAGTGGCATCCACCAAACGTTTATGTCTTAAGATAGGCCTTTTGCAATTTTAGGTAAGAGGCAGCGGGGTATTGTTTCACCATAGGTTTTGCATTTTTTAACCTCTTAGCTGCTGGGCCTTTCCCCCCCGTGCTGAGCCCTTTTTTGGCTATTTGGGGTAGTCGCGCTTAAGCCTTCATAACTTTTTGTCCACATAAGTTATCCACGCCAAATTTGCGTCCTTTTTTTTACAACATCCTAGGGATTCTAATGGTACCCAGAGTTTGTGGTTTCCCCTGGAGGAGACCAAGAAATTAGCCAAAATACAGAGAAAATTTTGTTTTTTCCAAAAAAAATGGAAAAAAGGGCTGCCGAAGAAGGCTTGTGGTTTTTTCCCTGAAAATGCCATCAACAAAAGGTTTCTGGTGCTGAAATCACCATCTTCCCACCTTTCAGGAACGGGCAGACTTGAATCAGAAAACGACAGTTTTCAACACAAATTTGGCATTTTACTGGGACATACCCCATTTTTACTATTTTTGGTGCTTTCAGCCTCCTTCCAGTTAGTGACAGGAATGGGTGTGAAACCAATGCTGGATCCCGGAAAGCTAAACATTTCTGAAAACTAGACAAAATTCTAAATTCAGCCACGGGTCATTTGTGTAGATCCTACAAGGTTTTCCTACAGAAAATAACAGCTGAAATAAAAAAATATGGAAATTGAGCTGAAAACAACAGCCATTTTTCTTTATGTTTTACTCTGTAACTTTTTCCTGTGATGTCAGATTTTTTAAAGCAATATACCGTTATGTCTGATGGACTCTTCTGGTTGTGGGGATATAAAGGGCCTGTAGGTTCATCAAGAACCCTAGGTACCCAGAGCCAATAAATGAGCTGCACCCTGCAGTTGGTTTTCATGCTATACTGGGTATACAGCAATTCATTTGCTGAAATATGAAGAGTGAAAAATAGGTATCAAGAAAAACTTTGCATTTCCAAAATGGGCTCAAGATAAGGTTTTGAGGAGCAGTGGTTATTTGCACATCTCTGAATTCCGGGGTGCCCATAGCATGTTAATTGCAGGGCATTTCTCAAATAGACGTCTTTTTTACACACTCTCTTATATTTGGAAGGAAAAAATGTAGAGAAAGATAAGGGGAAATAACACTTGTTTTGCTATTCTATGTTCCCCCAAGTCTCCCGATAAAAATGATACCTCACTTGTGTGGATAGGCCTAGCGCCCGCGAAAGGAAATGCCCCAAAACACAACGTGGACACATCCCATTTTTTTGACAGAAAACAGAGCTGTTTTTTGCAAAGTGCCTAGCTGTGGATTTTGGCCTCTAGCTCAGCCGGCACCTAGGGAAACCTACCAAACCTGTGCATTTTTGAAAACTAGAGACCTAGGGGAATCCAAGATGGGGTGACTTGTGGGGCTCTGACCAGGTTCTGTTACCCAGAATCCTTTGCAAACCTCAAAATGTGGCTAAAAAAACACGTTTTCCTCACATTTCAGTGACAGAAAGTTCTGGAATCTGAGAGGAGCCACAAATTTCCTTTCACCCAGCGTTCCCCCAAGTCTCCCGATAAAAATGATTCCCCACTTGTGTGGGTAGGCCTAGCGCCCGCAACAGGAAATGCCCCAAAACACAACATGGACACATCCCGTTTTTTGACAGAAAACAGAGCTGTTTTTTGCAAAGTGCCTACCTGTAGATTTTGGCCTCTAGCTCAGTCGGCACCTAGGGAAACCTACCAAACCTGTGCATTTTTGAAAACTAGAGACCTACGGGAATCCAAGATGGGGTGACTTGTGGGGCTCTGACCAGGTTCTGTTACCCAGAATCCTTTGCAAACCTCAAAATGTGGCTAAAATAACAAGTTTTCCTCATATTTCGGTGACAGAAAGTTCTGGAATCTGAGAGGAGCCACAAATTTCCTTCCACCCAGCGTTCCCCCAAGTCTCCCGATAAAAATTATACCTCACTTGTGTGGGTAGGCCTAGCGCCCGCGACAGGAAATACCCCAAAACACAACGTGGACACATCACATTTTTTCATAGAAAACAGTGCCTACCTGTGGATTTTGGCCTCTAGCTCAGCCGGCACCTAGGGAAACCTAGCAAACCAGCGCATTTTTGAAAACTAGAAACCCAGGGGAATCCAAGATGGGGTGACTTGTAGGGCTCTGACCAGGTTCTGTTACTTTTTCCTCTTATTTCGGTGACAGAAAGTTCTGGAATCTGAGAGGAGCCACAAATTTCCTTCCACCGAGCATTCCCCCAAGTCTCCCGATAAAAATGGTACCTCACTTGTGTGGGTAGGCCTGGTGCCCGCGACAGGAATAGATCACACAACGGTCAATGTTGGTCCTTACATGAGGCAGCTGTTGACCCTGGGGTGATCCATTCCTGACGCAGGCACTAGGTGTAGGCACTCAAGTGGGGTAGTGTTTTTATCAGGACAGGTGAGGAATCACTGGATGGTAGGAATTTTGTGGATCCCAGCATATTCCTGTAGTTTGTGGGACAGAAATTTTATTCAACATTTCAGCTTTGGAGGGTATTCTGGGTAAGAAAACTTTGGGGAATCCACACAAGTCACACCTCGGGGACTCCCCCGAATGTCTAGTTTCCAGAAATGTTTGGGTTTAGTGTGTTTCTCTATATGGCCGCCGAACCCAGGACCAAAAACACAGGTGCCTGCCTTACAAAACCAGTTTGCTTTGCGATAGATAATTTTGATGTCTCCACAATACGATTTGGGCGGTGGAATTTGGGACTGAACTAAACTGGGGAGCTCCCAAGAGAGCACTCTCTCTCTCTCTCTCTGCTTGCCGCCGCATTCACCTGCTCTCGGGGTTGGGCTAACCCATTATTACCCAGTTGCACAGACTGCTTGCGAAGGGACAGCAGGACTGTCCTCATCACCTCCCTCATAATGTACTGGAAGAGGAGTTATCGAATGGGACTCCTCCGACTGAAAAATCAATCCCAGAGTCTGCGCCATTGTCCTATCCCTCAGATGCTGTCTCGGTATCTGATGTCTCAGTCTCTGATCCTATGTCAGAGCTATCCTCTATAACCCGAGTGCCGGCAGCAGTCATCCATCAAGATGCCATCTCTGCTATTGGCTAAACTGTTGCTCTAAAACACTAGCCTACGTAGACAGTCACAAAATTGTTGGTGTGTGTGAGATACGTGCAACAGTAGAGGCCACCTTACCTGCGCTTCTTCCCTCAATCAGCACGTTCTTTCAAGACACTCAAAAAACACCTTCTCACATACCATTCGTCACTGTCTTTAGCACTTCCTGCGCCCAGTCTAACAATCATTATTGGTGCTCCCACTCCCTCCTCCTCGGATTCCCTCATTACCACCCAGCAAAAGTGCCCTTCATCTCTCCATAGCCGCCCTCCACCCCACACATACATTTCATTTGTATTAGAGCGCAGGTAATGGCTGACTTTACTAATGTACTCAGCTATTTACATAAAATACAGATTTGCTCTTTGCAGTAGGTATATAAACCTTCTGCGCTTCTTTATGGCACTAAATATATATATATATATATATATATATAGATCAAATTTTTTTTGTATGGTTTCCTTGGGGGCCAAAATGGCCCCCAGGGTAACCCTACAACAACTAAAAAAAATATTGCCCCCACAGGGGGTCGCCCTGCCCACGGGCGACCCCCTGTCCATTTTTTTGTATTTTTTTTACAAAATGTTGCCCCTGTGGGGCGCGCGATCGCGCCCCCCCCCCCCCCCCCAGGTGTCACCTACCTTTTTTTTTTTAATATACCCCGGGGGGTGGCCGGTTTTCCGAGGGGGCCGACCGCCCCAAGTAAAATCCCTGCCATCTAGTGGTGTTTCCTGGCCCCCGATCGCAGCACAGCACTGTGCTGTGATCGGGGGCCAGGAAACACTTTCAGAAGGCCTCGGAAGAAAGGGGAGACTCTCCCCTTTCTTACGAGGCCTTCCCAAACATGGGAAAGGACGTTTTCCCCATTGGAGCAGGAAGCGGCCGCAAGGCTGCTTCCTGCTCCGATGGGGAAATCAACATTGTTACGTCAGCGCGCCTCGCGGCGCGCTGATGTCACAAAGGGGTGGGTGGGGGGCGGGGGGAGACACGGAAGAGCTTCCGTGTCTCCCTGGGACTGCGACGCACCCGAGGATTTATTAACCCCCTCTCTGGTGTCGGCCACTGGTTGTGATGCACACCAGGGAGGTATTGCGGGCGTCGGCAAGTGGCTGACGCCCGCATTGAAGGGGTTAAGCGATAGTCAATATTTCCTTGTTATGGTGCCTATCTACTTGCAGTTTGTGGGAATACAATGTATGAATCCCAAGAGCGAACCCAGAAAGGGGTCATTTATATAGATTGCTCAAGCTGTTCCCAAAGAAATTAGTCTTTGAATAAAAAATCAGTATACTTTAGTGGAAAAGGAAAGTTAGTTTATTCAATTCGTTCTTCACAGTGAAACATTTTTCAGTTGTCTAAAAAACAAAGATTTCGAGAACCATCAATCAAGCTATAGCTTAAATGATTTTTACCAACCACGAATCGTAAATTGTAATTATTTAAAAATGGGTATAAACGAATATATGTTTTTTCAAACACACTCGAAAATCTTAGTTGAGAAATGTGGGTTATGTGTATCAATCCGAAATTTGGATTTACCTCAGGGCCTTTTAAAAAATTGTTATTCTTACTAACTTTTTTTGCACAATTAACTTACAATTAGAAACTGAAAATATAGAGAAATAAATATGGAATAATAAATGTCTTACCCTTCTCCATTTCCATACTACTCCCAATAGAACTGGTGATGCCCCAGTTGTGAGGGTGGACCTATGCCCAGAGATAAAAAGCCATTGAAACAAACTGTGGAAATATCAGGATTTTTGCTGTAAATTTGCATTGCTTCTTTCGGTGTGGGTATTGCATTGTTTGGGCCTGGATGGGGAAACTCACCGACCCCAAACATTTCTGAAAGCTAGACAACTGTAGAGTCTGGAGTTATGCTGCATGCCGATAGTACTTCAATGTTAAATACCCGGAAAGCCCGACCAACATCAAAGTTTGAGTGAAAAACATACTGCCATTGTATTTGTGTGAGAGAAACTTCCAGAATTTGCCGAGAGTGACAAAAATCTTACCATTCAACATTTCATCTCTAGGTTCTATGAAAGATCCTGGTTGGTTGGGTTCACAGGATGGTGGCCGATCCTGTGCCCAAATACTGGTCTCTTCAATAATGAAAAAATAGATTTAATTATTGTTTGGGGAGCATATAACAGATATTTCCATGTCATTCTGAGTACAAAAAATACTTGCTTTCACGCAAACCACATTACCCTAGATTTTCCCTTGATCTTTAATTTTACAAAATACATATTTGTGCAAGGGATCACTGAATGCTGGCCAATAGTGGGCCGAGACACTGTTGCCATTCTTTGTGGAAAGAGAGGGAACCATTTTCTTGGGCATGTTGTTGATGTTTGAACAGTATTCTTAATGAGAAAATCTGTAAACCTCCTGGGGAGTTAACCCATCTTTAGTCCAAAGTTTTCTAGAATGTTCTAGGTTTAGAGTGTTCCTTGGTGCTGTTCTAACACCTGACCTAAATACTTAAGCCGCCACCCTTTGAAAATGAGATGCACATGGAGCTGGTAAGGAATATATTTCATACTTGTCGGTTTCTTCCTCCAATCTGCCATGCACATAATACTCAACAGACTGCAGAGCTCTTCAATGCCAAAACTCCTATGCACTTGGTGCACTAAGAAGGATGAATCTCAGACTCCTTCGTTGCTTGCCTGGATTATCAACTGCCCACAAATAAGAATTTATTCTGGAAGAATAAAAAAGAAAAGTGGGGAGGATGTGTGATGGTTACTCTGTCAGACATGCTGGAATTTATTCTGTTCATTTTGAGGAAACGTGGGACCACAGAGAGGTGAAAGAGGTGCTCATATCCCTAACCAAAAAGTGACTTACAAACTTTTAAAATACAGCGCTGTAGAAAATCATCTTTTGTGGTCTCCCCTTTTGCTTTCTTACATGATAGATAGTTTTTCAGACCTTTTGGGCATCAGAGAACTGCTTAAATACATTTATTTGGCAAATAGGATTTTTATGTGCGTCTGTTTTCTGTGCGCACAAACTGTGCAGGTGGTGAAAAAGTAAAATACCCCATGTGGGCCACAGCAAGGTTTCACCTCCCAACTGTGGGACAGGAATGTAACACATAGTTTGAGAAGCAGCAGTGAACAGTCCAGCCCTGGTCTAAGTGATAGATTGCAGCATGAACCTCTTTTTGCATCTAAGTGCTATATGTGACATGACAGAAAACTGTACTTTTAAAAATAAGGCCTACTTTTCAAGTGTTCAAAATTAAATCATTTAATTATTTTAGGAGGCAACTTAGGCAAAATGTAACCTTTTTAAAATGCTGTTTTCGTCTTTAGCTGCTTTGAGGAGAGGAAGACAGGAAGATCAAGACTTCCGTAAAAAACAATAGATGTCTGCTTTGTGAAAGACTGAGGAGCATTATTTCTTCCCCTTGACTCCACAACTCTAGAGGCAACTCCCTGGGTGGAAAATGCTGGCCACTTGAGGAACCATAAGAAATAACATTTTCCAGAATACATTAGAAAGAGCATTTGGAAATTACGTTTGATCATTGTCCTGATTGAGAGTGTTCAAAGGCATTTTGCTATTGAAAACCGTTGCTGGTGCTAAATGAGCAGTTTCTGAAAATATGGGATGATTTGAACATTAGAACTGTTTTTTTAAAAGTTGATTAAGTTGGAACTCTGGAGTTTGTATGTTGCTAAGGGTCTGATTTAGATTTTGATGGTATTACCACCAATCTGCTCAGTGGACGGTTCCAAGTACTTCATCAAGTGTTCCAGCAACTGTATTCAGATCTATGGCTGTTCAGCTGCTGGGGTGGACCCCAATGCTGGTGATGAGCACCCCATTGCCATCAGGACTGCAGCATTGCACCAACCATATTTGGGTGACACATTCAAGCAGGCAGTGTACCAGCAGCAGTCCCATGTCGACGGGAGTCTGTCGCTGGAGACAATCAACATTGGTCTGGCTGTAGCTATTGAATGGATTCTATCACTTATACAGAGGGAGAATTGACAGTCATGGTGGAAGAAATCATTAGAGTAAAGACACAATTGTTTTGGAGCACAAGTACAAAATACTACATTATCTCAGAAAAGGCAAATGTGGGGCAGAATAGTCAACAGAGTGAATGCTGTAACTAACAATCTGCGCACATAGGAGGAAATTAAGAAGAGGTAGAATGACCTGTGGGGAAGAGACCATTCCCTGGCTCCATACATCACCTGGATGCTCCCAGCCCCCCATTACAACTCTTTCCCCGGTAGGAGAAGGTCTTAGAGATCCTAAATCCTTAAAGCTTGACAGGACTCCCTGGTGGAGTAGAGACTAGTAAGTTACACTTATGCATGTCCTCACCAACATTGTGTCTCTTTTTCCAACATCCTGGGGATTCTAAAGGTACCCAGGGTTTGTAGATTCTCCTGGAGGGGACAGAGACATTGGCTGAAAATACAACTAAAGTTTGTGTGTGTTGGGAAAAATGGGAAAAGACTGCTGCAGGAGAAAGCATCTGGTTTTTATCCCCACAGGTGGCATCAATTAATGGTTTGTGGTGCTAAAATCACCCTCTTCCCAGCTTTCAGGAACAGGCAGACTTGAATCAGGAAAATACATTTTTCAATATAGTTTTGTCATTTTCTTGGGACAAAGACCAAAGGACTTATGGTGGCTACAGACTAACTGACGTGCATTGCTGAATTATCCAATGTTTGAATTGCTAAACTAGGTTTGATATTTTAGTATTGCTTATTAATGAATCTTGGTGAAGTTCTTGCTCATGATGCTAATAAAGTTTGATTAACAATTAAATCAAAATAAAGGTTTTTGATTAGAATTGTAACAAATAGAGAAAACCTTTTTGAGAGTGATGGTATTTCTTGTTAGATAAGTGTTTTATGGCATTGCATGTTGATTAAGATGTCTATTGATGTTTCACTGGTTACCGCTTAACTAGGATACTCTATGAGATCCAAAAGACTCATTGACCTATACGCGTCCCCTTGTAAGTTTACTTGCTAAGGACAGGGCGCGCTAGCAGAAGTATCAGTTGAAATAAAAAAAAATATTGGAAGTGAGTTGAAAAAAAAGCCATTTGTGTCTTTCCTTTCATCTGTAAAAGATTTTGAATGCACTATATTGTTACGTCTGCTGGACCCTTGCGTTTGTCGGGACTGATAAGGCTTGTAGGTTCACCAAGAATCCTAGGTATCCACAGCCAATAACGGAGCTGCACCTTGTATTGGTGTTTCGGCATGTACCGGGTCCACAGTAATTCCTTTGGTAAAATGTAAAGAGTGAAAAAAAGGTCTCAAGGAAACTATGTTATTCTGAAATGGGCACAAGATATGGAGTTTAGAAGTAGTGGTTATTTGCACATCTCTGAACTTTGGGTACCCATACTAGCATGTGAAGTGGAGGACATTTCTCAAAATGAATTATTTCTTACACAGTCTTACATTTTGAAACGTCAATTGGAAATTATACTTGTTCTACTATTCTGTGTTCCCCTAAGTCTCCCAATAAAAATGTTACCTTACTTGTGTTGTTAGGCCTAGTGAACGCAGTGGAAAATGGCCCAACCCGCAACATGGACACATCACTTTTTATCACCCAAAACAGACACTTTTTTTTGCAAAGCTGTAGATTTTGGGTCCTAGCTCAGCTAAAACATAGCAAACCTGTATGTCTATGAAAAGTAGAAGCCCAGGGGAATTTAGAATGGGGTGACTTGTGTGGCTCTCACCAGGTCTTTTACCCAGGATCCCTTGCAAAGCTCACAATTATCTAAAAAACACAGTTACCTCAACTTTCTATGATGGAAAGGTCAGGAATCTGAGGGGAGCAACAAATGTCTTCCCATCCAGCATTCCCCCAAGTCTCCCGATAAAAATGGTACCTCACTTTTGTGGGTAGGCCTAGTGCCCGCGACAGGAAATGACCTAATACGCAATGTGGACACATCACATTTTTCCATCCATAAGTGTGTTTGCAATGTGCCTAGCTATGGATTTTTTGTTGTAGCTCAGCCGGCACCAAGGGAAACCTAGCAAACCTGTCCATTTTTTAAAACTGAATACAAGGAAGGACTAAAAATCTGTAGAAATTGAGGGGGAACCATAGGGGGGCCAAAAGGGTAGTATTTGTTTCATACGTTGTTAGGCTGACTTTGCTTTGGCCACCCACACAAGCCAAGTAAAGCAGAGTTTGTATCAGTATAGATGGGGCAATGTTGGATGTTAGGTATTTTGTGGATTCCTGAAGTTTTCATAACAGAAATGTGGGGAAAATGCGTGATTTCAGGCAAAGTTGTAAGGGGTAAGAAAATGGTATGGGATACATGTGGCACACACCACCCTAAGCACCCACAGATGTTAGGTTTTCAGAAGTGTCTGAGTTTGGTAGGTTTTCCAGTGCCATGAGCGTGGACAGACGGGGGCCTCCCAACGCACATGAGCACTGCAGTGTCGGATGTCGCTCGGCCATCTGACGAATGCAAAGGGTTAATAATGACCAATATATATTGTTAGATTGTGTGTTGAGCTCCATGGTCCGCCCTTGCATTTGCCTAGTACTTTGCTGTATTTTGGTGTATGTTGTTTTACTTTAAAAAACAGGTTCCATACTTCATCCATATGCACATAAAGGTATAGTGCTTGTAAGTGGTATTCTAACCTCTGCACATTATACACATGGGTGTACATATCATAAATGTGTGTTTAATTTTCACTGTACTCAATTTATTGGTATGTGCTATGCACATTTTCGCATGTATTGGCAGCAGTGTTCACAAATGACACCAACTACCATGATCTCTGCAAAACAATAGTCCAATGTGAATGTGCCCAACCTTTCTTTCCTTCTACATATGCGCAAAAGACAAAACTTAGGGGGTCATTACGACCTCGGCGGTCTTTTCGCAAGACCGCCGAGGTACCGCCGTGCTAAAGACAGCCAGTGGTAGCGGTCTTCCGCGCCACGTATTATGACCACTGGCAGCCCGCCGTCCTTTTTTGTACAGAAAGCTGCCAGTAGCCATACTGGCGGACGGCGGGAAAGTGGAGGTTGCTCAACCTCCACCGCCACGTCAACAGAACACCGCCCACTGAATCACGTCCCATGATGCGGTGTGGCGGTGTTCTGATGACGGTGTTCTGGTGGCGGAGCTGCCCCCATCGATCCCGTCTCCTCCCGGAGGATCAACGGACAAGGTAAGTTGATTGTCCGTTAGGGAAGGGGGTGGGAGGTGTGTTGTGTGTTGTGTGCGTGCATGGGGGTGTGCGTGTGAGAGTGTTGAGGGGGTGAGTGAGTGAGTGTATGCGTGCGGGGGGTGTTGTGTGTATGGGAAATGTGTGCGGGTCAGACAGTGTGCATGTCTGTTTGTATGTGTGTGGGTATGTGTTGTTGGGGTGTATGTGTGCATGTAGGGGTGTGTATATGTGCATGTTGGGGGTGTGTGCATGTAGGGGTGTGTATATGTGCATGTTGGGGGTGTGTGTGTGTAGGGGTGTGTATATGTGCATGTTCGGGGTGGGGAGGGGGTTGTGCCACCTTTGGGGGGTGGCAGGGGGTGGGGGGAGGATTTGTGGGGGTAGCGGGGGTGGGGGAGACCCCTATCATTGCCAGGGAAGGAATTCCCTGGCACTGATAGTGCCTACCGCCATGGATCTCATGGCGGTTCCCAACCACCCGAGATCCATGGCGGTATGCAGGGTCCTGATACCATCAGCGGTCTAGTGAAGACCGCCGGGCTGGAGACCGCAATCTCCAGCCCAGCGGTCTTCACCACCATGGCGGTCAGAATGGTGAAGTGGGGGATGACCACGGCGGTAACCGCCGCGGTCATAATTCCATTTTTTTTTCTGCCGGCCAGTTTGCGGTCTTACCGCCGCTTTACCACCGACCGCCAGGGTCGTAGTGACCCCCTTAATGTTGTTTCTTTTCACCATTTCATGTACATATAAAAATGTAATTTGCTGTGTTGATCCAGTATGTTGTCACCTTCTTGTAACTCCCTTTAGCTGAAAGACTTGCTTGCAGAAATAATAGTTATATATTCAATGGTGTCCAATCATGTTCTGTGGCATGCTGGTTATAAACATTATTGATACATAATTCACTTTGCAGTATTGATATGATGACCAATGCCATTTAATCTAACACATTGTACCATGGTTTGTTTTGGAGGTTGGTAGGCCTTAAATTGGCTCAGCTCTCAAATCTCCTCTTTACTATATTGAGTTGAATGTCTGGCACATGGAATGTATACTTCATAAATAACATTTTACATTTCAGTACATCTCTCCATCATTGCTCTGTGTACATTAAATGCATGTGTAAAAAAGTGAAAAATCACACAAAGACCTCAACATCGCATTAATATATTGGTTTCTTTTTGTTAGGTTGTATCATCTATAGCAGATTTGAGGTACCATACAGACCTCTAATGCTTTTTTATTTTGTAATTCATACTAGGACCAATTCCCCAAGGCCAGCTGACCACCGTCTACAACCAAAGTCACCGCCTCTTTCAGGCCAGGATTAAATCTTCAGTGAGGACACAACTCCTACAAGTCCTCTTGATGAGGGTATGACTTGTTCATCTCGTCTTTCTGGGCAAACAGCCCCAGTGAGTCACACTCAGCCCACATTTACATCTCCTACCCCAGCTACTATAACAACTATGCATATGGATACCTCTTCTCCCTGTGTCCAGAGAAACACAACTCCCATCTCGTGCCCCCTCAGGTCCTGGCTACAGTTGAGCAACCACCGCCACCTCCACTTGTGCCAGGATCTAGGGGAATGGGCCACACTGCCTCAAAAGCACAGGGGAGTGGGGTTAGGCATCATGGGAAGAAATCAGTGGGCCAGAAAAGTTAGGCCATTGGCATCATTGTCACCCAGACAACCATTGACCGAATCTTGGGAACAATACAACAGTTCCAAGACGTGATGGGCCTGGTCCTACCAGAGATCAGGAACTTTATGCAGGTGAAGACGGAGCACATGATTGAGCTTCACAATCACAACTACAATTTTTGCCCTAGGACTGGAGTAATGTTTGACATTTACCTTCACCTGTGCAGGACTATTCCTGTACCATTTACCCCTGTCTGTGGTGCTTCTATATCAGGACCCAATAAACCTTGCACAGCTATAGAGAGGGAGGCCCTGCCACAACAGGAAACTGATCCACCCACCCTAGTCCCTGCAACTGTGCTTCCCTCAGGAGGAGATATTCACCTGGACCACAAGGAGAGGGTGGCAAGACCTCTACAACTACTTCCAAGAGATGATAGACTTAGGCCCATATTTCTACTTTTTGACACAAAACTGTACTGATGCAGTTTTGCATCAAAAACTTTTACGGCGGCTAATGCCATTTCTTTGAGCCGCTCGGGCGTCAAATGTATACTTTGACATTCGGCGGCGCAAACCACTGGTATGAGTCATTTCTTTTTACTCAAACCAATGCGTCACGTCGTAAAGAAAAATTACGTTAACACAGCGAAAATGACTTTTATCCGGTTTACTACGTCACAAACCAGATACGCAATTTTTTTTGCCGCAATTGCATCAAAAAGTGGTGCAAACACAGCAAAATGTGCAAAGGAGAGCCAAAATGGATCCCAGAAGCTTTGAGAGACCCCAGGAAAATGACAACTGACCAGGAACCAGCCAGGAGGACCTACACAAGACCAGGGGGTGAGAAGAAGAAAAGGAAGTGCTGGTTCAGTGCAGAGGAGCAGGAAATACTGGTGAAAGAGGTGACGGAACACCAGCACCAACTTTTTGTCACCTCTAAATTGCCAATTAGTAGGAGAGGCGCAATTTGGCAACAAATTGTTGACAAGATAAATAGTGTGGCAGAAGTACGGAGAACAGTCATCGAGTGCAAGAAACACTGGCATGACTGCAAGCACAGGACCAAGGAAAAGATGGCCAGGAACATGAAGGCAGCACTGCAGACTGGAGGTGGGAGTTCAGCACCGCAGTAGGACCTGGACCACATGGAGGAGATGGTGGCAGCCGTCATCCCTGAGGAGATCGTCACAGGGATTCAAGGGCAGGACAGTACAGACTACCAGGAGACAACACAGATGCAGGGTAAGTGGCATGGGGAACAAAAATGCCTAAATGTTAACTGTAAGCGGTGGGGGGCATACCTACTACACAATGCATGTAAGTCATGATAATCAGGGAGTGGAAAGGGCAAAGGGGCATGGTACGGGGGCATGGGCTGTGCGAGGCAAACCTGGGGCACAGTACAACACTACACCAACAACCTTTGCATTGGGGTATGCTGCCATGCCAAGGATGTTGGAAAGGTAAATCCAGTCCAGGAGGGTAGGGTATAACGTAAAACTGGCCTGCTGTTACATGACAGCTAGTATTCTTGCTACATGAACTAGGGCTCAATTAACAGTCTCAGGCTATATCCGCAAGTGGAATTTAACATTGACAGCAGTTGCCACTACCACCTCTGCTGTGTGTGTAGGTCAAGTAACTAACGACAGCTACGTGCCCATGGATCAAACCCACCCAAATTAGAGGGTTCTGGATGATGACGTTATCAATCCCCTGTAATCAATAAAAATTTGCTAATCCTGTCAAATGTGAATGTCCATAGTCGCTACAAACATCAGTCATTGTCATAAACATTATGAGGTACACAGCAGTAATGTCATACCCATGCTGCACATGTCAGGGTCCACCCTGTGCCTGTGTCACAATAGCTGCAATGACAACATGCAACATCCCAACTGTCATACTGCTAAGACAACAGCATTGAGAGGGAGGACATATGTTTCTGGCTAGTAAAACACACCCGCTCAGTCAGAGGAGGAAATGGAACACTGCTAGGACCATCAGTGCAATCCAATGTAGAACACATTCCCCAACATCACCATTACACACTACCAGTGCTGACATCTGTAGTGTGCCTTGCCAGTGTTATACATAGTATATGCTAGGTCTCAGCAACATATGCCTGTTTGTGAAATATCAGAGACTGGGGCAGTGCCAGATTGTTAAGTGTGGTGCAAGTGCCATCAGAACGCCCACAGCCAGTGCAAGGCCACATGAGAATGGAAGTAGAGGGAGGGTTGAGTTGTACAATAAGGTGGCATCATACAATTTAGCCAGAACCTACACTTAGAGGATGTGACGCAGACAATTCCCCAAACTGCCCACACTACATGTGACATGCAGGTGGGGCATAGGCCTGGGAGAATGCTAATATTAAAGATAGGAACAATGAACAGGAACCAAGATCACAATGTGCAACTAATAGGATGTCAGGCATGTCATGTTACAAATGCCACAACACAGACACACTAATTGTACTATATCTCATTGCAGAGGTCAATGGCTCTCCTGGTGATATGCCTGTCTTGGACTTCCCTGATGAAATGAATGATGAGCTGACAAATATCAGCCAGCAGACCCTCCAAGATGTCCTTGGAACCCTCCAGACCCCACCTTCAGTCGCAAGGAGGAGCATAGAAGTAGCAGCCATCACAGAGGAACCACCCCAATTGTATGACCTGCCAGCTCCAACCTAGCTGAGGACCCTGATGACACTGGAACCAGCTTTGATAGGACTGTAGTTGGAGCACAGCGGGTGCTGGCCAAAGAGGTGCGGGTGGGGATGCAAAATATGACAGCCAGCCTAGAGGGGGTGCGTTTGTGCATGATGTCATCTGCAGAACAGGCAGCAGCCATGCTAGGGTGAACATCAATCTTGCAAGAACTTCAATAAAGTGTGAAGGAAATCAGCACAGCAGTAAGGGAGTTGACACAGCATCCCCAACAACAAACCTTTCAACACGTGCAATATTGACCCCCTCAGGGCCGACCTGGCTGCCTACCACAGTGATGTAGCCGCTATCCTTAAGAACCAGCAGCTCCTCCTTGCTGCAGTACTGCCCTTAATAGCCCCACACTTGTCAGCTACAGGGATTTCTGACTCCACGTCTTCAAACACTGAAGTGTGTGTTGCCCCTTCAAACCCACCACCACCAAGGGCAGAGGAGATGACACACACTTCAGAAGATGAAGACGTGGAACAGATCACCTTCACCAGTAAGAGTACCCGGTAGCACTAGTCCCTGCCACATGGGCACTTATAACCAAGGTCCTTTGCTTTGTAACATGCCAGTCTTGCAACAGCTGCTCACAAGCACTGTTCTCCAGCCCACTGTTTACCTTGACACTATGCTCTGTGATTGTCTCTCACTACCCCATTAGCAATTCATGTCCCTCTGCACTGTATGACACTTCACCCCAGCATGTCCAATGACATGTCCTTTTTCACTTGTGTAGTATCACAATAGAAGGTGTCACATTAATGGTCTCACAATCCTGGACAATGTAAATATAGCACTACAGCACTTTAAACAAATAGCACTTATACAACCACTTTTTCTCTGTGTAATGTGACACATCAACCGTAAGGGAGATTAGTGATGTTTGCCTCATGTCAATGCCATAAAATGTCAATACAACTGCCCTGAAAGATTGTGAGCTGATAACTATGCACTGTGGTCTTGATTGTACCAACATCTGCCCTTCGTGAGGTTTAAATCTGAAGTTAATAGAAACAATATAATATAATGCTGTGTTGGACAGAAAAAGTCTTCTTCAAGGGATGTCTAAGCAGAAAATCATTGTCTTCAAGGTTTTCTTCAAGACAATCTTTAGGTATGTGACATTTGACTCAAAATTTTCATCACACACACCATACAGCAGAAATGGATGTATACGATTGTACGTATAAATAAGTAACCTGGCAGCACAATGTAAGAAATGATAGGTGTGAGTTATTTATACTATACTACATGAGATTATATCATCACTCACCTTATCAGTGTTCACATGAACATCAGGCTGCAGGTAGACGTACCACAGTGTCCTCAATACCAAATCTGGTCTCAAGGTATGGCAGATTGAAAACATGCATCTAAAAGTAAATACACATTGGGAACCATAGTAACCTTGAGTGGTGGGTGCAATGGATTGCAGATTCCTAGCAAAGTAGCTTTGTTGAAGCTGCCAATGTGATAGCTCAGTTCGGATTTGGATGCAGGATGTAACAGAAATGCAAATACTAAATTGATACTGTTCACCCATGCCAAGGCCCTGATCCCCAAGTATATGACACATACTGTAAAGGAGTACCTACATATTTATTTCACTGTAAAAATAGGATGCTAAAACTAGGGGAAACACCTTAACTAACCTAACCTATCCTAACTGCACATTACCCACAACTGGCCCTAACTACCATAAGCTAAACTTACTTATCACATTTAACTAAACACTCTAAACATCAACCCTCCACCCCCTTTATATGACGGGACCCATGGAGGACAACATATACTAACCTAAACTCATACTATCTTATACTATACAAATATATATATATTTTTTTTTTTTTTTTTTTAATAAACAAAAACCCCAACATCATCCACCACACACCCACCCACCCACAAAAAAAACACATGTAAAAATATCATACCCTCCACCCCCAACCCACTAATACTAACTAAACCTAACACTAAGCCCCCTAAACCCACTACATATTTGAACCAGGAAAAGGAGGGAGGGAGGGAATCATGGCTGAGGGTCTCCAAGTCACAAGTTTGCCCTCCGCAGGGTCATCTTAATCCCACGCACTCTCTTGTTGATCTGGGACACCTCCTGCTGCAGCCTGTCCAGTCTGCGCAACATTCGTTTCATGTCACGATGCATTGAACGAAATTCCACATTGTCAATGACTGCAGCAGGGGTGGTCTGTGTGCCAGTTGTTGAGGGTTGTGCAGTTGCTGGTGCAATGCTTGGAGGGGGAGGTGCAGGGGCTGCTGTCAGTGGTCCAGGAGCGGAGGATGTTGATGGACCTCCAGTGGTGGCTGTCATCCTTACTGCCACTTGGGTCGTAGTGGTGGTGCTGGCGGCTGTTGTGGACACAGATGGGCCCCTTTGGGCAAATGCCCTCCACACCCATGGGGCTCTCTCATGGCGATAACGCCGTGCCATGTGGTGGAACCCAGACTCTGCATCCAGAATGTGGCGGTAACGCATCGCCCTCCTCTGAAATTCGTGGATCTGGTTGGCATCCATATTGGCTGCTATTAAAATGATAAAGCCAAACATTAGTTACATCATTGTGTGATACAGCTACTGATGATAATCAAAAAATACATCTAAGTAGCTGAAACAGGCAATATCACCGCACAAATCACAGATTCTCCCTGAGGAAGTACATGCCAATGCAGCCTACACATGTCCTATCTAACAGCACAGCAATGCTCAAAAAGATGTGTACATGCTTAATTGCTCTAAGTATCATTGTTCTGCCATTAGTCACATAACAAATGCTGCAAGTTCTCCACATGTGACAGGCCAACTAATGACTATCTTCTGGATGATAATCAAGGGCCACAAAATCTGTGATTTGTAAATGGAATTGCCAGGATGCTATGCAGTTGCTAATCAAGAGTGGGTATCCTAGGTTGGAACAAATGAATTACAGAATTACATGTCTGTATATTACACTTGGATCCTCACACCTAGGTACACATATTTCATAACCCTAAGCCTGTGCCTCGGGGGGGATGGACAAGCAACACATACTTTCAAACATCAAGGACAGCTGGGAAGCTTTGGTCAGCTGTACATGGGTTTAGTCAGTCCACCACAGGTAAGGAGGGTGACCAACTAGGATAGACACAAACATTGGCCAATCCCATCCACATTTATGTTTGTAATTGCAGACAATTGTCAACATCATTTGATACTACCAACACCTGTCTTACAACAAGCACATAGATGCAAGCACCCATCTGGGCATGAGCTGCATGCACACCTATGACATTGTACTCAAGTGCCACATAAACGTAGCACAACATGTGGAGCTAGATGCTGCTAGGAAGTCAAACATACAGTTTAACATGTTCATTAGTGAACATTGAGGCTTAAGACTGTGGGTAATGCTTTGGCATCCCTATTCTGTGTGATCAGGGTATGACTTGCTGATTAAATCATGTAAATGGCCCTCGTCACATTTTTCATTACAAGAAATGTAACAACAAATGACACCCTATTCACATGGCCATGCCTACAGGGCTGCACTACAGTCCCAAAATATGACTCTATGCCACTGATTGTCCAGCTCAAATATGGAAAAATAAGTCAAACTCCAGTCAAATTACATATCAGATCATGTGCCAGCACATCATACCTTGTTATATGTCCAACACACAGGAGTCAATCACACAACAGCTGCAAACACAGAACTGAAATATCAACACTTATTGGATATGTCTGGGTCTGCAAATCAAGCCACTTCTCTAATTGTGTAAGGGGCAGGTCCACCTGTAAAGCATGGAAGGGTGAAATGTGTTCAATGTCTGTGCACTGTGCAACACTTTAAAGTAAAATTACTGTGTGTGCCATTACATCAGAAAGTCTAGCCCCTCAGGCATGATGATACTCCAACATACCTACCACTGCAAACATGTATAGACCCTGTCACTCCAGTGAGTGATACACACACATATGCACACCTGCAATGGACCTAACTATCATGTGGTGGCAAACATGATTCCTCAATTGGTTGCAGACTCATGTATAGAGTGTACTCCATTTCATCATTTGTTATTATGAGAGACATGCAAAGCCACATTCCTGGTGCACTGCAATACCAGTCACTCAGGTGTTGTGGCTTGTGCATCAAGGGACAATCAGTTACTGTGTGGTGCTCATGTAGGTTGAGTTAAGCTCATTATTTATTATGATTTCTATGGTCCCTTACATGTGGACCTGTGTTCTGTGTAGGTTACATATGCTACATTTACAGTGTCCCCTGAGCCACCTATGTCCCCATGACACCATAATGGCAGGGATCCAGTGCGTTACTTGATGACAATCTGACGCTAAACATGGATTGGCCATTTATCAAAATTAATACAACAAAGAAATATATGCTGACAGTGTATATTTTGGTCATCCATGACAGAATGCATGGGCACAGGTGTAGTCATTGCACCTGAAATGCGTCGCTCATTGCCCTGTGTACCCATAGTGGGTATTGGAATTCACAGTTAGCCACATTCATCATCTTACATTAGCCAAGTTGAGAGATAAGTGGGTATACAGCAAACTGTCCCAGTCCCATTATTGAAAAATGGTTTAGCAAATGTCCTACTGTGTCAATCATGATGATGTAGGTTTTAATTTGTATGTACCTTGGGAATGGCAGCAGTCACAGGAATGCTGGTCTTCTGATCTTAGCATACACCCATGTCTGTGATAGCCTTCATACTGGGAAGTTAACTATTGTACACATGCTGCACTAGATCAGCAGAGGTGTACCAAATGTAAAGTAGCAAAGTATCTGGGGAGTTTATATGTATGAAGGGATTTATCAGGGGTCCCTTGCAAAACATCATGCAAATAATACATTGTGACCATGCATTCTCCAACTTCATGTATCCCATGATGACCCAATAACTTATGGGAACTGCATGGCTATGAAGTAACACATATGTCAAATGCATCAGCTTTTGTGCCCAAGGCCAAATTAAAACACACAGGAACAATGAACAGAGGGCCAGGGATATTTATTATTCTTCGATGTTTAGCATTTGCTTCATGTTTTATGCTACAGCTATGGAAAGTAGCACCAAACATTTAGATATGAACCAGTGTGCATTACTTTGGCATCCATTCCTAATTTTATTGCGGCACAAACCAAGTCACACTATCAGCCTAAGATATTACCTGAGGTTAGGAAGAACTTTGTACGTATGGCCCAGAATACAGTTCAGACATGTATTCAAAATAATTGGGGACCACAATAATTCCTTGCGTTAGCTTGTGAAAAACATCTCTTTCCTGGTACACTCACAGACCAAGGATAAAACATATGTTTGAGCCGCATTACCATCATCTATTGACGTTAAAGCAGCACTAATTTACAAGATCAAGTTGTGTTTTGTAAGTTTGTGCAGCTGTTGGGTCAACAAATTACAGTAATGTGTAGCAAGTATGTATAACTCAGGGCCACTGTATGTTTAACTTGCATTACACATGTCCAAAAACATTGCCTGCAGCATATCAACAAATCTGCTACTGTAACTACAGAGCATTTAAATGGGTATATTACTCTGAATTGTATTCACCAACAGGGCCACCAATCAAAACACCCAGGTGGTCCAGCAGGTCTTGCTCTCTGGCAACAAGGTCAGCCCAGCAATGCTTCAGTTGGTGGTCGTTGCGTGGTGTGTTGAAAATGTGACGCAGATAGTACAGCACCTTGGACCACCTGAGCCTCCTTGCCTCTGTGTGATACCCCTGTATCACCCTGCCACCTGCTTCAATCATCAGGGGGAGGAAGTGGCACACCAGCCAAATGAATGCCCACAGCTCCTCCTCACCCATTCTCCCCAGACTTGGCCTACCCAACATGACAGAAATAATAGTACAAATAAAGGGTACAGAGGAAAATAAAGGGAAAGGAGGGAAGAAAATGAAAGTAAAGTAACCCACAAATAGCCCAAAACTAACAATACCCACTACAGACTACCAACAGTACAAATACAACATTAGACACCAAATAAGACACATAGGCCCATATTTATACTTTTTGACGCTAAACTGCGCTAACGCAGTTTAGCGGCAAAAAATTTAGCGCCGTCTAACGCCATTCTGAAGCGCCATGCGGGCGCCGTATTTATGGAATGGCGTTAGCCGGCGCAAGCAGACCGGCGCTGCCTGGTTTGCGTGGAAAAAAACCACGTAGACCAGGCAGCGCCGGCGTTGGGAAAAAATGACGTTAGGGCGTCTTAAAATGGGGCAAGTCAGGTTGAGGCAAAAAATTCGCCTCAACCCGATTTGCGCCATTTTTTTACGACGCCCAGACGCCATTTCATGACTCCTGTCTTAGTAAAGACAGGAGTCATGCCCCCTTGCCCAATGGCCATGCCCAGGGGACTTGTGTCCCCTGGGCATGATCATTGGGCATAGTGGCATGTAGGTGGGCACAAATAAGGCCCCCCTATGCCACCCAAAAAAAAGTAAAAAAATATAAAAAATAATACTTACCTGAACTTACCTGAATGTCCTTGGGGTGGGTCCCTCCATCCTTGGGTGTCCTCCTGGGGTGGGCAGGGGTGGCAGGGGGGCTCCCTGGGGGCAGGGGAGGGCACCTGTGGGCTCATTTTGAGCCCACAGGCCCCTTAACGCCTACCCTGACCCAGGCGTTAAATAGTGGCGCAAATGCGGGGTTTTTTGACCCGCCAACTCCCGGGCGTGATTTTTGCCCGGGAGTATAAATACGACGCATTTGCGTCGCCGTCTTTTTTTTAGACGGGAACGCCTTCCTTGCATCTCATTAACGCAAGGAAGGCGTTCACGCAAAAAAATGACGCTATTTGCCAATACTTTGGCGCTAGACGCGTCTAACGCCAAAGTATAAATATGGCGTTAGTTTTGCGCCGAATTTGCGTCGAAAAAAACGACGCAAATTCGGCGCAAACGGAGTATAAATACGGGCCATACACACTTACAATGAACAACTGAGACAATTACAAATAAAACAGATGACAAAAAGGATGGCACACAAGAGACAAAAGCACAAATTGGACTGACAAAACTCTCAGCACAGCCACACAGTCTAGAAAAATCACAGACTGCAAAGTGAAAGTGAAAGTACACCCACTGTACCATTTCTGTAAACAGGATATCCTATTACATCACTTCCTGCCTCAAATGTGGTGCGTTTTTATTATGATGTGTCAAAATTTTATGACGCTTACAGTCTGTGTCAATTTTGTTTTTACGCAAATGCTTAAAAATTACCCTGCATCCATAGTTCAAAATATTTTGCATTGGTAACCAATTTCATGGGGTACAGTGTAGGAATTATCGCTTGGGCCAATGGATGTATAACGGCTGCGAGCATAATTTTTAACGCATATGTACCAATTTTTGACGCATATGCGTCGTTTTTGACGCGTTTGCTTCAAAATAGATGTCTTTTACTATGTTTGTCATTTCTCACATTTTTAAAGTACATGACAGCTGTAACTGTACAGAGATAGGCTGTTTGCCCCTACATTGTGTATTCCAGTGTTTGGGCACATGTGGCAGACCAAACTACTGTGGACCATGATACTCATGTTGTTGTACCAGATGAGCACTCTTCACTGATGCAATAGATGCCCAAACTTTTTAAATATAAATTAGCATTATCCAGTTTGAGCAGGTTGTGCGTCAATAGAGGATAGCAAAGCTACAGAACTTAATACATTAACTCATTGCCTGTGTGTCAATGTCTGTGAATTGGCTATTTCAATTTTTGTAGGGCCTTTGTGTGAACGTCACAAGACGTGCTTTCATTAATGTGCTTGTATACATGTGCGTAAATGTGGATAACCATCAGATGCTATTCAGTGTGGAAATGAGTCAGGATATGTGTTTGTCATACACGTAGCATCTAATGCTGTGTGAACTTCCCTGACTTTTGGGACAAAACATCTCCCATGACAAACTATGCACAGGATAGATAGAGGACGATCGATAATGGCAATGTTTCAAGAGTAAGCCATCACATGTACTGAAATGTTGGATACCACTTCCTGGTCACTTGTTTCTATGCTACCCATGAGTCAGGCATTTGAAAATGCTATGTAGGTACAGTGTTTGTGACACAGAGTCCCAAAACCAATCCAAAAATGTAATGTCACTCCACAGTTTGAGTCATATAAATGACCTATGTTTCTCTTGTGGCAGTGAAGGACCAGCAGACCAAGCTGCATGTGTTCACATATTTCCAGTGGTTAATTGCATAAAGGTGTACAGTTCAAGTGTGTGGCCATGTGTACCCCGTGTCATTATTGGCCTCCATGTTGTCACAGTTACGTGCAGGTCTAGTCATGAGTCTGTGGAGCCATTCCCTGTATTAACAGAGTATCCTTCAAAGCAGAATTGACCGGAAGTCAAAGAGGAATTGACAACACACATGGGGATAGTCCAGCTATGGCATTGCAGAAGTTCTATGAGACTGACAACAAGGCAACCTTGGTGTGCTCACAAAATTAATGGATCAGTAAATAGAAACCAGCAGGTTTCATCATAACATTAGTACAGAGGGTGGCCTCTAAAATTCCCACTGCAACAGGGAACATCAGTGCCTCTGTGCTGATTAATCTCACAGCTAGTCACCACACAAGCACCATCGTTGGGTTGCAGCCAATGTGAATCTGTGTGTGGACCTTGAGGGCACAAACATGTTTTGTCCATTCATGCACATTAGCAAACTTTGTTTTTTGTGCTGGAGGCACCATTCCCAATCCATGCATACAGCCATAGTATACAGTCACTGTTTGTCACTCATGCATACATGAAACACAGGCAAGGGATAGTGCCGGGATTAGGCTATTGAATGCATGTTCCAGACATTGATACCATTTGTAAACTGATTAAACTATACAATATATTTGTGGATTCATCGTAGACCTACCAGACACAATACCCCAGGAGGAAAGTGAGGGCATGGAAAGCAACTATGAGAGAAATGTAGCCACAGGGAACCTCTATGGTAACACAAAGACAGGTAACAATCAGGCTAACAGGATGCATGCTCTGTCAGGGACTAACATGGACAAGGCAAATGTACAGTGAGCAGACTCAGATTGGGAAAAGCCTGAGCAACACTGTGGAAAATTAAAACTGGATTTGTGCTGTGGGCTGCAACGTTACGCAATAACCCAAGGGCTGTGTTACACAAGTGGTTTATACGGCAATGCACAACAAGGATATTCAGAAAATGGCAGCTTCTAAGCAGTTCCAGGCAGCAGCAATGGCAGTGCAGGTTCAAGTGACTCGTCTGCATGGAAGTGCTCACAGGTGTATGCAGCTTCTGTCTCTTAGAAGTCCTGTAGGTGTGAATCCAGTTCAAAGGACCAACAGTACCTTTCACATGGGAAGCAATGGACAAGTGATTACAGATCCTACAGACTACCAGGCAGTGCATTTTGGGACCTGAAGTCCATGCAGTCAGATAAACTAGGACTATGGCATGCCATACTAAAGAGGGAAGAACACTGGAGTCCGAATGTGAGTCTGGGTGGATGTAGATGATGGATTATCAGGGTACAAATATTCCTGTTACAGGGCCACCTAGAGAAGGGTGGGAAGAGACTGAAAAAATGCCTGTGACAGAACTTGTAACTTGGGATGGCATGCACAGGGCATGTCTTATGAGCAATGCTTATCATACTTGGGGCACTCGTGCTATCCATTTAAAGCTTACATGGACTTCTTCTCACACATGCTCCTTGCAGAGGTAGCTGATGTCACACTAACTGCTCTCAAGGGTGTGGTCATACATTCCTGTTACTAATGCAATTGCAAATCCACTGCCTCATGTATGAAGCAAGTTTTTTACTTGTGATTGATGGTGTCTTAGTAATATGTCATATGCTGCAATGAACTATGTTGTCAACATGGATGTGTCCCATAGTTGTGCTACTCTGACATTGCCCTTCAAACGTGAATTGAACACCATATATTTCATTTACACTGTGTGTGAAGTTGGGTGTACATTCATACCCAACAAATGTGATATGGCTTTTTCAGTACCCTAATGTGTATTACTGCACTGCTCCATGAGACTAAACTCTGATTGTGATTCTTAGGGATCATGTGGTGCATAAATAATTAACCATACCATGATTTAGTGATTAGATTAGGTGTTTAATGAGATATGGTAAGAAAGTGGTGATGGTGACTATAGTTAAAAGACGTTTTGTACAATGTGTTATCTCCGACGCAATCATGCAACAGTGTTTGGATGGTCTACCTCATGTTGATGGACAGCATCCTCCTCTTCCTCCTTTTCAGGCATTTGTGGGTCTGGTTCATAGAGGGGAATGTTCCTCCTTACATATATATTGTGCAGGATAGCACAGGTCAGAATGATCTTGCAGACCAATTCCGGTGAATATAAGAGGCTGCCTCCGGTGATGTCGTGGCACCTGAATCTTGACTTCGGGATGCCAAAGATCCTCTCTACTATGCTGCTTGTCCTCCGATGTGCCTCATTATAGGCATGCTCTGCTTTAGTGCTTGGGTTTGCAAATGGGGTCATGATCCATGGCTGGATCCCATACCTCTGATCAGCTGAAAGAGAAAATGAGTGAAAACGTTTGATGGAGTTGCACCATGATTATCACTTTGCATGGCAGTTGTTATCTTATGTTGTCTGTGACTCATCTGTGTTTGTGTTATTGTGTGGAATCCTAGGCTTCTAGTATGTACCATCAGCATTGGGTTGTTTCATTATCTGAACTGGTGTTTGGCTGATTGACCAGATGTCAGTGGTATTTTTGTACACTTGCAGTACATTGTGTATTCCCATGCATTATGTCATGTGAAAGAGGTGTCCATGTATCTTAACTGGGGATGACATGATACTTCCATACACAGAATCAATTCCACAGTGGTGGTAACATGGTTGCATCTATATGGCCTGAACATCCCATCCAATTTAACATATGCAATATAATTTGTTAAACATCAGTGTGGCCCTTTGATTTGGCTAGGTGACATTGCACAACACATCTCCATAACTTGGCAGCACTGACGTGTTGACAATTGACAATGCACAAATATCCCACGTGTGACAAGTGCTATGCAAACCTATTTTTCTGCCCTCACTGAGTTGGCTCATGTTCAAACGTGTAACTACACTACTGAACCTCGTCCACGTAATGTGACTAACTTGGTTGTGGGAGTGAAGGTTTAATTGTAAGAAGGTCCATATGCGTGTACATCTGTTGTGTATATGTGTAATTGCCTCAATCCGTATGTGTAGCAATGTGCACTTTGCAAAATTGTCACATCAATGTGTGTTCTTTGAACAGTCCACTTGCCTATTGGTAGTGGGCAATGTCAGCCCAGGATTGATGTGAGATGTTGGTACAGCCTCAATGATTCCATGTCCCATTCATTAGAGTCATCATCATCATCATGCTATGTGTCTAATGGTGTTTGACCTGCAGCGAAACACATTGCACATCCCTTACACATTCCATATTGGTTGGAAGGGTGTGTGATTGAGTATTATTGATGTGTTGTTTGAAGATTCATCTTCCAAGTTGTACTACCAGTTAAGGCCATGTCATTGTCACTGTGTGGTTTTAAATTGTTCCCTTGTGTCTCTGGAGTTGCATCTGTTGTTATTTGCATCTGTCATTTGTCCTTAGGTGTGTATCCCATTGGGTCAGGATATCAAACATGACTAGCAGTGTCACAACCTCAGTGTCTTCCTGGCCACGTGTCAATGTAGTGGTGTATGTGTTTTGTGTCCTACAGGGTTGCTGTGCTGTGTGTATATAGCTGGGTTTCTGTACTAACTAACAAGTAGGCCATTTCCATATCGTCCATCCTGGTAGTGTTGATTGATGGTGCTGTGGTGGAAGATGAATGAATCATGTACACTCCAAGGATACTTTGTCACAGTGTTGGTGATCAAACCCCCGTGATCCACAATGGCCTGCACATTGATGGAGTGTGTGTGCTTCCTGTTGCGGTATAGATGCTCGGTTGCAGCAGGTGGCACAATCCGTACATGTGTGCAGTCAATGGCACCAAACACATGTGGGAAGCCATTGATTTGGTAGAAGCCCTGTTTGGTCTCCTGCTGCTTCTGCTGTATGTTGGGGAAGCTGATGTGGCGAGGTGTGAGGGAGATGATGGCATCCAGTGCCTTGGGTAGGAAGGCAGAGAATGAGGGATGTGAGATCCCAGCAACCAGGGCACCAGTTGTTTGCAAAGAGCCACTTGCCAACATGTGGAGGACAGCTAGCAGCTTGGTCTCTGGTGGAATGATGTGGGGTGTCTGCAAGCTGGGTGCCAACTGTGGCTCAATGTGGTGCAGCAGCTGCTGTATGGCTTGCCAGTTTAGTCTGTACCTCTGGATGATGTCATGTTCCCTGAGGCCCAGAAGGATTGTCCTGGTCCGGAATATCCTCTCCTGCCTTCTGCGTTGCCTTTGGGGTCCCTGCTGGTGTGGTGGAAGCTGATGCTGTTGGTCCTGTGCTCTGCGTCTTCGTGCATGCTGGATGAATAGCACCTCCATGTCTTCCTTTTGGAGCTCTGATGTTTCTTCTGTGTGTTTCCCTTAAGTACTGGTGTGTTTGGTACTGGTGTGTTTTGACGCAAATCGAGCTGTGCGCCATTTTCCGCCTCCGCCTCCCAGGTGTGCGCGATTTTTGCACGGTACGATAAGTATGGTGCACAGGAGTTTAATCATTTTTTGGACGGGAACGCCTACCTTGCATGTCATTAACGCAAGGCAATTTCACGCATCCAGAAAATTATGCACACAAAGGAATTTTGGCGTTTGCAGGCTCGGGCGTCAAAGTATAAATATGGTGTTAGGTTTGCGCTGAATTTGTGTCAAAAATGTTGACGCAAAATCTGCACAGAGTATAAATGTGTCACCTAATTTCCTCTAGTGTGTGTCTACCATTCTCTCTGTTGACTTTTTCATGGACACATATTTTATTTTCTGAGGATAGATGTGTTTTGTACATTGTACTCCAAATAATCTGTGCTCAATAGTTTGATCCACTATAATAGACTTTTATTTTTTATTACTGTACTTTTCTCTCTATGATTTCAAAGCTATTGCACTCATCTTCTTGTTCAAAATCAATGCACAGAAAACAAAGTGAAAGACTGGTGTTGTATTTATAGTGGTTATTCCTTTTCTATGTCCTATCTATACCATAATTTTTTTAAATCTGCAAACAATATGATACTAAAACAAATAATAGATTCCAACTTGGTAATGTGTTTCCATGTTAAAAAACAATGGAAAAAACAATGAATTTCGACATGTATTTGTGTCATACATTTCTAGGTAACAAGTTTGTAACATAATCAAAAATGCATTTCACAAACCATGCAGATGCCAAACAGTTTGTGCCATTTAGAAGTTGACAATCCATAACTCTGACACCACAGATAAAAGGGAATATCACCTGAAATCAAATTAAATAAGGAAACTATTATTGATCCATGAACTCAGCTGGAGCCAGATATCATGCCCTCACAATAGGATCCCTATATCAATAACACCAGTAGTCTGCATCATTGCAGTAACACAATTTGAGGCAACATTACCATTTCATGACACTGTGGCATTATCTGGTCAATGTCACAACCACCAAATGTGATAAAAAAAGTTATTTCAACTATGAGGAGGCACATTAACAGCTTCCTACACCGAACATAAATTGAAGATTTAGCCAATGTGAAAGGAGGCCAATATACTATGGCTTGGCATACATATGTAGTTTGAACAAGTTAAGCAGCACATACTACCTTAGTAGCAACATTCCACAGAAAACATGTCTAATACAATCTCATGAACTTCCATTCAATCTCAGTGCAAGTTGTCCCTGTGCAAGCTCTGTCTATCCCAAGCGGGATCAACCCACGTTCCCATTGTACTTTCCAAGAACAGCATATTACTGCAAACAACTGAGCTGTTCCCTATCTCACACGTTGTTCTAACATTGGATGTCACACTATGTAAGGGTACGCCTACACTCAGGTGAAGAAGTGGTCAATGACATCTTGATTTAGGTCAATTCCTTCCTCTTCATCACTCTTATCTTCAGTGGGTATTTTAACATCCTCCCTTGTTGGCTCTTCATGGTCTCCATCCTCTTCAATGATTGGGATGTTCCGTCACAGTGCAATGTTTTACAGCATGCAGCAGGTACTGCTATTTGGCACACCATATCAGGTAAGTAGAGGAGGGATCCATCGGTCTTGTCTACACACCTACATCTGGCCTTCAGGAGCCCACTGTACTAGCTGACATATTCTTCCATGGGCCTTATTGAAGCAGACTTCACCTGGTGTTGTTTGATTCCTCAGCAGTGCCAGCAAACATGGTTGGTTCAGATACACTGAGTCTCCTACATGGAAGCATTACATTGATAAATGAAAAGCATATCAGACCATTGTACATTCCTAAACTAGGATTAAAGCAATGATCCTCAAGTCATATTGTACTTACCAACAAGCAAAGCCCTCTCAGGTCCAAGTTGTGGAAGTATAAATTCAGTAAGCAGACAACTTGCACATTGATGGAATGGAAGTTCTTCTGATTGAAGTAGACCTGTTCCCTGGCATGTGGTGGCACCAAGGCAATATGTATGTCATCTTTCACAACAGAATGATGGCAGTCACTGACTGGATGAAAGACAGCTGCATCAAGCTCAACACGGATAAAACTGAGATACTCATTCTGGGTCCACCCCCCCTACCTGGGATGACTCCTGGTGTCCTGTGCCCTTGGAACTGCCCCAACTCCCACCAACCATGCAAGCAGCCACCATGTCATTCTTGACTCCTCCTTCTCTATGACCCGCTAAGTCAATCTCATCTCGTCTTCGTACTTCCACACACTCTGTCTGCTTCAGAAGATTTTCAAGTAGATCCCCATTGATGGAAGAAGAACAGTCACACATGCACTTGTCAGCAATAAACTCGACTATCAAAATGCTCTCTATGCCGGCATCAATAAGACACTCCAAACAAGACTCTAGAGAATACAGAACATCACAGCCAGACTCATCCTGGACATCCCCCGCCACACCCACATCTCCAACCATGTGAGAGAACTACACTGGCTACCTGTCAATATACGCATCTTTGATTGGTTGATTATTTTTTGATATTCCTCCAACCACATATGGTAGGCTACCTAAATCATAACATTCTCCCTTCACATTGACCAAATCCTGAGCTCTTGGAAACTGGATGAAGCTGTTGAAGTGTCTCATTATTGGAGCAAGGACATTTTTTAGCACATCACAGAAAGTTGGCTGTGACATGACTCCAGATACTGCCACAGCATATTGGAAAGAGCCAGTGGCTAGAAAATTAAGTACTGCCAAGATATTCACTATTGGTGTTATTGTGTTCCTTTAGTGAAGCATGTGATCAGGCTCCAGCTGCTGACACAAATCCAGTATATTTTGCCTATGTAATCTGAATGTTTTTATTATGTCCCTTTCCTCCTTGGTGGCAAGGTCGTGAAACAGTCTGAAGACTTGAGGACGCCTTCTTATACCCATCCCTAGGTTCATATGTCTGTGTGTAAGGAAAACAAACTATCAATAAAAATGGCACACAAGGCTTTCACAATCAACACATATCTCGTGTTTAGGTTAGATTAGTGATCGCATTGTGTCACATATGTTACCATAATTTTCAAACATCTTTGCTGCTGCAAATCAATATTTTTTACATGTATGGCATTTTTAACAAATAATGTGCAAATAATACAGCTGAAATGTATTACCTGCACATTATTATTATTTTTTTAAATTACTGTCAACAGAAGTATTACATATACCATGCCACTTATGATGTAAAATACAGTAGCGGTTCATTATTTTGTGTATTATATCTTGACAAAAGCAGTGTCATACGTATCTGAGATATGAATACAAGTTAGTCACCATTATGAGTGCTGATGAAGCACAAATAATTTAGAAATACACAGCTACACACCATAAAATGGTAGGAGCCTGACCTTGCTGTCAGGACATTGGCTATCCAACACCCGTCAGCAGAAGTTGACTGGGTAGAAGGTAGAACTCTCCACGACAGACCCTGCCACAGGCTAACATGTGTGATGACTGACACAAAAGCCAATGACTGTGTTCGTCTCTGTGGTATATGGCTTATGTCATCTCAGCAGGAGCGGAATGCTCACAAAGCCTTGCCTCAGGCTGAGGTCACATATGACCTCATGATAGTATGTGGAGTGTTGGAGATGTTGAGGAGAGCAGAGAGAAGAGCTGGTTGTACAGGGCTGCTGGTGGATGGGATGCTTCAATAAAGGACCTACAATACATACTGGAAGATTTCTGCTTCATCCTTTCTACACTGGTGACGAGGGTCTTTGGAGCATCTCAACACAAATGGTTACCTCAAGAACTTATTTTCGAAGTTTAACATTGGAGGCCTTTTTGCTGTTAGTTGGAAGCCTTTGGTCTTTTTTTGTATGCTCAGCTCATCAGATCTACAAAGCATTTTTTTAACCCCTCAACTGATCTTATCCACAAGGTACTTTCAAATTTTACTTTTTCTAAACCATTGGCTTACCTGCGCCAATGGTCTTCCTCCCTCGTGCTCCCTCAGCGCGCTCTCTGCCTCTATGGCTCGCGCTACCCACGTGCTGAAGCCATTCTTCTTACTTGCGCTTAAGAGAGCGGAAGTCCATTCATCATATCACGGCTGGCGCTGCACTCGCGCTCAAGCCATATAGTAAACTCGCGCTCAGGAGCACGTGAGTAGGATCGGGTGGATTTATTTGATGTGCTTGCAGTTTGGAAACTGCACCCGATCCTCTACCCCCTCACTCACGTTGTACGGGGTCTTCCTCAACTGAGTTGTGAAGTGCTCAGATTTCATCATCTTCATTTAAAAAAAAAAAAAAAAAAAAATTGGAAACAAGGGCTATTTCCTAAAGAAAAAGAACAGACTGAAAGAAAACTAAGGGGCATATTTATACTCTGTTTGCACCGAATTAGTGTCATTTTATTTTAGTCTAATTCGGTGCAAATCTAACTCCATATTTATACTTTGGTGCTAGACCCCTCTAGCACCAAATTTATGGAGTTAAAGTCATTTTTTGAAAGTGGAGACCTACTTTGCCTTAATGAGATGCAAGGTAGGCGTTCCCACGCAAAAAATGACTCTATGGCCTTAACGCCATATTTAGGGGCATATTTATACTCTGCGGCATATTTATACTCTGTTTGCACCGAATTAGTGTCATTTTTTTTTACTCTAATTCGGTGCAAAACTAACTCCATATTTATACTTTGGTGCTAGACCCATCTAGCACCTAGGCCCCTTTTAAAACTTTTTTTGCACCTCATTAATGTCATTTTATGACACAAAAGTGGCGCAAGCTTACAAAATATTGGCCCTTATTTATACTTTTTGCTGCAAAACTGCACTAACTCAGTTTTGCACCAAAAAGTTTAGCACCGGCTTGCACCATTTCTGTGCACCAGCCGGGCACCATATTTATGGAATGGTGCAAGCCGGTGCAAAGGGTAGGCTAGAGTTAAAAAAAATGACTTTAGTCGGGTGGGGCTGGCAGTATAGAAGAAGAGGGTTTAGCACCAAAAAATGGCTTTAGGCAAGTTAGAGTAAAAATGACTCTAACCAGATTAGCGTCATTTTATGGTGCTAAACCTACCATGCCACATGACTCCTGCCTTAGAAAAGGCAGGAGTCATGCCCACCACCCCAGTGGCCAGCACAGAGGACAGGGGGCCCCTGGGCATGGCCATTGCACCCTGTGCCATGTATGGGGGCCCATTTCAGGGCCCCCTATGGCACTTTCAAAAATAAAATGCACTTACCTGTACTTACCTGGGATGGGGTCCCCCATCCTCGCAGTCCCTCTAGTTTGGGTGGGGGTGCCCCTAGGGCCTAGGGAGGGCACCTCTGGGCTTATTCCATGGTGTTCCACCATGGAAATAGGGCCACAGGTCCCCTAACGCCTGCCCTGACCCAGGTCTTAAAAAATGGGGCAAAGCAAGCTTTGCCCCATTTTTTGACCCCTCCTCCCTCCCTTGCACCATTTTTACATGGGAGTATAAATATGGTGTTAAGGCCATAGAGTCATTTTTTTGCACGGGAACGCCTACCTTGCATCTCATTAAGGCAAGGTAGGTTTCCACTTCCAAAAAATGACTTTAACTCCATAAATTTGGTGCTAGACGGGTCTAGTACCAAAGTATAAATATGGAGTTAGTTTTGCACTGAATTAGAGTAAAAAAGAATTGACGCTAATTCAGTGCAAACAGAGTATAAATATGCCCCTTAGCGTCAAAAAATGATGCTAATCTGGTCAGAATAATTTATTTTGACTCAAAACTGCCTAACGTCATTTTTTTTTTAAGCTAGCATACCCTTTGCACCGGCTTGCACCATTCCATAAATATGGTGCCCAGCTGGTGCTAAAAAATGGTGCAAGCCGGTGCAAAACTTTTTGGGGCAAAACTGCCTTAGTGCAGTTTTGCAACGAAAAGTATAAATAAGGCCCAAAATATAGACACCGATGTCTCTGCATGTGAACTGAGACTGTTAAAGTTAAAAAAGTGTTTTATACATTTTATGTTTGCTGCAGTACAGGAATTTGTCCTAATTTCTGCATCTTCAATATCTGAAGTAAAGAACAAAGGGGGAGTATACAAGGAAAGCATAATTAACAATTTACTAAAAATTTAATAAAAACCTAACATTATGCAGAATATGCCACCACCGCCTTTCTTTCTAACCACACCTGGCGAACCACGGATAAAATGGTCCAAATGGTAAAAAAAACGTTTCTCCATTATTCCAGAGTCTGTGGAACGAATTTATCCAATGAGAGGAAAACAGCACTTCTTATGCATTATCTGGGTTGTGAGGGTCAGGAAATATTTGAAAACCTGCCAGATCCTGGTGAAGAGGCTACGGAACTTAATGAGTTTGAGAAGTGTTTGAAGAAACTTGATTTACACTATTTACCTAAGATCAGTACTATTCTGGAGCGTTATCATTTTGACATGAGGGAGCAGAGACCAGGTGAAAGCATTGAGGAGTACATTACTGCTCTTAGGAAGCTTGCTTCTACATGTAAATTTGGGAGCACGATTAAGGAAAGGATACGTGATCAGTTTATGTTGAGATGTGCAAGTGACAAGATCAGACAGGAGTTATGGAGCAAGGATGATCCAACATTGCAAGAAGTCATCATCCTTGCCAAGAGTGTGGAGCACACCTTAGCTTGTGTGGAGGAACTAGAAAAGGGAAAAAATATAGACGTGAACAAAATTACCACAAAAAAAGAACCAACTGGTGCAAAAGGGAACAGCGTTGAACGAGAGGATGACAAAGTTGATTAAGAAGTTGTGAACCGGTACAAGGATGCTAAGTGTTTCCATTGTGGGAACATAGGACATTACGCACCCTACAGAAAGTGTCCAGCTGTGAACTCAACCTGCAGGTTATGCAACAAGAAAGGACATTTTGGTAAATGTTGCAAATCACAAAGGAGTCAAACAACGGTGAAGGTAGTCGAGGACTGCATATTATCAGTCTCCATGGGCACGGAAAAGAAGAAACATCCCAAAGACATAGTCATCATTTTAGGAGTATCAAGCAAAATGTTATTCGACTCTGGGGCCTGGTGGACGTTGATCTCCAATGAACTTTTTGATGAACAACTGAGTCATAAAGTAAAGTTAAAAGATCCTGATGTTGTTCCAGGTGGTTATGGAGGTAAAGTCATTGATCTCAGAGGTTATTTTGAGGCTGAGATTGCTTTCAAGTCAAACACTATCTGTGGGAAGGTTTATGTTCCCGTTAAAGGAGACAGTGGGGGTCATTCCAACCCTGGCGGTCGGTGTTAAAGCGGCGGCAAAATCGCCAACAGGCTGGCGGTAAAAAAAATGCAATTCCGACCCTGGCAGAAACCGCCAACAGAGACCGCCACTTTAACACACCACCCGCCACGGCGGGACAAACAAACAGTGCAGCGGTCACCGCCAACAGACAGGCGGGAGACAATGTCCCGCCCACCCTATCACAACCCACCAATCTGCCACCTTTTCCGGGGCGGTAGCCCCGCCGATAAAAACACAGCGGAAACAGCCATTTCAAACGGAAAACGCTCACCTCCATACACCCCACGAGGAATCTGGACAGCATGGAACCCGAACTCCACATCCTCCCAGCCATTGTCTTCCTGCTCCTCTGCCAGGAGCACGAACGCCGGCGCAGAAGACAACGGTGAGTACTGCACCTACGACACAGGGGAGGGGGGAGGCAAAAAATTACGGGGACACACATATGCGACACACCCACCCTCACCCTCACCCACTACAACACACACATCAATGCATAGCAACACATCACAGTTACCCCCCCAAACCCCCCAGAAGAATGCAAAGACAAAAGGAAATGATTATAAATTTAGAATTAAATTGTAAGACTGAGTATAAAATCTATCACACATCTACAACTTTATATACATAAATTGTCCAGACCGATATGTGTATCAGCCATTGTTCGTGGGCTACTGGGCCAAAACACATGGGCAAAGCCCACACAGGATACCTGCCTCCAACGGAGAGAACACTGCAGGGGCATCAGATAGGAAAACTACAGGCACCTCAGGGGGAAGGGAAGGGGGGGCACCTCAGCCAGATGAGTCCACGACGCCAGATCCACGAGGGGCCTCCATGGCCACTGTGCCATCCTGGGGAGTGCAAAGCCACAGTCTCTCAAGTCACTACAGTGGGTGGGTTGCCCACTGTGCCATCCTGGGGAGTGCAAAGCCACAGTCTCTCATGTCTCTACAGTGGGTGGCTTGCCCACTGTGCCATCCTGGGGAGTGCAAAGCCACAGTCTCTCAAGTCTCTACAGTGGGTGGCTTGCCCACTGTGCCATCCTGGGGAGTGCAAAGCCACAGTATCTCAAGTGGATGACAGTCTCCACTGGTACTGGAGGGGGACTAGTACCCAGAGTGCTTCATGCAGCCCTGCCCGACACAGATGCGGGCCTGCCCCTTCCGCCAATGGGCCAGCGGTGCTTGAGATGAAGGGCCCAGTTCAGCGTTTCATGAGACGGCGGTGCCCAGCGGAGCGGTGCTTGAGATGAAGGGCCCAGCGCAGCGGTTCTTGAGACGGCGGTGCCCAGCGGAGCGGTGCTTGAGATGAAGGGCCCTGTTCAGCGGTGCTTGAGACGGCGGTGCCCAGCGGAGCGGTGCTTGAGATAAAGGGCCCTGTTCAGCGGTTCTTGAGACGGCGGTGCCCAGCGGAGCGGTGCTTGAGATGAAGGGCCCAGTGCAGCGGTTCTTGAGACGGCGGTGCCCAGCGGAGCGGTGCTTGAGATGAAGGGCCCTGTTCAGCGGTGCTTGAGATGAAGGGCCCTGTTCAGCGGTTCTTGAGACGGCGGTGCCCAGTGGAGCGGTGCTTGAGATGAAGGGCCCTGTTCAGCGGTTCTTGAGACGTCGGTGCCCAGTGGAGCGGTGCTTGAGATGAAGGGCCCAGCGCAGCGGTTCTTGAGACGGCGGTGCCTAGCGGAGCGGTGCTTGAGATGAAGGGCCCAGTTCAGCGGTTCTTGAGACAGCGGTGCCCAGCGGTGCCCAGCGGAGCGGTGCTTGAGATGAGTGTCCAGGTCAGCGGATCCAGCCATGGCATGGATGTCACTCGCCACCTGACATGTGGCTGGCGGGGCCTTCCTGCCCATCTGTCTGGTTGTTTGCAGGGCCCTCCTGGGCTGCAGTACCGGGCCTGTGGGTGTCCTTCTGCCCACCTGGGACGTGGCTTGCGGGGCCCTCCTGGGCTGCAGTACCGGGCCTGTGGGTGTCCTCCTGCACACCTGGGATGGGGCTGGTGGGGCCCTCCTGGGCTGCAGTACCGGGCCTGTGGGTGTGCTCCTGCACAACTGGGATGGGGCTGGTGGGGCCCTCCTGGCCAGCTGGCCTGCTGCCGGACTTGTCGGGCGTGCTGCCTTTCCCACCCTTCCCTGTTCGCCTGTGGCCCTTCCCCACCTTTGGCGGTGTGCCAGGTGGCACCCGACTTTCTGCCGGAGCCAATGTAGGGATTTTTGTCCCTGGTGTCTTTGGTCTTTCGCGCCGGGCACTGGCAATCTTCTGATGCTTTTCCGGGGGTGGGCTGGCCGTGCCTTGGCTCCTAGCAGAACTGGCTGCCGTTGAGGGTGGGGGACACCACAGTCCAAGGCAAACAGTCTTTACAGGTCCCGGTTTTGTGGTGGCTGAGGTGCTGATTGGAGTCTTATGAGATGGACGGGGTGGGGGAGTTGTTGGAAAGAGGTCAAGTTTGGAAAAGAAAAGCAATTTGGCAAGAGAGGGACGGGTAGGTGTAGTGGGTATGGGAGTGGAGGAAGAGGATGTGGTTGTAGGAGTGTGAAGTCGGGTGTCTTTGGGTGCAGGTGCTTGGGCTGGAGGCTGTCGTGAGGTGGATGGCTGTTGGGTGGGTGGCTGCCTGCGTTTGTGTAGTTTGGAAGAGGGGGTGACAGACACACTGGGAGAGGACACAGGGGACGTGTAAATGGTAGTGGGGGTGGTGACTGCACGTCTGTGGAGTGTTCTGGTGGGTGTGCTGGTGATGGACCTAGTGGCTGAAGATGTTGTGCATGCAAGTGTGAGTGGAGACGTCACAGGGAGGGAGGAGGGAGACGAGGAGGAGGGGGACACAGTGGAGGCAGTGGGTGTTGGTATGTCTGCATGTGGATGTTGCTTGTGTGAATGCTTGTGTGATGTGTGGTGCTTATGTCTGTCTGAGCTTCCCTTGGGTGTTGAGGTGTGTGCAGGCTGGTCTGATGGTGTGTCTGGGATAGGCAGAGGTACAGGGGATTGGGTCTGGGTGGAGGAAGTTGGAGGGGGAGGCTAGAGACAGGGACAATGGCTGCCGTCAGTGCTGAGGCCAGAGCGTTGAACGATCGCTGATGGGCAGCCTGACCAGAATGAATGCCCTCCAGGTATGCATTACTCTGGTGCACCTCCCTTTCTACACCCTGGACGACATTCAAAAGGGTAGACTGCCCAACAATGATGGTCCTCAGGAGGTCAATGACCTCCTCACTGAGGGCAGCAGGGGTGACAGGGGCAGGGCCTGGGGTGCCTGTGGCGAAGGAGATGCCCACCTTCCTGGGTGAGCGGGCACGGGGCAAACGCTGAGGGGCTGCTGGGAGGGCGGTGCTGGTGCGCTGGGTGGCGGCTGTACCTGTTGTTGCGGGGGGCACGGATGTTGCCACCACCACAAGGGAGCTCCATTCAGAGGACGAGTCGCTGTCACTGACATCAGCACGAGTCCCCGCTGTGGAGCTCCCCTCGCCTTCCGTCCCACTGGTGTATTCGGACTCCTTTCCATGGCCCTCCAGGGCCATGTGGAATGCAGCTCCCTCGTGCTCCGATGCCACTTCTCCTCCACCTGATGATGCTAATGCACACATGAACAGGAAGACCACAAAAAAAGGGGGGGGGGAAATAAAGACATGTTGAGTGCATGCACTGGCGACACCGTTGGCGGAGAGGACAGACACAGAAGCCCCCTGCACTACGCCGCGCACTTGGGGTCCACTACGCAATCCGTGGGACATGGCCTACAAGCCTATGGACGACAACTGCACACATAGATGACACAGGGCCATGGATACCTGTACTTGGCACCCTACAGAGGTGGGGGGCGGGGGCACAGGGCCATGCCTTACAGAGGGGCCTAGCCTACAGAAATCGCCCTGGCCTGGCGATACCCACAGCCCTCCTCCCCCACCCAGACACCTCCACTGCGCGCAAAGTCAGCAGAATGTATTTGTACTCACCCCCTTGTGTCTGCTGTGATGTCCTCACGCGCCCATCCAACTCGGGGTAGGCCACCGCCAGGATCCGGGACATCAGGGGGGTCAAAGTACAACTGGCACCCCTCCTACGTTGGGAGGCCATCCCCAGCTGAGCTTCCACCGTCTTCCTGCTGCAGCGTCGGATGTCCTCCCACCTCTTCCGGCAGTGGGTGCCCCGTCTGTTGTGGACCCCCAGGGTCCGGACGTCCTTGGCGATGGCATGCCAAATTGCGACGTTCTGGTGGGCGCTGACCTATGTGACATGTACAGGGAGAGAAAAATTGTCATCACCTTCTTTCTGCATGCTCGATGTGAGTGGCCCCCCATCCCCACCCTTGCCATGTGGCACATGCTCTCATCTGTCGTTTCATGCCTCAATCGCTCCCCTCCCCACCATCTTTCATCCACCCCACTCAACCCAGGCATTGCCCACTAAGCATGGTCCCTGTGTACTTACCTGTTGGTCTGGAGGACCGTAGAGTGGCGCATACTGGGGGAGGACCCCATCCACAAGTTTCTCCAACTCCTACGCAGTGAAGGCGGGGCCCTTTCCCCAGTCACATGAGCCATTGTCTCTTCCAGACCGAGGTCACAGCAGCACTTGCAGTGTAGGTCCTCTCCTGTGGAAGATCAGGTATCGAGTGATTAAGCAGATAGAAAATGTCGGTCACGCCCGCGGCGGTGTGTACCGCGGCGGTGCGTACCGCGACCGCCGGCGCACATCGTCATTGGCTCCTGAAACCCATAGGGTTCAATGTTAACCAATGCGGCTTTGCGCCGCGGTCTTTGACCGCCTACCGCCACGGTGTGCCACGCCAGCGCATTGACCTCACATCCCACTGTCGCACTTCACAGGTCAGGCAACCGCCATTTCAAGGGCCCACATGGCTTAATTTCTACTGCGTCACACACACCTAGGCCTTGCTTCAACACTCATACAAACCTTTCAATGCATTGGGAATCGTGTTATGTGCAAGCTGTGGTTACGTACCTGTGGGTTGATTGACTCTGTGCTCGCTGTTGTCCTTCATAGGCACCGTCCGCTGGGACATGCGAGGAGATGGAGGAATCTTCCCGTGTACAGACCGCTGGTGGACCTGTCGACAATGGAGGAACGACATGTCATACTGACATACAGGCTTGACCGAGCCACTATACAGGAACTTCGTGCCCAGCTGGAGCCAGACCTGATGTCACCCATCCGCCAACCCACAGGGATCCCCCCTCTAGTGCAGGTGCTGTCAGTACTCCATTTCATAGCAAGTGGTTCTTTTCAAACAACAGTGGCCATATCATCAGGGATGTCCCAGCCCATGTTTTCCAAAGTGTTGTCCAGAGTGTTGTCTGCCCTGCTCAAACACATGAGGAGCTACATCATTTTCCCTGAGGTGGGGGATTTGGTTACAGTGAAAGGAGACTTCTATGCCCTTGGACATATTCCCAACATCATTGGTGCCATTGATGGGACACATGTTGCTTTGGTCCCCCCCAGCAGGAGTGAACAGGTGTACAGGAACCAGAAGAGTTATCATTCCATGAATGTACAGATGGTGTGTTTGGCTGACCAGTACATCTCCCATGTTAATGCCAAGTTCCCTGGGTCAGTGCATGACGCCTACATCTTGCGGAATAGCAGCATCCCGTATGTGATGGGTCAACTCCAGAGGCACCGGGTGTGGCTATTAGGGGACTCTGGTTACCCCAACCTGTCATGGCTATTGACCCCAGTGAGGAATCCCAGGACAAGGGCAGAGGAACGGTACAATGAGGCCCATGGGCGGACTAGGAGGGTGATCGAGCGAACCTTCTGCCTCCTGAAGGCCAGGTTCAGGTGCCTCCATGTGACTGGTGGATCCCTAATGTACTCACCAAAGAAGGTGTGCCAGATCATCGTGGCCTGCTGTATGCTTCACAACCTGGCTTTGCGACGCCAGGGGCCTTTTCTGCAGGAGGATGGTCCAGATGGTTGTGTTGTAGCAGGTGTGAAGCCTGTGGAGAGTGAAGAGGAGGAAGCCGAAGAGGACGACATAGAGAACAGGAACACAGTAATACAGCAGTATTTTCAATGACACACAGGTAAGAGTAAACACCGGCATATTACATTTACTTAAAGACTCCTACCTCTCTACTGTCTGACTTTTTCCCCCAGTGTATGGTAACTGTGTTGTGACTTTCCCTTCCGTTTTCAGAGATGTGGGCCCCACTGTGTGACATCTGCTTTGTTTCCCCATGGACTACAGCTGTGTGACAGCGGTTTGTTGGCATCACAATGTGAATGAACATTTTGGCACGGTCATGTCTAATACATTTGTTCAAAATCACAGCCAGACTCCAGATTGTTTTGTGCAATAAGTGTGTTTATTCAAGTGCTCTAAATTGGATGGGTGGTTGCAAATCGGTGAGGGGTGATGGTGGAGGATTGTCCATGGCAGAGTCCAGACTATCAGTATCACAGGTGCATTGTCCAAATGCCTGTGGAAAGTGGAGCAGGGGCAGTTTAAGGTTGGACAGGGTGACAATGTGGGACAGTGGGATGACAATCAGGGCGGTATCCTTTGCTGGCGGGGGTCTTGACATCTTACTCTGTCTTCTTCCTGGATCTCAGGGCCCGCTTGCGGGGTGGTTCGCCTTCTGCAGGGGGTGGGGTTCTGGTGGCCTGTTGGTCTTGTCTCGGGGCCTCCTGTCCACTAGTGCCGGCGGAGGTGGTAGGCAGTTCTTGGTCCATGCTAGTGTCAGGGGCCCTTTGAGGTGCCACAGTGTCCCGCAATGTGGTGACTACCTGATTCAGGGCCACTACGATGGTACCCATGGCGGAACTGATGTTTCTTAGTTCCTCCCTGAACCCCATATACTGTTGCTCCTGCAGAAGCTGGATCTCCTGAAACCTGGCCAGGACCATCGCCATCGTCTCCTGGAAGTGGTGGTATGCTCCCATGATGGAGGAGAGGACCTCGTGGAGAGTAGGTTCCCTGGGCCTGCCCCCCCCCTGTCGCACAGCAGCCCTCCCAGTTCCCCTGTTTCCATGGGCCTCTGTCCCCTGGACCGTGTGCCCACTTCCACTGCCCCCAGGTCCCTGTTGTTGTTGGGGTGTTGGGTTAGCCTGGGTTCCCTGTAGTGGTGGACACACCGCTGATTGACGTGTCCTGGGGACAGAGGTATGGGGCTGCTGGGTGGGTGCTGTGCTGGTGTTTCCAGAGGGGGGAAGGTCTGCTGTTGCCTGTGGCTGTGTGAGGGGAACCGACTGTCCCGAGGTCCCCGATGGACCGGGCTGGTCATCTAGATCCAGGGAGACAGAGCTGCTGTCCTCACTGTGGGCCTCTTCTGGGGGTGGAGTGGACATTTGTGGACCCTCCTGCGCGGTGACCTGGCGTTCGGGTCCTGCAGGGTTATAAAAGTATGGTTATTGCTTCTGTGTGTGCCATAGCGTGCAATGGGTGGATGCCCGTGTACCCCAGTGCTGGCATTCCTTTGTGGGGGCTGTTGTGACGGTGGTTTGGGGGGGGTTGTATGTGTATGTGTAGTGGGCATGCTTTGGTGATGGGTGTCCATGCTTTGTTGACGCATGCCGGGCTAGGTGTTGGGATGGGTGGGTTGTGATGGTGACACATTTGCAAGTAGTAGGTGTGATGGGGGTGGGGGTGAGGGTGGGGGTATGAGTCGGCATGCAGGTGGGGTGGGGGGATGAAGTAGTGAAGATGAGACTTACCAGAGTCCATTCCTCCGCCTACTCCTGCGAGGCCGTCAGGATGCAGGATGTTCAAGACCTGCTCCTCCCATGTTGTAAATTCTGGGGGAGGAGGTGGGGGTCTGCCGACAGTCCGCTGCACCGCGATGTTGTGCCTGGATACCATGGAACGCACCTTCCCCCGTAGGTTGTTCCACCTCTTCCTGATGTCGTCCCGATTTCTAGGGTGCTGTCCCACAGCGTTGACCCTGTCCACTATTCTGCTCCATAGCTCCATCTTTCTGGCAATGGTGGTGTGCTGCACCTGTCCCCCGAACAGCTGTGGCTCTACTCGTACAATTTCCTCCACCATGACCCTGAGTTCATCATCAGAGAACCTGGGGTGTCTTTGCAGTGCCATGGGGTGGTGTGGGTGATGTGTAGGGTGGATTGTGTGGTGCTAAGTGTGGTGATGTGTATTGTTGTGTTGTGTGAAGTGCGTGCAAATATTGCTGGGTGACAGTGAATTAGCCGTCTGGGTGCTCGGATGTCTTTTCTCAGTGCGTGTTCACGAATCTCTAGGAGTGGAGGTTTGTGGGTGATGTGGGTGTGTATTTTATATTGTAATGGGTGTGTGGGAGTGGTGTGTGTATGTGTATCAGGTGTGTGTATTTTGAATTGTCCAATGTGGTAGTGTTTTGTACAAGTGTGTGTATTTTGAGCTCGGCGGTGTGTACCACCAATGGAATACCGCGGTTGAAAGACCGCCGCGTGGATTCGTGTGTCGTGATAGTGTGGGTGTATTTCTGTTGGCGTGACGGTGGAGGTTTGGTCATCGCCAGTTTCTCGCTGCCCTTTGGTGTGGCGGACTTTTGTGGATGTCTGTATTTTGGCGGTTTGCCTGTTGTGGGTCAGAATGACGTGGCGGTTTACCGCGGCCGCAGCGGTGTTATGGTGGTCTTCTGAACGGCGGTAAGCGCCTTTTACCGCCGAAGTTGGAATGACCACCAGTGTCTTGAGTTGGCCTCATCAGAAGGGTCTGAGGGTCATTCTGGATCCTAACTCTCCTTTGCCTGTCATGATTAAGGAAGACTATGTTAACACCTTGCATCGCATATGTGAGTTGGATGTGCAGGAGCAAGTGTCTTTACCAGGATTTGTTGAGGAGTTCAAGGAAGTTTTTAGCGAGAAATTAGGCTGTTTGAAAAAGTACACTCATCAGATAAGGTTGAGAGAAGGCTGTGTACCAGTGGCAGCTAAGGTGCCTACTGTTCCCATTTCTCTAAAAGATGATGTGAAGAGAGAAATTAAGAGATTGTGCGATGAGGGTATCATTGAGCCGGTAGAGTCATCTGAATGGATTTTGCCAATTGTGGTAGCAAGGAAACAGTCTGGAGAACTGAGACTGTGCATTGACCTGAGGAGCCTCAACAATTGTGTGGTCAGTGACCAGTTTCAGAAATGGTCACGATGCTATCCGGTTCAAAATACTTCAGTAAATTTGATTTTACTTCTGCATACCATCAGATTAAATTGCACCCTGATTTGCGTGACTACACCACGTTCATCACTCCGTTTGGCACATTCAGATTCATAAGGATGCCTTTTGGCTTAGTCTCAGCATCTGCAGTTTACCAATGACTTATGTACAATCTGTTTGGCTCTGAACCTGGAGTTAAGTGTTTCCAGGACTATATTTTGATGCATGGGAGCACTTTGGATGAGCATGGCTTGAGAGTTAGGAAAGTTCTAAGCATTCTCAGAGACCATGGTTTGACTCTCAAGCTAAAGAAATGTTTCTTTGGGAAAACTGAAGTTGAATATCTTGGACATAAGATTACAGTAGGAGGGTTACGTCCAAAAGAGGAATTAGTAGAAAACATTTTGAACCTGCGTGTACCGGAGAAGAAGGAAGAATTGTTATCATTTTTTGGGATGATAGAATTTCATGCTAAATTTTTACCCAATTTAGCATCAAAAACAGTTTGCATGTGTAAACGTTTGAAGAAAAATGCTGAGTTCTTGTGGGATGATGAGTGTCAGAGAGAGTTTGAGGAAATCAAGGCAGAGTTATCTTCAATTGGGTCTCTGAAATCGTTTGATCCTGACAAGAAATGTGTGATAATGACTGATGTATGTGAGAGAGGACTGGAGGCAGTGTCGTTACACGAAATGGATAATCATGATCTTAAACCATAGTATTTTGTTCCAGGACGCTGCAGGGACCAGAAGTCAACTACTCCACCATAGAAAAATAGGCTCTGAGTGTTTATTGGGCGATTAATAAACTCAGAAATTTTGTGTGGGGAAGAGAATTTCAAATCTTTACAAATCACAAGCCTTTGGTGGAGGTATTTATGAGGAAGGGTCTGGACATGATTTCAGGTAGAATTAGTAGATGGGTAATCAGTCTACAAGATTACAACTATACTGTGCACTATGTGCCAGGATCTTACAACAAAGTTGCGGATTGTCTATCCAGATGAAGTTCCGAAGTAGAAGAGTTACCTGAGAAGGAGAGACAGAAAGATACATGTGTGTGCAGCGTGACAGGAAGCGTGGTGGAACAAGATGAGTGGGTAAAGGCTGTAGCTGAGGATAGGGTATTGCAACAGGTGTGTGAGGAAATCTAGTTTGGTTGGAGAAATAAAGCTAAACAGGATAAGGATCTGTGTGGTTTCTGGAAAGTGAAAGATGAATTGTCAGTGGAGGGTGGTATCCTGTTATGTGGATTAAGGTTGGTAGTTCCAGTAGAGTTGAGAGGAAAAGTTATTGAGCTTGGGCATGAATGGCACCAAGGTATGAGTAGAATGACGGCAAGGATTCGTCTTAATTATTGGTGGCCAGGAATGGATTTGATGGTTGAGAGATTGGTAAGGGAGTGCCCAGACTGTTGCAATAGTGACAAAATTTACAAGACCAGGGTGCCTCCTATGTGTGTGAGGGACATGCCGTACAAACCATGGGAAATAGTAGCTGCTGACATTGTGGGACCTGTGCATGGAAGAGGAGGTTCTAACTATCTTATAGTTTTGATTGAACAATTTTCTAGGTGGGCAGAAATTGGTATTTGCAGTTCCACTGAGACCAGAAGAATAATCACATTTTTCAAGGATATTTTTGGTCGTCAGGGTTTGCCCAATACTATAGTGACGGACAATGGACCACAGTTTGTTTCAAAGGAAATGGAGGAATTTCTTCAAAAGTTTGGCATTAAGCATAAGAGGTGTTCAACATATCATCCGGAAGGAAATGGTACAGTGGAGAGGTTTAACAGGTGTGTGAAGGAATGTATACAGTTAGAGTTTGCGTCTAATAGGGACTGGAAAGATGGTCTAAAAACATTTCTTCATGCTTACTGGGTCAAACTACATTCTACCACGGGTAAGGTTCCATTTGATCTTTTCAGAGGTCAGAAAGCCAATACCTTTCTTTCACCTTTGTGGGTGTCTTGGGGTAAACATAAAAAGGCACCTGAGAGTGTTGTGGGTGAGGAGAATGAGTATGAGAAAGCATGTGTGCAGAAGAGGAAGGAGTACTATGATGACAAGAAAAGTACACATTACATTGATGTGAAAGTTGGGGATCAAATTCTGGTAAGAAAACCAACTTTGTGTAAAGGAGGGAGTACATTTTTAGGAGAGTTTGAAGTTATTAAACCTTTTAGGAATGCTGTGAAAATTAAGGCTGGTAGAGTGTGGAATCTTAATAGAGTGGTTAAATCCAAAGGGAGGAGATAATTGTGTTGTTAATAGTTGTTATTAGTTTTTTTGTGTTTGTGTTTTTTTTTCTATATACTTATTTGTCTCTAGGTATATACATGTAAGTAGTTTCCTTATGGGGTCTCAATGTAAAGAGGGAAAGTGTGTGGTATATGGCTTATATCATCTCAGCAGGAGCAGAATGCTCACAAAGCCTTGCCTCAGGCTGAGGTCACATATGACCTCATGATGGAATGTGGAGTGTTGGAGATGTTAAGGAGAGCAGAGAGAAGAGCTGGTTGTACAGGGCTGCTGGTGGATGGGATGCTTCAATAAAGGACCTACAATACATACTGGAAGATTTCTGCTTCATCCTTTCTACAGTCTCCGTAGCAGATCATGTATGCTATGTACTTGTATGCAGCATATTGGAAAGAAGCTCACTTGCCTCCTAACATGGTAGCCAATAAGACCACTTCATTTTGTGCTGCTGTTACTGACCTCTGGGAGCCATGGTGCTGGGCAAGGCAGGTGACAGGGTCCCTGCATTTTCCCCAGGGAGTGAACTGAATGATTTAGCTTGGTACAGGGAGTTCTTTGAGGAAGATAGAAATGTCTGTGCATTGAAATGAAAATTCACCTGAAATAATTAGCTGAGTTTTCCAGTGAGTGCATGTTACTTCCAATTCCAGGTTCAACCAGACAAACTGCATGCACCTTACTTCAAGTGTCTAGTAGGCACAATTTAGGTGGAAACATACATACACGTCTTGGTGCCACATATGGGGAAAGGTATTTCCTATGCTGTCAGTCTAAATGACCCAGGCTCTCAATCAGCCATACTTGCATGTCCCAATCCAGCACACACTTGTTCATACATCATCCAAAGCCATACTCTCATAGATACCAGACAGCTCTCCAATACTGCCCTTAGTCACTCTATCTGGTGCAAACTTTAGTACCGGACTCTTAGAAGGTTAGACATGAAGAAAATGTAGCTCTGTGTGTGGTTATATGCAAATCATGTATTGGTTGTTGCGCCTATAGTAGCTCACAATGAGTTGGACTAATCTAGAATGGGTCTCACTACATGAAACATTTCCTATCAATGGCTTAAATGATGTTTGTGTCTTTCATTTTATCATGAGAAGAAAGAAAGTGTTGAGGCTACTTCACAGATCACTGCAAATTAAAGTTTCTTAGAAACATTGAAATGTTAGTAAGTAATATATACTGACTGTTCTGGGAATGCATGTGAGAGGTGCACAAAAGTGTATCACTGCACTACAGACAAACACTGAAGAAATCTTTTGTTGTATTTTGTTCTCATCCGTACAAGTTAAATTTTTGGAAGGCCATTGCGAAGAAGGTACGGTTCCTGGAGGTCTTTATGAAGTGCAGCCTGCATTGCAGGAAGAGGTGGGAGGACCTCTAACGCTGGATGAGGAAGTCAGCAGAAGTCCAGCTCAGCCAGGCCACCCAACAAGGCAAGTATGTGTGCCGCACCCTAACTACCCTAATGGCCCCCATCCTTGAGGTGGCCTACCCGGAGCTTGATGGGCAGTTGAGGGTGCAACAGAAGCATCAAAGGGTTGAGTTATTGTATGTAGCTAATCTTGTTGTTTAATATGTTTTATTTATAGCAATGTTGTTTGGCATTAAAATGATGGTGGACACATCTAACACAGACAAGGATTTCTGGAGGTATACATTTTTCAGGCCGTGTTTGGTGAATTATTTTGTGCTAAAGGTTGTCACTAGCTTCCTCATCAAAAGCCAACTACTGTTTTGAGTGGACACATGGCTGCATGCGACATGCATTTTGTCCACGTTTGAGGGACTTTTGTACCAAACATGCCCCATTTGAGGACTGGGTGAGGTGTGATGCTCCATCAACAATATTCATTTTTCAGACTTTACATTGGTACGTTGGAACAATGAAATATGATCATGAGCATCTGCACCAAAAGGAGTGGAAACATGTGTACAATGGTATCATTACATACCTGAAATGTGTTAGAAATATGTCTCAATAGCAGAATTCAATTAATTTCATATAAACAGTAGCAGATTGTCATGAAGCCTCAGTCCTTCCCAAATGTGCATGTAAACCAGTCTGTGTCAACCAACATGAATTTTCATGCCACACTGCATTGACTGAAACAGACAGAAATGTGTCCACATTGGTGACAGAGTTACACATACCCCAAATGACATTTACGTGTCCTTAGTTGTATCAAGATAAGAAAGCAATGATGTTAGAAAAATTATACTTAAAAGAACAATTCCAGATCGAAAGTTCCATCACATAGATATTGGTATATCTCAACTGATAAGTCAATATCAGGCCCAAAAAATGTCTTTTTTGGATAAGTGGAAATGTTTTTGCTCTGTACTGAAGAGGTTTAGGAATTGTTGTACTTTTTTGCTCATGCAGGGTCATCCTCAATCTTTTTGCCTCCTGCCTCCTATTTTTTCTGACCTATTGTTGTTGGCTTTTGAACGCTGAGCACTTTACCACTGCTAACCAGTGCTAAAGTGCACATGTCCTCTGTGTAAATTTATTGCAATTGGTTTATCCATGATTGACATTTTTGATACACTAGTAAGTCCCTAGTAAAGTGCACTAGAGGTGCCCAGGGCCTGTAAATCAAACGCTACTAGTGGGCCTGCAGCAGTGGTTGTGGCATCCACATAAGTAACTCTGTAATCATGTCTCAGACCTCTCACTGCAGTATCTGTGTGTGCAGTTTTAACTGCAAATTCGAAGTGTACCCGCTTGCCAGGCCTAAACCTTCCCTTTTCTTGCATGTAAGACACCCCTAAGGTAAGCCCTAGGTAGCCCCAAGGGCAGGGTGCAGTGTATGGTTAAGGTGGGACATATAGTAATGTGTTTTATATGTCTTGACAGTGAAATATTGCAAAATTAGGTTTTCCCTGTTGCAAGGCCTGTCCCTCTCATTGGTTAACATGGGGGATACCTTTAAATATGATTAAAGTGTAGATTCCCTTTGGGAGTGGATAGACATGTACAGTTTGGGGTCTCTGAGCTCACAATTTAAAAATACATCTTTTAGTAAAATTGGTTTTAAGATTGTATGTTTGAAAATGCCACTTTTAGAAAGTGAGCATTTTCTTGCTTACACATTTCTGTGACTCTGCCTGTTTGTGGATTCCCTGTCTCGGTCAGTTTGGCAGTTGGGCTGGTTTACACATCTCACTAGACAGTGACACAAAGGGAGCTGGGGTGTAGTCTGCATTTCCTGATGAGCCATCTCTGCTAAGAGGGAGGGAAGGTGTGGTCACTCATACCTGAAAGGGCTGTGCCTGCCCTCACACAATGGAGTCTCCAACACCCTGGCGCCTGGCCTGGGCAAGGCAGGATTTCACAATCAAGAGAGACTTTCCTTTGAAGTAGGCCCACTTCAAAGGGCAAAATGGGTATAAGAAGGGCACCCAAAACCACAGACTTTAGAACACTTCTGGAAATCAAGGGGAACCTCTGCCTGGAGAAGAGCTGGGGAAGAAGAGCTGCCCTGCCTGTGACTGTGCTTACTGGAGCTATCCTGCAGTTGCTGCTTCTGCCAGAGTAAGAGGACACAGACTGGACTTTGCATTGCCTTCCTTCTTGTGAAGAACTCTCCAAGGGCTTGATTTAGAACTTGGCTCCTGTTGTTTGAAGTCTCAGGGACAGCAAAGACTTCCCTCTGCCAGTACCTGGATTCTCTGGAGATTCTTCTACTCTGCCAAGTGGTGCCTATCCAGTTCCTGGGAGCCTGAAAGGAGAAGCCGGCAGCCTAAGAGTGAGAAATCCATGCACAGACGTCCGTGCAGGGAAAAGATCAACGTGACTCCAATCTGCGGCTGAAAATCAATGCTCGCCTGCAGCGCGACCGGAAGATCAACGCCCGGGGCTGGAGAAACGACGCACAGCATCGCTGACAGAGGCTGGTGAGATCGCAACCCATGCTGCATGGTTTTTGGATCATCTTGCAGTGGGTTTCCAACGCAAACACCGCTGGGCTTGTAAAAACGGTGCAAAGCCTGCCCGGACCTGACGCCTCGCTCTCCTGCGGAGAGAAGAAATGATGAACACCGACTGGACTAAATGAGAAACGACGCAAGGTCGCGCTCATGAGTGAAATCGACGCATCACAAGCCCTTTTTGATGCACACTCGCCCTTGCGGGGTTATTTTTGATGCGCCCAAGGTACAACTTCACGTTAACAGTGTTAGTGTGTGTTTAAAATTACATGAAGACTCTTTTTGCATTTTTAGTGATAACTTCAATTGTGTTTTGTGGATTTTTGTTGTTTTGGTCTTGCTTTGTTTAGATACATATTTTCTATGTTTCTAAACCTGTGTTGTGTCATTTTGTAGTGCTTTCATTAAGTCACTCTGTGTGTTGGTACAAATACTTTACACCTAGCACTCTGAAGTTAAGCCTACTGCTCGTGCCAAGCTACCAAGGGGGTAAGCAGGGGTTAGCTGAGGGTGATTCTCTATTACCCTGACTAGAGTGAGGATCCTTGCTTGGACAGGGTGTAACCTGACTGCCAATCAAAGACCCCATTTCTAACAGGAATGCATCCAGGCCTATATATTTAATAATGATGTCAAAGCCATTTGTCATGAAGAAAAATAAAAGTGGATAAGAACGAAAAGGCACACATGATGTAGAAGCGAACATGGGGAATTTGTAGACTGTGAGCAAACAGTTTTGTGGAATTCTTCCCTACAGGCATTAGGTACTGATGATTAAGAAGCCAAGTTTGAGTGCATTGAAACTGCTTTAATATGTTGACCAAATGTTTTGTGAGCAAAATTCATGTTCAAATCTATTACCGAGATACCCTGAAACTGTTGTATCTGTCTTTACAGCATCATCTGCACATGCGAAGGTGACAGTGTCCAAGAAGAAGCTGGCTCTGTGGTCCTGATGCAGACATCACGGAACCCAGTGCCAACGAGGGTGAGAGGACTGGGGCGAGGGCCAAAGTAACTCCACATCATCTTCGTAGGCCTCCACAAATGACCTGTCCCTAGTGGTGGCGGACCCTAGTACGACTATTCGACCTGCATCCTCTTCCACCACCCACGTTTCTATCTCCCTCCTCCCTCTTGCTTCCCCCCAGTCAGCTTTGCCCGCTACCCTAAAAGAGCTGACATCACCTTTGATGCAGGCACCTCCTCCTGCCCCTGTCTCCCAGGCTGCACTAAATGAGGAGACTGTTGATCTATTTTGGACTTTCACTGTAGGCCAGACCGCAGTACTGAATGCCATTCAGGGACTTACTGGTCAGATGACCCAGATGCTAACTTAGCAGGATGGCATTCACAGTGCCATATCTGGCCTACAGCAGGCATTTCAGGGCTTGAACTTCACATTGACTGCAACTCCCTCCCCCCCCAACCTCATGCCCCAACTCCTAACTCTTTCTCATCCCAAATCTTTCTTCTCAGCCCTATCCAGAGCACACACACACACCTTTACATGCACCCACTGAAACACACACAAGCATCACATCCTAACATAAAGGCAAGAAACACAGACTCGAATGCACACATGCAGCATACCCACAACAACACACACATCCACACTCACCACCAGCCCACCGACAGACACCAAACCCACCACGACACATATATCCACATTCACCACCAGCACACCTACAGATGCCACATCCACCATGACACACACATCCATACTCACCACCAGCATACCCAGAGGCTCTACACCCACCTCAACTAAAATACCCACCACCACAAAACCTGTAGACACCACGCCACTGTAACACACACATGTACCAGCACTTCTATAGGTACCACAACCACAAACAGCACCTCCACAGCAGACACATCCACACAGACACATACTGTACACAAATACCCACAACCACCCGTAGAACAGACATCCAGTAAAAACACAAACCAAAGTATATACCATTTATACCGGACCCTCAGGTACCCACACCACTAAAAGACACATGCACAACAGACACTGCCACTCCCTTTACTTTCCAACCCCAACTCCCTCCTGAAAACCCTACCCATTTTCCAAGGTATAAATTTATGGGTGCCCTAGCCATAACCCCTTCCTCATCCCAAACCACCCCTCCCAAACGTAAAATCATACCTCTCAAAAGTCTTGCCACCACAACCCACCTGTTCCACATCTCAAACCACCCCTTTCAAAGCCACACCCACCACTCCCAAATACAAACCCACCCGTCCAAAATCCAAACTCACTCCTCCCAAGCCCAAACCCACCTCTCCCAAACACAAGGACTCCCCCTCAAGTAGGTTCATTAAAGTGCCTGCTCTCTGCCCCTACTAGAGGAGGTTTATTCTGGCAGTGCAAAATTGAAGCATGTTATGGGCATGTAACCCAAGTTTCGAACTTGATGGCGTAGTGTCTTTGCTGTTGTTTTGTTTTAGAAAATCTTACAAAAGTTATGAGAGAGTTATCTCATTCTTTTAAAAAATATTTAATTTGAGAATGCCCAGATTATGGCCTAATATTTGGACTGTTACGAGTTGTTTGCTGATGATGTTATTTATGTTAATCTGTGTGCACCCTGTCTATGCCAGCCTTTTCATGGCAGGGCAGATTAGGACCGCCAGCACCACCTGACTGACGAAAAGATTTGGCAGATCTGGCACGACCACCAAGGTCGTAATGTCGCTGCCAGACCACCACATTGGCAGAGGTACGACCGCCAAAACGACCCTGACGGTCTGAAGACTGCCAGGATCGTAAAGACGCCATAAATCATAAAGGTACATAGGTAATGTTCCTATTACCTCAAGAACAGTACATTTACCCACATCAATTTCAAATGTATTATTATTTTAATTATTATAATGATTCTAAACTTTATGTTATTGTGAGAAAGCCATCCTTTTTGCCCAGATCACTCCCATTTTTTGACTGATACTGGTGGTTACTGAAACTGACTGTGCCCTCGGCTCAGTAACCAGGCCCTGGGCTAGTGCTCTGTTCAAAAGGGATATGATAATTAGACATGATTACAATTGGCTCTAACAACCTACCTGTAAGTCTCTAGTATATGGCAGGTCCTGTAGGGTTAGGGGCCATAGTGGATTAGGGCACTTATGGATGCACTGCTGTGGAGCCTGCTGTCATTTTTGAGGTAGTCCTCCTTGCAGTTTACTTTTAAAATCAAATTAGGCCCAAATTTAACCCTGGAATTAAAAGTACTTCCAGAAGCCTGCCAGATGTGCCACAAGTGTGGGTGCCTTGTAGTTATGAGCAGGGACATTATAAAAAATATATGCTCTGGTGAGTAAAAAGCTACCATTTTTGTTGTTGCTCTTTGTAATACATTAGCTCCACAGGCTAACATGGGAAGGATTTATTTAAAACTAATATAGGCAATCTTTGTCTAGGAGCTAAATATTTCATTCAAAGTGTCAAAATAATAGCTAAGGTAAATCCAGCAACTTGCCAATGTTAGATGTATCACACCTATTATAAGGAAACATTTTAGAACTATTTATTAAAGTTACCTAAAGTTAGCTCTGTAGCAGCCTCTTATGATTGGTCAGCCTTTGACAGGCTGTCCAGGCTGCCTTAATGAGGTGTGAAGTACCCTGGTCTTAGAAAAAGGACCATCTGTTGGGAGGAGACCTGCAGCAGCAGATGGCACAGCAGGAGTGGCCTGGGTAGCCAAACTGGTCATCAAAGGAGGAAAGACAGTTTGGGCAGAAACCAGACCTCCCCCAATTCCTGCACCCCCAGCCAGGTAGGAGCCCCTCTCATTACATTAGAGATGGGCTAGAAAGGGAGTATAGGAAAAAGTTAGCCACACCTGTGGGTGGGCTTAGCCAGCCTTGAATCTTCAGGAGAGGGTTTCTCCATTTTGGATTTTTATGAAACAGTCTTTTCTGGGACAAGCATGTGCCACACGTCTAAGGAAGTGGTCATCAGAGAGGATGGCATCCTGCACCTAATTGGTCAGGGTTTCCCTCCTACTTGACAGCCTTGAAACCTGGATAAAGTGACAGTGCTTCCCAGCAACTCAGATACTTCCTGGAAGAAATCAGGAGAAAATGGACTGCCCTGCTGATCGCCTGGTCTGTACAAGGACTGCACTCTGAAGGATTTCACCTGCTTCACTCTCTGTGCTCCATCACAAAGAAGAGTTTACCTTGCTTCAAAAGATGCAGAAGTGGTCTTCCTGTAAGCAAAAGGTACAAAGGGGCTACCAAGAGTCCCCTCCATCAGCTCCTTTAACCCCTATGGTGCCATGGACAAGCCCTCGGCAACAGTCATTGTGTGCCGAGGATGAGACCAGCTCGTCCTGCACGGGCCCACAGGGGGACCTCTAGCGCTCCCCGTGGGCCTACCAAACCCCAGGGCTGGGATGGAAGGGGAATTGCTTCCCCCAAGGGGGGCAGATACCACTAGGCACCAGGGATTTTTGTAAAATTTCTTTACAGTCGGGGAGCGACCCCTTAGTCAAAGGTGACTCCCCTTGGGCAGGGGGGCAATTTAATTGTAGGCTATTTCTGCCCACCTTGGGGGCAGATCGGCCTATTTTTCTTATGCCAAAACCAATAGACACCAGGGATTTTCTTTTTACGTCAGTTTCACGTAAGGGGAGCGTCCCCTTGGGCAAGGGTCACTTCCCTGGGGGGGCACACTTATTTTAGGCCATTAGCTCACTACTGTGCATCTTGGACACATTACGCCCCAGAACCAGCAGAATTGCAATTTCTACTGGCTGTAGGTGGGACAAAAAAGTAAATATATGTTGTCGCTCCTCTATGATCTGCCAAATGAAGGTCAAGTCTTTAGAAGATAATAAGCATCCCCATAGTATACACCAACAGTCCACTACCAATGATGTTGAATCTTTCTGAAAAGGCACGGATGGGCATTGTCCTATCCTTGGACTATTAGTTCCACAGGCCCCTGAATCACTTTGGTGGGTATTGATTACAACCTCAGGTACTTTGAGATTATTCTTTTCTGGACAGTCTCTGCACCTTTAGTGGACAGGGCCATGATGAGAGTTTTTACTTTGGTGGCTTTCCCCAATGATATGGTTTCAGACAGGGAGACAACATGTCATCCCGGGTACATGAAGATGATGTGGGGTGGGTATGTGGTGATCTCTAATTCTCCTCTGTGTTCCTTGGAATTCAAGATGGTGAAAACATCTCTAGTCTAACAACATTGAAAAGGACATAAGTAGGCATTGACTGTCATTTGTAAATGCATTACTTTCACAATCTGGCACAAGGAAGTTGCTTTAGAGATTCAAAAACATCTTCGTACAACTTACCTAAATATTAGCATGACTGATTTATGCAATATGCCGACTATCCATCAGAAATGTAAAAAAAGAGGCATATGTTAGATTTTTTCATGAATACTAACCACGTAGGCTCATATTCTCAGTACCTTTTATTTATTTTCACATGTGTAACCTGAACCTTTTGTTAATATTATGGGAGAGAATAAAACATGCATGGTGCAAACCAGTGGCGGGTTCTGCTTAAGGATGTTTGGGCTATGACCACCCGATTTGTGGCTATAGGTTGCTCTGAAACAGTTGATAAATTAATTTAAAGGTATATAATAAGTATTGTTGCTTGGCTCCTGATCCTCATTCTGAATGAGGGTCAAGTAACCAGCCCTTTCATCAGGTTAATTGGAAAAAAACACACATGAGCAATGCTGCGATGTAGTGCTTGCACGGTTTAGCCACAAACATAGCACTTGCATTCCTCAGAGAGCAGGCAGGTTCATTTCACTGGTCTCTCCTCCTAAGAGAGGTCCCGGCAAAAACAGACGTAGCATTTTTCTCTCAAGCCGGGACTGCATGCGTCGGTATGTCATTCAGGAAGTTACCGCATCATTTCAGAAATTGTCAAAGGATGGGATGCGATGAGCAAGTCCAAATAACTTATCCCCTCTCTGAGACAAGATGTTACAGGGTGGTTGACTGCTGTGCTTGTCAAAGGCTCCTTACACAAGTTTCACATGTGCTCTTCTGAGTTTATGACGTAGGAAATTAATAGCATAGTAACATATATTCCAGCTAATACCTAAAATTAATCTGGACTATCATTTTACAATATTCTTTGTAGAAAACAAACATGTTTGAGGCTAAATATGTGTTATTCAAAACTGATCTCAGCCCTCAAAAGATCAGTGCTAAATGTGTTAGTTATTTTAAATCTTGTTTAATGGTCATACAGAATATGCATATAGTATGTAAATGCTACATAAATTCAGGATTTTATTAACAAACCGCACATCACCTTGTCAGTTTTTAAAAACTTCTCGCAATGACACGCCCCATCCCTGAAGTAAGTTGAGGTAGAGGTTATGAAGAAGGAGAAGGGAATGGGAAAAGCAAATGTTTAAGCAAGAGTATTCTCCACTTTGCTTAATACTCACAACCTTTTCCCAATAGAAATAGCCCAGAAAATCACAAAGCCTAAAATGCAGAGAATAAGCAAGGTTCACAGACCCAGAACCAAGGCTTATTCTCTAATGTCATTCTGTGCTTTCTTGGTGTAGAAATATTTACGTGCCTCCTGTGGATCAGTGAAGACATACGTCCTGCTATGCCATGATATACTCAGCTTTGCTGGGAGCCACTGTAATGTTTTCTTGAACCAATGCCATTACTTACTTCCTAATATCCTGCAGAACCTTCACTCAGTCTCAGGTATTATGTAAATCTGTGAACAATGAGAGTTTGAGACCTTCATATGTTAAACCTCTATTCTGGGTATTTTATTGAATTGGTGTCTCAGTTTGACCAGTAGAGTCATGGGAATGAGGTATTGACCAAGTATCTCCTTTTGCCATTCAAATGATCTTTTGGATGTACAATGTTAGGGTACTCCCATTACTCAAACGTCTGTCTGTCAAAGGGCAACATCTGGTCTCTAAGGTCATCAGCATCTTATTGGTGGAAAACTCAAAACCCGTTGTTGCTCCATGAGTTAATCTCGCATTCTGTGTGGATGATCATAGTCACTGCATACTGGTTAAATTTATGACAATGCCTCAAATCTTTGCCATAATTGTCCACCACTGCCTCTATTTCTGACAGTCTCTGTTCTAAATCTACTGTCTTCCTCTTCCTCTTCACAATCCTTGTATTTAACTCCATCAGGCTAGCCTCTACATATGGAAGTTATTCTTGATACTCCGTGTAGTGATCTCTATTTCCAGGAGCATTTCTAAAGCAGGGATTCTCCTGAAATTACAGTGTCGAGCCAAGAGTCCTTGACTCTTCCCCTCTTGATCTTGAGCTGGATGTGGGGAAGATAGTCTGTGGTATAGTAAACCTATTTTGTTTTCACAAGCCCCATCATTTTTATCTTTTTTTTAAGTGGCAAGTAAATAGCAGTTCTCAGAACCTTTGGGTCAGCACTTAATGAGAAGAGAGAAAAAACCCTGGTTTAGGTTTCCTGCAACTCAAAGTCTTGCCAATCTTTGGTGGGCCATTCAGCTGCAGAGATCTGATTGTTTCTTTCATTGCAAAAGTTTATCATCCTTGTCAGACTTTACCATGCAGAGTTTCACTTCACCCACTCATAAATAAATCACCCATATTTGTCTTATGAAATTGCACAATAAGGCCACTAAACCCTAGAGACTTAATAGGTGACAGTAGTACTTTCTCTACCCTTTCTCTATATTTTGCACAGTTACTGGTGCATAACAAATTAAAATTTAAATGTGATTCAGTAACTCATAGAAACTACTCGCTAAGAATTTTCCACATTTAATCCCAACTTCAAAAATGTTTTTTTAATCTGAAACAGAGCAAAACATGTATTGTAGTAATGAAAGATATGTATTTTGAATTTCTATTTTTTGAATAGTTAAAGGACAACCTTTGATTTTCAAACTCTTGTATGACATTCATAATTGTTATAGGGTCGATCACAATCATTCAATGAATTCAAATAATATGTGTTAGAAATTGGGACTCTAGTTGGCAGCGGTATGCAACCTGGCCAAATAGGGACCACCATCCTAGTCAAGGTAAGTCAACTACACCACTTAAATTAACCTGTGTTGACCCTCTGGTAGCTTGCCACAAAGCTGGCAGGCCTAACTTAGAAGGCAATGAGTAAAGTATTAGTGCAAAACACCTATAGTAATCACAATAGGAAAAACACAAAATGAATCCACCAGTGTTAGGAAAAAAGACAATCTTTATCTGTTAAAAGTAAGACAAATGCAACAAAAAGCCAATTAAGATATTTCACTTTTCAAAGTTATCAAAGCAGTGCTTATAGCAAGTTGCATGGTTTAAGATGATGCAGGGAATTCTGCAATGTGAATGCCCTTTGTTAACATGTTTATGGAAATATTCCGGTTGTGCTCTTTCCCAAGGAGCGGCCAGGTGTTGTGTCCACAATTAAGTCTCCCCCAGTGCAGTGGAAATATATAATAGCAAGGCCACGGAGGAGCTGTTACTGGACTAGCGGCACAAGGGGAATCACTGCCGTGGCTTAAGAAGTAAGGAGATAGTGCTGCAGCTGGTCCAGCCAAAGCTGCTCTGAGATCCTTGGCAAAGTGAGTGATAGACTGTAAAAAAGCTCCCCTATGATCCCTGACAAAAGCAGGTGGCAAGCTGCAGGGAAGTTGCTCTGAGATACTTGGCAAAAGTGGGCAGCAAGCTGCAGGGAATCCGCTATGCCATCCTTAGTAAAAACAGGAAGCAAGCTGCAGAGAAACTGATGTGTGATCCTTGAAAAAATAGGAGGCAGTTTGCAGGAAAGCCGGTCTATAATCTTTAAAAAAAGCTGGTGGTTAGCAGCAGGGAAGCCACTCCATGAGCTGTGGTAAAAGCGGACGGCAAACCACAGGGAAGCCACACAGCAATCCTTGACAAAGGAATACCCAAAACTGGCTTATAAGAGGAGCCTCACAGTAATGAAAAATGACTATGGGAGATTTTAATTACCAGGACAGGTAAAACGTAAAAGTCCATGTCCTGCCTTTTACTTACAGGGCACCCTGCCCTATTGGCTACCTAGGGCCTACCTTAGGGGTGAGTTACATGTAAGAAAAGGAGAGTTTAGGACTTGGAAAGACGTTTTAAATGCCAAGCCTAGGTGGCATTGGAACTGCACACACAGGCTCTGCAGAGGCAGGCCAGAGATCTGTTTACAGACTACTTATGTGGGTGGCACAGTCAGTGCTGGAGAAGGTACAGAAGGGACAGAAGGTAAAGGGCAAACATTCTGGAGCAAGACTATTCTGAGGATGCCAAGTTCAAGAATATTCACAAAATGTGTTTCTTTGCTCTGCCCGTCCCTTTACAGACCAATGTTAGTTCCACTGTGATAAACCTGACAGCCTTAGGGTGGTCATCCCCTAACTTTTTGCCTACCCCCTCCACTTTCGTGATACTGTTTTTGTTGGGCACTTTACTACTACTATCCAGTGCTAAAGTGCATATGCTCTCTCCCATAAAAATAGTAATATTGGACTGCTGCCCTGCTGTTGCCCTGCTGCCCTGATGGCCTCTGACTGTGCTGGGAGGACTCTGCCTTCCTGCCACTTGCTCTCCAAGGGCTTGGATTGAGCTTGCCTCCTGTTCTGAAGTCTCAGGGAGAGCAATGACTTCAACTACTAGCATTTGCCTGTACCTGACTCCAGCGGAACAACTTCAGAGACAAAAGCGATGCCACAGCCTGCTCCCTCTTTGTGGACCTCACTGCATGCAATGACCGTGGCCTGCAACGTATGTCCAACATTTCCACAACTCTTCTGATGTCACTCAGGGTCTTCGTGACACTGCGAAGATGACACATCATGTCCTAACAGACCAGAACGAGCAACACCACCGGGTCACAAGGAATCAACGCATCACGGACGACGACTCATCATCTCCCACTTCATCTGGGTGGAACCAATATCTCCCCTCCACCTTCTTGCAGCATGGAACAACCTTTCTTTCTTCGGAAGCCGTAATGGACTGATGCCGGACTGACTCCTTTGACTCCTCTTTCCGACTCCGTACGACGTCCTTGTTCTTCTTTTTCAAAAAGGTACTGTACCTGGAGGTCCATGTGACTCCATGATGTGCTCCGATGGTGTCTGATTGTTGGGAACGACTCCGTCAATGATGCTGTGATAGCCCCAGTTGCAGCTATTGTTTTTTCTAGGTGCTTTAGATGGATTTAATCTTTAAAGCTCCATAACTTTGCTTGTATACATTGGATGTTGAATATGTTCCCTATTTTTCTAAACCTGTATGATGTCTTTTAATGGTGTTTTCTTCATGTTATTGTATAATGTTCTGCACAAATACTTTACAAAGTGCCTTCTAAGTTAAGCCTGACTGCTCAGTGCACACACACATTGACTGTGGAGTGCGTTACAGGTGGATAGACAAATGAAGCAGCAATGGGTGCTGAACCACACTCCAAACATATGGCCCATTGTCAGGATTTAAGAATAAAATGGGACAAGGTGCCACCAAATTAATGTCTGGGCAGAATGTAGGCAGAGTGTGTTCCACTCCCTATGTACATTTTTTAGACACTTGTCACACAATTCTGCTGTCTTGACACATGCCATAGCTAATCTGGATATATATGCAAAGGCTGATGTATGGGTGTATGGCCTAGGTAGCAAAGGGTTTGCAATTACCAACAATGGTTGACATATGTCAGTAAGGTAATCTGGTATAGTCTGTATTACACCATCACACAGCACATATCAATATACACCACTCATCGATACTCACATTACACACCAAGACATGACTCATTGATCCTCCACATGCCAGACCAAGAGAAAGTTACCAACAGTGACAAAATTCCCTAATATGTCCAGGTCTTCAACATGCCAATCAGGTGTGGGATGTGCAACTATTTCCAGCAATGTCCAAACATGTCAGATCCATCCAAAAATGAATGGGAGAAGAAGTAGACATATATGATTCATGTGGCTAATAAAAAAAGCAGCAGTGAGATGATTTCGTACACTAATATCATACACTCATGGGAAGAGTGACATAGGTTGTGGAATGCCGGAATTAATGCATGCCCATGTTCAAAGAAGGATGTGGATGGACAGCTGAGAGATACTTAAAGATACTTGGAGATACAACATTGGAGGTCACTTGAAGACGACACAAGTGCTGTGGCAGGTGTAATGTTATCTGTGTGTGGAAGTCATTTCACACAGCCATGCAATGGGAAGGCAACTTTCATGAAACCAGTAGCAGAAGATGTGTACATCTTCAATTTACACAAGTCACACGTTGCATCCTGTCCATGTATGAACAGACAATGTTGCTGTAGAAGACGTGTACAAACTGTAAGCAGCCTAAAGATTGGCAGCAATGTAGGATACAATCTATTCCTAACAAGTTATGGGGTAAAAGATGGGGAGGGTACACACATAGACTAATGCTGACTGTGCAACACATCAGTGTCAACATGTGATCACCCAAAATATGTACAAAGAGGAGGGCTAGGTCAGTACATAACCAACTCATTTTGCCACTACAATGATCTGTTGGTAGCACATCTGAAACCATCAGGACAGGAGGTAATTACAGGTGACACCATCTGTCCCCTCGCACGTTCCTAAATTAGAAGTTAGAACAGAGATACAAGACCTAACCAAGCTGCCCATGGAAATTACTAAGGACATAACATCAGGTCTGTCACACCATGGCAAATAATGAGATATGTCCCTCACATGCAAGTAGCCAGTCCTCAGTACAAAAGAGGGCAGTGCTAACATCAATAACCCCAGAGGAAATATAAGATCCCAGTCCTTTTGATCATAATTGTGCGTGTGTCTGTCTGAGGGGACAGTGCATTTCTCTGCTGAAGAACAACCATGAAGAGGCTAGAACCCCACCCAAAACCCCCTAACACCATTGCTGAGGCAACATAGACTATTAACATTGTCAGGGGCCTGTTGCATGTGCACAGTGGACTGAGTAGTGTGGAGCACCGTAAACATGCACCTAAACATGCAACCATGGGTCTGTGAGGGCACCAAAATTCTCACAGTAATCACACCATCGCCTGCATCTAAGATGCATGAGGAACTATATGTCACACATGTAGCAGAGCAACATGAAGGCTTAGCCTTACTGCACACCACGGATTGGACACACATGCACACACATCGTCAGGGTTAACGTGATTTCAACCCAGCCATGGTCCACTGCATCCTCTGAGTACAATTTGTCATGGGTATCACATGCTTTAGCTTTTACTGGACATAGTCCATCATATCTATTGTGTTGTTGGTATAAGTACATTTGTATATCAGAAATTACAATGTGGTAGACTCAGAAACATGTGTTAGAACACATGTACGCTCATAGTACACATGTGCTAACATGTATGTGGACAGAGTCTATCCAGAGTCTAGCTGCACATGTACATATGCACACAGTATCAGTCAGTGCATGCATCACACACATGTACAAACAAATAGGTAAAACATACTTGTTAGAAATGGGGTCTTTGGTTGGCAGTCAGGTTACCCCCTGTCCAAGCAAGGACCCTCACTCTAGTCAGGGTAAGTCACACATAATCCAAATTATCCTGTGCCCACCCTCTGGTAGCTTGGCACTGAGCAGTCAGGCTTAACTTAGAAGGCAATGTGTAAAGTATTTGTGCAATAAATCATTCAATAACACAATATAGCACCACAAAAATACACCACAGTGTTTAGAAAAATATATAATATTTATCTGGATAATTGCATGTCAAAACGATAAAAGATGCAATGATAAAAATGTAAAGATATCACTGAAAAGTGATATAAATGCCTCATTACAACCCTGGCGGTCAGTGTTAAACCGGCGGTAAAACTGCCAACAGGCCGGCAGTAAAAAACAATGGAATCACGACCGTGGCGGAAACCGCCAACATAGACAGCCACTTTAACACTCCGACCGCCATGGCGGTACAAACAAACAGCATGGCGGTCACCGCCAACAGACAGGCAGAAGACAATGTACCGCCCACAGTATCATGAGAGGCCAATCCGCCACCCTTTCAGGGGCGGATTCACCGCAAACAAAAACACGGCGGAAGCAGGACTTGGAAGGGAAAACGCTCACCTCTACACACCCCACGAGGAACCAGGATGCCATGGAGCCGGAACTCCATATTCTACCAGCCATTGTCTTCCTGCTCCTCTACCAGGAGCACGAACGCCGGCGGCGAAGACCACAGTGAGTACTGCACCTATGACACAGGGGAGGGTGGAGGGAAAAGAGAGTGACACACACACGCAACACGCAACACCCCCACCCTCACCCACTACAACACACACACAAATACATGTTAACACATTACATTTACACTCTCCAACCCCCCCGGAAGAATGCAAGGACAAAAGAAAATGATTGTAACTATTGTAATCAATACAAATCAAGTACTCAAAAATATATATACACTATTAACAAATATTTACACCAAGAATTCAAGTCCATGTACTGCACATACATAGTCGGGGGACCACTGGGCCCAAAATGCATGGGCGAGGCCCACACAAGATACCCGATCAAAACAGAGAGAACACTGCAGGGCATCAGATCAAAATTAAACAGGCACCTCAAAGGGAAGGGAAGGGGGCACCTCAGCCGGATGAGTGCATGACGCCAGATCCACAAGGGGGCTCCATGCCCATTGATGCATCCTCGGGAGTGCAAAGCCACAGTCTCACAAGTCTTTACAGTGGGTGGTTTGCCCACTGCTGCATCCTGGGGAGTGCAAAGCCACAGTCTCACAAGTCTTTACAGTGGGTGGTTTGCCCACTGCTGCTTCGTGGGGAGTGCAAAGCCACAGTCTCACAAGTCTCTCAAGTGGGTGGTTTGCCCACTGCTGCATCCTGGGGAGTGCAAAGCCACAGTCTCACAAGTCTTTACAGTGGGTGGTTTGCCCACTGCTGCATCCTGGGGAGTGCAAAGCCACAGTCTCACAAGTTTTTACAGTGGGTGGTTTGCCCACTGCTCTATCCGGGGAGTGCAAAGCCACAGTCTCACAAGCGAATAACAGTCTCCACTGGTTCTGGAAGGGGCTTTGTGCCCAGAGTGCTTCATCCTGCCAAGGACTGAGGTAGTGGATGTGAATCTCCACTGGTCCTGGAGGGGTCTTTGTGCCCAGAGTGCCTCATCCTGCCAAGGACTGAGGTAGCGGATGCCTTTCTCACTGGTTCTGGAGGGGTCTTTGTGCCCAGAGTGCTTCATCCTGCCAAGGACTGCAGTAGTGGATGTATCTCTCCACTGGTTCTGGAGGGGGCTTTGTGCCCAGAGTGCTTCATCCTGCCAAGGACTGAGTTAGTGGATGTATCTCTCCACTGGTTCTGGAGGGGGCTCTGTGCACAGAGTGCTTCATCCTGCAAGGACTGAGGTAGTGGATGTATCTCTCCACTAGTTTCTCAGTGGGCTTTGTGCCCAGAGTGCTTCATCCTGCTAAGGACAGAGGTAGTGGATGCCTTTCTCCACTGGTTCTGGAGGGGGCTTTGTGCCCAGAGTGCTTCATCCTGCCAAGGACTGAGGTAGTGGATGCCAATCTCCACTGGTTCTGGAGGGGGCTTTGTGCCCAGAGTGCTTCATCCTGCCAAGGAATGCGGTAGTGGATGTATCTCGCCACTGGTTCTGGAGGGGGCTTTGTGCCCAGGGTGCTTCATCCTGCTTGTGGCGGCCTCAGTAGCGGCGCTCATTGGCCTGCGTTGCTGGTGGGTGGCTCAGTGAGCGTGCTGGTTGCGGCGGTGTCTTTGGCAACGGAGCCGGTGGCGGCTGTGTCCTGGGAAGCAGTGCTGATGGCGGCGGTGTCCTTGGCAGCGGTGCTGGTGGCGGCGGTGTCCTTGGCAGTGCTGCTGGTTGTAGCGGTGTCCTTGGCAGCGGTGCCGGTGGCGGCGGGGTCCTGGGAAGCAGTGCTGGTGGCGGCGGGGTCCTGGGAAGCAGTGCTGGTGGCGGTCTTGTCCTCCGTGCAGGTTGGCGGTGACTTCCCTTTCTTTCTGTGCCCCTTCCCCACCTTGGATGGTGGCGCAGCTGTCTTCCCACTCCCAACTGTAGTCCTGGGAGAGCCCTTAGTGGCAGGTGTTTTGCCCTTCTCCCTCCGGGCAGTGGCCAACTTCTTATGTTTCTGAGGTGGGGGACTGTCCGTGGTCTGGCTCCTTGGCACACTGGCTGCCCCGCTGCGTGGTGTACTCCAGAAGCCGGTTACTGCTGACACAACTGTTGCCGGTGATGTGGTGGCTGAGGTGCTGGGTTGGGACCTGGAAAGGTATGCCATGAGGACGGAAGGCGTTGGGGAGGTGAGGGGAAGAGGTCAAGGTTTGACAGGAAAAGTTTTTTAGACACACTGGGACGGGTAGATGGAGGGGGTTCGGGAGCGGAGGAAGAGGTAGTGGTTGTAGGAGGTGTACGTTTGCTGACTTTGGGTGAAGGTGCATGGGCTGGAGGCTGTCGTGAGGTGGATGGCTGTTGGGTGGGTGTGTGACTGCGTTTGTGTAGTTTGGGAGGTGGGCTCACGGACACACTGGTAGAGGACACAGGGGATGTGTGAATGGTAATGGGGTGGTGAGTGCACGTGAGCGGTGTGTGTTGAAGGGTGTGCTGGTGATGGACGTAGTGGCTGAAGATGTAGTGCATGCAGGTGTGAGTGGAGACGTGAGAGGGAGGGAGGAGATGAGGAGGAGGGGGGACACAGTGGAGGCTGTGGATGTTGGTTTTTCTGCATGGGTATGATGCTTGTGTGAGTGCCTGTGGGATGTGTGGTGCTTATGTTTGCCAGAGCTACCCTTGTGTGCTGAGGTGTGTGCATGCTAGTCTGAGGGTGTGCTTGGGATAGGCTGAGGTACAGGGGTTTGGGTCTGGGAGGAGGAAGTTGGAGGGGGGAGGCTCGACACAGGGACAATGGCTGCCATCAGTGCTGAGGCCAGAGTCTGAAAAGCTCGCTGTTGGGCTGCCTGACCAGAATGAATGCCCTCCAGGTATGCATTGGTCTGTTGCAACTGCCTCTCTACACCCAGGATGGCATTCAGAATAGTGAAGGATCTGAGGAGGTCAATGGCCTCCTCGCTGAGGGCAGCAGGGCTGACAGGGGCAGGGGCTGAGGTGCCTGGGGCGAAGGAGATGCCCACCCTCCTGGGTGAACGGCCACGGACCACACGCTGAGGGGCTGCTGGGAGGGCGGTGCTGGTGGGGGGTGGCAGGTGTACCTGTAGATGTGGGGGGCACAGAGGGGCCCGCCACCTCAAGGGAGCACTGATCAGAGGAGGAGTCCGTGTCGCAGGTCTCAGCTCCTGTCCCCGCCGTGGAGCTCCCCTCGCCCTCCGTCCCTCTGTCCCACTGGTGGCTTCAGACTCCATTGTCTCACCCTCCAGGGGCATGTGGGATGCAGCTCCCTCCTGCTCCGGTTCCACTGCTCCTCCGCCTGATGATGATATTGCACACAAGAACAGGTAGACCACAAAAAGGGGGGGAGACAGAAGAAAGACATGTTCAGTGCATGAAATACCGCTACCGTCGGCGGACACTACAGACTACAGACACAGCAGCCCTCTGCACTACGCCATGCACTTAGAGATCCCTAATTAATCACAGGGCCATGGGGTACAAGGCCTAGGCCCATGCTGCACACATGGAAGTCACAGGAGCCTGACTAGGTGTAGTTGGCTCTTAACACTGGTGGGGTGCCAGATGGCCTGCCTTACGAAGGGAACTTGCCTACAAAACTTGCCCTGGCCTAGGGGTACCCACAGCCCACCTCCCCCACCCAGACGCCTCCAATGCGTGCTGATTCAGCTGAATGAGAGTGTACTCACCCCCTTGTGGCTGCTGTGATGCTCTCAAGCGCCCATCCAACTCTGGGTACGACACCGCCAGGACCGGAACATCAGGGGGGTCCTGGTGCAACGGGCACCCCTCCCACGTTGGGAGGCCATCCCCAGCTGGGCCTCTGCCGTCTTCTTACTCCAGCGGCGAATGTCCTCCCATCTTTTATGGCAGTGGGTGCTCCGTCTGTGGTTGACCCCCAGGGTCCCGACTTCCTTGGCGATGGCACGCCAAATATCCTTCTGCTGGTGGGTGCTGACCTAGAGGATTGTACGACGAAACAACGAATTAAAAAACAACTACTGCCTTAACAACGAGGTCGGAACACCGACCTCGTTGCTACTACTAATGATTTTACCACGAATGCCTTAACAACGATATTTCGTTGTAAAGGCATTCCTGATAAAATCATTAGCAATAGGCACCATTCACCCTCCATCCCTCACCCCACCCCCCCAACCCCACCCCAAAACCTAAAACCCCCAGACCCCCCACCCACTCCCCAAAACCAAAAACGCCCCTCCCCCCAACCCCACCCCAAAACCTAAAACCCCCTGACCCCCCACCCCCTCCCCAAAACCAAAAACGCCCCACCCTCCCAACCCCACCCTAAAACCTAAAACCCCCTGACCACCCACCCCCTCCCCAAAACCAAAAACGCCCCACCCCAAAACCTAAAACCCCCTGACCCCCCACCCCCTCCCCAAAACCAAAAACGCCCCCCCAACCCCAACCCCACCCCAAAACCTAAAACCCCCTGACCCCCCACCCCCTCCCCAAAACCAAAAACGCCCCACCCCCCCAACCCCACCCCAAAACCTAAAACCCCCTGACCCACCCACCCCCTCCCCAAAACCTAAACCCACCACTTACCTTCGCCAACTCCCTTCTTTGTACCTTAACCATGCATGTTCGTTGTTCAGAACATACGTAGTTAAGGCACAAAAAACCGGAGTCGTAGTTAAAAAAAGCGTTGTTGCGCTTTCGTTAACCACGACCTTCGGGAAAAAAAAGTAGTAAAAAAGGATTTTTCCCGACCTAGAGGAATAGTACAGGAAAAAAGGAGAAGATATAACTGTCCGGACCGTCACAGTCATTGGCCCGCGTTCCTAACCTTGCCATGACGCACTTGCACTCACCGTCGTTTCATGCACGCCTCATTCTCCCCCTCCCCTATCTTCCATCCACACCACTCCACACAGGCATTGCCCATAAAGCATACTCACAGTGTACTTACCTGTTTGTCTGGAGGAACGTAGAGTAGCGTGTACTGGGGGAGGACCCCATCCACTAGTTTCTCCAACTCCTCTGTGGTGAAGGCAGGGGCCCTTTCCCCAGACACATGAGCCATAGTCTCTTCCAGACTGAGGTCACAGCAGCACTTGCAGTGTAGGTCCTCTCCTGTCGAAGATCAGGTATCAATTGAGTGAACAGATAGAAAATGGCAGTCACGTCCGTGGCGGTGTGTACCGTCACCGCTGGCGTACATCGTTATTGGCTCCTGGGACCCAAAGGGCCCAATGTTAACCAATGCAGGATTGCGCTGCGGTCTTCGACCGCCTACCGCGACAGTGTACAATGCCAGCGCAGTTACCTCAGATCCCATTGTCCCACCTCACAGGTCAGGCAGCCGCCATTTCAGGGGGCCACATGGCATTATTTCTAAATGTGTCACACATATCTATGCCTTGCATACACACTAAGACAGGCACATAGCGGACTGAAAAATGTGTGGAATAAAGTTGTGTTTTTGTACCTCAGTGTTGGCTGACCCTCTGCTCGCTGTCCTCCTCCATAGAGCATGTCCGCTGGGCCAGGTGAGGAGATGGCGGCATCCTCCGGTGTACAGACCGCTGGTGGACCTGTCGACAATGGAAGAGCGACATGTAATTGTCAGTCAGTCAGTCAAAATAACTTTATTCGGCGTTTAGCCATAAAAGTATACATACATACATAAAAGTCATCATAAAATACAGTACTTATGGCATTCATAAAAAGCAAATCTATTAAGTCTAAGCTTACCGCCCAAGCTTACTAAAACAGTATAAGATAATAAATACTTATAAAAGCGTATATAGTGATAAGACAATATAGTAATAAGACAATGCCTAGTTTCTCTTAATAAATAGTCACATTACCAGTTCATATCGGTTTCTAATGGTGATAGCGGATTTAATAAAACTAAGAATAGAAATGCAGATTTGTTTGGATGAGAGGCTTTGGATGCCAGTCAATCCTTCTTTGAAGGAAGAAGTGTGCAAGTTACGCAAAATGGGTAATAAAAAGGATTTCCTGGGAACTGAGTAAAGTTTACAGAATAAAATAAAGTGGCAAGTACTTTGTTTCAAAAAGTTATCACAAGGGCATGGCGGTAGTGTTTTTTCCCACACACATTTTATCGGGAACGCCACTCTAAAATGGATCAGATTAAATCTAAAAAGTACGAGTAAAGAGTATAAAGAAGGGGTCGGGAACCAAACAAAATAAGGTTCTAGCAAGTCTGATGATAGAATTTGTATGTATGAATTAAAAGAGCTCAATTTCTCTGCCACTTGGTATCTAAGATTCATAACATGCTCTTATGTAATTGTCACCTATAGACTGGACCGTGCCACAATCCATGAACTGTGTGCCCAGTTGGAGCCGGACCTGATGTCAGCTATCCGCCATCCCACAGGTATCCCCCTCTAGTGCAGGTGCTGTCAGTACTCCATTTCCTGGCAAGTGGGTCTTTTCAGACGACAGTGGCCATAGCATCAGGGATGTCCCAGCCTATGTTCTCCAACGTGGTGTCCAGAGTGTTGTCTGCTCTGCTGAAACACATGCGCAGCTACATCGTGTTCCCTCAGGTGGAGGATTTGCCTACAGTGAAAGGTGACTTCTATGCCCTGGGACATATCACCAACATCATAGGTGCCATTGATGGGACACATGTGGCCTTGGTTCCCCCCCCGCAGGACTGAACAGGTGTACAGAAACCAGAAGAGTTACCTTTCAATGAATGTGCAGATGGTGTGTTTGGCCGACCAGTACATCTCCCATGTGAATGCCAAGTTTCCTGGCTCAGTGCATGACGCTTACATTCTGAGGAATAGCAGCATCCCTTATGTGATGGGGGAACTCCAGAGGCACCGTGTGTGGCTCTTAGGTGAGGACATGGACCCTATACAGTGTTTAGGTGTCTGGGTACAGGGTTGTCCCTAAGGGTTAGTGTGTGTCTAACAGTTGTCCCTCGACATTTGCAGGTGACTCTGGCTACCCCAACCTGTCATGGCTACTGACCCCAGTGAGGAATCCCAGTACAAGGGCAGAGGAACGCTTCAATGAGGCACATGGGCGATCTAGGAGGGTTATAGAGAGGACCTTCGTCCTCCTGAAGGCCAAGTTCAGGTGCCTCCATATGATGGGTGGTTCCCTATTCTACTCACTAAAGAAGGTGTGCCAGATCATCGTGGCCTGCTGTATGCTGCACAACTTGGCTTTGCGACAACAGGTGCCTTTTCTGCAGGAGGATGGTCCTGAAGGAAGTCTTGTGGCAGCTGTGGAGCCTGTGGACAGTGAAGACGAGGAAGCAGAAGAAGAGGATATCGACAACAGAAACACAGTGATTCATCAATACTTCCAGCGAGACACAGGTAAGAAGACATCACTGCCTGCTACATCTGATACACTTGTTCTACCTCTCATCTGTCTGTCACTTTCACTCAGTGTATGGACCCTGATTTGTCACTTTCTCTTTTGATTTCACAGATGTGGGTCCCACTGTGTAACCTCTGCTGTGTTTCCTCACGGACTAGAGCTGTGTGACATAGGTATGTTGACAATTCAATGGATATTGTATTTTTCCTCAGTTATTGCAAATACACATTTGTGAAAGCACAGACTGACTCCAGGTAGTTTTGTGATTTAAGGGTGTTTATTTAAGTGCTAAATAGTGAAGGGGGTTGTAAAATGGTCAGAGGTGATGGTGGAGGAATGTCCATGGCAGAGTCCAGTCTATTTGTTTCACAGGTGCATTGTCCAAAGGGGCATAGGAAGTGGAGCTGGGGCAGTTGATGGATGGACAGGGTGACAAAGTTGGACAGAAGGATGACAATCAGGGTGTTCTCATTTCTTGGCGAGGGTTTTGGCATTGTTGTCTGTCTTTGTCCTGGATCTCAGGGACCGCTTGCGGGGTGGTTCTCCATCTGCAGGGATTGGGGTGCTGGTGTTGTGGTCCTGTGGCGGTGCCTCCTTTCCACTAGTGCCTGCAGAGGTGGTGGGCCGTTCATCGTCCAGGCTAGTGTCAGGGGCCCCTTGTTGTGCCACAGTGTCCCTCCTGGTGTTCACGAGTTCCTTCAGCACCCCTACAATGGTGCCCAGGGTGGTATTGATGGATTTGAGTTCCTCCCTGAACCCCAAATACTGTTCCTCCTGCAGCTGCTGGGTCTCCTGAAACTTGGCCAGTACCGTTGCCATCGTCTCCTGGGAATGGTGGTAGACTCCCATGATGTTGGAGAAGGCCTCGTGGAGAGTGGGTTCCCTAGGCCTGTCCTCCCCCTGTCGCACAACAGCCCTCCCAGTTCCCCTGTGTTCCTGTGCCTCTGTCCCCTGTGTGCCCACTGCCACTGCCCCCAGGTCCCTGCTGTTCTTGGGGTGGTGGGTTAGCTTTGGTTCCCTGTAGTAGTGGACACACTGCTGCTTGACGTGTCCTGGGGACAGAGGTATGGGCCCACTGGGTGGGTGCTGTGCTGGTGTTTCCAGAGGGGGGAGGCTCTGTTGTGGCATGTGCCAGTGTGAGGGGAACCGACTGTCCCTAGGTCCCAGATGAGCCGGGCTGGTCATCCAGATCCAGTTGGACAGAGCTGCTGTCATCACTGTGGGCCTCTTCTGTGGGTGGAGTGGACAAGTCTGGAACCTCCTGTCTGGTGACATTGGGTAGGGGTCCTGCAGGGGTGTAAAGGCATAGTTTTAGTATCTATGTGTGCCATGGTGTGCAATGGGTGGGTGACCCTGTACCCCAGTGCTTGCATTCCAGTGTAGGACCTTGTGTGCTAATTGTTTAGGGGTCTGTGTGGGTTTGTGCCGTGGACATGCATTGGTGTTGGGTGTCCATGCTTTGTTGTTGCATGCAGAGATTGGTGTTGGGATGTGTGGTTTGTGCTAGTGGGACATATGTGAGTAGTTGGAGTGATGGGGGTGAGGGCGAGGATAGGGGTATGTGTTAGCATGCAGGTAGGGAGGGGGATAAAGTAGTTAAAGCTTTGCCTTACCAGAGTCCATTCCTCCAGCTACTCCTGCGAGGCCCTCAGGATGCAGTATAGCCAAGACCTGCTCCTCCCATGTTGTTAGTTTTGGGGGAGGAGGTGGGTGTCTGCCGCCAGTCCACTGAACCGCGATGTGGTGTATTGAGACCACGGAACGCACCTTCCCCAGTAGGTCATTCCACCTCTTCCTGATGTCATCCCATGTTCTTGGGTGCTGTCCCACTGCGTTGACCATGTCCACGATTCTGCGCCATAGTTCCATCTTCCTAACTATGGTGAAGTGCTGCACCTGTGATCCGAATTGCTGTGCCTCTACCCGGATGATTTCCTCCACCATGCCCCTGGCTCCTCCTCAGAAAACCTGGAGTGTCTTTGCGGTGCCATGGGGTGGTGTGGGTGATGTCTGAGGTGGTGTGTGTTGTGATGTGTGGGGTGATGTTTAGGGGTGTGTGGTGTTTTGTGCATGGATGTATATGTGTGATGGTGTTGTGTGCCTCTGTACTGTGGTGTTGTCTTTGCTGTGCTGTCTCTCTGGCCTTCATCAATATTTTAGGTAGTAAGGGTTTGTGGGTAATGTGGGTGTGTGTTTTTTATTGTATTGAGAGTGTGGGAGTGGTGTGTGTATGTGTATCAGGTGTGTGTATTTAGAATTGTCCAATGTGGTTGTGTTTTGTAAATATGTGTGTATTTTGAGCGGGCGGTGTGTACCGCCAATGGAATACCACGGTTGAAAGACTGCCACGTGGATTCGTGGGTCATGATAGTGTGGGCGTATACCTGTTGGTGTGACAGTGGAGGTTTTGTTATCGCCAGTTTATCACTGACCTTTGGTGTGGCGGGCTTCTGTGAGTGTCTGGATTTGGTGGATTCCGAGCTGTGGGTCGTAATAGCTGTGGTGGAATTCCGCTGCCGCGGCGGTGTGTTGGCGGTCTTCTGCACGGCAGTAAACGGGATTTACCGCCAATGTAGTAATGAGGGCCAAAGTCTCTTTCAAGCACAAAGTACCTGGTTCGCGGGAAAAATCTCCGCAAAGGGCCGCAGAGGAGGAGAAGCGTGGAAACAAAGGGTGTGCGTTGATTTCTCGGGTCACACATGGTCGATGCATCATTTAGTTTCCACACAGGGACGGCTGTGCATCGATTTCCGGCACTCGGTCGTGGGTCCTCTTCAGGTTGCGGGGTTTTCAGATGCCCGGGGTCTGTGTTTGGAATCCTGGGTTTGTGACAAGCTCTGCGTCGTTCCGGTGGGCGATGCGGGAACATTTTTACCTCACGGCAGGCACTGCGTCGATTTTCCCTCAGAAAGTCGGGCGTCGGCGTCCCAGGTCGGCTGTGCCTCGATCTGGTGGGCCGTCCGTCGAAGTTCCGGTCGCACCGCAGGCACCGCATCGATCTTTTCCTTGCAAAGTCGGGCGGCGGCGTCCCGGTTCAGCATGCAGTGAATTTCTCACTGCGTAACAGGCTGTGCATCGTTTTTAGCAAGTTGTGCATTGAATTTTCGCCGCACAAGGAGTCCACTTGCAAGAGAGATGTCTTTTTGGTCCTGAGACTTTAGGGAACAGGTAGCAAACTCTATCCAAGCCCTTGGAGAGCACTTCTTCACCACAGCCAGGGAGCAGCAAAGCAGCAGGGCAACAGCAAGGCAGCAGCCCTTCATAGAAAGCAGTCAGGTGAGTCTTTTGGGCAGCCAGGCAGTTCTTCTTGGTAGGATGCATGTTCTGGTTACAAGTTTCTTCATCAGGAAGTGTCTGAGTGAATGCACAGGGAGCTGTCAACTAAACCCAGCCAGATATAGATTGTAAGGCACAGAGAGATTTAAGTGCAGAGAAATGCTCGCTTTCTAAAAGTGGCATTTCCTAAATAGTAATATTAAATCCAACTTCACCAGTCAGCAGGAATTTGTACTACCATTCTGGCCATACTAAATATGACCTTCCTACTCCTTTCAGATCAGCAGCTACCACGTCAATAATGTATGAGGGCAGCCCCAATGTTAGCCTGTGAGCAGGCCTCACAGTAGTGTAAAAACGAATTTAGGAGTTTTACACTACCAGGACATGTAAACCACACAGGTACATGTCCTGCCTTTTACCCACACAGCACCCTGTTCAAGGGGTTACCTAGGGCACACCTTAGGGGTGACTTATATGTAGAAAAAGGGGAGTGTTAGGCTTGGCAAGTATTTTTAAATGCCAAGTCGAAGTGGCTGTGAAACTGCACACATAGGTCTTGCAATAGCAAGCCTGGGACAAGGTTAAGGGGCTACTTAAGTGGGTGGTACAATCAGTGCTTCAGGCCCACTAGTAGCATTTAATCTACAGGCCCTGGGGACATACAGTGCACATTACTAGGGACTTATAAGTAAATGAAATAGTCCAATTGGGTATGATCCAATGTTACCATGTTTTAAAGGGAGAGAGCATATGCACTTTAGCACTGGTTAGCAGTGGTAAAGTGCGCAGAGTCTAAAACCCAGCAAAAACAGTGTCCAAAAAGTGGAGGGAGGCAGGCAAAAAGTTAGGGGTGACCACCCTAAGGCTGTCAGGTCTAACAATATTGATGTTACAGTCAAGATATGAATGAACATGCACACACAGGTATCCATACCATACTGACTACATACATGCATAGCCACTGTGACATGGTATTGGAATCTGGGAGCACTATAAGCCTTTTGAGATAATTTCCACACAATCCTGTCTTGCATCAAAATATTTTTGATGCAAACAGCTATATTCCACACTCCGCAAGGGCAGAAATTTGATGCCGGACCCCAGCATGTCAATTTCACGGCCACAGGTCTTGTCAAGCTGTATGGGAAGGAATATCATCCATGACCGTCATGCGTCAAAATGCAAACACCAAAACTTCATAGTTTCCTATGCAGAAAAATGACACCTGGCCCCTGAGCATCAATCGGACGTCCACAGACCCTGTCAGGCACAATGGGAAAAAATCAACACATGACCATCATAGGGGGACAATGTTTAGAGTGTGGTGTTAAATGTGTAGAATTCGTTTTGAATATGTTAGATAGGTTTAGGTGTAAGTTAAGTTAGTTTAGGTTAGTTTAGTGTAGGGTAGTTTTTAGGATAGGTTTAGATATGATGTTTCAAATAAATTGACATAAATCCTGTTAGTATTAGACTATTGTTTCTCCATTTTGATTGAGTGTCTGGATGTTCTCATATATGCACTGGCCAAGTAGGAGGAATGGCTTAGGGTATGCTTCCTGTCTTTATTTCCATTGGTTAACATGTGCAACCCCTATGACCAAGGAGCTGTCAGATTGGCTGCTAAATGTCATCAACTAGTTAATACATTTGTCATCCACTGTTCCAGCCATTTACACTGTGTATGTATATGCTCTCTTGGAAAGGTAAGTATGGAGCTTTAACTTCCATTGGTGTGGTCTAGGAGTATCATTGTTGGAAAGTGTGGCACATACGACAATAGCCAAATTTGGAACTGTATCCTGCAACACTGACAGCTGCCCGTCACTGATTAGATTATCCTCTTCTGAAATACACATTAGTTGTACTGGTGCTCCCATCTGAGTAAATTACCATAGACTTGGTTCAGACACATACAAGCCATGTGTCAACTTCCAAGGATATCTGTTCAATACTTGTATTGAAGACCCTGTAAGTTAGTTGTAGCCCACAACAACACCATTCACCATTTTCATGTTAGGATCCTAGTGTGTGGCTTTGTGTCTGACAGTAATGCACTCATATAATTATGTTCTGTACTCATTGGCATGGCTTCACACAATTCATTTAGCTGAGTTCTTTGGATTACAGTAAATGTAGAAATGTTACATGTGAACAAGGTGTTTTACTTTCAGGTGCAAGTGTAATTTCCAATGCAATACAATGTCCAGTTCACAGATCCCATGAGAGATCCTTAGCCATTTGTTGTACAGTCAGAGTCCAGGGGTGAGGGACATGTCATGAGACATGGTTAGAAGAAGTGTGCATTAGTGAGGAGGTGTCCAAATTGCCAATAGGTTCGATTTGAGACAATGACTGTACATAACAGACAAGTCAATAGTGATTGAGTTAAGAGGGCACTGGATATACTGTCCATGTGGCACAGACTGGTGCTACTGGGTGGTTTTCCTTCTGAATGTTGTTCCTTTCACATCTTTACCCTCTGATGTGTGTTGTGCCTCCTGTGCCATTGGTGGTGCTGTTGTTGAGGTTGAGGGGGCCACACACACATCAGGGGATAGAGATTTGGAGTCAGAGGTCCCGATAGCTGCCATTTGTGGGAACACATGAGGCATCACTGCAGCAAGGAGGAACTGCTGATTTATCAACACCGCAGCAACATCATAGTGGTAGGCAGCAAAGTTTTCCCTGGGGGGGCAACTTCCCACTGTATGGACTCCAGGGTATTCTGTATAGCCCACAACCTGTTGTCTATCATGCTGCTGACTCTTTGGGACGGTAATTGTTGAAGCCTCTGCCTCATGACGGCAGCTATGTTGGCCAGGGACTGCTGGAGTATATGTAGCGGGGAGGGGTGCTTATGATGGCAGTTGAGTTGTCCTTGATTGGACTGAGGCATCTCTGAACTCCCTTTAGGCTGCCTGCCATGGTCTCCCTCCCCAACCGTACCTGCTTGGCCAGCTCCCACTGGACTCCTACCACTTTCCTCTGGAACGTTATGTCTGGGTCCTCGGAGTCCAGGGCTGTGTCATGAGTGGCTGGTGCTGTGTGTTGGGAACTGGGTGGTTCATGTGGAGACCCCACAATGCTCTGTGTCCTCCCTGTGACTGGAGGTAGTGTCTGCAGGGAACCTCGGACTTCCTGGAGAGTCTCTTCATTGATAGTCGGCAGCTGGTCATCCATGTCATCTGTAAAATCCAGGACCAGCAGGTCGGCAGGAGGTGAGGCATCACCCTCTGCAATGAGATAGTGAAATGTCATTTTTGGATTGTGGTGGCTGTAGACATGGCACATCCTTTACTTTCTACTGAAGGCTCAGTGACATGTTACAGATCCAAGGTTGTAGTTGTATAATATGTGTAGCATTGTTCATCACACATTGGGCAAGCTCACAAGTTATTTGGGGGCATATTTAGGAGCTCCTAGTGCCACTGGAGCATCACTTTCCCTGATGCTCAGATGGCAAAATGCCCTGCATTGAATTTACAAGTTGGCGCTAAGCCACTTATTGTGGCTTAACACCACCTTGTAAAAAGGGCCCCTTCACATGCAGCACATTGCATAGTAGGGGCGTGCAATGAATGTTGCTGTAGGCGTGCCACAGCAACACCCATTACATTGTGACAGTGCCTCAGATTTACCAGTTTTCATAAACCAGAGGCATTGCCAAAATATAACACCACCCTAGGGGTGGTGTTTGCATGGTGCAACAAAGTGAAATGCCACCTTTCCTCCTCATATTTCACTTTTTCTGTGTGTGCTGCATTTTACAACACAATTAGACAGAGCTAATGGCCTTTTATGAATGTTTTTGTGCAGGAAGGTGCTCCTCCCTGGACAAAAACAATCTCCCCATCAACACAGCCATCCTTGCACTATGGTGCAAAGGTTGTTGCTTTGGCCCACGTCAGCTTATTTAGCACCAATGCAGGGAGTAACACCGGGGTGCCCCATATTCTAGTGAATACTGCGCATTCCTGAGTTTTGAAAATGACTATTTTATCTGGCCTTTTGTGGTTTGATCCCACACCACCTACTTTCCTGCAGGCTCCTTGTCCCTGCCACTGACACCAGGGTGGCATGTACATTTCCTTCCTAGTCACCATAATAGACATTTCTACAGTAGTGTAATGTCTGCTGTCACCTTTTTGGTGCTATTATGCATTGGCACAATGAATGGTGGCACTAATGCAGCATAGCACAGGTAGGTCCATTGCATACAATGCTTGTGTTACAGTCTCATCTGCGTGTAGCAGGCCCCACAGGTGTGCTAATTGGAAGAGACAGTGCAACCATTATGGATTGTCTGCCCCATTAGGTTGTCCCTCCCTAAATTTGGGACATTTCCTTGCACACAATATATCTGCAACAGGCAGGTGTTGTTGTAAGGATGTTGAAAGTGGATCAATGCATGCATTTTGTGACCTTGTTGATGTGGCATTACGGGAATGTGCAGCTTAGTTCCACACGTTCTACTATTTAAATGATGATACAGTTGCATTATGGGCTAGTGACATTGTGCTGGTAGTGCAACATTGATGCTACTTGTGGCAGTTCTTATGTATGCTGATTGCACCATTAAGTAGTACAACAACCATCCACACAAAACATACTGGCCTTCATTCTGACCCGGGCGGTATTTACATGGTGGAGTATGGCCATAGTGAGTGGCTTATGTCCACGTTGCGTATATGTCGGAGTGCATTGCACAACCAGAGCATCTGTACAAGTGTGGCTTGTATGGTGGTGGGCCGTTTTGATTCCAGGCCTATGTGTACCAATGCAACCCTTTAGCATGCATTAAGTGTGTAATTTGTGTATCTCCCTTCTGCAATTTGTGAGATTCCAGATAGTCCTCCCTGCAACTTACCCTGCATTTATGGTAGTTCTTGGTATTCTGCGCTATCCTGTCCTGTGATTTCAGTGACCAGTTCTTCCGGGTTGACCGAGCAACCATCTCCTCCAGCTCATCCAGGTCCTCCTGTGGTGCAAGACTTTCACCTCCAGTCTACAGTGCTGCCTTTTGGTTCCTGGACAGTTTCTTCTTAGTCCTGCGCTTGCAATCGTGCCAGTGCTTCTTGCAATTGGTGATAGTTCTCCTCACCTCTGCGACGCTGTTGACTTTGTCTACTATTGCCTGCCATATGACATCTCTCCTACCAACTGGCAATTTGGAGGTGACAAAGAGCTGGTGTTGATGCTCCATCACCTGTCTGAGCAGGATGTCATGCTCCTCCTCACTAAAGTGACACTTCCGCTTCCTCTTCTTCTCCTGGGACTTTGCTGGACCCTCCTGTTAGGTACTTGTTTGATTGGGGTCTCCATGGGGTCTCTTCTGGCCTGTATTCTCCATCTTGCCTTTCCAAATGTTGTTCTCTTGCTAATGCAGTTTAATGTGGTGTTAACCCGTTTGCGTCAAAAATATGTGCAGCAAAACGGTCTAGCACCACTTTTGCAGCATTAGTGTAATTTGTTTCTTACAGCATGTTGCAATGGTTAGCATCATTTTTCTTCACGCTAACCATTCCTTAGCACCATTGTGTGTCATTTTTTAAATATGGCGCACACAGATGGCACTAGGGAATGATGGTAGTTTGCTTTTAAAATTCTGATGCATCTTTTTTCATAAATCCAGGCCTAAGGTCCTCATTTACAAGAAAGTGGTGCATCACGATGCTGCACTAATATTGGCAGCGCCATGCTGCATCAATTCAGAAACATAGGGATGCGCCATATCTATGGCACACCTTTGTGTTTTGCCTAGTGCTGGCACTAAAATGAACTACCCAGTGCCAACACCGGCACCCCTGCACCATAGTGCAAGGGTGCCTGTATTGCAGGAAATGATTGTTTGTGTGTAGGAAGTGACACCTTACTTCACATAAACAATCACTGATGGTGTTTTGCTATCCCTATCTGTGCTGCAGAATGTAGCACACATTGAAAAAGCATAAACAAGGAGAAATAAAAGTATTTATCCTCGCTGCGCCATGTTAACGCCACCCCTGAGGTTTTAGTGCTGCCTTAGGTGTACGATTTATCGTAAATCTGGGGCAGCGTCAAAATGCAAGGGGTGTTGTAGTGGAACGCCCACAGCAACACCCATTGCACGCCCCTTTCATGGTAAGTGATGTGTGTAAGGGGCTGTATTTACAAGTTGCCATTGAACCACAAAAAGTGGCTTAAAGCTGCCTTGTATATATGGCACAGGGCATATCACTACCAGACCGTCGCTCAAAGTGACGCTCCAGTGATGCAAGTGCCTCATAAATGAGGCCCTAAATCTTAGCAAGTCACAATGTGACCTACCTCAAACATATAAACAAAGTAGGTCACAAATTGCGAGTCACTATGATTCGTGGCCTCAGAGTGAAGGTGGCCTGCATGGCTCAGCATCACCATGTCAGTGATTGCTTTTGAATAAAGCAATGTTTTTTGTGTTTTTTTAGGGGTCAACTACATATCAATTGCTTGGTCAATAAATCATTGATATATCTAATTTGGAAGGGATGCCTTAAACACTTTCCTTCTAATTTTCAGTTCGTAACATACTCTGACATATGTTTTGAGATTATCAAATCTCAGTTTGAAATCTGTACATATCATAAAGCTACTTTTTGTAATCGTTTAGATCACATATCTCAGCTGTGAAGGACAGTGCCCTCGCTTATCGGCCAATTATTATTGGAACCCCAGTGCTGTGCCAGAGTACAATTTACGGCAAAGTTATTCAATAGATTGATTCTCAAATGCATTTTTTTCGCAAATTTGAGACTGCCTTCCTTGTTTAATGTTAGTTTAGAGCATGGTGAGATGTGAATCTTGCTGTCAATGTCAATGACATTTCAAGAATCTATGGGGGGTGGGAAGACTGACCTTTGAAAATTATAAATATAGATCGTTGTACGTTGGAAATGTAAAGCAGTTTAGAGATCTAAGTGTACATTCAAATAACCAATTGCCAACATCCAGCAAAAGAACAAATGCCAAGGCAAATATGTCTCTTAGAAATGTATGCAGCAAAGAATATTATTTTATAAATAACCAACCCTAGAATCCTAAACTATTTCTAGATGCTCAGCAGCAGCCTCTTTCAGATCAGTGCACGATCTCATCATCCAGAGCTTTCATATTCCAGGCTATGCTTTCGTTTGAAGTTTTTGAACGATTATATTTGGAAAAGTTAGCAATATGTACTGTTACATTTAGATGTGACTAGCATGCATTATTCACAATAGTATTCAATGATCAGTGACCAGTTGCATGCAATACAAATTTGGAGCTTAATTCACAAGTCAAACTTGAACTTATGTATAAGTTTACTACTGTTAGTTATTCATAAACTATGTGGGCAGTTTCGTGACTCCACAGTCTTTATATTCCCTATACTTGTGTGTACGGAGTTAGAGACTCCACAATCGGAGTGGAGAACTCTGCACATATCAGGACATGTGGGATGGGTGTCTGTTGGGACAGGCCAGGCCCTGAGCACAATCTCCTACTTAGCACTGCCAAAGGATGTGTGTGTCAGAGGCTTTGGCACCCACAGTAAATTTGGCATCCGCAAGTTTTTTGGCTGAAGGTCATTGCCTGCGCACAACTGATGGAGTATTGGAGTATTGGGCGCTCTTGAGAGTTGGGCATAGGACCTTGCCTTAGGCCTTGCGTTCCCCCATATCATGCATAGCAGAAGGCATTGCACGGTGTAATTGGCATAGTTACGTATGGTGGTAAAATCTTAGTTTATGCTAAAAAGAAACTAGAAAATCGCTGTTGAAAATCAAAAGTTAAAGTTACGTTATAGTAAGGTATGGAGATATTTTACTTTAAACTAAATCTTAGAAACTGACTGCAAAAAACAAAGGTTATATTGAAGTTACAGTTTTGTGAGAATGTCAGTTGAAAATACCATTTTAAACTCAAAACGCCTCTGGAATTCACTAGTAATAGTTAACTGATATACATATAAATTGTGCACTTGCTATGCACTACCTACAACCTCACATATTTGATAGATTTGATAGATAAGTCCTATGACATTTGATAGAACATCATTGGGACATATATATATATATATATATACTGAAAGTCATCAGTAGGTAGTAATAGTTAGGACCATGTCTCCATAGAAAAAGTGTTTTTTAATTTGCCTATATCTTTGGCATGGTTTGACGAATCCTCACTAAATTTCCCCAAAAATATAGCCCAGTGAAGTATTCAGGGTGATCTGTCAAGTGGGAGCTGAGAAAAAGGTGGCTCAAAAAATGTTGTGTTTCCCCTGTTAATTCGCATAGGAGCTGTCAAGACATCTACAGCCCAAACCACTGGACCAAATGACACCAAATTTGGCAGAAAGCTACCTGCGGGTACGCAGATTGTGTTTTTTCTTATTTGGTGAAAATCCATTCAGCAGTTTAGGAGATATTTAAGGGCAAATAAATTTGCATATCTTTGGCCACGATTAATCACAAAATTTGTGAATTTTCACGAAAATGCGTGCAAAAAGAAGCATTACAATTAGCCGACCGCAAGCTGTGTAGAAAATTGCAACCACCATTTTATTTTATAGGACATGGTCCGTAGGGGTAAAAATTGAAATTAAAAGTGGCATAATGGGTTAGGGTGAAGGTACCCTAACTGCAGGGGTGTGATATATAGGTGTGTTTTAGGGGTAAGTTATAGGTTTAATATAATTGTGCATCACAGCACACGATATTTGTGAAAATTCACAAATTTCCACGATTTATTTACAAAACATTTTTGATTATGAAAAAAAAATGGAAAGAAAAACCACAGACTCTAATTCCTTCACTCTTACATGCACTCAGAGGCTCATGCGCCCACTCACACACCCACTCAGACACTCATGCACCCACTCAGACCCACCCATAGTCTCAAACACCCACTTTCAGACCCACTCAGACACTTTCGCACCCACTCACACATCCACTGACAGAGAAAGGCCCTGTGGCCAACTTGCACTGTGTCAGGCCAAAGGCCATGCATGGCGTGGGGTTGGGTGGTTATGAGAGCTTAGCTGCAAGGTCTGGCTGCATGCCCAGGCCTTGCAACCACCCTCCACCACACACGGCCAAAGGCCGTATGTAGCAGGGGTTGGAATAACGTATATTAACATAGAAAAGCCATAGAAATTCACGGAAAAAAACAAAGGTTACTTGGACGTTATAGTTAGGCTCTGAATTTACCTCTACAAAACCATAGAAATTCTGCGGTTATAGCTACAGTTCTTTCAAGTAACATAACTCATGCCCTAGGGTAACTATAACTTGCACCTTCACCATGCACAACAAATTACCCCATATATTATGTCATTGATAAGATCTTGTATGGCATCTTTGATATCACTGCAATGTTTGCAATAACATTATTAATAAGAAAAATGTGCATGACCAGGGCGCAAGTTGTGGTTACCTGAGGGTAAGAGTTATAGTTACTTGTATTTTTTAAATGACAAAATCAAACATAACTATTTATGACTCTGGCTTCCCCAAGCACTCCTTATAGCCTTCATTTTTACATCACTTATAGCATATTAAATGGTAGCAATCATAATAACACTCACAACATCTCAAATGACATCATTTATGAGAATACTGAGCATGTAGGCAATGTAGTGTGGCTACAAAATTATCATAATTTATGTATGGTAAATATAGTAATTTGAAGGCAGTGCATAAACAATAACCCTAAATTATAACTATACATTTTGAATATCTAATATTTGTGTAGTTTGTTTTTTGTGTATAAAAATAAATCATTATGTTTTTTTCTAAATATGAATAAGCTTTAACCTTAGTTTGTTCATGGAATTAGCATTTTGTATTACATTTTATTCAAACATAATTGGTGCTGATATTTAGTAGTATCGGGCTGTGTTTCTAGCCCAGTTGGTGTTCCTTTACAACAGTCATCAGAGTGTTTATGGTTGTTGGTGGTATTTAGTATAATTGGTCTGAGTTTACAGGCCAACTGAAGTAATTCTTAGATATTTTTATGAAAGTGCCACAGTAGCTTTATTTTTCTTGAACAGCATTTAATTGGTTTATAAGTGTGTCCATTGTAGGAAACATGATGTTTACACCCCTTTCCCCATTTCCATTCTGATATCATTGTGCACTCTTTCACAGAGGAACAAACCTTGGCTTAGGAAACCAGTTTCCAGTTTTTGCAGTACTGAAATTAGTGACCAAAAGAATCCTGTTCTGCTTCAGTAGGAGGAAGAAGAGGATGAGGTGGAGCAGAGGATTCAAGGGGAGAAACAGGATGTGGTGTGCAGGAAGAAGCTCAAGAATTCTGTTGGGTGGTGTAGAAGGCTGGCCTCCATTAAAATGGATACCTTGTGGTACTTACACCTTGTGCCAGGTCCAGTTATCCCTTATTAGTGGATTAGTAGTGTTCTAGCAGCTTAGGCTGATAGAGGTAGCTATAGCAGAGCAGCTTAGGCTGAACTAGGAGACATGCAAAGCTCCTACTATAGCACTTATATCATATAGCACTATATCATAAGAAACACAATACTCAGAGTTACTAAAAATAAAGGTACTTTATTTTAGTGACAATATGCCAAAAAGTATCTCAGAGGATATACTCCCTTAGGAGTTAAGTAAAATACACAAAATATACACACAAACCAAAATCAGGTAAGTAAACAGAAAAGTAGTGCAAACACTGTAGATTACAATAGGATGTAATAGGACACAATAGGCCTAGGGGAAACACAAACCATATACTCCAAAAGTGGAATGCGAACCACAAATGGGCCCCAGACCTAGTGTAGTGTGTAGAGGGTTGCTGGGAGTGTAAGAAAACACTAAGGGTGTGCAAGATACCCTACCCCAAGACCCTGAAAAGTAGGAGTAAAGTTACCCTACTACTCCAGAAAGACAGTAAAGTCGAGATAGGGGATTCTGCAAAGGCAACACCTGAATGCAAAGCACTGAAGACGGATTCCTGGACCTGAGGATGTGCAAAGCAAGGGGACCAAGTTCAAGAGTCACAAGTGTCCGGGGGGCAGGAGCCCACTAAACCCCAGATGAAGGTGCAAAAGGGCTGCACCTGGGTAGAAGAAGCTGAAGATTCTACAACAACAGAAGGTGCCAGGAACTTCTCCTTTGGTCAGATGATGTCCCACGGCGTGCTGGAGGGTTAGCAGGGTCCCAGTGAGACAGTAAAAACACCCTGACATATACTCACAAACAGGCCAAAAGTGGGGGTAACAAGGCTAGAAAGAAGCTACCTTCCTAAAGGTGGAAGATTTTCTCCTTGCCAGCTGGAAGGAAGAAGGTCACTGACAAACTAGTAATCTGCAAACTTTGGAAGATGGTGATTTTCTTTGGCAAGGTCAAGCAGTACTCTTTTCGTACAACAAGAATGCGGAAACAAAAGCGGGTGATACATTCAACCAGGTTGGCATGGGCATAACAAAGAGTTTGAAGAGGCAGCAGCAGGAATATCAGCAATGGCCTGTTCTCCAGGCACTGTTGCAAAACCTTCAAATTCTTCGGCTGCGGAAGGACCCCACACAAAATCCATTGCATCTGTCGATCCAGCACCACCTTTAACTTTTTCAGGTCCATTCCATTTCTATCCCAGCAATAATACCTGCTCCTGGTACAGCTGTGCCATACCATCTGCTGAGGCAGGATATACAAGTTTTAGATCAGCATGGCAGTAATGCAAGCTACTGTCGCCAGTGCCATACTGTGATTGTTGCAACAGAGACAGATCTGACCATACACCGGAGACTGTCAGGACTCACCAGTGTCCTCCCCAACATCCTTAGGTCTTTTTTGGCCTTTTTTGTCCTCTTGTTTTGCCTTAGGACTTTTTTTGTTTGTTGATCATGTTGACCTTAGGAGGGACGAAACTTCCAGAAAAACTGTTAAAATAAGAAAAAAAAGCTTTCTTCAGAACTAACCAAATATCTCCAAAAATAAGAAGCTTGTACAAATTTTGACCATATTATGGTATTAAAATACAACATTTTAATTAATTTACAGACAAAAGGTAAGTGTAAGGTGAATTAAACACTTTCCTTAAGGTGGCTTCATACTAGATGGTAAGTTTATAATACACTACTACAGTCAAATCAGAATATATTTAGATTGGAGTACACTGTCGTAGAGTGGAGTGGCACTGGACTTGCAGAGTTTTACTCTGCGGAATTTCATGGTGTTACATAAAACCTTTGCAAGATTCCTCAGAGTTCAGACACATCACGCTGCTTGCATTGATTTTCAGCATCAGGAGCTTTTTCTGCCGTGTAAAATGAGCATGAATGGCACCTTGCAGAGCAGAAGGGGGTGCTGCTTCTTTCTGCCGCTTGTGTAGACGTTCTTCTCAAGTGGCAGGTTTCCAAACGTGAATGGTCACAACCTGCTGCAACCACCTGTGTTGAGAAATCTTTCAAGAAGGCATTCTAGCACCTGCAAACTGTGCTAGTGGATGCAAATTCTTGCTCATGCTCACTAACTTAACACTGGTGCCTTAACGCCTGCCTTTTGCAGGCGCAAAAAAACGGCGCAAAAGCGGCCGTACGTCATTTTTTTGACACGCCCACTCCCGGGCGTGATTTTTGCCCGTGAGTATAAATCCCACGCACATGCCTCGGAGTCGATTTTTTAGACAGGAGCGCCTACCTTGCATATAATTAACGCAAAGTAGGTGTCCACGCTAAAAAATGACGCTAACTCCATGGACTTTGGCGCTAGACGCGTCTAACGCCAAAGTATAAATATGGAGTTAGTTTTGCGTCGAAATTGCGTAAAAAAAACCAACTCAATTTCGGCGCAAACGGAGTATAAATATGCCCCTATGTTGTTAGTTAGTATGGTGCTGTGTGCATTTTGTACTGCGTATGTGATTGTAAAGTTGTTTAAGTGTATGGAATCTAAGACTATTCCATATGAATGGTCTGGTTTTGCAACGGGGGAATAATGGTTTATTCATTGCAAAGACACAGGGCTCTATTACTCTCTGGTACTGGAGCTGAGTGAGGATCTCTCTCAATGGAGCTTTAGCCTCCTGTTTAACAGGATATTGGGGCTGGGGCTGGGGTGTAGACATAATAGGTATTGCTTGGTAGGGGGAATCCTTATCCCACCTTATATGGTTGCAGTATACTGTTGTCACCTGTACCAAAGCCCAGTCAACAGCGTAGGCTTCCTTTATGGCTTCCAGAACAAGATCTGAGAAAAAAGGCAAAATTACATCTTCCTCTTGTGGGAGCTTACGGACATGTTCGGGTGGCCAGTCTCTTTCTGGCAAAAGGCTATCAGAACTAAGTTCATCCCAAAAAATTACATTAATGGTGCACTCTATGTCTACCTCAATCTGGATATTTAAATAATAAACCCTGTTGGGTGGGAGAACACTCCCTTCCACAGTCTTGACTGCAAGAAAGTTGTTGTTTGCTGTCGCATCCAGATGATCTTTCAGACTCTGGCAACATATCGTGACTTCTGCTGCACTGTCTAGTAGGGTCACTGCCCACTTCTTGTTCTTCAGCAATATGCTCAAAATTGCTGACATGTTTAACAAAAATTGCTGCCACCTTTTTCTTTTTGAATTGTGGCTTTCGTTGTTGGGATTTGTCTTCTTATTGTCTGAAGACCACTGTAAGTCTTTCTTCTGTTTCATGTATTCAGAACGTTGCTCTGACTGGCCCACTCTCTCACTACGTCTATCCCCTGGGTCCTGAAAGGAATGAGATGGACACGAATCAGTATATCTGGGAGGAGCCTTTAAAATATCACTTTTTGTGGGATTATATCTCCTCTCAGAGCAGAGTCTACTATGTGAATTTGTCTGCCATTTTGTTTTTGTTTATCCCAGTGTTTTAAGAGCCTTCTTGTGTTTGTTTAGTACCGTCTGTAGGGGTGGTACTCTGAACATCATACTTTCTCGGCTTGACTACCAATCTATCACGTCCTATCATAATATAGATGTTGGAAATAATTTTCAGTAGTTGATGCTCCTCTTCCAAATGTGGAATCTCCCAGAGCTGTTGGCATAGTGCCAACACTACTGCTTCCCTCTTTAATGTTACTTAGTATTATTGAAGAGACTGTGTTGAAGTTACGCATCAGTTTCATCCCCCAACACCAGGGCTGGAGGAGCTCTGTGCTCATTTTGAATTTGTTTTACCACTCCCAGTAAAGTGCCGGAGTACCATGAGTGGTAGTGTAAATTGCAACGTAGACTACCGCATGTGGTGCAGTCGTCCATTGAGGGAACCATTCCGAAAGGCAAGCACATTATGAGAATTCTATGTTTATCTTGGGCTCCCATATAGGGGAACACTGCTTACAGCTGGTTTGTTTTTGTGCTATCCAGACAGAAATATTCTCACGTTCTGTGGGCACGGTGCCCATGTTACAATGTATCGTTTGTGAGTTAATGCCAGTAGCAGCCAGTTGGTGACCAGCTGGTACAGCACATGCTGGAGCTGTGTTTAAAGACCACATAGTGAATTGTGTTAATCATCTGTAAAGTTGTACTAGCTCATTATAAAGTGTGCATACGTCAGCTTTTTGCATAGCCTGTATGCCAGGATGTGGTGTGTATGTGGCAAACATGGGCCATGTTGGTCTGTCATTACTTAAGGGACCTAATCTCACGGGTTGTATTACATGTGTTAGGGAGCATTGAACCAATTTTTATAATCTTCATAGGAAAGGGGTATTTTTTAGATACTGATATGCTCTGTACTGCTGTGGCATATTTGCTACTGTGTATGTGTGAAATGTATATGTTGTCTCATCTTCCTCAGGAAAGGTGACCCAGGAATAGAATGTTTCCGTTTGGTAAGCGTCATGAGCTTCCACTATAAATATAACATCCCAACCCTCATCTGTTAGGCCATGGGCTATTAGATGTTGTATTAATGCATGCCTGACAGTTTCCAGAATGTCTATGGCGTTAGTTATGTTGAATATTGGGTGCAGAGATGGAACACCAAATGGGGAGAAAGTCCTTTAAAGAGTACAAGCTTGAACAACCTAAGGCCTAGTTAGGTGCCACCTATTCAGCTGAGGAGGATTATCCTTCAGTAAAATGGTACATAGGGTACATGTTGTGTAAACAGTTTCCACCAAATGTACATTATGTTTCTGTCACACGTAATTGAAAAAGGGAAATTATGTGAATACCAGCATTTATCACTTGATTATGATGCTAATAGTTATGTCTTCACAGAGTGGCACTGATAAATAAAATCAAAACATTTCTCTACTTATAAACAATAGCAGCCATCTTTGAAAAATAAAATAAAATAAATGGGTTAAGACAGATCAAGCTAAATAGGTAAAAAGTCAAGGTGAAGGGGCACAGGCCTGCAAGCCAAAGAACTAAGCTAATTTTCTGCTTCCCAATAAAGCTATTATAGAATCAGGATAGGTTTGTAATAAAATGTTATATTTAACTCAAATTCTTAAATGAAAAAGGAATTCTTTAATAGATTCTGTCCAAAGGAAAGGGAGAAAGGAAATTAAAATTCATTTTTTAAACAGAATAGGCAAGATAACTTTGAGTGGTTTGTGAAACATAATAAAAACACATCAGGAAGTATCAGGGGAACCATTCTATATACAAGGGATTATTGGGAAACATTAGGGCCTGATTCTGAGTCCAAAGTCCACCAAACTCACTGTGGCAGTCAGACCACTGTAGTCCTGGTAGGACCGCCCCCACCACTATGATAATGGATTCCAACTGGTTGGTTGCAGTTGGAGTCGTGGTCAGCCACCACAGTGAAGTTTTCTGCACTGCTGTGCTCATCACGACTCCCCTTTCCACCTTACTTTCCATGGATAGGAAAAAGACAGTGCTGGGTATCACAGGGGGGCATGTGCACTGCCCACAACTAGCCCTCCTGCCTGCATCCACGGAATGCACACTGTCTGCCAACAATGTGCATTCTGAGGGTGATTGTGTGCTATGGCATTGGCCTTGCCTCTCTCTGGGAGCCGAGACCAACGCCACTGCATTGTTTCCACTGGGCTGACCAGCAGACATGTTGTAATACATTGTTTCCTCCAGTCAGCCTAGTGGAAAAATCATAATACGATGGGGGTGAGGCTGCCGGCTTGACGTTAGCCTCAAACCCACTGTATTGGCGATCTCAGCGGCAATGCTGCCGAGATCATAATCAGGCCCTTAGTCTGCAGTCAAAACATTGTTCTAACATAGGAGTCATTGGTCAATGTAAAAAACAATGTCTACCCCATGCCACAAGCAGTTTTCATATGAGTGTCCAGGTTTGGGGGTACATAGTCACTGGCCATCCACAGTGTCCTCTTGGATGGCAATATTGATATTCTCCACAGATATTGAGTCACTGTGGCTGGCTGATGCAGGATTAGATACATTAGGGGCAGCAGGGGAAACAGAGAGGGAAGACAATCTAGGGGACACAACAACAGTGGTCTGGATGAGCCTTTGGGAAAACACAGACAATATGACTGCACCCAAGGACATGATGGGGGCATTGATGTTCTTCAAAAGCCTGGACTGTAACTCCTAGAACAAATGGAGCTCATCTCTGATCTTCAGTATGCCTTGAGTAAACACAGTCATCATCTTCCCCTATTGCCTCCTGGAGTGCAGCCACAGAACCAAGCACACATGTAGGGGGTTTGGTTCAAGATGAAGGGCGTGGGGGTGAAAATCTCCCTCAGCTCTTCTTGGCCATCAATTGGAGGTTGAGTAGTGGCAGGGTGTGCAGCTGTTGGCCCCAGTAGAATGGGGCCATCAGCAATTAGGTGGTAGTCAGTGGCAGGCCCAGATGGTATTTGGGCCTGCTCTGGGGACACCATCTTCTTTCTAGTTCTAGTGGGCCAGGGGGAGATCCACATTTATAATCCCCCTGGCTAGTGGTGTCCCTCTCAAAGCCCTCCCTCATTCTCCTCACCCTTCCTTCCGGTTGAAGTAGATTGTAATATCTCTGTCCAAGTGGGTGCACTAGCCCTGCTTAGAGCTTGGTCTTTCTCCTCTTCCTCTTCACTGGTGGTATCTAGAGGATTCTCCCACTAATGAGCCAAGGATATCCTGGTCTGCCCCTGGTCCTGCCCAGTAGGTCCTTGGCCAGCACAGTCCACTGAAAATGAACAATTATATATGTGGTATATACTTTGTACTAAAGGTAGAGACAACATAAAGCAGTGCTGACATTGTAGTTCCTTTTAGTAAAAAAAAACACTAATTGGGTCAGTATAATCTTCAGTATTTACCAACCTCACCATCAGCTTTAGTTCGTTCAATGTTTATTGTGTTCACATAGTAATCTTCCATTGTGATTTTGTAAGTAGTGATAGTACAAAGTCAGTATGGGAATTTCCACACCTAAATGTGGATCCAGGTTATCCTTTTATGTATTGGTTCTCAGGCCTGAATGCACAGTCTTACATTTTCTTTCAATAAGGAAACACATCATTGATGCCAATTTTATTGTACCTATGCAAACAGGGCCTTTGAGATAACCTTTACAAACTTGTGCTACACACTTTTTTATATTCCTTGGGTATATCAGACAATGTACATGGAAAGAGCCCCATTTTGCCTTACAGGACTGATTTGTTTGTGTTGTACACTACAAATAAATTGTGCTTACTCAATACAACTACATATAAATTAGAAAAAGAAAAAAAATGTGCCACTGTTTAGAATATTTGTGAATTGGCTACACATAGGATATATATGCATTATTTAAGTGAGACAAGGTACACACTCTCAGCCTTTACTTAGTGTTACAACAAATATTAGAAGTTATGAGAAAAATACACACAAAGCATGTGTGATTCAACATAAAACACACAAATACTAACATACCAACAATAGACATTGTCCAATCAATTCATTCATCATAGTATACAACCGTTATAACGTTCTGAGTGCAATATCCATGATTTTGGATGTGCATTTTATCTTAAAATGCAATTGTAATGAAATTCAACTCATTTGTGTTCTGAAAATTACAAGTCCCAGAATTCCGTCAGAAAACAGCATCCCAATAGTTCCACTGATGTAAAGATGTTATATTTGTTGCATCCATTACTCAGATTAAGTGGAAGGTGACAAGCAACCTATAATAGTACATCTCTCTCACAACCCACACTTGAAAAAACATAATCCAGTTCATGCGTCTCTGACTTCTCTGCTGCTCAAAGTCATCCAGCTGAGCATGGAGGGACATCCAGGCTGTCTTGAGGACCCTACTATGCAGTGGGCCCATGCAGGGCTTCTGTGAATGTGGCTGGGAGTACATGCCTTTGGTTTCCTGGACCTTGATGCCGGCCCAGTGTTGCAGCTCCTCCCAGGCTTGTGGTACATCTTTTCCCACCTCTGGTACACATCAAGTGCACTGCAAAGCATAGCAATATCACACCCAATTTGTATACATACTGGGCCGGCTGTCTCAAACCCCCATAAAGCTGAGGGTATTTATCAAGCACCCCCTCAGCAAGGATGTTCATTCAAACTCACTGAAGATGGGTACCTTGTCAGCAAGTTCCTCAGCCATGCTGGAGACAGGATTGATGTACAAAGCAGCAAGATGGTGGAGGATGTAGATCTGAGGTGAATATGGCACAGAATGAACACATAATGACTACCTTCAACTTCCTTTATGTAATTTCCTGTATGTCACTTCCTGTATGTTTTCAGTGGTTTCCCAGCCCAGTCTCAGAGCCTCTGCCCAGAATGCGATGTCTCCACCCCAACAGCGGAAACTCCATCCACAATGTGAAGTGGAATCTCCGCTCACAAGGCAGAGGCTCTGCGATCAGGCCACATTCAATGACAATAACACAGGAAGTGTCTTACAGAAAAGTATATACAGGATGTGTATATTCACAATTTACATCTCCAACACTGCAAATCACTCCTTGTCATTTATTTATCATGCTTCCTGGAAGTATCAGTGAGACAGTTACACATATTAATGATGCACATTAGACTTTAATAATATGTGTAATGTGTTCTGCATCACACACACAGATCCAATCAATCCTTAACTTTTTAGTTGGGTACATGAAGGAGTCACTGTCTGAGCAGAGACAATCCAGGTCATTACACAGATATAGTTTTACCATGGTCTAAATATTGCAGAAATAGCTGCACTACCACATGTGTAGCAGTGTCACATTGGCTCTTGTACCAATGAGGCTGCTGGATTTGGGCTGCAGCATCATCTGAATTGTGGGAAACCAAGTTCCATCCCACACAATGTCACAACTGTCGGCCTTATCAGTTTCCAGCCAGTCAGCAGTGCCACGCCTATGCCCAAGAGCAGTGGTGATCTGTGGCAACCAGGTGCATGACATTGTAACTTTTCAGGAAAATCGTTGGGATGAGATCTCATCCTCTTCTCTCAGTTACCTTCGTCTCACACATGCAGAGACAAATAGAAGCAGTGAATGGTCCAATAGGATTTATTGAATCAGTTGCGTCCTACATAAAATCACACAAAAAGCAATAATAATGATGATGAAACATACTAGAAGCAGAATGGTGACAAGAAAAGTGAAGCACAAGAAAAGTCCCACCATATTGTCACTATAAAGGATGTGTGATTCTTACCTACTCCACTAATGTTTTATGTTAGAGCACAGCAGGATAACCACTAATCTGCCCATCAGGACCCCCCGGGAAAACATCATGCCCCATACCTGAGTATGACACTAGTGAAGGAGCCTGTTGTCTATTGAGACACCATGTAGGTCAGGGAACCAGCGGTCTCAGTGAGAAGCTATAGCGAAGTCAGACAGCATGCTGTAGTGGTCATCTGGCTTGAACATCCCTCTAATGTGCAGGAGACAGACAGATGCTTTTATAATAAAACAGCCAGTGTTCTGAGAAATGTGCCCCCATGTAAAAGTGTGATGTTTCTGTGAAATGTTAGAGACGTGGTGTACCACTTTGTGCAGACAACCCTACCTTGTTGCAGCCTTGAAGAGAGCACAGAGTGAAAGAATGTAGTGCTAATAAATGTAAATGTTTTCCTAAGCAAAGGAACAGCAAGATAAAGGATAATAAAACATCACCACAAATGTGATTGTTCCTAAAAGAGTTAAATGAAATGTTACTAGGCTAAAGGGCACAGGCAGCAGGTCCAGATTCTAAAATAATGTGCCCACATATATCACTAAATGGCTACACTACAGAAGCACACACAGATGAAGTATATATTTCCCTAACTGTACATATATTTGTTTAATGTTATGATTCCTAAACATTACTACACACAATTTGTCAGAATACAGTTCTGTCTGAGTTCATCACACATACACATTGGAGATTTAGTGAGTGTGTAGTATGTCACTATAGCATCATGGTACACAACATGATACAATGCAGGCAAACAATAAATCAGGCCCATTATTTTTCTGAACATTTCTAGCCTCACCAGGTCTGCACCATGGACCCTGTGTCTCCAATTGTGACATTAAGTTCAAAATGTAAGTAAACGTAAGTGGTTTGATACATTTGGATCATTGGTTGTCCCTAAAAAGTACAGTGAGTGGAATAATAAGCTATCATCCCTGCCTGCCCCCTCTTGTAACATTTGTTAGTAAGGGTCATTGTAAAATGTACAGTGTGCAAACAGCGTGGCACATATAAACCATGTAGAAGGCATGATTGAAGCATATGTAACCCACATTTCTAAATATGACACCTCTCATAAATATTTATAGTTTCATCAGTTTCACATATACCTGTAGCTTCCCATCGTATACACAATGCCAATCCTCACTCACTTTATGCATACACATAACTCATTGTGACAAGTTGTGTCACACATATTCAGATAGCCACTGTCCAGAGAGATCTCACACATGCAGTGAAATTGGAGTTATTGAGACTCTGCCTCCACTAATTGCTATCATAGGCAAGAAATGTGTTGCATGGCCTATATTTTGACTCATGACAACAGCTGTTTTTACATACATTATATATGGCTTACAGAGTAGTTTCACAATAGAATTTATGAGCAGCAATCATCATCGAAAACAGACAGTGAAATCACACAAAGGCTGTAACAAAACTGGTGTTTCAAGAGAAAAAGGGCCTGATTTATACTTTTTTTGCGCCACATTTGCGTCATTTTTTGAAAGCGGCATAAACTTACAAAATACAACTGCAAAAAAAAAGTATAAATCAGGGCCAAAGTATCAGCCAGCTGGTCACTTACTTGCATACTCTATTCTCTGTTTGGGACAATGCACAGGCTCACAGGATTCAGGCCTTAGTGATGGTTCAGAGGTATGTGTAAGCCTTGGTGTACCACAATGTTGTGTAAGACACAACGGGCTTCGATTATCTTGCACACAAATTCAGAGGAGTACAGCAACATCCCCCCGGTAAATCATTCTGTCTCATTACAAGGGTCAAACCCTTGCCGTTGCAGGAGCAGATCATTTACTGATCAAATTTATAATCAAATATGTATTGATCTTGATGAACTAATGTGTGATTATTCTAATAAATGCTAGCAAAACGGGTGACTTTTGTAAATGACCACCCTAATCCATTTTGTATTCTACTTAGGCTAACTTTAGCTTATGATGCAATTGATTTTCATTACTCAATGATTACTCAGAAATAGTGTGTTTAGTAGTTTTTATAAATGTAAACAGCTACCCCTAGTGGAATTTTATGTTATACCTTACAAGGTCAGATTTATTAGGTCATTGCTAGGGTTTGACTGTCCTACTGTTTAGCAAAATGTCACTAATGTGTGGTTTTTCCTTGAGTATGGAAGTAAATGCAACATTGTTAGAAGTTACTTCCTGAACATGAAGTTTTGTTGTGATGGAACAATGGATCCACAGATGAGACTGAAGAGAAGAAGAAATTGTTATAAATTGTGTTTAGCTAATGATTTAGTCAATGGGACACTGACAAATTAGAACTTAGCGTACTATGAATGTGTAACCTTTAGTTATCTAACAGTAGTTTTATTGGTTGAATGTACAACACCCCATGTCCTGACCAATCGTTAGTTTTTAAAGAATTAATTTAATGTTCTATCACTTATTCTTTGCGTCAGAGAGAAAGAGAGAGAGAGTGGCAGACTTTCAGAGATATTGTCAGACAGATTTTCAGAGAGGTCAGATTTACCACAGGTTTTCCAGATTAATGAGGGAGTTTTGCAGTCATTTAGACTTGAGAGATTTACAGATCGTTCCTACTGATGGTGTCCCTTTTTTCAGGTACCAGCTGCAACTCATTAATTAATTGCTGTATAATAATAATTATAATATTATTGATATAACCCAAGTTAGTATGCTTTCTAAATGTATGTTTTTAAAACTTTTACATGAAGCCCAACATGTTAATGCTAATTAGTGATTAGTGAGGTAGTTTAACTTTACATGATCTTGATTTGTCTTGAAGCTCTTTGATCTATTGCTTCAATTTATATTATCATAGGAGCACAAATCTTCTTCTTCTAATCAGCCATTGATGATTCTTTATATGTATCATTTGTGTTTGAGAATTCTTTTTGTGACTTTGTCATTGTTAATATAGGGAAATAAATGTATAAATCTTCTTAATAAACTGGTGTGGACATTGCAGTGTAATCACATTGACAATTGCTTGTTTTTGATGTTTATTGTGATGATTATGACATATACTATTGACATCCTCTTTAATCAATGTAATTTCGGTCCATCGGCCTAAGGAGCAAAATCCACTAGTTAGTCTGAGATAATAGCTAGGATTTCTCCATGCTGCAGCACTGTGATCCTAAATGATTTTGTATGATGTGTTCTTCCTAATTGGTGTCCTGTGCACCATACCAAGTTATGATCTTTCATGAGGCAGCAATCTTTTCTTAGTTGTAGAAAGTTACAGCATATGCCTCTTCACATGGTGTTTAGTCCATTTTTGATTTTGCTTATTGCTGTTTGGGAAATGTGTACAGCTGCCCCTGCACTAGGTGTGTTGGCTCCTGAGCTGTAAATTACTAGTAGGCCTGCTATTTAACATTACTCACACCATCATCTTCCTTTTCCCATGTGTGTTACTTGTAGTAGTATGTTTAGGAAATCTATTTTATCACCATATTTGCTTTGTACTTTTGGGATCTGCCGAGCTCATATTTTGGCTCCTTGTTGTTGAGGCCTAAAACATGCTCTCAACTATATGTTGTCTTTAGTATATATCGACACAGTTTTACAATGAACATGACATATTTTCAACCAACTCTAACACACCCATAAATGACAAGAAATACCTTAAAATAAAATTCCAAAGGTAAGCAAGCAGAAAGAGATTTCTGCATATAGATTTGGATCAAAACGTACAACAGGAGCTCAAAAACAGTCATGTGGTGACCCAAGACAGGGCAGGATGTGAAAAGGGACTGCAAATCCATCTTTTACATATAATGTTACATGTGCCATTTGTATGTCAACTGTAACTATGACTTGCACAGGTGCTTAGTGTTCAAATATGAAACATATGCTATGCTCACACCTGCATTTAAAAAGGTTACATCAGCTGAGTAGCCATATCATAACTGAGTGGCTGCATCAAGCTGCCAACTGTCAATATTGCATACATTGCCATAACCTATTTCACACTAAACCCAGTTATAAAATGGCTAGAAACAAAAGCCTTGCAGCACAAAATACTAATGCAAAATAAAAATAAGTTAAATGGAGTTTGTTATACATTTAACTTAGATGACGTTCATATGTTTGTTGCATGTCAGTCTTTGATTGGATCTGTTTGTAGTGGTAGCTAAAAGCTGCTGAGATTTGTTGAATATACCTGTCAAAGGTGACCCATGACATTTGTCTTCCTGGTGTAGACAGGCCTCTCATCAGATTGGGGGCAAATTATCATAAGCAGAGAGGGGGTTTCTTTGACCCTGTGATGAAAAGTGTAGAGTGGCTTTGAGAGAAGTTTGGTCAGAGAACGAGAACAATATTGATGAGTCTCTTATGAGCCATTCATGATTTATTTAGCACATACACCTCTAGAATACATTTTACAGCACTGTGAGACAGTGTGGCAATACCTGTATTGGGGCATCCCAAGAAGAATCTTGAGGGCAATTACGGCTTTCCTTAGAAATTGCAGCTAAAGCAACTTCTAGACAAGGCGTTACTTGGGTTAGAAGGACAGACGTAATCAATACCTGATAGAAGATTTCTTTCTGCTTGGTGAAGGACTGTAGATGCCATCTTTAGCTCGGTCCGAAATCTAAGGACCAGTAAATCTTCTCTGACCATTAAGGAGGTACTAGGGAGGCCAATACTCTAGCTACCATAGAAGGAAAACAGGGTCCAGTTCCTGAGTGGGAGAATACTCTGCTGTGGAATTTTAGTCCTCAGTCTGTGGACAACCCCATGGACTTAGACAGTTGTCTGAAAGAAAATCAGAAAGTTGGTGGCAAGTGGGATGTTGGCTTGGAACTGTCTTGGAATGTGGAAAAGCTGTTTTGCTCCTTGAACATGTTTGCTGGTGTCTAAGGACCCTTCCATGAAACGTTGGGAGCTTTTGACAAGACAGGAACAATTTTACTGATATAGTCCTATTATTCTTCAGATGTTTTGACTAGCTATCATTACATTGTAATAGTAATTGTATTTATATAGTGCTTACTATCCCTGATGAGGAATCAAATAATGTTTTGGCAAGTAGCACACTTCTCCGGAACCCAAAAGGATTTGTGGTGGATTAGTATAGGGGAATATGAGTACAGTATTAGTATTATTTTAGGGAGGTATGAATTATTTTCAGCTGGGGACATGTGAATCTGTTAGTTGGAATCAATAGAATAATGGCTAGAGAGAGGAGGGATGAATCCAGAAGAGTTAATTGGGAGATCATAGTAGTAAGATGAGGCTTAGCATGAGTAAAGGAGAGATGGAGGATCAAAGAGTCTGTAGAAATGGATTAGGGAGATCATGGTAGTGAAATAGGATTTGGGAATGGTCAAAGGAGAAATAAATTAGGGAGAATTTAGTGGGGTTGTTTGGGACATCATATCAGTAAACTGAGGTTTGAAATGAGCCAGGAGGGGTAGAGGAGAAAAGAGTCTAGGAAGGGCTATTTTGGAAATCATAGTAGTAGAACGGGTTTAGAGGAAATTTAAAGGAAGGCGTTGGCTTGTATGACTGAATGAAACTGTGGTTTTAAATGTCAGATGTCTTGATTATGAGCAGGAGTGTGAATACCTTTTCCTGCGGAAATGGAAATGTGGACAGAGATCAGAATTTCGAGGTGTGTGGTAATCAACATCACGGCAAAGCTCTTTGCAAAAACTACACTATTAGGTAAAGTGATGGCTGTGAAAATCATAATCAGAACTTTATTTTTAAATTTTAAGTATTTACTCCCAAAATCTTCTTGTTATTTAAACATTATCCAAATAAATTTTGTATAACTCTTGATCCCCATAATATACTTAGTTTACTTCAATATGTGTTATTTTGATCATTAAATTTGTGATGTCACTTGCTTTACTATTATTTGTAATGGTCTTCTTGTTTAGCTTTTCATGTATCAAATGCAAACTTCTCTGATAAAGGACTTGCTGCTTGCATCAGGCTGCCAAGTGCAAGCTAGGGATATCCCCCAGAAAGCCATTTGTGTGTTAGGGCGTAGGTTATTATGAATCTTTGTGAGCTGTAACAGAGCTCACATCAAATTGGAATCTCCTCTCCCCCATAATTTATCCGTCCTGTTTCCTACAGCACATTATATTTACATATTAAATAGTGGTTGGTGAATTCTGTATTGAACACACTAAGGGGCTCATTTACAAGCCCCCAGCTGAACTGGAACATCACTTTCAGCAAAGCTTTGGTGGCGCTGTGCCCTTTTCCTTATTTACAAGGCGGCACTAGCACACTTTGCATGGCTTAACACCACCTTGTATATATGGGTCCCCAATGCATTTTTGCGACAGAAGGACGTGCAGTGGGTGTTACCTCACAACCCCCATTGCTTTTAACACTGCCCCAGATTTACGAGAAATCATAAACTTGAGGCAGCGACAAAAACTAATGCCACCCCAGGGGTAGCATTAGAGTGGCGCAACAAGGAGTCATACTTTTATTTCTCCTAATTTTTGTTTTTTCTATGTGTGCTGCATTTTGCAGCACACATAGAAAAAGCAAAACGCCATTAATGATTGTTTATGTGCAGGAAGGTGTCCCTCTTTGCACATAAACAATTATTATATAATGATGATTTGCTAAATGCTATACACATCGAAGTAACAAATCACCATTATTGATTGTTTATGTGCACTGAAGGGGCACCTTCATGCATATAAACAATAATTCCCTTCAACGCCTGCACCCTTGCACCATGGTGCAAGGGTGCCTGCGTTGGTGCTAGGCAGCTAATTTTAGCACCAGCACTAGAAAACACACAAGGGTGCACCGCATTGTTGTAACTACAGTGCATCCCAGCTTTTTTTAAATGTTGGAGCGCAGCGCTGCTAAATTTGGCACAGCTTCACGCTCTGACATTTCTTTGTAAATGAGGTGTTGAGTTTTGCACACTTTGGAAATGGAAACTTTAATAAAATCAGCTGAAATTTACTACATTTCCACAATTCATTTTGGTGAGTTTCTCCAGCAGAATCTCCCAGGGTGGGATATCTTGAAGCAGGAGATAAGCGGAGATCACTAAATCCTATCTCACTTCCATGATCACCATTTTAGACGTGCTGGGGAAACTATTGGAAAAGAGTAATTGTGCACGTAGTCGGGACACAGTTGCAGAAGGGCTTGCTACAACAGAAAGCGGGGCTGGTCAACTACAGTAGTTGGTGAGACAATCCGTGCAGTGGTGGGAGCGGCTCAATGCAGCGCACAGGGCTGACTGGTATGTGGTGCCAATACACCTGCTACCCTCCTTGACTTTTTCCTGTAGCCGGAATAATTTCACTCAGCTGCAAGACGCTGCCAAAAAATATCTCTTCAGAGAAATAGAACTCTTGCAATATTTGCACTTTTTAATGCTTGCAAACGTGCTATGTTGAGTAAATATAATGATGTCCAGGAATTAAGTTGTTCTTATTTACTTTTGTCTTCATACTTCACTCCATGACTTACCATTACTGATGCAAATTCCACCACACTTTGCACGTTCTCCCATAGTCACTGTCTCAGTTAAAAAATAGACCTCTGCCTATTGCAGGAAATTTCTTACAAAGGGGTGCGAGGAGTGCACTGCCATCTTTTGAGTTCACTTAATCTATTCTGGAGGATCTTTGTGTCCCTTGGTACCATAATGACTGCATTAATTCTCTGATGATACCTTGGGTCCTAATGGACATACTAGCGTTTAGATGTCTAAATAATTTGTCATAGGCATTGATAATAAGGTTGGCTAATATGTCCAATTCTGGTATAGTAACTTTATTTTGTATTACCTTACAGTCATCCTACTTGTAAGAAGAAAGTGATTGCTACGCTACACTTCTTACCTAATGCCCCCCTTGCATACATTATGCTTGGCACAGGCATAATGTGATGCAAAGTGTTACGAAGTGGCGCAATGCATGCATTGCGCCACTTTGTAAAGCTGGCGCAGCAAATTTGGCCTCATTGAGCCACATTATCGTAAAAAAAATTAAAATCTTAAATCTGGTCCTTAGTGCATAAGCATGTTATGTTTGCATGCTTGTGCAATTGTGCCAAATGTGTGTTCTTCCAAGTATGTGGTTGATGTTTGCACACCCATGAAAAGTCAACCTGCAAATAAGTAATTTGTTCCGAAATGGTAGTTCTACCACCAACCGAGTATTTTCCTCTTACTTGTTGGCAGCTAATCAATAACCTCTCATTTGGAGCACGATTAACAGAGATAATTACATTCTGCTCTCCATGATTTTCCAAAGGAGAGCAGTAATATCATAAGTAGAAGTGTCTGTTTTTTAGTACTTGGTATATAGTAATGTGTAATTTTTAAATTTTAAAGGCGCAAATTAATTTACAACCGATTTGACATCCTTTCGTCATCAGGTACTTTGTTACTTATTTTCTGAAGAATTGTCTAAAACATCATTTTGCGCATTTAACTGGTGAATTTGGCAGAGGGCATGACGTTCAAGGATATAACTGGCGAAAGCACACTAAAATATGTTCTGCCCCTTTGAAATAAGAGATGTATACTTCGAGTAGTTTCTCTCGTGCTTCTTAACAGATTTAATAAGAAAACTTCAATTTGCAGCAAAAAATCACTTGATAAAAGTGACTATGGAGATCAAAAGAAAGTCTTACACCGCTAACACTCTAACACAGCATGAATTAACAGGATATAAATAAGTTAATTACCGTTTGCAATTATGTTTTATTAATTTTCTAAAACTGTTCACCATCTTACTGAGAGATATGTGGTGATAGTTAATTCTCACCTAAGGAGAAATGACATTTTCTGATGCAGATGATGTTTTATTCTGAAACACACGTTCCTTAATGAAAAATAACCTTTTGGATTTCAGTCGAAACGTGGCATTTCATTTTATAATATTTGTGAGACCTTAGCAGAGGTTGAGCTGACCAAGCACAAATGTGATATGACAGAAAAACGTTTTCTTTTTTACTACTTTCATTTGAAGGATGCCATACATTCAGGATATATCCCTCAACTAGGTAATAAAGAACACTTACACACAGGATAAAGTTTAAAAGTGAGAGAACATGATGCGGCCAACTGTTGCACTGGGTTCTGCCCATGCCATACGCACAGTCTTTTTACTTTTCTGATCACTTGTTTTTTGGACATTTTACCTTGGGTGAACCTTATTACCGGTGTGTCAGCCACAGTAATGGCACATTAAACAGACTGTGTGTGCTTACCGTTAGTGTCCCCTTTTGAAGATAAGGCCAGTGCAACACAGCAAGGCTAAGGGGCACTTGGCTGGTTACATGTGAATACGTATGCACATGTGTGTGCGCTCACCTGCGGGCTGCACATGTGAGACTACTGCTGTGCAGAGCCCAGTAACAGCGCACACGCGGCATGGAGACTCTGCAGGGTTAAGTATTCATCTGGGATAGGCCTCATGAGGGTAGCGTACACTATTAGGGAAAGTCAGTGTATTTTACAATTTTAACTATAGTGACATCCCATTATACACATACGGAGGGAACTGCCTTAAAATGTATTTTCACTTCCCCTTGGCCTACTGTGACCATTGATGTCTTGAAGTGGAGTGTAACCTGTGCAGGAAAAACACATTTGTAACTTCCAAAATGATAACAGTATGCCTTCTGTGTCATTCAGAGTTTTATATGCTTTCCTGATTCAGCTCAAGATCCGAGCCCAGGCATTTTGTCAAACCTGCTGTGCCCAGCTATTACATTTTCTCCAGTAGCAGGATCAAAGGCTGCCCCCACACAAAGGGAGCAATTAGCACTCCTTCTCCTATCTCCTGAAAAGGAAGGAGGTGGAGTGGAATGATCTGTTTCAATCACCCAGCTGTCACATTGCACCAGGGATGGGTCTACGCAAGCCCACTGAAAAAGGGAGAGTGCCCAGACAACTTAGCAGATACACTGGGGTGGGGGGGGACTCCTTTTGAAATGCAAGTGTGCAAGGACTGGCAGTGATGTCAGCGAGGGGTGGAGTTGAGACCCCTAGAGCTATGACCAGTGGCTCCTGTATGATGCCATTTTGGATTGTCCCAATATGCTGCGCAGAAGGGTGGGAACGGAGGTGGAGAGATGATGTGGCACCCCAGGATTGGTTTGGGGTGTCTGTTTTCTCTAACCTTCCTCCCCCTGTTATAAAATCTTGCACAGAGGGAAGACTCTCTCTTGTCTGTGCATTTGCTATCTACTTTGCTGCTGGATTCTCAGAGAACTGGAAGGAGGAGCCTCCTGACCCCCTCTCAGTACCCACAATTCTGTCTAGTTGACACAGGACCAGTGGGTCTCCCCAAGTGTGGTACTGAAAATTCTGGACCCGTGTTATAAACATCGTCGTATCACAACGATTTTGGTATCAGCAGACCGAGAATGATTAAAATAATATGCACAAGCATTGTATTCATATTCGGGTAACGAAATCACCCGAATATCAGTTTCCGTCCTGAACCCTCGTGTTCCATTTAAACGACAGCCATTTTGTGATTGCCCTCACATAGGCCAATGTCTAATGCTAAAAACGAGTCTGAAGGACACGTACATCTTTGCTGACTCCTCTGTGACCTGGGCAAGCTGACTCCACTGCCTGAAGCCAAACCTGTTCGGCCAGTTTCTTTCCCAGTGGCCGAATGAGATTAGTATCAAGGCACAACACATCATAAAACCTTTCATCACACACAAACCATGCCTAATCTTACACACACCTGTCCCTGTTTCTTTCTTTATGACTTGCTTTACAAGGAGGAGGTGCCCGTTTATATTGGGGGTCCGTCGATATCTGATGAAAGTACTAAGCCTTGCCGGGTAATTGATTGAGGGCTGGACAAACTGGAATTTGGGCTTGTCATCATAAACCTGCTATTTCTTTGTAGTGAAAATATGTGAATGATCAACTGTAAAATAAGGAATGTTTGCCTAAAGCATAATATTTTGTATAAAAGAGAAGGTTAGCTTTGCAAAGGGAGCAGTCTCCTGAGAATATACACCGTGTTGTACTTCTAGGATACCTGTTGCTGGCTGCAGCCAATAAACAAGATCTTTGACTTCACCAAGAAGACTCTGTGTTTCTGTAGTCTGAAACAGGAAGGACTCGAATTCTTAGGGTGTGTTCCCTGGCACCGCTGGGTTCTGAAAAACCCAGTACTTCAGTTGGCGCCCAACGTGGGGCGATTTCAGCGGTACCAGTCTAAGCCAGAGGTTCGTGAGGAGCTTCGTGTGAAAATTCTGGAGGAAGGCCGCCACTTCATCGACCCCTGTATGTCGACGTGGTCCGAAAGTCTTTGCTGCGAGGTTCCCCGATTTCCGACGGCTACGAAGGACTGCTGCCCTGACTATCGCCCTGTTTTGGACCCTTGATGATTTGGTAGAGCGAAACGATAAACGAGTCTTCTGGTGACGTCATCGATACCTCAGTTAAGTATAAGTGGAGCGTCTCCCAGTCCTTAGTTTGGTTCTTAGTTTGGTATCCCCTTGGGATCTTTGATTTGGAACTTGCAAGTACCAAAGCCGAGGGATTTGTGTATTCACGAGACTATTGTATTCGATAATCCTTTGAAGTTTGAAGCTAGACTAGAGAGCGAAGATGCCTGGTCTTAGCAGATATGGAAATTTGTTTTGTCTTGGTTATAATAGGGATTCCCGATTGGAGGACTCGTGTTCGGTTCCTCCGATTGGAACTCCAACCTATGAACTATATGTGAAACATGGCATAGGCCCCCTCACATATAATGAAGTATGGATCGGATACACCAGGAAAGATGGAGTTTTGAAATGGCCCCAATATGGTAGTTTTGACACAGAGATTCTGAATAATCTGGAGGTTAAACTTTTCAAGAAGAAAGCCCGGCCGGCGATGTTTGACTCTTTCCGCCTATGGCGTAAGGAAGCCAAACAGAAGGAAATTAAATTAGCAAAGAGAAATAAGAGGGAAGAGGGTATCTCGATAATGCAAGCTGCCATGCAGTTTAAAGATGATGAAGAAGAACAGATGAATGAGCAGTTGCACAGGCAACGTAAATTGGTGACCGATAAATGTTATCCAGTTTTTCCGCTTCTTTAGCAAGATGCAGCAAAAGAACTTGAGAAAGATCCTTTAATGTCACACTTGTTGAGTTCGCCACCCCCTTATGCGCAGAATGCTACAGCAACCCCGCAACCTTTAGCTGTGCAACCTCTGGTTATTGTGCCTCAGGTTCTTCCACAGCCGCCAGCTCCTTTTCAGTTGGCTCCTACTACTATGGCGCAGCCCCTTCAAAGGCCGCCGACTTCGCTACCTGCTTCATCTGTACCTTCTGCGACTTTATGTACTACATCGACTGCCTCTTCTGGTGTTCTTCCTGATACTGCCTCTGCGTCTGCTTCTGCGTCTGCCTTGCCTCCCTCTGTTTTTCCTCCTCTTCTTTCATCAACTTCTCCTTCTGTCCGACAGAGAATGACAGATACTGTTGCCAGCCTTATATTTCCTCTCTTTGGGTCGTCTGGTGTGACCCCAGATTCGGAGAGTAAACAGTCGCGTAGTCAACTGCCTAATTCTCAAGAGAGAGAAATGTTGGACCGTATGGCACGTAAATGGGTTGTTTACCCTTTAAGATACGATGTAGAGTCTGTTATGGATGTCTTCCGCCAATGGGGAGCACCGAAACAAAGATACGTTTTTGAGAAAATGTGTGCTTTCCTTTGTGAGGAATTAGAGGATAATGATTTGGAAACAAATCCGCCTGATTTGTGCCGAGTACGGTTTGAGTTTGCAAAGGGCACGATTGTGGGTCCCGATGTAGAGACAGCAGTTGCGACGTTGTTGTCCTTTAGGAATAAGGATCCTTCTCAGTCATTGTTCCAACATGACTCCTCTGTTAAAAAAAAGGTGCAACAGTACCCTATGAGAGAAGTCCCTCCGGTATGGAAGGACGCCATTGCGGCTGATGTTGCTAATCAAATTGATGCTGTCCCAGCTCATTTTCAGCGTGTTTGGGTACATGTTCCGTGGAAGCGAGCTGAAGTTTTAGCCCTTAAGCAGACTTTGCCTGATCCCCGTAAAAACCCTGCAGGGTATTATAAGGAATTATCACAGACTGCAGACTCATGCATTATGAATTTAGCCGACATAGACATGTTATTTGGGAATGTTGTTCCACAGCCTTTGTGGGGATTGATTCGCCATACAGATCATGCACAAGAGTTGGGTGACCCATGGGCTAATATTAGTGCTGCAAATGATAGACAAGTTGGTGGTGCCAAACCTGAGCCTTTGGTAGCAGAACTGCCTACTAGGATCATAACTTACATGACGACTTTAATGCCTGCGATGCGTGTGAATTGGGATAAATTGTCTGCGTGTAAGCAGAAGAAAGATGAAACAGTGTCTGATTTCTTTACCAGGTTTGAGGAAATGTTTATCGACCACAGTGGTCAAGATATGAGTACAGAAGGTGGTCAACGGTTGTTCGTCGACAAGTTTGTGCACAATTTGCTTGCCGAGCTGTGTAAGAAATTGAAGGATTCAGAGAGTTCTTGGGCCGTTTCCTCTTCAGCACAAATATTGGCTACTGCACAGTACTACGAAAATAGGGATAAAGATGAGAAGGATAGAGCAGACAAGAAAACTAAAGAATTAAAGACGAAGGTTCTTTTACAACAGGCGTATCCGCCACGTGGTGGTCAAAGTAACTATCAGCAACCTCAACAGTTCCAGAGAAACTCGCAAAGGTTCGAGTTTTCTCAACCACTTGTTCCTGTAGGTCCCAATCAGTGTTCATATTGTAAAGAAGAGGGTAATTTCAAGTATAGTTGTCCTATTTTGTTACAGCGTACGAATGGTGCTTCTGGCGCAAGAGGTCGAGGTGTTCAACAAGTTCCTAGAGGTAGAGGACGTGGAAGTTTCCCCCAGAACACGCGTTCCTTTCCGTCTCAAAACTCAATGAATAGTTTTGACCAGCAACATAACGCGTCTGGTAGGACGGCTCAGTACTATGCTGACAACTACTATGCAGAAGATGAGAATCTGGAAGGTAATAATTGCTAGGACAGCCAGAGACGAAGAGAGGGAGTTTTTTTTAGTTCCAGTGGATCAGAATGGACCTTATGTTAAGGTGATTACATCAGGTGTGTCGGAGCCTTTTCTGTTGGATACTGGTGCTACAAAGAGTTCTATTATGCACTCAAAACTCCCTGGCGCACCTTTGTCTGGCGAGATGAATGTTTCAGTAGGTTTTTCTGGCGCCCCGGTTAGGAACCCGATTTCTAGTCCTATGTCCCTTTCTGTTGGACCTTGTGAATTGGAAGCACCCCTTATTCTGACGACAGGTTGTGGTGAAAACTTGTTAGGATTGGATTTGTTGAAAAGATTGTATGCGACATTATATTGTTCTCCTTCGGGAGTACAACTTACACTGGGTAGGAAATTGGTCTCTCCAATGTATTTGTCGAAGGATAAACTTCCGACCGAATTGTCGTTTCTTCCTGATACCATTTGGGCTACTGGTCCTAATGACGTGGGTCTGTTGGAAATACCGCCTTATGTTGTGACATTGAAAGCCAATGTTAAATTACCACGCATTCAACAATACAAGATCTCTAGTGAAGGTGAAAAGGCGTTGCTCGCGATCATTTATGATTTAATTGAAAAAGATGTAATTGAAGAGACAAGAGGCAACGTTTGTAATAGTCCTGTTTTGCCTGTTTTGAAAAATACTGACCCCTCTAAGCCACCTGTTTACAGGCTCGTGATTGATCTTAGAGAGGTAAATAAAATAGTTGTGCCACAGTTTCCAGTTGTTCCTGATATCACTGCCATATTGACTATGATTCCAGCTTCCGCCACCTGGTTCTCGGTGATTGACTTAAAGAATGCTTTCTTCAGCATCCCGATTGCAGAGGAGAGCAGGGATATTTTTGGCTTCAGTTTAGGAGGCCGAAGTTTCCGCTTTCAACGCGCTCCACAAGGCTACTGTGAAAGTCCATCAATATATAGTCAGGCTTTAAAAACACAGCTGGATGCAATTGTTTTACCTGACGGCGCTACCCTTATTCAGTACATTGATGATTTGCTAGTCGCTACAGATACTGAAGAGATTTGTAAAGAAGCCACCTTGTTGTTGTTGCGTCATTTGTCTGATTTACATCACAAAGTGACCCTTTCAAAACTGCAATATTGTCGACAAGAAGGGACCTACTTAGGTCATCTCTTATCGAAGGAGGGAAGGAAACTGACCTCAGAAAGAATTCAGGCAATTGCAAAATTGAGTGTGCCAAGGACACAGAGAGAAGTACGTGCTTTCTTGGGCATTACATCATACTGCAGACAATGGATACCAAATTTTTCTTTGCTGGCCAAACCTTTGGTAGCATTGACCTATAAAGATACACCAAACCCCGTTCCGTGGTCTGAAGATTGTCAGAAAAGTTTTTCCGAATTGCGTAATGCATTGTGTTCGGCTCCTGTGTTGGGTACCCCCGACTACAGTAAGCCCTTTACACTGTATGTTCATGAGAAAGAGGGTTGTGCATTGTCAGTGCTGACACAGTCTTTTGGAGACAAGCAGCGCCCATGCGCATATTTTTCATCGACTTTGGATCCGGTAGCTAAAGCATTGCCGAGTTGCTTGAGAGCCACAGCGGCAGCAGCTGTTTCTATACGACAGTCTGCTGGGTTAGTGATGAATAATATGTTGATTGTGATGGTTCCACATGCAGTGGACACGTTGTTAAACAGGACCAAGGCACAGCATTTAACTAGTGCTCGATTGTCAGGTTACGAGTTGACACTGTTAGCGAGTCATGTGCACATAAAGAGGTGCAATACGTTGAATCCAGCCACGTTATTGCCGATTTCAGTAGAGACAGATGATGTTGAGCAACATGATTGTTTTCTTAGGACAGAAGAAGAAACTAAAGGGAGAGTAGATTTTAAAGATACTCCTCTTGTAAAGTGTGATGGTACCTTATGGGTGGATGGTTCATGCTTCAAGCTTCCGAATGGTGATACGACTGCAGCCTATGCTGTCACAACTTTGCATACGATTGTTGAAGCTGCACGTATACCACATAATTCAGCTCAAGCAGCAGAGCTGATTGCACTTACGAGAGTGTGTGTGTTATCGAAAGGAATGAAAGTGACCATATATACCGACAGCCAGTATGCGTTTGGTGTGGCCCATAGTTTTGGACGATTGTGGAAAGAACGTGGGTTCCTGACTTCGCATGGAGCTAAAATTCAGCATGGTCAGTTGGTGAATGAGCTTCTTGAGTCACTGACCTTGCCATTACAAGTTGCGATTGTGAAATGCAGTGCACACAAGAAGGTTACTGATGATGTCGGTCGTGGCAATGCATTTGCTGACGAAATCGCAAAAGAAACAGCAAAAGATGTGATGAATCGAATGTATGTTGCAGGCCCCGCAAGATGGGTTGGTGACGTTGGAATATGTGAAGATACGATAGAGGGTGTGAAGTCTCTTCAAGCTGAAGCTTCAGAGAAAGAGTTGAATGTTTGGAAAGAAAGTACGGGTAAATTGGATGAAATTGGTTGTTGGGTTGACTTGTCAGAACATCAGCGATGGTTGTTACCCGATGCGTATGTGCTTGCAGTGGTGACAATGGCTCATGGAATGGCCCATATCAGTGTGAAAGGGATTTGTAAGTTGTTGGCTCCAGTATGGCAAAATGCTGGAATTCCTAAATGTGCAGAGAATGTGGTCAAGAATTGCATGGTGTGTCTGAAATACAATCCTGGTAGGGGAACCCCAACTCCAGCTGGTCATTTTGCGCCTCCAACGTATCCGTTCAAGGTTTTGCAGCTAGATTTCATCCACATGGAAAGGTGCAACAATCTGAAATACATACTCGTTGTTTGTGCTTTTTCAAGATGGGTAGAAGCATATCCCTTAAAAAACAACACTGCCTTATCCACAGCTAAAGCCCTTGCCAAAGATTTCTTCCCTAGGTTTGGAATGCCGAGAATGGTCTGGAGTCATAATGGGAGTGAATTTGTGGGTCGAGTGATGAAAAAAGTATGTGAAGGGCTAGGTATCCAGCAAAAATTCCACGCTGCAAATCACCCCCAATCAGCTGGACTAGTAGAGTGCTATAATGGCACGCTAAAACTGAAGTTGGCAAAGATACAAGCGAGCTCTGGTCTTTAATGGCCTGACGCTCTGCCTTTAGCACTCCTATCAACAAGAATGACTGTGGATTCGCGAGTGGGACTTAGTCCCTATGAAATTGTGTTCGGCCGCCCGGCCAACATATGGGGAGTGCCAAGACCAACAAAATTCAGTGAGATCGAACACCCTGTACTGCTTGATTATTTGTATGAATTGACGGCTAAATTGCGTGTTCTACACCAACAGGTTCACAATACTCTGCCCCAGGTCTCTGAAGCTCCAGGACATCTTATCGATCCTGGATCATGGGTGCTGGTCAAGAACTTCCAGCGGACAAAGAATGACCAGCCCCATTGGACCGGCCCCTACCTCGTCCTTCTCTCAACAAGATCAGCTGTTCGAGTGGAAGGGAAAAAGAACTGGATCCACGGCGTACACTGCAAGAGGGTCCCTTTTCCTCTACCGTACGACCGGTGGGACCAGGAGGGGATCGCTGACTCTGAGACTGAGACAGTGCCTCGTTTTTTGCCATTTAGCGATGCACGTGTAAAAGGAACAATTTCTGAACCTGAAAGTGACAATAATTTGCAAGAAGCTGTGCCAACGTCAATTCGATTGAACACTAAAGAGCCTGAACTCTTGTTCCAGAACCAGACAGTACCTGGAAAAAGCCGTTATAATTTGAGACCAAGAACTAAGGACAAATAATTTTTTTCCCGTTCCTTTGCTATTTTTTTTTAAAGTGCGGCTCTCTCATCTGAGAAACTTTCTCATTTTTGTTTTTTTTCTTTTCGAACCGCCATCCGGGTTCAGCTGTAGGGTCGTGGTTGCCCAAGTCTTTGGAGTGCAGCTGAAGACGTTAGGTCGACAGTTCTGGTCGGTCTAAGGGAGTTGCCCTGGACTGACAGAAGCATTTCCTAGCATAGAACACCCTACCACCACGAGCAGCATTTAGAGAGGATGGAGTTTTTCAAGAATGAGAGACCTGCCAGACAGATGGACTTTAAAGCCAGAATGGGTATAATAATGACAAAGAAACGATTTTTGATATTATGTATTTTCATGTTGCTTAGTGTAATGACGTTTTTAATAGGATATGTTTTATTCTCTTTTCAAGTGACATTTGCACCCATTACTCAGCCCATACCTCCTTCTACTGTTTCCTCGCATTCTTTTCACCCCCTGCCTGAACACGAGTCTGCCAGAAGATTAGAGTTTGCCAACAATTCATTCATTCAGCTTCTACACCAACACCAATTAGTAGTGAACACAACTAACTGTTTGGTGTGTGGTCTTATGCCTCATACTACTGATAAAGGTATCCCTTATCTGGTCCTGCCTTTCAGCCATAATGGTTCTGTGTGGGCATAGAGAACGGTGTTCATATACACGTATGAAGCCAACCCCCTACGTTCTGTGAAAGATAATCCTAAGAATAGTGCTCTAGCTAAGGGTATAGTAGATATGATTAGGGAAGATATTTCCTATGAGACTATCCTGAGAGATGAGACACTAGCATATATTGGATGGAACATAAAAGGATATGGAGTTACTCTGAGTGGGAACCAGCGAGCAAAGAGATCCTCCCCGATTTGGATTGTACCCCATCAGGGTCACCTATGTCTGCAAGGTAATGGCAAGAATCCCAGAGCTCAGTTAGGGAAAAGTATCTGCACTGAAACATATGTTTTTGCGTCTCAGACTTCTCCTTCGTTCTTAGCAGCTAAGGGTACCTATTTCATCTGCCATAATAGAGCCTATACATGGTTGCCCCCTGTCTTCTCAGGCACATGTTTTGTTTCATTCCTGTTACCTCCCACCTACACGGCCGCGGCAGATTACCATAAGACAAGGATAGTTCGAGGTGTCATAAGTAAAGAAGACACTACAGGACAAGAATTTGGAGATTTCGTAAAGGGTTTTCTGCCGTTTTGGGGCCCTATGGTTAACAGCAGGAACATAAGGCAATTGACAAGGGTGGTTGAATCCACGGTAGTTGAAACCGCCGGTGCCCTTAGTAATTTGACTGCTGAGCTCCAGTCGGATCGCCTTATGACTCTTCAGAACAGGGTCACATTAGATGTCATACTTGCAGACCGAGGTGGGGTATGTAAAGTGATCCAATCAAGTTGCTGTGTTTTCATCCCAGATAACGCTCCAACAGTCTACCAGGCCATTTCCAAACTGCATAAGATCTCCGAGTCTATTCACATGGATAAAGGAGATTGGTCATTGATGGGGTGGTTCTGGGAGCTGATATCCGCCTGGGGATGGAAGACTCTGGTAGTCATTGGGATGATCTTAGCCATTCTTTTCCTGTCCTGTCTGTGTGTACAGTGTGCTCCTGCAATATGTGGCCTCTGTGCTACATCGTGTGTAAGGAAACCTGTATCAAGGGACGAGCTAAGTACTAGGATGATGCTACAGCAACATCTCAACGACTTTATGAATATAGACCTGGACTCAGATTAGCGTGAGTATAGGTTATTGCCTATGTAAGGGCAAAAGGAGGGTCTGTGATACTGAAAATTCTGGACCCGTGTTATAAACATCGTCGTATCACTACGATTTTGGTATCAGCAGACCGAGAATAGTATGCACAAGCATTGTATTCATATTCGGGTAACGAAATCACCCGAATATCAGAGTTTCCGTCCTGAACCCTCGTGTTCCATTTAAACGACAGCCATTTTGTGATTGCCCTCACATAGGCCAATGTCTAATGCTGAAAACGAGTCTGAAGGACACGTACATCTTTGCTGACTCCTCTGTGACCTGGGCAAACTGACTCTACTGCCTGAAGCCAAACCTGTTCGGCCAGTTTCTTTCCCAGTGGCCGAATGAGATTAGTATCAAGGCACAACACATCATAAAACCTTTCATCACACACAAACCATGCCTAATCTTACACACACCTGTCCCTGTTTCTTTCTTTATGACTTGCTTTACAAGGAGAAGGTGCCCGTTTATATTGGGGGTCCGTCGATATCTGATGAAAGTACTAAGCCTTGCCGGGTAATCGATTGAGGGCCGGACAAACTGGAATATGGGCTTGTCATCATAAACCTGCTATTTCTTTGTAGTGAAAATATGTGAATGATCAACTGTAAAATAAGGAATGTTTGCCTAAAGCATAATATTTTGTATAAAAGCGAAGGTTAGCTTTGCAAAGGGAGCAGTCTCCTGAGAATATACACCGTGTTGTACTTCTAGGATACCTGTTGCTGGCTGCAGCCAATAAACAAGATCTTTGACTTCACCAAGAAGACTCTGTGTTTCTGTAGTCTGAAACAGGAAGGACTCGAAGTCTTAGGGTGTGTTCCCTGGCACCGCTGAGTTCTGAAAAACCCAGTACTTCACAAGGGCCAATTATGCTGCCCCCCCTTAGTCACCCTGAGGACCAGTTGAGGATATCTCTGGACTTCTCTGTGTCCTCCAAAAAAGCCACGCAGGAGAACTGGTACAGGGAGCCAGGGGTACCAGCTTTTTGAGGACTGTACCACTTTGAAGGTAGAAAGGATTGATGCAACTGCCTCTGCTGTACAGAGCTCACTGCCAGGATTAGAATGAGCCCAGGATCATCTAAGGTGGCCCAACAGGTCCTGAGGTTCAGCATTCTAAAGTTTGGAGACTTTGACTGATTTCCTTCCGTCGGAGGGCGTGAGGCTCCGCTGTCATTCCAAATGAAGTTCCCAAAGAGTGGACCAGGGCACGCGGGATGGCGCAAAGGAGCTCTACCATTTGAAGGGGGAGAGGGTGTGTGTGTTTTTTTTCTCTGTTGTCCCATTCACTCGGGGACCACATCCCCTAGGAAGATTTATGGCAAAGGGGCCAGGACCCCATCCCCAGACCCCTGTTTGTTACCTGGTTTGGGGAAGCTTTGTTACACTTCCTGGAGATACTAAAGGATGGGGAAGAACCATCATACTTCCCCCACAGGGGGTGGAGGGGGCACAGGACCTTATCCCTGGGCCCTGAATCACTCTCAGGGGATGATGGGAGTGCCTGGGTACCCCCCCACCAGGTTCATCTTCCCCAATCCCTGAGCCTGTTTACTAAAAGAAAGGCTGCCAGCTCCCATTGCAGCATGTAGACATACTGCTGGTGTGGGGAGCTGGCAAGGGCAGTCAGGTGTGGGCTCCCCATGGAGCCCTCCAACATAGTCAATCTCTGTAGTGCCTGAGTGGGACCAGACACTCCCGTCAGAAAAAATTGAACCAGCGGAGCAAGGCTGCTCGTAAACCACAAAAAAAACAGATAAAACATCACCGTAGTTTTCCCAGTGCAGCTGTAGAGCCACTGTTATAATATTCATCCTTTCTGGAAACTCCCCCATAATGCTTTGCAGGGCCCTCTGTTTTATTTGGCTTTCTGGCCACATCTAAGCCTGAAGGGGTCATAGGATGATAGAACCACCACCAAATTGCTCAACACTGCCTGCTTTTGCTGTTCCTTTCATCTCAGTCCCCACCCTAAGTTGGGGGAAGACCCTAAATTCATCACCTTCCCTGCATTTCCATTCATTGTCAATCTCTCCTATGGCAAGAGCTTTCAATCTACTGCTGGGAATGGTTTGATTTCTAGGGGTTTTGTATATGGTAACATTTTAAAAGGCCCTGGAAGACCTATAAACTTATAAGGTATTGTTCATATGGTTGCCTTCTCTAGGGGCTGATTGTATTTTTGCACTACAATGCTTTTTCAACCTGTTGTTTCACTGTGATTCCATCTAGGGGTTGTTTTGACCATTATAGTCTAATAACAAGCATATGAAATTATGCACAAACACAAAGGTTATTCCTGATAAGTGTTTTATTGGGTTTTCATGATAAATGCATATTTTTTATTGAAACATCATTATCACAATTATGACAATGATTCATGCCAAAGTAATATCAATATTACAAAATGACCTGAAATTCACTTGATATGTTTGGGTTACTCATCTAGGGGATTGCCAGGGATTACGCAGTGCCATCTATGGTATGTTCCATCTGACAATTAATATTTGAAAATTACTCGGTATTATTTAGCAGTGTGTGTGTAATAAATGTACTTCTCCCTTTTCTAAAGAAAAAGTACTGACTGGACAATCATTTATTGAGTGTTATTATTATGGGACGGTGATTGGTGATTGCTAGTCTACACCACCTCCCTTGAGTACGATTTAAACTGCTCTGCCTTGCTACTTTTTGAGAGGCAGGTTCTACAATGGGGGGTTTGGATTCCACTGAGGACAACTGAGTAATTATTAGTTGTGCTGGCCACACAACTAATAACCTAATTTCCAACACCATTGAAGCAAAAAATGCTTTCAAGTTAAAAGGGGTTATGAATTTAGTAACCACCAGCACAACCTGGACTTGCCCATCCTGTGGGTATCAACAACACCTGAACATACTGAGAAACACATACTGGTTGTTGCAAATGGAGATAACATAAATATTTGCATGTACAACATGTGAACATGTGGAGCAAACAATTTATATGCTTGAGAACACCTGTGAAAAACAGCAATATGGTACCTGTCTATCTGCCACACACAGGGACCACAGTTTCAAAATCAGAAACTGCAGAGACCAAAGAAATTGAAAGCATGCAATTGACCCCACAGATTTATATACGTTGTTAAGTTGAGCTCCATGACATGAAATCATAAATCAAACTGTCAAGTATACTAATACAGATATGATTAAAAATAGGATAATAACATATAGTAAAGGTAAAACCCTGCATGGTTATGTAGGCAAAAAATATTCAATGAGTTTCTGATTGAAGAAGCCTTCCCCAATGACTGATATGGCATCACATTGTAGGATTGGTGCCATGTGGCACACTCCCTACATGTTGCTGATGTGCCAGTGCTGCTGACACCTGCTTCATTCTAGATCTTGCTGTGCCAATCTGCCCTTTAGATTCCTGTAGTCTGCTTTGAGCTTCTTATCTATCAACATCCATGAGTTATGTCCTACAGCTAGCACACCAAAAATAGAAGTCTCTATTCTGGGTTAGTGACTGCTCTCTATTCCTAGCTATTCATTGGTGACTACTAATAGTCAGACAGAGGGCACATCGACCTGTCCACAGAAAATATACTTCAAGGTATTTGGTGTGAACTGTTATTGCCAAAATCATAACTGCACACCATTACCACACTAATTTACTCATTCTTTTGTCTACGCACCCCTTTTTAAATTACTTTACTACTTTAGGCTACTAACCAGTTACAAGTGTAAATGTAGACTCACATGTCCCCCACACCCTAAATTCAGGGGGTGGATCCTAATTTATGAGTGTAAATCTACTGTTTTGATCTCTGGGGACAGGGCAGACCTGTCCCTCTAGTAAAGTATAGGGAAAAATTTGAAAGTGAATAAAAGTGTTTTAAAACTTAGAAAAATAACTTTGTGTTACCTATTAATGTTGATACATTTTATTAATGTATTTTAAATGTAGAATATTACATACAAATGTTACAACATTACTGACTTAATTATAAATATAAAATGTAATTATTTTGAATACATTTTCATTTAAAATACAATTATTTCCCTGCAGTTTAATAACAAAGAAACCTCATCTAAAGTAATATATATATAAAACATACAGTAATTTAATTATTTTATTAAATAAGACTATTACATTATTGTGTATATTCAAAAGATTAACATTATTTAAAATTATTTAATAATTATGTTTCTTTTTATATTTTTCAGCTTCAAATAAAATGTAACAATATTCAAAACAGCTTTATAATTTGGATTCTTTCAATATTAGTCCCTAGGGGGTCCCTAATTCCATTATTTGCCATTCAAGGGTGTTGCAGTATTTGTGAGTGACCATGGGTGATGATGGACTTACTCCAGCTGCGGTCCGGAGGACATTTACAATGTTTTAGTTCTTTTTTGGCTATAGCAAATATTGAAGAGCAGTTTGTGAATATGAAGTGGCCCACTATTTTGTGGGATTGTGCATGCCCCTCTCTAAATCCCTCCTTACTCCTTGCCCCTCCCCTTTAGGCATAAATATTTCCCATTTTCCAGCCACCCCCTCTGTCTCGCCAATAATTACTACTAAAACATATAGGCGGTCATTACAACATTGGCAGTAAAAGCCACTTACTGCCGTGCAGAAGACCACCAACACACCGCCGCGGCCACGGAAAACCACCACAGCTATTATGACCCACAGCACGGAATCCGCCAAAATTCAGACACCCACACAAGTCCGCCACACCAAAGGTCATTGATAAACTGGTGAAAACAAAACCTCCACTGTCACGCCAACAGAAATACGCCCACACTATCACGACACACGAATCCATGCGGCGGTCTTTCAACAGCGGTATTCCATTGGCGGGACACACCGCTGCGCTCAAAATACACACACATCTACAAAACACAGCCACATTGGACTATTCCAAATACACACACCTGATACACATACACACACCACTCCCACACATCCAATACAATATAAAACACACACCCACATAACCCACAAACCCCTACGACCAAATTTCACGAACGAAGGCCAGAGAGAGACACCACCATCAACAATACTAGCATCGACAGGCACACAACACCATCACCCACAGAACTTCCAAGCACCTCACACTACATACCACTACATATCAGCACACTTATCACCCCACACACCACCCCACACATCACCTACACCACCCCATAGCACGGCAAAGACACCCCAGGTTCTCGGAGGAGGAGCTCAGGGTCATGGTGGAGGAAATCCTTCGGGTAGAACCACAGCTATTCAGATCACAGGTGCAGCACACCTCAATTGCAAGGAAGATGGAGCTATGGCGAAGAATAGTGGACAGGGTCAATGCCATGGGACAGCACCCAAGAAATTAGGAGGACATCAGGAAGAGGGGGAACGACCTACGGGGGAAGGTGCGTTCCGTGGTCTCAAGACACCACCTGGCGGTTCAGCGGACTGGAGGTGGACCCGCACGTCCTCCCCCACAACTAACAACATGGGAGGAGCAGGTCTTGGCGATTCTGCATCCTGAGGGCCTCGCAGGAGTAGATGGAGGAATGGACTCTGGTAAGTCAAATCTTAACTATTACATCCCCCACCCTACCTGCATGCCAGCAAATACCCCCACCCTCACCCCATCACTCTATCTCCTCACAAATGTCCTAATATCACAACCCACCCATCCCAACACCAAGCCCTGCATGCAACAACAACGCATGGACAAACATCACTAAAGCATGGCCACTGCACATACCCATACACCCCCCTAAACCATCATCACACAAGGTCCCACACAGGAATGCAAGCACTGGGGTACACGGTCACCCACCCATTGGCCACCATGGCACACACAGATGTAATAAACATCCTTTTATACCCCTGCAGGACCCCTACCCAACGTCATCGGACAAGAGGGTCCACACATGTCCACACCACCAACAGAAGAGGCCCACAGTGATGACAGCACCTCTGTCCAACTGGATCTGGATGACCAGCCCGGACCATCGGGGACCTCTGGACAGTCGGTTCCCCACACCCAGTCACAGGCCACTACAGACCTTCCACCCTCTGGAAACACTAGCACAGCACCCACCCAGCAGACCCATACCTCCATCCCAAGGACACGTCAATCAGCAGTGTGTCCACCACTACAGGGAACCCAGGCTAACCCACCACCCCAACAACAACAGGGACCTGGGGGCAGTGGTAGTGGGCACACGGTCCAGGGGACGGAGGCCCAGGAACACAGGGGAACTGGAAGGGCTGCTCTGTGACAGGGGGTGGACAGGCCCAGGGAACCCACTCTCCACGAGGCCCTCTCCTCCATCATGGGAGCCTACCACCACTCCCAGGAGACGATGGCAACAGTACTGGCCAAGTTTCAGGAGACCCAGCGCCTGCAGGAGGAACAGTATACAGGCTTCAGGGAGGAACTCAGAACCATCAATTCCACCCTGGGCACCATTGTAGGGGTGCTGAAGGAAGTACTCAACACCAGGAGGGACACTGTGGCACAACAAGGGTCCCCTGACACTAGCATGGACGATGAACTGCCCACCACCTCCGCCGGCGCTAGTGGACAGGAGGCACCACCACAGGACCACCACACCAGCACCCCACCCTCTGCAGTGGGAGAACCACCTCGGAAACGGTCCCTGAGATCCAGGAACAAGACAGAGAACAATGCCAAGACGCTTGCCAAGAAATGAGACCACCCTGATTGTCATCCTACTGTCCCACTTAGTCACCCTGTCCATACTTAAACTGCCCCAGCTCCACTTCCTATGCCCATTTGGGCAATGCACCTGTGAGACAAATAGACTGGACTCTGCCATGGACATTCCTCCGCCATCACCCCTCACCATTTTACAACCCCCTCCAATATTGAGCACCAAATAAACACCCTTAAAGCACAAAACAATCTGGAGTCAGTCTGTGATTTCGGAATACTGCATTAGCAATAACTGTTGCAAAAAGCTCTTTCATTTGTAATCTCAACATACCTATGTCACACATCTCTAGTCCACGAGGAATCAAAGCAGATGGCACACTGTGGGACCCAGATCTGTGAAATCGTAAGGGAAAGTGACAACTCAGTGACCATACACTGGGTGAAAACAACAGACAGTAGAGAGGCAGTAGTGTTTAAGTACATGTAGTAGGTAGCTCTGTATTCTTACCTGTGTTTCACTGGAAATATTGCTGGATCACTTGGTCCCTGTTGTCCATGTCTTCTTCCTCTGCTTCCTCGTCTTCACTGTCCACAGGCTCCACAGCTGCAACAACACCGCCATCTGGACCATCCTCCTGCAGAAAAGGCACCAGTCGTAGCAAAGCCAAGTTGTGAAGCATACAGCAGGCCATGATGATCTGGTCACCTTCTTTGGTGAGTAGAATAGGGATCCACCTGTCAAAGGGAGGCACCTGAACCTGGCCTTCAGGAGGCCAAAGGTCTGCACGATCACCGTCCTAGTTCGCCCATGGGCCTCATTGTAGCGTTCCTCTGCCCTTGTCCTGGGATTCCTCACTGGGGTCAGTAGCCATGACAGGTTGGGGTAACCAGAGTCACCTGCAAATGGCGAGGGACAACTGTTAGACACACACTAACCTGTGGGGATACCCCCAGACCCAGACAACCATTCCCACTGTCTTGCTTCCAGGTGCACACCTAATAGCCACACACGGTGCTTCTGGAGTTGACCCATCACATAAGGGATGCTGCTAATCCGCAGGATGTAGGCATCATGCACAGGCCCAGGGAACATGGCATTCACATGGGAGATGTAGTGGTCTGCCAAACATACCATCTGTACATTCATGGAATGATAACTCTTCCAGTTTCTGTACACCTGTTCACTCCTGTGGGGGGGTACCAAAGCCACGTGTGTCCCATCAATGGCACCAATGATGTTGGGGATATGTCCCAGGGCATAGAAGTCACCTTTCACTGTAGGCAAATCCTCCACCTGAGGGAAAACGATGTAGCTCCGCATGTGTTTCAGCAGGGCAGACAACACTCTGGACAACACGTTGGAAAACATAGGCTGGGACATCACTGATGTTATGGCCACTGTTGTTTGAAATGACCCACTTGAAAGGAAATGGAGCACTGACAGCACCTGCACTTGAGGGGGGATTCCTGTGGGATGGCGGATAGCTGACATCAGGTCTGGCTCCAACTGGGTACACAGTTCCTGGATTGTGGCACGGTAAAGCCTGTATGTGATTATCACATGTCTTTCCTCCATTGTCGACAGGTCCACCAACGGTCGGTACACCGGAGGATGCCCCCATCTCCTCACATGTCCCAGCGGATGGTGCCTATGAAGGACAACAGAGAGCACAGAGTCAAACAACTCAGAGGTACGTACCCACAGCGTACACAGAACACCATTCATAATCTAAAAAGTGGCCTGTATGTGTGTTGAGTCTAGGCCTGGGTATGTGTGACGCAGTTGAAAATGTAGCCATGTGGACCCCTGAAATGGCGGCTGCCTGACCTGTAAAGTGGGACAAAGGGATGTGAGGTAACTGCGCTGGCGTTGTACACCGTCGCGGTAGGCGGTCGAAGACCGCGGCACAATGCTGCATTGGTTAACATTGGACCCTATGGGTCCCAGGAGCCAATGATGATGTACGCCAGCGGTGATGGTACGCACCGCCGCGGACGTGACCGCCATTTTCGATACCTGATCTTCGACAGGAGAAGACCTACACTGCAAGTGCTGCTGTGACCTCGGTCTGGAAGAGACAATGGCTCGAGTGTCTGGGGAAAGGGCCCCTGCCTTCATCGGAGGATTTGGAGAAAATCGTGGATGGGGTCCTCCCCCAGTACACGCTACACTACGGTCCTCCAGACAAACAGGTAAGTACACTGGGAGCATGCTGTATGGGCTATGCCTGTGTGGAGAGGGGTGGATGTAAGAAGGAAGGGGGGAGAGTGCGGCGTGCATGAAACGACGGTGAATGCTTGTGCCACATGGCAAGGGTAGGGATGGGGGCCAATCACTTTGACAGTGCAGTTGGTAATAACTTTCTCTTCCCCCTGTACAAATCATGTAGGTCAGCGCCCACCAGAAAAAATATATTTGGCGTGCCATCGCCATGGACGTCCGGACCCTCAGGGTCTACCGCAGACAGAACACCCACTGCTGGAAAAGATGGGAGGACATTCGCCGCTGGAGCAAGAAGATGGCGGAGGCTCAGCTGGGGATGGCCTCCCAACGTGGGAGGGGTGTCCGTCGCACCATGACCCCCCTGATGTTCAGGATCCTGGCGGTGGCGTACCCGGAGTTGGATGGGCACTTGAGGGCATCACAGCAGCCACAAGGGGGTGAGTAGACTCGCATTCTGCTAATTTTGCACGCAGTGGAGGTGTCTGGGTGGGGGAGGTGGGCTTTGGGTTTCCCTAGGCCAGGGCGAGTTCCGTAGGCAAGGTCCCTCCGTAAGGCAGTCCATGTGGCACCCCACCGCAACTCTGTAGAATGCCAAGTACACCTAGTCATGCCCCTGTGTCATCCATGTGTGCAGATGTCATCCATACTCAAAAAAAGAGAGGGATCAGGAGGAATTATGGTCCAGTGTATATCCTCCTAGTGGATACATCAAAATATAAGTGATACACTGTTCCAACCATGAAGAACGGAAACTAGTGACAGGGGTCCTAAATTCTAGGAGCAAGAGGCCTCACACATCCATAGGATGTCATGCTTCATCATTGGCACTGCTCCTCGTCAGACCGGCACTGCAATGTCTGACGGGCACCACCCCTGGTGGGGGGGCTCTTTGCCAGAGATCTTTTTGTATGGTGGTGCCGTGAACCCAAAGATGAAAGAAGTGTCAATGGAGATCAAAAGAGAACGTGGTTTAAAATTGACTCTCAAAACCGCCACTGAGACAATAGTTTTATTAGACCAGATGGACGGTCAGGGCCAAGGTTAAAAAGTACAGTCAGAAGAGTGAATAAAGAGATTAAGATCAATCACTCTATAGAGAAAAATATATCAAAGGGAGGAGTCTGGGGATTCTCCAAAGCCTACCCTCTCATGGGTCAACATGTTTCGCATCCTGGTGGTCCAAACGGATCCAGTGATGCTTCATCAGGACCTTAAATGACTATGGCCCTCATTACAACTTTGACGGGCGGCGGAGGCCGCCCGCCAAAGTTGCGCCGCAGGAATACCGCACCGCGGTCTGAAGACCGCGGCCGGCATTCCAAGTTTTCCCCTGGGCTGGCGGGCGGCTGCCGAAAGGCCGCCCGCCAGCCCAGGGGAAAACGACCTTCCCACCATGAAGCCGGCTCGTAAGCGAGCCGGCGGAGTGGGAAGGTGCGACGGGTGCTACTGCACCCGTCGCGTATTTCACTGTCTGCTATGCAGACAGTGAAATACAAGCGGGCCCTCTTACGGGGGCCCCTGCAGTGCCCATGCCATTGGCATGGGCACTGCAGGGGCCCCCAGGGGCCCCGCGACTCCCCCTCCCGCCATCCGGTTCCTGGCGGGAGAACCGCCAGGAACTGGATGGCGGGAGGGGGAGTCGGAATCCCAAAGCCGGCGCAGGAAGCCAAGCCGGCTTGGAGGATTCCTTTGGGGCAGCGGGAAACCGGCGGGAGACCGCCGGTTTCCCTTCTCTGACCGCGGCTAAGCCGCCGCGGTCAGAATGCCCCGCGGGGCACCGCCGGCCTGTCGGCGGTGCCACCGCGTCCCGCGGCCCTGGCGGTTACAAACCGCCAGGGTCGTAATGAGGGCCTATGTGTATCTCCTAAATGATAAGGGCCACATATGTTTCCATACAAAGTGTACAAGTTACTGAAGGCCAGAAAATACCTGGGAGAAGTAACAATCACTTACATAAATACGGAACCGATAATTCCTAACTGTCGCCCGTCCTAAATTAGAAGACGAGCTTCCTAGGAACACAAAGACCAATGGTCCAGCGCTAAATGACTTTTGTCGGAGCTGCTCTTGCCAGGTGGCAACCTACCCCGGTCCGTGGTTCCTGAACAGTGGAGCCCAAGAGTGCGGCATAGTGTAGGGGGCTTCTGTGTCTGTCGTGTCCGCCAGCGGTAATGCATGCACTCAACATGTCTTTCTTCTGTCGTCCCCCCCTTTTTGTGGTCTCCCTGTTCTTGAGTGCATTAGCATCATCAGGCGGAGGAGCAGTGGCACTGGAGCACGAGGGGGCTGCATCCCACATGGCCATGGAGGGCCACACTACGGAATCGGACTTCACCAGTGGGACGGAGGGCGAGGGGAGCTCCACGGTGGGGACAGGAGCTGAGAGCAGTGACACGGACTCTGATGGGAGCTCCCTTGTGGTGGCAGCAACATCTGTGCCCCCCCCATCTACAGGTACAGCCGCCAACCCCCCCTTCCAGCACCGCCCTCCCAGCAGCCCCTCAGCCTTCGCCCCGTGCCCGCTCACCCGGGAGGGTGGGCATCACCTTCGCCCCAGGCACCTCATGCCCTGCCCCAGTCACCCCTGCTGCCCTCATTGAGGAGGCCATTGACCTCCTTAGGCCCCTTACTGTTGGGCAGTCTACCATTTTGAATGCCATGCAGGGTGTAGAAAGGCAGTTGCAACAAACAAATGCATTTCTGTAGGGCATTCATTCTGGTAAGGCGGCCCTTTCAGACTCTGGCCTCAGCACTGATGGCAGCCATTGTCCCTGTGTCTAGCCTCACCCCTCCACCCTCCTCCACCCAGACCCAATCCCTTGTACCCCAGCCTATCCCAAGCACACCTATAGACCAGCATGCACACACGTCAATACACGAGGGAAGCTCAGGCAAACATAAGCACCACACATCCCACAGGCACTCACGCAAGCATCACACACATGCAGACACACCAACATCCACTGCCTCCACTGTGTCCCCCTCCTCCTCATCTCCCTTCTCCCTCCCAGTCTCGTCTACACTCACCTGCATGCACTACCTCTACAGCCACTACTACCATCACCAGCACACCCACCACCACACCCCGCTCACGTGCACTCACCACCCCCACTACCATTCACACGTCCCCTGTGTCCTCTCCCAGTGTGTCTGTGCCGCCCCCTCCCAAGATACACAAACGCAGGCACACACCCACCCAACGGCCATCCACCCCACGACAGCCTCTAGAGCATGCACCTTCACCCAAACTCAGCAAACGTACACCTCCTACAACCACAACCTCTTCCTCCACTCCCAAACCCCCTCCAGCTACCCATCCCAGTGTCTCCCAAAAACTTTTCCTGTCTAACCTTGACCTTTTTCCCACACCTCCCCCACCCCGTCCATCTCCTAGGGCCGAACTAGCACCTCAGCCACATCTCCGGGACCAGTGGTGCCAGTAATCACCGGAATCTGGAGTGCACTGGCCACCAGGGCAGCCAGTGTGGCACAGAGCCACAGCACAGACAGTCCCCCACCTGTGAAGCATCAGAAGTTGGCCGGTGCCCGGCGGGAGAGGGGGAAGACTCCAGCCACCAAAGACGCTCCAAGGGGTACAAGTGGGAGAGTGGAGTCAGCTGCGACACCTTCCAAGGTGGGGAAGGGGCACAAGAAACTCAGCAAGTCTGGGAAGAGCAGCACGGCGGAGAAGACTGCCATCATCCCCGTTGCCCAGGAGGCCACCACCATCATCCCCGCTGCCCAGGAGGCCAACACCAGCCCAGCTGCCCAGGAGGCCACGGCCAGCACTAGCCCAGCTGCCCAGGAGGCCACCGCCAGCATCAGCCCAGCTGCCTAGGAGGCCACCGCCAGCACCAGCCCAGCTGGGACAGAGAGGACCACCAGCACAAGCCCCGCTGGGCCATGAAGGACCGCCAGCACAAGCCCCATTGGGCCATGAAGGACCACCAGCACAAGCCCCGCTGGGCCATAAAAGACCGCCAGCAGCTGAGTCACTGCAAAGGAGACCGCCGCTCCAAGCACCGCTGAACAGGGCACCGCCGCCTCAAGCACCGCTGGCCCATGAGCGTCAAGGGCACTGACGCTACTGAGTCCGTCACAGGCAGAATGAAGCACTCTGGGCACCATGCCCCCTCCAGAACCAGTGGAGAAAGGCATCCACTACCTCTGTCCTTGGCAGGATGAAGCACTCTGGGCACCATGCCCCCCCCAGAACCAGTGGAGAGATCCATCCACTACCTCTGTCCTTAGCAGGATGACGCACTCTGGGCACCATGCCCCCTCCAGAACCAGTGGAGAAAGGCATCCACAACCTCTGTCCTTGGCAGGATGAAGCACTCTGGGCACCATGCCCCCTCCAGAGCCAGTGGAGAAAGGCATCCACTACCTCTGTCCTTGGCAGGATGAAGCACTCTGGGCACCATGCCCCCTCCAGAGCCAGTGGAGAAAGGCATCCACTACCTCTTTCCTTGGCAGGATGAAGCACTCTGGGCACAAAGCCCCCTCCAGAACCAGTGGAGACTGTTATCCACTTGAGAGACTGTGGCTTTGCACTCCACAGGATTGAACATTGGGCAAACCACCCCCCTGTATAGACTTGAGAGACTGTGGCTTTGCACTCCCCAGGACTGAACAGTGGGCAAACCACCCACTGTAGAGACGTGAGAGACTGTGGCTTTGCACTCCCCAGGATGGAACAGTGGGCAAACCACCCACTGTATGGATCTGAGAGACTGTGGCTTTGCACTCCCCAGGATTGAACAGTAGGCAAACCACCCACTGTAGAGACTTGAGAGACTGTGGCTTTGCACTCCCCAGGATTGAACGGTGGGCATGTAGCCCTCTCGTGGATTTGGCGTCGTGCAATCAACCGGCTGAGGTGCCCCCCCTTTCCATCCCCCTGAGGTGCCTGTTTTGTTGCTCTCTGATGCCCCTGCAGTGTTCTCTCTCTCATGGTCGGGGATCTTGTGTGGGCCTCGTCCATACCATGTGGGCCTAGTGTTCCACTGACTTAATTGGAGCACTACCTGTACTACTATGCTTGGTATATATTTTGTACATGGTGTATATATATATTTTTGCCTACTTGATTTTAATATATTACAATGGCTACACTCATTTTCTATTGTCTTTGCATTCTTCCGGAGGGATTGGGGGGTGTAACTGTGATGTATCAGGCTGTATTAGTGTGTGTGTTGTAGTGGGTGGGGGTGGGGGTGTTGCTTTTGTGTGTCCCTGTTTTTTCCCTCCCCCCTCCCCTGTGTCGTAGGTGCAGTACTCACTGTGGTCTTCGCCGCCGGAGTTCGTGCTACTGGTAGAGGAGCAGGAAGACATTCGCAGGGAGAATTTGGAGTTCCGGGTCCATGGTGTCCTCGTTCCTCGTGGGGTGTGTAGAGGTGAGCGTTTTCCCTTAGAAATCCTGTTTCCTCCGTGTTTTCACCTGCGGTGAATCCACCCTGCAAAAGGGGGCGGATTGGTAGGAGGTGATACTGTGGGCGTTACTTTTTCCTCCGCCTGTCTGTTGGCGGTGACCACCGCGCTGTTTGTTTGTACTGCCGTGGCAGTCGGAGTGTTAAAGTGGCTGTCTTTGTTAGTGGTTTCCGTCACGGTCGTAATTGCAAAAAAAATTCCACCGTCCTGTAGGCAGTCTTACCGCCGCTTTAACACCAACCGCCAGGGTTGTAGTTACCACCATAATTTTGTGTGTAGAGATTGCCACAGTTCGTGGAGATCTCTGCACATAAAAGACAGGAGAGGCAGATACCTCCTCACATAGGCATGTGAATAGCATAAACTTTATATAAAATGCAGTTTGTGAATAGCCTCAATCATATGCTAGTTTGGTATAATGCACTTTCATTGAACTTATATATTCAGTCACCCAATTTGTATACATGGAAAGAGATTGGTCCAGTGCACTCTTCTCATTTCTTTGCCTGGTAATCCAAATGCTGATGGGTCATGGGAGGGCGGATTTTATAGGACTATGGGCCTCATTATGACCCTGGCGGTAGAGAACCGCCAGGGCCAACGGGGGCGGGAGCACCGCCGACAGGCCGGCGGTGCTCCCTTGGGCATTCTGACCGCGGCGCTTTGGCCGCGGTCAGAAAGGGAAAACCGGCGGTCTCCCGCCGGTTTTCCACTGCCCCTAAGAATCCTCCAAGGCGGCGCAGCTTGCTGCGCCGCCGAGGGGATTCTGACAATCCTTACTGCCATCCTGTTCCTGGCGGCTCGCCCGCCAGGAACAGGATGGCGGTAAGGATTGTCGTGGGGCCCCTGGGGGCCCCTGCAGTGCCCATGCCAATGGCATGGGCACTGCAGGGGCCCCCGTAAGAGGGCCCCGCTAGTATTTCACTGTCTGCGTAGCAGACAGTGAAATACGCGACGGGTACAGTAGCACCCGTCGCACCTTCCCACTCCGCCGGCTCGATTACGAGCCGGCATCCTCGTGGGAAGGGAGTTTTTCCCTGGGCTGGCGGGCGGTCTTTTGGAGACCGCCCGCCAGCCCAGGGAAAAACTCATAATACCCTCCGCGGTCTTCTGACCGCGGAGCGGTATTATGGAGGGCGGCATCCTGGCGGGCGGCCTCCGCCGCCCGCCAGGGTCATAATGAGGCCCTATGTGTCTGTGTAGGAACATGGAGAATCTTCTCTGTACAGGTCTATGTTGTCCTTGAGGTATGAACTCAAACAAAGGGAAACAAATGAAAGACTCTTGATTTCATTTTCGTTTCATGTGTGCTAGTTGAACATTGTGAAGTAGGTGACACACAAGTGACATTTCTCTAGAAATTGATAGGAAAATGGCATGATCAATTAATAATTTTGTTCTCTCAGCATGCAAAAATGTAAATCTTACATAGTTCTGATGGACGTATTTAACGTTTTGGATAAGGGAATCTGTTCACTTATTTGGCCATTCATGGTAATTGATGAAGGTGCAGAAGCTAGCCTGCTTGCATAGGGTAATGTGGCTACCTGGTTTCACAGTGGCTTAGAAGACAAGGTATCTTTGAAAAAATGTCACTATGTGCTCAACCTTCCTCTCTAGTTGGCAGACACACACTGAAATTGGCAATGATGCAGAAGTTGTCGGAATCTGACGTTTTTAAACCTGCAAGCAGAATAGGAAACTTTATCAATGCTGTGTTCTTGGAGCATATGCTAAACCCTGACCTCAGACTGATAGCCACCCCTAATCTGACTACTGAATAATGAGAGTAGGGCCCAGACTGTGAAAGGTTTCTTTCATTTTGTAATTCTAAACCAATGCTAAATTTTTTGGAGAATTCACAAACAAACACAATTTGGTATTTGCGTTGGTTTGTGCAGCAAAGTAAAGCGGAGCAGGTCAAAATGCTTTTTGTCTCTAAACCATATTCTGAAACATCAGAAATAAGGGTTTAGAACCATCGAAAAGCAGGCATTAAATAGAGAAATGTTTTTGTTTCTCTCTGCTTTTCTGACTTAGTATGTGTGCTGCACTGTACAGCACACACACAAAGTAGGAAAGACATTTCCACTTGTCTAGGCTTAGTATTTTGCACAGGAAGCAGACCCGTCCTATACAAAAACATATATATATATATATATTTATATATATATATATATACACACACACACACCCTAGCACTATGGTGCTAAGGTGTATGTGAAATCAGCACCAGCACCAGGGGGAGGGGAGTAGAATGCAATTTCTATGTGAATATGGTCCTCTGCTGCATTTTTGGCTGCTGCACTGCGCTGCATGACACCTTTCAGAATCTGGGCCTAGTTATGTGGCATTTACTTGATATTGCTGTCAACGGAGGTTTGTTAAAAAAGATCATTGCTGGAGAAAACAACATTTTTGCTTAACAACAACATTCTCTGATTTTGCCAAAAAGAAGAGTAATTCTGCATTTAGTACTAATTTCCCAGTACACAAATGCCCCTCAAATTCAAAATGACTTTCCTCGAGTCGCAAATGGCCCAAATCGATATTTGCGATCTTGCAAAATCCGAAATGGGATGCAAAAATCCAATTTCCGAAGTGCAAATAGCGATGCGAGCCATTACCGACTCGCAAAATTTGCGACCTGATTTTGCCACCCGCAATTAGGAAGTCGCAATTTGCGAGTCGCAAACCACATGGAAAAGCCAGTCGCAAATTGCGACTAGTCGCAAAAAGCCCATTTTGCACATCCAGATTACCACGGATTCAGAGCAGGTGGTAACCAGAACCAAAGTATAAAAGGAGACCCAGAAGGCATCCGGGTTACTCAAAATGGCTGAACTGTATGTGATAGCATGGGGGAGGAGAGTCCACGCCGCCAAGCAGAGGAGTAGGAGGAGGCAGAGACAGGAGAGGATATACCGAGCCAGGCAGACACTATTCCAACAAACTGAGGAGGAGTTTTATGACAAATATAGACTGAGCAGTGCAGCAATTTTAGAATTAATTGAACTACTTAATCTGCAGCTTGAACGACAGACAATGTGCGGCAGCGCCATCCCTACACATGTTCAAGTGCTATGCTCACCGCACCTCTTGGCCTTGGGTAGCTATCAGGGGGTGATTGCTGTGGCAGGTGGGGTATCCCAAAGTTCACTCTCATGATTCTTCAGATCATTCCTAGATGCCATACTCACACACATGTCCAGATATATATACCTACCCAGGAATGAGGCAGAAATTAACAGCACCAAGTTGGACTTCTACAGAATTGCCAACTTCTCACATGTAATAGGGTGTGTGGACGGGACACATATACAAATCTGCCCTCCTGCACATCTGGAATATGTGTTTCGCAATAAGAAATGTACTCACTCACTAAACATCCAGGTGGTATGTGATGCACATAATGTCATTACTGACATTGTAGCTAAATTTCCAGGGAGTACACATGACTCATACATATTCAGGCACAGTGGGATACACCAACGCCTAGAACATGGGGAGTTTGGAGAAGGATATCTATTAGGTATTGCTGAATACACCCTGAAGCCTTACATACAGGTCACTGTGGAAGCCATTCATGCCCTGCTAACATTGCTTATTTTTGTCAAACAGGTGACAGTACATATGCTCTAAGACCATGGATACTTACCCCGTACCTAACACCTGGCAATGAGAACGAGAGGCGTTATAGCAGTGCCCATCGGCGGACCGGAACTGTCATCGAGAGGACATTTGGCATGTTAAAGGCAAGATTTAGGTGCCTCCACAAAAGTGGAGGTGCACTCCAGTATGCCCCAGAAACAGCATTCAAGATTGTCGCCGCCTGTGCAATCCTACACAACATTGCCACCAGACGTGGGCTACATCTCACCCCTGAAGACACAGATTCAGAGGATGAGGAGCAAGAGCTACCACACCAACAGCCTGGAGAGAGATGCATTGCAAATCAAGGCAGACAGCAACGGAACCACATTGCAACCCAATACTTTGGCAGGTACGTGGCAATTGTCACCACACTCACAGATGTCAGACACACATAGCCCAGTTGTGTAGTGAAACAAACAAAACCTTTTTATTTCTAAACTATATTGGGAAAGAAAAGTGCTGTCTGTCACAGTCTGTAATAGTCCAAATGTGATGAAGACACATTATAAGTCATGTGCTTCATGAACCGTGCTGTATGGTGGCTCACACCCTCCTCCTTGAGCTGCCAGCATGGCTCATCCCTGGTGGGTGTCCTGACCCCTGCTGTGCACTACCACTCCGTAGCACACAGGACTCACTGGCAGACACGCTACTGATTGTAGACCCCTCCTCACTGTCCTGAGGGGTCTCGCCTGTGCCCCTTGCAGCCTGCCTAATTTCCATCAGGTCCACAGCATGGCTGATGCGGCCAAGTCCATGTGCCACATCGCCAGCAAAGTGTCCAAGTTTCACTTGTAGGCTGACTGTCCGTCTAGAGAGGCCGGTTGTATTGGTTGCAAGACGCCCAATGGATGCAGCCAGGCGGTCAAATCGTGCCGCTATGTGGCACTCCCTGCGCCTTGCATGTTGTCTGTCTGCCATGAGTTCTGTCACCAGATGGTGGATGGCCTTTGTGAGGTCCCCAAATGATCATTCATCCTGGTGAACTGGCTGTTCACATCCACCAGCCCATTGGTCATGCTGCTCTGCATCCTGTTGAGGGTTCTTGTTATTGTCCTCAATTGTTTATTTTGCAGGTGCTAACCATGGATGATGGATGCCTCCAAGCCAGCGAACCCTGCATCCCCTACCTCCTCCTGGGGCACCAACTGGACTCTGCACCGGCGTGTACGCATTCGTTGTGCTGCTGGCTCTGATTGCCTCTCTGTGAGGCTGGGCCCTGGGGTTGTGTCAGCTGCCCCCATGTCCTGTGCATGTTCCTCTGTGGACCCTGGTGGTGTCCTGCTGGGCCCAGCAATTTCAGCAGCAGCCTCCTGCAGTGTCTCTCGCCCATGCTCTCCTCCCTGACTGGTGTCAGTGCTGGGGGTGTCTTGTGGGAGACCTGTGGGACATAGGGGATACACTGTCTCTCACATCTGTTTTATGCCTCATAATAAACATTTGCTTATATTCTGACTACTGTACTACATTTCCCATAATGCACTATTCTAGAGGTTGCTAGACTGGAATGGAGCTAGTCTGGTGGTGCCTGCTGCTGTGTACTGGGATAGTGTGTATACTGCATTTGTGGGTGTCACAGCATATCTCAAGGTACTCACTTTTGGATGTCCCTGGCGCTGAACTGTCCACTTCTCCCATGCCAATGACGGCCTCTGGCTCCAGGGTCTTCTCAACCACTGCTTCCATGGCTGTGGGTGGTGGGACGGTGGATGGGCCTCCTCCGGTGCCCCTCATCTCTCTCAGCCGCTCTGCAACCCTCTCCTTTGTCCTAGAGCACAGGTCATACCACCGTTTCCTGATTTCCTCAAGGGTGTGGTGGCTCACCCCTATGGCATTTATTTTTTCCTGGATCTGCTGCCATATCATTTTCTTTAGAGTGTCTGGGACACTCATGGCTGCCTTCCCAAATAGTTGGTCGTGGTGCAGGCAGCATTCCTCTGTCAGCACCTCCAGCTCTTTATCTGAAAATTTGACCTTCCTTCTCCTTCCAGCACTGCCTGTCTCCTCCATTGTAGCAGCCGCTCCTCTCTCCTGAGTGTGGCACAGCAGTTTGGAAAGGGTGTGGTCCTCCCTCCTCCCAGGTGTATTTGATGACTTCCTGGTTCTGTTGTCATCACCAAGAGCCAGGAAGTGGGTTTCCAAACTGCTGTGCAGCATCTGCAGGCAATTTGTGAGTCAGTCGCAATTTGTGACACCCTTCTCGCAATTTGCGACCTCACTAAAAGCGAGGGTCGCAAATTGCGGTGCGACACCGATGTGACTCGCAAATTGGTATCGTAATTATTTCTTGGATTTCATTTTGCGAGTCAGAAATAGCGATTTGCATTGAGTCGCTATTTCCGATTTGCAATTTTTAACCTACCTACATCTGGCCCTAAGTTACTCCTAGATTATAATGGTAAATACAACAGAAGATGAACAGCAAGAATGAGTAGCCACTAACGTTCACTAAATGCACTTTTCATGGAGGATTTTCCTTCAAAATTACTCTCAGTTATTTGAGCAGGTGTAATTATAATATTATCTGTAATTCCATTTCAAAGAGTGATGCAAAATTACTGAAATTACTGTTTACTCTGGCATAATTGAAATTCTGCCCATGTCTTATGTAATTTAAGGTACTGTTACATAATCCCCATGTCCCCCAAAATCCCCATGCCCAACAAAATCCATATTGATGGTCTGATATATTATTTGCAGCAGCTCAGTCTTGAGTTCTATTTAACAATATCCTGTCTACCACATTAATTGTTGAGTCAACAAGTGAAAACAATTGTGTTGCACCTATTCAACTTCCTCGAACAATGATAGAAGTAGTTAAAGATGTGTGGGTGTTGTAGTTAAAGATAGATCCAACAAATCGAGATTAGGTTTAAAAAAAACTGGTGTTAAGCTACCTGGGCAGAATTAGTGCAACAAGCCAAGATTCACCCAACTATCTCAGGCTGACTAATACAACTATGACCACACGACATTCAAATCAACTGCACCATTGAGTCATATTTGATGTCCCTTTTAATGTGATACCTTACATGATGGGGTTAGACAGCGTCAGTCAGAAGATAGATGCATTGGAGTGTTAAACCGTTAATTCTGCAATTACCTTAAAAGGCTACATAACTGTCCTCAGCTAACACCAACACTTTAGGACTTTGCTTCATAGACATATCAATATATCAAAAATATGTATCTATCTTAACAATATACAGCTCCATGCCATAGGACTACATAAGCCTGTCTTATAGGAGACCTACAATAAATAGTTATGGGACTTAAGGGATTTTTGGGCTGATTTAGAACTTGGTGGATGGGTTATTCCATCACATCAGTGAAGGATATAATGTCCGCCAAAATCTAATGGGATTTAGATTTCGGTGGATGGGATATCCGTCACAGTTGTGAGGGAGTAATCCATCCACTGAGTTCTAAATCAATCCCTTTGACATTAATGGTAATGGCAAAGTCAGTTCTGCAGTGCATGCACAGCCTCTTCAGTCTACAATGACAGCTGAAATTCATGTATTCACTTTTTCACACACGGGGCAGTACAACGAATGCTGCAGATCCTGTGTGGACAGCTAGCCTTACATGCCCTTGGTACCTGGGTACCATGTACTAGGGACTTATAAGCAAGTCAGAATATACCAGTTTTGGGTATCCAAGTACATACATCATTCGCAAAGAGGAAAAAACACTGTCACTGAGGTCTGGACAGCAGGCCTCAGTGGACTCTCAGAGTCAAAACCTATCAGATAATAATCCAAAAATAGATAACAAATTTGGGAAAACCTGCAAAATGCCTGTTTTCTTACACATAGTATTACCAACAATGACAAATCTATTTAGGGTGATATTTGAAAACGGCAATGTGCTACCAATGAACTGGCTACTCTTACCTTAATTCTTAAGCCAGGGAGGAACCCCGCGTACTGTGAATCATACAGACCTAGACCACTACTAAATGGCAATTATAAAATCTTTGCTTAGGTGCTAGCTGGGTGGCTGAATAAGGTAATAGGAACCATGTTCCATGTGGATTATAGGGGCTTTTAGAGGGGCAGATTATTCCATGAACTAACATGTGCACTTAATGACTCAAAGGACCTGGCCTCCAAATTTAGGGTTCGACTAGCAATACAAATAGTCGCATCTAAAGCCTTTGATAAGATAAATTGGAAATACTAGCAAATAGGTACATTTGGGTGAGACCGTCTGCAGAGCACTACATCTGATATCTCAAGCTTCCAGTTCCAGAATACTGGTAAACAGAAATTTGACCTTGCCTTTTCAAATAACTAGAGGTACAAGACAAGGAGGTCCACTCCCTCCACTCCTTTTCAATTTATATGTTGAGTCCTCTGCATGTAAGATTAGGCAGGAGTCTGAAATTGTGCCTTTTACCTGTAATGAATGAGCCAAAAAATTCTCACTATGTACGGATGACCTCATGATCTACACTTCCGACCTGGAGGCTGCTCTTCCAACAATTGAGCAGCTAACAACATAGTTTTGAAAACTATCAGGATACTGAGAAAACGGAGAAAATGGTCTGCAATTTGTCAATGAGTGATATTCAGAGTGTAAAGGAAATTAAATATTTAGGTCTAAAAATTACACTATACCCCAGTAAGATCTCTGATGTAAATTTCACTAAAGCCACTACATTTTAAGAAGGAGTGCTTAGAGAAGCTACGGGGTATCATTAGCAGCTTTATATGGGCCAAGAAGGGAACAAGGATTTCCTAGAAAAAGCTTTGTTGAAAGCATGATTAGTGGAACTTGACCCCACCGTACATACGATTCCAGGCATGGGCGTTCTAATTAAAAAATTGTAGAATGCTTCTCAGTGTCTGAGATTAACATACTTCTGAGAGTTACGTTAAATGATGTTAGGGGAGAGGGAACCCACTTCCTTTACTCGTTTGGTAACATTAAATACTTCAAGAAGGTAAGGCTAAAGTTGTTGTAATCAGTGGCAATCTTGTGGGCACAACTCAAAAGGACCACAAGACTGGTATCCTACAGTAGTGCAGCACCTGGATGTGGATTCCTCAGGTACACCATAAAGGGAAGGAGACATGCTGGCCCTTCCTATGCAGAATGCAAGCATACAGTACTGGGTTCAACTTGTGTATGAGGTGATACCCCTTACATGGAAAGAACTCAAAGAGATAACAGACTGGGAGCTATCAAGGTTTAAATAACTCTAAGTAATAAGCTGGCTCCACAATATGAACAACTTGGTTGGGCGCTCCAATAAACTGGAAGAGCTGTTGAAACAGCAAATGCTGAGAAAAAAGTTTATGTATGGTATTGGTCATTGGTGGAGGCAGTAGATGGGGACATTTGACTGCCTGAAGACATATGTGGAAAAAACATGCCAAGGACACAGTTAAACAACCTATGCCTAGTATCAATGTGCACAAACTCTGGCATGGTGAAGTCCCCTTTCTTTAAGAGAAACCATCTCTTTTTCCTCCACAGAGCATACTGGACACCGTATAGAATATCAAAGATGGGAAGAGGGGGCCTAACAAAATGCCTGAAAAGTGATCTGGAGAAAGCAAACAATCTACACATGTTTAGGGAATGTCCAAAGATACAGCTGGCTGGGAAAAACGTGGGTGTTATAAATGGGGTCTCTAGTTGGTGAGACCTTTGTCTAAATAGGGACCACAATTCTAGTCAGGGTAAGTCACACACAATCCAAATTATCTTGTACACACCCTCAGGTAGCTTGGTACTGAGCAGTCAGGCTTAACTTAGAAAGCAACATGTAAAGTATCTGTGTTATAAATCATACAGTAAGACAGTGAAAACACCACAAAAATACACCACACAGATTTGGAAAAACATATATTATCTTGTTAAATTAAAACGATAAAGATTCAATAAGCACAAGTTGTGTAGTGAATCCTAGTTCGTTTTAATGGGATAACAGGAGTTAGCTTAGCCTCTGGCTTGCAGACTCATGCCCCCGTCACCTAGTGACTTTTAACATACTTAGCTTGCTCTGTCTTAGCCCATTTAATTATTTATTTCTTCTATGATGGCTGCCTTGTTTATAGTTAGGCCACTTGTTATGGGTAACATTATCAGTGTCACCACGCCAAGGCGTCAAGATCAAGCACCAAAGACAAACAAACAGTAGGTGTTCACACTTAGGGATTTTCCTCTCTATACTTTCGAGGGATTGTTGATATTAATTGCCGTCCCAAGCATGTCTGTTATCTATTGTTTAGGAACACACCTACGTCAGTGGACCTTGTAGATCTGTATAAATACATCACACTTTAGACAGATAATCAGAGGGATTCCAACCAGAGGGCATCGCTACCATCGCTGATACCGATGCTGCAGTCGTCTTGACGCTGACCCAGTCTTCGTGTCCCTGCGAAGTCTGAGATAGATACCTCATTCCAAGGTAAGGAGGGTTGGGGGCTCCTCTCATGGAGATGGCATTAGCAGATTAGGTTTAACAAACCCAGCTCTCCTTTAGGTAGGAGGTTAGGCCTTTCACATTAGGGTATTAGGGCATGTTACATCTCGTATGTCTTTTCAACGTATTGCAAGATGGTGGGGGTCTTTGTAATAATGACTCTCGTCTTCACAATTCTCTTTCTTGCATTATTCATTATCCTAATCATTGCAGCCCATGCAACTTATCGCAAATTGCAGTTATGTTAAATAAAAACTATTGAAACAATACTGCATCTTTGCATTGCCTGTGTTTGTATGAGACATGATATATCTGTGAGAAAGGGGTAATCTCCGTTTAACCACGACACTCCCTGAGATGTCTTATTCTCGAGTCCATGCGTAACGGCTGCCATAAATCACCTTTTACTATTGTGTTTCTGGTGAGGTGCTGCTAGTGAGCCGGTAAGGTTGGGATAACAGTTGCGACTTGTTGTAGGAAAGGCGTAGTCATCTACAAACAAAAGTAGGGTCATCCTTAAACCAGCAGTCTTGCTCAGAGCAAGAGTCCAAACTACGACAGTCGAGATATCACTTTTGCAAGGTTAGAAATAGTCTTAAATCTTAAAAATGAACAGTTGTCTCTTGGTTTTACAAAGTACCTGGCTTGCATAAAAAATTACATGCACAGAGACCACAGAGGAGGAGATGCGTGGAAAAATAGGGTGTGCATTGGAATTTCCAGCATGGCACAGACATTACATCATTTCTTTCCATGGTGCAGGGGCTTTGCATCAATTTCTGGTGCGCAGTCTTGGTTCCTCACTCAGGGATGATACATGGAAATCCTTGGTGTGTGGGACGAAGTCACAGGCATAGCGTTGATTCGGTAGATGATGCGTTGGATTTTCTGTCGCACGGCAGGCGCTGTGTCGATTCTTCTCTTGGGAATTCAGGCTGCATCATTCTGGTTCAGCTGTGCATTGATCTGGTAGGTTGTGAGTCACATTTCCAGCCGCAAGGCAGGCTCTGCATCAATTCCTCACTCTTGAAGTTGGGCTGCATCGTTCCAGTTTGGCTGGGCGGTGATTTTCTCATCGCAAGGCAGGCTGTGCATCATTTCCGGCAGGCTGTTTGACGATTTTTGGCCTGAAAGTTCCTTTAAGAGATGAAGGCCCTCTTTACAACCCCGGCGGATGTGGTAAAGCAGCTGTAATACCACCAACAGGCCGGTGGAAAAAAAATGGAATCATGACCATGGCGGAAACCACCAACATAGACAGCCACTTTAACACTCCGACCGCCACAGCGGTAGGAATAAACACTGCAGCAGTAACCGCCAACAGACAGGTGAATGACAAAGTACCACCCACCGTATAACAACAGGCTTATCCGTCACCTTTTCCGGGGTGGAACCAATGCTATCAAAAGCACGGCAGAAACAGTACACAGAAGGGAAACCAATCACCTATCTACACCCAACGAGGAACCAGGACAGCATGGAGCCCGAACTACACGTCCTGCCCATGCTAGTCTTCCTCCTGCTCTGTCAGGAGCAGGACAGACGCCGTCGATGACCACGGTGAGTACTGCACCTACAACACAGGTGATGGGGGAGGAAAAAAGAGATTGACACACACACGGAACACGCAATACCCCCACCCTCACCCAAAACAGCATACACATAAATACATGCAGCAACATTACATATACGCCCCCCCACCCCCTGGAAGAACGCAAGGACAATATTAAATGATTGTAACGATTGTAATCATGAAAACTCAGATAGTGAAAGTTCAAAAATCAGTGTATACAAATATGTACACCAACTACACAAGTCCGGATAGTGTACCAATCATTGTCCGTGGACCAGTGGTCCCAAAATGCATGGGCGAAGCCCACACAAGTTACCTGACTTTAAACGAGAGAACACTGCAGGGGCATCAGATCGAAAATAAACAGGTACCTCAGGGGGAAGGGAAGGGGCGGCACCTCAGCCGGATAAACGCACAATGCCACTGCTGCACAAGGGGGCTCCATGCCCATTGCTGTATCCTGGGGAGTGCAAAGCCACAGTCTCTCAAGTCTTTCCAGTGGGTGATTTGCCCACTGCTTTATCCTGCGGTGTGCAAAGCCAAAGTCTCTCAAGTCTTTTCAGTGGGTGGTTTGCCCACTGCTTTATCCTGGGCAGTGGAAAGCCACAGGGGGTCATTCTGACCTCGGCAGTAAAGTGCCCTTACCGCCGGTCATAAGACCGCCATAACACCGCCGCGGCCGCGGTCAACCGCCACGGTCATTCTGACCCACAACGGCCAAACCTCCAAAAATCCGTCCTCCACTGCAGCCCGCCACATCTGCGGGCAGCGATAAACTGGAGATGACCAAACCTCCACCGTCACGCCAACAGAAATACGCCCATGCCATTACGACCCACGAATCCACACAGCAGTCATTCAAACGCGGTATTCCATTGGCGCTACACACCGCCGCGGTCAGAATACACACACATCACCAAAACACAGCCACATTGGACAATTTGAAATACACACACCTGATACACATACACACACCACTCCCACACAATCAACCAACTATAAAACACACACCCACATCACCCACAAACCCCTGCGACCATAATTACTGAGAGAAGGAGAGAGAGACACAGCAGACAATCCATAGCAAGACACACTGAGGCACACTACACCATCACACACACCACATAGTAGCACAAAACACCACTCACCAACATACTCCTCATCACAAACACCACCCCACACCTCACCCACACCACCCCATGGCACCCCAAAGGCAACCACGCTTTTCGGACCAAGAACTCCGGGTCATAGTGGAGGAAATCCTAAGAGTGGAACCCCAGCTCTTCGGCTCGCAGGTGCAGCACACCAGTATAGCCAGGAAGGCGGAGCTATGGCAGCGGATCGTGGACAGGGTCAACGCGGTGGGACAGCATCCCAGGAATAGGGAGGACATCCGCAAAAGATGGAACGACCTACGGGGGAAGGTCCGATCGATGGTCTCCAGGCACAACATCGCGGTCCAGAAGACTGGCGGCGGACCCCCACCCACCCCTCCCGAATTTACATCGTGGGAGCAAGAGGTCTTGAACATCCTGCATCTTCAGGGCCTCGCTGGAGTAGCCGGAGGAATGGACTCTGGTAAGTCCCATCTCAACTACTATATCCCCCCACCCCACCAGCATGCCAACCCACACCCCCACCCTCACCCCCAACCCCCCAGCACACATCCTCCCTGACAATGTCTCACCAGCACAACCCACCCATCCCAACACCAACTCCTGCATGCCAACACAAATCATGGGCACCCATCACCTAAGCATGACCACTGCACTAACCCCCCCCCCACTAACTACCCTCACAACACCTCCCTCAAGGGAATGCCTGCACTGGGGGACAAGGGCACCCATAACACGCACGCTATTGCACACACAGAAACAATAACCAAACTCTCTTACCCCATGCAGGACCCGAACGACAACACACCAGCCAGGAGGGTCCAGAAGTGTCCATCCCACCACCGGAACAGGCCCACACTGAGGATAGCAGCTCTGTCGACAGTGAACCTGATGACCAGCCCGGACCATCGGGGACCTCTGGGCAGTCGGTTCCCCTCAGGCAGCCACAGGCCACACCAGACCCGACCCCCTCTGCCAACACCAGCACAGCTCCCACCCAGCGGGCCCATGCCTCTGTCTCTAGGACAGCTCAATCAGCGGTGTGTCTGCCACTACAGGGCACCCAGGCTAACCCAACACCCCAACAACAACAGGGACCTGGGGGCAGTGGTAGCGGGCACACCGTCCAGGGGACAGAGGCCGGGGGAAACCGGGCAGCTCGGAGGGCTGCTGTGCGACAGGGGGGGGAGGAGAGGCCCAGGGAACCCACTCTCCAAGAGGCCCTCACCACCATCATGGGGACCTACCACCACTCCCAAGAGACGATGGCGACGGTACTGGCCAGGTTCACGGAGATCCAGGCACAGCAGGAGGAACGCTACATGGGGTTCAGGGAGGAGCTGAGAATCATCGGGACCGCAATGGGGACCATCGTCCTGGCCCTCAACAGGATAGAAGACGCGTTGCGGGACCATGTGGCACCACACAGGGCCCCTGTCACTAGCCCGGACCAGGAACAGCCTACCACCTCCGCCGGCGCTGGTGGACAGGAGGCCCCAACACCACGGCAGGCCACCAGAACCCCACCTCCTGCTGAAGAACAACCACCCCGTAAGAGGAGCCTGAGATCCAAAAAAAAGACAGAGTAAGATGTCAAGACCCCCGCCAGCAGGACATACCCCCTGAACTCTTCCCACTGTCCCACATTGCCACCCTGTCCAACCATGAACTGCCTCTGCTCCATCCTTCCACAGGCAAAAGGACAATGCACCTGTGAGACTGAGAACTGGACTCTGCCATGGACATTACTCCACCCCCACCCATCACCCTTAGAATCACATGTACCAATATCTAGCCCTGTAAATAAATCACATATTACACACAAATCAGTTTGGAGTCATGCTGTATTATTAGCAAATGTATTACATATTACTGTTCAATATCTGTTCTGTCAATTAGTGATGACAACATACCAATGTCAATACGCTGTAGTTCATGGGCAAACCAAGCAGAAGTCAGGCACTGCGTCATACAGCACTGAGAAGGGAAGGGAAAATCAAAAATTACCCAAAAATATCTGGTGGGAACTACAGAAAGTACAGATGCAGGAGGCTAGAAGCAATTGGGAAATGGCGTGGGTGATTCTTACCTGGGTGTTACTGGAAATACTGTTGTATCACTCTGTCCCTATTGTCTGTGTCGTCCTCTGAGTCTTCCTCCTCTTCACTCTACACAGGCTCCACGGCTTCTACAACACCACCATCTGGACCATCCTCCTGCAGGAAAGGCACCTGGCGTCGCAAAGCCAGGTTGTGAAGCATACAGCACGCCACGATGATATGGCACACCTTCTTTGGTGAGTACATTAGGGATCCACCTGTCATATGCAGGCACCTAAACCTGGCCTTCAGGAGGCCAAAGGTTCGCTCAATCACCCTCCTAGTACGCCCATGGGCCTCATTGTAGCGTTCCTCTGCTCTTGTCCGGGGATTCCTCACTGGGGTCAGTAGCCACGGCAGGTTGGGGTAACCAGAGTCACCTATTAGCCACACACGTTGTCTCTGTAGCTGCTCCATCACATAGGGGATGCTGCTATTTCGCATCACATACGCGTCATGCACTGACCCTGGGAACTTGGCATTTACATGGGAGATGTACTGGTCAGCCAAACAGACCACCTGGACATTCATTGAATGATCATTTTTTCTGTTTCGGTACACCTGCTCATAGTCTTTTGGGGGTACCAAAGCCACATGGGTCCCATCAATGGCACCAATGATGTTGGGGATATGTCCAAGGGCATAGAAATCACCCTTCACTGTAGGCAAGTCACCCTCCTCGGGGAAAATGATGTAGCTCCGCATGAGTTTCATCAGGGCAGACAACACTCTGCTCAAAATCTTAGAAAACATAGGCTGAGACATTCCAGATGACATGGCCACTGTGGTCTGGAATGACCCACTGGCCAAAAAATGGAGGACTGACAAAACCTGCACCAGAGGGGGAATCCCTGTGGGTTGGCGGATGGGGGACATCAGGGCTGGCTCCAGCTGGGCACACAGTTCATGGATAGTGGCACGGTGAAGTCTGTATCGAAGTATTATATGGCGTTCTTCCATTGTCGACAGGTCCACCAGCGGTCGGTACACGCAAGGATTCCTCCTTCTCATCGCAAGTCCCAGCGGACGGTGCCTAGGAAGGACAACATTGAGCACAGAGTCAGCCAAACCACAGGTACGTACAGACAGCTTGCACAGTTAAAGAATGGCAATGGGTTGAACGGCGTGTATGTGTGGCAATGCAAGGCCTAGGCCTGTGTGTCGCAGTCAAAATTAAGCCATGTAGGCCCTTGAAATGGCGGCTGCCTGACCTGTGAAGTGGGACAATGGGATGTGAGGTCAATGCGCTGGCGGGGCACACCGTGGCGGTAGGCGGTCGAAGACCGCGGCGCAAAGCCGCATTGGTTAACATTGAAGCCTATGGGTTTCAGGAGCCAATGACGAAGTGCGCCGGCGGTCGCGGTACGCACCGCCGCGGTACGCACCGCCGCGGGCGTGACCGCCATTTTCTATCTGCTTAATCACTCGAGACCTGATCATCCACAGGAGAGGACCTATACTGCAAGTGCTGCTGTGACCTCAGTCTGGAAGATACAATGGCTGCTGCGACTGGGGAAAGGGCCCCTGCCTTCACGTCTGAAGAGTTGGAGAAGCTCATGGATGGGGTCCTCCCCCAGTATGCGCTACTCTACGGTCCTCCAGACCAACAAGTGAGTACACCGGGTGCACATGGAATGGGCTATGCCTGTGTGGATTGGGGTGGATGTAAGTTTGTGGGGTGGGGGGCGAATGAGGAGTGCAACGCCCGACAGATAAGAGCATGTGCCATATGGCAAAGTGGGTGGGGGGGGCCAATTACATCTAACATGCAGGTCATTGATGATTTCCTCCTTTCCACCCTGTACATGTCAAATAGGTCAGCGCCCATCAGAAGATCGAGATTTGGCGTGCCATCGCCAAGGAAGTCCGGAACTTGGGGGTCCACAACAGACGGGGCACCCACTGCCGCAAGAGGTGGGAGGACATCCGCCGCGGAACAAGGAAGACCGCAGAAACACTGCTGGGGATGGCCTCCCAACCTAGGAGGGGTGCCAGTCGCACCATGACCCCCCTGATGTCCCGGATCCTGGCGGTGGCCTACCCTGAATTGGATGGGCGCTTTAAGACATCACAGCAGACACAAGGGGGTGAGTATCAGCACATTCTCCTATCTTTCTGCGCAGTGGAGGCGTCTGGGTGGGGGAGGAGGGCTGTGGGTGACATTAGGCCAGGGCGCTTTCTGTAGTGTAGTCCTCTCCCTTAGGCATGGCCCTGTGCCCCCGGCCCCCACCTCGGTAGGGTGACAAGTACAGCCATTGAAGGTCCAGCATCTCCCATGTGCGCGTTTGACGTCTCTTGGCCTGTTGTCTTAGTCAGTAGTACTGAGTAGTGTACCCCGAATGCGCGGCTTAGTGCATTAGGCACCTGTGTCTGTCCTCTCCGCCAACGGTGTTGACATTGCATGCACTCAACCTGGTCTTCTTTTTTCTCCCCCCACCCTTTCTCTTCATCTTCTTGTGCATGTGTGCATTAGCATCATCAGGCGGAGGAGATTTGGCATCGGAGCACGAGGGAGCTGCAGGACACAAGGCCCAGGTGGGCCCAGGAACAGACACCGAGGGCACCAGTGATCCAGAGGGCGAGGGGAGCACCACGACGGGGACCGCTGGTGAGAGCAGCAAAAGCGACACGTCCTCGGATGGGAGCTCCCTAGGGGTGGCGGCAACATCCGTGCCCCCCGCCTCTACAGGTACAGCCGCTACCCAGCGCACCAGCCCCGCCCTCCCAGCAGCCCCTCAGTCTTCGCTCCGTGCCGGTTCACCCAGGAAGGCGCGCGTCTCCTTCGCCCCAGGCACCTCAGCCCCTGCCCCTGTTGCCCCTGCTGCCCTCAGTGCGGAGCTCATTGACCTGGTAAGGATGCTCATTGTTGGGCAGACGACCCTTTTGAATGCCATCCAGGGTGTGCAAAGGGAGGTGCAACAGAGCAATGCGTACCTGGAGGGCATTCATTCGGGTCAGGCTGCCCATCAACGAGCGTTCACTGCTCTGGCCTCAGCACTGACGGCAGCCATTGTCCCTGTTTCCAGCCTCCCTCTTCTTACTGCCTCCAGCCTTTCTCTGTCTCCCGTTCCTCAGCCTATCCCATCCACACCATCAGACCAGCCTGCACACACCTCAACACCCAAGAGCAGCTCATCCAAACACAAGCACCACAGATCCCACAAACACTCACCCAAGCAACACCCAGATGCAGACATGCCAACAGCCACTGCCACCGCTGTGTCCCCCTCCTCCTCGTCTCCCTCCTCCCCCCCTGTGACGTCTACACTCACACCTGCATGCACCCCAACATCAGCCAGTGCTTCCATCACCACCTCACCCTCCAGGACAGTCCACACTCGTGCAGTCACCACCCCCACTGCCATTTACACGTCCCCTGTGTCCTCTCCCACTGTGTCTGTCACCCCCTCTTCCAAGACACACAAACGCAGGCAGACACCCACCCAACAGCCATCCACCTCACGACAGCCTACAGCACCAGCACCTTCACCCAATGACAGCACACCTGACTCTCCTACAACCACCTCCTCTACCTCCACTTCCATCTCCACTTCTCCTACCCTTTACCTTGGCCCTAAAAAACTTTTCCTGGCTAACCTTAACCTCTATCCCCCCGATGAGCTCCCCATCCATCTTCAAAGAGTCCCAAGAGCACCGCAGCCACCACCAGCCCAGCTTCGGGTGTCACTGTTGTGCCTGGGTTCTGGAGCCCACCCTTTGCCAGCAGTGACACATCGATCAGCAGCAAGGACACGTCCAGCCCCCCCCCCGGCAAGAGGACCCGCAAAAACAAGGGCCGCCGTGCGAGGACCGACAGGGCTGCCCCCAAGGAGCAATGTGCGGCCACTTCACCACCCACACCATGTAGGGGAGGCAAGGGCCCGAGAGCCCCATCAAAGGAGCAGAAGGGCAGCAGGAGCGCGGAGAAGGTGGACCCCACATGCCACATCCCAGCTGGGAAGGAGGACACTAAGGAGGCCAGGAGTCCGTCCCCGAAGGGTCCAGAAACGTCACGGTCCGAGGGCGACTGAGCAGGGGGTCCAGGCCAGGTCTGGCTCCCTTGACCTGCTGGATGAGCACCGCTGAACAGGGCCCGCGGTGCAGAAGAGCACCGCTGAACAGGGCCCCGCCGAGGAGGAGAGCACCGCTGAACAGGGCCCGCGGTGCAGAAGAGCACCGCTGAACAGGGCCCGCCGTGGAGATAGGCACCGCTGAACAGGGCCACGCCGTGGAGAAGAGCACCGCTGAACAGGGCCCGCCGTGGAGATAGGCACCGCTGAACAGGGCCCCGCCGTGGGAAAGAGCACCGCTGAACAGGGCCCGCGGTGCAGAAGAGCACCGCTGAACAGGGCCCCGCCGTGGAGAAGAGCACCGCTGAACAGGGCCCGCGGTGCAGAAGAGCTCCTCTTAAGCACCGCTCCGCTGGGCCCTTCCTCTCAAGCACCGCTCCGCTGGGCACCGCCGTCTCAAGCACCGCTCCGCTGGGCCCTTCCTCTCAAGCACCGCTCCGCTGGGCACCGGCGTCTCAAGCACCGCTCCGCTGGGCCCTTCCTCTCAAGCACCGCTCCGCTGGGCCCTTCCTCTCAAGCACCGCTCCGCTGGGCACCGCCGTCTCAAGCACCGCTCCGCTGGGCCCTTCCTCTCAAGCACCGCTCCGCTGGGCACCGGCGTCTCAAGCACCGCTCCGCTGGGCCCTTCCTCTCAAGCACCGCTCCGCTGGGCCCTTCCTCTCAAGCACCGCTCCGCTGGGCCCTTCCTCTCAAGCACCGCTCCGCTGGGCACCGCCGTCTCAAGCACCGCTCCGCTGGGCCCTTCCTCTCAAGCACCGCTCCGCTGGGCACCGGCATCTCAAGCACCGCTCCGCTGGGCCCTTCCTCTCAAGCACCGCTCCGCTGGGCACCGGCGTCTCAAGCACCGCTCCGCTGGGCCCTTCCTCTGAAGCACCGCTCCGCTGGGCCACAGGGTCCAGACGTCCTTGGCGATGGCATGCCAAATACCCTTCTTCTGGTGGGCGCTGACCTAGAGGAAAGATACAGGAGGAAAGGAAATTACTCACCCGTCTGGACCTTCATACTCATTGCCCAGTAGTTCCCACCCATGTCCTGACGCACATACACTCACCATCCTCACATGCAGGCCTCAGTCCCCCCCATGTATCTTCCATCCACACCACTCAAAACAGGCATTGGCCATGCAGCATGCTCACAGTGTACTCACCTGTTTGTCTGGAGCACCGTACAGTTGCGTGTACTGGGGAGGACCCCATCCACCAGTTTCTCCAACTCCTCCGAAGTGAAGGCAGGGGCCCTTTTCCCAGACACTGTAGCCATTGTCGCTTCCAGACAAAGGTCACAGTAACACTTGCAATGTAGGTCCTCTACTGTTGAAGGTTAGGTATCAAGTGAGTGAACAGATAGAAAATGGTGGTCACGTCCGCGGCGGTGCATACCGTCACCGCCCGCGTACATCGTCATTGGCTCCTGGGACCCATAGGGCCCAATGTTAACCAATCCTGAATTGCGCCGCGGTCTTCGACCGCCCACAACAATTGTGTACAATGCCAGCGCAGTTACCTCATTTCCCCTTGTCCCACCTTATAGGTCAGGCAGTTGCCATTTCAGGGGACCACATGGGATGGATAAAAACTGCGTCACACCTATCTAGGCTGGGAATACAGACAGATACCTGCACATTGCGATTTACCAATGTTTCAGCAAATAACACATTGTGATACCTCAGTGTTAGATTACCCTCTGCTCGCTGTTCTCCTCCATAGGACACGTCTGATGAGGCAGGTGATGAGATGGCAGCATCCTCCGGTGTACAGACCCCTGGTGGACCTGTCGACAATGGAAGAGAGACACATCATAATCACATACAGACTTGATCGTGCAACAATCATGGAACAGTGTGCCCAGTTGGAGCCAGACCTGATTTCAGCTATCCACCATCCCACAGGAAACCCACCCTCTAGTGCAGGTTCTGTCTGTACTACATTTCCTGGCCAGTGGGTCTTTTCAAACAACAGTGGCCATGGCATCAGGGATGTCCCAGCCAATGTTCTCTAATGTGTTGTCCAGAGTGTTATCTGCCCTGCTGAAACACATGCGCAGCTACATCGTTTTCCCTTAGGTGGAGGATTTGCCCACAGTGAAAGGTGATGTCTATGTCCTAGGACATATCCCCAACATCATTGGTGCCACTGATGGTACACATGTGGCATTTGAACCCCCCTGCAGGAATGAACAGGTGTACAGAAACCGGAAAAGCTACCATTCGATGAATGTGCAGATGGTGTGTTTGGCAGACCAGTATATCTCCCATGTGAATGCCAAGTATCATGGATCAGTGCATGACGCTTACATTTTGAGGAATAACAGCATCCCTTATGTGATGGGGCAACTACAGAGTCACTGTGTGTGGCTAATAGGTGAGGCCAAGGTCCCAACACAGTTGACATAGGTGTCTGGGTATGGGGCTGTCCCTAAGGGTTAGTGTGTGTCTAACAGTTGTCCCTTGGCATTTGCAGGTGACTCTGGTTACCCCAGCCTGGCATGGCTACTGACCCCAGTGAGGAATCCCAGGACAAGGGCAGAGGAACGCTACAATGAGGCACATGGGCGAACTAGGACGCACCTTCGGCCTCCTGAAGGCCAGATTCCGGTGCCTCCATCTGACAGGTGGCTCCCTATACTACTCACTGACGAACGTGTGCCAGATAATCGTGGCCTGCTGTATGCTGCACAACCTGGCTTTGAGACGCCAGGTGCCTTTTCTGGAAAAGGATGGGCCAGATGATGGTCTTGTGGCAGCTGTGGAGCCAGTGGACAGTGAAGAAGAGGAGGCAAAAGAAGAACATGTCGACAACCGAAACAACATCATCATGCAATACTTCCAGTGAGACACAGGTAAGAAGATGTAACTCCTTCCCACATCTCATACTATTGTTGGAGCTAGCATAAGTCTGTCATTTTCACTCAGTGTATGGACCCTGACTTGTTACTTTGCCTCTCCATTTGACAGATATGGGTCCAACTTTGTGCCATCTGCTATGTTTACTGCTGGCCTACAGCTGTGTTACATTGGTATGTGAACAAGTACACTGACATTGCTATATTCCAGAGAGTTTGCAATTAAACATTTGTGACAGCAGAGACTGACTCCAGATTGTTTTGGGATTCAATTGTGTTTATTTCTGTGCAAATAAGTGGAGGGGGTTGTAAAATGGGATGGGGTGATGGTGGAGGAATGTCCATGGCAGAGTCCAGTCTATTTGTTTCACAGGTGCTTTGTCCAATGGGGCATAGGAAGTGGAGCAATGGCAGTTTGGACAGGGTGTCAAAGTGGGACAGAGGGTGACATTCAGGGGGGTCTTATTTCCTGGTGGGGGTCTTGGCAATGTTCTCTGTCTTGTTCCTGGATCTCAGGGACCGTTTGCGGGGTGGTTCTCCATCTGCAGGGGGTGAGGTGCTGGTGGCCTGTTGTTCCTGTGGTGGTGCCTCCTGTCCACTAGCGCCGGCAGAGGTGGAGGGCTTTTCATAATCCAGGCTAGTGTCAGGGGCCCGTTGGTGTGCCACTGTGTCCCTCCTGGTGTTGAAAAGGTCTGCCAGCACCCCTGCAGGTGCATGGTGACCAGGGTGGTGTTGATGGACTTCAAGTCCTCCCTGATCCCCAGGTAGTGTTCCTCCTGCAGCTGCTGGGTCTCCTCAAACTTGGCCAGTGCCGTGCTCGTGGTCTCCTGGGAATGGTGTTAAGCTCCCATGATGTTGGAGAGTGACTTGTGGAGAGTGGGTTCCCTGGGCCTGTCCTCCCCCTGTCGCACAGCAGTCCTCCCAGCTTCCCTGTTATCCTGTGCCTCTGTCACCTGAACCGTGTGCCCACTGCCACTGCCCCCAGGTCCCTGATTGTCCTGTGTTAGTGGGGTTGCCTCGGTTACCTGTAGTGGTGGACACACTGCTGATTGACGTGTCCTGGGGACAGAGGGATGGGCCAGCTGGGTGGGTGCTGTGGCGGTGTTTCCTGAGGGGGAGGTTTAGCGGTGGTTTGTGAATGTGTCAGGGGAACTGACTGTCCTGAGGTCCCTGATGGGCCAGGCCGGTCATCTTGATCCAGGCGTGCACAGCTGCTTTCGTCACTGTGGGCCTCTTCTGTTGGGGGACTGGATATGTCTGGGACCCTCCTGTCCGGTGACGTTGGGTAGGGGTCTTGTTGGGGTGTAAATGCATAGTTATTGTATCTGTGTGTGCAATCTTGTGCAATGGGTGAGTTACCCTCTACTCCTGTGCTTGCGTTATTGCTGTGGCCCTTGTGTGATTGGTGATTTTGGGTCATGAGTGAGTCTCTCTACTGGACATGCTTTTGTGATGGGTGTCCATGCATTGGTATTACATGCAGGGCTTGATTTCGGGATGTGTGGGTTGTGTTAGTGGGGTATCTGTGGGTTGTTGGGGTGATGGGTGTAAGGGTGAGGGTGGGAGTATGTGATGGCATGCAGGTTGGGTGGGGGGATAAAGTAGTAAAGATTTGCCTTACCAGAGTCCAGTCCTCCAGCTACTCCTGCGAGGCCCTCAGGATGCATGATCGCCAAGACTTACTCCTCCAATGTTGTTAGTTGTGGGGGAGGAGGTGGGGGTCCACCGCCAGTCCTCTGTACAGCAATCTGGTGTCTGGATACCACGGAACATACCTTCCCCCATAGGTCATTCCACCTCCTCCTGATGTCATCCTGTGTTCTTGGATGCTGTCCCACTGCGTTAACCCTGTCGACAATTCTGCCCCATAGCTCCATCTTCCTTGCAATGGACGTCTGCTGCACCTGTGATCCGAATAGCTGTGGCTCTACCCGGATGATTTCCTCCACCATGACCCTGAGCTCCTCCTCAGAAAACCCCTGGGGAGTCTTTGAGGTGCCATGATGTGGTGTGGATGATTTGTGAGGTGCTGTCTGTTGTGATGTGTGAGGGGATGTGTTGGTGTGTGTTGTTTGAGGTGCGTGGATGTTGTATGAGTGATGGTGTTGTGTGTCTGTGGATGCTGGTGTTGTGTTAGGTAGTCTCTCTCTCGTTGGCCTTCTTTTAGAATTTTGGTTGTAAGGGTTTGTGGGTGATGTGGGTGTGTGTTTTATATTGGATTGGGTGTGTGGGTGTGGTGTGTGTATGTGTATCAGGTGTGTGTATTTTGAATTGTCCAATGTGGTTGTGTTTTGTAAATGTGTGTGTATTTTTAGCGCAGCGGTGTGTACAGCCAATGGAATACCGCGTTAAAAGACTGCTGCATTGATTCGTGGGTCGTGATAGTGTGGGCGTATTCCTGTTGGCGTGACGGTGTAGGTTTTGGTATCACCAGTTTATCACTGACCTTTGGCGAACTTGTGTGGGTGTCTGTACTGTGGCGGATTTGGAGCTGTGAGTCGTAATACCTGTAGCAGAATTCCGCAGCCGCAACGGTATGTTGGCGGTCTTCTGCACCATGGAAAGTGGGATTTACTGCCAGGGTTGTAATGAGGGCCTAAGCCTTTTTGGCCCTGCGACTTCAGAAAATAGGCCCTTGGAAACCATTTCTAAGCAAAGTCAGAAGGCAGTGGGGCAACAGGAGGGCAGTAGTCCTTCTCAGCAAAGCAGTCCAGATGAGTCCTTTGGGCAACCAGGCAGCTCCTCTTGGCAGGTTGCAGGTTGAGGTCCAGAAGTGTCAGAGTTGGTAAGGACAGAGACCCAGTATGTACACTCAAAAATGCCTTTGAAGTGGGGGAGACTTCAAAGAGTGGTTTTGAAGTGCACATGTCCCCTTTCAGTACAGGTCTGTCTGCCAGGGTCCCAGTAGGGGGTTTGGCAGTCCATTGTGTGAGGGCAGGTCACTAAGTACTCTTAAATGCCAAATCAAAGTGGCAGTGAAACTGCACACACAGGCCTTGCAATGCCAGGCCTGAGACATGGTTGAGGGGCTACTTATGTGGGTGGCACAACCAGTGCTGCAGGCCCACTAGTAGCATTTAATTTACAGGTCCTGGGCACATATAGTGCACATTAACAAGGACGTACAACTAAATCAAATATGCCAAATTGGAATGAGCCAATGTGACCATGTTTCAGGGAGAGAGCATATGCACTTTAGCACTGGCATGCAGTGGTAAAGTGTGCAGAATCCTAAAACCAGCAGAAACAGTGTCAGAAAAGTGGAGGGAGGCAGGCAAAAAGTTGGTGGACGACCACCCTAAGGCTATCAGATCTAACAGTGGGTAAGGGAATGAAGGACATTATGGACGATAATGGAAATGTAAGTCTTTGCCTCATTATTAGTGGTATCTTAAAGAGTCCTGGGTGCTTGAACAAGAACAGATAGTTGTTCTATATGGATCTGTAGACACAAAGAGAGATCTGTAGGAAATGGGTTGCCTCTGTAGCCCCATCCAGTTTTGGCTCAAATCTGTGATATATATTTCAAAATTAGACTCTATAGTGTCAACAAGCAAGAAGCATACGTTGTGGGACCCACTGATGAAATGTGTAACAATGAATCAAGTGCGAAACTCTCAGACTCTAGCTCCTCAAATTTGGCTCCTTTTTGAAATGGAAACATGTGTCCAATAATTACACCTATGCAAGGCTACCCTACAACAAGGGTGTTGTTTGATAGAGGGCATGCCCAAGTATATGTTTGCACCTTTTATTAAATTTTTGAATTTGTTTGTAGTTGTAGTCAGTGGCCTGGAGTTGCTATAGGGACCTTTTTTGCTTTCAGCTTTTTGACTTTTATGACAGAAAAAGGTTGTACAGTTAAGTACATGTTCTCCTTGTTTTTCGAAATTTGCACTATTCATTTATTTTTCCCATGCGGCCTAGTCTGCCCATGGGCCATCAAACTAGTACTAGTCATTGGGTACCTGAAATTACTGTTTCTGTGATATATGTTGTTTTAATAAAGCAATGATTTAGGCCAGGTATAGCATTGGATTAACATTTTTAATTTTTATTTTTTTGTATTTGACTTTTTTTCCCTAAAACATGAATTTGTGTGGATTTATAATATTTAATTCCTTAGGAGGATGAGTGTTGTTGGACATTTTTTATAACTGACTTCATTATCATTTTTGGCATCACTGAATTAATGGTACTGCTTTCCTCATTGTTTACCATGCCTCTATTGTCTGTGCAGTGTGTGTCTGTGTATTTGGTTGTCATAGGCCAATATTTTGTCTCTTTTCTCCATGCCATGTAGCCAACAGTCATTTTGTGTAGTCACTGTCCATAAGCCTGCATGTGTTCGTTATTGTCCATGCCTCCTTGCTTGTTGTTGTTTGAACATGTGGCTGGCTGTTATTTTGGGTAGCAGTCAGTGTGCTTTTACCATAGGCCTTTCTTTGTTCTTCGTTGTCCATGCCTCCTTGCTTGTTGTTGTTTGAACATGTGGCTGGCAGCAATTTTGTGTAGCCAACCATTGTGCTTTTGCCATAGGCCTGCATGTGTTCATGTCTCCTTGGTTGTTTCAACATGTGGCAGGCGCCATTTCATATAGCTAGTTAGTGTGTTATTTTCCTGAAGAATGCTATGCCTTTTTGTTTTTGTTCATTTTATAACTTTTTTTTCTCTGTTAGTTTAACGTGCTTGAGGATCATTTTAGAATATACGTACAGCGGTTATATATTATATGCATTTTTTCCATTTTCCCACCTCCTTGTCTCCCAAAATATTTCTCATAGTCCCTAGTAAGACACCAGCAATTGTTTAATTCACATACCAGCATTCAATTGGTTCAGGCTTATTTCTTGTTTCTCTGCACCCCTGCCTATTCTTGGTCTCTTAGATCATTGGAATACATCAGAATTTGCTTTTCAAAAGTTTATTCCACTTTTCTTTGCACCCCCTAATTGTCCTAGGTCTCTTAGGACATAGCCACACAGCAGCATTAATTTTTTAAGAATTTTCCCCTGCAACCCCTGCCTGCCATAGGCACATACCAGTATTAATGTTTTAATGATTATTTCATTTTCACATTCACCCCCTGCCTGCATTAGGCATCTCACCTTTGAAGCGCAACCTTTAAATCTGTATGTCGTTATCCTAATTTAAGTATTGTGTAATGGTTTATATTAGAATGGATACACTATTGTTGCTAGTTTTTTGGCCTCAGCTCACTAACTTATATTGTCTGTATGATTAATTCAAACTGGAAAAATGCCATGTTTCAATTGATGTTTTTCTTGTTTATTTGCTTTTCTTTTAGGTGCACAAGACACATCATCCACACTACTACCAGACAGAATGCTGGCATAAAGTGACACCACACTACACCACATCACTTGAGTCCTGCTCTGCCTGTTTCTGCAGCTAACTGCCAACTGACAGAACTTAAAGATGTCCCCAGAGAAATGTGTTCCTGTCAAGAAAGCAGCCAGTGATGAGGAGAAGAAGAATTAGATTGCCCCCATTAATATGATGCCCTACATCTTTTTCAGGAAACATGGGGCCTCATTATGACCCTGGCGGTAGAGAACCGCCAGGGCCAACGGGGGCGGGAGCACCGCCGACAGGCCGGCGGTGCTCCCTTGGGCATTCTGACCGCAGCGCTTTGGCCGCGGTCAGAACGGGAAAACCGGCGGTCTCCCGCCGGTTTTCCACTGCCCCTAAGAATCCTCCAAGGCGGCGCAGCTCGCTGCGCCGCCGAGGGGATTCTAACAATCCTTACCGCCATCCTGTGAACAGGATGGCGGTAAGGATTGTCATGGGGCCCCTGGGGGCCCCTGCAGTGCCCATGCCAATGGCATGGGCACTGCAGGGGCCCCCGTAAGAGGGCCCTGCTAGTATTTCACTGTCTGCGTAGCAGACAGTGAAATACGCGACGGGTGCAGTAGCACCCGTCGCACCTTCCGCCGATTCCTTCGATTACGAGCCGGCATCCTCGTGGGAAGGGAGTTTTTCCCTGGGCTGGCGGGCGGTCTTTTGGAGACCGCCCGCCAGCCCAGGGAAAAACTCATAATACCCTCTGCGGTCTTCTGACCGCGGAGCGGTATTATGGAGGGCGGCATCCTGGCGGGCCCATGGTGTGCCTGACACACCATCCTCTGGGCAGCAAGCTGGGAGCACCACTCCTGCATCAAGGGCATCATGCCAACATAAGCTCAAGCTTGTGTCTCTCAGCGAGGTAGTCACTGTAAGTTCAAGTGTTAAAATGAGCCCCACACACCACTAATTAGGCATAGGGAAAACACACAGACGGAGCATTGACAACCTCCTGGACAACATGGAACTGTTAATGCTCCAGCTTAGCACATGCCGCAGACATCACTGATGACAACATGTCTCTCTAGTACCACCGCAGCAACCCCAAGCACCACCACAGCAGCCACAAAGGCAGAGCAGGCGGTTGGGGAGGATATTCTGACAGCGCACAACCATCCTTGGGCTTGGGAACAAGATGTGATTAGAACCTGCCATCTGAAGTGGGAGTCCATTGTATGCCTGATGCACCTCATAGTGCCAGACATCACTCCAAGGGTGGAAACTCCCAAAAATATTCGGCCCATGACCTATCTCCTCGCTGTCCTCCATGTGCTGGCCTCAGGATCATTTCAGACAACCGGCGCCTAGTGGCTGGTATCTCCCAGCCATACTTCTTGGCCTTTCTACCAAATGTTCTGGATGCAATTGTCTGCCTCACACCCCATCACATCTGCTTCCCCAAAACCCAGCAACTGCAGCAGGAGACCAAACAATGTTTCTGCTTAATTGCTGGGTTCTCGCATGTGCTGGGTGCAATGGACTGCACCCATGTCCAACTGGTACTACCTGCAGCAATGGAGCGCCGATACAGGAACCACAAGCACACCAATTCCATAAATGTGCAGGCTATTGTGGACCACTGTGGGCTCTTATTGCTAAATACCCCTCCAGAGTACATGATGCCTACATATTCTGGCATTCCACCATCAATGAGCAGTTCCAGGATGGGCATTATGGCAATGACCTACTTATAGGTAAGCCCACCATACCAACCAGTACACAGACACACATGGGCAGGGAAACACAGATGTACAGACAACAACACAAATGACACATGCCATACTACACTGCATTCATTGTACATCACACACACATATGCCCATATGTACATAATACAGCCACAACCTGACTGGGGCACCATATGAAAGACAGGTGGAGCTAAGTCCCCTTTGCGTACAGAAGCTGGGCCCAAACCACTACAAGTGTCCACTGTTTGACAACTAAATATAGATCCCACACACATTGTACCAAACAATGAATAGCTCAACTGTGTGAATGGCATCGGCCATGTCAATGTAAAGAAAGTCACATATAGGCACAGCCCCAAATTTGACATGGTATTCAAGCCTCTGGGGGCACCAATATCAAATACTACCCAAGTGTTGCCATCACTAACTACATATCACCTACGCATACCTTACGTATCTGTAGTGTTCACATTCACCTGTCTGCTGCATTGTGCCACAGAAATAGGAATACAACATCACCAGTCATGAAAGACCATGCGACAGATAAATGAGAAGTGGTGCTGGACATAGTCCAGTGCCACTTCACATGAGCCCCTTAGCACCCCCTAAAATCACCTTGTGTGCACCATATACAAGAAATGGGCCACCATGGTGCAAATACTGTCAAGATAATGGATGCCATATTAGGACTCTGTAGGAGTATTGACAACATACCTGACCTTTCATGGACTGTACATAGGGACTCATACAAAAATATGATGTGCCCTCTCCCAAGCCCTCACTGTGCATGTGTTGAAAGTGTCTGTGATAAATCATGTGTTGGAACCTTGGGAATTCCACTGCACCTATTTTGCTACTACGACAATTGTGTGAATCACTCCCTTGTACACATGAAGGCTGGCACAGTCATCATCTGCCAGAAAGGACCACAAAGTGTTGCACTGCATGCGTAGTGCCATTTAGTAACATGGAGGCCTGAGTTTGGCTTTGTAGGGCTACCATGGTGTCAATACAAATGACGCCATTGTGGTGCAACAAGGTGGTAGGTCCCCCCAACAATAGGACACAGCCTCAAATATGGACAACACAACATGTGGTCACAAACTGTCAGTTTGAATTAATTTGACAATCCCCAGGTCCCTGAGACACAACTGATTATAGTAATGCCTATCAACACAAACCAATGGAACCATACTACAAAACAGGAACACACACAATACCAGAAGCAAGTCGGAGTCACCACTCCACCTAAAGCCAACATCTGCCATGGAACATACAACACCACAATTATACATTACCAACACATGTTCTCATATTCCTTTGCAGCCTACCAAGTTTACAGCATGCAGCCATGGGAGATGACTCCTTTTGGCAACCCGACAACAGTGGAAGAGCATGCATACAATGAAGGGGACATACGGGCATGAAATGTGTTGGAGAGGACATTTGGGCTCCTGAAGTCAAGGAACAGGTGCCTGGCCCTGACAGGAGGAAGCCTGTTTTGTACACTACCCCTGATATGCAAGATGATAATTGTATGTGCAATCTTGCATAACATATGCATATGGACCAATGTTCCCTGGGATGAACTGGTAGATGTCCCCAATGAGGAGGAGGATGACAATTGTGCAGCACAGTTGGAGCGGGAACTACAAAACACTGCTGCTGGAGTTCACAGGAGACAACACATTGTACAGACGTTTACACCTAGACATTGTACAAATATTATTACATTGTAAATATCACTAATAAATCATTTTGCACCAGAATCTCCATAATCGACTCATTCTCCACTACATATACCTTCGGAATGTTGCTGTGATGTAAGAGGGTCTAACGCCTTCATGCCACACATCAGTCACATAACTCACAGCCATGTGACACACAAAGGTCTAGATCCATACACCACAAAAATACATAGTGTTAAGTGGGCATTGTGCTAATTCCTACCTGTTTTCCCACATCAGCCCCAAACCTGGCAAGGTGTATGCAAGGGGGCCTACATACTGTAGGGGCTGTTTTCAAATGGTGCATTAGAAAAATGGGAACTGAACTGTGTTACAACTCATGTGGACAGCTGCTACACCAGCACTGATCATGTGTGACAAGGGGGAGGGGAAGACCATCAGTATCAATGGATCTTCATTGACTGTTCAGGGTTGGGAATCTAAGTCTGAGTCTAAGTCTGTACCCTATTTCAATGGTGTTACATTCCGGCACCACCACTGGGCCCAATCCTGCCAAATGGTGTGCTATACCTCAAATATAGCACACACGTGTTGGCTGAGTAGTGAGCTAAGGGTTGCTAGACAAGTAAAGCAGCAATGGGTGCTGATCCACTATCCATGCATGTGGCCCATAACCAGGATTTAACTATAAAATGGGAGAATGCACCATGAAATCAATGTCTGGGTAGAATGTAGGCAGAGTCTATCCCACTTCCAATGCACATTCTCACATACTTGTCACAAATTTGCTGCCTTGACCCATGCCTGCAGCGAATCCGGACATACATATGAAAACTGACATACGGGTGTATAGTCTAGGTAGGAAAGGGTTTGCAATTGCCTGCAATGGGTGACAGGTGATATGTGCCAGTAAGGTTACCCAATATAATCTGGATGATACCATGGCACACCACATATGAAAACACACCTCTAATTGACACTCACATGCCTGACCAAGAGTAAGTTTCCAACAGTGAAAAAAATTCCCTAAAATGTCTAGGACTCAAAATTGTCACTCAGATGTGGGATGTGCAAGTATGTCTAGCAATGTCCAAACATGTCACAGACCCATCCTAAAATGTATGGCTGAAGAAGGAGACAGATATGTTGCTTGTGGCAAAAAATAATAATACATCGCTGAGATGATTTCCTTCAATAACAAGACACACTCATGATGACAGTGACATAGGTTGTGGAATGCAGAGTTTAGCGCAAACCCATGTACACCAAAGGATGTGGAAAGACAGCTGAGAGGATCCCACAGACACTTCGAGATACAACATGGGGAGGTCTCTTGGAGACTACACAAGTACTGTGGCATGTGAACTTTCATATGTGTGTGGAAGTCTTGTAATCTCGCAAAGCCTAGAAATGTGAGGGAAACTATCATGTAGCCAGTATTAGAAGATGTGTACATCTCCAAATTACACAGGTCACATTTTGCATCCTTTCCATGTATGACTGTAAAATCTTGCAGTAGAAGATGTGTACAAAGTGTAAGCAGCCTAAAAAATGCCAGCAATGTAGGACCTAATCTATTCCAAACAAGATATGCCATAAATGATGGAGAAGGTACACACATAGACCAGTATTGACTGTGCAACACAACAATGTCCCCAGATGATCACCCAACATATGTTCTGAGAGGTTGCCTAAGTCAGTACAAAACCCATTCATGTTTGCTACAACAACAACATTGTACTTGCATACTATTCGGACAGAAGGCAATGACAGGTAACATGATCTATCCCCTGGGTTGTACAAAAATTACAAGTTACACTAGAGATACAGGCCCTAACCAACCTCAAAAGGAAATTCCTAAGAATATATTAAAACATCTGTCAGACCACACCAAATAAGGAGACATGTCCTACACATACAAGCAGCCAGTCGTCTGTACATGATAGGGCAAACCTGACATCAAGTAGCCCAAAAGCAAATGACAATTTCCAGGCCAATTGAACACAAATGTGCATGTGTCAGTCTGCAGAGGACTGTGCATTGCTCTGCTGAAGAGCTACCGTGAGGAGGCTAGATCCCCACCCAACACCTCCTAACCCCAATGCTAAGACTACATTGTCTCTTGACTCAGTCAGCGAACTGATGCATGTGCACTTTGGATTGAGCAGAGTGGAGCATGGTAAACCTGCACCAAAACATGCGACCGTTAGTCTATAAAAGTCACACAGTACAAATTATCGCTGGGCTGCCATCATTGCCTGACTGAAATACTACTACACAGTGGTATGCCATTGTATGTGACAGTCATAGCAAACATGTTGTAGTTGATTGTAAGTATGTCCCAACATATGGAAACATAGGTGGGACTGATATGACTACACAGCCAATTAACAAAGTGGGGACACAATGGAGGCAGTGGATGCTGGTGTGTCTGTATGTGTGTGATGCTTGCGTGAGTGCCTGTGGGATGTGTGGTGCTTATGTTTGCCTGAGCTTCCCTTGTGTGGTGAGGTGTGTGCAGGCTGGTATGATGGTGTGCTTGGGATAGGCAGAGGTACAGGGGATTGGGTCTGGGTGGAGGAAGTTGGAGGGGGGAGGCTAGACACAGGGACAATGGCTGCCATCAGTGCTGAGGCAAGAGTTTGAAGGGTTCGATGAAGGGCAGCCTGACCAGAATGAATGCCCACCAGGAATGCATTTGTGTGTTGCAACTCCCTTTGTACACCCTGGATGGCATTCAAAATGGTAGACTACCCAACAGTGAGGGACCTGAGGAGGTCAATGGCCTCCTCACTGAGGGCAGCAGAGGTGACAGGGGCAGAGGTGCCTGGGGCGAAGGTGATGCCAACCCTCCTGGGTGAGCGGGCACGGGGCGAAGGCTGAGGGGCTGCTGGGAGGGCGGTGCTGGTAGGGGGGGTGGCGGCTGTACCTGTTGAAGTGGGGGCACAGATGTTACTGCCACCACAAGGGAGCTCCCATCGGAGGAGGAGTCCATGTCACTGGTTGCAGATCCTGTGACCGCCGTGGTGCTCCCCTCGCCCTCCGTCCCACTGGTGTATTCAGAGTCCGCAGTGTGGGCCTCCATGCCCATGTGGGATGCAGCTCCCTCGTGCTCCGGTGCCACTGTACCTCCGCCTGATGATGCTAATGCACACAAGAACAGGGAGACCTCAAAAAAAGGGGGGGGAGAAACAGAAGAAAGACAGGTTGAGTGCATGGCTTACCACTGCCGTTGGCGGACAAAACAGACACAGCAGCCCCCTGCACTATGTCGCGCTGTTGGGCTCTACAGTGCAATTCCTGGGAAATGGCCTACAAGGCTATGGACGACATCTGCACACATAGATGACCCTGGGGAATGAATAGCTGTACTTGGCACTCTACAGAGGTGGGGTGGGGGGCCATAGGGCCATGCCTTACGAATGGGCCAAGCCTACGGAACTCGCCCTGGCCTAAGGGAACCCACAGCCCTCCTCCCCCACCCAGACACCTTCACCGCACGCAAAGTCAGCTGAATGATAGTGTACTCACCCCCTTGTGTCTGCTGTGATGCCCTCAAGCGCCCATCCAACTCAGGGTAGGCCACCGCCAGGATCTGGAACATCAGGGGGGTAATGGTTCGACGGGCACCCCTCCCACGTTGGGAGGCCATCCCCAGCTGAGCCTCCGCCGTCTTCTTGCTCCAGCGGTGAATGTCCTCCCATCTCTTCCCGCAGTGGGTGCTCCGTCTGTGGTGGACCCCCAGGGTCCGGACGTCCTTGGCGATGGCACGCCAAATATCCTTCCTCTGGTGGGCGCTGACCTACATGAAATGTACAGAGGAAGAAGAGAAGTCAATACCAACTGCACCGTCAAAGTGATTGGCCCCCATCCCTATCATTGCCATGTGGCACATGCATTCACCGTCTTTCATGCACGCAGAACTCTGCCCCCTTCCTTCTTACAACCAGCCCTCTCCACACAGGCATAGCCCATACAACATGCTCCCTGTGTACTTACCTGTTGGTCTGGAGGACCGTAGAGTAGCGTGTACTGGGGGAGGAACCCGTCGACGAGCTTCTCCAACTCCTCTGCAGTGAAGGCAGGGGCCCTTTCCCCAGATGCAAGAGCCATTGTCTCTTCCAGACCGAGGTCACAGCAGCACTTGCAGTGTAGGTCCTCTCCTGTCGAAGATCCGGTATCGAGTGATTAAACAGTTAGAAAATGGCGCTCACGTCCGCGGCGGTCACGTCCGCGGCAGTCACGTCCGCGGCAGTGCGTACCATCACCGCCGACGTACATCGTCATTGGCTCCTGGGACCCATAGGGTCCAATGTTAACCAATGCAGCATTGCGCCGCGGTCTTCGACCGCCTACCGCGACGGTGTACAATGCCAGCGCAGTTACCTCACATCCAATTGTCCCGCTTTAGAGGTCAGGTAGCCGCCATTTCAGGGGCCCACATGGCCTAATTACCAACTACATCACACATACCTAGGCCTACTCTCAACACACATACAGGCCAGATTTTGTGTATGATTGGTGTTCTGTGCAGACTGTGGGTACATACCTCTGAGTTGTTTGACTCTGTGCTCGCTGTTGTCCTTCATAGGCACCGTCCACTGGGACATGTGAGGAGATGGCGGAATCCTCCGGTGTACCGACCACTGGTGGACCTTTCGACAATGGAGGAAAGATATTTGATCATCACCTACAGGTTTGACCGTGCCACTATCCAGGAACTGTGTACCCAGTTGGAGCCAGATCTGATGTCAGCAATCCGCCATCCCACTGGATTCCCCCCTCAAGTGCAGGTTCTATCAGTGCTCCATTTCCTTGCAAGTGGGTCTTTTCAAACAACTGTGACCATGGCATCAGGGATGTCCCAGCCAATGTTTTCCAACGTGTTGTCCAGAGTGTTGTCTGCCCTGCTGAAACACATGCGGAGCTACATCGTTTTCCCTCAGATGGAAGACTTGCCTACAGTGAAAGGTGACTTCTACGCCCTTGGACATATCCCCAACATCATAGGTGCCATTGATGGGACCCATGCGGCTTTTGTCCACCCCCACAGGAGTGAACAGGTGTACAGGAACCGGAAGAGTTATCATTCCATGAATGTACAGTTGGTATGTTTGGCAGACCAGTACATCTCCCATGTTCCCTGGCTCAGTTCATGACGCCTACATCATGCGGAATAGCAGCATCCCTTATATGATGGGTCAACTACAGAGGCACCGGGTGTGGCTATTAGGGAACTCTGGTTACCCCAACCTGTCATGGCTACTGACCCCAGTGAGGAATCCCAGGACCAGGGCAGAGGAACGCTACAATGAGGCCCACGGGCGGACTAGGAGGGTGATCGAACGCACCTTCGGCCTCCTGAAGGCCAGGTTTAGGTGCCTCCATATGACAGGTGGATCCCTATTCTACTCACCAAAGAAGGTGTGTCAGATCATCGTGGCCTGCTGTATGCTTCATAATTTGGCTTTGCGACGACAGGTGCCTTTTCTGCAGGAGGATGGTCCAGATGGCGGTGTTGTGGCAGCTGTGGAGCCTGTGGACAGTGATGAGGAGGAAGCAGAGGAAGAAGACATTTACAACAGGGACTCAGTCATCCAGCAATATTTCCAGTAAAACACAGGTGAGAATACATTCCTGCCTACTACATGTACTTTTACACTTCTACCTCTATCCTGTCTGTCGATTTCACCCAGTGTATGGTCACTGAGTTGTCACTTTCCCTTACGGTTTCACAGGTGTGGGTTCCAACGTGTGTCATCTGCTTAGATTCCTCATGGACTAGAGCTGTGTGACATAGGTATGTCGACATTACTATTTCCTGGAAATTTTGTCACTGTCATTGCAAATACACTATTCCAAAATCACAGACAGACTCCAGATCTTTTGGTGCTTTGGTTGTGTTTATTTACATACAAAATATTTGAGGGGGAAGTAAAATGGTGAGGGGTGATGGCGGAGGAGTGTCCACGGCAGAGTCCAGTCTATTTGTCTCATAGGTGCTTTGCCCATATGGGCATAGGAAGTAGAGCTGGGGCAGTTCCAATATGGACAGGGTGACAAAGTGGGACAGTGGGTTGACAATCAGGGTGGTCTCATTTCTTGGCGGGGTCTTGGCATCGTGCTCTGTCTGGTTCCTGGATCTCAGGGACCGCTTGCGGGGTGGTTCTCTGTCTGCAGGTGGTGGGGTGCTGGTGTGGTGGTCCTGTGGCGGTGCCTCCTGTCCACTAGCGCCAGCGGAGGTGATGGCCAGTTCATCGTCCATGCTAGTGTCAGGGGCCCCTTGGAGTGCCACAGTGTCCCTCCTGGTGTTGAGTATTTCCTTCAGCACCCCTACGATGGTGCCCAGGGCGGAGCTGACGGTTCTGAGTTCCTCCCTGAACCCCAAATACTGTTCCTCCTGCATGTGCTGGGTCTCCTGAAACTTGGCCAGGACCGTTGCCATCGTCTCCTGGGAGTGGTGGTATGTTCCCATGATGGAGGAGAGGGCCTTGTGGAGAGTGGGTTCCCTTGGCCTGTCCACCCTCTGTCGCACAGCAGCCCTCCCAGTTCCCCTGCGTTCCTGGGCCTCCGTCCCCTGGACTGTGTGCCCACTGCCACTGCCCCCAGGTCCCTGTTGTTGTTGGGGTGGTGGGTTATCCTGGGTTCCCTGTAGTGGTGGACACACAGCTGATTGACATGTCCTTGGGATGGAGGTATGGGCCCGCTGGGTGGGTGCTGTGCTGGTGTTACCGGAGGGTGGAAGGTCTGTGGTGGGCTGTGCCTGTGTGAGGGGAACCGACTGTCCCGAGGCCCACGATGGTCCGGGCCGGTCATCTGGATCCAGTTGGACAGAGGTGCTGTCATCACTGTGGGCCTCTTCTGTGGGTGAGGTGGAGATGTCTGGACCCTCCTGTCTGGTGACATTGGGTAGTGGTCCTGCAGGGGTGTAAAAGCTTAATTATTGCATCTGTGTGTGTCATGGTGGCCAATGGGTGGGTGATCGGTGTACTCCAGTGCTTGCATCCCTATGTGGTGACTTGTGTGATGATGGTTTAGGGGGTTGTATGGGTATGTGCAGTGGGCATGCTTTAGTGATGGGTGTCCATGCTTTGGGGTTGCATGCAGGGATTGGTGTTGGGATGGGTGGTTTGTGATAGTGGGGTATATGTGAGGTGGTGGAGTGATGAGGGTTAAGGTAGGGGTAGGAGTTTGTGATGGCATGCAGGAAGGGTGGGGGATATAGTAGTAAAGATTTGACTTACCAGAGTCCATTTCTCCACCGACTCCTGTGAGGCCCTCAGGATGCAGAATCGCCAAGACCTGCTCCTCCCATGTTGTTAGTTGTGGGGGAGGAGGTGGGGGTCCGCCGCCAGTCCGCTGAACCGCCAGGTGGTGTCTTGAGACCACGGAACGCACCTTCCCCCGTAGGTCGTTCCACCTCTTCCTGATGTCATCCCAATTTCTTGGGTGCTGTCCCACTGCGTTGACCCTGTCGACTATTCTTCGCCATAGCTCCATCTTCCTTGCAATTGAGGTGTGCTGCACCTGTGCTCCAAGTAGCTGTGGCTCTACCCGGACGATTTCCTCCACCATGACCCTGAGCTCCTCCTCCGAGAACCTGGGGTGTCCTTGCCGTGCCATGGGGTGGTGTAGGTGATGTGTGGGGTGGTGTGTGTGGTGATACGTGTGGTGATATTTAGTGGTGTGTGGTGTTTTGTGCATGGAAGTTGTGTGGGTGATGGTGTTGAGTGCCTGTGGATGCTAGTTTGTGGATGGTGGTGTCTCTCTCTGGCCTTCTCTCTGTAATATTGGTCGTGGGGTTTTGTGGGTGATGTGGGTGTGTGTTTTATATTGTAATGGGTGTGTGGGAGTGGTGTGTGTATGTGTATCTGGTGTGTGTATTTCGAATTGTCCAATGTGGTAGTGTTTTGTAGGAGTGTGTGTATTTTGAGCGCGGCAGTGTGTACCGCCAATGGAATACCGCGGTTGAAAGACCGCTGCATGGATTCGTGGGTCGTGATAGCGTGGGCGTATTTCTGTTGGCGTGACGGTAGAGGTTTTGTTTTCGCCAGTTTATCACTGAGCTTTGGTGTGGCAGACTTGTGTGGGTGTCTGAATTTTGTCAGATTTCGAGATGTGGGTCATAATAGCTGTGGCGGAATTCCGCGGCGGTATGTTGGCGGTCTTCTGCACGGCGGTAAGCGGCTTTTACCGCCAATGTTGTAATGACCACCTTAGTCCCATATTTATACCTTTTGATGCAAAACTGCGCTGACGCAGTTTTGCGTCAAAACGTTTAATGCCAACTAATGCCATTTCATTGCGCCACCCGGGCGTCAAATTTATACTTTGACGCACGGCGGCACAAACCACTGTTGTGAGTCATGTTTTTTTTACTCAAACCAATGCACCGCGTCATAAAGAAAAATGACTTTAATGCAGTGCAAATGACTTTTATCCAGTTTACGACATTGCAAACCGGATACATGCCATTTTTGGACGCAATAGCGTTAAAAAGTGGCACAAACACTGCAAAATGTGCAAAGGAGCCCCAAAATGGATTCCAGAGGCTATGAGAGACCCCAGGAATATGCCAACTGACCAGGAACCAGCCAGGAGGACCCACACAAGACCCAGGAGAGGGAAAAGAAGAAAAGGAAGTGTTGGTTCAGTGCAGAGGAGCATGAAATACTGGTGAAATAGGTGACGGAACACTAGCACCAACTATTTGTCACATCCAAATTGCCAATTGTGAGGAGAGAGGCAATTTGGCAACAAATTGTCGATAAGATCAACAGTGTGGCAGAAGTACGGAGAACACTCACGGAGTACAAGAAACGCTGGCATGACTGCAAGCGCAGGACCAAGGAAAAGATGGCAAGGAACAGGAAGGCAGCACTGCAGACTGGAGGTGAGAGTCCAGCACCGCAGGAGGCCGTAGACCACATGGAGGAGATGGTGGCAGCCGTCATCCCTGAGGAGATCGTCACAGGGATTCAAGGACAGGACAGCTCAGAACTACCAGGAAACAACACAGATGCAGGGTAAGTGGCATGGGGAACTAAAATGCCTAATTGTAAACTACAACCGGTCGGGGGGGACATAACTACTACACAATGCATGTCAGCCATGATAATCAGGTAGTGGGGCAGGGCAAAAGGGCATGGCTGTGCTGGGCTAACCTGGGGCATAGCACAACACTACACCAACAACCTTTGCATGGGGGTATGCTGCCATACCAAGGATGTTGGAAAAGCAAAGCCAGTCCATAAGGATAGGGTACAACATAAAACTGGCATGCTGTCACATGACAGCTGGCATTGTCGCATTTTTGAAATATGCCTCAATTTTTGATCTCAGGCCATATCCGCTAGTGGAATTTAACATTGACAGCAGTTGCCACTACCACCTCTGCTGTGTGTGCAGGTCAAGTAGAAAATGGCAGTTACGTGCCCATGGATCAAACACACCCAAATTAGAGGGTTCAGGATTACAACATTATCAATCCCCTGTAATTAATAAAAATGTGCTAATCCTGTGAAATGTTAATGTCCATAGTCGTTACAAACATCAGGCACTGTCATAAACATTATGAGGTACACATCAGTAATGTCATACACATGCTGCACATGTCAGGGTCTACCCTGTGCCTGGGTCACAATAGCTGCAATGCCACCATGCAACATCCCAACTGTCATACTGCTAAGACAACAGCATTGAGGGGGAGGACATATGTTTCCAGCTAGTGAAACTCACCCACACAGTCATAAGAGGAAATGGATCACTCCTAGGACCATCAGTGCAATCCAATGTAGCACACATTGCCCAACATCAGAATTACACACTACCAATGCTGACACCCGTATTGTGCCATGCCAATGCTATACATAGTATATGCTAGGTATCAGCAACATATAGCTGGACATGAAATATCTCAGACTGGGTCAGTTCCAGATTGTTAAGTGTGGTGCAAGTGCCAACAGAACACCCACAGCCAGTGCAAGGCCACACCTTGATAATGGAAGTAGACGGAGGGTTGAATAGGACAAGAAGGTGGCAACATACAATTTGGGAAGAACCTACACCTAGAGGATGTGACACAGACATTTCCCCAAACTGCCCACACAGCATGTGACATGCAGGTGGGGCATAAGCCTGGGAGAATGTCAATATTGATGACAGTAATAATGAACAGGAACCAAGATCACACTGTGCAACTAATAGGAACTCAGGAAATTCACATTACAAATGCCACAACACAGACACACTAATTGCACAATATCTCATTGCAGAGGACGAAAGCTCTCCTGGGGATATGCCTGTCCTGGACTTCCCTGATAACATGGATGATGAGCTGACAAACATCAGCCAGCATACCCTCCAAGATGTCCTTGGAACCCTCCAGACTCCACCTTCAGTCGCAAGGAGGATCACAGAAGTAGCAGCCATCACAGAGGACCCGCCCACCACCCCCATTGTCCAACCCAGCTGAGTACTCTGAAGACACTGGCACCAGCTTTGAGAGGACTGTAGTTAAAGTACAGCGGCAGCTGGCCAAGGAGGTGTGGATGCAAAATATGGCAGCCAGCCTCAAGGGGATGCGTTCATGCATGATGTCATCTGCAGATCAGGCAGTAGCCATGCAAGGGCGAACATCTATCTTGCAAGATCTTCAACAAAGTGTGAAGGAAATCAGCACTGCAGTAAGGGAGTTGCCACAACAGCTCGCACACCAAACCTTTCACTGCGTGCACAAATGCAATATTGACCCCCTCAGGGCCAACCTGGCTGCCTACCACAGTGATGTAGCTGCTATGCTTAAGAACCAGCAGCTCCTCCTTGCTGCAGTAATGCCCTTAATAGCCCCACAGTTGGAAGTTACCGGGATTTCTGACTCCACGTCTTCAAACACTGAAGTGTGTGTTGCCCCTTCAAACCCACCACCACCAAGGGCAGAGGAGACGACACACACATCAGAAGATGAAGACGTGGAACAGATCACCTTCACCCGTAAGAGTGCCTGGTAGCACAAGTCCTTGCCACATGGGCACTGATATCCTATGTCCTGTGCTTTGTAACATGCCAGTCTTGCACCTGCAGCTCACATGCACTGTTCTCCAGCCCACTGTTTACCTTAATACTATGCTCTGTGATTGTCTCTCACTACCTCATTGGCAATTCATGTTCCTCTGCACTGTATGACACTTCAACCCAGCATGTCCAATGACATGACCTTTTGCATTTGTGTAGTATCACAATAGAAGGTGTCACACTAATTGACTCACAATCCTGGACTATGTAAATATAGCACTACAGCACTTTAAAATAAATAGCATACACAACCACTTTGTCTCTGTGTAATGTGACACATCAACCATGTAGGAGATTAGTCATGTTTGCCTCTTGTCAATGGCCATAGAATGTCAATACAACTGCCTTGACAGATTGTGGGCTGACAACTATGCACTGGGATCTGGATTGTACCATCATCTACCCTTCCTGAGGGTTTTTTTCTGAAGTACATAGATAATTTACAGTATAATGCTGTGTTGGTCAGAATAAGTCTGCTTCAAGGGATGTCTAAGCAGAAAATCAATGTGTTAAATTTTTGCCTTCTAGACAATATTTAGGTATGTGACAATTGACTCTAAAATTTCATCATACACACACACACCATACAGCAGTAATGGATGTGTCTGAGTGTACAGACAAATAAGTAACCTGGCAGTACAATGTAAGAAATGATAGGTGTAAGTTATGTATATTGTACTACATAAGATTTTACAATCACTCACCTTATCAGGGTTCACATGAACATCAGGCTGCAGGCAGACGTACCACAGTGTCCCAGAGACAAAATCTGGTCTCAAAGTACAGCAGATTGAAAACATACATCCAAACTTAACAACACATTGGGAACCATAGTAACCTTGAGTGGTGGGTGCAATGGATGGCAGATGCATAGAGAAGTAGCTTTGGTGTAGCTGCCAATGTGACAGCTCATTGGGATTTGGATGCAGGATGTAACACAAATGAAAATACTAAATAGACACTGTTTACCCATGCCAAGGCCCTGATCCCCAAGCATATGACACATACTGTAAAGGAGTACCTAAATATTTTTTTAACTGTAAAAAAGGATAATAAAACTAGGGGACACACCTTAACTAACCTAACCTATCCTCACTACACATTACTCACAACTGGCCCTAACTACCCTAAGCTAAACGTACTTATCACATTTAACGAAACACTCTAAACATCAACCACCCCACCCCCCCTTATATGATGGGACACATGGAGAACAACATATACTAACCTAAACACATATTATCTTATCCTAAAAATGATATATATTTTTTGGTTTTTATATTTTGTTTGTATTCTTTTATAGATATATTTTTTGTATTTTGTTATTTGTTAATACACAAAACCCCCAACATCATCCCCCACCCACCCACCTACAAAAAAAAACATGTACAAATATCATACCCTCCACCCCAACCCACTTATACTAACTAAACTAACAGCCTATTCTAACCTAACACTAAGCCCCATAAACCCACTAAATATAAGTACCAGGAAAGAGGAGGGAGGAGAGGGAATCATGGCTGAGGGTCTCGAAGCCACAAGTTTGCCCTCTGCAGGATCTTTTTTATCACACGCACTCTCCTGTTAATCTGGGACACCTCCTGCTGCAGCCAGTCCATTTTTCCCAACATCCGTTGCATGTCATGTTGCACGTTCCTAAAATCCGGTGCCATGCTTGGAGGGGAGGTGCAGGGGCTGCTGTCAGTGGTCCAGGAGCAGAGGATGTAGAGGGACCTGCAATGGTGGCTGTCATCCTTGGTGCCACTTGGGATGGAGTGGTCGTGCTGGTGGTGGCGGCTGTTGGGGACAGGGATGGGCCCCCTTGGACAAATGCCCTCCAGACCCCTGTGGCTCTCTCATGGTGATAACACCGTGCCATGTGGCGGAACTCAGACTCAGCATCCAGAATGTGGCGGTAACGCATCACCCTCCGCTGGAATTCGCTGATCTGATTGGGATCCATATTGGTTGCTGTTAAAAAAGATGAAGCCAAACATTAGTTACATCATTGTGTGATACAGCTACTGATGATATTCAAAACATTCCTCAAAATTAACATAAAGAGGCCAAATCACAGTATAGATCACAGAGTGTCCCTCAGGAAGTACATGCCAATGCAGCCTACACATATCCTATCTAACAGCACAGCAATACTCAAAAAGATGTGTACCTACTTAAATGATCTAAGCATCATTGTTCTGCCATTAGTCACATAACAAATTCTGCAAGAGCTCCACATGTGACAGGCCAACTAATGACTATCTTCTGGATGACAATCAAGGGCCAGAAGATCTGTGATTTGTAAATGGAATTGCCAGGATGGTATGCAGTTTCTAATCATGAGGGGGTATCCTAGGTTGGAACAAATGAATTGCTAAATAACATGTCTGTTTACTACACTTGGATTCTCACACCTAGGTACACATATTTCATAACCATAAGCCTGTGCCTCGGGGGGGTGGACATGCAACACATACTTTCAAACATCAAGGACATCCAGGAAGCTTTGGACAGCTGTCCATGGCCTTAGTCAGTCCACCACAGGTAAGGAGGGTGTCCAACTTGGATAGACACAAACATTGTATAATCACATCCACATTTATTTTCCTAATTGCGGGCAATTGTCACCATCATTTGATATAATCAATACCTGTCCTGCAACAAGTACATAGATGCAAGCACCCATCTCGGCTTGAGCTGCATGCACACCTATGACTTTCTACTCAAGTGCCACATAAACGTACCACAACATGTGGAGCTAGATGCTGCTAGGAAGTCAAACATACAGTCCTACATGTTCATTAGTTAACAGGGAGGCTCAAGTCTGTGGGTAATACTTCAACATCCCTGCTCTGTGTGATTCAGGGTATGACTTGCTGACTAAATCATGAAAATGGCTAACTCCAAATATTTAATTACAAGAAAAGTAACAACAAATGTCACCCTATTCACATGGTAATTCCTACAGCAGTGCACTACAATCCCAAAGGATGACTGTACGCCACTGATTGTCCAACTCAAATATGGCAACAACAAGTCAAACTCCATTCAACTCACATATCAGATCATGTTCCAGCACATCATACCTTGCTATGTGTCCAACACACAGGAGTCAATCACACAACAGCTGCAAACACAACACAGAACTGAAATATCAACACTTACTGGATATGTCTGGGTCCGCAAATCGAGCCACTTTTCCAATTGTGTAGGTGCAGGTCCATCTGTAACACATGTATTTGTGGATTCATTGTAGACCTACCAGACACAATACCCCAGGAGGAAAGTGAGGGCATGGAAAGCAACTATGAGACAAATGTAGCCATAGGGAACTTCTTAGGTAACACAAAGACAGGAACCAATCAGGCTAACAGGATTCACGCTCTGTCAGGAACTAACATGAACAAGGCAAATGCACAGTGAGCAGCCTCTGACTGGGAAAAGCTGGAACAGCACTGTGGAAAATAAAAACTGAATTTGTGCTGTGGGCTGAAACGTTACACAATAACCCAAGGGCTGTGTTACACAAGTGGTTTATACAGCAATGCACAACAAGGATATACATAAAATGGCAGCTTCTAAGCGGTTCCAGGCAGCAACAATGGCAGTGCCGGATCAAATGGCTGGTCTGCATGGAAGTGCTCACAGGTATGTGCAGCTCCAGTCTCTCATAAGTCCACTAGGTGAGAATGAGTTTCAAAGGGTGAACAGTACCTTTCACATGGGCAATGGACAGGTGATTACAGGTCCTACAGACTACCAGGCAGTGCATTTTGGGACCTGAAGTCCATGCAGACCGATGAACTAGGACTATGGCTTGCCATACTAAAGAGGGAAGCATACTGGAGTCAGAATGTGAGTCTGGGTACAAATAGTCCAGTTACAGGGTCCCCTAGAGAAGGGTGGGGAGAGACTGAATACATGCCTGTGGCAGAAATATAACCTGGGATGGCATGCACAGGGCATGTCTTGTGAGCAATGCTTGTCATACCTGGGGCACTCGTGCTATCCATTTGCAGCTTACATGCATTTCTTGTCACACATAGTCCTTGCAGAAATAGGTGATGTCACACTTACTGCTGTCAAGGGTCTGTTCATACATTCCTGTTACCAATGCAATAGCACATCCACTGCCTCATGTATGAAGCAGTTTTTTAACTTATGATTGATGGTGTCTTAGTTGTGTGCCATATGCTGCGATGAACCATGTTGCCAACATGGATGTGTGCCATAGCTGTGATACTCTGATATTGCCCTTCAAATGTGAAATGGACATGATATATGTCATTTACACTGTGTGTGAAGTTAGGTGTACATTCATACCCATCAAATGTGATGTGGATTTTTCAGTATCCTAATCTGCATTACTGCAATACTCCATGAGGCTAAACTCTGATTGTGATTCCTAGGGATCATGTGATGCATAAATAATTACCCAGACCATTATTTAGTGATGAAACGAGGTGTTTAATGACATGTGGTAAGACAGTGTTAATGGTGACTAGAGTTAAAAGAAGTTTTGTACAATGTGTTGTCTCCAATGCAATCCTGCTGCAGTGTTTGGATGGTCCCCCCATGTTGATGGACAACATGCTCCTCTTCCTCCTCTTCAGGCATTTGTGGGTCTGGTTCATAGAGGGGAGTGTTCCTCCTTACACATATGTTGTGCAGGATGGCACAGGTCAAAATGATCTCACAGACCATTTCCAGTGAATATATGAGGCTGCCTCCAGTGATGTCGAGGCACCTGATGCTGTGCTTGGGTTGGCAAATAGAGTCATGATCCATGGGTGGATCCCATACCCCTGATCAGCTGAAAGAAAAAATTAGTGAACATTTTTTGATGGAGCTTGCACCATGATTATCACTTTGCATGGCAGTTGTTATCTTATGTTGTCTGTGACTCATCTGTGTTTGTGTTATTGTGTGGAATCCTAGGCTTCTAGGATGTACCATTAGCATTGGGTTGTTTCAATATCTAAACTGGCATCAGCGGTATTTTTGTACACTTGCAGTACATTGTGTACTCCCATGCATTATGTCATGTGAGGAAGGTGTCCATGTGTCTTCACTGGGGGTGACATGATACTTCCACACACAGAATCAATTCCACAGTGGTGGTAACACGGTTGCACTACATGGCGTGAACATCCCATCCAATTCAACATATGCAATAGCATGTGAAAAACAACAGTGAGGCCCTTTGATTTGGCTAGGTGACAATGTACAACACATCTAATACATTGGCAGCACTGAAGTGTTGACAATTGACAATGTACAAATATCCCATGTGTGACAAGTTCTATGCAAACCTATTTTTGTGCCTTCACCAAGTTGGCTCATGTTCAAACGTGTACCTACACTACTGAACCTGGTTCAGGTAAGGTGGCTAACTTGGTTGTGGGGGTAAAGGTTTAATTGTCAGAAGGTCCATATGCCTTTACATCTGTTGTGTATATATGTAATTGTCTCAATCCGTATGTGTAACAATGAGCACTTTGCAATAGTGTCACATCAATATGTGTTCTTAGCACAGTCTACTTCCTGATTGGTAGCGGCCAATGTGACCCCAGGGGTGATGTGAGATGTTGGTACAGCCTCAATGATTCCATCTCCCATTCATTAGAGTCATCATCATCATGCTATGTGTCTCATGGTGTTTGACCTGCAGCAAAACACAGTACACACCCCTTACACAGTAGGTATTGCTTGGAACGGTGTGTGATTGAGTGTTATTGATGTGAAGTTGGAGGGTTCATCTTCCAAGCTGTACTGCCAGTTAAGGCCATGTCATTGTCACTGTGTGGTTTTAAATTGGTCCCTTGTGTCTCTGGAGTGGCATCTGTTGTATTTTGCATCTGTCATTTGTCCATAGGTGTGTATCCCATTGGGTCAGGATATCAAACATGACTAGCAGTGTCACAACCTCAGTGTCTTCCTGGCCACGTGTCAATGTAGTGGTGTATGTGTTGTGTGTCCTACAGGGTTGCTGTGCTGTGTGTATATAACTATGTTTCTGTACTTACTAGCAAGTAGGCCATTTCCATATCGTCCATCATGGAAGCCTGCACATTGATGGAGTGTGTGTGCTTCCTATTGCAGTATAGATGCTCAGTTGCAACAGGTGGCACAATCCGTACATGTGTGCAGTCAATGGCACCAAACACATGTGGCAAGCTGTTGATTTGATAGAACCCCTGTTTGGTCTCCTGCTGCTTCAGCTGTGTGTTAGGGAAACTGATGTGGCGTGGTGTGAGGGAGGTGATGGCATCCAGTACCTTGGGTAGGAAGGCAGAGAATGAGGGCTGTGAGATGCCGGTAACCAGGGCACCAGTGGTTTGAAAAGAGCAACTTGCCAACATGTGGAGGACAGCTAGCAGGTTGGTCTCTGGTGGAATGGTGTGGAATGTCTGCAAGCTGGGTGCCAACTGTGGCTCAATGTGGTGCAGCAGCTGCTGTATGGCTTGCCAATTTAGTCTGTACCCCTGGATGATGTCATGTTCCCTGAGGCCCAGAAGTGTTGTCCTGGTCCTGCATATCCACTCCTGCCTTCTGTGTTGATTTTGGGGTTCTTGTTGGTGTAGTGAAAGCTGCTGCTGTTGCTCCTGTGCTCTGTGTCTTTGTACATGCTGGATGAATAGCACCTCCATGTCTTCCTTTTGTCTTCCTTTTGGAGCTCTGATGTTGCTTCTGTGTCTTTTCCTTAAGTACTGGTGTGTTTGCCCCACGCCTCCCCTGACCCAGATGTTATTTTTTGACGCAAATCGGGCTGTGTGCCATTTTCCAACTCCGCTTCCCAGCCGTGTGGCATTTTTGCACAGTTGGATGAATATGCCGCACAGGTGTTTAAGTTATTTTTGGGACGGGAATGCCTACCTTGCATGTCATTAACGCAAGGCAGTTTCACACATCTAGAAAATGGCGCACACAGGGGAATTTTGGCGTTCACAGGGTCGGGCATCAAAATATAAATATGGTGTTATGTTTGTGCTGAATTTACGCCAAGAAACAATTACGCAAATCCAGCACAAGCAGAGTATAACTATGCCCCGTAGCGTTGATTCCGGAAAAGATGGGGTTGATTTGCATCATGGTCAAGTAGCAGCAGCAAAGGAAGGACTTCTCCGATCAGGTTCATGGGGGAAAGGGAAGTGAGATGAAGAACAAAAAGGTCAGTTTCAACCTTATGTGCCTTCCAATCTGCCAACTCAGGTGTGGGACTTCACCCACTGCAGTTACGTTGGCGGGAAGGTACATCGTGATTGGCCAACAGACACTTTTGCCCATGGCGCCGTCAACGCGGGTGTTACAGTTTGGCAGTGACGGCGAGTTGTCGATAGACTATTGTCTTTGGGCCTGCCAGCATCTAAATAAAGTGAGCATACCGCCTAGTCAGTGGAAAGATTATTCAATGGAAAAATTACTGTAGGAACAATTCCTTAAAAATCTAAATCAGGCTCTTAATCCTTCACTTGGCCTTAATACAAGACTGTAAAGAGAGATCATGTCCTCCAAAGAGTACATCTGTGCCACAATATTTGATCCAAGTTACAAATAAATATTGGCAACTTTCATTCCATTTTCATAAGGGGATGTTTCACAATACATGATGTGGATTGGTGAGTAAGAGAGAGATCTGGGGGAAGAATGGCTGGAAGTCAGAGTCCCAGGCAAAAGTTCTGGCATGCAGTCTTCAACCTCCAGAGATGGCAGTTCTGTTGTCTCACAGCAGCCTATACCAGCAGCAACACCAGAAACAGGAGAATTCAGTCCAAACGTCTGCTATGGCTTGGTTTCAGGTGGCAGGACTTAAGTCAAGTGCAGATATTAAGGCAACAGAGGTTGAGCAAGTGGCAGCATCAGCGACCTTTCAGAAGATGGTCCAAGGCTATCTGAATGACCCAAAAGAGCTTTACCTCAGCAAAACCTATGGGAAGATGTGCCAATGTCTATGTGAAGATGTTCCAATGGCCAGAGCTCATGAGGAGGGCAATAAAGTAGCTGGCTTCTCTGGTAGCCAGTGTGTCTGTTGAGCTTGTACAACTGCCATCATCAGACAGACCAGTCTCCCTCCTCAAAATGTGGCAAGATTAACCATGATTAAAATTAACCAGCACTTCATACCACAAGATGACACTGTTCCTGAAACAGCACAGGAGGAGGCTAAGGGTTAATGATCAGACTCAAGTGCATATTTGAATTACTTCTGGGGGAACCTTCTGAGTTTGAGGACAAACTCTGCTTCCCTGACTGAGTAGGCCACAACAGAACGTTCACATTATTGTGGAATTGCTTTACAAAAAATGAATATAGCAAGAGGAACATTTGTATATTTGGTGTCGAACTTATTCAGCCCAACCATTTCTTCACATGTATCGAATCGATTGGAGTAGAACCATTGTGCACATTGTGCTCCATTTTGGAGGACATGAAGTGAATGCCTCCCATTCCTACCCTTCTTTTTTACATTCCCTAGCTGGGCTCCCAAGTAAAGATAATGAAGTTACAAGTCTGCCATTGTATGTTGCTTCCATGGGAATAGAGGAGCCACAATACACCATACACAAATGTGTACCACCATGCTTGGAACAAGTAAGTACTGTATCAATGAGTGATATAAACTGAGTGAGTGTGCATGATGATGATTCATGTGTTAATAATTTGTAAACCTGATTTTGATTATTTGCAATGTTTGGGGCCTAATGGACGATTCTGCCTAATTTGATAGCCCCTTTCATACTCTGCTATATTTACTTACATGGTCCACTCCCTCCTACTTTTTTAAAAGGTCTTTCTGTGACCAGGCAAGGCAGTTTAGTTAACAAATCTACACAAAATGCTCAAATTCTTATGTCCTTCTTGTTCATCAACAGCCGTGCACTACAGGTCTATCTTTCTCAATATCATTTGGATCAGGAATTAGACAGAGTTGAAATTTGGAGTCAGGACTCAGGGGGGTACTACCTCAGCAGCAAGAAGAAAGCAGATATGAATAATAACTATCTATTTCAAAGGGAAACCAACATGACTCAAAGAGCCCTACTCAGGCTTGTGGCCTGGAGAGAGGTGCACTAATTTGGATAATGCTGAGTAGTGTGCTGGCTCGAATGTGAATCCCCTCTAATTAAGTGGTTGTGGTTGGTGGGGAGGGCTGCCACATGATGGATGCACTTGGCTAAATGTTATGACAGTTTTGAGATTCAACAACCAGGTACACAAAGCTACTTGTCTGGGGCTGGTTGTAAACATTATCTCATCTCTCACTTAATGGCACATGAGTCATGATTATAGTAGCAGATACTCTTGCTCTTCCTCTTAGTCCTTATGAAGCTTAACTTCTTCTTGACTCAACAATATTGGCATCCACTGTTTCGCAATCCGCAGGATCTTGTTCTGCACAAAAGCTCAATAGCACACCTGCTTACCTTACTGGGCTACTTCAGCTATGTTCACCAAGATGGGCATTCAGTGAAGAAGAATATGGATGCACCACCTAATTTGGCATTTCCATAGAGTATCATTTTTCTTTGAACAGTCATCATCTTTACTGTGTGGGTTGACTCCTCTGTAGTCTATATATATAAAGATATGCAAAAAACAAAGGAGAACTCTGGGAAGCTCCCAAATTTAGGTGGAGAGCATCTCTAGTAAGGAGCACCCTGCAACACCAGCAACACTCAAGATTTGCTCACCTCCTTTGTTTTTTGCATAATTTATGCGTCACTCTGGTTTTGACTTATACTGGGTGCTCCCTTGTGTCTGGACAAAGCTAAACCCCTCTGAAGAGCTCTAATGAGAGCGAAACACCTGTCAGCGGTTGCTTTACTCATTCCAGGTTGGCTTGGACGACATTTGACCAGTCCAAAGCTGTAATACTGTGCCTGAATCGGTAAATGGTTTTTGTCATTGTCTTTGCACAATTTATGCGTCACTCTAACCCTGAAAGGGCCTTGTTTTGATATATATATATATATATATATATATATATATATATATATATATATATATATCAAAACAAATCCCTTTCAGGGTTAGAGTGACGCATAAATTAATCAAAAAAGAATAGATAACTCTGGGTAGTTCCCAAGTTTAGGTGGAGAGCAGCTCCGGTAAGGAGCACCCTGCAACACGAGCGCCACTCTAGATTTGCTCACCTCAAATGTCTGTTCATCTAGCAAAGTTTTTAAGCATAGGATCAGCACTAGTGCTATCCACACCGAGCTAGATAGGGACAAAGGCCCTCATTCTGACCTTGGCGGGCGGCGGAGGCCGCCCGCCAAAGTCCCGCCGTCAGGTTACCGTTCCGCGGTCGAAAGACCGCGGCGGTAATTCTGACTTTCCCGCTGGGCTGGCGGGCGGTCTCCTTCAGACCGCCAGCCAGCCCAGCGGGAAAGAGGCTTCCACGATGAAGCCGGCTCGGAATCGAGCCGGCGGAGTGGAAGCTGTGCGACGGGTGCAGTTGCACCCGTCGCGTATTTCACTGTCTGCGCAGCAGACAGTGAAATACATGTAGGGGCCCTCTTACGGGGGCCCCTGCAATGCCCATGCCAGTGGCATGGGCACTGCAGGGGCCCCCAGGGGCCCCGCGACCCCCCCTACCGCCATCCGGATCTCGGCGGTCCGACCGCCGGGATCTGGATGGCGGTAGGGGGGGTCAGAATCCCCGCGGCGGTGCAGCAAGCTGCGCCGCCGCGGAGGATTCAATGGGGCCGCGGTACACTGGCGGGACCCCGCCAGTGGTGCCGGTCCGACCGCGGCTTTACCGCCGCGGTCGGAATCCCCATTGAAGCACCGCCGGCTTGTCGGCGGTGCTCCCGCGGTCCTCCGCCCTGGCGGTCAAAGACCGCCAGGGTCAGAATGAGGGCCAAAGTCTTTTGCAATTTTTACAGCAAAGTCTTTAAGCATAGGTTTCACACAGTGTCAACCTTGCCGAGCTGTAAAATGACAAAAGCCATTTACCACTCCAGGCACAGTATTACAGCTTCCAAGCTAACCTGCAATGAGTAAAAACAACCACTGACGTGTGTTTCTCTCATTAGAGCTCATCAGAGAGGTTTAGCTTTGTCCAGACACAAGGGAGCACCCAGTATGAGTCAAAACAAATCCCTTTCAGGGTTACAGTGATGCATGCATTAATATATATATATATATATATATATATATATATATATATATATATATATATGTATAACGTACTAGCAGTTGCCAGTAGGTAGTTATAGTTAGGACCATGTTTCCATGGGAAAAGCATATTTTGACTATATTTTTGGCACCGTTTGATGAATCTTCACAAAATTTTCAAAAACAAGTTTGTCTGTGATACTTGTTGTGCATGGAAGGATTTGTGGTGATCCTTCAGGCGGGGCTGAGAAAAAAGGGTGGTCAAACAAGTTGTGTTTCTCAAATTAACTCCCATAGGAAATGTGAACATTACTACAGCCTGAACCACTCGACGGAATTACACCAAATTCTGTAGAAAGGTAGTTTTAGGTATGAAGATTATGCTTTTTCTTAATTTTTGTGTAAATCCATTCAGTTGCTTTTGAGAAATTTAAGGGGAATTAAATGTGTATAGCTCTAGCCGTGACGACTTTGCATATAATGACAAGCTCATACAGGGGAATGCAGCGCTCTGATTGGCTGCCAACACTTCAAAAAGGAAGTGTTGGTAGCCATCTTGGGACTTGGCTTGTTGTTATTAAATGCTCTACACAGCTGTCTCCTAAGTTAGGCCCAACTGCTCATGAGCCAAACTACCAAGGGTTGAGTGAGGATTAATTTTTTGAGAACTTGACTGGAACTAGTGGGGGATTGTGGCCTATTGCTAAGTGTAGATACCTACCTGTCCTTACCAATAACCCACTTTCCAACACACACACACACACACACACATATAGTCAGAAGTCTTCAAGCAGCGCACTCCACTGCCGGTGCCAGGTGACTGAGGAGACCACTTTCCTAAATATTGTAAAACAAAAAATTCACTGTACTCCATAAAGTCCAAAATTAGCATGTATTTATTTCAAAGCAAAATCCACCAACGCGTTTCGACTCTCAAGGAGTCTTGTTCATGGAGTGCAATTCATTTTTTTCTTTTTCAATATATATATATATATGTGTATTCACTAAAAAACAAAGGTTACTTGATGTCATAGTTAGGCTATAAAATTGAAATTCACATAAAAAACAAAGGTTACAGGAATTTTATAGTTAATTTACTTGCACAAAACCACCAAAATTCAGCAGTTATAGTTAAAGGTAGCTCAAGTAACTATAACTCGTGGCCTAAGGTAACTATAACTCTGGCCCCCACCATGCACAGTTTTTCCTTCAGTAATTTGCTGTAGTTTATTTCTCATGAGAGTTTTACTGTCTGCAAACAGTGTGCTGTTCTCTCCATATACTGTTTACAGTTCCCACTTCTCTACTCATATGAACTTCACTTCTCAATGTAGGTTTGGCTAACGTCAGTGATTTGATACAGATAAAATCTGTCCTTAGTAGGGCATTGGTTTTGGAACAGAAGTGCAGTATTTTAAAGAATTTGGGAACTTGCCTTTCTCTGAGCAGTTGTATACAGATTGAACAGCATATGAAATGGTGTTTCCCATATATCAGTGTTTGATTGTGTTGGAAGATGGGTCATTGGTAAGGGCAGGTAAGTACCTACACTTAGCAATAGGCCACCAACCTCCACTTAGGTCCAGTTAGGTCTCAGTAAATTAAACCCAGCTCAACCCTTAGTAGCTTGGCAACGAGCGACAAGACTTAACTTAGGAGACAGAGTGTAAAGCATTCAAATATCACAAAACAGTAATTAAACAAAACACAGGAAACAGTTTAAATAAAATCAGATAAGGGGAACCAGAGATATGAATTTTTAAGGAAGTTATTGTTTTCTAGCGCCTAGAAAACAAAGCGCCAATCTGGTCATCAGGTCGCACCTCGACCGGGTCAAAGTTTAAGGCCCACCGCGATGGAGCCCGGCTCGGCTACAGCCCGTGGGAGTCCTCGGTCAAAAGTTTACCTACACACTTAGTCATTTTTCTGAAGATTTTCTTCAGCGGGACGAACCTGCCAGTCCAATCTGTCCTCCTGGAACCCTTCTTCGGATACGCGTTGCGGGAGCCCTCGTGTAGATTTTTACCTTTGGACTTAGTTGTTTTTTTTAAGTGAAAATCCTTCGACCGGGGCAAACCTGGATCTTTATCCGACGTCCTTGGAGCCCTCCTCGGATACACAGGCTGGGAGGTCCCGGTCAACTTCCTACGTTCGGACTTAGTCTCTATTTTGGAGATTTTCTTCACAGGGGCGAACCTGCAAGTCAGGCCGGGTGGCGTTGAGGCAAGCCGGCTAGAGTTGCCACACGGGTCGGTCCCTCTATGGGGTCCACAGCTCACCCCAAGGATCCAGAAGCTCTGAGATGATCCTTGGGGGTGTGAACTACAATTCCCAGAATGCACCTGGCGCAAACTCCTTTTTGGCCCCTGGACAGTGGTCAGCTGGTTGGTTTCTTCAGGAGTTGAAGCAGGGGACTCTGGTTATCAATTTTTTACCTGTAGCAAACCGGAAGTTCCTCCTTGAACCAGTTGAAGAAAGGCAAAGTCCTTCTTGTGGTGAAGCCCAAGTGTGCAGCTGGTGGAGTCCTTTAGAGTGCAGGGTCCAGTGCAGGCCAGGGGTCCAGCAGGGCAGTCCTTCTTCTCCTGTAGTTCTTCCGTGTTGGAATCTGATGGGGATCTGAGGTGTGGGTGCAGATCTGCCAGTATTATCCCTGCTCCTGGGTGAAAAACAGGGGCGTTCTGGTTCTCCAAACAGGTGCAGAGTCCTTCCCCCTGTAATGACAACTTCCTGGGAAGTGTGGCAAAAATTAATCCCAGGAAGCAACATTCCTCAAAAATCCATCATGGCTGAAAGTGATTTTTGGAGGTTACATCTGGCTGAGCCCACCCACTGGTGTGGCTAAAAATCCTAAATACACCCCTCTCCTGCCTTCTCCTAATCTAATCAAGGGGGCTCCGAATTGCCTGGGTTTGGAGGATGTGGGGGTGTTGATGGGTTGCTCCAAATGTCCTTCTCTGCCTTTGAAGACCAGTTTGGCAGCCCTCTCCCTTCCTGCCTCACCATCTGCTGAGGTAAGATCTCCTCTCACAGGCACATCTCTTTGTGTGAAGCCAGGCCACTTCATACCTCATCAAGGCAGCCTGGCCAATCAGAGCACAGCAGCAAAAACACTGCAGGGCTGAAGTTGGCAACTTTTCAGGTAAAGTTTAAAACTCTTTACCTGAACAAGTTATATTAAATCCAACAACTGGAAGTTGTGGGATTTATTATAACAATTAACTTGATACCAAACTCTTGTTATCTGTTACTTAAAGGGACTTTTAAAATTAAAATGAAGTCTCCCCATTCTAGCCTAGGGAGGCCATTCACTACAATGAGGGAAACGAATTTGGCTGTTTTACCTCACCAGGGATTGTAAAAATATTTTTATAAGATCCCTGCTTATAGTTACATGGTACCCAGCCCTAGGGGAACACAGGGCACACCTTAGGGGTGACTTATATATAAAAATAATGTAGTTTAAGACTTTAGAACTACGTTTAAGTCCAAAGTTGAATTTGCATGTAACTTTAATTTAAAAGCAGCCAGCAAGGCAGGACTGCCTTTAAAATGACACTGGACACCTCAGCAGTGCACCTATGGGGGCACTACATACGCTGGGGTCCCTAAACCTCCATGCCCTACCATGTACTAGGGACTTATAGATAGGTTAACTTTGCCAATTATAATTAGCCTAATTTGCATATCCACTTTATACAGAGCAGTGGCCCTGGGACTGGCAAGCAGTACCCAGGGCACACCCAAGAGTCAGTAACCACCAGTACCTGTCCAAAAGGTTTGGGGGTGACCAGGGCAAAAAGGAGGACTTTCCTATAGATTGATAATGCAAACTATGCTACCTGGGAAGTGTATGGTATAGGGTCAATGTAACACATAACTGATGATTTCTACCCCTAAGGGAATTGTTTCTGTGATACTTTACATTATTCTGAGCTGTTTTGCACTTACCTTTTAGGCCTCAAATGCCCTATTAGTTTATAGAGTATATCAGTAGAAAATAAGTTTGGATCTTGAGTCAGTGGTATCAACAGTGATGTCATCAATTATGTCATTTGAGATGTCACAGTGATGTCACAAATGATGTCATAGAACATGTCATGGGCCATGCACAATGAGAGCCCCACCCCCCCAGGGCATCTTTCTTAGTTAAATTTCCTAATTCACTCCTCTCTGCAAATCCACAGGAGAATTGGGCACTCTGGTGTTGCAAAATGAACATGTCTTCTGAATAATTACTTATTTTGATTCTGCCCCCCTCAGCACCTTGAGACCCTAATGGGTGAATAGCCGTGCTCTACAAATACAACAATTGATTGACTGTTTTTAAGGGGACATGTAATAGTGACCTGGCCATAAATTGGAAATTAGTTATATACATATTTTGGTCACAGTGCACTCTTGGAGTGTATATTGTGATTTGCAATTGATGATTTTGTTTACAGCGCTCTCTCAGTACTCATTTAATGATATTCAACCATGAATTTGGAGTTATTTGATTTCAATTACATACAGGCTGTGAAAAAGTCATCATTTTGGCCCTGACGACCCCCAATTTTTGATTAATACCGGTGGTTACTAACTCTGACTGTGCCCTGGGCTCTGCCTTCAGGCCCAGGGTCAGTGCTCTGTTAATAATGCATATGCAAATTATGAGTAATTATAATTGGTTCTGACAACCTAGTTATAAGTTACTAGTATACGGTAGGGCATAAAGGTTTAGGGACCCCCAGTGAAGTTTAGGGCACCCATGGGTGCACTGCTGTGGTGTCTGGCACCCTTTTAAAGGCAGGTCTGCCTTGCTTGATGCATTTAAATAAAATGAAGCCTAAATTCAACTTTGGAATTTAAAGTACTTCCAAAGTCTTAAAACACCTTATTTCCATATATAGGACACCCCTAAAGTCTTTCCTAAGTGCCCCAAGAGTTGAGTGCAGTGTAAATATAAGCAGGGGCATTATATAAACTGCTTTATTAGCCCTGATGAGGGAAAAACCGCCATTTTTGTTTTTCCCCATTATAGTGCATTAGATCCAAAGGCTAACATTGGAAGGCGTTGTTTTACAATAATAATGCATTATTTCTGATATGAAAGGGCTAAATATGTCATCTAAAATATCAAATTAACAGTTACAATAAATCTACAAACTTGCCTTTATTAGATTTGTTATTACTATTGCAGAGAAAGAGTTTTAAAACTCTTTCTAAAAACTACCTACATCAGCCCTGTAGCGCACTTTCCTGATTGGTTAGCCTCTAGCAATCAGAAACAAGTTACTGTAATTGGGTGTGAAGTGGCCTGCTCTAGAACAAAGGAAGTATCAAGTGAGTGGAGAGCTGCTATAGCAGGTGGCAGAGCAGGAAGGGGTAGCATGGCCAAACTTGTCTTCAAAGGATGCAGTCACTTGGGACAGAAATCTGGCCTCCTCCATTTTCTGCACCCCCAACCAGTTGGAAGCCCCAGTAATTAGATTAGTAGAGGGGCTGGATGGGGTGTGTTAGAGAACGTAGCCACATCAGTGAGTGGGCTTACCCAGATCTAACCCCCAAAGTGATATTTTCTCCATTTTGGATTTTTGTAAACTAGTGCTTTCTGTGATTGATTTCTGTCATACTTCAATGAATGTGTGCACTCCATTGGTAAGGGGTGCCTCCCTGCTTGGCAACCCAGGAACATGGATACATATGGAAGAACTGTCCAGCAACTCAGATCACTGCTAGAAGAAAATCAAAAGAAGGACTGCCTTGCTGATCCAGTGATCTGCACCTGAAGGACTGCTCCAGAAGGACTGCAGCAGCTGTATACTCTGAGCTTCACTACAAAAAAGACTTTGCCTTGCCTCTAATTATCCAGGAGTGGAATCTCTGTAATACAAAGTTACAAAGGAGCTACCAAGAGTCTGCTGTGCAAAGTCCTGCAAATATCCAGCTTACCAGTGTCCAGTGACCTTTTGAGGATTATTGACCAGGTGCATTTCAGGAATTATAGTCCCAACTTTCAAAAAGCTACTCAGAGCTTCTGGAGCTCAGCCCATGTGTGTGGACACAGCAAGACCCCAAATAGGACTTCTGAATGAACATATAGAAATTTGAAGAAGTTTGGAGCAACTTTGTAAAAAATCTCCATAAGGTGACTGACCCAGAAGAGTCAAGCCAGTGATGTCAAACCGTGACCTGGTATGAATTTCAGGTTCATCCTGCTGAAGCTCCACAGCTTTTCCCCTTTGACAAAACCTCCAAGAGTGAGACCTCACGCTGAGCCAAGCAGACAATATTGCAACTCAAACTGGCCTGAAGAGGAGCCTCGTTCGACAAGGAGCAAAAAATCTCCAGGAAAAAGACTAATGGCCTGACTTAGAGCTTGGCCGATGGATTACTCTGTCACAAATGTGACAGGTATCCCTTCCATCATATTATCATGTCCATAGGATATAATGTCATCGTAATACTACAGGCAGGATATCCGTCACATTTGTGAAGGAGTAACCCCATCCGCCAAACTCTAAATCAGGACGTAAGTACAATGGTGAAGTTTTGACTGAAGCCTCCCGCTCAGTATAGCCGACATGGGCTCTATTGCAGTCAGTCTCAAACTTTGAATTAGCCCAAGTCAAGCATGACCAGATGTCTGCATTTAATGCCTTTTGCTTTTAGGCATTAGAAAGCTCATTTTTACATTTGATCTTTACAAATTCACATTTCCAGTTCCCTACTTTAGATTTTTTTTTGTTTTGGTGTCATTTTAAAGCTAATCATATTTTGTATTTTTATAAATTGGTGTTGTATTCTTATTGTGGGTTGTGTTTTACTTATCTACTGTTTTGTTGATATTTAATGTTTTACACACCTATCTCTTAAGTTAAGCCTAACTGCTTGTGAGCAAAACTACCAAGGGTTGAGCAGTGATTAATTTATTAAGTGCATGACTGGACCTTATGAGAGATTGTGGTAAATTACTAAGTGTAGGTACCTACCTGCCCTTACTAATAACCCACTTTCCAACACATTAATATATGTTAAGAATACCAACACATTAATAAATGAATATCAGTTATCTAGCCCTTTCTCTATGTCACTTACACCAAAGGGATTTATGTGTGGCTTGGTGGTAACACAGTTCACCTTTCATCAAGCCTTCAGGAAGTCCAAAACCCATCAGGTGGTTTTATTATCTACACAGTGCCTTTTAATCTGCAGTATATGAGGAAATAAAAAAGATGGCATGTTGGAACACCGCAGTGTGTGTCTCTTTTGTGGATGTGCAGAGAGGAGTGAACTGAAAGCTGTACATATATATCATATAATTTAAAAATAATAGAAGTGGTCTGGGTACCCACACAGACACCATGGGACTGATGGGGGAGGGTCTATGAAGGGACCCTCATGGGCATGAAAGTGTCCAAAAATGTTTTTTTTGTATATAAGGATCCATCAATCCACCACAGCACTCAGAGTGGCCCCCTGTGTGCTCTACAGTGGATCTGCATATCCAAACCCCAATAAAAAAAATAAAAAAAAATACTCACACACACAGCTACTCACAAACTCACTCACACAATGACTTACACATTCACACAACCACCTACACACCCACTCGTAGACCCACACAGCCACTCACACAGCCCTTCCCACACCCACTTATACAACCACTCACACAGCCACTCACACACCCAGTCAGCCACATACACGCCCACTCGTAAACCTATTTCTTACTACATCTGGCCCTAAAAACCATAGAAATTCACTAAAAAAGAATAAGGGTTACTGGGAGGTTATAGCTAGAAAAAAGAACTAAAAACCTAAGAAATTCATTAAAAATATAAATCTTACAGGGACATTATAGTTAGGTTCACATTTTACACATAAAAAAAACATAGAAATCTATTGGTTATAGTCATCTCAAGTAACTATAAGTCATACTCCAAGGTAATTATAACTTGCTCCCTCACCATGCCCTGCTAACTACGGCACATATTACATCAATCATGAAATCTTTAGTGACATAATGGCATCAATGATAATGTCACTCCAACATTTGCAATGAAATTATTGATGAGAAAACTGTGCATGGCGGGACTGTTTGTTTTTTCCCAGTAAATACCTTCATACCTGTGATCATGCTTCTTGAAAAAAAAAAAAGGATTTTTAGAAAACAAAAATATTATTTACCCACAACCCCCACAACCTTGACATCCAGCAGGTCAAGGAGATCCTACTCCCAGTCAAGGAAATCTGTCAGGCGGTGCATCAACAATGGCTAGGTGCACTGGATTCCTGTGCTGTTTTGTACATACCACCACTCTCCCTCCCAGAGCAGCTGACACTCCAGCAGAGCATACCTTTACCAGGCCTGCCACCTGCTGCCAGCAAGCGGGGTTGTTGCACCCAAAAACATAGGCCCTGATTTATACTTTTTGGTGCAAAACTGCAGTAACGCAGTTTTGCACTAAAAGGTTTAGCACCAGCTTGCACCATTTCTGTGCACTAGCCGGGCACCATATTAATGGAATGGTGTAAGCCAGTGCAAAGGGTAGGCTAGCATAAAAAACCTGCGGGGGAGCCTCAAGGCCTCCGTAGTCCCAGCCAGTATTGCTATTGCACAGAGGGAACTGCTTAACATGCAGCTCCATGTGTGAGGGCAGGGAAAGAGATGAAACCTTTGCTTCCAGTCCCCCTCCTTTTTTAAGCTCCTAATACCCCATAGGATGTGACCCACCTGGGGGCAAAAAAAATGCAAAGGGAAGGAGACCAAACTTAAAAAGAAAAAAAAATCAGTGGATCCAGATTTGACAGCCAATCAGATATCGGCACGGGGACAGTTGGATCAGTTGAGGATCCGCATCCCTGGATATCTTTATTTTTTAAACCCTTATATCTCCAAAACTAATGAATGGATTTACACCAAATCACAAAAAGCCCAATCTGCAGAAGAGCATCTGCTAAATTTGGTGTAATTCCGTTTGGGCTGTAGGCGTGTCTAAAGACCCCATGGAAAAATGGCCCCCTTTTTCGCAGCTCCTGCTTGATGGATCACCCCAAAACTTCTTAGGGTGCAGCTGAACTGACAGTAGTATTAGTTTTGAAAATGTTGTGAAGATTCATCAAGTGATGCCAAAGTTATTGCACAACAATAAATACTCTTTGTCCTGGGGGTATTAGGGGCTTAAAAAAGAGGGGAACACATGGTTCCCCCTCCTAGGCTTTATATTGGCCACAGGGTCCACCACCTCACTGGGGGAAAATGTTTATTTGTAATGGCGGATGACTGTAAGGCCTCCCACACAGCCCCAGGGACTTTTACCTCCCTGGGGATGTAAACAAAAATAATGAAGGGGTCCGTCACCAACCTCCTGCCCCAGGGACCACCACCTACTCCAGGCTAATTTAAACATTGGAGGGGCTGCGTGGCCCTCCTCATGGAGCCAATAATGGCCTTGTTTACTGCCACCCTTTAGGGCCAGTTCCTGCTATGTCCCAGGATGCCCACTCTTGGGACATAACTGTTTGCTCTGACTCAGTGGGAGCTTTGACAGCTCCTGCCAAGTCAGAGCAAACACTCTGCCTCTATTGGTCTAGAGCTGTCAAAGTGCTCTTGCCCACTGGAAACAAGGTAAATTTCTTCCTGGGAAGGGTGGGCTTCTTTTTCAAAGGGTGGATGTCTTCAGGAGGGGGAGAGGAATGGCTACTTGCAGGGGGCAGGAGAGGGCTTGGAGGTGGATGGGACGGACTGGGAGCTGGGTGGGATCCTTCTGGGTGTGGCTCGGGGGGTGAACAGTGCTGAAGACCAAGGACACTCATGAACAGTTTTTTGGAAACACAGGGAAGGTTATCAGAAGGGAGATGGGATTTGGAGGTTGAGGGAGTGGTTGTAAGCTGTGTAGGTGTGGATGTCTTGGGTGCATGCTTAAGCGAGGTATGCTTGTGTGTGGTGGGTGGGTGAGTGAGGGCATATATGTATCTTAGCGGAGGTGGAGATGCTGGGGGTATTGTAGTGGGTGAGTGTCTGTTGGGGTGGTGACTACTGGCATGGTGCATGTCGTGGATGTAGCTGTGTCAGTAGTTGGGGTGTTTGTGGGTGTGGTACTTGTGTTAGATGTCTGAAGGTCTGCTGGGGAGTTGTCTGCTGGCAGGATGGGTGTGGTGGCTATGTCGGTGAATGTTGTGGATGTGTCTGTAGGTAGGCTTGGTATTGTGTGTGTGTGATGCTGGGGGTGGTGGGGGTGTCCTGGGGCAGTTATGAGTATTGCTGTGTCTGTGGGTGGATGTTGTTTGCATGCATGCTGGTGTGTCTTGTGTGTGTGAGTTTGTGTGTTGAGGTTGATGCATGTGGATCTGTTTGTGTGCTTTGGATAAGCAGGGGAGGGGAGATTTGGACTGGAAAGAGGGAGGTGGAGGGTGGACAGAAGTTGTGGGGTGACTGGATGACATCAGTGTGGAGGCCAGAGCCTGAAAAGATCTCTGTAGGCCAGACATTGCACATGAATGCCTTCAAGGAATGCATTAGTCTGTTGTAGCTGCCTTGCTAATCCCTGGATGGCATTCACAATGGCAGTCTGCCTCATAAAGATCATTCTCAGGAGGTCAATAGCCTCCTCAGTGAGAGCAGCAGGGATTACAGGGGCTGGGGTAGAGGTGCTTGCTTCAAAGGAGACACCCACCCTCTTGGGTGTGCGGGAACACCCAACTGGGTGGGGAGCAATAGGGAGGATGGTAATAGAAAAGAGGCGTGACTGACAAGGATGGTACTGGGCGGTTCCCTGATGGATCTGCCACCACTAGGGAGTGGCCACTGGAGGAGGAATCCAATGCTGAGGAGGTCTATCCTGTCTCCCCTGTGGCACTACCCTCATCCTCCAGGCCATTGGGTCCTTCTTTGTCTGTGGTATCTTGACCAGAGGTCCCATGGCTAGATGCTTACCACTAGGCTGTGCCCCATCTCCTTCTCCTGCATGTGCAAGTGCTGCAAAAAGAATGAGAAAAAAGGGTAATAACATGTCCATGATAACACCTCAATTAATGATAAACAATAAGCAGGCTCTATCAAAACAGTTCAACAACGTGGCACTTTCATATCCCATACCATATGCATGCATGCCATCTGGACTTAACAAAGTTCCATATAGGCTAATCAGGATCCCAGACACTTACAAGTGCATGCTGAAATCTTGCAACCACAATGACCATACAACAACTAGGTGACCTCTCCATCCTCACAGCTGTGCCACATGTAGCAGACTTCAGTTCACTGGTAGCCAACAATACAATTCCTTTCTAATGTCACTTCCCATATTTCAGACACATGTTTATGCACACATCAATTTTGCACATACATGATGTACCAACAATTTAAGATGATGCCAATGAAATCCAGCTATCTCAGATAGAGAAGTGAAATATCCTCGAGCAGTTGACAATGAAATACCCATCTCACAATCAACACATTTCAACAATGTACATCTACAAAAGTGACACCTGTCCCAATAGAGTCAAGGAGGTAGTATCAATGTCACTCAGATAGGCCTCACTTGTGTCATTGAAAGAAACAACGTTGACATCAGGTCCAATATGTCAAGCAGAGATGTCTCCAGAATACACGAAACAATGAACCAGTCAGCCCCAGGATAGTCATCACTAATGTCTGATACCCCTTATCAGATATCATCTGAGTGTGTCTGTGGTACACATCTGTATCTTGCATGTTGGAGAGACACAGAACTCGCAAGGAAAAATAAAAGGACCCCAACCTGTTGTCCAATGAGAAGCAGCATCACTATCCACATCTTAGACATGCCAACCCTGGTATCTGTCTGTGAATGAATGCCTGAACCCAAATACATGTGATGTCAACATCAATGCAAGTGACTCCACGATGCATTACAACAGTCAGGGAACAATCCTCAACCATTCAACACGTGCAGTATTCTTTTCCACAAGATGCCACATCAAGGGCACAGATAAACACAGAGTGGTGCCACAATCTGGGCCTAAATGTCACGTCCCTCATTGCTATTGCAGTCCTACATGACAAATGACATACTATGATGCATGAAGGTATTTGTCAGACAATAAACAATGCTGACACACTCCTGTCTGTGATGCGACATCAGACGGATCAGCATTGTAAATGTACTATTCCATTAACAGATATTCATGCACATATGTTAGGGAATACAGATATCATCCCATCAACATGTATAGAACATGCATGAAATTGCAGAATAAGGATGTTTCCTAAAGGGAAAAGGACACAAGTTGACATGTAAAGAAAAGGAATATTGGCTACAGTCATGGGGCATAATTCTACTCAATGGACATTTTCCATTTACCAAGGGAAGTTAGTTTGCTACATCTGCAAACCATTAACCATCCAAGCCATTTCACATCTATGATGGGCACAAACACTTCATAGAGTGTAGAGAGGGACCAGCACACATCATACACTGGAGAAAACTTGCTTTCGGGTGTCAGATGTCTACACACACATATCTCCAGGCACATGGTAGAGGACAGTGATCGATAACTTACTGTCTGTGACTTTCAGGGAAAGTGATATGTGCGTCAGAAATTGCACCCACTGCAACATCAAAAAGTACATGAAAGATCACTGTACACAGCCAATTGTGGTCCCTGCAGAGAAAGTTGTTTGAGGATGCCCCCTAGGTTTGTACCAGTTCCCAGGTTCAGAGCACAAGGTAGACCAGTTTGATACACATGACATGTCAACACAAACAAATGTCCCGTCTACTGTGTAACACATGGCTCATCCTTAAGTGTCTGGGGGAGCAGTCAAAGGACCACTCAATTATCTGACACATGGACAGGCAAGGAATTGCTGTCTACTCACCCCCTTGTGGCTGCTATGCTGCCCTCAAAGGCCCATCCAGCTCTGGATAGACCCCCACCAGAATGCTGCCCATTCGGGGGGTCATGGTCTGAAAGGCACCCCACCCACATTGGGAGAACACCCCAAGCAGGGCCTCCACTATATTCCAGGCCCAGCATCTCAGGTCCTCCCACCTCTTTCTGTAGTGGGCGCTCCACCGGCTGTGGACCGCTAAAGCCTGCACCTTTGTGGTGATGGCTCTCAAAATCCCTTTTTTCTGATGGACGTTGGTTGACCTATATGAATGCAAAAGAAAAGACAAGAAATTATGTCTACAAGTCCCATCCAAAATGGCTGAGTCACATACATGTCAGTACACAAAGTTATGGACATTCTTGTTTGCCCACACTGTCCAAGTGTGCCAAATACTGGCCACTGAGCACAGGGACATGACTACAAAGACTTCCCGATCGGCAGACCTATCCACCACCCTGCTCAGGCCTTCCTCTGAATAGGTACGTCAACTGACATCTAGTGGTACCTGCTCTGGCAATCTCACTGAGAGCTGAGAAACCATGAGACACGTCACACCTCTGTGGCTTCTGAATGGTTACTACCAGAGCCCAACTCAAACATTGAATATGGGTAACAATGAAGAAACTTGCATGGTGGGTATAGAAGGTGCCCAACCTGTCCATGTGTGGACATGTGGACTGATAAATGCATAGTAATGCCACCTCATGGAGTGGGGCTCTGTATCATGCACATGTGCCATTGAACATGCTTCTGGACATCTGTGTCCATCCTTCAGAGATGGCATCCAACAAACAAAGGCATGCATTGTCCATTTTCTGCTATCTGACCAAACCAATGAGTCACATATCATGGGATCCCAAGATTCATCACACTGTCCGCACTATGGACTATCATTTATGCAGTGAGCCTGCACAGTACAAATATGTCCTGTGTAATGCTGTCAACAGGGCTGTGGAAGTAAGGGACATGTCAGGGGTCAGAGACACACATTAACAGTGATGCCAAGTGCATATTATACACATATCATTGTCTCCTTACTAAAACCATTATTAAAACCATGCTCATCAGGGAAAGAACCTCAAAAGGCTGCATTTTCTGACAGAGCCCACATTGGTTCACATGACAGGATATACTTGGTGTGAAGCACAAACCTGTTTGTCCCACAGAGACACAATTTTGACCAAGCTACTTGTTTCCAATTCAAACTAAATGTTGAATGCTTCCCACTTAAATATACGTGATCGTCACTGCAACGTCCTGGGTGAAAGGGGATGGATGCGAGAAGGAGAGAGTCACTGTAATTGCAGAGCTGGATCTGGATGTCTAGTGATGATTCTCGAAAGCCGGTCTTTCCTATGATAAATTACACATCAGTCAAATAACTAATATCTCATAGCACATGTATACTCTACTGGTAAACTATAATGTGCAAGCTAGATGTGCCTGTTGGGGCCCCCTTTCCCACTTTTAATGTCTCTCCATCTCTCTACGAATCTTCGGAAATTATGTGGATTACCTGTAATTAAATAAGAGCCATGAACCCCCTATACTGTCTATAACCACTCCCACTGTGATCCCAGACTAGTCCCTCATCACCACAATTAGGCCTACCTAAATGTTCCTTGACATTCAGTGAATATCTTGCTTTACCTTGATGAGATTTCCCACGATGCTGACTCACTCAACTCATAGACATTTACATAGGCAACAATAATAAGAACAAACTTGCAGGGAATTAGATTCTCCAGATAATCTTTGCACTGTGCTAGTATTGCGAGAAACGGAATTCAGTTTTTAAATCATACTGAAAACATATGGTTAATATGAAGAATTTTGGTTCACGTTATATTACTATGAAAACATACAGCTAATCAATACCATTCAACTTCATGAACAACTGGCTGACCACTGTTACATCACAGCGTAATTTGAGCATGGCAAAGATAAGCTTCAAATTTGTTTAAGCGCAAAACTTAGAATGTTCCGCAACACCTGCAACAACTTGAAATAATGAAAATGCCACTTTGAACTCAGCAATAATAACTGTATTCACAATACATTGTGTTGCTAACAACAAAAGTAATGCCACATTAAACTTAGCAATAATAAACGTATTCACAGTATATCGTTTTCATAATAATTGTTCAATAGAAACTCCTTTCTGTGGTATAATGCAAGCAACTACAATAAACGTTAAAGAATGACAAGTGGCAAACATCCCAATGACCTTAAAACCCAAAGATGTGCCTTTTTAGGCGCATTGCATCCTGGAACATTCACTTATCAAGTTTCAAGTCAGCAAGTAGCAAGTTTTAGCAATAAATGTTCTTAAATGGCGCGTGGCGCATTACCACATTTTTAAGGGTTAATTACCTCAGTCTATTCTTCTTCCAGAAGCGGCTTCCAAGATGCTGGACAGAACAGAACATGTAGATCAAAAGCGGAGGAGCAGAGATTCCTTTTCTGCAGCCCGTGACCTTTACAGCAAGCAATTTACTCAGGCCGGGTGTGGTTTAAACACCTGCTGCATCCAGCCACACCCAGTCTGAGTCATAGGGATGCTGGAGGCTTGTGCAACACATGTTCCCAAATAAGCATTGGTCTCTAACAAGCATTAGTTCCAACAAGCATTGGTCTCTGCAAACAAGCATTGGTCTCTGTAAACAAGCATTGGTCCCTGCAAAGGCAAATGATCACCTCATAAGTTTGTTACTGGGGTGTATCCAGGTTTGCAGGCCCAACACTTGGATACAGGGAGTGGGCACAGTGTCACAATTGCATAGTCAAAAAGACTCAACACTAGCCTAGACTTGGACTCATCACTGTGAGATACATTTGACAGGCCCTGGTCTCTGCAGGCTGAGCAGACAGAACCTATATGAAGCTCCATTCCCTTCACTTCCATGCATGACAGTACATCATGTAGCCAACAACATATTGGCATGTGGTGTGTATGTTGCAACCTGAAGGACAGAGTGAGTCAGGATACACCTTCAGGATCACAGTTTAGTAAGGCCAGATGTGGTTTTAAATCTCACAGGCAACATAGACTTAGCTGACTTGACACACACCTGACACATACAGCATGCATACATAGCTCCTACTATCATGCAAATACGTGTTATCTCACATTGACAACATCCATGTGTCAAGTGATGGATTGTTGGGGATGGCTGTGATGTCAACTCACCTTGTTTTGTGCATCCAACATAAGGTACAACAGGGTATACTCAAAACAGATACACACACCAAAATCTAAGGACCCAACATCAGGCACTGAAAACAGTTACAGGAACATTAATTCTCCTATTGATGCCACACCGACTCCACGTTCATGGCCTTGACTTTACATGCTGGCACACATGAGCACAATCTAGCCTGTGAGGAGGGAAAATATGGTGAAGTACAGTGTAAAAAGTGGACAAGTATTACTTGCTCCTGTGGTGAACCACAGAGCTATTCATACAGGGGTAGGACCTCCTCCACTAGCTTCTTAAGTTCTTCTGGGGAGAAGGCAGGGGCCCTATCATCTGTTGGATGTGACATGATTGCTCCCAGAGGTGGTAAATAGCAGCTCAGGTCGTGGAGGTCTTGCTGGCAACATTGTTAGGAGTCAAGTGAGGGATTGTTCTGAATATAGTGGTCACGTCCACCACGTAAGTGGCCCTCACCCCCAGTAGACATAGACATTGGCCTATGACCGGTACTGGCAAAGTTAACCTATGGCTGTGTCTGTCGCGGTAGCAACCGCCTACCACCAATACAACTTCCACCAGCTGTTGCACGTGGTTCTAATATCCAGTGGAGTAGGTCAGGCAACAGCCATTTTAGAGGCATGAAATGCAGTATATAGCTAGCAAATGTGTGTCACAACTCTGAAAATGTTTTTAATACCAATGAGAAGTGCTTGTCTTGTCCTGTTATGTGGTTCTTTATACATTACTTGACACATATGGCAGCTTGCTTTGTGGCACAGCCCCCTTGTAATTTAAGTCTTGGGACATCAAGTCACTCTCCGAGTGGCAAGTATTATGCCCGGATTTCTTGCTGTCCAGATAGATGATGTGTACACATTTGTGGCAAAGCAAGGGGGAAACATGTTGATACTGTGTCATTTTCAGTGATGATGTGTTCTGTGTATCATAACCTCAACTTATAACATGCCTCGTCACAGTGTGTCAGTGACATGCCTAAAGTTTGTTGCAAGGGATAAATTGAGTGAATACTAAACTCATTACTTGTCCTACATAGGTACCCAAGTAGGGGAAGGATCAGACATCTCCCTGTCTACAGTCCACTGCCAGACCTTCAGGCCTTGGATGAAAGACACATTATCCATGTCTGCCATCTGAATCGGCAAACAATCATGGATCTCTGTCGTCAGCTGGAGCCAGATAAGATGACTACCATTTGTTATCCAAATAGCATATCACCCATTACACAAGTCATGGCAGTGTATCACTTCCTTGCCACAGGGTTCTTCCAAAATACAGTGGTCCTATCTGCTGCGGTATCCCAGCTTATGTTTAGTCTTTTTTTTAAGGATCTACTCTCAGCAATGTTAAAACACCTGGACAGCTACATCCGGTTTCCTCAACATGACGATTTTTCCCATTAGAAGGTTGAGTTCTATGGTTTGGCACACATCCCACATGTTGTGGAAGCCACTGATGGCACGCATGTTGCCTTGGTTCCCCGCATGTCAATGAGCAAGTCTATCGTAACAGGATGAACTTCCATTCCATCAATGTCGAAGTTGTTTATCTGGCTGACCTCTGCACATCACAGGTCTGTGTCTATTATTCGGGTTTCGTACATGATAACTTCACCATGCGAAACAGCGCAATTCCACAGCTGATGTCACAACTGTACCCAGAGAGGGCCTGGCTAGTTGGTAAGTCACACACGTCCCGTTTGTTTGTATGCAATGTCTGCAACAAAAATTCAGATGAAAGGGACTCATAGTTGCACATATGTCCCATTCTATTACAAGGGACTCTACTTACCCAAACTGTCCATGGTTGGTGACACCGGTAAGGAACTTAACTATGCCAGGGGATCCAACGATGCCTATGAAAGAATACTGCATGTTGTGGAGCGGGCTATTAGGCTCCTGAAAGCCAGATTCAGGTATCTGGACAAGACAGATGGAGCCCTCCTCTACTCACCTGAAGAAGTATGTATGATCATTGTGGCCTGCTGCATGCTCCACAACATTGCCCTGAGGAGAGATAGCCCATATATTCCAGAGGGGGGGGAGCTAGCAGACCACTGGGTAAGAATCCAGAAATGCCAAGTGAGGAGACAGTGTTGAAGAGGAAGATAAAGACTTGTAGGCAGATCTCATCAATCACTACTTCACTTGAGTGTAAGCATGTAATGTTATGTGAATACTGTGAATGTATGGGGAACTGAAGGCATCAGGATGTGTTGAGTAGGATACCTGTTTCCAATAGAATGGGGACATCAAGCTATGTAGTATACAGCCAAGGTTTGTTTGCTAAGTCAGTCTTGGCAATGTTACTACCTTCATGATCTACTTTGCTTGTGTCAGTCTAATTGAAATGTGAGTGGATCTACCGAAGATTGATATGAGGTTTGGGTTATACGTATGATTTTTCATGCCGACACACCTTGTATTGTGTTTTATCCAGGTCTTTTCACCATGCCATCCCCATGGGGCATTTCAGAGTGACATTTTCAGTTAGCTGTTGCTATTCTGACATATGATGTGGACATGGATTGATCCAGGAAATGTTGTTCACAGGTATGAGGTGTATGAGTCCTGCGTCAAAGCAGCTTGAAAAGTAGGTGGATGGACTTCTGAAGTGCACAATACACTTGTTTGCTGTGATGAGTTGGTCCAATTGTCTCATGTGTGTGATCATGTGCCCTTGAAACATTTCATCCAGTGCAATCCAGGCTTTTTCCCTTCACATTGTGTTTATAATGATCCTATATGAATTTTGTCTAGTTGTCGATGTGTTTCCTGCTTGCAGGTGACAGTGCCTGTGCCTCAACACTGACATAGGTTTGTGTAATGCCACCAGATGCTTGCTCATTGTAATAGGATGGACCAATGATTAGGGACAGTTGTACTTCCCTCTGTCTGTGCTGTGGATTTTGTTAAGTTGGCACACATGTTTTTGGTATGTAATAAGGCTCTAGCTAGTGGCAAGAGACAGTAATTTGTTCCCCTATTGAATCGGAGAAGGTCTGACAAAGCCCTTTCTTCTGTGATCTGGGGGGGTGGTACCTTTGTGATATCTAGCTTGACTCAAGATGGTTCAGCCATTCTTGGCTATGACATTCCAAACATTTTAACAACCCATATGCAGTACTGTGCAATAGAATGCTTGTTGTGACTAGACACTTGTGTCATTGCGTTGATAATTTTCTTCATCGTGACACTACCTGGGACACATTTCTCCTTTAATTCCTAATGTGCATCACATGTGTTTACAAGTCAACCTTTCAAAATGTAGAGAAAAGGTAGTAGGCAGTGTGTTTTGTGATAGGTGTGTTTATTTACATATGTACAGTACATAATCGTGAGACTCAACAAAAAAGTAAAGTGAAGGGATCAGTCATGGTGGGTGAAATCAAATTAGCCACAACATCTGAAGTCCAGTGTCCTACAACCATGAAAAATGGAAAGTGGTTAAAGAACAGTCAACACAGTGAATCTGTGCCACACAAAGGAGTTCCTTCAGGAAGAGGTCACTTGCTGGCAATGGAGGACGTCTTGCCATCTGCACTCCCTGGAGTCTTGGGTGGATGTCCCCGTTTGCGGGGGGATCTGCTGCTATAGAGGTATGGGAGTTTGAGGCGGGTGCTTCCCCTGATGAGGCCTCCCTTCCAGTGGCTGCTACTCATGTTGAAGGTGCTGGTGTGGCTTGGCCAAACAAAAGGGTGTGGTGTTGCTCACAGTCTCTGACCAGGGTACTACTGATCTCCCTAAACACCCCAAATAGGGAGGCCAAGATGGTGTTGGTGTCCTTTCACTTTTCCAGAGTCTCACAATAGAAGCCCCCTCTGCAGCTGCTTCAGCTCTCTGAGTTCGGTAATACCTGGCCCATCACACCTCGGGATTGTTGGTAGGCTCCCAAGACCTGGGTGATTGTGTCCTCGACAGGGCCACCCACTTCAGCCTCATGACAGAGGCCCACACCATCACTCGCATGCACTGAACCCACACATGCTTGCACCCTTGGCAAAGCTTTCCCCTACCACTGGGTCAATGAGTATCATTGTCAGAGGTGTGTTGCTGTGACTCAGGATCCTGGAGTGGGGGCACAAGATGGTAGTCAGAGTCCTCAGGATACAGGTTCGGGGGTAACTGGCTGCCTGAGATGTTGAAGCAACATGGGTGGGAGGAGTTAATGTGGTCACTATGAGGCTCACTGGTGTCATCTGACGAGGTTGCCCAGACTGGCAAGAACCATCCTCAACATCCAGGCATCCAGGATTGGTGTCCTCACTAAGGGCCTCATCCATTTTGGTAGTCTCTTCAGTGGGCCTGGTATTCGCAGTGGCTGCTAGAATTGTTGATGTGAGAGAGACAATGTTAAAGGTTGTATTATGACATCCACCTCCAATAGATAACAGTGAAATTTGAATAATGCCATGTACACAGTGTATTTGCACATTTCTCTTCTGTGACAGGTGCACATGCTATCAGTTGTATTGACCTGACAATTGGGTAACACACCATTTTCCATTTCAGTCAACTAACTTCAGAATGTCTGAGTTTAATAGCACTTGGAAGGATGGCCATTGACTAATTTGTTGCCAGCAGTACAGGAGTGGCTGGGCAGGATGTGGTTTAGGTAATTTTAAGACCTAGATGACTGGTATTCAGGTAGATCCAGAACCTTGATGTATATATGATAGTTGTCATCATTTGATCAGTGCATTGTGGATGTGTCTACTGCCAATACCGTTCATATGATGCATCTTGGAGACTTTAGTCTGTCTCACATTGTGTTGGCTCACAGGTTGAGCTATCCTTCCTGTACACAATATTTTAATCTTGACAGAGCTGCTCAAGATGGATCTAGGTGTTTAGCTACATCACAGAATGTACCCTGATCTGTATCTTGGTCCCTCCCAGGTAGTTACACTTCATTTGTGAGTTCACAGACAGACGGACACTGTCCTGGTTTTTGGAGTTATAGGGACTGGCCCTCCTGGGATCTACAGTCATGTTACTCCAAGTATTACACACAGCAGACAGATGTCATCCTCTCACTTGGGTACAGTTCAAAGGCTGAGTAGAGGGAGAAGGGTCATTAGGGCAGAAGACACTGTGGAGGCTGAATGGAGTGAAAGCAGCAGTGCTTCCTGGCATTAGCTTTACTGTCAGCGCCTGCCATACCCACACAGTACGCAGATTTCATCCTCTCAGATTAGCACAGTTCAAAGGCTGAGTAGAGGGAGAAGGGTGATTGGAGCACAGGGCACAATGGTGGCTGAGTGGAGCGAGAGTATCAGTGCCTCTTGGCCTTGCATTCTTGTCAGTGCCTGTCCTACCCACACAGTACACAGATGCCGTCCTCTCAGGTGAGTACAGTTCAAAGGCTGAGTAGAGGGAGAAGGGTCATTTGAGCAGGGGACACAATGGTTGCTGAGTGGAGTGAGAGTAGCAGTGCATCTTGGCCTAAGCATTCATGTTTGTGCCTTTCCTACCCACACAGTATACATATATCATTGTCTCAGGTGAGTACAGTTCAAAGGCTAAGTAGAGGGGGAAGGGTCATGAGAGTAGAGGACACTGTGGCGATTGAGTGGAGTGAGAGTAGTAGTGCCTCCTGGCCTTAGCATTCCTGTCAGTGCCTGTCCTACCCACACAGAATACAGATTGCATCCTCTCAGGTATATACATTCCAGTGTGGAAGTGACAATCAAGGTAATTTTGAGTAGGGCTTTTATAATTGTGGAACACTGCCTGTTGGCAACTGTAGTGCTGTCAATCCTTGTACAACGCACACTATACAGAGTTGTTGTTGCCCCAGGTGAGTCTAGTCCACATGTTGGGGGGCAGACTGGGGTCTATGGACAATTGAACACTGGGCTGTTGAGTGGTTTGACAGTGAAGGTGGCAAAAGGTGAGCAGTGGGCATGCATGACAATACATTTTTGAGACATGTTGTTGTAACAGACTCTATTCCACCAGGTATTCCTGTCAAACCCCCGGGAGGCATGTTGGCCAAGACCTTCTCCTCCCATGACGTGAGTTGTAAGGGAGGAGGTAGGGGCCCACTGCTAGTCTTCTGGACATGCAGCTGGGGCCTGAATCCCATGCAAAGATCATTCCACCTCTATCTGATATCCGCGGGATGGGGCCTTCAGAATTCAATATGCCAACTATTCTTTGCCACATTTCCATTATCCTGGTGATCGTAGGGTGCTAGACATCGGCTCCAAAGAGATGTGGCTCTACTCTTTCATCCACCATGACTCTTAACTCATCTTCAGAGAAACAGGGATTTGTCTGGGGGGACATGGTGTTGATAATAAAAATGTCATAGGTAGTTGGCATTAAACAGGTGATGTGGAGTAAATGGAAGCGTGAGGTGCAATTGGATACAATAGGATTGTGTTGAGGGTGTAGGATATGTGTTTAGTGCGAGTTTATGGGGTTCCTATTCTATGTTTTTATCTTTTTTGATGGTGCCCACTGGCTACAGTTTTTGGAACTGTGGATGCAAAGGATTATGGTGTGTGAAGGGATGTGTTTTACAGTGTGCTTTGCAGGTGTGTCGGGTGAGGCAATGTGTTTCAGCTGTGTTGTTTTCAAATCCATCCAATGTTGTGTTGTTTTACTTTGTTGGCTACAAACCGCTGTGGTTTGGACTGCCATGGGTGACCGCCACTGCACCTTTGTGCTTGTAATAGGTTCGGTGGTTGGTTGACGGGCTGCCGGTGCTGGTGGTCAAACTGCCTATTTCTTGCCCTTCAAAGTTCTGGCTGTGTTGGATTTTTGGCTGGCTTTTGTTAGTCCTGTTTGTGTGACTCGTAACATGGCAGTATGTATGACCACCAGCATGACAGCCTTTTGGCAGCCACCACTATGGTGTTTGGCGGCTTGACCGTCAAACTGGTAATGAGGCTGTCAGTCTGAGTTCTAAAAAATGTTTTAAAAAAGAAACAAGGAGTCAGGGTAGGAATACCCTGACACCCAAGGCCAGGGGGTGAGGCCTGGATGAGATTTTTTAAAAATATTTTGCTGCAAATTCATCCACAGCAAAAGTTATCTGCACTTCTTTTTAAACCCACCCTATCTTTTTGGGTAGTATGAATGGTCCCTCTAATGGTCCCTCTCCTCAGACTGATTTTGGCCCTGGTGAACCTATTACCGGGGACCTTGATATATATTTTTAGGTGAAGATGGTCACGCAACTCCCTGTCCACATGCATTTTTCAGCCCTGGGAGCCAAACCTCGGTGGCCTGATCTACCATGAAGGACAGGGGGTTCTCCGCCACCTTTCCTGAGTCAGATGTGGGCCCATAGACCTCATCCCCTGGGGCTTGAAGTATCTTTAAAGGTAGAGGGTGCACAGTCCCCTTTCCCAAGCCACTTGAGGCCTGGAGACCTCATCTCTCAGCAGCCCCCTCCCTGAGCCATTAATGGCCCCGGAGATCAAATCCTCTGAGGCCAGCTCCCTGGAACACAGTGGTTTTCCACTGGGGGATTGTTCGTCATGGCCTAACAAGTCTCAAGAGGCAGCCTGACTCCCCCTTTAATAAAAAAACTGGCATGAGGTTGGGGTCCCCAGGAACAAATAAGGCTCAGGGAAGGAGTCAGCATAGCCACCTCCCTTTTGATTTTAGTATTGGCCCTTTGGTGTGGGGTCTCCAGGGCCTACTCTAGCTCGGAGAGGGGACTATGCAGTCTCCCTCCCCTTTAAATAGGAAAAAGTTATGTGGGGGATTGGGTCTCCAAGACCTGAGAAGGCTTGGAGAGGAGGGTCTTGTGTGGTCCTCCTCCCCTTTAAAAAAAGGCCTTTGGTGATGGGGTCCCCAAGGCTTGGTCATGTGGTCAACTACCACCTGCATGACCAAGAAAGTGTGCAGTATGGGGTTGGCTGCCTTTGAGGGGGTTGGACAAAGGGCCTGGACACAGGCTAGGCCTTGTGGCAAACCCCCCACTGCACGCAGCTGCATGCCAGGGTTGGCCACAAGGCATGCAGTCAGGCCATGCCGTGCAGCTAACTCCCCGCTGCCTAGGGCAGGAGTTAGATTTACTTATGGTAATTAAATAATTCCTTATGTTAACAAAACCATTAACATTCACTGAAAAAAATAAATGTTAAAATAACATTATATTTAGGTGAAATGTTCAGCAACAATGTAATTGTCTGACCTTAATTAGCCCCAGGAACTCCATCCCTGGGGCTAACTGCAATTAAAAAGGGGAGGAGGGAATGCAGTCATCCTCCCCAACCCTTAATAGACCACGTATATTTGGAGTCCCCAAGGTCTAATGAAGCATGGGTAAGGGGACAGGTGGGCTTGGAAAGGGAGTTCTGCATGCCTTCCGCCCCTTAAATAGTGACCATGGGATTGGGGTACCCGGGGACTCAAGAAGTTTTGGGGAGGGGGTTGAGTGCCCCCAATTTTTTATATTATTTGACCCCGGGGCATCTGTCCCCAATGTTTATTAAGGCTTGACAAGTGAGGCTCCATGCCCTCTTCCTCTCTTTAATTATATGTGGCTCCGGGAATGGGATCACTAGGGACAATTAAGGGTTGGGGAAGAGGATGCATGCCCCCTACCCTTTAATAGATGTGTTTTTCCCTCAGAGAATGGAGTGTCCCGGGACCCGAAAGCTAACCTACGCTGCACATGGCAAAGGATGTGTGCAGTGTGTGGTTTGCTGCCTCCTAGGGTTTGGTTATGGGGCCTGGCATCAGGCCAAACCCTGTGATAAAACCTCCATTGTATATGCCCAAAAGCTGTGCACAGGGTGGGTTTGGCTACCTGCAGGGAATCGGAAGCCAGGCCTGGCTGCAACAGAGGCCCTGTGGGTAACCCCATGCCATGCAAGAGCAAAGGCCATGTGAGGTGTGTGGTTCACTGCCTATGGGTGGCTGCCAGTGTGCAGTTGGATGCAGAGCCTAATTGCATGCTAGGCCCTACAGCAAACCTGATACTTCACAAGAATAAAGCTCATCTACAGCGTGAGGTTGGTTTCCTCCGGATGCGTTGGCCACTGGCCCTGTGGCCAGGCCCTGTTGCTAGCTCCTTGCTGTGCACAGCTGATGGCTGTGCACAGTAGAGGTTTTGTTGTATGTGGGGTGGTTGCCTTCAGGGCCTGGCCGAAGGCCCAGCCTGCCATGTGTGGCCGATGGCCATGCAGAGTGGGGGTTGGCTTTATGTATTGTAATAAACTATTAGTTTTTATCAAAGAAAACATGAAATTCACTGAACTAAGCAAAGGTTAAAGTAACGTTATAGTTAGGTGTGATACATTGATCCATGTTTGTTAAAGTAAATGTGTAGAAATTCACTGAAAAAAAACAAAGGTTAAAGTGACATTATAGTTAAGTCACTATGTCAGTGAAATAAACAAAACACAGAAATTCAACAGTTATAGTAGGGAAAGCGAACTATAACTTTCGCCTCTGCCATGCATTGCTTATGACCTCACATACTAGATCACTCATTATATATTCTATGATGACATAATTTATGAACGTATGCCTCTGCCATCCACTGCTTATGACCTCACATATTACATCAATCATGACATTCCATGGCATCATTTATGACATCACTGATAAGATCTCAAATTACATCATTGATGACATTACTGAAAAAGATGTATATACAAAAATAAAAAAATATATATATATTAAATCAAATTACAAAACTAAACACTTAATTTCATTATATGTTAAATGATTTTACATCTATAAAATAAATTAAAAAATAATGAAAAATCTATTTAAAATCACCTGCGCCCTATTAACCAAACAGACTTATCAAAAATAAAAACATAGACATTAGTCATTATAATAAACACAATACGCACAACAACCTCAGAATAAGTTTGCACCAACACTAAATAAATTCTAAAAGTGTGTATTGTTTAAAATACATACATTACACTAAAAATAGCAATGACTAAAACATATTACCCTATGTTAAAATATGCAAACATTAGACATAAAATTAATTAGTCAAGTTAAAAAATCATCATCTTAATTACCAAATAAAATGTAATAAATTAATTTAAAACGAATATGATTTTATAAAATAAATACAATCCTATTCCCAAACAAAACTATAGCAATTCAGCAGTTATGCTCATAATTATATTTAGACTTATGTTAAGAAACTACAATTTGTAGCCTAAATTTACTTTCTTTCACAGGTTATAGTTTCTTCAGATAAGTATAACTATAAATTTAGCTATAACTGATGAATTTCTATTGTTTTGTGGGAATAAAGCAAGTAATAACTATAACGTCCCTGTAACCTTTGTTTTTTTTCTGTCAATTTCTATTTATTTATTTTTTTACGTAAAATAACATGTAAATGCAGTATGTTAATATAACTCCCACATGCACCCAAGCCCACTTTGGGCATAGCCTTCAGCCATGTGCTGCAGGGGTATGTTGTGTGAGTGGGTGATTTCTTTCCCTTCCCACTGGGCCTTGGATACCCGAGTACCCAGGGATACCCACAGATCCATGAAGGATCTGCATGCCTAGATGTCTATACTATTTTCCTTTAATCACTCTGAAACTACTGAAGACTTTTACACCAAATGACAAGAAAAGATCTTTCTGGAATAAGATCTAGGTTTCTGATAAATTTGGTGCAAATTCGTTCAGCTGTTCGGGCTGTAGTTGTGCTAAACAATTGCAAAATCCCCATAAACATTGCATGGGGAAAAAGCATTTTGGGAGCCACCTTTTTCTTAGCTTCTGCTTAATAAATCATCCCAAACCTTTCCACACTGCAGCTAAAGTGAGTAGGAAACTAGTTTTGCAACTTTTGTAAAGATTTGTGAAACAGTGCCAAAGTTATTAGCAAAACAAAAAAATGCATGGCTATGGGAAAAGTTGGTCCTAACTATGTTTACCTACTGGCTATCACCAGTAATATATAGATATCTATATCCCACAGTGTTATTGTGAATACTATAAGTTTAATTATATTAGTGTACCATGATTTACTTATAGTAATATTAAGGTACAACACCCATATCTTTTTATATCTAATGACCTTGGCAAGATTTAATACCTCACCCCCTTACCTGGGCCTTCATTTTTGGTCAAGATGAGGACAGCGCCTATGCCTTCAGAAAAAATCTACACCCCACCATTGAGATAAAGTTAGAAAATCACAAAAATTGCAAATCATGGTAATATGATGTAATGGCTTCCATCTCTATCATCCTCATTTACACTGTTTCACCAACGTAGTTTCACACAATCAATACTACATCACAGAAGGTACTACGTCACAAATTATTTCTTTAATGAAAGGAGTCTATACATCTTACTTTTAGTCTCTCAATCCCACCTTGTCTATTCTTTACAGAAGTATTTGTAAGGGTAGCAATTACGATAAAGCATAAACCTTAGGGCCTATGTATCTCAACAGTTAGCCCCGGAGTTCTGTTACATTTGTGGTGCTGCTCCAAAGTAAAATCTTTTTGGGTATTTACTAAGCTACACTAAGTTGATTTGCATGGCTTTGCATGGTTTAGTAAATATAAAGTATTGCAACACAGTGCATAGCTTATCCTTGCATTACTTTGCCCCAGGCAGGCATTTCATGGGTGGAGCACGGAGTTTGGGAGTTCCCATGCCTCCACCTATGTATTTTTATGCAAACCCATATTTACAACGATTTATATATATGGGTTTGTGCCAAAATGGTGCATCTAACTGACAGAGGCATAATGAGGAAAAATATCTCTATTTTTCCTGGTTACTTCCTCTTTCCACATAGAATTAGAAGTATGGAGCTGAGGATTGTTTTTGTGCAGGAACATATTTCTTCCTGCACAAAAGAATGCTGCCTATAACAGGTACCCTTGCACCCTAGTGAAAAAGTGCCTGCATTGACTCTAGGCAGCACACAGTGCACCAGCGATGGGAGGGAGTGGAAGTGCACCATATCTTTTTAAATAATGTGCATATCTTTTCTCTCTCTTTCTCGCACTGCAGCACCTCAAGTTGCCTTGCTCCTTTGTGTTGCATGAAAAAAAGATAAGTCTGGCCCAGGTCCCTTTTAAGCAGTCCTAACTGAATACTAATCATACCTAAAGCATTCAACCTGGTTAAATCAAAGAAAGTAATGTCACCAGGGGTTAATATTTAGAGTGCAAGGGTTCTGATCAAGAGAATCGTAGAGGGACCCTCAGCTGTTTGGCAAAATGAACATGATCCAAACTGCTCTGTAGAAATAGAGCAAGTATGTCTTAGTGGTGGTAGTAAGGGCCAGATGTAGGAAGGCATTAGCGCCTCGCAAACAGCGAAAAACGCAGTTTGCGAGGCACTAATGCCGTCACGCGATGCTGAAACACATATTGCGAGTCGGTACCGACTCGCAAAATGTGTTTCAGACTCGCAAATAGGAAGGGGCGTTCCCTACGTATTTGCGAGTCGCACCGCGATGTAGTGTTGATTTGTGACCGCAAAAGCGGTTGCAAATCAACCCGCAGTTACCATCCACTTGAAATAGATGGTAACTCATTCGCAAACGGGAAGCGGTCCCCATGGGACCCCTTCCCCTTTGTGAATGCTCACATTTATATTTTTTCATAGCAGGCAGTGGTCCTATGGAACACTGCCAAATCTGAAAAAAACCGAAACAAAAAGGTTTCGGTATTTTTTTCTATTTGCAGCTCGTTTTCCTTTAAGGAAAACGGGCTGCAAAGAGAAAAAAAAAACTGCTTTATTTAAAATTGTCTCCAGCAGGCCACCATCCCCGTGAGTGCCTAGACTCGCTATGGGGTCGCAAACTGCGACCCACCTCATAAATATTTATGAGGTGGGTCTTTGCAACCCCATAGCGAGTCGCAGAAGGTGTCTGAGACACCTTTCTGCATACCAATTTGCGAGTTGCAAATTGCGAGTCGGAAGGACTCGCAATTTGCAACTTGCAAATTGGTTTCTACCTACATCTGGCCCTTAGTTTATTGGACTCATCTTGCAAGCAGAATTTGGCATTTGATGATCACTTGTGGATAATTGATGGACACTAAAATGTACGTTTGTGTTCACCCAGGGGCCTATGTAATTACATTCATAGAACAAACTTCCATTTCTGCACAGCCTGGCAGCCTGGTCCGCTCACAAATCTTGTGCTAATTTGAGTTTTTAGGTATGTATTTTCTATACCGAGCTAGGGACCATTGTCACACTTGACTTTTGCATATAAAATGCAGAAGTGGCCTGTACCATTTTAAAGTGGTATGGCGAGTGAGGTGCCCCACCACTTTGCAAAACAAATACAAAAATCACCCCCTTCCTCCAAAACCCTAAAGTAATCCACCCCTCCCACCAAAAGCCCACGTAACTCTAACTAAAATACAAACACTACAATTACATGTCTCACACATTTACACACACATGCATTACACACATATGCATCACACATTAAAAAAGTAAAAGGTACTTACCCACGGGCTGCGCGTCCTGCTCCTGTGCTTCTGCTCTCTGACAGAGGAAGAGCTCTCCTAACCAATCCAGACGCTGCTCTCATGCTGTTAACCAGCATGAAAGAAGCACCTGGATTGGAAGGAGTGTCTTGGCAGGACACTGCTTTAGGCCCTGGAGGCCTGTGCCTGGTCACCACTCAGCTATCTTAAGACACCTGGGTGGAGAGCTTCAAAGTGTGCATGTCATTTTGACCAAGGCAAATCAGTTGGTCAAAGTGACATGCACACTTGGGAGCACCCAGTCCAGGCACTGCTACAGCCCTCTGCTGCCGAAAGCAGAGGCAGTCCTCTACCACCTCTTGGCAGCAGAGGGCACACACAGCATGTCTCTGGGCTGGTGCGTGCTGCATAGGAAGAAATAAAATGACAACTAAATCATTTAATTGCCATTCTATTGCTCCCTGCTCGGCTTGCAACTGGCGGGGGGCGACGCTCCCTCGCCCTCGAGGAGGAACCACCACTGACAAGACAGTGTGCCAAAAGTTAAAAGCAATACAATAACCTTAAATAATGAAGAAAAGATATTTCGGAGATGTCACTTTCTGGGAGCCTTTCCATGAGTCCCCTTATTCTCTCAGCCCACTTTATTCCTGGTGATTCTCTCTGATGTCATTGGCTGGTTGGCTCAAGTGGCAAAGGTTACAATATTGGGACCCTCAGGTCACTAAACAGTATTTAAAACAGTCTTTTAGATGTATTGTTCCAGTTATTCTTAATGGCGTTTGCCACAAATTTAACCGAGCACAGCTCCACAGCCATTATTGACCTCAGTAAGCAAAATGACCTGCAATGGCTTTCAATCTCTTTGACGTGTTTTCTATACACTATCTTCCCTGAGATGAACATAGGGAACACAATCAAGTGGAGAGTAGAGTGAGCACATTTATCTCAGGAAATTTGGAAATACTCGTTGTCACATTTCAGTCCACTGATTTGACCAGTCATTGTGTAAATGTGCCATAATGCTGCCCCAAAAGGTACCGTACAATCCAAACTGATTCCTCTGCTACTATCCCGGACAATGCTTGCTCTGCTCATTCCTCAGCTCCTATGAATCAAGGGTAATCTCCAAATTTTCCAGGGTGGTATACTTTATTATGCTCTTTTGAAATCTCGTATTTCTCAGCGTTTCCATTAAAGACCCCTTTCCTGGGTGGTAGCTTCATTGACAGGGTTTCACATGATGTATTGCTGTGATGTTGTGTGCATTACATAGCCATAGACAATCCTTGAGCGAGGGGTCTCGCCACCAGATCAAGACTTAGGCCCTCATTATGATCATGGCGGTTTGGCCCGCCATGCCGTCAGTGGCGGCTGAAGCAGCCAGCTGACATGGCGGGCCAAACCGCCATATCACGAACAAGGTGAGGGCCGCCAGCAGCAGCCGCCACCCACCGCCAGGCTCCCGCCGCCAGGCAGCCTGGAGGCGAGTTGAAACACCATCTGCGAGGGATATCCCACCAGGAAAAGGCTGGCAGAGGGGGTGCCCCTGCACAGCCCATGCATTTTCAGGCAGTGATCTGCACGACGGGTGCAACTGCACCTGCCGCACAGAGGCAATGTCCAGGCCCAGCCTTTCTGTGAACATTGTTTCCGCCCGCCGGCCCACAGAAAAGTTAATTATCTGGCCGGCGGGGTTCCGGGGTCGCTGGCGGTCAGTGTTTTGACCACCAGCATGAACACGGCGGTTGTTTCCGCTGTGTTCATAATGACCACCTTAGGCTGTTCCCTTCTTTTATCTATTCAGAATTAGGGACTTATTAGGACTTTGACGTAAGGGATACTCCATCACAAATGTGAAGGACATCCCCTCCGCCGTTTTACAAGCTCCACAGGATATAATGGAACTTGTAATAGGGCGGGTGGGATATTCCTCACCTTGTGCCACATTGTGAGTGAGTATCCCATCAGCCAAGGTCATAATCAGGCCCATAATCAGGCCTATAATCAGAATTCCTTGCAATTACGTTGTTATAAAGATGATCAATACTCAAAAAAGAAAAGGCAGAGTAACCACTGAAACAAGTAGCAGGGCTAAATGTGCATACCGTGCCTGTATGTGTAGTGAAAGAATGCTATGGTTCAGGTCATAATTTTAAGCTGACTGCCTCGAAACTGTACTAGGCCGGTATTGGTATTTGACATGTAAGTGATTTTACACCCACGAGAGCGCACAAACACACACACGATTCATTTGCTCATAAAGAGCTGCATCCTTGGCCTACCTTGCCCTACGTTGGAACGCAGCTCTTGTCTCGGTATTACTGAACATGTCCAGGCTCATTCACATTGCTTATGGACTATGTACTCCACATTTGGGCAGTGAAGTCTCAAGTGGCTCAGTGTATCTAGTGGCAGCTGGCAAATTACAAGACGTGATTGAACTGCATTTTTGAAGAAAGCACTTTACAATACACCCTCAGTTATTGGTATGCGGCTGCAGAAAATGACAAACTATGCAAAATCACCAGGAGGTTATTTGAATGCAGATTTATAGTTTTCTTGAAAAATGATATATTTCACAGCTTTCATTATATCCATGACATCTGTAACAGCACTCCGACTCTCATATTAGTGTACATTATTTGTAATTATAACTGCCTTCAGGTTTCGAATTTGCATAATGTTTAATGCAGCCTGGATGTAATTTGGTTGCTTAAAATATGATGCATTAACATTTTCTACTTGATTTCTCACTCATCAGTGAAGAGCAAGAGTGCCACAATTAGCTGCTTGCTGACTTTGAACTCTTGGACTAATATGGAAATGAAGTCAAGCTAACGGCAATAAAAATGTGAGTGGATTATCAATGAGAAGGAATAAAGAATAGTTTTGCATTCTCAGCAAGGAAGTGGGAAATTGAGAGCTCGCATTTTATGAGTAAATTACTTTTAAATGTATGTAGGCTAAAACAACATTGTAATTTCAGACTTCGATTTCTTAAATAGATCTATCACTTTTTCAAATCTGCAATAGTCATTTTTATGTATGGCTCAAGAGACAAGGTATTTTACTGCCATTAAAAAACAAAGCAAAAATAAATAAATTGAAGTGTTGGGAATGATTGTGTTTTGCCTGGTATTGCCCCTTATTGTTGAACCATTTACTAAGCCCGTTTTGGTGGCCATAGGACTCCTCACAATAACCCAACTGTAGTAAAGTGTGGTCCCTCTTTTAAACATGGTAACATTGACATATTCCTAATGGAGATAGTTAATTTACTTGTAGGTCACGAGTATATGGTACTACACGTACTCAGGGCCTGTAAATTAAATGCTAATAGTGGGCTGCCATAATCATTGTGCCATTTGCTGGAGTAGCATAGTAAACCATTTCTCCTGGCCAGCACCTATAGGCTGGGTGTGCAGTTTTAATTGCTTTTTTTTGAAGTGGTGAAACAAACCTTTTGCCAGGCCTAAAACTTTATTTTCACTACTTACTACCCACCCCTAAGGAAGGCCCTAAAGGCCCATAAGGCAAGGCATGGTGTATAAGAAGTAGGGTATGTGAATTTAATGTTTTAAATATCCTGTCCTGACAGTGAAACCCCGCTAAAACAGGTTTTCACTATGGTAAGGCTCGCTCTCTTATAGTAAAATAATGATTGCAATGCAACAACTTATAGTAATGCATTTCAGTTTGGGAGAAGCTAGAAAAACGGTGTAATGTCTTTAATAGTAATTTAATATACAACGTAATGGTTAAATCACATTTTATATCAATATTTTGAAAGTGCCACTTTCAGAAAGATGGCATTGTCCTGCCTACCTTAAAAGGGCCCGTTCTACTAATTTCTAGTGGCACCTGACTAGTGATGGCTCCCGTCATGCTGAGATGTGGATTGCACCCAGCCGCAAATGCTTCCCTATCAATTCCACTTTACCTCTTTTCCCTGGGAAGTGGTCTCCTGCTGACGAAGGCTCTTTTGTGGTGAGATGTGGATTGCTAAAAGACAGTGGACAAAAGACTTGGGTGTGAAGAGGTATTGTTCTTCCTTGAGCAGGAGGAGCTGTAGGCTATGCCCAACCCTTTCCTGAACATAAGAGAATGCCTACCCTGTCACTGGCAGATATAGTTCACACCTAGGCCAGACTTTCTTTTGTTTTACTAGTCAGCTTGGCTCAAAACCCAGTGGAAGAGGGATGTTGCCTTAAGGGAGTGTTTGCCCATTATCATGGCCACATCTCTCAGTTGGAACAGGGAGCTTTGAACAGGGGAAGAAAGGTTCTGCATGTTGGATTTAGGGAGAGAGAGGTACTGTGACATGGGTTTGAGCAAAACACACTGGAAGTGCTGAAAGAGTTGGTAGGGTCATGCCTAGGAACATTTACCCCATTGGTTAGGGAATGGCCAGGAGTTTCCTACACCTATAAGCTAGCACTGGGCATACATGTAATGTCCCCAATACCAATCTCAGAACTGTTTTCTGCAGGACCTGAAAGCAGACTGGACCTGCTTGCCTTGACCACATGACCCTAGAAGTGACTCCATGGCTCAGTTGAGTGACCTCCTGCCTGTGATACAGGGATACAAAAAGCTTTCAGAGGTCTTTTGTCTGCAACTGCTCAGCTAACCAATACCAACTAGGTCTGCCCTGAACCCTGCTGCTTGTATCTGTTGGAATGAATCCCAAACCCCACTTGGTTTCCCTCAGGTCCTGGACTCTTGACTGGTGTTAAAGCATATTCCTCATGTCCCCCAAACTGCAAGATATGGGACATAGAACCTTTATGCCAACTTTCTGCCTGGAAAACTGCCACAGCCTTCAGCATCAAATCACAGGTGAGCCCCAGCTTGCTGCAGAAGATCTTACTCCCAGAAAAGTGTTTAAGTTAGAATGAAGAAGCCTTCGCCAAGACAAACACCGAGCCAAATCTGATCGAGGTCAAGGCCTGCCAGGGCACAGACTCTGACTTCACTCACTCAGAACTTTTCTGCCTTTGTCAGTGATTGCCTACGGACTACCGTGCTCTAGCATCCCGCTGTTGCTGAGGTGCACTTCATATCCAGCTTACAACATTTCCCCTCTGATCTCATTGATAACCACTTTTCTTCATAAATGTTTTTAAGTCTGAAGGAAAACTTTTCACCAGAATGCACATGGCCCCTGTATCTCACACTCATTCCATCAAAGTCAGCCTTAAGACTGGACTTTGACCTGGTCTAGTTCAGTGAAATAACCATGGTTGGTGTTATTTTAAATTCACACTTTAAAATGTATACATCCAGTTCTTTTTATTGGGTTTTTGTCATTTTGCTATCATGTTATTTATTAAAATGTACTTTGTTTTTCTAATTTGGCTTAGGATTTGTATTGTGTTGTGTGTTCACTGTATTACTGTTTGAATGCTTCATAAACACGTTATACATTGCTTCTACTTTAAGCTTGACTGTTTTGTGCCAATCTACCAGAGAGTTGAGCACAGGTTTATTTAGTGACTTTGGTGGTTCAGCCTGACAAGAGTTGTGATTATTATTTGAAGTGGGCTCTCACGAGGTTCAGCTAATACTCCAATTGGTTATAGGAAGCCTACATGAATCATAAATTTGGATCTGACGTGTGGTCTTAGACAGCGGTTCTAAAGTAAATAATGTGCCTGCAGAACCTAGAAGAGATTTTTATGGATACAATCATTAAGTGCAGTTTTGTACTTGTGTGAGTGGGCTAAGATACCAGTAATTTTTTTACAGGAAATGTTGATGTCTCTATATTGCATTTTAAGACATTTTGGGGAGTGAAAAGTTGTAATCAATTTATTTATCTCATGAATCAGAACTCCTAGGAGATCCACATGACTCACTAAAACATAAAATATCATATGACAATAGAGAAGAAATTCATCTAAGAGGTTGAAATTTTTTTTTTTATCTATACAATTTAATAAATTTGCAATACTTTCCACCGAGCATATGTTACATAGTCAATCTCGGACAATATTTTCAATGTAAAAAAGTCAACAAACCAGAACAATTAGCTTCTATATAAAATAATAATAAAAATATAACCCCATAAACTCATTTCACAATGTACTTCCTATAAAGCGCATCATATAGTGCAAGGTAGTGGTGTCCTGAGAAGAGCCGATCTTATTACCTTCCCAAATGCTTAATACTATTTCCCTCCAGAAAAAGCAGAGACCAAGCACATATTTAATATCCATGGTAATAGACAAAACAACAAGGCCTCTGCCCCTCAGCCGTAAATTCAAACACATTATCATAGTCTGCTACGCTCTAGGAACCCCTCTTACTTATTTTACAATAGGATGCATATAAAGTGCCTCCACAGTGCAAAAGGAAGTTCGCTTAAATTAATTCATCTTACAACCACCAATGCATGGAAATCTCAATATATATTTAAAAATGTCTTAAAAAACCTAAAAATCCTAAAACAAAATAAGTCATTAGGTTGATTATACAATGATTCCAAGGGCTCTCTGGACAAGTGAATATTAAAATTCAAATAGAGGGGTTTCAGCCATTTTATCCACGATGTAGCTGAAACGGGACAGACAAATAATACATGCTTAAGATTCTGCATCCCCAATTGACAAAGGTCACAGGTGGTAGAGGATTCATCCAATTTGGAGGATGAGTCTCTAAGTGGTGTTCTATCTAATCTCAACAAGATGTAAAAGCGCCTCACCCCATGAGGGATATTTCAAACTAAATATGGTTGGGGTATTTAAAGATCACTGATATGGTTAATGGAACGAGTCTCCTCTTTAATTGACAGGACTCAAAATACAGGGAAAAAGCTTTACACCATGTCGCCTCTTTCAAGGTCTTTTTAAAAATAGTGGTTGGCAGCGATAGTATCGATTCAGAATCAAGCTCAAGCAATTGCACTGCAAGGTTATAGTTTTAAAAAAAAGTAGACTTTTGTCTTAGTGTGCTAAAAATTTCTATGAATGCTAGATGTCTTAGGGTGGATTCTCCACTGTGTACCAAGCAGTGGGCCCTCCGGACCACCACGGCAAGGCCCTGTGCAGAGGTATTATTAATACCAAATTCGAGCCTTAAAGCTGCCATTGATGTCACGTTGTTACAAAAAAACACACGTCTTAGAATCTGCCCTTCTGTCTTATCAAGGAAATCCGATTTAGAGATCTCTATATGTTCTATAGCATACAGGAGGATAGCCGGAATCTTTGTTTGATAGGCAGTTAGTAAATGAAGGAAGTGGCGCCTACCAACTGCATTATAAAAGGCCACTAACCTTTGGGACTGGGAGAGAGCCTTATTGACATTATTGGGGATATGGTCTTGGTTGCAGAGGGAGCAAGATAAGATTCTCTCCAAAAAACAATACATTTTTACCTGCTCCAGCTTATGTTGACCCGGGTACCAAGAGAAATTAATTTTTTTTCAAATTTGTTTCTCTAGGAAACAGAGTACTTGGGATTTTGATATATTAATTTTCAAAAGGTGATGCGTAGTGTAGAGAGTTAGGACGGCCAAACACTGATTTAGCCTTTCAGAGTCAGGTCAATCACCACTATATCATCCGCATAAAGAAGGCAGGAGATCGAACATCCTCCAATTTTTGGTGCGAAGCCATCAGCATTCTGTAGCGTATTAGGTAAGTCATAGATATATAAGGAGAAAAGCAATGGTGCCAACAGACAGCCTTGCTTCAAACCATTCTTTGTAGGGAATTCTGAAGACAATCCCTGCTCTCTATCCAAGAAAACTTAGCACCAGGTCGAAGAGTGCAGACCTATGATCAAACGTAACAGATTTGGCAGGACACCCAACTCATATAATATCTTCCGATGAACCCAGTCAAAAGCCATTGAAAAATCTATAAATGCAAAATAAACTACTCCGCCCGACCCAAACATATTTTTCATTTATAGTTTGCATCAATAGAATGTTATCTAAGGTATTATGTTCCTTTCTGAAACCTGCTTGTTCCACAGGAAGTATCGAATTTTCCTCGACCCAGGAGGTTAAATGTGAAAGAATACTTTTTACAAAAAAGCTTACCAGTTACGTCCAACAATGCAATTTGACGATAATTTATGGATAAGGATTTATCTACCTTTTTATATAGGAGGACTATAACACTCCCAGTCCAGGAAAGCGGAACTCTCCCTTGTAAATAATAAAAATGGAAGACAGGATAGAGAATTCTAGCCCAGAGCTGAGGCTCATGTTTAACTATTGTCATAGGGACCTCATCTGGACCCATAGCTTCAGAGGCCCACTTTGACCTAATAAGCCCCACAATCTCAATTACTGATGGAGAGCCAAGGTTGTCCAATTCCATTCTATTACTTGTACTCCAATTCAATTCCCACAGCTCTGTATCCTGATTTTCTATATATAGGTCACATATATACTCCCTTCGATCTGCCTCGGCTATCAGAGTGGCAGTAAAAGATTTCCAATTCCCGCACCCTTCAGAGATGATAAACCAAAATTTAGGGGTGTTTTTAGTCATAGCAGCTTCCCTCAATTCTATCCACTTTTGTTTTAGCCTCTTCTTTCCTTATACCTTACTTCATTCTTGCTTGTCTTCTCTTTAATAGGGTTATTCTTCTACTCCTATCCTTAGACTCCCATTCATACTGTCTCCTTAGTGATTATTGATTTATTTCTCTATTCAACATTAAAAGCAATAACCTTACTTTCTTTTGAGGAGGCTTAGTGGGCTTAGGCTCGTTGCTTTGAATTATGTCTCCCATAAATTCTGTAAAATAGTTTAACACATCCCCAGTCCATTCATCAATGTGACTCACCGACCTGTCAAGAGCTTCCTTCACAGATGATATTTTCTTGGGTGTCCAATAAATTTTACCTGATTTCCCATTAAAGTTAATATCCTGGCCCATAAAATACCAAGACTCTATTGGAGAAAAATTAATATTTTCACTAAACGGGGTATCAATAGTTATCATATCTTCCACTAATTGGGCAATAGCATAGGAGGCTGAGAAATAGTCAATAATAGAGCTACTCTGTAAAGATTTATGAGTAAAGGCTGCAGGGGAATCTAAAAAGAAACACCCATTTAAAATGGTATAACAGAGGTTCCTCAAACCTTTGAATAGAATATACCCCCTTTTATCCATCCTAATTCTAGGAGGAAATACAATATTAAAAAGGAAGGGATATTAAAGGCTGATTCCCTCTCTATATCACAAAAAATCTAAAGAGATATATTAGAGATTTTACTGTTTAGATCCCACATTATCAATACCACATGTGCACTTCCATGTGGATTTGAACAGATGGCGGAGATATGGTTAAGCATATGTAATAAAACTGAATCATGGAGTTTATCCGGCAGGATATAGGCATTTACTATTAGCAAGGAATTTTTCACCATTTTCCAGTATTGGGTACACTCTCATTATCTATAAAAGATTTGAGAGGACTGGCAAACTAACATAATCCCATTTATGATTGTTGCTTAACAAAATCGCAATACCCCCTTTTGGGTGCCCTTTCTTAGAGGGCTGAACCTTTTGTCAAAGTACAGAGTACCCAGGACAGGTGAAGTCAGATACACTCCAAGTCTCTTGGATGCAAATTAAGTCAGACTGTAGAGAACAGATATGATCTAATTTTTCAAAATGGATCCCTCTTCCTGCGGCATTCTAAGAGACCACTGAAAAATTAAGATTAATGGCCAGGTTGTAAAATCTTTCCCTTCCTCGAGTGCTATTTAGAGCCCCTCCAAACAACTCCAATTTTCTTGTTTGGTACCTAAATAATGTGGAGGGACATCTTCCACAATCTTCACCACTCTTTCTCCGTGTACAAGGGAGACGTTCACCTTTTCCAGGGAGGAAGAAATAGGGTCACGTACATGATGGAGACTACTATCATTCGAACATTATTCAATGGAGGATCGCTGCCTGTCAAAAGTAATTTCCTTCTCCCATACTGGGACCACATCTATGCCCCTACGCTGTAGCTGCTCACAATTAACTAAGATCAGATTTAAAACAGTTTAGAAAAAAACAGACTTTTGTCTTTATCACTCCTATGCATTGATCAAGAAACAACCGAGTGATGTCACTACTATGAATTAATTTTAACTCCTCTATGTCTGAAAAACATGAGATTAGAAGAGAATGGTTCAAACATAGGTTCAGATCGAATAGAGCACAAAACTCTAAACAAACAGGGGGCTTTGTAACCCATTTAGTAACTTCCTTCCCACTTATATAAAAATCATATGTGCAGTTGATTTCACATTACAGAATGGGTCGGCACAAGGGTTTAAGTTAGTCACACCCCTCATTGTATCTGATGGATTATTCTGTTGTGTGTCCAGCAGTGCCAAGTCTTGTTCTTCCTTTGGAGAGGAGATCCAACAGTTCTCAAGTCTTTGTGTCTAAACTTCATCCTTCATAATCTTCCCTGAAGGAAACAGTTCCTATAGGACCCATGTCCTCAAACTCAACCTTTCTTGTTTTTTTTTAGAGATTCGTCAATTCCCTTTTTTCCCCACCTTTTTTTTCCCTTTTTCTCAGCCTTTTTCCTCTCTTTGTCGGCTTTAGCTGCTGAGATCCCATTGTGCTCCACCCTCGAAGATTCAGGGTATACTTTAGGGAGCAAAAGAAAGATAGGTAAAGGGGCCACCAGTGAATTTGGCTCATCTTTCAGGACAGCAGGTTCCAGAACAGTGGAAGCTAAATTACTCACTTACTGAGAAGTTGTAAGAAATCAGTGGCTTCCTGCAGATTCCATACCTTTCTCCTCACAGAATTGCAAGGAAAATGTTTGCTTTTAGGCCAATTTTGAGATTTTCTTGACATTGTGGGTAAGAAAATGCCTTACAATCCCAACAAGGCAAACCACCCTGGACTCCCATGCTGTCTGTTTTTCAGAAATAAACAGGTTTAATAGGTTTCCCTGGGTTTCAAATAAGCTAAGGCCTAACGTCCACATCTACCCCTTTTTTCAGAAAAAGTGTCAGTTCCAAGTTGCGCCTTGGGTACTTTCCAAGTCAAGATTGTCAGACCCATCCACACAACTCAGGTACCATTTTTATTGGGAGGCTTGAAAAACTGATGGGTGTTAGGAAATATGTTGCTCCTTGCAGAGTCCCCAAATATTCCTTCAGAAAAATGTGTCTAAAATATGTATTTTCATTAGCAATATTAGGTTTACAGGGCACTGTGTGTCGGAAAATATCATGGCATCCACACAAGTCTTACCACTCTAGATTACCCAGGAAGTGGAGTTTTCAGAAATGTGTGGGTGTGATAGGTTTCCCTCAATGTCTACTGAGCCTGGGCCTAATTCTACAATCTTAAACATTTCAAAAAAGGGGTCTTTTTGGGTGGACATGTTTGACCTGTCCATGTTGTGTTGGGAAATTTGTTGTTAGGGGCACAAGGCCCACTCATACAAATGGGTTACCATTCTTTTTGGGAGACATGGAGGAACAATGGTCAGTAGTAAATTTGTGGATTCACACAGATCACAGAAATGTGAGGAAAATCTATCTTTTTAAGAAGAGTTTGAGATTTGCAGGAGCTTCCAGTTAAGAAACCTTTGTTAGAACAACACAAGTCACACCATGCTGGACTATGGTAGCAGAAATGTTTGGGTATGTTAGGTTTTCCCAGTTGGCAGCTGAGCTAGGGGGCAAAATCTAAAGCTACACACATTGTAAAACGCATAAATTCTGATAGTTGAACTATGATGTCTACAGATCATGTTTTGGGGTGGTTTTTGTCACAAACGCTAGGCCCAGCCCACAGGTGGGGCACCGTTTTTATTGGGAGACATGTGGGAATACATAATAGTAGAAAATTTGTTATTACAAAATGGATTTCTCTGAATTCCAAATGTGAGACAGTGTGCAGGCGAGAAAACATTTAGCAAAATGCTCTGGGAGTCACATGCTAGTATAAGGGCAGTCAAATTCAGAGATAAAAACCCCTCCTCAGTATTTGATGTATATTTTAGAAAGACATAGGTTTTCTTCACACCCATTTTTCACTCTATATTTTATCTAAGCATTGCTCTGTACTCAGAACACATTGAAAAACCATTGTAAAATGCAGCTAAGTTGCAGGCTCTGCGTATCTTGAGTTCTTGGACAGTCTGAAAACTATATCTCAACCATAAAAGTGTAGCAGGCTTATTAGTATATTGCTATTGTAATTCATCCATCATGGCAAGGGGATACAGATGAAACTGTCAAAAATTACTGTTTTTTTCCTAATCATTACAAAAAAAAATCAACTGTTAGTTTCTTTGGGAAAACCTGAGGTACCTTCTCAAATTTCACCCTTGCGGAATTCAGAATATTGTCTACTTTTCAGATTTGTATAGCTTTCATGCATCACCCTTAGATTCCACATCTGTTTCCACTATGGACCTCAAGTATGCTGAAACCACAAAAATGAAAAAAACAATTGGCTATCTCTTAGAAAAATAATAAACCTGTGGTATTTTTTATACAGCTCTATCTGTTCCTAAAATCTATGAAGTTGGTGACATTAGCTTAGCTGATAGTTTTAAATACTTGTAGTGTTTTGCACCATTCAAGCACTTACTTTTATACTATTTTTATATATTTGTATAGACTGATAGATAGATTGAAACAAAATATGATCATGGAATAGGTTTGTGTGCTATACTGTAAAACGTAAATTGATCAAGTTGCTTTTATGGTCCTTGGCCGGAATAAAATGCTTAATCTCTCTAATCCCACCCACACTTATATTTTTGTAGCTAAGGGTAAATATTATTATGCCTTATGTTTTCAATTTGGTATAATTTTAGGGAATCAATTCTGATTCGTAGGTTCTCTGAATTCACGACAGGAGGACTTAGGGCCTCATTTACAAGAAAATGACAGAGAGCGATGCTGTGCCAAATTTGGCAGCACCACACTCCATCATTTTCAAAACACAGGGATGCTCAGTATTAACAAGAATACAGCACACCCCAGTGTTTCGCCCCTGCACTGGCACTAAATATGCTGCTGACATTATTGCAAGGCTGGCTGTGTTGCAGTGGACATTGTTTTTGTGCAGGAAGGGACAAACTATCTTCAACAGCAATTTGCTGCTTCTATGTGTGCTGCAGAATGCAAAAAAATGAGGAGAAAGGAAAGCATTTTTCCGCGTTGCGCCATGCTAATGCAACCCCTGGAGCTGCTTCAGGTTTACACAACTTTGTAAATCTGGAGAAGCGCCAAAATACAATGGGTGTTGTACTGGAATGCCCACAGCAACACCCATTGCATGCCCCATCCATGCAAAGTGCTGTGAGTGAAGGGGCCGAATTTACAAGGAAGAGTTAATCCACAAAAAGTGGCTTAACGCCGCCTTGTAAATATGGAGCAGTGCACAGCGCCATCAGAGTGCTGCCTAAAAGTGACGCTCCGGTGGCACTAGGGGCTCATGAATAAGCTCCTTAGTTTTCTGCATTACCTCCACATTTCCAAGGGATGTGATAATCTGTGCATTAGAGAGCACAGGTTCCGATTTAGATATTGACGGACGGACCACTCCATCACAACAGTGAAGGATATCCGTCCACCGAAATCTAAACTCCACAAGACATAACAGTATTTTGGTTTAGGAGATGGGATATTAGTCACATATGTGACGGAGTAACTTGTCCTCGTATATCTAAATCAGGCCCCTAATCTTTAACTTTTTTCTTTGAAGTAAAAGGCACAGTTATCACAGATTTTATAAGGGGCTATTATTGTCTATCTCATAGCTTTCAAAACAGATTTAACTTTGAATGATTAAGATGCACTTGACTCAAAAATAGGTCTGTTGAACTTTTTCCTCATTTATATTATTTCCAAGTATGATGTGAAAGAGTTTAGGACTTCACTACATTGAGGGCTTGCTTTTCTGTATTTTCTGTTTTAGTAGTGTCAGCTCTTACATGGTGATAAAAAGGTTCTCATTGCATAGAGAAATTAAGCTACATGTATTGAATGACTTTTGTAAGGTTGCTGAATCTTTGCCTAAGAAGTCATCCAGGTTGATTTCAGGTATTCTCTCACTCACTGAGTTTCCTCTGCTGCTCACCAGTTTGAATTTTAGAAGAAGTGAGGGACAAAAGTATCAAGAATTGATCCAACCAGACCAGGGCAAGAACTATCAGCCTTAAGTAGCTTTTTCTGTTGATTAAGGTGGTGCTAGTCAACCCATTCTCATTAGTATGGAGTTATGGAGGTATATTGTTTCATAATGTCATTGTGTAGTAGACAATAGTCAGTTGTACAACACCATTGTAATGGTGAGCTTAAAAATGTAATTTGAAAGCCCCAAAGCAGAATAAAGATATCTGTTTTTCCAGGATAAATGTGTTTAGTGCCCAATCACCACCATTGTTAACTAGGCCTTCTTCCCTTCAAGGGAAGGAATGATAGAAATTCCAATGGTGAGTACTGAACTACCTTGAAATAAACAGGGAGGTCCTTAATTAAACCAAATAGAGAATTGATCTTGAACCCCAAATACTCAAAGTGCTATTGAGCAAGTTCATAGATATATTACATACCAATTAAAATATAATCCACCCAGTGACCTATTTGTAATAACTGAGAGAAGTAAATGATGTTAATTATTCTTCCTTACCACCTAGAAATAGGCCAATGACACATACAATATTTGCACAACAGATCAAGGAAATGTTTACTTAATACTTAAGAAACATGGGGGGGGTGTAGAGAGCTCAAGGAAGATAGCCACTGTTTGAGATTACCCCAGCAGCTGTCAACTTTTAAATAGATTAGATACATTGAAACTCCAGTACAATCATGTCATTTTGATCTGATAGTGTTGCCAAATACTTCTGTGCATGGGGTCCTCCACCCTGACTGAGTTCTACCCACTAGGACAGAGAGTGGCCAGAGGAAGGTAAATGAGTTGCCTCAGCCTTACAAGCACTGGTCTCATATAAGTAGCGCAATTGGCAATCATGGGCTCTGACAATTTGGGCCATGCCACACAAAGGAGCAGATAAAACTGAGGTGAACACAATGGGTAATGCTTGCAGGTCTGTGGTGGTCAACTGGTGAGTCAATATGTTTGTGGTCACCCTTGGTGGCTGTGGTGCTTTGACAGAGGTGTGGGAGTAGAGTGAACAGTAGTGGAGACGGCTGGTAATCAACCCAGCCATGATAGTGCAGGATTGGCTGCTTTAGATTGTGTCTTGCATCTACATGAGGAATTGGGGGAATCTTGGGCAAAGGATAGTACCAGCCTAAACCGTACCTCCAATTCACAACTTGACTCTTATTGATGTCACCAGTCACAGAGGTGAACTGCACTGTGGATGTACGGTGCCCTTTACAATGCGTGTTCTGTCTCCATTTCTGCCTGGACGTGGCTCCAAGATTGTCAGTCGAGCAAATAATCTGCTTTCTCATGTAAATATACTGGGAGTGGTATCTAACTACACCTGTTTTTAGGTGGAATGTGTAGGGACAGATTTATATTCTCAAAATAGACTTCAAACAAGGCAAACTAGCTTTTGAAAGCAAGAAGGTGATGCAAGCTTGTAACAAACCCTTTGAAGCTGGTGTGTCCATGATAGAGGCAGTTAGGCAAGAAACTGACTCCGACGATTGGGTAGAAGCACTCCTAATCACTCTTCAGGGAAGCTTGACTAAAATTGATGCCAAAATTGAAGCTATATCTCAGAAGACTCTCTGAGGGAGAAGATAGATAAGCATGAACACCATATGCAAACAGACAAAACCTGGATGTCTGATGTGGAAAACAACCTAAGTAATAAAGTTAAGGCGCAGAAAGACATAGTGGTCATGCTGAAGCAGGTAAAAACAAAAAAAACAAAATAAGATTTAAAAGCACGGTTGCACAGATCCAGTATATACATTTCAGAATTTCCAGAGTTGACTGCAAAAGGTAAAGTTGAAAACTTCATTGAAAAAATGTTCATCTCAATCTTCATGCTGAAACAACCATCATCAATGTTTGTAATTGAATGACCATGTCGCACATTGTGGCCAAGACCAACTCTTAGGGCTCCCCAATGACTTAACCTGCCTAAATACCTTAATTTTAGGGACTGTGATCCAATACAAGCACTGGAGAGAGAAATGAAGGACATTAAGAATGGAGGCTCTCTCGTGCCCTTCTATTCGGATCTTACACCAGCATTAAAGGAGGCATGTCACAAACTCATCCTAGTGAAGAAAGAAGCCTCATAGAATGAGTATTAAGTATGCAATGATCTATCCAGCAAGGCTCAAATTTCAGCTAGTTGGAGATATTTATCTTTGCAGATCATCAATTGTCTGCCAATAATCAAAAAAAGAGAAACAACAAGGCTAACAAATATCATTGTGAGGAGGATGAGATGTCAGACCAACAACTCAGTAATGGTGAATGACATGGCGTTGCACTGGAAAACTATATCTTAGATACCAAGATAAGATTGCCGGATGGATTTTTGGATTTCATATGATTAAAATGTGAGGTGCTTTCACCGGGTAATCACAGCAAATATCTGTGCATGTCTTGGAGCTGTGCCACTCATTGGGGGTGTACTGCACTATCTATAGGAGAAAAATAGCCCCAGCTAGGAAAGAGTTTGTTACCCCATGATCCCAGAGAGGGGACTGATTCTATTAAAAGATAGGTATTGGTGACTGGTATATCAGATTCATAAATTGTGCATCTGACCAAAGCCAGGCGATGCAACTTTTTGTAATGTTTAATAACAAACAGTGGGAATGTTGCTGGTGGTGGGAAGGTTTAAAAGTTTGGTATTAATGTGGGTGGTAGGTTATGGTTGAAGGGGGGAAATCAAAAACTAAAACTTATTTTGCTTATTAGCCTCTATGGTGGTATATACATTATAAGACCCAATAGAACGGATGACACCTAGCACAGGCATAAATGGTACTAATGATCCCCTGTCTGATAAATTTATGACAGTCTAAATAACCCAAGAAAGACTAGACGGGTACTGAAATACACCACCAGACATGAAGGCCCTCATTACAACATTGCCAGCAAAAGCCGTTTACCGTTGTGCAGAAGACCGCCAGCACACCGCAGAGGCAGTGGAATTCCGCCACAGTCATTATGACCCACTGCTCGGAATCCGCCAAAATTCAGACACCCACACAAGTCCACATCAAAGGTCAGTGATAAACTGTTGAAAACAAATCCTCCACTGTCACGCCAACAGAAATACGCCCACACTATTACGACACATGAATCCACGCGGTGGTCTTTCAACCGCGGTATTCCATTGGCGGTACACACCGCCGCGCTCAAAATACACACATATCTACAAAATACAACCACATTGGACAATTCCAAATACACACACCTGATACACACACCACTCCCACACACCCAATACAATATAAAACACACAACCACATCACCCACAACCCCCTACGACAAAATTACCGAAAGAAGGCCAGAGAGAGACACCACAAACTACTACCATGCATCCACAGGCACACAATACCATCACCCACATAACTTCCACGCACCTCACACAACACACCACTAAATATCACCCCACTTATCACTACACACACCAAACCACACATCACCCACACCACGCCATGGCACAGCAAAGACACCCAGGTTCTCTGAGGAGGAGCTCAGGGTCATGGTGGAGGAAATCGTCCGGGTAGAGCCACAGCTATTCGGATCACAGGTGCAGCACACCTCCATAGCTAGGAAGATGGAGCTATGTCGCAGAATAGTAGACAGGGTTAACGCAGTGGGATAGCACCCAAGAAATAGGGATGACATCAGGAAGAGGTGAAACGACCTACGGGGGAAGGTGCGTTCCGTGGTCTCCAGACACCACCTTGCGGTTCAGCGGACTGGCGGCGGACCACCACCTCCTCCCCCACAACTAACAACATGGGAGGAGCAAGTCTTGGGGATTCTGAATCCTGAAGGCCTCGCAGGAGTAGATGGAGGAATGGACTCGGGTAAGTCAACTCTTCACTATTACATCCCCCACCCTACTTGCATGCTATCACATTCCCCCACACTCACCCTCAACCCCATCACTCCAACTCCTCATGAATGTCCCAACATCACAAACCACACATCCCAACACCAAGCCCTGCATGCAACAACAAAGCATGGAAGCCCATCACCAAAGCATGGCCACTGCACATACCCATACATCCCCCTAAACCACCATCACACAAGGTCCCACACAGGAATGTAAGCACTGGGGTACACGGTCACCCACCCATTGCACACTATGGCACACACAGATGTAATAAACATCCTTTTTTACCCCTGCAGGACCCCTACCCAACGTCATCGGACATGAGGGTCCACACATGTCCACAACACCAACAGAAGAGGCCCACAGTGATGACAGCAGCTCTGTCCAACTGGATCTAGATGACCAGCCCGGCCCATCGGGGATCTCTGGACAGTCGGTTCCCCTGACACAGTCACAGGCCACCACAGACCTTCCCCCCTCTGGAAACACGAGCACAGCACCCATCCAGCGGGCCCATACCTCTGTCCCAGGACACGTCAATCAGCAGTGTGTCCACCACTACAGGGAACCCAGGCTAGCCCACCACCCCAACAACAACAGGGACCTGGGGGCAGTGGCAGTGGGCACACGGTCCAGGGGAAGGAGGCCCAGGAACACAGGGGAACTGGGAGGGCTGCTGTGCTACAGGGGGAGGACAGGCCAAGGGAACCCACTCTCCACGAGGCCCTCTCCAACATCATGGGTGCGTACCATCATTCCCAGGAGACGGTGGCAACGGTACTGGCCAAGTTTTAGGAGACCCAGCGGCTGCAGGAGGAACAGTATTTGGGCTTCAGGGAGGAACTCAGATCCATCAATTCCACCCTGGGCACCATCGTAGGGGTGCTGAAGGAAGTCCTCAACACCAGGAGGGACACTGTGGCACAACAAGGGGCCCCTGACACTAGCCTGGACGATGAACTGCCCACCACTTCCGCCGGCACTAGTGGACATGAGGCAATGCCACAGGACCACCACACCAGCACCCCACCCCCTGCAGATGGAGAACAACCCAGCAAACGGTCCCTGAGATCCAGGACAAAGACAGAGAACTATGCCAAGACCCCCGCCAAGAAATGAGACCACCCTGAATGTCATCCTTCTGTCCCACCTTGTCACCCTGTCCATCCTCAAACTGCCCCAGCTCCACTTCCTATGCCCATTTGGGCAATGCACCTGTGAGACTAATAGACTGGACTCTGCCATGGACATTCCTACACCATCACCCCTCACCATTTTACAACCCCCTCCAATATTGAGCACTGAAATAAACACCCTTAAAGCACAAAACAACCTGGAGTCTGTCTGTGATTTCGAAATAGTGTATTAGCAATTACAGTGTCAAAATGCTCTTTTAATTGTAATGTCAACATACCTATGTCACACAGCCCTAGTCCATGAGGAAACAAAGCAGATGTCACACAGTGGGACCCACATCTGTGAAATCGCAAGGGAAAGTGACAACTCAGTGACCATACACGGGGTGAAAACGACAGACAATAGAGAGGTACTAGTATTAAAGTACATGTAGTAGGCAGGTTTGTCTTCTTACCTGTGTCTCACTGGAAGTATTGCAAGATAACCGAGTTCCTGTTGTCGATGTCCTCTTCTTCTACTTCCTCGTCTTCACTGTCCACAGGCTCCACAGCTGCCACAACACCTCCATCTGGACCATCCTCCTGCAGAAAAGGCACCTGTCATTGCAAAGCTAAGTTGTGAAGCATACAGCAGGCCACGATGATCTGGCACACCTTCTTTGGTGAGTAGAATAGGGATCCACCAGTCATATGGAGGCACCTGAACCTGGCCTTCAGGAGGCCGAAGGTCCGCTCTATAATCCTCCAAGTCTGCCCATGGGCCTCATTGTAGCGTTCCTCTGCCCTTGTCCTGGGATCCCTCACTTGGGTCAGTAGCCAGGACAGGTTGGGGTACCCAGAGTCACCTGCAAATGGCGAGGGACAACTGTTAGACACACACTAACCTGTAGGGATATCCCCAGACCCAGACAACCATTCCCACTGACTCGCCTCCAGGTGCTCACCTAATAGCCACACACGGTGCCTCTGGAGCTGCCCCATCACATAAGGGATGCTGCTATTCCACAGGATGTAAGCATCATGCACTGAGCCAGGGAATTTGGCATTCACATGGGAGATGTACTGGTCTGCCAAACACACCATCTGCACATTCATCGAATGATAACTCTTCCGGTTTCTGTACAGCTGTTCACTCCTGCGGGGGGTACCAACCCACATGTGTCCCATCAATGGCACCTATGATGTTGGGGATATGTCCCAGGGCATAGAAATCACCTTTCACTGTAGGCAAATCCTCCACCTGAGGGAAAACGATGTAGCTCCGCATGTGTTTCAGCAGGGCAGACAACACTCTGGACAACACGTTGGAAAACGTAGGCTGGGATATCATTATGCTATGGCCACTGTTGTTTGAAAAGACAAACTTGTAAGGAAATGTAGTACTGACCGCACCTGCACTAGAGGGGGGATTCCTGTGGGATGGCGGATAGCTGACATCAGGTCTGGCTCCAGCTGGGCACACAGTTCCAGGATTGTGGCACGATCAAGCCTGTAGGTGATGATCACATGTCTTTCCTCCATTGTCTGTACACCGTAGGATGCCGCCATCTCCTCACATGTCCCAACGGACGGTGCCTATGAAGGACAACAGCGAGCACAAAGTCAACCAACTCAGAGGTACGTACCCACAGCTTACACAGAACACGATTCATAATCCGAAATTTGGCCTGTATGAGTGTTGAGGCAAGGCCTAGGTATGTGTGACGCAGTTAAAAATTAAGCCATGTGGGGCCCGAAATTGCGACTTCCTGACCTGTAAAGTGGGACAATGGGATGTGAGGTAACTGCGCTGGTGTTGCACACCGTCGCGGTAGGCGGTCAAAGACCGTGGCGCAATTCAGCATTGGTTAACATTGGACCCTATGGGTATAAGGAGCCAATGACGATGTACTCCGGTGCTGACTGTACACACCGCCGCTGACGTGACCGCCATTTTCTATCTGTTCAATCACTCGCTACCTGATCTTCGACAGGAGAGGACCTACACTGCAAGTGCTGCTGTGACCTCAGTCTGGAAGAGACAATGGCTCATGGGACTGGGGAAAGGGCCCCTGCCTTCACATCAGAGGAGTTGGAGAAACTCGTGGATGGGGTCCTCCCCCAGTACACGCTACTCTACGGTCCTCCCGACAAACAGGTAAGTACACTGGGAGCATGCTGTTTGGGCTATGCCTGTGTGGAGCGGGGTGGATTTAAGATGGGGGGGGGATTGAGGCGTGCATGAAACGACGGTGAGTGCATGTGCCACATGGCAAGGGTAGGGATGGAGGCCAGTGACTGTGACGGTGCAGTTGGTAATAACTTTCTTTTTTCCCCTGTACAATTCATGTAGGTCAGCGCCCACCAGAAGAAGGACATCTGGCGTGCCATCGCCAAGGACGTCCGGACCCTGGGGGTCTATCACAGATGGAGCACCCACTGCCATAAGAGATGGGAGGACATTCGCCGCTGGTGCAAGAACACGGCAGAGGCCCAGCTGGGGATGTCCTCCCAACGTGGGAGGGGTGCCCGTCGCACCATGACCCCCCCTGATGTTCAGGATCCTGGTGGTGGCGCACCCAGAGTTGGATGGGTGCTTGAGGGCATCACAGCAGCCACATGGGGGTAAGTACACTCTCATTCAGCTGATTTTGCGTGCAGTGGAGGTATCTGGGTGGGGGAGGTGGGCTGTGGGTTTCCCTAGGCCAGGGTGAGTGTGCTAGTTAGGTCCCCTTGTTCTGGCAGAACCTGTGGCACCCCACCCCACCTGTGTACAGTGCCAAGCACACCTAGTCAGTCTCCTGTGACATCCATGTGTGCAGATGTCGTCCATAGCCTTGTAGGCCATGTCCCAGGGATTGAACAGTGGACTCCAAGTGCGCGGCGTAGTGCAGGGGGCTTCTGTGGCTGTCGTGTCTGCCAATGGTAGCGGTAATGCATGCACTCAACATGTCTTACTTCTGTCTTCCCCCCCTTTTTGTGCTCTCCATGTTCTTGTGTGCATTAGCATCATCAGGTGGAGGAGCAGTGGCACCGGAGCAGGAGGGAGCTGCATCCCATATGGCCCTGGAGGGCAAGGCTACGGACTCGGAATTCACCAGTGGGACGGAGGGCGAGGGGAGCTCCACGGCGGGGACAGGAGCTGACACCAGTGTTACGGACTCGTCCTCTGATGGGAGCTCCCTTGTGGTGGCGGCCTCATCTGTGCCCCCCGCATCTACAGGTACAGCCACCACCCCCCTACCAGCACCGCCCTCCCAGCAGCCCCTCAGCCTTTGTCCTGTGCCCGCTCACCCAGGAGGATGGGCATCACCTTCGCCCCAGGCACCTCAGGCCCTGCCCCAGTCACCCCTGCTGCCCTCGGTGAGGAGGCCATTGACCTCCTCAGGTCCCTCACTGTTGGGCTGTCTACCATTTTGAATGCCATCCAGGGTGCAGAGAGGCAGTTGCAACAAACAAATGCATTCCTGGAAGGCATTCATTCTGGTCAGGCAGCCCTTCAGCGAGCTTTTCAGACTCTGGCATCAGCACTGATGGCAGCTATTGTCCCTGTCTCTAGCCTCCCCCCTCCAACTTCCTCCACCCAGACCCAGTCCCCTGTACCTCAGCCTATCCCAAGCACACCATCACACCAGCATGCACACACGTCAACACACAAGGGAAGCTCAGGCAAATATAAGCACCACACATCGCACAGGCACTCACGCAAGCATCACACACATGCAGACACACCAACATCCACTGCCTCCACTGTGTCCCCCTCCTCCTCGTCTCCCTCCTCCCTCCCAGTCTCGTCTCCACTCACACCTGCATGCACTACATCTACAGCCACTTCTTCCATCACCAGCACACACACCACCATACCCCGCTCACATGCAGTCACCACCCCCACTACCATTCACACGTCCCCTGTGCCCTCTCCCAGTGTGTCTGTGACGCCCCCTCCCAAGATACACAAACGCAGGCACACACCCACCCAACAGCCATCCACCTGACGACAGCCTCCAGCGCATGCACCTTCACCCAAAGTCAGCAAACGGACACCTCCTACAACCACAACATCTTCCTCGACTCCAAAACCCCCTTCAGCTACCCGTCCCAGTGTTCCCAAGAAACTTTTCCTGGCCACCCTTGACCTCTTTCCCTCACCTCCCCCACCCCGTCAGTCTCCTAGGGCCCGACTCTCCAGGTCCCAAACTAACACCTCAGCCACAACATCTCTGGGACAAGTGGTGCCTGTAGTCACCGGATTTTGGAGTGCACCGGGCAGCAGGGCAGCCAGTGTGGCACGGAGCCACAGCACGGACAGTCCCCCACCTGTCAAACATCAAAAGTTGGCCAGTGCCCTGCGGGAGAGGGGGAAGACTCCAGCCACCAAAGCCGCTCCCAGGGGTACAGGTGGGACTGTGGAGTCAGCTGCAACACCGTCCAAGGTGGGGAAGGGGCACAAGAAACTCAGCAAGTCTGGGAAGAGCAGCACGGCGGAGAAGACTGCCATCAGCCCCGCTGCCCAGGAGGCCACCGCCAGCACCAGCCCCGCTGCCCAGGAAGCCACCGCCATCATCCCCGCTGCCCAGGAGGCCACCGCCAGCACCAGTCCCGCTGCCCAGGAGGCCACCACCATCATCCCTGCTGCCCAGGAGGCCACCGCCAGCACCAGCCCCGCTGCCCAGGAGGCCACCGCCAGCACCAGCCCTGCTGCCCAGGAGGCCACCGCCAGCACCAGTCCCGCTGGGCCAGAGAGGACCGCCAGCAACAGCCCCACTGGACCAGAAAGGACTGCCAGCACCAGCCCCGCTGGGCCAGAAAGGACCGCCAGCACCAGCCCGGCTGGGCCATGAAGGACTGCCAGCACCAGCCCTGCTGGGCCATAAAGGACCGCCAGCACCAGCCCCGCTGGGCCATGAAGGACCTCCAGCACCAGCCCCGCTGGGCCATAAAGGACCACCAGCACAAGCCCCGCTGGGCCAGAAAGGACCGCCAGCACCAGCCCCGCTGGGCCAGACAGGACAACCAGCAGCTGAGTCACTGCCAAGGACCCCACCACCACAAACACCGCTGAACAGGTCACTGCCGCCACAAGCACCGCTGAACAGGACACTGCCGCCACAAGCACTGAAGAGGACACTGCCGCCACAAGCACCGCTGAACAGGACACCGCCGCCCCAAGCACCGCTGCCAAGGACACCGCCACAACAAGCACCGCTGGCCAATGAGCGCCCAGGGCACTGACGCTACTGAGTCCGTCACGAACAGGATGAAGCACTATGGGCACCAGGCCCCCTCCAGAACCAGTGCAGAAAGACATCCACTACCTCAGTCCTTGGCAGGATGAATCACTCTGGGCACAAAGCCCCCTCCAGAACCAGAGGAGACTGTCATCCACTACCTCACTCCTTGGCAGGATGAAGCACTCTGGGCACAAAGCCCCCTCCAGAACCAGTGGAGAAAGACATCCACTACCTCAGTCCTTGGCAGGATGAAGCACTCTGGGCACAAAGCCCCCTCCAGAACCAGTGGAGAAAGACATCCAGTACCTCAGTCCTTGGCAGGATGAAGCACTCTGGGCACAAAGCCCCCTTCAGAACCAGTGGAGTGTCACATCCACTACCTCAGTCCTTGGCAGGATGAAGCACTCTGGGCACCAAGCCCCCTCCAGAACCAGTGAAGTGTCACATCCACTACCTCAGTCCTTGGCAGGATGAAGCACTCTGGGCACCAAACCCCCTCCAGAACCAGTGGAGACTGTTATCCACTTGAGAGACTGTGGCTTTGCACTCCCCAGGATTGAACAGTTGGCAACCCACCCACTGTAGAGACTTGAGAGACTGTGGCTTTGCACTCCCCAGGATTGAACAGTGGGCAACCCTCCCACTGTAGAGACTTGAGAGACTGTGGCTTTGTACTCCCCAGGATTGTACAGTGGGCATGTGTCCCCCTCGTGGATTTGGCGTCGTGCACTCAACCGGCTGAGGTGCCCCCCCTTTCACTTCCCCCTGAGGTGCCTGTTTTATTGCTATCTGATGCCCCTGCAGTGTTCTCTCCGTCATGTTTGGGTACTGAGTGTTGGCCTCGCCCATGCCTTGTGGGCCCAGTGTTCCACGGACTTCAATGGAGCACTACCTGGACTACAATTCTTGGTGTATATATTTGTTTATAGTGTATATATATTTTTGCGTACTGGATTTTAATATATTACAATGGTTACACTCATTTCCTTTTGTACTTGCATTCTTACAGGGGGGCTGAGGGGTGTAACTGTAATGTATAATGATGTATTAGTGTGTGTGTTGTAGTGGGTGAGGGTGGGGGTGGGGGTGTTGCGTGTGCGTGTCCCTGTTTTTTCCCTCCCCCTCCCTTGTGTCGTAGGTGTGGTATTCACTGTGGTCTTCGCTGCCGGCGTTCGTGCTCCTGGTAGAGGAGCAATAAGATAAAGGCTGGCAGGATCTGGAGCTTGGGTTCCATGGCGTCCTGATTCCTCGTGGGGTGTGTAGAGGTGAGCGTTTTCCCTTCAAAGTCCTGTTTCCGCCGTGTGTTTGTTCGCGAGGAATCCGCCCCGGAAAAGTTGGCGGATTGGTAGGTTGTGATACTGCGGGCTGTACATTGTCCTCCGCCTGTCTGTTGGCAGTGACCGCCATGCTGTTTGTTTGTACCGCCGTGGCGGTCGGAGTGTTAAAGTGGCTGTCTTTGTTGGCGGTTTCCGCCACGGTCGTGATTCTATTTTTTTTCCGCCGGCCTGTTGACGGTTTTACCGCCGCTTTAACACCGACCGCCAGGGTTGTAATGACCCCCAAAGTGAATATTCTCCTACTCCAAGAGACACATCTTTTTGTCAAGAAAATCTTAATGTGGACATGGACTGGGGGCAACAGATACTTTGCTAACTACTCCAGCACTGTTAATTATGGAAGGCCCTAATTTCTTCCTACGTATCCCCAGCAGGATATGGAGGAACACTACCTTCTGCTTCATGGATAAATCAATCAATCAATCAATCAATAGACTTATAAAGCGCGCTATGTACCCGTTAGGGTTTTGAGGCGCTGGGGGGGGGGGGGGACTGCTGCTGCTATCGTTCGAAGAGCCATGTCTTGAGGCTATTCTGTCTTCAACTGCTATGACTTCTGTTTCATCTAACATGTCACAATGCAGTAAACTGTGCCCCATTATGAGATTGTAGGTGGATGTTTTCATCCTCAGAGTGCACAGCACTCTTGATACTTCTACATTGGCAGCATGCTGGTGGATGCACTACACTATTAGGCCGTACACAGTAACATGACTTACTGGATATATGTAGAGTTTGGGGCAGCACTAGGCAGATATACAAATTCCATTATGCGATGCATTAGTTAGCTACTAAAATGGTTTATTGGTTTGGCACCAGAGATATTGTGAGGTGGATAAAAAGCATTTACATATGCCCCACACACATCCCAACCACTCTCCAGTGGCACTGGTTGCGTACATGTCGTACTTGGACAGGGCGCAAGGTTTGTAGAGGCTTCATTCTTCAATGCTGTTGGATATGGCCTTCCTAGAAGAAATCAGACAGGTGATTGTATCCTATTTTGAGTTTGAGGTCAAAAAAGGGGCATGGTATAATATAGAGCCTGCTGTCAGGGGAAGACTTAACAGTCTTGCACAACAACTAATAGTGAAAATACAGCAAACACTTCAGACTATCCCCTTGTCGATGATTTGTGAAGATAAGAATCAAAGAAAGAAACATAAGGAGAAAATCATCCTTGACGTGATCCATGCTCCCCAATATGGGATTATCCTCGGCTTGCCATGGTTAACTCATCACAATCCGGAGGTCAATTGGGCAGAACGAAAAATCGTGTTCTCATCTGCACTATGTAACGAACAATTTCTCCAAAAGATTCAAGTACCAAAAGTTTGCAACTCTTACATAGCTACTGCCGCGGAGAAAGAAATTCAGCTGCCCAAACAGTATTCATCTTACAAAGATGTATTTGATGAGAAAGGAGCAGAGACTCTACCTCCTCATAGATCTTATGACTGTCAAATTGATCTAGCCCCAGGTGCGATACTTCCCAACTGTCGTATATATGCCCTGTCAGAACATGAAAATCAACATTTACGAAAATACCTAGATCAATTTTTGGAGAATGGCTTCATTCGCCCCTCTAAGTCTCCTGCAGCTTTGCCTTTGTTTTTTGTTTCAAAAGCTAATGGAGAACTTCGAACTTGCATCGACTATAGTGGTTTGGACAAATTCACCATCAAGAATAAATATCCTTTACCCCTAATTCCGGTCTTATTGGAACAAGTAAAGAGATCAAAAATCTACACAAAGCTTGACCTTCGAGGTGCTTATCATTTGGTCAGAATGAGAGAGGGTGACGAATGGAAAACAGCGTTCAAGACAAGATATGGCCTTTTTTTTTAATACACCGTCATGCCTTTTGGTCTGTGTAATGCTCCAGCAGCATTTCAATTTTTCCTGAATGACGTTCTTAGAGAGTACCTCGACATATTTCCCATAGTATACATCGATGACATTTTGATCTACTCAGACAATGAAAACGAACATGTCCAACATGTCAAGAAAATTCTTGCAGCCCTTCGAAAACACCATTTATATTGCAAACTAACCAAGTTTGAGTTTCATGTTACCACAGTTGAGTTTTTAGGGGTTATTCATACCCCTCAAGGCATAGTGATGGCAGAAAAGAAAGTAAAAGCCGTATCTGATTGGCCCACCCCAAAGACTGTTCGTGATGTACAAAGTTTCCTGGGGTTTGCAAATTTTTACCGGAGGTTCATAAATCATTTCTCCCAGACAGTGGCTAAAATCACTAAGCTACTAAGAAAGAAAGAAAAGTGTGTATGGTCCCCAGAAGCTGATCCAGCCTTCTCGACTTTGAAGAAACCTTTCTCCACTGCCCCAGTCTTGACTCATCCTGATGCGAATCAACCTTTCATAGTGGAAGCTGATGCTTCAGATGTAGCAATAGGAGCCGTCTTATCACAACGAAATAAAGACACTGGTCAACTTCATCCTGTAGATTATATGTCTCGGAAGTTGAACGAAACCGAACAGAACTATGTCATTGCTGAAAAAGAGCTTCTGGCGATTTGTGACGCCTTTATAGAATGGAGACATCATTTATTGGGTGCCAAATACACTGTTACAGTATATACTGATCATCGTAATCTTCAATTCATGAGTTCTTTTAACCCCTCGGCAATTACGCTGGATGCTTTTTTTTGCCGAATTTGTTTTTGAAGTAACCTTCCGGCCTGGTCAAGATAATTGCAAGGCTGACGCCTTGTCCCGTCAAGAGTCTACCACGTTGCCTGCATTTCAAGCCTCCAGAGCTATCAATGCTCCTGACAAGGTTCTATGTATCATAAAAACTGAAGATTTCTTTGAAGAAACTTGCAACTCTTTCACTGTTGAAAAATGGCAAACATGGGCCCAAGGAGATCCCAAAAGGTCAATCAAGCAAGGTTTACCCCTTCATGACGCTCGTTTGTTCGTACCCACTACCAAACTTCGCAAGATAGTGTTTCATTGGTTGCATGTTATGCCTACGGCAGGTCACCCAGGTACTCCTAAAACTCTTGAACTGATCCAACACTATTTTTGGTGGCCTACCCTAACAAAAGATGTAAAAGCAATGGTAAACAACAGTGAAGTTTGTGCTCGCATTAAAACAAGTCATTCAAAACCAAAAGGGTTGTTTCATCCATTTCCAACCCCAAGTCGTCCATGGGAGCACATTTCTTTAGACTTTATTACCGGTCTGCCAGTGGCTCAACAGCATTCAGTAATTCTGGTGGTAGTAGATAGTCTCACGAAATATGGACATTTCATTGCCTGTAAAAAATTGCCCACTTCTAGTGAATTGGCAACTATTTTACTGAACAGAGTGGTTCGTTATCATGGACTGCCAAAGGTTATCCTCTTCGATTGGGGGTCACAATTTTCCTCCAATTTCTGGAAGTCATGGTGTAAAACACTCCAAGTGACATCTACGCTATCTACTAGTCACTATCCTCAAACAGATGGTCAAACGGAGAGACTAAATCAGACTTTGAAACAATACCTACATGCCTATGCTGAAAAGGCACTTCATTCTTGGACATCTATGCTCTGGTTAGCTGAGTTAGCTTACAATAACTCATTCCACACTTCTATTGGGGTTACACCCTTTTTTGGTTTATTTGGCTATCATCCTGACACCTTGCCCATCACAATTCCTCAAGAAAGTTCTCTTACTCCAGCTGTGTTAGAAACCATTAAGCATTTACATCAAACCCAGAAACTGATTCAACAGCCAAACAAAAATATAAAAGGCATTATGACAAGAAACATTGTGAGGGACCGCAATATCAACCAGGTGACAAAGTGTGGCTTTCCACAAAACATATAGACTTCAAGAAGAAGCACAAGTTTAACCCCAAATTCATAGGTCCTTATACTGTTCTTCAGCAAATCAATCCGGTGACCTATAAACTACAATTGCCCAGATCCTTACGGATTTATCCAGTGTTCCACACTTTCCTCTTGAAAAAGGCAGTCCAAAAGGTCCACCCTCATCCAGCTCCTGTTCTAGTACAAGGGGAAGAAGAATACAAAGTCAAGAAAGTGTTGGATTCTAAACTGAGAGGGCGTAATCTATGGTACTTAATCTCATGGAAAGGTTATTGTCCTGAAAGTAACTCATGGGTTTCCGCATATGATGTTCATGCTCCAGTACTTGTGAGATGCTTTCATCATCTTAATCCAAGCAAACCAGGCCCTAGAGCGCGTCTGGGAGAGGGGAGTACTGTCAACCCCAGAGCAGTACGCGCTCTATTGGGGACAAAAATGCAAAAACCCAGCACTCTCAAAACAACGTAATTTATGCATTGTGTTGATATGTTGTGGTTTAACCATTTGCATTGCAGAGTTCAATCCTGAAAACGTATTTTTAATATGCTTACAAATACTGTTCCTTTGCAATGTATTGCTGCAGGTTTTCAGAGTGCGTTAGGGTGTGGCCCTTTTCCAGGGCCTTCCAGAGACTTTCCCTGCAACATGCCTGGGAGTGGTTCTGGGCTGGGCCAAGACTCTATAAAAGAGAGTCAGCCCAACTCCCAGTGCTCACTATTCAGAGGTCCCGGTGCAGAGCAGCAGCTTCTTCCTGAGCTCCTGTCCCGGCGGCCTATTTGGATCTTCCAGTCCACTGCCCTTCATCCTTCATTGGTGATCATTGTTCCAGGCGGTAAGACGGTGGTTGGACTGTCCCGACACCGGTATTGAGAATTTTCATATTCTTGTTTTAATTCTTAAATGAGTAACAGTTTACTTGTGCGCTACCATTTCTTGACATTTATATGGTAGTTTACAAATAGGCAAGACGCGCAATTTGTTTCATAAAGGTTTGACTTTGTTATTCATTGCGTGCTACCATTTCTTGACATTGGCATGGTGGCTTAAGAATCGGCAAGACGTGCGATTCGTTTTATGGTGTTTAAACATTGTTGTCCATTGCCAAGTTATGTGATTTGTTTCCTGAATCCATATTGTGTTATTCATGGTGCACAATCCTTTTATGGTGTTTACTACATATATATATATATATATATATATATATATATATATATATCTGCAATATGCGCAATTTGTGTTGAAATATTTTAAGAGTACACAGAAGGCCAGAGTTTCTAGATGCAATATTGTATGGTCCCTAGTATACATTCTCAAAACAGGATTTATATGACTGGCCATACTCCTCATGCTCAAGCACCTCTTCTCCTTGTCTCCGTTCCCCCTCATGTATTATCTTCTCTAGATTAGTCAGTTCCCGCTCAAGTGTACGTCTCACCCCAGCTGTTTGTCCTAGGCAGTACCCTCTCGTCGCTACTTTAAGCGTCTCCCACTCTGTGGATCTAGAGGAAGTAGATCCCTTGTCAATTTTAATATAGTCAGCCAGGTATAGGCAGAGGGCATCTCTATATGCCTGGTCTTCTAGAGCAGCAGGGGCCAGCCTCCACGTCGGTATGGGGGGCCTGTCTTCAGTCACCCTCCGTGTCAACATTAAGGGGCTATGGTCAGACAAGGTACGTACAAGGTATTCGGAATGGATCATTCCTTGCACCAGGGTTGCTGTGCACACCACTCTGTCTATTCTGGTGTGCACGCAGTGGAGACCTGAATAGTATGAGCAATCTTTATCTGTAGGGTGTTGCTCTCGCCATGCGTCCACCAGATCCCAAGCATCCAACCATTCTCTCAGTTTTTTGGTCACCCTATATGTCACTGCCCCCGGCACCGGTGGAGTGGAACGGTCCAGGTCCACGTCTAGTATGCTATTGAAGTCTCCCCCAATTAACAGTTCTCCCATCTGCTGGCGAGTGAGGTGACTCGATAAGAGAGTCATGGAGGGGACCTGATCCTGATTAGGAGCATAGATACAACCCAGGACAATCGGGACGCTGTGGAACCTCCCCTCCACAATCACAAACCTGCCCTCACTGTCTATGTTGGTGGACACTACCTCGAAAGGGACCCCAGCACGGACCCAGATCAGTTCCCCCCTCACATACACAGAGTATTCTGTGGCGAACACTTGCCCTCTCCACCTGTGTCTCAGCCTCTCTGCCTCTCCTGCTGCCAAGTGGGTCTCTTGTAGCATCACCACCTGAATACCCCTCCTCTTTAAGTAGGACAAAATTCTATGCCGTTTAGCTGGCGACCCCATCCCTCATATGTTCCATGTTAGGAGGTTATATTCTGCCATAGTGATATGTCATAAACGTAGCATTCTTCCCAACCCCCGGTAACCGGTAGCCCCTTGAATCTCTTCAAATACCTTATACAGTCAAGCCACATCTCAGAGGATTATGCGTGCGCCATCTTTAACTGCTTCGCCGGACCCCAGCTGTTATAGCTAAAGTTATTTCAAGTAACTATAATTCATGACCTAAGGTAATTATAACTTGTGGCCCCACCATGCACAGTTTTCTCTTCAATAAGCTTTCAGTGATATTATAAATTATGTCATACAAGATGTTATGAGTGATATAATATCCGGGGTAATTAGCAGAGCATGGTGAGGGTGTGCAGTATTATTACCTTAGGGTACAAGTTATAGTTACTTTAAATAACTCTAACTATAACAGCTGAATTTCTATTGTTTTGTACGTGTAAAATCTGAACCTAATTATAACGTTCCGGCAAACTTTGTTTTTTCAGTGAATTTCTAAGCTTTTTTAAATTTGATTTCCTAACTATAATGTTCCTGTAATAGTTGGGTTTTTCAGTGAATTTCAAGGGTTTTTTGTTGATGAAGATGCCCATCACAATGCAAAGTGGGGGGGGTTGGACGCACCCAAGCTTGCTGCTCCTGCTCTTTCCTCTTTCCTGTCCATTGTCCAAGTCCATGCTCTTACTCCCTCATTACAACCCTGTTTGGCTGTGGTTCTGCCACTGCCTTTCCCATATGCCCTGAACAGTTAGCTTCCTGCCCTATCCACCTTCTCCATACCCTCTGTTGTCCAAGTCCATGCACCAGCCCCCTTCCTCCTGCCCTCCATGGTCTGATGTCTGCCACTGCCGTCCATTTAGTTTGATGTCCCTGTCTACTCCTCCCAACCTGTGTTGCCCAATACCATGTCTCATCATTATCCTCCTGCTTATCCTCTGTGATTAGCTTGCTGCCCCTACCCTCCTCTCCTCTGCCTTCCAATGTCTGTGGGTATGTCCCTGCTTCCTCCTTTTTGCCCACCATCTTCTATGGACCTGCCACTGCCCCTCCTATCTCCTCTGAGTGTTCATTTGAGCTGCCACTGCCCCACCCACCTGCCTAGCATGATCAGATGTCTGCCACCTGTCCTTGCCCCCTCCTGTCTGAGTTCCATGCCCCTATCCCCTTCCTCCTGTCACTCATGGTTCATTTTGCTGCCACTCCTTTCTGTCTGCCATGAGCTGTTTTGCTACAACTGCTCCTCCAGCCTCCCCTGCGTGGTCTGTTGTGAAGCCCTTTCCCCTGCGTTCTCTTGTCTGTGTACAGCCCCTACCCCTCCCTTCTGTCCTCCATGGTCCTTTGGGCATTCCCCAGCCCCCTCCCTCCTAATCACCTTGGCCATTGTGCTGCCTCTAACCCATGTCATGTATGGTTTTCTGTGCTGCCACAGCCCCTTCCACCTCCCCTGTGTGGTCAGCTTTCTGCCCCTGACACCCTCCCACCTTCCCTCTGTTATGGTGTGTTCTGCTTCTAGTAGTCATCCAGCCTGCTCTCCGTGGTCAACTTTCTGCTCCTGTCCTCTTGGCCCTTGTCCTCTGTTTTCCATGTGCAGGGCCCGTTTCCCTTCCTCCTGCCTTGTCTGGCCCATTTTTCTGCTGAACTATGTGATCAAATGTACCATAGTTGCCAACATTTTGAATGTGGTAAGAGAGATATTTAAAAAACAAACTTGGGAAATTGATTTTCCCCAATGACTTACATTGAACAAGTGGAGATTTTAGATGGGAGATGGATAAAATAAAGCCCTTTTGGGCTTAAAAACACCGGAAGTCTCCTGCCAGATTCAGGTCTAATGGCATGTTTGTCTGTACTCCCACTGCCTTTTCCTTCTGCCCTCAATGGTCTGTCATAATTCCACAGCCTATCATGCCTGTCCCTATTGGTTGGTTTGTTGACCCTGCCCCCTTTCTCCTGCCTTCCATGGTCTGTTGTGCTGCCACTGCCCCTCCCCCCTGCCCAGCATGGTCAACTTGTTGCCTCTGCTCCCTCCTTCCTGCCCTCAATTATCTGAGTCTGTGCCCCTGACATCTGCTTCCCCACAGTATTCTAATAAACAACTAGATTGATGACATTCTATATTTATTGTAAAAAGTGTGGCACGCCGGACATTATCTTGATGTAATCAAAACTATAGTATCTAAAGCATTTATTTTAAAAATTATAAAAAGTAGAGGGTCTTACACCTATAGTAATTATGGTTAGTACTCTAAAAACTAAAATGAGGACATATTTTCTGAGTTCCTAAATAGCGACTGAGCACTTTTAAATTCTTTGCTATCTTTATTATTTTTTTATCCAGTTGATCACTTGATTATGTGTTACACTTAAGGGAGAGGATGTAGTGTTACAGCCAGAGCTGCACACTTTGCAATTGGGGAACCAAGTCTGAGTTTTAGTGTCAGCTCAACATTCTATTATTCTGGGAAAATCTCTTGGTCTCACCATGCTTAAAACCGAAATTAATGTGTCCTTGAGTAATGTAAGTGATGCTCGTATAAAGCACTGCAATAGCTTTGGGTCAAGTCTGCCCTATATAAAAAAACAAAAATAATTAAGTGTCTTGCACACATCTGTCATTCGACTATACTTAGGATACATTTGGATACTATTTGTGCTACATTTGGGCTCTTTATTCTCTGGAGGCCATCTTGGGAGACTTATTTGTTATGAAGCTCCCTAATGTCCTCCTTTTCTGCAGTATCCTCCATAAAGACTGCTTTCACTTTTCCACTTCGATTCCATCAAGATGGCGTTCAGATGTGCCAAACTTTTGGCATACATATAGAAAGTTAGCACTCTAGTTGCTCATTAGAACACTGTAACAATGCTGCTAATCACCAGTCAGTTAACTGGCAGTCTTCTGCTGGTGTTGAAAGTTCATGTTTCAGCCTGAATGTCAGAATGTTTTAATGAAATAGGAGAGGAATATATCTGAGAACTAATTTAAACTATTTCCTAATTTTTCTTTCTACAGCACTAACCATAATTCTATGACCAAATGAACCCCCTCATTTTGTTAATTTCTAAATTAAATGTTTTAAGTTTTACCAGTATGAATCGATCAAGATGGCTTTAGGTGTGCCATACATTTTTCATACGTAAGACTATTAGCACTCTAGCTGTTCTTTCAACTTTCTGGAGGCTGCAGTACAGCACAAGGCAATCAACTGACAGGCTGCTCCTGCTGGAAGTACATGCTTTACTGAGAATGCCAGAATTCATTCTCATATGGCTGAGAACGATAGTGTGAATTTATAGTAAATATACTGTCATTTTACCTTCTGGAGCACTGTCCCTAACATCTATGGGGAAATCATGAGAAAACTGTTTCTCTCAAACATGACTCATGAAATCCCAGTGGAAGGTTTTTTCATAGGGTGAGATCACCTTAGAACCTACATTAATTCCTAAAGTTAGTGTGGTACCATCAGCAAATGATTTATATTGTAACTAAAATATATTATCCCCCTTTATACGTTCTCATTTTTGTGACCCTCAAAGGCTACTGTTCACTACAATGCATCTGAATGGATGCTATCATGTATATTGATTTCAAGATGGCTGCCAGCACTTCCTGGTTGAAGTGCTGACAGCCAATCAGATCTCACCATGAGATCTGTGCTTATGTTCCACTCAGATATAAAATGTCTTTTTCCTTTAATATCTCAAAAACTACTGAACAGATTTACACCACAGAACAAAAAGCACACTATTGTACCAAAAGCTACCATTCTGTCAAATTTGATGTAATTCTCTTCAGAGAATCGTGCTGTAGTCGTGTCTAAAAATCCCTATGGAAATTGCTTTTGGGACCCCCCTTCATTATCCCCGCTATATGGATCACCCGGAAACTTTCAAGACAACACCTGAATTGAGTGACAAACTAGTTTTGAAAATTTTGCAAAGATTTGTCAAACGTGCCAAAGTTATTGGCAAAACAAGAAACGTTTTTTCGAACAGAAACTAGGTCTTAATTGTAACTACCTACTGGCGATCGCCTGAGTCACATTGAGGAAAGGAGTGGGCATTAAAAGGGTTACATTTACTACCCCCACTTCAATCTGAGCCACATTTACTGCCCACCTCCATTCTAAGCCAATGTAGGTAAAAAGTAAACTTTGAGAGTGGTACGTTCTAACTCTAAACTAAGCAACATCGATCAAAGTGTTTAGGGGTATATTTATTATCCTCACTACAACCTAATCCCAACTGGGAAAGCTTTGTACCTTGGGGGGTGGGTAAATTTACCATTCTCTTGCCATCTAAGCCAAATTGAGTAAACTATTGGAATTTTAGGGAATAGACTTGTTATTACCAATAAAACCGAAGTCACATTTTGGAGAGCATTAGACTATGAGGGGTGTCAATGCACTATTCCCACTCCAATCTAAACCACATTGGGGAAAACATTTGACTTTGAGGGGATAGATTTGATGGTACCACTCTCATTTGATCCACATTGATGGAAAGAGGGGAAACATTCAACTTTGATGGGGTAGATGTTCTATTCCCACTCAAATCTAAGCTACATTGGGCAAAATGTTGGACTTTGAGGGAATACATTTACTATTCTCATTCCATTCTTAGCCAAATTGGAGAGACAATAGACATTGAAGGCAGCGTAATTATTATTACTACTCGAGTGTAGGCCAAATTGTGGAAAGTATTGGACTTTGAGAGTGGTAAATTGACTAATCCTAACTCATTTTAGCAATATTGTGAAAATTGTTGGTTGTTAAAGGGGCTATATGCACTTTTCCCATTTGAGGTGGAGCTCCCCTGGGGAATTTGAGTCCATTGGACTTTTTTGAGGGGGGGCAAATTTATATTTATAATAATACATCTTATAAACAATTACATAAAATATATGTGTGATTACTCTAAAAAAATACCAAATGACAAAAAACACATTTCAAATAAAACATAAAATATTGATAGTTTTTAAAAATAAATATTGTAAATGTAAAATTATCAAAATATAGTAACTCAATGAAATACCTTCCTAAATTCACATTAAAAATATACCTTTTTTTCAATTATTACCTCACAAAACTGTTTAACATATCTAAACAAATTCTAAAATAAAAGGAGCATTACAATATTTAAAAAAAAATCAAACAAATGAAACAAATATAAACACAGGACCATGTATGTTTATAGGGTTATTTAAAGAACTTACTGTTCGAACATCTACATCCCAGAGGCTGGTGAGGTAAAAATGAACAAACAAACAATCAATGTGACTACTCCCCCACCTCCCTTCAACCTTCGCTCAACACTTCTAATACTAGTGTGCTATGTTTGTCACCACCAGCACTCCCGGAATAGACCCAATAGTTCCTGAATGTGATTTTATTTTGTGACATCTCCTAATTGGAGATATAATTTGTGCCTACTGTAGTACTGGGATCTTTGTACAACAGTTTGAGGTATGTGGGGCTTGTCAGCTCATTAAATTCAGATAAAGGGGAGATTAAATGAGGGGGCTCAAATCTCTCTGGAAGGGTCTACTTTGCATTCTGCAATAGGTGACAGCTTCTCCCTCCCTCAAAAATTGCAACATTGTGGAGTCAATTAGTGTGATCAGGGGAGTGGCCAGAACCCCAGAAATTGAGGATCGCCTGAAGCTCTGCTCCCCGCACCAGTAAAATGTGTTGTCCATCAACATCTTCAATGCAAATGATAATCGAGTGGGCAGGCCCAGAAGGACATAGGCAGGGAAACGTGGGAGCTGAGTGTCAACAGAATTGTCCGTATCATCTAGAACTCTTTCTCAATGTCGATTTAATTTGGGGCATTTCCATAGCAGGTGGAACATGGTTGTGGTGTCGTCACAGCCCCTCCAGTACTCCATGCTTCGTTCTGAGTACCACTTCTGTAGCCGCGCCAGTGTAAGGTACCAATACTTGACTATATTTTTCATAGTTTCCTGCTAGATACATTTTAAGCAGTGGATTGTGTTTAGTAACAAACATCTCAACATCTTCTCCAAACATCATCTCCAAACATCTTCTTTATGTGAGAGTGTTCTGCCTTGTTCAGCTTCCCACTGTTTCTGTCCAACAGTTTTCTCTTGTGGAAGGGGCTGTTCCAATAGTACATATATTTTAGTGATTAGTCATTTGTCATTATCTTCCAAAAGATACATTTTTTCAAAGGTCCTAGGGGGTTGGCATAGAGTTGGCTTATTGTAGGGATGCATGGCCCATTGCCTAATCTGGAGGGGTTGCATAAAATCTGATTCATGTAACCGACAGTTGGACTTCAGCTGTTCAAAGGGGATGATCCCTCTAGAATCAAATAGACTACAAATCCTCTTAAGGCCAATTATAGCAGTGTAGAGGAACATTCTGTCTGACAGGCCAGTACAAAGTCAAGGTTGACGAGAAATGTCGTCAATGTTGTGAACCCCCTATTTTCAGCCAACCAGAAAGGGTAGTTTTAGCTACGGGGAATGATGGTAGACCCCAGGTCTATGGACAGCCATGGAACTTTCTAAATGTGCTCCTGCAACCGCCTGGCCCATAAGACACCAGTGTTTTTTAAATTCTGCCCTGCCCCTTTCAACCATACATTTTCAGTAGAGCTGCGCAATAGCATTGGAATATTTTGGGAACCCTGAGTCGTCCCCCAATAGTAGCTCTATAAATACATTTGTGGTTTGTGTGTGGCCTTTTCCCATTCCACAAATATATGCTGAAATATGCTTTTAAAGCTTTGTGATGTTCCAGTGAGCTGTGATGAAAGGGTGTGAAATAGAAATAGTTTGTTAGGCAAGGAACTCTTCTTCACTGTGACAATTCCTCCAAGTAGGGAAAGCTCATATTGCTGCCAGTGAGAGAGATCCTATCTAACTTGCTGAGAAGCCAGCAATAGTTAATGGCAGCTGTTTTTAGAGGCCTTACAACATTCTCACCCCAGTGAAAATTGAGTTATTCCCAGCATATGGGGGCCATTTGTTCCATATAGAGAACAAAATGTGATGGTGAAAGTGAACACCCCTACTTTGCTCATTTCTGTATGCAGTAAGGTTTGGAGGAGACTATGGTTCCTATTATGACATTGGCGGTAAATGCCGCTTACTGCCATGCTGACTGCCGCCCACATGCTGCAACCGCAGCGGTATACCGCTACGCGTATTATGACCCACACATAGAAATCTGCCACTATACAGACACACACACAAGTCCACCACACCAAAGGTCAGTGATAAACTGGCGGTACCAAAACCCACACTGTTACACCAACAGAAATACGCCCACAGCATTATGACCCACAAATCACCGCAGCGGGCATTCTTCAGCGGTAAACCATTAGCGGTACATACTGCTGCGCTAAAAATACACACACAAATACAAAACTACACCACATTGGAAAATTCAAACTACACACACCTGACACACATACACCCAACAACACCCATACACCCACACCACTATAAAACAAACACACACATTACCCACAACCCTTTATGACTCAAACAAATTGACAACTGAGAGAGAGAGACACCAAGAGCACCCACAGAACCAGAGCCACAGAACACCATCACCCATTCACCATCCACGCACCTCACAGCACATACCCCAACACATCACCCCACACACACTCACACACACCACTCACACTACACCCATGGCACCACAAAGACACCCCAGGTTCTCAGAGGAGGAGCTAAGGGTCATGGTGGACGAAATCATCCGGGTAGAGTCACAGCTATTCGGATCACAGGTTCAGCAGATGTCCATTGCTAGGAAAATGTAGCTATGACGGTGAGTTGTGTACAGGGTCAAAACCGTGGGTCAGCACCCCAGAACAAGGGAAGACATCAGGAAGAGGTGGAACGACCTATGGGGGAAGGTGCTTTCCGTGGTTGCAAGACACCAGATAGCTGGCGAACATGCCTCCTGAGGGCCTGGCAGGAGTAGCAGGAGGACTAGACTCCGGTAAGTCAACTCTATACTATTATCACCCCGCTATCTGCATGGCATCACATACCTCCAACCCTACCCTCACCCCCATAACCCCACCACCTTACATACACCCCACCATAATAACCCACACATCCCAGTAATCAGCACTGCATGACCCACCAATGCATGGACACCATTGCAGACCTGCATGGACACCCATCACCACAGCATGCACACTAGTGACAATCACTTAGACAACCAAATCACAACTCACACAAGCCAAAGCTGTAATAACAACCATAGGTGGAAACATACCCATGCACAAGATGTCACACACAGTAACAATAACACTGAGGGCCATATTTATACTCCGTTTGCGCCGAAATTGCGTCGTTTTTTTTGACGCAATTTCGACGCAAAACTAACGCCAACTAACGCCATATTTATACTATGGCGTTAGAGGCGAATAGCGCCAAAGTTCCCGGAATGTGCGTCATTTTTTAGCGTGAACCCCTTCCTTGCGTTAATGATATGCAAGGGAGGCGTTCCCGTCTAAAAAATGACTCCCAGGCCTTTACGTGGTATTTATACTCCCGGGCAAAAGAGACGCCCGGGAGTTGGCGTGGCTAAAAACGGCGCATTTGCGCCACTTTTTAACGCCTGCTCAGGGCAGGCGTTAAGGGGCCTGTGGGCTCAAAATGAGCCCACAGGTGCCCTCCCATTCCCCCAGGGACCCCCCCTGCCACCCTTGCCCACCCCAGGAGGACCCCCAAGGATGGAGGGACCCACCCCAGGGACATTCAGGTAAGTTCAGGTAAGTATAATTTTTTATTTTTTATATTTTTTTATGGTGGCATAGGGGGGCCTTATTTGTGCCCCCCTACATGCCACTATGCCCAATGACCATGCCCAGGGGACAGAAGTCCCCTGGGCATGGCCATTGGGCAAGGGGGCATGACTCCTATCTTTACAATGATAGGAGTCATGTTGATGGGGGATGGGCGTCGTTAAAAAATGGCGCAAGTCGGGTTAAGACGATTTTTTCGACGTAACCTGACTTGCCCCATTTTAAGACGCCCATGCGCCATTTTCCCCCTACGCCGGCGCTGTCTGGTCTACGTGGTTTTTTCCCACGCAAACCAGGCAGCGCCGGTCTGATTGCGCCGTCTAACGCCATTCCATAAATACGGCGCCCGCATGGCGCTTCAGAATGGCGTTAGACGGCGCAAAACTTTTTGACGCTAAACTGCGTTAGCGCAGTTTAGCGTCAAAAAGTATAAATATGGGCCTGAATGTACATCACCACAGGACCCCCACACAACATCACCGGAGAGAAGGTGTCAGCAACATCCAGTCCCCCCTCAAAGAGGCTCACAGTGATGACAGCAGCTCTGCACACCTTGATCAGGATGACCAACCTTGCTCACCAGGGACCTCTGGACAGTCGGTGACTGAGGCACAGTCCCATACCACCACATAACCTCCCCCTTCCTCACAGTCAGCCCTGCTGCCCTCAGTGAGGAGGCTATTGACCTCCTGGGATGCCTCTCTCTTGGGCAGTCAACCATAGTGAATGACATCCAGGGTCTAGCAGGGCATTTGCAACAAACAAATGCATTCCTGGAGGGCATTCACTCTGGCGTGGCAGCCCAACAGAGATCATTCCAGGCTCTGGCCAACTCACTGATGGCAGCCATTATCCCTGTCTCTAGCCTCCCACCTCCAACTTCCTCTACCCAGTCCCATTCCCCACAACTTCAACCTATCCCAAGCACACCTTCAGACCAGCATGCACCCAAATCAACACACAGAAGTGGCTCAGGCAAACACAAGCACAACACTTCATCCCACAGGCACTCACACAAGCACCATCCAGATGCAGACACACCAACATCCACTGCCTCCACTGTGTCCCCCTCCTCCTCCTCGTCCACCTCCGAGTAGCATCTCCGCTCACACCTGCATGCACTACATCCTCATCCACTACCTCCATCACCATCACACCTATCACTAAATGCCGCTCACTGGCCTCTCCTACTGTGTCTGTGACCCCTCCTCCTAAAGTACACAAACGCAAGCACTCAGACACCCATCAGCCATCCACTTCACAACAGCATCCATCCCGTGCACCTGCACTCAAACGCAGCAGCTAGACACCTCCTGCAACCACCCCTCTTCATCCACTCCCAAACCTTCACTCTCTTCCAGCCCCAGTGTCCCTAAAAGGCTTTTCCTCTCCACCCTTGACCTATTCCCTGCCCCCCTGTCGTTCACTTCAGGCCAGGGTGGGCAGAACCCAGGCCAGCACCTCAGCCACCCAGTCCATGGCCACTGTAGTTTCTGCAGCTACTGCATGTGTGAGAGGCTCCAAGGAAGCACCCGTCATCACTGCCAATGTGTGCCTTCACCACCTGCCAAGAGCAAGAAGGGGCCGCCAGCTATCAAGGGCAGGAAGGGAACACCAGCCAGCAAGGGCAAGGAGACACCATCAGCCAGCAAGGGCAAGAAGGCACCAACGGCTAGCCAAGGCACGGAGACACCACCAGCTAGCAAGGGCAAGGAGGCACCACCAGCTGGCAGAAGCAAGGAGGCGCCACCAGCTAGCAAGAGCAGGAAGGGAACACCAGCTGGCAGAAGCAAGGAGGCACCACCAGCTGCCAAGGGCCGGAAGGGAACAACAGCTGCCAAGGCCAATGTAAAAGGCACAGACGTCGCAGGCAGGATGGATATGATGCCTGGGGCTGGAGCAGCATCTGGGCAAACAATACCAGCCATGGCACTTCAGCAGTCCGAGGCCGCAGGGGAAGGGCTGGAGCCTATCCCCACCACTGGCAGCACTGCCACCTGCACCACCACCTGCACCACTGCCAGCAGCACCACTGCCAGCAGCAGCAGCCCCAGTGGGCAGCCATCTGAGGCTGCAGGGGAAGGGTTGGACCCTCCCCCCACCACTGGCAGCACTACCACCTGCACTGCCACCAGCACTATTACCTGCACCACTGCCAGCAGCACCACTGCCAGCAGCAGCAGCACCAGTGGGCAGCTGTTCAAGGCTGCAGGGGAAGGACTGGAGCCTCCCCCCACCACTGACAACACCGCCACCATCCCTGCAACTGCACCACTGAGACCCGTCACCGCCGGCGAGCAGTGTGTAGTCGTGACTACACGGGTTGTAGTGCGTCCTGGCCCATGCAAGAACTGTAGGTATGACACAAAGGTGAGAGACTGTGACCTTTTCCCCAACCAGGATCTGCATCACAGGGCACAAAGCCCCCTCCAGAACCAGTGGAAGAAGGCATCCGCTCACCCTCTCCTTGCCAGGATGAAGCACACTGGGCACAAGGCCCCCTCCAGAACCAGCGGAAGCAGGCATCCACTCACCCCCTCCTTGCCAGGATGAGGCACACTTGGCACAAGGCCCCCTCCAGAACCAGTGGAAGAAGGCATCCACTTGAGAGACTGTGGCCTTGCGCTCCCCAGCACCAAGCAGTGGGCAACCCTCCCACTTGAGAGACTGTGGCTTTGCACTCCCCAGGACCAAGCAGTGGGCAACCCACCCACTTGAGAGACTGTGGCTTTGCACTCCCCAGGACCAAGCAGTGGGCTACCCACCCACTAGAGAGACTGTGGCTTTGCACTCCCCAGGCCCAAGCAGTGGGCAAACCACCCACTAGAGAGACTGTGGCTTTGCATTCCCCAGGACATCGCAGAGGGCATGTAACCCTCTCCAGGAGCAGTGGCGTTGTACCATCTTCTGGGTGGGGTGACCCCATTTCCCTTCCCCCTGAGGTACCTGTGTATCTTCGACCTGATGCCCCAGCAGTGTTCTCTCCATATTGAGGCAGGAGTCAAGTGTGGCCTTTGCCTATGTGTGATGGCCCTGTGTGCCACTGCAGATATTGACACCTCAACAGGCATATACTAAACTAACCATTACACAAGTCACACACACAAAACCACCACCAGAACTGAAACACTGCTCACACACCATCACAAACCACACTCCCAACCACACAACAACATCATCACCAACTCACCTACAACACATCACCCACAACACACACCATGGCACCCCCTAAGCACCCCCGCTTCACCGACAGGGAGCTAAGTACCATGGTGGACGAAATACTCAGGGTTGAGCCACAGCTATTCGGGGCACAGGTGCAGCAGACGCCCTTGGCCAAGAAGATGGAGCTATGTCAGAGGATAGTCAACAAAGTCAATGCTGTGGGAAACCATCCACACACAAGGGATGATATCAGGAAGAGATAGAATTACCTGCGGGGGAAGGTGCGTTCCATGGCATCACAACACAACATTGCGGTACAGAAGACTGGCAGTGGTCCCCCACCTCCTTCTCCCAAATACACTGACTGGGAGGAGAGGGTCTTGGCCATCCTGCACCCGGAGGGCCTCAATGGACTCCCTGGAGGACTGAACTTGTGTAAGTCAACTACAATACCCAAACAGTCACCCCACCTGTAATGCATGTATCACCCCATCCCTCTCACTACCACCATGCCCCCATTGCCTGCCCAGCCCACAACACCGAGGCACTTCTCCATGTTTCCTGCATGCCCACAACCCTCTATACAAATCACTATCCAGCCCCCTGTGCACAGTCACCAACTCATGTATGTAATATCTGGAGCACTACAACACCCAGAATGCACCACCACCACCTCAATAAATGCATGAAAAAGAACACGAAAGGACACTGCCCTGCAATCTACATCTGCAGCAGCTAGTGGACTGGTGGCACTGCCAGAGGACTCACAGGACACCAGCATCCCTTCCCCTGCAGCCCAGGTTCCTCCTCGCAAATGTAGTCTCAGACCCAGACATCCCAGTGAAACACCAGCCAAGACCACCACCAGGAAGTGACTCTGCCTTGAACTGTCTCCCTTGTGTGCCACTGAGCTAACTTGTTGGCATGCCACTACCATTTCACCATCTTCCAATGACCCAATGGACTATGCTCCTGTGCTGCCAACAGCTGTGGAAATGTACCTGAGTATATTGTTCACCATGTGTCCACATGTATGTATTATCTTGAAATAAATACATGTGTACACACAAAATATCTGTCCTTATTTAATAAAAGCAATCAAATGTTAATGTGTACGTATTAGCCAGTTTGCATCATAATGCCGCTTTTATTGGAGGAGGGGGTCTAACAGACTGTAGTGTTTGAAGTATGTCACAATTGATATTCCATTGCTGTAACACACGTCTGTTTCTTCATTCCTAAAGTTCGCACATCACTGGTAAGGGACACCACAGCACTTGGTACATAAATCACTCTGAAACAGTTCAGTCAATCCATTTGCATAATAGAAAATGTTCCTGAGAGTCACTGGAACTATAGCCGGATTAGCTGGGTTCTGGAGTTGATGTCTTCCCCCTCTTCTTCTCCATCACTCTAATCCATCCTCTGAGGTGGCAGGGGTAGTTGAACACCATCCTCCTCTTCCAGGAGTGGGATAGCTTTCCTCACAGCCGCATTGTGCAGCATTTAGCATACCACCACTGTCTGACACACCTTGTCAGGGACATAGCACAGGGATCCTCCAGAGAGGTGCAGGCTACAGAATCTTGCCTTCTGGAGTCCTATGGTCTGCTTAATCACCCTACTAGTGCGACCAAATGCCTCATTATAATGGATTTCTGCATCTGTCCTGGGATTTCTCACAGGTGCCAGGAGCCACTGCATGTTTGGGTATCCAGAATCCCCTGGAAAAGTGGGTGAAAGAGGGTTGAAACACACATTTTCTACTTGCAGACAGTCTGCTTGTCAGGTATGTAACTAATGCAGTGTCATACACGCTCACCTATGAGCCATGCTCTATCCCCCTGTAGTTGTCCCATCATGTGTGGCACACTGCTGTTTCTCAGGACAAAGGAATCATGGACTGATTCTGGGAACCTTGCATTGACATGGGAAATGGACTGATCAGCAGAACCCAGTAATTAGACATTCATGGAGTGAAAGTTTTTGCGATTTCTGTTCATTTACTCTTGGGTGTATGAGGGCTATTTGGGTACCATCAATGGCACCTATCACATGGGGGATATTTGCAAATGCATAGAATCCTGATTTGATGGTGGTGAGATCAGCCCTTTGGGGAAACTGGACATAACTTTACAGGTGTTGCACAAATAATTTCCAAAAATTACACAGGATTTGGCTGAAAATTGGCTGAGACACACCGGCTGCCATGTCCACTGTCACTTGGAAAGAGCCTGTGGCCAAAAATGTAGGACCTGTACAGTTGTAGGTATGGCATGGGGATCCCTATTAGCTGGCACAGAACAGGTTCCATTTGTGCTCAGAGTTCCAGGATTGTAGCTCGATTCAGGCGGTAATTGATGATGTTGGGACATTTTTCCATTGTGGCCAGATCTACCAGGGGTCTGTAAACACAGGGGGCCCTCCCTCGCCACATTGGTCTGTACCTATGGGGGGGAAGAGAGACACATTGAGTTGAGACATACATTTCCATAAAAAGGTTCCACTATTAATGTTGTACATGCGATACAATTGTCCCTCACACAGACACAAAGAACATGGTAATCCTGTCAAGATAATGTGTGGTGAGGTGTGTATGTTTTATTGCATCATATTGCAGGCACACTTCCCACCATGATTCTATTAGGAAGACCAGTAGTCATAACAGTACTCGATGAAGGGGAGAGGGAATGGAGCCATGGACTTGAACTCCGGCCAGACTATGAAGGCGTAGTGGATGCAAAATGGCAGCCTCCTGCCATACAGGTAATGTGTATAGGAAGTGACCCCATTCCGCTGACGTTAGCTGTCATGGCAGTAGGCGGTGTTCACTGCTGTACACCTGATCATTGGATAACATTGTTGTCAATGGGGAAGCAGGTCCAATTATGATCACCGACGGCGGTGATGGTGCACACCGCCGCCGTATATACCGCCATTTTGCCATTCCCTTGCCGCTTGACTCCTGCACCACTAGTAGGGAAGAACTCCACTGCGTGTGCTGCTGTGTCCTGATTCTGGCCCTTGGGATGGCACATGCTACAGGGGAACGGGCCCCGGCCTTCATCACGGAGGAGCTGGAGAAGCTGGGGGTCCTACCCCTGTGTGCAAAGCTTTATGGCTGACCAGGGGCCCCGGTGAGTTGCTATTTGTCCTCCTTGAATGTCTGTGAATGTGGCGGATGCTTACAGGCATTTTTGTTGGCTGTGTGAATGCTTACCCGTAGTGTATCTGGCAGTTTTTGGCTTGGCTATTGTCTATATGTATGTCTCCATGGGCTATCTCAGGTGGAATTAGCATGGCATACTAACATCTGTTTCTTTACTCCGTGTGTCCCATGCAGGTCAGCGCCCATCAGAAGAAAGGATTGTGGCAAGCCATTGCCAAGGAAGTGCGGACCCTGGGCGTCTTCAACCTGTGGAGCTCCCACTGCAGGAAGCAGAGGGAGGACCTGAGGTGCTGGGCCAGGAAGACCCGAGAGTCCCAGCTGGGGACGGCCTCCCAACATGGGAGGGGTGCCCATCAGAGCCTAACCCCCCCCTAATGGCCTGCATTCTGGCAGTGGCCTATCTGGATTTGGATGGGCGCTTGAAGGAAGCACAGCAGCCACAAGGGGGTGACTACCAACACTGTTGTGATGCTACTATGATGAGTGTAGTTAGGTGCTATGGGGTGCATGCATTGTAGTGCCAGGCCCATAGACAGGTGTGTCTCTGCAGTCCTGCCCCCCTCTACGTCCATGGGATAGTGTCCTTAGGTAGATATGGCTGGGAATGTAGTTCAGTGAGGGGTCCCCTGTTTGGGCTATTGGTTTTAATGTAGCCTCATGGATTTGCAGATTTATGTCTTGGGGTCGTCCCTCATTGTTTCCCATTGCAAAGTGTAGCAGAGTGGAGAGCCAGGATGGTAATTTAGTGTAATGTGTGATCATGCCTACAAGACAGGGGCATATTCATATCATATATTGTGTCTGCTGAGGGTTAGTGCCTGAGATGGGTAGGAGTGTATGTGTCCCAACATATATATTTTTCCTTGAATTGACAAACTTCTTTCTTCTTTTGTTCTTCGCCTGTGCCCTTGTGTCCTTTAGCATCATCTGTCGAGGTGAGATGAAGCACCATCGAGTGGGGATGCTGCAGCCCACTGGACCCAGGAGGCAAAGTCTACCGATGCCAAGGGGACCATTGGGTTGGAGGGCAAGGGGAGTACCATTGGGGAGGCAACTACCACTAGAGGTAGTGACTCTGACACCTCCTCTGATGGCAGCTCTCTGGAGCTGGCGGACCCTTTTGAGGCCTGCCCATTCTTTGCCATTCTCCACCACCACCCATACTATCACCACCCTCCCAGTAGCTCCCTACCGAGTTGCCCGTGCCCGCTCATCCAGGAGGGTGGGTGTCTCCTTCGCCCCAGTCACCTCTTCTCCTGCCCCAGTCAGCCCTGCTGCCCTCACTGAGGAGGCTATTGACCTCCTGAGAAACATCTCTGTAGGTCAGACAACCATTGTGAACGCCATCCAGGGGCTAGCATCTGAGATGCAGCAATGCAATGCGTTCCTGAAAGGCATTCACAGTGCCATTTCTGGCCTACAGAGATCTTTTCAGGCTCTGGCCTCCTCTTTGATGGCAGCCAGTGTCCCTAGACTTTCCGTCCCCCCTCCCACCACCCCACTCCCTTCACCCATCCCAAGCGCACATTCAAACAGCCATACACCCAAATCAACGCACAAGAAGCACAAAGAGATACACAAGCACCACGCGTCCCACCACTTGCAGGCACACAATCAACATACCAAAGCAGACACACCAACATCCACCTCCCCCACTGTGTCCAACCCCCTCCTAAAACACAGAAACAGTCACACTCATTCACTCCACACACATCCATCAAACATGTGCATCCTATACAGGTACTTGCATCCAAGTCCAGCACACCTACACCTCGTACCACAACACCCTCAACCTCCACTCCCAACCCTGTCTCCAAAACCCTTCCAGCTGCACCTAAAAAGCTTTTCCTCTCCCTTGTTGACTTGTTTGAACCCACTGGCCCACCCCGTTGTGTCCCTAAATGTTCCCTTTGCCTCCTTCCTCTTCAAAGTCCTCCCCAGTCCACCCTACCCATTCCTGTGCCCCTTCCCCAGGGAGGAAGAATGCCCGTGTTGCCCCTGGTCCCTCCGCCACCCCCCCGGTCCAGTCCCACTCCTCCTCCTCCTTCCAAGGGCAAGCCCAAATCCTCTCCGCCTCCAGAACCTATGCCCAAGACCCCCCTTCCAAACCTGAGTCCCCACCCCCGCCAGCCTCTGCCCCTGATCCTTGAGGTGCCTGGCTGCCCCATTGAGGCCCCTTCTCAGTGGAGGATTGTTTTCATCGTGGGACTCGTGTGGGCTATATTTGCCCTTCCAGGACATGAATAAGGACTGGCCTATGGCCTTGTTTGGACATTTATTATTATTTCTTAAAAATAAATTTTAGTGCCCAGCAGACCTGTCAGTGATATAATAACCCATTGTGCAGCGTTTCACTGTGCGGGTGTGGTGTGTGCAAGTGTGTGCGTTGGTGCAGGTATTGGTTGGCTTGTGTCTGGTAAGTAAATTTTGTTAGGGTATGTATGGCTCGGGGTGGTGGGAGGGGTTGGGTGTGCATTGCGGTGTGGGCGGGGTGGGTAGGTGTGTAATTGTGCCCTTTCCTCCCCTGTGTGCTAGGCTGCGGTACTGACTGTTGTCGTCTTCGTTGGCGGTCACGGTCCTCGAGAAATATGCCAAGGAGAAGCACTGGCATTATTTCCAACTCTTGCTCCATGTCGGTGTCAGCGTGTTCTGTGTGCCTCTGGTGAGTGTTTCCATCTTCTATGAGTTGTTTCCACAATGCCCCGGAACTGATGGCGGTGTGGTGTTTCATTATATGGTGGGCGGGTAGGGCCTTTCCGCCAGGCTGAAGAGTGTCTCCGCCGTCATCAGCGGAGCTAACAAAATGGCGGTGAGTGGATGGGCTGCTGGCTGTTTCTTATGTGCTTCATTATATGGCGGTCTGGACCGTCAGCCTGGTGGCGGTAGTTACTGCGCCCAGAATGGTAGTTTTTCAGAGATACATGAGGAAGAAGGGATAGTTACGAAAATAGTCAGGTGAGTCATGAATGGCTGATGTGAGGATAGGAGTAGTAATGTTGGAGGTATGAATCCAAGTGGGTGATGTGGAGGCTAATAGGCAGACATGACTGGCTAAGAGATATATGTTTTGTTGCAGGTCGGACACTGGGAATCATTGGACTTGTGAGAAGAATTGGTCTTTAGGTTAATGAATGGGCTAAAGAGCAATGTGATGAGGTGTAGAAAAGGGCCACTAAAAGGGATGTGGTTTGAGGAAGATACTGACCACCGAGCGTTAGATATAGGAAGAAAATTAATAATCAAGTGATGATTTGGAATACACACCTGGCCATTTGGGACATTTGGGGCCTATAGGAGAGATATGGGGCCAGTGAATGAGAAATGAACTTCTGCTGGAGAGTTACTGGGGACCTTGGGGAAATATGAGGCCATGTGGGAAATGGGTGTCTTACTGGGAAACATGGTGGTGACAGTTGATATAATGGGAGTGATTGGTTAATCATGGGCATCCAAAGATCAGGCATTGTTTGGCTTTAAGGCGATTGACTGAAGACAGATGATATTTGAAGGTTGTAAGAGGGATTCAAGGTTAATTGTGGAGACATTGGTATCTACCAGAGAGTTGACACGGTGGGGTTGTAACTTGGGGGATAATGGTGTAATTTGGGAAGGCGAAGAAGAGAAATTGAGAAAGTCAAGTTGGCAAGGTGACTCTCATTGGAATGTACTGATGGTGATGCATGAGCCCTTTTGCAAAACATGGACGCTAATAGGGAGACATACGGGTTAATAATATGACAGGGACACCATAGGAAGGATTGGGAGATTCTTTCCATCAGAGACTTGTCCTGAGGAAATAGAGTCTGTAAGCATAAAATTCACTGGCCTTGCGAGCAATTGTGCAATCCTCACCTTTTTTGCCTTTATTATGGAGATTCCCCTGTAACTATGTTAGCTATTAACATTCTTATTCCATCTGTTATAAGTGTTTTGTACAGTGCTTATTATGGACCCACACAAAACGTCCTTTGAGCTAAGCTCTGACAGCTTTACCAGGCCTCATGAGATTTGGGAGGTCAATTTCCCATCACAGTCTCTATACTACGTACTCAATATCCTTGTTAGTGGAAAATGCCAGTCACCATACTATTTATATTGGGAGGTTGTCGCTGTGACTGCATGGATAGGGGTAACATCTGACAGAGATTATTGAAGAACGTTTCGCATGTTGGTGGAAAAAAGAAAATAATTATGGAAAACCTGTGCACGACTTGAGGACCTACTAGGCAATAAGGTAGATCTGAGGAGCTGATACAGCTACCTGAGCTACCATGTGAATAACTGGAGGAGGGAGAAATGAAGTCAGACGAAATTAGTAGTAAAAGTTAGGAAAATGTTAGACAAAAATGGAGAAACTTTCAAGTATTGTATTGTAATAGTATTTATATAGCACTTACTACCCATGACGAGGCGTCAAAGCACTTTTCAGCAAGAAGCATGCTACTCCGGAACCCAAGAGGAATTAGTGTTGGATTAGTATAGGGAAATAGGAGTGCAGTTTTAGTATTATTATGAGTTAATTTGAGCAGGTGATATGTGAGTTTGTTAGTTGGATTGACTAGAGTAATGGAGGGATAGAGAAGGAAAGAAGCCAGAAGTGTTAACTGTGAGTTTGTAGTAAGAGGATGAGGCTTTGGATGAGTAAAGGAGAGATGGAGGAGGGAAGAGTCTGTGGAAGGGGTTAGGGAGATCATAGTAGCAGGAGGGGTTTTGGATGAGTCAAAGTTGAGATAAATGAGGGAGAATTTAGTAGGGTTGTTTGAGAGATAATGGTAATAAACTGAGGTTTGGGTGAGCTAGATGTTGAAGAGGAGGGAAGAGTTTAGGCGGTGTTATTTTGGAGATGAAAGTAGTAGAATGGGGTTGGGATGAGTCAGAGTGGGGATGGAGGATAGATTGATAGAGACATGACATATGCTGATAGGTAGACAAAGCAAAGCTTACAAGAGAGTAAATGTATATCATTTTATATATTTATAATTTTATTTATATATATATATATATATATATATATATATAAAACTTTGTAATCATTATTTTTGTTTTTATTTAATGTATTTATTCAATTAGCATTATTATTTTCTTTTTTTACTTTAATTTACTTATTTATAACTTAAATTTTATTTATAGTTTTTATTTTATTTATTTTTATTGAATTATTCTCTAGTACATTAGGACTGGAATAATAAATAGATATGTAAATACATAGTGAGGGAATATGTGTTCAAGGAATATAATAATGGGAAGAAAATCAGTAATGTATAAACACAGACTTTCAAGATATGTAATATGTGAAGTTGATTAATAAGTGTACTTTTCTAAGTATTAAGAGGAATAATTGGGTACCAAATATAATGGAATATAATGGACCACGCACTTCTGTGCAATGACAGGGTTTCTGGTGTTGACTAGTGGTACTGGTTAAGGAGACTTGGAAGCTCATGGTGGAATAATGGAGACAGGCAAAAATAGGGCTTATTTGGTGTGGTAAAGGAATGTTATTGGAGGTTACAGAGAAGCCCTGGAAATTGACTGCAACAAACTGAGGACATTGAATGAGACAGTGAGATGTGGGCGACACGCAATTGTAATGGGGACACAAAGCGAAGAGGAACACTGGAAAGAAACCACCTCCTATCAATAGGTTGAGGTGAGGAGCTTCCTTTTAAAAATCCTGAAAGTAATAAAACACGAGAAAATAAACTGGGCAATATTACTTGTCCTGGAATAGACACACAACACATTATTTCACAAGGATGTGATGCCTGCTCTGGAGCTACCACTTGTTCTTTCGGTAGCGATTACAGATACACCTGTGAAGGTTACTGGGAAATTAAAGCTGTTAAAGAGGGTTAAATGTGTTGTGCTATTCAATTGATATCCATGAACTCTCACCACCTACTGCTTGAATGAACATCCTTTCCCAACCCACCCCATCAGATCATGATATATAGTACTGTGTACTCCATCATATCATATGAGATTCTAGTTGTACGTGTGATATTTCAAGCTTTTAGAAATTAAATTATATTTAATCTGAGGATTGTATGAGGACTGAAGTTCTGTTTAAAAGTTAAAAAGAATATGGCAATATTTTTACAAGTATGTTTACAATGATAGAACACTATTATGAGCTATTTAGCAACATGTAAATTGAGCTGTATTGCAATCCTGCGGCAAAAGACACAATTGGAATATAGGACACATTTCAAGTGAGGTTTTAGAAATCCATTTCAGTTTGCAAAATGACTAGCTGCTTTAGGAGGTTGCATTTCAGTTATTTTATACTAAATATGTGACCTGTAGATATGTGGCCGTAAGCAAACCATTTTTTTCTGGTGATATTAAAATAGTGTGCCCACATCTGTGATTACATTTTTTGTAGTGTAAAAGCTTTCATAAGAGACCTTATTATGCACCATAACAATGGAAACATAACACCCATATAACATTATTATACAAAGGAAATGTGGAAAAAGTAGACTGTGAAAGAGGAAAAGGTATGGTGAGTCACAAATTGACATTAAAGAGACATATAGTAAAGGCATATGCATACCAGTGTGTAATACAAGCTTAGGCCCATATTTATACTTTTTGACGCTAAACTGCGCTAACGCAGTTTAGCGTCAAAAAGTTTTGCGCCGTCTAACGCCATTCTGAAGCGCCATGCGGGCGCCGTATTTATGGAATGGCGTTAGACGGCGCAATCAGACCGGCGCTGCCTGGTTTGCGTGGGAAGAAACCACGTAGACCAGACAGCGCCGGCGTAGGGGGAAAATGGCGCATGGGCGTCTTAAAATGGGGCAAGTCAGGTTACGTCGAAAAAATCGTCTTAACCCGACTTGCGCCATTTTTTAACGACGCCCATCCCCCATCAACATGACTCCTATCATTGGAAAGATAGGAGTCATGCCCCCTTGCCCAATGGCCATGCCCAGGGGACTTCTGTCCCCTGGGCATGGTCATTGGGCATAGTGGCATGTAGGGGGGCACAAATAAGGCCCCCCTATGCCACCAAAATAAAATATAAAAAATAAAAAATAAAACTTACCTGAACTTACCTGAATGTCCCTGGGGTGGGTCCCTCCATCCTTGGGGGTCCTCCTGGGGTGGGCAAGGGTGGCAGGGGGGGTCCCTGGGGGCATGGGAGGGCACCTGTGGGCTCATTTTGAGCCCACAGGCCCCTTAACGCCTGCCCTGAGCAGGCGTTAAAAAGTGGCGCAAATGCGCCGTTTTTAGCCACGCCAACTCCCGGGCGTCTCTTTTGCCCGGGAGTATAAATACCACGTAAAGGCCTGGGAGTCATTTTTTAGACGGGAACGCCTCCCTTGCATATCATTAACGCAAGGAAGGGGTTCACGCTAAAAAATGACGCACATTCCGGGAACTTTGGCGCTATTCGCCTCTAACGCCATAGTATAAATATGGCGTTAGTTGGCGTTAGTTTTGCGTCGAAATTGCGTCAAAAAAAACGACGCAATTTCGGCGCAAACGGAGTATAAATATGGCCCTTAGTTTTAAAATATTTCCTTGTTTTTGAAGTCGCGGGAAGAAGGAGGGTAGAGGAAAGTATATGTATATTTATATGCAAATGTATTCCCCCCCCCTTTTTTTAACTATACTAGGTCTGGGCTTCTTTTTGAAATGTGTCACTTATCACTCTACTCTCATGCGCACCAAGGTTTGTTTCCACACGCTTGAACTTATGTTTTGGTCAAGTAAACACCACACTCTTCTATCTTTCAATTAATTGCCACTTCCAATGTCATGTCTGTATTTTTCACATATACAAACTCTGACACTTACATTTCCTTCTTTCCAATTGAAAGTTAGTATGTGTATAAATTGTATTCTTTACAGCCTTGAAAAAAGTCACTGTGTGATGAAACACGTGTTGGCTGTGCTTACTCGCTTTACATATTGGTACACAACTTTTTGATCCAATAAAACATCTCTCTGGAACACTAAGAAGAGGACCATACTACTCATTATCTTATGTGTATTACCTAATTCTACCTTCTTGTACTTTACCAACTCTACTTGTTCCTGTGTGCTGTCGTTATTTATATGTATTATCCACCTTGTATACCCGTATACACTTTATTTGTGCCCAAATGCACTAGACCACTTGCACCATTGTTCGATATAATCACTCCCCTAACTTGGACACTTTCGTGGAAGTGCATTAATGATTACCAGTACTACCATTATTGTTTGTTTCATTTGTTATATATGAAAATGTATTTATATATTTATAGACATAACAATTTACTAACTATATATATATAAATTAAATGGATTGATCTTGTGCTGCGTTATCATCTGTTCAACAAATACAGTGGTGTGGCAAATGGTTGCTGTGGTGCCGCTGTTGGTGGTGGAAAGAAACTCACTCTATATATAGTGATTACCAGTGCCATTTTGGAAAGCAATTTACTGCAGTTATATTCAATCATTTGAAACATAATATCTGAGAACTAGCTTGAATCAAATTTTATATTTTCTTAAAATTAATTCCTCCATCTATTAAATACCTGATTGTGCAATACAACAGGATATGTATAATATAACCTTTATCATCATAGTTATAAGGTATCTTTGTTTCATTTGCATATCATCCAATATTATTGCTAAACATATATTTGTTAATGTTCAATAGAATAATGTTCTGTATTATTAGAGATTGCATAAATCCCAAACCCAATATTTGTAATAGCATATATCAAATAAATTGCCAGAACACATATCCAAAATGATGTAGTACTGGTAATGTGCATCACAATAGAACAATTGTATATCTCCAGTTGCAAACATGGCATATATTGTACAGACTACACAACATCAGTCAGGATTACAAAATCACATCTAGACTGCCCATGCAATGGCTACACAATGCATCCCTCTCTTTGCGTGACCCCCTACCAGGCAGATAATATATAAATTGACTTTTGCTGTGCAAACTACACTATTAGAGATTAAAGTGCATAAAGTCTGACAAATATAAACTAAAATGTTGCATTGCTGAGTTCACAAGATTCACAATAGTTTACAGTAAACAGAGCTCCATTGCTCATAAATGCTCTATATACATCCGCCATAAAATGTCCCGTAAAATACTGTATGGCAAACAGGTCTCCCTGTGGCACCTTAAAGTGCCTTATATTAAAGTGACATGTGGTATATATTGCAATTTCTCGGCATTTGCAAAAGTTCTTTAATTGCACATAACCATCCCTCATTACCTATTAAATAAAGTGTCAAGTGCTATCATAAAGTCAAGAGCATAAACCAAGTAAAATGCAAGTAGCTAGTTGGTATATATAGCTCCTCATTCCTGCCACCTAATAAAGTGAACCATGCTTTAAACTACTACATCATGGCAATTAATGATGTTCCAGAATTGCACATAACCATGCTACATTGACTATTGTATAGAGTGTTAAGTATTCCCATGTAGCAAATAGTGTGCTGTAGTGAGGGTAATCAGAGCAGTTACCAATACTGCTAGATAACACATGACCATACCCTATTGCTAGTTGAATAAAGTTCCAGGTGTTGTCAGAGTTTTAGATAGAGGGCAGTAACATTCCACAGCATTTGCTAACAGTATATTTCCAACAAAGTGCAAAAAATCATAACCCATCACTTCACACTTAAGAGAACAAATACCTAATTATCATATTCTCTGTTGTTGTTATTCAGTATACATCATTTCATATCACCAAGACTAAGAATTTCTAATTGGACACATCCAAGGGAAACATTATTCATTTGGCTGAAACCAAGTAAGGGAACCACCAAAAGGAAACAAATCACTGTCTCATTACCAACATAATCTAATTCTGACAGATTTACAGCCTATCTCTAAACATCCACATATAGTTCTGCATCTAAATTGTGCCCCCTAAGGTTTCTCTGTCCCCAAAGATAAGATCATCCTGGATTCCATTCTCCTTAACTCCCTTTCTGGGGTCTATTCCAACATGTTTATGCCAAAGAAGGTGAGACTCTTGGCATCTCCTTCATGCACATTAAAAAATTATTTCATCATAGGATATGATCTATCTTGATTCTTAATTGCTCTAAGATGTTGCAAGAATCAAATCTTCAGCTTGTGAATAGTACTGCCAACATATTTAGAGTCACATGTGATCCTCTCTGTAATGGTGTACCTTCTAACCTCAAACTGTGTATCCTTAGCAAATTTGCATGCTCTTCAGTGGCCACAACTCCAAAACCACAGACTCTTTTTTGCGAGCCAGGCTGTGTTCTCCTTCTTCAAAAAAAACATTTTTTTTATACTATCCCCCAATTATCTCACTTTTCAATATGTGATCAGAAGGTGCAGGCACATTTTTATCCTTATATGCTCATCTTGTTGCAAAACATGCCAATTGCATGTGAGGATGTTTTTTAGTGCCTGTATAGAACTCCAGGAAGAATCTAAATTGGGAGGACTCAACATTTTCCTGGGCCCTGGAATGTTGAGATTTAAAGAGCAAGACCTCTCTTTTTTTTGCTTTTTACCCTTCCATAAGCATCCATAAGAACATTGTGTGGATACCCTCTCTCATGGAATCTTTGTATGATTGCAGACATTTCTTTCTCAAACATTGTATCACATGAACAAATTCTGCGAGCTTGCAAATATTGACTATATGGGATGCTCGATTTTAACACCCTTGAAAGTCCGCTGTTACCATGGAGAATAGAATTGCACTCTGTTGGTTTCTGATAAATACAAGTTTCTAATTGTCCATTTTTCACCTCTTGCTGGACATCCAAGAACTCAATTTTGGTATCACTCCAAGTGGCACAAGTTGTCTATTCAAATTGTTATTGTTCAATACATTAATATATTCATGTAGTTTATTCTCTTGGCCATCCCATATGATAAATAAATCATTAATGAAGCACACCCATAGCACCACTCTCTCGATGTATATACTTAGTTCATCCGACCATGCTACCTCCTTCTCCCACCCTCCCATGTAAAGGTTGGCATAGGTCGGCGCAAATGAAGCTCCCCTAACCGTACTTTGATTTTGAAGGTAGTATTTGTTGTTGAATAAAAAAACATTATGCGTTAGACAAAATGATAGCATGGTCATCAACATTGCAGTATGTTGTGCAAATTCTATGGAGCGCATCTTTAGAAAATCTCTGCAGGCTTCCATGCCAAATTGATGTTTGATCGAAGTGTATAAAGAAGTCACATCCATGGTCACCAAGAGAAATGTATCCTGCCAAGGGATGTTATGAATTTCAGATAAAAAGTCTGCTATGTCACCTAAATAAGAAGGGAGCTCCGTGACATTGGAACTTAAGAAAAGATCTAAATATCTAGATGCATTTTCTAAAAGGGAACCAATCACACTGACAATGGGTCTGTCAGGAGGATGACATTTGTTTTTATGAATCGTTTGAAAAAATTAAATACAGGGAATTCTTGGGAGATCCTCCTTCAAATAAGTATATTCCTTATACTCAATGAGCCCACAACTCAGCCAGTCTTTTAACATATCATGATAACTTTGCTGATGGCCATATATATATATATATATATATATATATATATATAAATATTAGAAATGGGGTCTTTGGTTGTCAGTCAGGTTACCCCCTGTTCAAGCAAGGACCCTCACTCTAGTCAGGGTAAAAGAGAATCACCCTCAGCTAACCCATGCTTACCCCCTTGGTGGCTTGGCAGCACAGTAGGCTTAACTTCAGAGTGCTAGGTGTAAAGTATTTGTACCAACACACACAGTAACTTAATGAAAACACTACAAAATGACACAACACCAGTTTAGAAAAATAGGAAATATTTATCTAAACAAAACAAGACCAAAACGACAAGAATCTGACATACACAAGTCAAGTTATGAAGTTTTAAAGGTTAAACTCAAAAATAGCACTTAAAACAAAAATGCTTCGATGAGGTGTTAACACAGCGTCGTGACGGAGTCGTTCCCAACAAGCCGACACCAGCGGCGCCGGACATGGAGTCGCGTAGACCCCCAAGTACAGTACCTTTGGTGAAGAGTGAAAACAAGTCGATGCACGAAGTCGGGGATCGCGGAGTTGATGCGAAACATTGATTCCGCGCACTTCGAGCTTCGTCGGTCACGACGTGGTGCGGTGACTTCCACGGAGTCGCGGACTTCAGTGGGGCTGCAGCAGCGTCGGGCCTGCGAAGATCGTCGCGTTCCAGCAAAGGTCACGGCATCAGGTGCAGGCGGTGTCACCGGATTCAGCAGCGGCGTCGGTCCGAAGTCGTCCGAAGTCGATTTCCTTGGATTTCCACCAGCTTTCCTTTCAAGGGCCCAGGGACTGGATAGGGCACCACTTGTCAGAGCAGGAGTCTCTCTAGAGACTCCAGGTGCTGGCAGAGAGAAGTCTTTGCTGTCCCTGAGACTTCAAACAACAAGAGGCAAGCTCTAAATCAAGCCCTTGGAGATTTCCTCACAGGATGGAAGGCACACAAAGTCCAGTCTTTGCCCTCTTACTCGGGCAGAAGCAGCAACTGCAGGATAGCTCCACAAAGCACAGTCACAGGCAGGGCAGCACTTCTCCTCAGCTCTTCAGCTCTTCTCCAGGCAGAGGTTCCTCTTGTTTCCAGAAGTGTTCTAAAGTCTGTGGTTTTGGGTGCCCTTCTTATACCCAGTTTCTCCTTTGAAGTAGGCCTACTTCAAAGTAAAGTCTCTTTGGAATGTGAAATCCTTCCTTGCCCAGGCCAGGCCCCAGACACTCACCAGGAGGTTGGAGACTGCATTGCGTGAGGGCAGGCACAGCCCTTTCAGGTGCGAGTGACCGCTCCTCCCCTCCCTCCTAACACAGATGGCTCATCAGGATATACAGGCTACACCCCAGCTCCCTTTGTGTCACTGTCTAGTGTGAGGTGCAACCAGCACTACTGTCAAACTGACCCAGACAGGGAATCCACAAACAGGAAGAGTCACAGAAATGGTATAAGCAAGAAAATGCTCACTTTCTAAAAGTGCCATTTTCAAACGCACAATCTTAAAATCAACTTTACTAAAAGATGCATTTTTTAATTGTGAGCTCAGATACCCCAAACTCCACATGTCCATCTGTTCCCAAAGGGAATCTACACTTTAATCATATTTAAAGGTAGCCCCCATGTTAACCTATGAGAGGGACAGGCCTTGCAACAGTGAAAAACGAATTTAGCAATATTTCACTGTCAGGACATATAAAACATATTACTATATGTCCTACCTTAACCATACACTGCACCCTGCCCTTGGGGCTACCTAGGGCCTACCTTAGGGGTGTCTGACATGTAAAAAAAGGGAAGGTTTAGGCCTGGCAAGTGGGTACACTTGCCAAGTCGAATTTACAGGTAAAACTGCACACACAGACACTGCAATGGCAGGTCTGAGTCATGATTACAGAGCTACTTATGGGGGTGGCATAACCAGTGCTGCAGGCCCACTAGTAGCAATTGATTTACAGGCCCTGGCACCTCTAGTGCACTTTACTAGGGACTTACTAGTAAATCAAATATGCCAATCATGGATAAACCAATCACATTCATATTTTGTAAAGGAGCACTTGCACTTTAGCACTGGTTAGCAGTGCAAAATCAGAGTCCAGCACACATCAACAACATGGGGAACAGAGGCAAAAAGTTAAGGGAGACCACGCCAAGGATGAAAAGTCTAACAATATATATATATATATATATATATATATATATATATATATATATATATATACATATATCGAAAGGTTACCTTAGGGGACGAGTTATTGTTACTTGAGGTACCTTTGACTCTAACTGGTAAACTTAGATGGATTTGTAGATTTAAAATGTGATCCTAATGCTAACTTTCCGGTAACATTTGTTTAAAAAAAAAGAAAAAAAACTATGTTTTTTTAAATTCTATTTTGCACCTATAATCTCCCTGTAATATTCTTTCAGTGAATTATAAATATATATAAATATAAATATATATATATTTTTTTTTCGAAAGCAAATTTCCCACAAGGACAAATCACATTAGCACTCTGCGGGTTTGTGGTATCTATTTTATTGATCAAGCAAACATGTTTCGGAAAACAATGCCTTTCTCAATGCTGCTAGTGCAAGTAACATAACATGGCACGTTTTTATATTATGCATACCAGACCGCAGACCAGATCGCATTTAGCAAAAGCATACTGTCCCTACTCCAACAAACCACTTTAAATGCATGGAGCCATTACAGTGTGTGTTTCTTTTCATGTCATTAAATCATAATTGCAATATTCATGTGCTAAATATGATTTCCATAGGTGGTTTTTACCACAATACATATGAGCCAAACAGCATCCTGGTCATACAAAAATAAGCTGGTTATTTTCTTACATTGATACCAACTTGCAAACAATAAATCCAGGTCTGCATCCCTCATTTTAATACTTTATTTCAGTTAAATACCATTAAAGAAGCAAGCAACATTTCATCAATACAGTATTTTTTTAAACAAAATCAGTCAAGAATGGAAAATAGATTACAACTCCTTAAACAATAATTTATTAGGGATTAGTGTTAAAAACAATAATGACCTTAAAATAAAGAGTACAAAAATAGCATCTAAACTCCCCCCCCCTCCCACAATCCAGGATGTAAGTAGCTATGTGGAACAATCACATTTACAGCTGAAGAGGACATAATTTTGCATTGAATTGGCCAAATCTTTTCAGGTACCTAGCAATGGAAAAGACAGTGACAGGGGATGTGTCAGTTCTGCATATTCTCAAGGCTACCCTGAACTGACAAACACCTAGATAACAGCACAGTGGACGATCCAGTGCTTGCTCTGTTTACAATAATTTGTACAAAAATACAATAAATGATCATCAGTTTCTACATCCCCACTACATAATGAAAAGATTTACTACCCCCCACAGGTGCCTATCCATTTTGCTGTAAATGAGGCAAGGGGAAGTGAGTCCATCCTAAACCGTATATAAAGTGACTTTGTAAAAGGAGGATCAATCTCATCCATAAAGGTTTGAAAAGTAGGAAATGGCTTGGACTCTATAAAATATTCTGTTAGCTGCCTGCCCCAGGCCAGCCTTCTTAAGTAATTTGGCCTCCTCATATTCCCAGACTGCAAGCTTCACCTTATTTACTGTAGCTAATGTAATGGATTTTGGATCTTTGGTAGCCCATAGGTGTAGCCAGTACAAAATTGTTTTCAAACAGGATAACAAGAAAATGAACTGGATTCATTGGTCTTGTTAAAAGACTAAAGGAGAGCTTTGAGCAATTTTAAGCGCTGCTCTCACAAATGTATTTTTGACTAGTTCCATGGAATTTATGTTGCCATGACTGCACAGTTCTGTCCCATAAGGGGCGGCTGATACTGCTTAGACCCTGGCACTAGTAGGTTCTGCTTCTGCAGACTGCTGGTCTGGGATAATGGGCACTTCAAGGCGAGCAGGGATAAAGGGCATATCACAAGTTGGGGAGCCACACGCGCAGGTGAATCATGAACATAATGATGAGATAAGAACAACTGTGATACACAATGACCTGAAACAAGCAGAACATATTATATTGTAAAATCATATAGACTCTTCAATGTACAGACGAACATTTAAAGAGAATAAACATAAAAACATAATTAAAAAAAAAAAAAATGTATTGAAGGTTTGAATCAACATTTAGACAGCGACCATAGGTACACACTGCAATATTTCCAGTACCACAATAAAATTCCAGGTTTTAGCTGTTTCTTTAAGCATGTTTCCCCTTTCCCACCCCCTCATGCCTCCTGTCTCCTGTATGTAAGTTTAGTCAATGCAGGAGGAATTCCTGCCAGTCAGATCTGGAAGTCAGTCTTCATTAGTCTTCACACCCACATTAAGGTGGTCATTCTGACCCTGGCGGTCTTTGACCACCAGGGCGGAGGACCGCGGGAGCACCGCCGACAGGCCGGCGGTGCTCCAATGGGGATTCCGACCGCGGCGGTAAAGCCGCGGTCGGACCGGCACCACTGGCGGGGTCCCGCCAGTGTACCGCGGCCCCATTGAATCCTCCGCGGCGGCGCAGCTTGCTGCACCGCCGCGGGGATTCCGACCCCCCCTACCGCCATCCAGATCCCGGCGGTCGGACCGCCGAGATCCGGATGGCGGTAGGGGGGGTCGCGGGGCCCCTGGGGGCCCCTGCAGTGCCCATGCCACTGGCATGGGCATTGCAGGGGCCCCCGTAAGAGGGCCCCTACATGTATTTCACTGTCTGCTGCGCAGACAGTGAAATACGCGACGGGTGCAACTGCACCCGTCGCACAGCTTCCACTCCGCCGGCTCGATTCCGAGCCGGCTTCATCGTGGAAGCCTCTTTCCCGCTGGGCTGGCTGGCGGTCTGAAGGCGACCGCCCGCCAGCCCAGCGGGAAAGTCAGAATTACCGCTGCGGTCTTTCGACCGCGGAACGGTAACCTGACGGCGGGACTTTGGCGGGCGGCCTCCGCCGCCCGCCAAGGTCAGAATGAGGGCCTCAGTGTCCTAGGTCCATCCCAAGAGCCTCACCATCCCATTTCTGTTTCTAGGCTCTCCATTAGGGTATGCCCCTAATCATTATAGTGTTCCCCGTGGTGTACCAGGAACTGCGTCATTCAGGTACGTTAGGCAGTCCACCAGTGTCTCCCATGCCCTGGCCATGTCCATATACCCCCTCCCTCATTTGGTGTCCTGCGACAAAACCACTCCCTCATAATCGGCCCATCTCTCAAGCTCTTTTCTCCAGACATTCATGCTGGAGGCTGCCAGGACATTTCAATGGTGCGTTATTTCCCTCTTTGCTAGTGTTAGGGCCAAGTCCTGGAACGTAATTCTTGCTTTATTTTTTACTGTGTGGGGGAAGCAATGAAGCAAGCAATGCAGGGGAGGTGAACGGTATACCCCTTTCTACGTCATCAGTGAGTGTAGTCATGACTCACACCCAGTAGTTTGTCAGTGTTGGGCACTTCCCCAGTATGTATGTTAGTTTGGCTTGCTGTTCGTTGCATCTCTTACACTTTGCACTTGTTGTGTTAAAATAATGATTAATCCTCCCTGGGTTTAAGTAAGAACGATGAAGGCATTGTAGTTAATCTGTTTGAAGTGTCTATTCCGCAAAACCTTGGGTACACTCTCTTGGATTGCAGCCCAGTCTTTATCAGGTATGGGGCTCTCAAGGTCAGTCTCCCACTTCGTTTGGAGACCCACATAAAACATCATTATATAAAGAATAAGAGATAAATATCATGCCAAGAACAATATAGGAACAGGAATTAACAACTAGAAGGACTGTCACTCTCAACTGAAGCACTAGAGTTGTTTTGTATACCTTTCTTCTGTTGCATAGGATCCTCAAAGGTAAATTAATTGTCTTTATAGGTAATTTTAAAGGTTTATGGATGAAGCAAACCAAAACAAGCTCCCAATTGAGTCTTTGATGGGTGAGGAGAAAGGAACTCCTTCCACCTATCTGCTGTAGGTTTAGTAACATCATGCATAAAGAAAAGTTTGCAACCAGAACAGAGGATGTGTTTCTTAGTTTTGGCAGCCTATACCCTTGAGAAGATCTGTACATTCCAAGAATAAAATAATCACTCCTCTGAGTTTATACTGAGGTGATTTTGTAGGATGGCTCTGGCCAAGTCTGTTACCCCTTTGTAGGTTGAAGTTTCCAATATCTGTGCTGTTTTGTATATAATTGGCACTAACACATCTAAATAATTACACTACCTGTACATCTGGATGTTCTTCAACAAGCACTCCTGAGGTACTCTAAAATATCCAGTTAAGCAGTGCATATGAAACCTATGAAAAGTGTCTGCAAGAGGAAAATGTTGTTTTCTTTACAAGAGAGCACTGTGGTGAGCAAAACGATCTTTAAACAGTTTCCTGCAGTGTTCAGTGGGGAATTGTGGAATGTGAAAGGCTTTGAACACAAAATAATTCTTAAGGACAATGCTGTAACCAAGGTACTCAAGAGTCGTACATACCTATATTTGTGAGGAACAAAGTCTTTAAGGAGTTAAATAGGTTGGTGATATCTGACATAATTGAACCTATTGAAGCTGCAGACTGAATTTCTCCCTTGGTGGTAACGAGATGCAGCAATGGGAAGATTTGGTTGTGTGTGGATTCACGTCATCTAAATAATAATATAATTATTGAGAGGTTTCCTCTTCCCAGAATTAATGAAACGGTTACATGTTTAAAAGGTGCAAAATGGTTTTCTACAATTGACCTTTCATCTGCTTACCATCAAATTTCACTGTCACCAGAATCCAAGAAAGTGATGTCATTTATCACCCCGTTTGGGTGCTTCCAGTTTAGGAGGAAGCCATTTGGGTTGGTATCAGCTACTGCTGTATTTTAGAGGCTTATGTTCTAATTGTTCAACAAAGTGTAAGGTATGATTTTCTTCCAGGAGTTTATTCTGGTGTTTGGTTCAGGTAAAGAGGAACATGAGGCCGGACTTTTAAAAGTTTTGGGAATTCTGCAAGAAAAGGGACTCACAGTTGAACATTCAAAATGTATGTTTAAGGAAAAGAATGTCACATATTCAAGCCATATTATTGATGAAATTGGGGTTAAACCAAAAACAACTTTAGACATTTCTATTGTAAATGCACCCACACCATCTAGCAAGGATGAGATACGTTCTTTCCTTGGTATGGCTGAATTCTGCTCTAAATATATCCCTATTTTTGTGGAAAAAACATGTCATATTTGTCCGTTACTGAAACAAAATATTGTATGTTTAATTGGTCTCTAAAATGCAATGAACATTTCAACAATACTAAATCATTCATTGCTAATGCTACTGCATTAAGCTGTTTTGACTATTGTTGATAGTATCATCACCACGGATGCTTCTAATACAGGTCTTGGCTCAGTTTTATCCAAAAAAAGATGGTAAGGGGAGAGAGCATATCATTGCATATGCTTCTAAATCCTTGTCTCCCTGTGAAGAGAAATACCCGATCATTGAAAGAGAGGCATTATATTGTGCTTGGGCATTAGAATACTTCAAATCATTTCGTTGGGGGTAAAATGTGTACTATTCAGTGTGATCATAAACCCTTAGTTAATAGCGTGACTACAGAAGGTTCAGTCCATTCCTCTCCTAGATTGGCAAGAATCTCAATGTTTATGTAGAATTTTGTGTACAAGATTGTTTATACTCCAGGGAAGGACAATGTTGGTGCTGATTTCTTGTCAAGAATGCCTGTGATGTTAGAAAAGATGAGAAGTGGAGTTAATTTGAGATAGCAATGATACATGATCAAGGTTTTTCTGCAATTAACGAGGATGAATGGCATAAGGACTATACGGATGACCAAACCTTACAAGAAGTTTTTTCATATCTTGTGAATGGCTGGCCAAGTAAAGAATCCTTAAATTCTTTAGTTAGACCTTATTGTGAGACTAGATCAGAATTGACTGTTAATGATCGAACCTTATTAAGAAGAGAATGGATTATTCCCCCTGAAAGTTTACGTGAAAGTATCACTGAGTTGTGCCATGAGTTGCATTCTGGTATTGTTAGAACCAAGTGGATTTGGTGGCCTAGGATGTGCCTACATGTTGAGGGAAAAGTGAGAGAATGTTCTGCATGTTCTGCAGCGAATATATCCTTGTACATGTTATGCCCACCTATGAGTAATGTTTTTTTCTCAAGGAACCGTGGGAAACTGTTGCCATAGATAATATGGGACCTGTGGGGGAACAGCAAAAACACTTCTGGACTTGCGGATTTTCTTTCTAGATGGCCAGTGGTTAGAATGGTGGATACGGTGGATACTGATTCTGTATGAGAATGTCTAGATGACACATTCACATGTGAAGGAATACCTACTTCTATTGTAAGCCATAATGGAGTTCAATTTCTATTTAGAAAAACCCAAAAATAATTTGATAAATTAGGAATAAAGCATAGAACTACTTCCTTGTATAATCCTAGTGGGAACAGTATGGTAGAAAGGTTTAACCATGTAGTAAGAGGTTCCATTCAGTTAGCCATAAACAACAATGAGGATTGGACTGATATGATTGGGAAAATGGTTTGGGCATATCGTGTTACTTGCAATGAGGCTACAGGATTACCGCTCTTTGTAATTATGAGAGATAGGAAACCAAGATCCAAGTAAAATCCTAAATGGTTGTTTTTTTCTGGAGTTGAATTTTGGTCAAAGGAGGAGGCAAGGAACCAAATGATACTCGTCCATAACAAAAATAAAGAATATTATGATGCTAAGCATGGTGTAAAACCTGCTGGAATTGAAGTGAGAGATTGGGTACATGTAAGAGAGAGAGTAAATTCTTTGACCCTGAGGAAGTGGTGTAGGTTTTACAGATTGCAGTGAAGTTAATGAATGGCAAAGTGTGAAATTTGAACAGATTAGCTGAAGAAAGAAAGATTGATTGTACAAAGGGTATTGAGTTTGGATGGCTTTCGGATGAAGTTCAAACACCATGTACTTCTGGAGTAAATGAGCAAGGAGATATTATCAATTTTCAATATATCTAGCAGTTGTGAGTTCAATGTACAAGGGAATTCTAAACAGGAATTTCTATAAAGAAAAAAAGTGAATCTGGAATCTTCACTATGTACTAGTGACCAAGATGGTTCCATAAGGAGAAGGAAGGCTTCTGGTTGGTTAAACGATGCTATAGTAGAATTTAGTAAGTAGATTACATTGTGAATTGTACCTTATGTGAGTTATGTGAGGGAAGGTGAATATTTTTATATTTGATGTTCCTCATTATATATGCCATCGTATTTGCATGATTTATTTATTATTATTTTTTTCTTTATGTTCTTATTATGTTTAAAGTGGAAAAAGGGTGTGTGTGTTATGTTGCTTAGATGCATGGAATGCTTCGTTATCAAGCATCCAAGGAATGTTTGTATTCAACTTGGGGAAAGATGTTGGAGGCAGTTGAAGCCTGGACATAGAACTGTTGGCTGTGTCCATATTTGCTCCTCAGTTCAAATAAATGTATGGCTTAATACAAGCAGTGTCTTCATTACTTAACAAAAAGCCAGCGAATTAGTCACAGGTTTGAGGGAAATACCACGCTAGTGATATTTATCTCAGATCCGTACTTCTGAAGAGAAACACAGTCAGCAGTTAATTAGAGTTTCTGAGCTAGATGGGGTTGAAGAAGAAAAGAACATGGTATACCAGACATCTCTGAGGCATCACAAGGAATTACCTCTATTTTGGTTGCTGCTGTGTTGTCATGAAAGGAGGGCCTGAATAATCATGCGGTCGGCACGGTACAGGGCTCCCTCAACCAGCAGCTGTCCTCCTTTGCATTAAAGCCACGCCCTCCTATGAATCCATTTTGATCTCAGAAAGCCTTGTTTATCTGTGTAATACCAATATGTCCTGGCTTTTTTTGTCATACTTTGTCTTGTTTTGCTTAAAAACAAGTTGGTCCTGAGAAAAACAGACATTGCCACAAGTTAAATTAATGTTATTTTTGTTTCTTTTCCAATTGAATATATTTCTATAGTGTGGGCATAACCCAGCATATAGCAGATCATTGTTGTAAGGCACATGTATGTATCAGAAAAGGAAGGGGAGTTGACGTAACAATTAAAGTGTATTAGTTAAAACGGTGTCAAATTTACAAAGAACACAGCATGTACATAATTTACATACTTTGAGATGTGAGTTCTGTACTTGCAAAACAAAATTGTTGATAAACATATTAAAGTGCCACTGTTCTACCTCAAACCAGGGCATACAAAAGAGCTACTGCCAACAGGCCTCTTTAAAGTATCACTGAACACAAATAAGCATATGTTTACATTTTATGGTGGCATCTAGATATCCAGAAAAACGGAGCACACTGAAGAAAACGGTGCACAGTTTAAATCATAGAACCATCTTCAAAATATAAGTGTAGCTTTTTAGTGGCTTTTGACAAGCAGTGAGTTTTGTAATTACTTTGAACAGGCCTAAATAGGCCTTTGTGCATTGTGTCTAGTATATTGATATCCAAGTTTCTGGCCTCTGCACTGTGGTTGTCTGTGAAGAAAGTTGGGTCTTCTGCTTTAAGAGCCCTCACATGAATTTTTGTGGGGAATGTTGAAAACCTACTTTGTGAAAAGCTTTTTATTACTGTTATAATTAATGACAAAGCTTTTCATTTTGATTCGTTCAAAGAGACTTTTCGTAACTACAGCTCAAACTGGCGCTTTTCATCTCAGAACCTTTGGAATCAGTGTATCTCAATGGGAAGGAGGGAGGACTGTTTTATATATGTGTCAGCTTCAGTCCCCACAACACGTTCCTTTAGAGTCCGGAAATTAAACTAAAATACTAGCAAGAACTTCCTTAAAATGCCAACTTTGCAGCAGAATCCTCAAATATTATTTGAGATACAATGTACTTGCATTGAAAATCTACCAGAATAGGTCTCCTTAACCCCTCGGGTGCTCTGGATGAGCTGGTCTCGCCCTTGTCCACGGTTGTCGTGTGCCGAGGACTAGACCAGCTCGGCCAGCACTTGGCCCACAGGGGGTGCGCTAGCTGCCCAACCCCTCCCCCGAGCAGGGATAGAAGGAGAACTTCTTCCCCTTCCACCCTGAATATCCCCACCCCCCAGTGACATCTGATGACGTCAGCGCGCTGACCTCATCAGAGGCCGCCAATGCGATCCGAAGAGAAATTAAAGCATTTCTCTTCTAATCAGGGGTGAGGCGGGCAGAGAGACATGAAAGGAGAGGAATGGCCTTTCCTTTCAGGTTTTTCTGAGCATTTCTGTAGCCCGATCGTAAACGACCGGGCTGCAGAAATGCCCACTAGACACCAGGGATGTTTTTTTTTATTTGTAATTGGCATGTGGGGAGCAACACGCTCCCAGGGGGGCAATTTTTTATTAGGCCTTTTCTACCCCCACTGGGGGCTGATCAGCCTATTGGGCAGAAGCCACTAGACACCAGGGATCATTTTTAAAAATAAAATGTTTTACACGGGGGGAACAACTCTGTAAAGACGGAGACCGGCAGTAACAGGTAATATTTTATTCTAAAATATGCGGGGACTTTACAGGAGCAATGTCGGAACCGCTCCGTTCATTCTGATCCTTTCCTTCCTAACCGCCACCTTCCGAACCCCCGTCTCGTAGATCGAATGTGAATGTCAACCTTTCACATTCGATCTACGCACCACACATCTTCCCCTCTTATCAACAACAACAAAACAAATAACATACTTAAAATTTGGAAAATACATATAAGAGAAAATACATAATACATGTACCTCTAAAGGAAATTAATTTTTTACATTGAATTGGAAGCATTCCCATTTAGTTAACTTCCCATCACAAATTCATTGAAATGCCTTGGTAATTTCCTTTCTCTCAAACTTTTACGAATAGGTATCACGTCATCCTCCCGATTCCTAGATTCAAGACCACGGAATTCACTGCCTCCTTCACCTCTGTCTGGCCGCGCATCCTCGTATCCCCACAAATATCCACTCTCTTCATCAAAATCTTCACACCCAAATTCCTGGGGAATGTTACTTGCTTTAAACAAACTCACATGCCGCAAATTACGTACTCTTCCATCCTCAAGCTGAACTGCACCATTCAATACCTTCACCACTTTCATGGGGCGTGACCATCTCGCATTCCCTTTATTAGCCCAAAATTCTTCACACGTACGTACTGTCCAACTGCCAAGTTTGGCATATTTTTTCCACTATTGATTTTGCTTAAAACTTTGTTTTGATACTCTTGCACCCGATTTCTCACAGAGCTAAAGTCTACCCCACCAAAACTTCCTTGCCTTCTGTTCATCAACCACCAAGGGATTAGTTTAGAAGATGGTTTCCGACCCCTCAGTAACTCAAAAGGTGTTTTTCCAGTGACTGAATGTGGCGTAATTCTGTATGATAACAACATATTTTGGATGGCCTCCTTCCAAGACAAATTAGATTCTAAAGCTAATTGTATAGTGTCCTTAATAACCTTGTTGAACCTTTCAACCTGACCATTGCCTTCAGGATGGCATAATGACACCCTCACATGATTTACCCCACAGCTCTTCAAAAAGGAACTCATCTTAACAGAAGTAAGTTGTACACCATTGTCCGAAACAATAGTTTCAGGAATTCCTTCCCTCGCAAATACATCTTTTAAGAATTGGATCACAGTATCAGTAGTTATATTGCCAACCATACGAACCTCTGGCCATTTGGAAAAATAATCAACTAGGACAATCGCATACCCTTCCTTAGCAGGTAAGTTAACAAACGGACCCATAAAATCAATTGCAACTTTGCGCCACGGGCCATCAGGCAACTCAACCAACTGTAATGGTACCACTAATGGTTTCACAGACTTATCACTCAGTACACACTTACCACACTCTCTTACCCAACGATCTACCATACCATCTAACCCCGGCCACCAAAAAACTTCTTTGATCTTCCTCCTGGTACTTGCCATGCCACCTTGACCTTCATGTCCCAACTTAACAATGGTATCACGCATACCATAGGGAGGCACAATTTTATCACCTCTTAATATAATATCATTCGACACAGACAATTCCTCTTTAATCTTCCAAAATGTACTGCTCTCACCTCGTAAACTACGTTCTGATGGCCATCCTTTCAAAATAAACTCCTTCACTTTCAACAAAACCTCATCCTTCTGCATTTCTCTCATCCACACGCATTCAGATAAATTGTCATGCACATTCCCATTTTGCAGAAACATAGCATCCCTATAAGTGAACACAACATCACACTCTCCCTCATCAATTTCCTCGGCACTACTATGCGATAGTGGTAACCGAGACAACCCATCTGCTACACAATTACTTTTCCCTGGAAGATGCAAAATCTCAAAGTGATACATTTGTAATTTGGAAGCCAACCTTGCCAACCTAGGAGTGAGGTTCCTTCCCCCTCCCGCGCTCAAAATATTAATCAGAGGTTTGTGATCCGTACAAATTTTAAATTTGCGCCCCCATATGTACATCCTAAATCGTTGCACAGCCCACGTAGCGGCCAATAACTCCTTCTCAATTACAGAATAGTTCCTCTCTGCTTGAGACAGAGTACGAGAAGCATATGCAACCACCCATGTGTCTCCTTTCTTCTTCTGAGACAAAACCGCACCAATACCATGAAAAGCTGTAGGCGTGTCGCAAAATTTTCCTCTGCGTTGGAGGGTGGATGTGCAAGGAGGGGTGATGATTGTAGTGGTTATATGTTGATGAAAGATGAAGATCTGAACGGTTCTAGTGGTGGCGAGAGGAAACAGTTTGATGGTGGAAATGGCGATGCTGCGGTTGGCAGGAGTGAAGTGATTATTGACGCTCCTGTTACCTGCTCAGATTCCATGGGAGCTTCTACTTGTGTTCCAAGTGTGGTGTCGCCTAGAACTGTGGGGTTTCCCAGGACTACTAGATGTGTGGTGGTATGCTGGCCATTGTGAAGGGTGTCTGGTTGGAGTGAGCAAATGAGTGTTAAATGTTCTGGTTAATAATGTTGTACATATTTAGAAAGGAATTCTGCTAGACAGAGAAAGACCTCACATCGTCGTTTCTCACCGGTTCTGGTGCTAGGTGACTTGCCCCTACCAAATCAAGTTTGGGTTTAACTTTGTCCCTACATATCACATGGTCTCAATAAGTGACAGATCCAATGCAAACTTGCACTTTGTAGATTCTACAGTTAAACCTCTATCATTCAATATTAATAAAACCTTCTCCATGATGATATTTTGGAGAAGGTTTTATTAATATTGAATGATAGAGGTTTAACTGTAGAATCTACAAAGTGCAAGTTTGCATTGGATCTGTCACTTATTGAGACCATGTGATATGTAGGGACAAAGTTAAACCCAAACTTGATTTGGTAGGGGCAAGTCACCTAGCACCAGAACCGGTGAGAAACGACGATGTGAGGTCTTTCTCTGTCTAGCAGAATTCCTTTCTAAATATGTACAACATTATTAACCAGAACATTTAACACTCATTTGCTCACTCCAACCAGACACCCTTCACAATGGCCAGCATACCACCACTAGAACCCTTCACCATCACAGGGGCACCCCCCCCCACCCAAGCTGCGAGGTGGAAAGTCTGGGTGGAACGCCTTGAGACATATTTTGAAGCCCTAGACGTCCCATTGATGGAAATTCGTTTTCTGCGACTAGAAAAAAAGGGCTTCTATTAAACATTATTGGCACAGAAGCTCAGGAAATATTTGATCATTTACCTCCACATAAACCACCTGAAGGAACTGATATAAATGATTATGATGTTTTTTCTGAAGCTTTGGACAGATTACAATTACATTTCACAGTTGAACCAAATGTAGTTACAGAACGTTTTAACTTTTATTCACGGCACCAATTTTCCACAGAACCTGTTGAAGGATATGTGGCTGCTCTTCGCATTTTGGCTTCAACTTGTGATTTTGGTGTCATTACTGATCAATATATTCGGGATCAAGTTATTATGCACTGTTATAACAAAAAAAATCAAGAACAACTTCTGAGACACAAAAATCCATCACTCAAAGAAGTAATAGAAGTTGTTAAAGGTATTGAAAGGTCAATACGATCGTGTAAGACATTAAATGATGACAAAGATAATCATCTTGAAGTAGCTGCCATACGCAATGTCAACAAAAATAAGTACAGCAAAGGGTACAACAAAAATAATCTAAACAAATTAAAATGTATGCGATGTGGATCAAATTTGCATACCAACAAATCAACCTGTCCTGCCTTATTTAAAGAGTGTTTCAAATGTGGTAAAACGGGACATTTTTCGACAGTTTGCAGATCTCAAAGGAATGTCAATTCGATTGTTGGAAAACAATTAGAGACTGAACATTGTATCCAAGATGTTGAAAGCGTAGTCTTGATGATTACAGAAGATAAGTCTAAGCAACATAATATTTTTAACACTGATATTGACAACCAGATATATCGTCCTCCAAAGTGCGAAGTTATCATTGATGGATTCTCAACTATAATGCTAGTGGATTCTGGATCACCTTTTTCTATCATATCTGAGGCATTTTTCAACAAAAACTGGTGTGGACGGAAGTTGGAGAGCAATGACATTAAGGCTTATGGTTACAGTCAGACAATAATTAATATTTTAGGTTACTTTGTAGCTTCTATTTCTTGTCATGATCACAATATTTTAGGTAAAATTTATGTAGTTGACAAAGGACAGCATGTTTTGGGATGGAGACATCAAGGTAATCTTGGAATGGTTTTGGATCCATCTGCTGATGTTCCGGTGTATTGCATGACCATACAGCAAGGTATTGAAGTGATTATTTCAGAGTACAAAAATGTCTTTAGAAAAGAATTGGGTACTGTTAAAGGATTCACACATAACATTAAACTGAAAGTGGGAGCATTACCAGTCAGACACAAGTTGAGAGATGTTCCACTTAGTGTCAGGAAAGAACTTAGGGGGTCATTCTGACCCTGGCGGCCGGTGGCCGCCAGGGCCACCGACCACGGGAGCACCGCCAACAGGCTGGCGGTGCTCCCACGAGCATTCTGACCGCGGCGGTTCAGCCGCGGTCAGAAGCGGCAAGTCGGCGGGCTCCCGCCGACTTACCGCTGCTCGGGGGAATCCTTCATGGCGGCGGAGCGCGCTCCGCCGCCATGAGGATTCTGACCCCCCCTACCGCCATCCTGTTCATGGCGGGAAAGCCGCCATGAACAGGATGGCGGTAGGGGGGGTCGCGGGGCCCCTGGGGGCCCCTGGGGGCCCCTGCCGTGCCCATGCCAATGGCATGGGCACGGCAGGGGCCCCCGTAAGAGGGCCCCGCAAAGTATTTCAGTGTCTGCCTTGCAGACACTGAAATACGCGACGGGTGCCACTGCACCCGTCGCACCTTCCCACTCCGCCGGCTCGATTACGAGCCGGCATCCTCGTGGGAAGGGAGTTTTTCCCTGGGCTGGCGGGCGGTCTTTTGGAGACCGCCCGCCAGCCCAGGGAAAAACTCATAATACCCTCCGCGGTCTTCTGACCGCGGAGCGGTATAATGGGGGCGGAATTCTGGCGGGCGGCCTCCGCCGCCCGCCAGAATCAGAATCACCCCCTTAGTATTTTGCTTGATCAATTACTTAAGGATGGTGTCATTGAACCAGTAGACTCCTCTGAATGGGTTTCTCCCATAGTTTTAGTTAAAAAAAAGAGTGGGTCTTTGAGATTATGTGCAGATTTGAGATCATTAAATAAACAAATTATTGTTGATTGCCATCCTCTACCAAAGATTCAAGAACTTTTTGCACTTTTGGGTGGAGCAAAATTCTTTACATCTCTTGATCTCAAATCAGCATATCATCAGATTACTCTTGATGAGGAATGCAGACATTTAACTACATTTATAACTCCAGAAGGGGCTTTCAGATATACCCGCATGCCATTTGGGTTGGCATCTGCTGCATCCGTATTCCAAAAGCTTATGCATAGGCTATTTACAAACATGGATGGAGTTATGTCTTTTCAAGACGACATCCTAATTTTTGCTGATACCATTGATTCTCATAATATGAGATTGTCAAAAGTACTGTCAGTTTTACAAGAAAAAGGGATGACACTACAAATGGAAAAATGTAAATTTTTAACCCAGGAGGTAGAGTATTTAGGACACACCATATCTTCGAAGGGTATAGCTCCTAAAGCTTGTTTGTTACAAGCTATAAAAGAGATGGGCATACCCTCTGATAAAGATCAATTAAGATCTTACCTGGGCTTGTGTGAATTTTACTCTAGGTTTGTGTTTCATTTTTCCCAAATAGCGTTACCTTTAAGAAATTTACTTAAGAAAGGAGTAAAATTTACATGGTTGAGTGAACATCAGGAGGCGTATGATAAACTTAAAAAAAGCATTATTGAGGCGGCACCATTGTCTCAGTTCAATAAAAATTTATGTTGTGCTGTTTACGTTGATGCCAGCTCTGAAGGGTTAGGGGCAATACTTACTCAGAAAAATCATGTCACAGAAAATACTGTGGCTTTCGCTTCAAGACCTCTTTCAGTTTCTGAATCTAAGTATTCAACTATTGAGAGAGAAGCTTTAGCATGCACATGGGCAGTGGAACATTTTAAAACTTATTTGTGGGGCAGAGAATTTACCATTAAAACAGATCACAAACCCTTATTAGCATTGCTAAACAGTAACGGTACTGGTAGAGCATCTTCTCGTCTAGTCAGGATTTTATCAAAAATATATGAGTATAATTTCAGAGCAGTACATATTCAAGGAATTCTCAATTGTGTGGCTGACTGTCTATCCAGATTACCTGACAATTCTGTTAAATTGTTTCCTGAGACATTAGAAGAATGTGTGGTTGCTACTATAGATGATATTTTACCCCTATGTAAGGATGTGTTTTCCAAGGATGCCTGGTGTAAGAGTTGTAGTGAGGATGAAGAATTACAAAACATTCAAAAATGTTGTAACACAGAATGGCCTCGTGAAAGGGTGTTGTCACCATCTATGCAGATATGTTGGAAGGTCAGAAATTCAATTTCAGTATCAGGGGATTTAATCTTTAAAGATGATTGTGTGATTCCCCCTAAGGCGCTTCGCCCCAATATTATTAAGTTAGCTCACGCAGGACACTTAGGGGAAACCTTAACTAAAAATAAAATAAGAGAAATGTTTTGGTGGCCTTATATGGATAGGCAAATTTCAGGATTTGTCAAACAATGTGTCATTTGCTCTAATTCTGATAAGACTCTTGTCACCAGTAAATGTGTACCTGTTAAATCTGAGTTTCCATCAAGACCATGGAACAAAGTAGCATTGGATATTTTGGGACCATATGATAATCTAGCTAGGTGTAAGATGTATATCATTGTACTTATTGATTACTTTTCTAAATGGGCAGAGGTCAAATGGATTGTCCAACCCACCACTGACAGTGTTATAAGATTTTTAAAAGAATGTTTTTTTAAGGAGGGGTTACCATCTAGCATTGTCACCGACAATGGTAAACAGTTCACATCCTTTAAGTTTCAGGAATTCATGAAAGTCAATAATATTTTGCATTTAAAAACTTCGCTTTATGCTCCAAATATGAATGGCCTTGTGGAAAGATTTAATAGGGTTATTGTGGAGGCTGTACAATCGGCCATAATCAATAGGTTTAATGTCAAAGAATTTGTTGAAGAAAAGATTTGGGCATATCATTCGTCCCCCAATTTGACAACTGGGTTTTCACCATTTTCCATGCTCAAAGGGCGTGTTCCACGCACCACTTTATCCCCTTCTTGGTTGAGAAAAGAATTACCCATTATTGACCTTAGAAAAATGTATTTTGAGGCTAAAAGAAAAGTTGAGAAGAAAAATAAGGGAGAATTAGACAAAAATAATATTGATAATACTAAGGTGAAAATTGGGGATTTTGTCAGGATCAAACTTCCTTATCGAGTGAGAAAGGGTGAGTCAAAGTTTTCAAAAGCATTCAAGGTTGTATGTGTGGGAAAAACCTCAGTCAAGTTGAATAATGATTCATGGTGGAGTCTAAGCAGAGTTGCTAAAGTCACTAATAGTACTGAAAAACATGATCCTAATTCATATATGGATTTGTCCTCAGGGGTGATGAAGAACATTTGTATGGATAAATCGCAATAGTTTTCTCTTTCAGATTTTGAACGTGACAGTAACACAGAAAGATCTCAGTTGACACCTGGTATTGTGGGTAATGAGGAGACTCCTATTGATTGCAATGAGGACTTTGAGATTATTGATTCCACTTTTGTGCCTATTGTGCCAAATGTCAATCAGCAGGATAATGTACAAGTCAAAGATTATGTCCATGAAAGAGTCAACAATGATAGTGTAGATCTTCCTAAAAGAGTATCTGTACTACCCAAAAAATATGCTGATTTTGTTTTGTGCTAAGTTATTTATTTATTAATTATTTTTATTATAATATTGAAGAGAGGAGATATGTAGTAGTTTGTAAAGTAGGCATGTTTTAAACAGTTCATAGGAATGTTATATTTATCCACGTTTGTTTCATTTCCTTTTGTTTTATTTCCTCGTGCGTGCGTCTGTGCACGAGATCATTCCTTTGTATTCTATTTGGAATGCATTGTTTGATTTACGAGTCAGTTGCTTCTCTATGCTTGCTCCTGTCAACCAGCCTCTCCGTTGCTGGGAACTTTACTAAGAATAAACAAAACCTTTTTCCACCTTGCTTTTGGAATCTCATTACAACATTTTTTCATAACCATCCCAATCAACATTCTTCATTCTAGATAAACAGTCCGCTGCTTTGTTTTCACACCCCGGAACATACCTCACCTCAAAATGGTAATCCTGTAATCCAACAATCCACTTACAAATTCGACCCGAAACATTATCCAACCCCTTTTTCTCAAAGATCTCACGTAGAGGTTTGTGATCAGTGCATACTTCAAACTTGACTCCCCACAGAAATTGTTTAAATTTTCTTACAGCCCAGAAAATTGCTAATGCCTCTTTTTCGATAGTCGAATATTTACACTCCGCACCACGTAAACTACCTTGAATTACAATTTGCATACATAAATGTTTCCCCAACAAACAGAATACCACACCATCTTTCCCCTTCAAACAAATAACTATAAACATATATACATAATATTATTTTGACATTCCTATTGAGATTCCTAAATAACTTTTCTTGGGAGGCACGCTATTTTTTTCTTCCTTGTCAAAATGCAGAACATTTCGCCTCCTCCATTTTTTCTTTCCGTACCGGGTGATCCATCTATTCCCTGGAGCAAATGGAAAAAAGTTTTTCTCACTTATATACGAGTTTGTGGAAGTAATTTATCAGCTGAGAGGAAAACTTCGCTTCTTCAGCATTGTTTGGGTGCGGAAGGACAGGAACTTTTAGAGACTTTGCCACATATTACACACCCTGATGGTGCTGATGGAGACTCTTCCTTAAATGAATTTGAACTAATGTTACTTAAATTGGACAGACATTACTTACCAAAGATTTTGATTATTCTTCAACGATTTTATTTTGGAAAGTGTAAACAAGGTGATTCAGAATCTATTGAAGACTTTGTTACTAATCTACGGAAATTAGCGGCACAGTGTAAATTCGACAACAACTTGGACGAACGAATTCGAGATCAGTTCATGCTAGAGTGTAAGAGTGACAAAGTAAGAGAAGCTTTGTGGTCTAAAGGAGATCCTACGCTGGAAGAGGTCTTGTTGGTGGCTAAACAGATTGAACACTCTGAGTCTTGCATCGAAGAACTAAGGAAATCTAAGAAAACGGATTCCACAGTGCATAGTTTGGATGTTAAATCTAAAGTGAGACAAAACTCCTCGGTGAAAGAAAGATTACTTTGTTTCAGATGTAATTCACCTTCACATTTGGCTAACAACAAAATGTGTCCAGCTCTCAATGCTGTTTGCAACAAATGTGGGAAAAAAGGACATTTTTTTATATGCTGTAGGGCCATGGGAAAGAAAAATGCTAAGGTCAATGAAATTGAATGTACGGACTGGGAGGAGGGAGAGCATAGCTTTGTTCTTCAAATAGTTAATGACGTCAATTGCATTTCTGATCATCATTGTGCTTATCCGTCAGATATTGTGGAGGTGGTTGGTGTTGACATTTCTATGATGATGGATTCTGGAGCGAAATTGACCCTTGTTTCACAATCTGATTATGATAAGTATTTCTTGGGAAAAGTTACATTACATGTTCCAGATGTTACACCTTTTGGTTATGGCGGCAAGCCCATTGAGCTCAAAGGTTATTTCAATGCGAACATTAACTTCAAAGAAAACAGGATTGTAGGCAAAGTTTATGTTCCAGTTGTAGGAGACACAATACTAAGCTGGCCCCATCAGAAGTTATTGGGAATCATATTGAATCCTAATTCGAATCCTCAGGTGCAGGTGCAGGAAATAAAAAATGTTAGTGATGATTTCATGAAAGAATTTCCCTGTGTTTTGAACAACGAAGTTGGTTGCATCAAGGGATATAAGCATCGTATTGTTTTGAAAGATAATGTCATTCCCAAAATTTGTAAAGTTAGAAACATTCCTTTTTGTATTCGTGATAAGGTTAAGGTGGAACTGCAGAGGTTGTTATCTCAAGGCATTATTGAGAAGGTGGAGGCGGCAGAATGGATTGCTCCCATTGTGGTTGCTATGAAGGGTTCAGGAGAAATCCGATTGTGTGTGGACTTGAGAAACCTTAACTTGGCTGTAGTTGAAGACAAATTTCCTCTGCCAAATATATCAGAGATGGTTGGTTCTCTTGGGAATGCTAAGTTTTTCACTACACTTGATCTCAGTTCGGCCTACCACCAAGTACAGTTGTGTGATGAGTCCAAACCCCTTACTTCCTTCATTACACCTTTTGGAGTTTACATGTTCAATAGAATGCCATTTGGTTTGTGTTCTGCAGCTTCTGTTTTTCAGAGATTAATGGATGATATTTTGGGGGGCATTGAAGGCGTAAAAAATTTTCAAGATGATGTTTTGATTTTTTCAGAAACATTTGAATTGCACAAAGAGTTAGTCAGGAAAGTACTCAGAATATTTCAGTCACGTGGTATTACATTGAAAGGTAATAAGTGCAGATTTTTCAAAACAGAAATTTCATATTTGGGTCATGTCATTTCCAGGGATGGGGTTAAACCTAAACAGGAATTAGTGACTACTATTGTGAATCTAGTTGCACCGGAATGTAAAGGTGATGTTCAAGCCTTTTTGGGAATGTCAGAGTTTTATGCTAAATTCATTCCTGATTTTGCCAGAAGAAGCTCTTCCATAAGGAACCTGCTCAAGAAAGGTGTTGACTTTGTCTGGGATGCTGATTGTCAAACGGAATTTGAAGACTTAAAACAAGCCTTATCTAGTGCTCAGTCTCTCAGCAGTTTCCGTCCTGGTTCACCTTGTTACCTTTCTACTGACGCCTCTGAGAAGGGTTTAGGATGTGTTTTGAAGCAGGTAGACAATGACAAGTTGAACAATATTGCTTTTGCTTCACGCAGTCTGCGTGGGGCGGAGAGCAAGTACTCCACTATTGAAAAGGAAGCTTTGGCAATATTTTGGGGCATCAGAAAATTCAAACAGTTTCTTTGGGGAACTAGGTTTGAAGTGCATACGGACCATAAGCCTTTACGTGAAGTGTTTGAGAAGAAAGGATTGGATAATATTTCATCTCGTATATGTAAATGGATTGTGGGTCTGCAGGATTTTCATTTCTCTGTTAAGTATGTGCCTGGGTGTGATAACAGGACTGCAGATTGTTTATCTAGGATGAGAGTAAGAAACTTAGATGAGAATGATTGTGAGGGGACTTGGTGGGTGGATGAGGAAGTGAAAGTTTGCAATATTACTGAGGGTTGTGTTTCTGAAGATGAGTGGAAATCAGAACTTGACAAGGATGATGAGTTGAAAAACATCAAAAGTATGTTGTCTGGTGGTAAGACTTGGTGCAATAAAGACAGGTATGGTGAACAGTTTAAGAAAATTTGGCATGAACTTTCTGTTTGCAATGATCTGGTTATGAGGGGTAGTAGATTAATACCTCCTAAAAGTTTGCGTGGACGTTTGATGAATCTGGCTCATGAAGGTCATCAGGGAATTTGCAAAACGAAGGAAAGAATGAGATGTGTGTATTGGTGGCCTGGAATGGATCTAGAGATTGAGAGGAGAGTTCGTGAGTGTGTTGAGTGCAGAGTTGCAGATAAAAGTCTGAAACTTAGGACTCAACCAATGTTTTTGAAAGAAATTCCTGAAGAAGTGTGGGAGGAAATCTCCATTGATATAATGGGTCCAATAGGTTCTGGTACATCTTCAAAATATGTTATAGTTGTTATGGATGTATTGTCACGGTGGCCAGAAGTATTGATCACGCATGAAGTTACCTCAACGATTGTTATCCGTTTCTTATCTGAAGTATTTGGTAGAGAAGGTAACCCGAAATGTATTGTTTCTGACAATGGGGTCCAATTCACGTCAAGGTTAATGTGTGATTTTTTAAACTCTAGAGGTATAGTACATAAGAGGTGTGCACTATATCATCCAGAAACTAATGGTATGGTAGAACGATTCAACCGAACTTTAAAAGAAACTGTTCAATTAGCCAGGCAATTGGGGGAAGATTGGGTGAGTATGGTTAGACGCAAAGTTGAGGATTATCGTTTTACTCCTCATTCAAGCACAGGCCAATCTCCGTTTGTTCTGTTCAAGAAACGTTTTCCTCATACCAGGTTGGATCCTCCTTGGATGAAAAAATATACTCAAAAGGAACTTGATTGTGAGTTGCAAAAGAAGATTGCTGTTGAGAAAAATGTGCACTGTCAAAAAGAGAGAAAACGCATTTATGACTTGCGAAAATCTGTGAAGAAGGTACTAGTTGATGTGGGGGATTCTGTTAAAATCAAACTACCTGGAAAAACAGGTGGTGGACAGTCTCATTATAGTAAAGTTTTTAAAGTTGTTAAAGTTTTCCGAGCGTCGTAGTAATGCGGTAAGCTTTATTCACGGAGCTCTCCTCTAACGCGGTGTCTTCTTCCCCGGTCAGCAAGCAACTGCCGGGCGGAAGAATCACCGCTAACATTCTAGGCTCGCGGCAACGATCGCACATCGTAGCCGCGAGCCACATCATAACACATCCCCCATCGTTGACACCCACAAAAGGAACCACAAATAACAACTGGAAAAACTATAACAAAATAATAGATAACAAGTTAAAAACAAAGAAAAATCTATACACAAAGTAATTACCCTAGCAATAGGCTTTAAGTAACATAGTCATTCAAGAACCCTGGAGGTCTCCTACATCTAGTAGTCCTGGGAAACCCCACAGTTCTAGGCGACACCACACTTGGAACACAAGTAGAAGCTCCCATGGAATCTGAGCAGGTAACAGGAGTGTCAAATGTTTAGACTCAGGACTTAAATGTATCTGGTGATACGCACTTGCCAAGTCGATGGTTGAAAATACAGTAGCATCTCCAATAGACGACATCAATTCCTGCAAATTTGGTAAAGGAAATGTATCTATCCAAATTGCATCATTGAGTGCCCGCAGGTCAACACACAACCTGAGGTCCCCACTGGATTTTACCGAAATTACAATCGGAGAAACCCAATCGGAGCACTCAATGGGTTCAATAATATCATTATCACACAAATCCTTTAACATCTCCTTCAATTTTTCTCTATAATTCAAGGGAACATTCCTCAACTTCTGCCTTATGGGAACAGCATTCTCCTTTAATACAATTGTATGTCTAAAATTTTTCATACTTCCCAAACAACCACTAAACACGGTGGGAAATAGTCCCTTTATATCATGATACAAATCATCCTGTGACGTATCCATACTCACAATGTACACTGGCGGAGTAGCATTAGGGTCCACCCTCAACCCCAATTGACATATATGTGGCCAACCCAGAATAGTTGCCCCTCCTTCTGCCACAAGAACTTCACCTGAACACTTCTTTCCAGCATATTCGATTTCTGCCTGTATTTTTCCTACAATAGCAATTTTATGACCAGAATAACTGCAAGGACTGTTTTTTGTTTTTTGTAAACTCCTTCCAGGCCACAACTGATTAAATAGAGACTTGCCTATTATAGTGTACCACGCACACGAGTCCACCATAACTTCCAGTCGTGCACCGTCAATATTTATATAACACTTCGGAAATTGAAGCTCTTTTCCCTTAATGTTACGCTCTTGAATACTTAGTACCAAATTCTGAATTCCTCCCTCAACCTCATCATCATCCACATTCTCCACAACACAACTCACTTTTTTCTCGAAACTTCTGCAGACGCGTGCAAAATGTCCCTTTTTTTTTACATGCACTGCAATTTTTCCCAATCGCCGGACAACCATTAAAATTTGCAAAATGCGAACTGGCGCCGCATCTAAAGCACACTCTAGTATTGTTATTCATGCCAGACTTGTTATCCCCACTACCAGACCAGGAAACCATTTTTTTCTTTTTATCCTTGCAATCCCTGTCTTTGCTTACGGTACAAACGTTGTCACAATCTTTAACTTCCCTCCTCATAGTTTGTATGCAATCTTCGGTAATCTCAATGCTCCTCGCCACTTCAACAGCAGTTTTTAAAGATATTTCCCCAGAAGACCAAAGTTTCTCCTGTATTTTTTTAGATTTAGTCTTCATTAATAATTGGTCCCTTAAAACTTGGTCATATGTCATATTGTCAAAAGCACACGTAACCGCTAAGCCTCTTAACACTGCCATATACTGGTCAATAGACTCATCAACCTTCTGTTCCCTGGAATAAAATGTATATCTTTCCATAACTACATTTATTTTCCGGCCATACCTATCCTGTAACTGTTGTAAAGCACATTTATACACATCTACCCCATGCACATTATCTACAGGTGGTAAATTTTTAAATTCCCTTAACCCTACAGCGCCCAAACGATGTTTAAGCAATGACAGGTGCCTATCAGGTGAACATTCGCCCTCTTCCAACACATCAACATATGCCTCAAATAAATCCAACCACAATTCCCACTGAATGGGCGGATCTCCTGGTTCATTCAAAAAAAATGGTGGAGGTTGAATACTAGACATTCTGTAATTAATAATGTCCTATATCAATAATTACTGAATGCAGTTGTATTTTTTTTTTTTTTTTTTTTTAAAACAGAGTCCAGTCACAATAAATTCCGGCACATCCAACAAGTCAAATGTATAGATAAAGGTTCTTTTTGTAATTATAAGCACAAGGTGTGCCTATCACCGTATTCCAAATTAAACGTACCAAATTCCTTGTAATTGTATTTATAGCACACTAAACGTGCCTAGTTCCTTGTAATTGTAGACAATATTTGCAGGTACGAAGTCTACTCCTTAAAGATGGCTGCCAATTTTCTATTTGTAGGCACACAGGTGTGCCTATCACTGTGTTCCTTAATAAAGATTGAAAAGATCTCCAAACCACTTCAAAATGGCTGCTTCAACTGTGTTGTTCACTCTCTAGAGTAATTTGGGCACACTCAAACCCATAATTCCTGGCGTAGTTGCAGATATTTTTCCGAAACAGGAATCTTGCCAATACAGGACATCAAGAAGTACTTAATGCGCCGCCCCTCAAGTTATGGAAACACCAGCAGCCAGAAATTCGCCGAAAATAAAAGCACGATCCTCACCTCCGACATCGCTCCTGCCCGCCTCGTCGCCACTGTAAAGACGGAGACCGGCAGTAACAGGTAATATTTTATTCTAAAATATGCGGGGACTTTACAGGAGCAATGTCGGAACCGCTCCGTTCATTCTGATCCTTTCCTTCCTAACCGCCACCTTCCGAACCCCCGTCTCGTAGATCGAATGTGAATGTCAACCTTTCACATTCGATCTACGCACCACAAACTCCTTAGGCAAGGGTCGCTCCCCTGGGGGCAAATTGTTTTTAGCCATTTCTGCCCCCCTTTGCGGCAGATCAGCCTATTTTTATTAGGCCAATCTGCCCCCAGAGAAGCAGAAACCAGTAGACACCAGGGATTTTTTTTGTTCATGACAATTTCACGAAAGGGGAGCGACCCCTTAGGCAAGGGTTGCTCTCCTGGGGGGGCAAATTTATTTAAGGCCATTTCTGCCCCCCACTTGGGGGCAGATCAGCCTATTTTAATTTGGCCGATCTGTCCCCAAGGGGTCAGAAACCACTAGGCACCAGGTAATATTTAAAAAAAGTTTTTACAGATGGGGAGCAACCCATTAGGCAAGGGTTACTCCCCTGGGAGGCAATTTTCTTATAGGCCATTTCTGCCCATGTTTGGGGCAGATTGGACTATTTTTCCTAGGTCAATCTGCCCCAAGGGGGTCAGAAACCAGTAGAAACGCAATGGGAGCAACCCTTTAGGCAAGGGGAGCTCCCCAGGGGCAAATTTATTTTAGGCCAGTTCTGCCCCCCCTTGGGGGCCAAGCGGCCTATTTTAATTAGGTAGAAACCACTAGGCACCAGGGATTTTTTTTTTTTTTTTACAGATGGGGAGCGACCCCTTAGGCAAGGGTCGCTCCCCTTGGGGGGAAATTTATTGTAGGCCATTTCTGCCTCTCTTGTGGGCAGATCGGCCCATTTGTATTAGACTGATCTGCCCCAGGGGGATAGAGACCACTTAGGCACCAGGGATTGATGTGTGTGTGTTTTGTTTGGGGGCAGCCCCAAGGGTCGCTCCCCATAGTGGCACATTACTCTTGGCCATTTTGAGGCAGATAGGGCTATTTTTGTAAGGCCCATCTGCCCCCAAGGGGAACAGAGAGCCACCAAACACCAGGGAAGATTTTTTTGTAAAAAAAAGAGGGTTGGGGTAAGGCCATACCCTCACTGCAAATAAATGGAGGCAAAGTTGTTCTGCCTACAGGTAGGCAGAAGGGGCAATTACCCCTGATCCACTCCCCGGGGGAGACAGAAAGCCTACTAGATGCCAGGGAATTTAAAAAAAATAGTGGGGTGGTGGCTACTAACCAGTATGGGCATGGTTATGCTCCCACCCCAACTGAAGGGGGTAACAGTCCTTCAGCTCTGCCCCAGCACACTAAAAGATCTCATCCCAACGGCAAACAAGAAGATATTTGATTATTTAGGATTTTGGATTTACATTTGGGCCATGACAGCTTGTCTAACACTCAAAATCGTCCCACTTGGAATGGTGAGGACTTCACCTTTTGGACTTTGGGACGTTGCTATGTAGAAAAATCTATGATACCTAGACACATATGAAAACTAAACATCTGGGTGAGTCCAGGGTGGTGTGCTTCACATGCACCCTACACCATGTTCTAAACCACAATGCACTGCAAACTTCCAACCTTGCTTGAAATCACACATCTTTCCCACATTTTTATGATGGAACCTTCCAGAATCTGCAGGAAGCCACCAAATTCCTACCACCCAGCATTGTTGCATCTATACCGATACATATTCTGCCCCACTTGTCAGCCTAAAAACTTGTTTTTTCAAACTGTCCTATTGGACCCATTTTGGTTCCCCTTCAAATTCGACATGTTTTTGGCTCTTCCCTGTCACTGGCACTTGGCATACCCACACCAGTGAGGTATCATTTGTATCGGGAGACTGAGGGGAACGTTGGGTGGTAGGAAATTTGTGCGGTGATCCCACACAGTAATGTGGAGGAAATGTGATTTTTTTAGCTAAATTTTAGGTTTTCTGAGGATTCAACGTAAGAAAACACTGGGGGATCCACGCAAGTCACACCTCCCTGGGCTCCCTCCGGTGTCTAGTTTTCAGAAGTGTCTGGGTTTGGTAGGTTTCCCTATACGGCTGCTGAGCCCAGGACAAATAACACAGGTGCCCCCCTCACAAAAACACGTTGTTTTGTATTTCATAATTTTGATGTGCCCACGTAGTGTTTTGCAGCATTTCCTGTTGCGGGCACTCAGCCCACCCACACAGGTGAGGTACCATTTTTATCAGGTGATGTAGGGGTAGGCTGTGTAGAAGGAAGTTTGTGGCTACCCTCAGATTCTAGAACTTTGAAGCACTGAAATGTGAGGAAAAGGTGTTTTTTTGCCTAATTTTTAGGTTTGCTAAGTTATCTGCGTAACAGAACCTGCTGAGGGTGCCACAAGTGTCCACATCTTGTGTTCCCCTAGTTGTCTTGTTTTCAGAAATGTCCAGGTTTGGTTGGTTTTCCTAGGTGCCGGATGAGCTCGAGGGCAAAATCCACAGCTAGGCACTTTGCAAAAAACATGTCAATTTCTTTGGGAAAATGTGACATATCCATGTTGTGTTTTGGGGCATTTCCTGTTACGGGCACTATGCCTGCCCACACAAGTGAGATACCATTTTTATCGGGAGACTTGGGGGGACACTGGGTGGAAGGAAATTTGTGGCTCCTCTCAGATTACAGAACTATCTATCACCTAACTATGAGGAAAAAGTGTTTTTTGCCAAATGTTGAGGTTTACAAAGGATTCTGGGTAACAGAACCTGGTGAGAGCACCACAAGTTACTCCATCCTAGGTTCCCCTAGGTGTCTAGCTTTCAAAAATGCACAGGTTTGGTTGGTTTTCGTAGGTGCCAGCTGATCTAGAGAACAAAATCCACAGCTAGGCACTTTCCAAAAAACACATCAGTTGTCAACGTAAAAAATGTGATGTGTCCATGTTGCATTTTGGAGCGTTTCCTGTCGCGGGCACTAGGCCTACACACACAAGTGAGGTACCATTTTTATCAGGAGAATTGGGGAAATGCTAGGTGGAAGGAAATTTGTAGCCCTCTCAGACACCAGAACTTTCTATCACCAAAATGTGAGGAAAAAGTTTTATTTTTGCCAAATTTTGAGGTTTACAAAGGATTCTGGGTAACAGAACTGGGTGAGAGCCCCACAAGTCACCCCATTGTGAATTCCCCTAGTTGTTTAGTTTTTCAAAAAATGTATAGTTTTCTAGGTTCCCCTAGGTGCCGGCTGAGCTAGAGACCAAAATCCACAACTAGGCACTTTGCAAAAAACAGGTCAGTTTTCTTTGGGAAAATGTGATGTGTCCATGTTGTGTTTTGGGGCAATTCCTGTTGTGGGCACTAGGCCTACCAACACAAGTGAGGTACTGTTTTTATTGGGAGACTTGGGGAATGCTGGGTAGAAGGAAATTTGTGGCCCCTCTGAGATTCCAGAACTTTTTATCACCGAAATGTGAGGAAAAGGTGTTTTTTTGCCAAATTTTGAGGTTTGAAAAGGATTCTGGGTAACAGAACCTGGTGAGAGCCCCACAAGTTACCCGAACCTCGATTCCCCAGGTGTCTAGTTTTAAAAAATGCACAGGTTTGGTAGGTTTCCAGAGGTGCCGGCCAAGCTATTGGTCAAAATCCACAGCTAGGCACTATCCGAAAAACACGTCAGATTTCAATGTAAAAATGTGATGTGTTCACAGGCATTTGGCCTACCCACACAATTGAGATAACATTTTTTGGGGGAGAATTAGGGAAACACATAATAGAAGAACAAGTGTTATTGCCCCTTGTATTTCCCTACATGTTTTCCTTCCAAATTTAATACAGTGTGTAAAAAAGGCATCTATTTGAGATATGCCCTGTAATTCACATGCTAGTATGGGGACCCCAGAATTCAGAGAAGTGCAAATAACCACTGCTTCTCAACACCTTCTCTTGTGCCCATTTTGGAAATACAAAGGTTTCCTGGATACCTATTTTTCACTCTTTGCATTTCATCGAATGAATTACTGTATATCTGGTAAACAATGAAAACCCATTGCAAGGTGCAGCTACTTTATTGGCTCTGCGTACTTAGGTTTCTTGATGAACCTACAAGCCCTATATATCCCCATAACAAGAAGTGTCTCTAGCAGACGTAACGGTATATTGCTTTAAAAAATCTGCCATAGCTGGAAAAAGTCATAGAAGAAAATGTGGACTGAAATGTCTCTTTTTTTCTCCCCGATTTCGATATTTGTTTTATTTTAGCTGCTACTTTCTGTAGGAAAACCTTGAAGGATCTACACATATGACCCCTTGCTAAATTTTGAATTTTATCTACTTTTCAGAAATGTTTAGCTGTTCAGGATCCAGCATTCGTTTCACACCTATTTCTGTCACTAACTGAAAGGAGGCTGAAAGCACAAAAAATAGAAAAAATGGGGTATGTCCCAATAAAATGCACAAATTGTGTTAAAAATGTGGTTTTCTGATTCAAGTCTACCTGTACCTGAAAGCTGGGACGATGGTGATTTTAGTACTACAATTCCTTTGTTGATGCTATTTTCAGGAGAAAAACCATAAGCTTTCTTCTGCAGCCCATTTTCCCATTTTATTTAAAAAAACTAAATTTTAGCTGCATTTTGGCTAATTCCTTGGTCTCCTCCAGGGGAACCCAAAAACTCTGGGTACTTCTAGAATCCCTAGGATGTTGGGAAAAAAGGATGCAAATTCGGTGTAGGTAACTTACGTGGACAAAACTTTATGAGGGCCAAAGGGTGAACTGCCCCAAATAGCTAAAAAATGGTCTTGCCACCTGAGGGGGAAAAGGCATGGCAGCAAAGGGGTTAAAAAATGTCAAGCCACTCCTGTGAGACCTAGAAACAGTAGCTTGTAGCTCCCATAATAAACAGTGAAGAATAATTTTGAAAGTTCATAGCATGAATCTCAACACTTTCAGAGGCCTAAAATCCTTGACTGACGATGCGGTGTTATTGTACCACATTCACTAGTGCTAGGAGAACTACTTTATAGGGCTTTAATAGTCGGTATTGTTGCACAAGAGAATAATACGACCTCATTAACATATTACAACCGACTTGACCTCTGAACTATAAACCTCATCACACTTGGGTTAAAAGAGATCTTGTATTGATAAACTTAGTTTTCCAAGATCAAGTTTGAAAGGCACGATGGCATTGAACCCTCCTGCGATCCACGTGTCTCAAATGCATCGTGGAGAGAAATAATCACGAGCACTAATTGGAGAACCCTACTTTTGTACTTGCCAGAAACTTCTATGATCCGAAGATTTTTCTTCACTTCAAAGCTTCATCTGTCGAGTACATGCAAAACTGATGTACTGCCACGAAAGCCACTTCAGACATCAATTTATACTTTGGCGTTAGACGCGTCGAGCGCCAAAGTCCATGGAGTTAGCGTCATTTTTTAGCGTGGACACCTACTTTGCGTTAATTATATGCAAGGTAGGCGTTCCCGTCTAAAAAATCGACTCCGAGGCATGTGCGTCGGATTTATACTCCCGGGCAAAATGCAAGCCCGGGAGTGGGCGGGTCAAAAAAAATGACGTACGGCCGCTTTTGCGCTGTTTTTTTGCGCCTGCAAAAGGCAGGCGTTAAGGGACCTGTGGGCTCTGAAGGAGCCCAGAGGTGCCCTCCCATGCCCCCAGGGACACCCCTGTCACCCTTGCCCACCCCAGGAGGACACCCAAGGCTGGAGGGACCCATCCCAGGGACATTAAGGTAAGTTCAGGTAAGTGTTTTTTTTTTTTTTTTTTTGGTGGCATAGGGAGGCCTGATTTGTGCCCCCCTACATGCCACTATGCCCAATGACCATGCCCAGGGGACAGAAGTCCCCTGGGCATGGCCATTGGGCAAGGGGGCATGACTCCTGTCTTTGCTAAGACAGGAGTCTTTTCTATGGGGGTTGGGAGTGAAAAAAAATGGCGCAAATCGGGTTGAGGCGAAAAAATTGCCTCAACCTGACTTGCCCCATTTCTTGACGCCCAAGCCCCATATCCCCCTACGCCGGCGCTGCCTGGTGTACGTCGTTTTTTTTAACGCACACCAGACGGCGACGGCGGCTAACGCCGGCTAACGTCATTCAATAAATACGGCGCCCGCATGGCGCTTCAGAATGGCGTTAGCCGGCGCTAATTTTTTTGGCGCAAAACTGCGTTAGCGCAGTTTTGCATCAAAAAGTATGAATATGGGCCCAAATGAGACCAATCACTGCTTGAGAAAACTGTGCTCCAAACAATCTTAAAATGCTATATTTTCCAGCTTTGACTGCACGTCATCCTGATGTCTAAATAATTTAACACAGACTCCTGGTATAAACATTAGTGAATGCATATAATATGTAATTTACTGCTCCAGTCTTGAAATTCTTTTAGTTTTAGTCCCTCCCCCCGTGCTCCAGGAACTGCATTTCTTTTCACTTCTTATATTGCTACCAAATAAACGTATTAACAAATGTAGAACATTGCGCAATATGTGGAAAAATGCTTTCTCTGTTACATTAAAGGCTTGACTAGCCATCTGCCAAGCCCCTAATCAAACTCAAAGTCTTTAGAGGGCTAGTACGATCTACCTGTTAGGTGGCAGCTGGCTTACAGAATTTCCCACCAGTTGTGCTGAAACATTTTGACGAAAGTCCCTCTGCTGACCTTTTGAGAATAATTTTAGCTAGCAAAAAATGTACTGCCCTCAGAGAGTGACACCTTAGATGACTGGTCCACATTTTTTTCAAAGACAACACTTCAGAATAAGTGTATGCTTGTGAAAAAAAAAAAATCTTCATGATGCACTGAAAGTTTTCTCATGTTGGGGGTCAGCAGGGAGTGCATAGTGTTAGGGAGTATGAACAAAAGGTTATAGTAAATATAAGTGATCAATGGAAGAATTAGAGAGTATTTCTAATGGCAATTCCGACTGAGGTTCTGCTGTTGTAAAGAGAGCAGTTCCTCAAACTGTAAATAAGGTGGAGAGACCAAAACTAGGGTCGGCGGGGCATACGCTGTTTTTATGGGTTCCCCCTTACTTCCCAACTCTAAATGAAATCCTACATCTTCATCTTCTCTTTCACTTCTAATCGGCCAGATTGTTCTTACATGATATTATAATCTTTGTTGTCACTAACGAGGAAGGTTTTTTGAGACCACATTAATTGACGCTTTTGGTGTATACGATTTTACTGTGTCATGTCAGTTTCGATTGTGACGGTGAGCCATAGTGGGCGTTATGCTCAATGTTCATAGCTAAGAATACCGTTGATGTGCTATGCATTCTGATATGTTCATAATTCTTATATAAATAAAGATAAGTAAAGCTACTTAAAAGAAGAACATAAGTTGTATAAATTCCCTCAGCTAATTAGAAAAATAGTTTTATTGTTAATGTAAAAACATTAATAAAGTTTCAGTTTGTAACAGTAAACACGCGCTTGACAGCTCGGTTGGAATTACTAACAATGTCACCTTTAGTGAAGCGCGCGCTGTATAAGTAATTTCCCCATCAAATTAATGACATACTTCAGACAGGTTATCGCCGTTTCATTTCCTGATTTAGCTTATTTATTTAAAAGGTTATCCCGTCTAGAGTGCATTTGTTTTTCCTCGTTGTAGAGCGAGCAGTTTGTTCCTTTAACGATAATAACGCATAAACAAACTGCATTACAAGAAGAATGATTAATCTGATTGTTGATACAATTAATGGATAGGATAAAAGTGAGTTATGTTTCCTTCTTTATTGCCTTCGCAGCAGTGACAAAGTGAATTGCCACGCGGAGAAGAAATATTACAATATGATTTTAAATATGTATTTTTGAAATGAGTGTTGCAATGAAACGTGCAATTCCCGAATCTAGTTACTATTGGAGATTGTTTCTTTTATAATTACCCTTTTTTATGTATTAGAAGGACTTTTGTGGATATTTGCAATGTTAAAGCACTATGCTTCGGGATTTATGAAAGCTAGCAACAGAACTGTCAGCTCTAAAAAGTCCATTAATATTTGATTAAGTCTTGTGTATTGTGGTACAAAAAAACTATCAATAGAATAATGACTGCCCACCAAGGGCAGCAAAACAGCTTCAGTGCTTGCAACTGTCAGAAATTGGGTTATTAATTTAGGCGGGGATGACACCTACCAATTTAATAAACACAATCTGGGTAAACTAAAACACAGTTCTAAGAGAATTTCATCCCCTGGAGCCATATTGTAGTGTCCCGGAGGCACAACAGCCATGTGCACCCGTTTTTTGCTCCAGATCACTGAAGTATTACAGAAGGGGTGCAGATGCTTGTGCTGCCCCTTCTGTATACAGATTGTTTCGATTAACATACCGCCTCAACTTTGTCTTAAGAGGACATTGTTATGGAGGAGGGCTCAAACACAAAGAGGCATTGATGAGGTACACTGGCAATGCTCCATAAAAAGGTAGCACGCGGTCAGTGCACCGCTTGAAGACAGACATCTAGCGGGAGAAAGAAGATCCCATCAACATGCCAGATATCCCCCTGTAGGCAGCTCAGGCACCTACTGCACTAGCTGGCAGGGGGGTGCCTTTTCCCCATTTGAAGTGCAGGTGAATGCCTCCAGTATATTTACAGACAGAGCGGCCGTTCAAGCAGCACTCTGTCTTCCGCTAATTTACTGCCTCCAGGAGAGCCTTGAATTCACACCTGACATGGGGACATCAGATTATCAGTATTATGACGAACTGTCCCTGTTTGTTCCCAGGTCACCAATCTGAAGGTGTGCCATGGCGCAAACAGCGACAGTGCACCATTTTTGTTTTACTACAGCCCCTTCTAGCTTTGAGAAAAGCAGTAGGGAGTGACCTGAAAGTGAGATAAGTTCAAATAGCACCAACAATTTTAAAGTTAACAAAACATCAAAGTAAAATGTCAACCGAAGATAAACAGAGAAACCTTTCATGAGGTTCCCCTAAGTTAGATACATCATTGACCAGCTCCTGCTGAATGAAGCCTTTGTTTTTAGTGCCAGTAGCTCTGAGTGGGACAATGCTTGATTTCATGGTCACTGAGGATGCTTTGTGATTTGGACAGAATTGGATTTGGATTTGAAATAGCACTTCTAGAGCACAATGTCCACCGTCACTTGGGTACTGTGGCATGAAAATAACAAAAGTAGACAAATTGTATAGTACGATACATTGTCGCCCAACTAAGTTATAAGATGGCATTAATGAGTAAAAAATAGCCAGCTCTTCAGCTTCTCCCTGAGCCCTAGATTTATGTGGGCCTAGCGTCTTTCTAACGTCACATTAGTGTAATGTTTGTATGCTAATGTGGCATTAGAAGGCCAAAAAGTCACAACATATTTACAAACTGGTGCAGTGCTTGCATTGCGCCACTTTGTAACCCCTTGCTCCACATTATGCTTGCGCCAGGCATTTTGTATGCAAGGGGTGCATTCAGCGCTAGGGGTGCCGAAAAAATGTCCCAAAGAAATATTAGTTTTCTTTGCATCATTTTCATCAGCATTTGTTAACACCTGCTAAGAGCAGGCATTAAAAAGAGGCTGCCATTGTGTTCAAGGGGCCTCTGGGTGTTTTGTAGGATTAGCATCATAATTTTGGATGCTAATCCTGCAAAGCACTGGACTAGCCTAAATAAATATGACACTAGTCCCCCTGACTATCACAATGGTGAGCCATATTTTAAATAGGACGCACACACGGTGGCATTAGGGGGCACTATGTGGCGCAAGAAATCTGCACCTAAATCTTAACAAATCAGGTTCTCAACATAAGTACAATGGTGAAGCCTTCCATCAGTATACAGCCACAATCTAAAAAGACCAGCTACCAAAGGTTTATAACCAGACTTTAGGATTACCTAAGTGAGGCAGGTTCATGTATCTCAGAAGATTACAAGAAGAGTACCATTTAGATTTGTACCCAAGAGGCAGTTAGTCAGGAGTATAGACTGCCATGTTCAGCAAACACATATATTTGAAACAAATTATTTCCTTTACAAAATGTACACACACACAAAACCACATATAGTAAAGATTGTAGAAAGTGTTTCCTCTGCTTTATGACATGAGTTAACTTAGCAGAAGAACATATAGTAAAGCTTTTTGAAAGTGATTCCTCTGCTGTATGGCGTGAGCTAACTTAGCAGTAATAAGTCTGAATGAATTGCAGCTTTTGAATCCAAGAGGCTGGCAGATTGAGATAGATTGCATTTCAATAATACAATTGTGCACATACAAAGCCATTCCGGAACTACACTTTCTGTGCTGGAGACGGGAGATGGTATATTAGTCTCAGTGTATGCAGTTGAAAAACACAGAAATTCACCACAGACAAAATTTGATCTACAAAGGTCAAACAATAGTCGATTTTCACACCAATATCACAACCCCTATAGAATGGGATTGGAGCCCACAGTAGTTGGGCCAAAAGGCAACTTCCAGAACACAAAAACCTTGATGTGACAAAGAATTATAGGGCAGTTTTTTAAATCCTCAATTGGAAAGGCTAGCCAAAACACTAGGGTGAACTCATGCTGTCAAAAGACACTGAGGGGGTCATTCTGACCCGGGCGGGCGGCGGACACCGCCCGCCTGGTGGGAACCGCCAAATGGCCGCTCCGCGGTCAGAAGCCCGCGGAGGCCATTCTGACTTTCCCGCTGGGTCGGCGGGCGCCCGCCAAGGGAGCGCCCGCCGGCCCAGCGGGAAAGGCCCTGCAACACAGAGGCCGGCTCCTATGCAGACAGTGAAAATCATGCTGGGGCCCTGTTAGGGGGCCCCAAAACACCAGTTCCCGCCATCCTGTTCCTGGCGGTCAAAACTGCCAGAAACAGGCTGGCGGGAAGGGGGTCGGAATCCCCATGGCGGCGCTGCTTGCAGCGCCGCCATGGAGGTTCAGCCCAGCCAGTGGAAATCCGTGGGAAACCGCCGGATCCCCTTTTCTGACCGCGGCTTTACTGCCGCGGTCAGAATGGGCACTGAAGCACCGCCAGCCTGTTGGCGGTGCTTCCGTTGCCCGCGGCCCTGGCGGTCTTAGACCGCCAGGGTCGGAATGAGGGCCTGAGTGTCCCAAAAGAATCAGGGCAGCAGGAATATTAGTAGTGGCATAACTCCTTAGGTCATCAAGGGATTACATAGTTATGATCCTAGTGCTGTTTCCAGAATGAAACCCAACCTGGACTGAATGTCAGAGAGTATTAGTTTCCAAAAAGTCAGACAATTGCTAAAATACTGCTTTCTCCCATAGAATACCCCAAAATGTATTTGGGAAATAGGCATGTATTTCGAAAAATTGCCTGCAACTAAAGTAGGTTAATTGGGCAAAGGGGCCACTCATGCATTTTTTAATGCTTTCTAGGATGCAGTTTTCCAGAAACAAACACATTCATGATAGCTTTAGTTCAGCAAAGATTCATCATCACATACTTTTTATGACATTGGGTAAGAATAGGTTCTCAAGATCAACGAGGGAATTTACTTGAAGCCATTAGTTTGACAAAGACCCTTTTCTTCAAAAGAGAGAAGCTGCACAATATAACCAGGGTGAAGCTCAAGAAAAATAAATAATGATAGAAAACAAAGGGGAGAAGTGCAGGCGTCTGGAGACGTGCTGCCTGAATATCTGAGGTTTTCATAGATGTGAATCCTCATGCCAGACCTTTGGAATCAATAACATCAAACACGGCAAGCCTGAAAAAATGAAGATATGTCTGTCTTGGCTGGTCATTCTGTAGTTAAAATGAAGAACATGGTTGAAGAAAGGAGGCTGAGAGTAGGCTAGAGTGCCATGAAGGTGGAATATAAGAAAGCCCTCAGCGTGGGAAGAGGCCTGCCATGCGTAGATCAACTGTAAAGAGAATGAGGTTGAAGTTCATGGAGCACTAGTGAAAGAGAATGATTTTACACAGGGAAAGCTTCTCTTGTGTTGTGCAGGGCTTAGAGCATTATGTCATCTCGCGAGGAGCAACTGGACAGTGAGTAGACCTTGCTGGTGGCCTCTGCTTAGGTGATTCTCGACCCCCATATATTGTTCATGAGGTTTTAGGAACCTTGGTTGTGTCTAAATGTATGTCTCCTAATTACTCTTAAAATGTGGGAATTCCTGGACTTCCAGACCTCTAGATGATTTGGACCAATCACCTCAAGCCAATCTGCCTAAGGTGGAACTTCTCTGGGTTGAGGAAACAGGTGTCTCCTGTTTGACACTTCTCCGCAGCAGCAAATATGTTTCAGAAAGTAAAAAGAGAACATACATAAGTGAACCATCATTCACCCATTTTGAGAATGATCCTCTATTTCATGTATTATTAAGTTGCTTTAGTGAAAGTGCTTGCTGTGTCTAAAACTGTAACCTTTCATTGCATGCTTACAAATGTGAGAAACACAGGTGCAGTATGTAAGGTGGATGTGGCCTTTAGAGGCGACTAGGCTGCTTGCACAAATGAATGTTGAATACTTCAGTGAGAGACCTTGAAACTGAGATAAGGGATGAGCACAGGCCCCAAATATTCCGCTGAAAAATTGAATTTTGGAAACAGGCTTCTCTTTCCTTTGAAGTATAACCTTGCCGCTGCACATAGTAGATGATTCAGCACTTGCAATGTAATTAAATGAGTGTTCAAATATATAGAAGGCTCAACGCAACCAGAGTAAGCAGAGCGTGTTCCAGCTCAAGCATGAGCAATAAACAACATTGCACTTTATCCCCCCAACCATGTTTTGATTGTTCATTTCTTTCCAGATAAATTGTGCTTTCACATAGATGCTCAAAAAGAAGGGATCCTGCATTATGCAACTCATTGTCAGATACAGGCTGCAACCTTGGCTTGCCGGAATATTCTGAGCTCTAAAAAAGACACTTATGGCCTAATTAGAGTCTGGGGGACACGTCACTCAACCACCATGTGATGGATATCCAAACAAGGGGGGAAGGAGCACATTGCTTGCATACCAAAACACAAGACACCCAAATGCACTGTATTAATGCAGTATAGAATAACACTCACTTCAGGTGAAAGTCTTTAGTTTTTACTATTGCTGGTGCAGCTAGTGCTGTATATTTCTAGACACACAATTCAGGATGTTTGTCCTTCTTCAGTGGAGAGTAACAGTTTAAATGTTGGTGTGCTGGCAATGTTGCTCACGATATCAGTTGTGTGCTGGTATGCTAGGCATTATGTTCCCTCCCTCTTGTTTATAATGGATATCCAGTCTGCCTTATTGCAATTGCATACGGAAGATATGAATCTCATTGACTTTGTATTCTTGTTCCCCATCTACCAAAACATGAAGAGGAGTAGAGATCCAGTGAAAAGCATAAGGTACAAAAGGCCTTAACTCAGAGACATGAAAGATAGGGTGAATCTTTCAAGAGTTATAAAGGCGGAGCCAAAAGGTGAATGGATTGAATTGTTTGTTTATAGCAAAGGGCCCAAAGAATCGATGACAAAACCGGTCTGGCAGCTTTTGAGTGGGCAAGTACCTGGAAAACAACCAAACCTTTCTCATCTTGATGATTGGAACCAGTCTTCTTAACTCATCAGCCCTCTTTGTAGCCATGTTAGAATCGTGAAAATTCTGATCAACCACTCATATTTCAGAGTCACATTTTTCTAGAAAATTAGCTTCAGCAGGCACAAGAGCAGTAGAGAGTGAAGAAAAGGGAGTGGAAAAAAGATCTAAGCCATTGATTAAATAGGATGGGGAGACTTTAGTAGTAGAGTGAAACGAGTTGTCAGACAAGAACTCTGCTAAGGATAGGTATTCTGCTGAGGTGTTCTGAATGTCATTACAGAAACAACTTAGATATTGTTCTAGGCTGTGATTGACTCTTTCTGTCTGACCTTTTAGTTTTGGGTGGTAACCAGAGGGCAGACTTTGATGAATTCCCAGGGTAGAGCAGATTGAGCACCAGAAACTAGAAATATAGAAACTTAGAATTGTATTGAGAGCCCCTGTCAGAGAATATGGTGTCATTGAACCTACCAGACAAAATATATATCTAAGGGATGTCTTAGCCATCATGCTGACAGTTGGAAGGATCTGCAATAGAGAAAAGTGAGAAATCTTGAAAAAATTATCTACAGTGACCCTGACCACTTAATTCCAAACATGAATGGGGTAAATCCACAGTAAAGTAGTGGAAAATGTGTTTCAAGCATGATGAGGAAAGGGGGAAATGTTCACAAAAACTAAACAGCTTATCATGGACTGCTTTGGACTGTGTGCACATAGGGCAGCACTTGACACAGAGCTCTACATCCTAGTGAATAGGAGGAAACCAGTTTCTGGCCCTTGAGAGGTTGCCACCCTCTCAGATTGAAAAAGCCAGAGGAGTAAAAAACGTAATTGCTGATAAGGTTTTCACAAGGTTGGAATAAATCATGAGTCAGGAACCTAGGCAAGGAAGTAACAAGAGTGAGTGAAGAGTCAGGATGAGCAACCAGAGGGAGTGAGGAACAAGCAAAGAGACAAAGCTTTGTTGTGAAAAACCCTCTAACAGGGCATAGTACTTTAAACAGTAAAGAATAGAAAAAGGAGATTACATCAAATACCATGACAGGAAACAGGCTGGATTGAGAAAGTCAGGAAGAAACCATGGGAGGAACAGCCATGATTGAAATGGAAAAGACAGTTGTAAACCATCAGGCACGTGATTGTCATTTTGTATTTGAGGGAAGAAAGAGCATCAGGCAGACGCCAAGGTGTATGAAAGGAAGGAAGCCCAGGTGAGAGGCTCTCCCAGCCCACAGCTACTGGCTTTGTACAGCGTGTTCTGCACTCTGGGAACACGGGAAACCATAAAGTACCACATTTCTCAGGCAGCCAGGGAACCAAGAAGCCAAAGATGCAACAACCCCTGGCTGGGATCCAAACAACCTCCAAGTGTAGAAGAGTACAGTCATGTTGGATTTTACTAAGCATACTGCACTTTGGGATAGTTTGCAGTAAGGTAAGCAGGATGTACTTCAAAATATCGAGGTGGTTCTCTTGGAACCCTTTTTCTGATTGGTTACAGAGTGTCCAAGATGAAAAACAAGCCACTGGGTAGTGAATTCTCCAAAAGGATTACCTCCCCCTCAGCTTATCAGAGCACAGACTTTAAGGACTGAACGTGTTCCCACTCTTCTTAGGACTGAGAAGTGGACTCCAAGGGTCTATTGACTGACCACCTACATGGCTACAGGGATACAACAAGTTGCAAGATGATTTTTTCCTGCTGTGCCAAGCAGACTATTATTAAATAAACCTAGGCTGAACCCTGCATGTGGCCTTTGCTGGAGTGAGTCCTAGACCCTTAGTGATGTCCCTGAGGTCCTGGGTGCCTTAGATGAGACCTAGGGGTCAGAATGTCTGAAATGTTGGGACTTAGAAAATGTTTGTACTTCCAAGACCTGTGACTGATCAGCAGGACCTTGTGGCATAGGTCTGAGTCAAAAAGCACTTTATCTGATAAAGCTTCAGTTTTCCCCACTGTAGGATTTTGAGCTCCAAAAAAACTAATCGCCTGATTTAGAGTTTGGAAGACAGGTTACTGGATTAGAAATGTATCCTTCATGTCTTAATACAAATGTGTTATATGCTATGACAATTGTAATAAGGAATGATAGACTATCTGTCACATTTGAGAAGGAGTATTCTGCTCACAAAACTCTAAGATAGGCCCTAAGCCCAAAGGTGGGAATCTTGACTTTGTGACAGTGCAAAAAAAGTGACTGACCAACTAGAGTACTTCCGAGGGTGTGACATTTGGATTGTCCCGCTCAAAGCTTTTCTCGCCAAAACCAAAGGTTCTAGCGGGACTTGATCCAAGGGCTATCTGATTTTGAGAGGATTATATAGGCTAGAGCCTGCACCTGTGACCTTGCCCCACTGGAGGAATTGAAATTTCATTTGAGGGACTAAGTCAGATGGTATTGGACCTCTGCCATATTGTGGTCCGCCTGAAAGCACTCCTAGTTCATGGTCATCCACTTTATTTTTACTTTCCTCTCTTTGGTTCTTCTTATTGGATTATAGTTGTTTCAGTGTAATTATTTGTCTTAATTCTTTTTCTGTTTTAGAAATTGGTTTTAACCTAAGCAGACTGTGTTTTTTAAGTTGGTAGGGGTACCCCCCTCGCACAGTAATATTCTAATTAGAAACATTGAGGGGCATATTGAAGAAAAACTGTGCTTCACTTTTTTTGCGCCACTTAGTGCCCTCCTAAGCCACCATGTGTGCTCTGTATTTAAAATACAACACACCACGGCAGTAGTTAGGGGACTAGTATCAGAATCTTTGGCACTAGTTCGGTGCTTTGCAGGATTAGCATCACAAATTCTGAAGCCAATCCTGCAAAGCACCCAGAGGCCTTGTAAGCAATGGAAGCTCTGAGCAGGCATTTAAAGTGCCAAACAAAATCTCTTAGATGTCCTTGCACCAGTTTTTGTCCCCCCAATGGGGGATTGTCCACTTTGCATACCTTATGCCTGGTGCAGACATGATGTAACACAAAGGGTTACAAAGTGGCGCAATGCATGCATTACACCACTTTGTATATATGGCGCAGTGTTTTTGGCCTTCTAACGCCACATTAGCGTGAAAAAAATTACACTAGTGTGGTGTTGGTATGGCGCTAGGGGCTCTTTAATATGCACCGGGTGTTTTTATTTTTGTAGTGTCCTGGACCACCACTCATGGGCAAGGTGGCAAAGATTGCTGAGGTACATCCTTACATATTAGCATTTCTGGTGGATAGAGGTAAGGATCCCAAGAAGGTATTTTATACCTTAAGGGTTGCCAATGTGAATATTTTGATACTTTTGGCCCTCACAAATTCTTAAACTAACCTAGGCAGACATTTCAGGACAATTAATTATCATGCTCATTCTCAAGGAACTAAATTTGAAGTTAGTCTGTCCTCCCAGCAACAACAATGCAGAATTTCTCTCAGAAGGCCTTAGGCATTTTTAATCAAAAGGTTTGGCATTATTGTTTGTTAAAAAAAATGAAAAAAGGAGCTTACTGCATACTCACGTGCACATTTTGCACAAAAAATGATTGAATATGTATACCAAACGTAGATAATACATTGCATAGACAAATGAAATGTTATGAGACATCACTTTCAATTGATGCTTTTCAATTCTGACAATTTATTAAATCGGTCTTAACAAAATTGACATATTCAAAGTTAAGAAGTAAAATGTAAAGATTCTAAGGAGCATATTTATGAAAAGTGATGCCGCACCTAGTACAGCGCCACTTTTCTTGCGTCCCTTAGCACCCCCCTAACGCCACCATGTGTGCACCATATCTAAGATACAGCACACCATGGCGGTAGTTAGGGAACTAGCATCAGAATTTCTGATACTAGTTTGGCGCTTTGTAGGATTAGCGTAAAAAATGTTGACACTAATCCTGCAAAGCACCCAGAGGCACATTGTAACCAATGGGAGCCTCTTTTTAATACCTGCTCAGAGCAGGCCTTAAAAGTGCTGAAAAAATGATGCAAAGAAATCTCTTAGATTCCTTTGGGCCATTTTGTTTTAGCTCCCCTAATGGGGGAATGCACCCTTTGCATACATCATGCTTGGTGCAGGCATAATGCAGCACAAAGGGTTACACGGTGGTGCAATGCATGCATTGCACCACTTTGTAAATATGGTGTGGCGTTTTTGGCCATCTAACACCACCTTAGCGTAAAAAAGAGATGCTAATATGTCGTTAGAATGTGCTAGGCCATCTTAAATTTGGGCGTAATTTTGAAAGGCCAGCATGTGTTTATTTTGAATGACATGATTGGTAAATGTACTCATATTGTAGGAGTTTTTAATGGGAACTGTATATTAAAAACTGAATATTTGCATATCATATATGATGTATTTATGTATAAAACATTTAATGTTCACAGACAGCATTTATTGCGCCAATCCTAAACATTCCTCATTTTTTCAAGGTATATGAGTACATGAAAAGGTAGAGGCAGTGCTATACTAGCAAGCTGTACAATGTATTCTTAAGGGTTAATGGCTAATAAAATAAAAATAAACAGAAATAATATTTATTTGCAAGCAATGACTTATACCCTAGGAACTCACACAAAGTCCTGCTCAGTTTTGGAATTTTCTCAAGTATCCCACTGTAATCAACCTAGCTGTATTGGTTGATTCAGGTACTTTTCTAATGAGACAAGCACAGTTTAACTTCAGTTGTATCCAAGTGCACATTTTTACTGGGGAATCTTCATAAAGGTTGCACTGATTATTTTTTTATAATTGTCATTAAATTTAATTACACAAGTTTTTGAACTCTGCTGGAAGGTGGGTCATTAGTTGTGTGGCCTGCATAAGTAATGGGTCCGCACTTGACCACCACTGGGAACCAAACACCCTATTATAGTGCTTGACTCCCATAGGGTAGCATTACAGAGCAGTCCAAGGCTTACTCAAGAGAAGTGGTGTAGGCTAGTAATTCCCATTTATGAGCAAACAAAAAAATGTTTAATAAATGATTGCCCAGTCTGTGCTTTTGCTTTTGATAAAGTTAAAGTACATTTATTACACACACACTACTCAGTACTATGCAACAATTTACAAATATACACAAGTTGATGGAATTACTTTTAGATGACATTGCGCAATCAATTTTGTTTCCCCAGAGGGGAAATATATTCCAACAACCCACATGGAAAAACATTTACTTGTATCCCAATGCAACATTTGACTGCAACGTGGAGTGAGAGCACGTCATTCTGGTAATAAAGTACTTCTACTGTGATCAGTTCTGGCTGAACATGTATAGGCATGTTGTAATGATTTGTGATGTTATGATTACTCTCAGATTATTTTCAGTTTACTCTTAGATTACTCTTGATTAACATTATATTATTCCATCCTGCACCCCTTTCACGAGTCATACCATTGGCCTCAATACTGGTAGCACAGATTTTCAAATTACATTTAGCATAACATGTTACTATTACAACCATTGCTGTAAACACTTGCAATTACAGCCATCCACCCTTAGAAGGTGATTACCATTGATGCTGTTCCATCAGTCAGAAATCAAAGTTCCAGCTGGGGCATGCTTAAAAATGCATTGGAACTCTTTGGGGGGAGGGGGGATGGTTCTCATTCATCCCACCCAACCTAGGGTGGCTACATATATGGGTTATACTTACCATTTTATTTTCTACCATGCATATTTCTTTACTAATCATGATAAAAGCATTTTCGTGGTTAAAAACGTTTGTTGTGTGTTCGTTGTAATGGTGGATGCATTGTAATTATCACATTGTAAAGGCAATTGTGGTAATTGCATTTGTGGTTCTGTCATACTACCATAAGTAGCAGGCAAATCCCCAGGGAATGTGAGTTAAGTTCAAGCAGTATCTTTACTTTATAGTTATAAAAATTCCAGAGGGCATGAATCCAAAAGAGCTAACCTCTTCTTCCCATAAAAGATTCTATGACTTACCCTAAATCTCTCCCCTATTGAAAGGAGGTCTCCTCCTTCCGTCAGAGCCAATAACTGGTTTGTCATCATGCTGAGATTTAAGTTAGAAAGTCTTGGAAGACCCTGGGAATGTATAGGAGCATATTCACAGACCACTGTTTACATTTCCAAGTCAAAAGGGATAGTGTAACACTGTCAGTTATTCCTATTCCCCTCAAAGAGGTTAATAATTGTTAAGTTTCCAGTTGCCAACACCTCTGCGCTCCTGGGCTCAGCGGTCAGGCCCTCATCATCTGAAGAGCAGGATTAATAAATCCAGCCAGGAATGGGTGTTGGGCATTCGGAGGAGAGATGAGGAACAAAATTAATTCTAAGCCGGTTTTAGTTCAGCTAGCACAAAGTACTTTTTTATAAAGTCACTTTCCCACTGAATTTATCAAAAATCTAGTTTCGACATAAAATCACATTTTTAATACACAGTCTTCCAATTATCCCAATCAGATCCTCCCGGGCACCAGCCAGAGGCTCAGTCATTGTGGAGTTACTGAAATATGTTCCCTCCTGAAACAGGAGCTCCAACGCCCTTGAGGTGGGTGCTTCCCAAACCCCAGCTTATGGTTCATGCACTCTCTCCTGCCGCATCCATTCTAAGGATTAAAGTTCAGGGAGAGAGAGGCAGGCAGGAGAAAGGAGGAGGAGCCTGATCCATTTCCGGCACCAGGAAGCAGAGTGTCAGTAGTGTCATGGAATAGCTTGGCTGTGCAAACGTTTGTGATCCCATACTGTTCAGCATGTTATGCGTGGGGGTGCCTGAAGAGGCGGAGGCACCACGCTGAGCTTCTTCCCACTAAAGAGAGTGTTTTAAATCTAAAGATAAAACAATACAAAAGGCATCAAAGAGGTGGAAAAGAGAGTGTGATGCTGCAAGAGCATCTAGGAGAGCACTAGGGCCCCTAGTTGCATAATTGTTGTTGGTGTTCCAGAAAGAGCCAGAAGACCACAAGTTTTTGTCCAGTACTCTAAGGGCTACCAGAAGAGTAGCAGACCCATGGCAGAGTACCTTGGATGTATTTTTAAAAGGTCACCCTAGGTTTCCTAGGTGATTAAGTCTACAACCTGGGGAGAAGTTTTCACTGAATTCAAGCACTACTACTGCTGGGGCATTAGGTGTAAAGATTTTGGAGTGCATAGCTCTTGACGTTTACGTTCTCTGGAACTGTCAATCAACATAGTGTAAAGTGAAAAGATTACTCCCAATGAGATTATTCCCAGTATAATATTCACTGTGTTGTACAGTTTGCTTTTGCAGTATGTGCATATTCATAGTGAATGTTAGAAACAAATAAAATTGCTGGCGCTATTCTAAAAGTTGTTTCTATTGTTTAATAGTTTATTATTGGTGGGGCGTGACTTGGCAACATGGCTGATAGCAGAGAATAACCTGAAGCCAAACCCAGAGAGAAGAAGGTGGCTGCAGAGATTTTAGCCATTCGACTGTAGCCTCTCAACTGTACCCTGGAACATACATAAAGTAGATGAACACCCCTAGACCCTTTTCAAAATGGTACTGGGCCTGAGCTCAGAGGTGAAAGGAGCAGGGTCAGGGTGGAGTGGCCCTGGAATCCTGTTTGGGGAGCTGCCATGGCTCCTATGAACATCAGAACTTAGCTGGGACATATATGAGATTGGTGGAGAGAAGAGGAGTGGATGAAATCTCTCTCGGAGTCCAAATACTTGAGGCAGAAATTAGGTACCATAATCAGGTGTGCTTGGAGAATCAGACACCCACTCCGTTGATGTTCAAGGACTAAGACCCAGGATTGTCATCCCGGTCTCGCCATTCAGCAGGACTGGAGCCTGGTAGGTGATACACCATGAATGTACACTGAGGAGCTGTGGTGGCAGTAAGATGGCTCCTACATTGGCGAAGGTCACAAATACATTAGATGGGTGGGAGTGGCTTGAGTCCAACTAAGTATCAATTTAGCTGGAAGAAAGAACAAAACATAAGAGAAGAGGGGGCATCAAATTGACACTAGATAGAGTGAGTGAGAGCTGGCCCCCTCTCTCCATAAAATCACAGCAAATCTATAGCAAAATACATTAAACCAACATGGCTTGGCATTGTATAACAGAGAAAAGTGACTTAACAAAAGTGAGACGGATACACTGGTCCTGGGGAGTTACAGCCCACAGCATGGTTCCTGCTAAATTCAATGTGATACAGTGCCAGCACTAGGGGTAACGATGGAAGGTGCATATGTTCAGGTGGGAGAGTGAGGGAAAGACTGTCATCTCACCTCCCACATGCCCTCACAGAAGAACAGCAACAAGAACAAGAAAAGTAGCAGGCTCCCTGCTGGAACCATGAACAATACCTAACAAGATGGGTGGGACTGGGCAAGTTTATTAAATTGTTGTGGTCACTGACTGTGGTTTGCTGAGTGTCACAATAAAAAAGTGAAGACACTGCTAAAAGAGCTCGCAAATGTGCAATATGGGCTTCCTCCCAGCAGGTAACAGAGAAGTGACAAGCACTGATGTTGGAAAAACCCTTGGAGGACAAATTATAGTGCCAATCGAAGCATCAAGACATGCACTGGAAAATACATTTGACACCATCTCAGCTGAGGTCAACCTTATTTCTATGGACCTTCATAGAGTAAGCAAAAGAATGCAACATACAGAAAAATCCATAGCCAAACTGAAAGTGGAAATACCCAGACTTAAACCAGTGGGCTGGTCTCTGTCAGAACTGACCAAGCATAAGATGTAAGACGCAAGGCTAAATCAAGGTAAAATAGTCTTAGCTTGTCACAGTTAATGGATACACTTGTATTGGGCACATCTAAAGAACAGTGAATCTAGAGGAATCAACTATTGCTCTGGACACCATCTAGTTCTGCTGTTTTCCTCAACTGCATCCTTGCAGTGAGCCCTGGAGTAGTTATTTCCTTAAAGCTGCTTTATCGCTCCAAAGGAAGCCGTTGCACTCCTGTTACAGAGAAGTAAAAACTTTTACCACAGTGGATCTGTAGCTACCAGTTGGTAAAATACATGCATACCATTTCTTAGAAAACATACTCACAATAATGGATGACTGAATCATCTTCCATCATCAAACATTGAAGTCCCTGAAAAGTAAAGGGCAAAAGACAATGGGGGTCATTCCAACCCTGGCGGTCGGTGTTATAGCGGTGGCTAACCCGCCAACAGGCTGGCGGTTTAAAAAATGGAATTCTGACCCTGGCGGAAACCGCCAACAGAGACCGCCACTTTAACACTCCGACCGCCACGGCGGGACAAACAAACAGCGCGGCGGTCACCGCCAACAGACAGGCGGGAGTCAATGTACCGCCCACCCTATCACAACCGACCAATCCACCCCCTTTTCCGGGGCGGTAGCCCCGCCGATAAAAACACGGCGGAAACAGACATTTCAAATGGAAAACGCTCACCTCCATACACCCCACGAGGAATCTGGACAGCATGGAACCCGAACTACACATCCTACCAGCCATTGTCTTCCTGCTCCTCTACCAGGAGCACGAACGCCGGCGCAGAAGACTACGGTGAGTACTGCACCTACGACACAGGGGAGGGGGAGGAGAAAATATTACGGGCACACATACGCTACACACCCACCACCACCCTCACCCACTACAACACACACATCAATGCATAGCAATACATCACTGTTACAACCCCCAAACCCCCCGGAAGAATGCAAAGACAAAATGAAATGATCATAAACAGTCGAATATATTGTATTATCGGCATATAAAAATATCACACATTTAAAACTAATATATACATAAATATTAAAAGTCCGATAATTTTAGCTGTCATTGTCCGTGGACCACTGGGCCCAAATCACATGGGCAAGGCCCACACAGGATACCTGACACCAACAGAGAGAACACTGCAGGGGCATCAGATAGAAAAACTACAGGCACCACAGGGGGAAGGGAAGGGGGGGCACCTCAGCCACATGAGTACACGACGCCAGATCCACGAGGGGCCTCCATGGCCACTGTCCCATCCTGGGGAGTGCAAAGCCACAGTCTCTCAAGTCCATACAGTGGGTGGTTTGCCCACTGTACCATCCTGGGGAGTGCAAAGCCACAGTCTCTCAAGTCCATACAGTGGGTGGCTTGCCCACTGTACCATCCTGGGGAGTGCAAAGCCACAGTCTCTCAAGTCTCTACAGTGGGTGGTTTGCCCACTGTACCATCCTGGGGAGTGCAAAGCCACAGTCTCTCAAGTCCATACAGTGGGTGGCTTGCCCACTGTACCATCCTGGGGAGTGCAAAGCCACAGTCTCTCAAGTCTCTACAGTGGGTGGTTTGCCCACTGTTACATCCTGGGGAGTGCAAAGCCACAGTCTCTCAAGTGGATGACAGTGTCCACTGGTTCTGGAGGGGGACTGGTGCCCAGAGTGCTTCGTGCAGCCCTGCCCAACACAGATGCGGCATTGCCCCTTCCGCCAATGGGCCAGCAGTGCTTGAGATGAAGGGCTCAGTGCAGCGGTGCTTGAGACGGCGGTGCCCAGCGGAGTGGTGCTTGAGATGAAGGGCCCAGTGCAGTGGTGCTTGAGATGAAGGGCCCAGTTCAGCGGTGCTTGAGACGGCGGTGCACAGCGGAGCGGTGCTTGAGATGAAGGGCCCAGCGGAGCGGTGCTTGAGACGGCGGTGCCCAGCGGAGCGGTGCTTGAGATGAAGGGCCCAGCGGAGCGGTGCTTGAGATGAAGGGCCCAGCGGAGCGGTGCTTGAGACGGCAGTGCCCAGCAGAGCGGTGCTTGAGACGGCGGTGCCCAGTGGAGCGGTGCTTGAGATGAAGAGCCCAGCGGAACGGTGCTTGAGACGGCGGTCCTTGCCCTGTTCAGCGGTGCTTGCCCAGTTCTGCGGTGCTTGCCTTGGCAGTCCTTGCCCTGTTCAGCGGTCCTTGCCCTGTTCAGCGGTGCTTGCCTTGGCGGTCCTTGCCCTGTTCAGCGGTCCTTGCCCTGTTCAGCGGTGTTTGCCTTGGCGGTCCTTGCCCTGTTCAGCGGTGCTTGCCCAGTTCAGCGGTGCTTGAGTTGGCGGTCCTTGCCCTGTTCAGCGGTGCTTGCCCAGTTCAGCGGTGCTTGCCTTGGCGGTCCTTGCCCTGTTCAGCGGTCCTTGCCCTGTTCAGCGGTGCTTGAGTTGGCACTCCTTCATTGCCCAGCTGGGCTGTGGCTGGGGCTCCTTCATTGCCCAGCTGGGCTGTGGCTGGCGCTCCTTCATTGCCCAGCTGGGCTGTGGTTGGCGGGGCCCTCCTGGGCAGCTGGTCTGTGGCTGGCGGGGCCCTCCTGGGCAGCTGGGCTGTGGCTGGCGGGGCCCTCCTGGGCAGCTGGGCTGTGGCTGGCGGGGCCCTCCTGCACACCTGGGATGGGGCTGGTGGGGCCCTCCTGGGCAGCTGGCCTGCTGCCGGACTTGTCGGGCGTGCTGCCCTTCCCACCCTTCCCTGGTCGTCTGTGGCCCTTTCCCACCTTTGGCGGTGTGCCAGGTGGCACCCCACTTCCAGGCGGGGCCAGGGTAGGGATTTTGGTCCCTGGTGTCCTTGGCCTCTCGCGCGGGGCACTGGTGATCTTTGGGTGTTTTTCCGGGGGTAGGCTGGCCGTGCCTTGGCTCCTACCAGAACTAGTTGCCCTTGAGGGTGGGGGACTCCACAGTCCTTGGACAACAGTCCTGATAGGTCCTGGTTTGGTGGTGGCTGAGTTGCTGATTGCAGTCTTATTCGATGGACGGGGTGGGGGAGTTGTTGGAAAGAGGTCAAGTTTGGAAAGGAAAATCAATTTGGCAAGAGAGGGACGGCTAGGTGTAGTGGGTATGGGAGTGGAGGAAGAGGATGTGGTCGTAGGAGTGTGAAGTCTGGTGTCTTTTGGTGCAGGTGCTTGGGCTGGAGGCTGTCGTAAGGTGGATGGCTGTTGGGTGGGTGGCTGTCTGCGTTTGTGTGGTGACTGCACGTGTGTGGAGTGTTCTGGTGGGTGTGCTGGTGATGGACGTAGTGGCTGAAGATGTTGTGCATGCAAGTGTGAGTGGAGACGTCACAGGGAGGGAGGAGGGAGACGAGGAGGAGGGGGACACAGTGGAGGCAGTGGGTGTTGGTGTGTCTGCATGTGGATGTTGCTTGTGTGAATGCTTGTGTGAAGTGTGGTGCTTATGTCTGGATGAGCTTCCCTTGGGTGTTGAGGTGTGTGCAGGCTGGTCTGTAGGTGCGTCTGGGATAGGCAGAGGTACAGGGGATTGGGTCTGGGTTGAGGAAGTTGGAGGGGGGAGGCTAGAGACAGGGACAATTGCTGCCGTCAGTGCTGAGGCCAGAGCGTTGAACAATCGCTGATGGGCAGCCTGACCCGAATGAATGCCCTCTAGGTACGCATTACTCCGGTGCACCTCCCTTTCTAACCCTGGATGGCATTCAAAAGGGTAGACTGCCCAACAATGATGGTCCTCAGGAGGTCAATGACCTCCTCACTGAGGGCAGCAGGGGTGACAGGGGCAGGGCCTGAGGTGCCTGGGTCGAAGGAGATGCCCCCCTTCCTGGGTGAGCGGGCACGGGGCAAACGCTGAGGGGCTGCTGGGAGGGTGGTGCTGGTGCGCTGGGTGGCGGCTGTACCTGTTGTTGCGGGGGGCACGGATGTTGCCGCCACCACAAGGGAGCTCCCTTCAGAGGACAAGTCGCTGCCACTGACATCAGCACGTTTCCCCGCTGTGGAGCTCCCCTCGCCCTCTGTCCCACTGGTGTACTCAGAGTCCGTTGCATGGCCCTCCAGGGCCATGTGGGATGCAGCTCCCTCGTGCTCCGATGCCACTTCTCCTCTGCCTGATGATGCTAATGCACACATGAACAGGAAGACCACAAAAAAGGGGAGGGGGAGAAAGAAAGACATGTTGAGTGCATGGATTACCGCTACCGTTGGCGGAGAGGACAGACACAGAAGCCCCCTGTACTATGCTGCGCACTTGGGGTCCACTACTCAATCAGTGGGACATGGCCTACAAGCCTATGGACGACAACTGCACACATAGATGACACAGGGCCATGAATAGCTGTACTTGGCAACCTACAGAGGTGGGGGGCGGGGGCACAGGGCCATGCCTTACAGAGGGGCCTAGCCTACAGAAATCGCCCTGGCCTAGAGATACCCACAGCCCACCTCCCCCACCCAGACATCTCCACTGCGCGCAAAGTCACCAGAATGAGAGTTTACTCACCCCCTTGTGTCTGTTGTGATGTCCTCACGCGCCCATCCAAATCGGGGTAGGCCACCGCCAGGATCCAGGACATCAGGGGGGTCAATTGACGACTGGCACCCCTCCTACGTTGGGAGGCCATCCCCAGCAGAGCCTCCGCCGTCTTCCTGCTCCCGCGTCGGATGTCCTCCCACCTCTTCCGGCAGTGGGTGCCCCGTCTGTTGTGGACAACCAGGGTCCGGACGTCCTTGGCGATGGCACGCCAAATAGCGATTTTCTGGTGGGCGCTGACCTATGTGACATGTACAGGGGGAGAATAAAAATCATCACCTTCTGCATGCTTGATGTGAGTGGCCCCCCATCCCCACCCTTGCCATGTGGCACATGCTCTCATCTGTCGTCTGATGCATGCCTCAATCGCTCCCCTCCCCACCATCTTTCATCCACTCGACTCAACCCAGGCATTGCCCACAAAGCATGGTCCCACTGTACTTACCTGTTGGTCTGGAGGACCGTAGAGTAGCGCCTAGAGGACCCCATCCACGAGTTTCTCCAATTCTTCAGAAGTGAAGGCAGGGGCCCTTTCCCCAGTCGGAGCAGCCATTGTCTCTTCCAGACCGAGGTCACAGCAGCACTTGCAGTGTAGGTCCTCTCCTGTGGAAGATCAGGTATCGAGTGATTAAGTAGATAGAAAATGGCGGTCACGCCCGCGGCGGTGCGTACCGCGGCGGTGCGTACCGCGACCGTCGGCGCACATCGTCATTGGCTCGTGAAACCCATAGGATTCTATGTTAACCAATGCGGATTTGCGCCGCGGTCTTCGACCGCCTACCGCCACGGTGTGCCACGGCAGCGCATTGACCTCACATCCCATTGTCACACTTCACAGGTCAGGCAGCCGCCATTTCAAGGGCCCACATGGCCTAATTTCTACTGCGTCACACATACCTAGGACTTTCCTCAACACTCATACAAACCATTCAATGCATCGTGTTGTGTGCAAGCTGTGGGAACGTACCTGTGGGTTGATTGACTCTGTGCTCGCTGTTGTCCTTCCTAGGCACCGTCCGCTGGGCAATGCGAGGAGATGGAGGAATCTTCCCGTGTACAGACCGCTGGTGGACCTGTCGACAATGGAGGAAAGACATGTCATACTGACATACAGGCTTGATCGAGCCACTATACAGGAACTGTGTGCCCAGCTGGAGGCAGACCTGATGTCACCCATCCGCCAACCCACAGGGATCCCCCCTCTAGTGCAGGTGCTATCAGTACTCCATTTCTTAGCAAGTAGGTCATTTCAAACAACAGTGGCCATATCATCAGGGATGTTTCAACCTATGTTTTCCAAAGTGTTGTCCAGAGTGTTGTCTGCCCTGCTGAAACACATGAGGAGCTACATCATTTTCCCTGAGGTGGGGGATTTGCCTACAGTGAAGGGTGATTTCTATGCCCTTGGACATATCCCCAACATCATAGGTGCCATTGATGGGACACATGTGGCTTTGGTACCCCCCAGCAGGAGTGAACAGGTGTACAGGAACAGGAAAAGTTATCATTTGATGAATGTACAGATGGTCTGTTTGGCTGACCAGTACATCTCCCATGTTAATGCCAAGTTCCCTGGGTCAGTGCATGACGCCTACATCCTGCGGAATAGCAGCATCCCGTATGTGATGGGTCAACTCCAGAGGCACTGGGTGTGGCTGTTAGGGGACTCTGGTTACCCCAACCTGTCCTGGCTACTGACCCCAGTGAGGAATCCCAGGACCAGGGCAGAGGAACGCTACAATGAGGCCCATGGGCGGACTAGGAGGGTGATCGAGTGAACCTTTGGCCTCCTGAAGGCCAGGTTCAGGTGCATCCACAGGTGGATCCCTAATGTACTCACCAAAGAAGGTGTGCCAGATCATCGTGGCCTGCTGTATGCTTCACAACCTGGCTTTGCGCCGCCAGGTGCCTTTTCTGCAGGAGGATGGTCCAGATGGTGGTGTTGTAGCAGCTGTGGAGCCTGTGGAGAGTGAAGAAGAGGAAGCCGGAGAGGACGACATAGACAACAGGAACACAGTAATAGAGCAATATTTTCAGTGACACACAGGTAAGAGTACACACCGGCATATTACATTTACTTAAAGACTCCTACCTCTCTACTGTCTGACTTTTTCCCCCAGTGTATGGTAACTGTGTTGTGACTTTCCCTTCCGTTTTCAGAGCTGTGGGCCCCACTGAGTGACATCTGCTTTGTTTCCCCATCTACTACAGCTGTGTGACAGCGGTTTGTTGGCATCACAATGTGAATAACAAATTCGGCACTGTCATGTCTAATACATTTGTTAAAATCACAGACAGACTCCAGATTGTTTATGTGCAATAAGTGTGTTTATTAAAGTGCTCTAATTTGGATGGGTGGTTGCAAATCAGTGAGGGGTAATGGTGGAGGATTGTCCATGGCAGAGTCCAGACTATTAGGTTCACAGGTGCATTGTCCAAATGCCTGTGGGAAGTGGAGCAGGGGCAGTTTAAGGTTGGGGAGGGTGACAATGTGGGACAGTGGGATGACAATCAGGGCGGTATCCTTTGCTGGCGGGGTCTTGACATGTTACTCTGTCTTCTTCCTGGATCTCAGGGCCTGCTTGCGGGGTGGTTCTCCTTCTGCAGGGGGTGGGATTCTGGTGGCCTGTTGGTCTTCTGTCGGGGCCTCCTGTCCACTAGCGCCGGCAGAGGTGGTAGCCTGTTCTTGGTCCATGCTAGTGGCCCTTTGAGGTGCCACACTGGTCCGCAATGTGGAGATTAACTCATTCAGGGCCACTACGATGGTACCCATGGCGGTACTGATGTTTCTCAGTTCCTCCCTGAACCCCATATACTGTTGTTCCTGCAGAAGCTGAATTTCCTGAAACCTGGCCAGGACCGTCGCCATTGTCTCCTGGGAGCGGCGGTATGCTCCCATGATGGAGGAGAGGGCCTCGTGGAGAGTGGGTTCCCTTGGCCTGTCCCCCCCCTGTCGCACAGCTGCCCTCCCAGTTCCCCTGTTTCCTTGGGCCTCCGTCCCCTGGACCGTGTGCCCACTACCACTGCCCCCAGGTCCCTGTTGTTGTTGGGGTGGTGGGTTAGCCTGGGTTCCCTGTAGTGGTGGACACACCGCTGATTGACGTGTCCTGGGGACAGAGGTATGGGCCCGCTGGGTGGGTGCTGTGCTGGTGTTCCCAGAGGGGGGAAGGTCTGCTGTGGCCTGTGCCTGTCTGAGGGGAACCGACTGTCCCGAGGTCCCCGATGGACCGGGCTGGTCATCTAGATCCAGGGAGACAGAGCTGCTGTCATCACTGTGGGCCTCTTCTGGGGGTGGAGGGGACATTTGTGGACCCTCCTGCGCGGTGACCTGGCGCTCGGGTCCTGCAGGGGTATAAAAGTATGGTTATTGCTTCTGTGTGTGCCAATGGCGTGCAATGGGTTGGTGCCCGTGTACCACAGTGCTGGCATTCCTTTGTGGGGGCTGTTGTGACGGTATTTTTTTGGGGGGTTGATGGGTATGTGCATTGGGCATGCCTTGGTGATGGGTGTCCATGCTTTGGGGCCGCATGCAGGGCTAAGTTTTGGGATGGGTGGGTTGTGATGGTGAGACATTTGCAAGGGGTAGTTGTGATGGGGGTAAGGGTGAGGGTGGGGGTATGAGTTGGCATGCAGGTGGGGTGGGGGGGATGAAGTAGTGAAGATGAGACTTACCAGAGTCCATTCCTCCACCGACTCCTGCGAGGCCCTCAGGATGCAGGATGTTCAAGACTTGCTCCTCCCATGTTGTAAAATCTGGGGGAGGAGGTGGGGGTCCGCCGCCAGTCCGCTGTACCGCGATGTTGTGCCTTGATACCATGGAACACTCCTTCCCCCGTAGGTCGTTCCACCGCTTCCTGATGTCGTCCCTATTTCTTGGGTGCTGTCCACAGCGTTGACCCTGTCGACTATTCTGCTCCATAGCTCCATCTTCCTGGCAATGGAGGTGTGCTGCACCTGTGTCCCGAACAGCTGGGGCTCTACTCGTACGATTTTGCTCCACCATGACCCTGAGTTCAGCATCTGAGAACCTGGGGTGTCTTTGAGGTGCCATGGGGTGGTGTGGATGATGTGTGGGGTGGAGTGTGTAGTGATAGGTGGGGTGCTATTTAGTGGTGTGTTGTGTGAGGTACGTGGAAGTTCGGTGGGTATTGGTATTGTGTGCCTGTGGATGCTTGGTAGTTGACTGTGGTGTCTCTCTCTCGCCTTCTCTCAGAATTTCTGGTCGTAGGGGTTTATGGGTGATGTGGGTGTGTGTTTTATATTGTATTGGGTGTGTGGGAGTGGTGTGTGTATGTGTATCAGGTGTGTGTATTTCGAATAGTCCAATGTGGTTGTGTTTTGTACGAGTATGTGTATTTCGACCGCAGCGGTGTGTACCGCCAATAGAATACCGCGGTTGAAAGACCGCCACGTGGATTCGTGGGTCGTAATGGCATGGGCGTATTTCTGTTGGCGTGACGGTGGAGATTTGGTCATCGCCAGTTTATCGCTGACCTTTGGTGTGGCGGACTTTTGTGGATGTCGGTATTTTGGCAGTTTGTCTGTTGTGGGTCAGAATGACTGTGGCGGTTTACCGCGACCGCGGCGGTGTTATGGCAGTCTTCTGTCTGGCGGTAAGCGGCTTTTACCGCAGAGGTTGGAATGACCGCCAATGTTTGGTTATTACTTTCCTGTGGAACAGTTTTAGAGCTACATAGTTAAATTCCAGACTTAGGGTCTGATTTCTATATTGGTGCAAATGGTACTGCGCTGCATCTGCGATGGAGTTCCCTCCCCACGAATTTAGTGATCCGTCTGCCAAATTTAATTGTGGGTTGACCTAAAGTCTGGCCAGGGAAGGGAGTGCTCTGTCCCCACCATGTCAAAACTTCTCCGATGGCCTGGGGGAGTTAGTGCCATCAGAGAAACCACTATATTATCCACTCACCCAATTTGGATGGACATGATTACATTTTGTACTGTTCCTTACTGTCAGGAACAGTAAAAATATTTTAATGCTTCCCTTGACGAGGGAAGCATTATTTTTTTCTTTACAAAAAGAAATCCTATTTCAAGATATTCTGTTTGAAAAGAAAATACTGAAAAATCCTTGTTACAGGGCTGCGTCCATCTGATGCAGCACTGTAACAAATAGTACAATGCATTGACTGGAACCACCCTGCTATATGTCATTTAAAAATTTGGTGGATCGAGTAATCATGGCCTGGCAGACGTAAAGTCTTCCACCTAATTAAATCAGGCCTTTAGGCCTAGATTTATGGGCATTGTGGCGGAGGGAAGTGCAGCAAGTCACCTTGGTGCGCTGTCCAGCATCACTGGGAAAGGGCAGGAATGCACAGTATTTAAAAGAATACCAAACATTCCTATCCTTTCCCCTGTGCTGGCGTACAATGGACTTCTTATCCCCAACACAGGCACCATTGAACCATGGTGCAGGCATGTCTGCATTGCATGCAGTATTAGTTTTGTGGAGGGAGGACGATTTCATGCACAACTACAATCCTGGAAGACTTTTTTCTCATTCTATGTGTGCTGCAAAATGCAACACACTTAAAAACAGGGGAAAAAACAAGGAGAAATAAAAATATTTCTCCTTGTTGAACATCTCTTGGGGAGGTTTTGGCACATCCTCAAGTTTACTTGGGTGGGTAAATCTGGGGATGCATCAAAATCCATGGGTGCTGTATAGGAACACCCACCGCAATGCCCATGGAATGCCTCTCTTGCGCAGAGTAAGGAAATGCAGCAATTTGTGCTGACTCGTCTTACTCCATATCTCTGAGGCCTTCAGTGCCTTGCAAAGTGGCTTTGCATGGACTCATTGATATGGTTGCAAGGAATGTGCTGCCATTGTGTCACAAAAAGTGACGCAACAGCAGCTCAAGGGGGAATAAAGATGGTCCTTAGTTCTTATCTGGAAGTTCTTGAGCTAGCGACTTATTATTTTATTGGATATAGCAGTATGTTACTGTTCCTTCCAATATGGTTCTAAGTAATAGAGAATCTGCAAGGGAATTACATATGTATTTGTATTGTTTTATCTGACATCATGTAACAATGATTTTGTCTCAGTGTTTCTGATTATAGAATTCAGCACTTGCATAAATTCCTTAGCAGAAAATCAACACAAAATTAGGAAAGAGGGATGTCTTTGGTAACCAAATATTAGGGGAGGTAGGTGGGTATAATTTTGCTATATATGATTACACCCCTATTTCCCAATTTATTTTGCATCTATTAAGAATACATGAACACCCGGCATAGTGATCAGAGGAGAGGCCAAATAAAAGTCTTAGCACAGAGAAGGAACCAATTAATGAAGAATATTGCTCTTCTTTCTTTTTTGTAATTCAATTCCCTTCTTTGTGTACTGACACTTTGCTAATTTTTTCTGGAATCTGACAGACTCACTGGTAAGGTGGTATAGTGATGCACTAACGAGGTACATTTCTCTGAAATGTGTGATGCCTCGAAGTATATTCATTGAGAACATCGAGGTCACCTAAAGCTTTTGCTTAATAGGAACAAGTGCCCTCATCTACCATTAGGTGACATGCTTCATCATCGAGCATTTATCATTGTCGAACCGGTGCTGCAGTGCCCAACGGGCCCCACAAGGGTCTCTGTACCGGAGATCTTTTGTGAAGATTCTGTGAATCTCAAGCCAATATTTTTGCTTGAGTGTGAAGGGAGTGTGGGGGATTAGAAAGGTGAGTTAAAAATAGCAATAGGTACGAATTCTGTCTCTTCACTAAAGAGGGGACAAAGGTCCATCATCCACAAGTATGAAAATTTCTATTTGCACAGAGAGATACAATGAAGTCTATGTATAACATCAAAATGAATTAGTATTTATTAATAGAATCAATCAAAGGATGAAGGAAGGGAAACATACATGTAAATAAATAAAGTAAAGCAATCAACCTAAGGCATGTTTGCTGTGACCAAAAGTGAACACAGTCACTTGCCATATTCATGGAATACAATGCAATACAGTAATTTGTGTCAAATTCAATTAGTACCAATACTCATATGAAAAAACAATAACAAATAGTTTGTGAGTTAAGGTACGGCAGTCGACAAAGTTTTGAGCCCTATAGCGAATTGAAGGGATCATTATCAGGACTCTGAGTTGAATTGTGCCTCACACAGAAAAGAGGATTACACCAATAGTAAACACATACCAGCTACGAGGAAGAAGAAAAGAAGAGGAAAAAGGAAAGAAAAGGGGACAAAAATAATGAATGCAATATTGTTATTTTGAGAATTAAAATTTAGTTGCCAGAAAATTCTGAACAAAGTAATGCAGCATTAACTGGCAGGTGAATCATCACTCGTGCAGCACTTAAAAACCTGAAGGTGAGTGAAAGAGTTAGTGATGTGGTCATCTAGCAATTAAAGTGATATATTGGGACTAAGGAAGTCTACAAAAACTAACCAATTCTAAATATTTGAGCCACATATGAATAAATGGAATAACAGGAATTGGTCCTGGTAACAAGCTTGTCGTTACAATGCCCCTATAACTCAGACAAGGTACATTATTCCAAGTTATTGTGAAAAGCTGAGAGATAAGTGTGGCATGCATTTGAAGGCACTAGAGTATACCTTAAGGCCTATATGGGTAGAAAGCCTTCAAAAGCTGGGGAAATGTGACCTGCAGGGACAGAATTAAATTACATTTCAAAGGGGCCATTACGAAGACACCAGAATTACGAGAGAAAGGGAACTTGTCCCCGTCACTCACAAATAAACCAAATGTACCATGTTGGTGAGTCCTATGGATCTGCTAATCTCCGATTGAAATGCATGTGGGTGAGCCACAAGGTTAAATGCAGAGCGTAATTAAAACATTGCAACTAACGACACCCTTGCATCAGAAAGACTGGGCATACAGGAGCAGCCGACACCTTGGAAAGCCACACAGTCACTCATTAGGATGTGGAAACTAGTAGAGATGTCAATGAATAATTAAGGGCCAATTAAAAGTGAACAAATTAGACAACAAAGAATTATGTAAACCATAATACATAATACAAAAGGACACAAGCATTGGGCTCAAGTGTACAGAATAAAGAATAGTGTGCATGGCTGACGGAGGATACCTTAGTGATGGAGACATGAAAGGGAAGCTGTGATAATACCAGGTAATAGCATGAAGAGGAGAAACCAGCAATACGAATATCAAATAGTAGCAAGAAATGGCTGCCATATTGGAGTAGAGTGAAATTGATGAAAACGCTAGAGTTTATGCAGGTATTAAGCAGTCACCATGTAATAATTAACCATTTGGAAATAGAAGCACAACATTAAATAACAAAAATGAGAAAATGAAAACATTTTTAAACCATAATGAAAGTTTGCAAATTAAACCAACCAGTTTATAGTCACAATCAGTTGAAGGAATAAACTAGAAACTAGAAAACCCTACATGGGAAAAAATATGAAAATCAACAATCATTTCATAAGAAAATGAAAATACAAAATGTATTTTGAAGAATAAGAATTCAGTACTAGTTCTCCAGTAAAAATAATGCCCACAAAATCAAGGAGTAATGAGAGCAAATGAAAAAATGAGCATACAATTATACAATTAAACAAGTACAGACTAATCTTCTATGCGGTTGAGGCCACTTCGAAAACAATTAACACGCAAAATCCATTTGAGTTACTCTTTGCTTAGTAGTGCTTTAATGTCCGGACCCCTCTGTGGTAGTTTAATGACAGTAATCACTTGCCAATGAAGGCCATTCCCATATGTTCGTTTGACACAAAGTAGTCCACAAGGGGAGTGCTGATAACTTTACATCATAAGCGACTTCTGTGTTGACAGATGTGTATATGGATTTTCTGAATTGTCTGGCCAAAACAGAGTTGGTTGCAGGGACAGAAGATTGCAAAAATAACATTCATTGTACTACAGCTAGAAAACAGATGTAAAGCAAATTTAGTATTACGAAAGGCAAATCCCTTTGTCCCGATTGTGAACTGGCTAACACTACAGTGTCCACACTTATAATGTCCCTCTAGCAGAGTCAGGCCCCAGAAGTCATGCAGTGTATGGCTAGTGGCACTAGAGGGAAAACTGACCCATCCCAAATGATCTTTCAAATGTTTACTTTTGCGAAATGCTAACAAATGAGGTTTAACACGCAGGTCACCCACAATAAAAACTGGCCAGTGTCTGGCCAAAACAGAGTTGGTTGCAGGGACAGAAGATTGCAAAAATAACATTCATTGTACTACAGCTAGAAAACAGATATAAAGCAAATTTAGTATTACGAAAGGCAAATCCCTTTGTCCCGATTGTGAACTGGCTAACACTACAGTGTCCACACTTATAATGTCCCTCTAGCAGAGTCAGGCCCCAGAAGTCATGCAGTGTATGGCTAGTGGCACTAGAGGGAAAACTGGCCCATCCCAAATGATCTTTCAAATGTTTTCTTTTGCGAAATGCTAACAAATTAGGTTTAACACGCAGGTCACCCACAATAAAAACTGCCCAGTGGTTCAAAATGCACTTTTGTAGTTGTTTAGAAACAGGGGAAAAGATTGCCACACAGACTAAACGTTCTTCATTTGTTTGTCTTTGGGATTAGTAGTACATCACCAGGACAGTACCATGCTCTCTTCATTGAGTTTTTTACAAGTTTACGTGGGTAACCTCAAGCAATCAATTTTTGAGAGAGGGTTTTGACTTCCTGAAAAAATTCTTCCTTAAAAAACAATTACTTCTAATGCTAAGAAAATGAGAATAGGGGAGTGATTCTCTCAATGCCCTGGGGTGAGGACTTGTGTAAGATAAAAGAGTGTCTCTTTCTGTTGGTTTTCAATACAGTGATGTACATAGCTCATCCTCTAAAGTTCTTAGCAATAGAACCAGAAAAGGAATCTGTGATCTACTATGTGTCTTTGAGCCCCCTACAATTAATATTGAGCTATTCAGAAAACTCAGTATCTGTAGAACCCACTCCAAATCATAAAATTATAATCTATATATTGTTTCCATATGACAATGTTGCCGTGGAATGGATTGGTATCAGTGAGAAATTTTTTAGATTCAAGGTTACCAATGAAAGATATCACAAATTTTGTGGCAAAAATGTCCCCCAAAGATGTGCCTTTCACCTGTTGATAGTACTGACCGTCAAAATAGAAAACGTTTCTTGTGAGGCATAAATCAAGGAGCTCCAATATAAAGGGAGCGGGGACAGAGTGGGGACACACCTGTTCAATGAGTACTTTTTCAATTACTGCAATGCCATCCTTTTAGAGAATGTTAGTATAAAGTGATTCCTTGTTTAAAGTACAGAGAATGCTGGTGCCAGGGTCGAAGGGAAGATGTTCCACTGGTGAATCATATCCATGCTGTCCCTTACATAGCATGGAGTCTTTGGTACAAATTCCTTAATGAAAATCAACATAACAGGCCAATGGTTCAAGAATAGAACCATAACCTCATATAATTGGCCATCCAGGAGGCAATTCTACATTCTTATGTACGATGGGCAAAGTATAAATTACGGATGTCCTTGGGAATGCGGTATTCGGAAACAGAAATTTGTTTTGATTAAGAAAACCCTCTCTCTTTCCTCTTTCAGTAACAGTACACATCAGGTTCTGAATGTCTTTGGTGGGTGTAGTATGTAGTCACCTTGTCTTCCCGCCCGACTGAGCTGTTAGGCCTCTCTGTCCATACTTCCCCTTTCTTAGATGGGCTAGGCAATGGCCATAGTGAATGCAGAATACTAATGAATTTTATTATGTTTTTTTAAACAGATGATAAGGCAATTCTACTAAAGTTTTTTATGCATTGTAGGTCCCCGGTCCTGGGTCTTCCTTCTACTTCCATAGCCGCCCACAAATACCCAACTTGCTCTAATCTTCAAATGAAAAGGAGTTGCGAGGTCCCAATCACAGGAGTGGCAAGGACCCTTGGGAGAAACATAATTAGATTGGCCATTGCACAATATTTGCCTATGGATGTATTTTGTTTTAGGAAATCATCACTATTGTGCAGCTTTTCTTTCTACTGTGCGTACGCCCAGGTGTCATATTGTTGATATAGGTGCAAAGCTAGGATAAATAAGTGTTGTTTTTGCTTAAAGGGTTAGCGCTGGTGGCTCAGAGTGCTTCCCACCACCCTTTCACCCTCCCCTTTGTTTCTCGAAACTTGCCTCAAGCCATGACCCTCCGGGGTCATGGTGTCCGGATCCACAGCCTCCTCTCCTGTTTCGGTGCTGTGTGGACTAGTGCTGTAATTGGGGACACTCCCCACTCCAAAACAACTCCAACACACAGGCTCAATATGGTCCATATCACAGTGGGGTCAGAGTTCAATTTAAGATAATGATCAGTGTTAGACAACTGTCTATTAATTTCAGATTCATAGGGGTCTATATCCTGGACAACAACGGCACTCCCTTTATTGGCTGGTTTATTCACTAAGGATGCATTAAGTTTGAGATCATTAAAGCCCGCTTCTCCCAGGAAGAGAGATTGTCGGGAATAAACTGACATTTTAGCTCTAGAGTAGCAATGTCTTTGAGAAACATACTCTCAAAGGTATGAATTTCTGGAGGCAAGGTATTATATGGTCGGGAGAAGATAGATGGTGTTTGAAAATTAGTGTTGGAGTTACTAAGGAGGTAGGGGTTATCTTGAAAAAAAGGCCTATAGGCAAATCTTTCTAAAAAAGCATAGTACTTACTTCTGAAGTTCTAAAACATTTTGGTGGGTTGCAGAAACAAATGACAGGCCCTTACTAATTAAAGACATCTCTTTTGATGATAACTGGTGCATAGAGAGATTGTAAATTGGTACTGTATGTCAATTATTGGTAGTCAGTGTGATATTGTGGAGATTAGTGTTAGAACAATTCGCTAGTATCCCCATTGGTAATATTCCTGTTGAGTCTGGAGATCTCCTGGGGTACTAAACCACCATTGTGCCCCTCCTCTCCCTCGTCTCTCTATGGTCATTTTCTCATTTTTGTTATTTAATGTTGTGCCTCTATTTCTGAATGGTTAATACTGTTTAACTTTGTTCCATTGTGTCCCTCATTATTACTTGGTGACTGCTTGGTGACAGTTTCTTGCTACTATTTGATATTGGTGTTGATGGTTTCTTTGCTTCATGCTGTTACCTGGTATTGTCACGGCCTCCCTTTCATGTCCCCCTCAATAAGGTATTCTCCCTCAGTCATGCACACTACTCTTTATTCAGCACGCTTGAGGACAGTGCTTGTCCCCTTTTCCTATTATGCATGAAGGGTTACGTACAACTTTGTTGTTTAATTTGTCAATTTTGAATTGGCCTGTCATTATTTTTTTACCCCTCTACTAGTTTCCCTATCCTGTTGGGTGACTGTGTGGCTTTCCAAGATGGTGGCCGCTCCTGTATGTGCAGTCTTTCTGTTACAAGGGCATTGTCAGTTGCAATGATTCAATTACTCTTTGTATTTATCCTTGTGGTTCTCTCACACTCATATTCCATCTCAATCTGAGATTAGGAGATCCATAGCACTCACCAACTGTGTGCAATTGGTTTATTGGTGAGTGACGGTGACAAGTTCCTTTTTTTTTTAAGTGGCCCGCACTGAAATTTCTTTGTGTCTATCCCTGCAGGTCAATTTTCTCCGGCTCTTGAAGGCTTTCTACCAATATAAGGCTTAAGGTATACTCTAGTGCTTTCACCTGCATGTCACACTTTTCTCTTAGCTTTTTGCAATAACTTGGAATAGTGTACCTCCTCTTGGTTTTAGTCACTCTATTAGGACAAGCGTGTTAGCAGGACCAATTCCTGTTATTCCATTTATGCTAATGTGGATTCATATTACGTGGCTCCAAATGATTGGAATTGGTTAGTTTTCATGGACTTCCTTATTCCCAATATATCACTTTAATTGCTAGATGACTCTACATTACTAATTAATGCACTCATCTTTCAGATTTTTGTGTGTGATGATTCACTATTGACTAGCCACTTAATGCTGTATTACTGTTTCTGAATTTTCTGGCAACTACATTTTAATTCTCAAATTAATAATGTTTTATTCTTTTTTTTGTTCCCCTTTCTTTCTCTTTTCCTCTTCTTTTCCTCTTCCTCTTAGCATGCATGTGGCTCCTATTGGTGTAATCCTCTTTTCTGTCTGAGGCCCCATTCTCTGAGTCCTGATGATATTCCCTTCCATTTCGTACAGATGGTAAACAATGAAGTTGTGATGTGGAGGGAAGGGACACTGGCAGTAGAGATCCAGTCAGGGCAGACCCAGCAGAGAATGCTCCTAGCCGAGAGAAATAGAACAGTGAGGGACTGATTGGCATTGAAGTCTAAAGACATGTAGCAAAACAAAGATGGCATTTGCAGGACTGAATTTGGCTGGTAACAGGAGAAGCAGAGCGAAATAAACTAACACATGGGAAAGCAACTTCAATTGCTGTAGAGTGGAGTTAGCCTTTCCTCTGTACTTTTGAAAAGTGGTAAGAGAAAAGACAGCTGGGGAGAGTAGATCCAAGTGACACATGCTTTGTTCACCCTTGGGTGCCTGGGACAGTGGACGAGGAACTCTAGCCCCCATTCGAGTAGAAAATTGCAGAGTCCATGAAGCAACTCTAAATAGAGGCTATGTTAAGGAGTGTAAGTACTCTGGAGATGTATTAGTTATAGAGAGAGGTGATGGCAAGGCCTCTTACTGGGTACCTTGACCAACTCAAATTGGAAGAAGCTCAAAGTTGAGTTATCAGAATAGTTTAACGGGGCAAGGGGCATTAAATTTTTGCCAGTTCATTGATCGGACATCATACACAGGTGCACTATTAGCAACAAAAAATCATTAAGGTAAAACTTACAATTGAGGTATGTTGGAAGAGAAGCCCCTAGGGGAGTAATGTAATGCAAATACTTTATTGTATGATTAATTGATATCTTCACAATAATGAAACAAGCATTACGATGTAATAAATATCTTAAAACTGTGAGATGGTTAGAAAAAGATATATAAACACATTAGTTTTATTCGGAAAATGGAAAGGGAGTAAAGAGTAAAATTAGCTCTATGATACCGATGATGTAGCAACGTGTCTGGTTTGATCGCATTATCTGTACTACTTAGTGTAAAATAAGGGAATAACAGAAGGAAGGTTAAACCTAAGATGCAAGTATTATGACTATGTTTCAAGATGAAGCCAACACTTGTTTCATGTCACTTATTGAAAGTCTTGGATAAGAATAAAGTGCAAAGTTAGTCCCTAGGGGAGTGATGATGAGTGGATGGGAAAACAAGAGTGGGTGAAATGATCTGGAAATAAAGGATAACTATGGGGAAAATATAAATATTAATATTTATATAGAATGTTAGAGGTCTAGGGGATTACTTCAAATGATGCAAAATCCTTTTTTCAAACGCAATAAGGTGCAGGTGAATTCATGGGAAAATTCCATGGGAACAGGCCTCAGTTGGAGGAATTCCTGGGTAAGTGGGAAGAAAGATTCACTAATGTAAAAAAACTGAATGCAACAGCACCCAACATCAAACAGGAAATCCTAGTGATAAAGAGAGAGCTGGAAAACATGGGACTCATCAGATACATTCATACATAAGATTACAGACAAATATTGCATTGGAAGGGTGAAAATCAGGGATGACTAAATCAGTCATACTTGTACTTAGGAGATTAGATGGTATGGTGTCAGTACCCCAAAAAGGTATAAATAAAACACTGTAGTTACATCTAACACAATTATGCAAGAACTTTGAGAAGGGTGAGGAGTGCAAGCCCAGTTCCTATCTTGAAAGGGTTATGTTCAGTGTCTTGACTCAAGATTTAATAGCCTATCTACATCAAGAGTTATGGAATGAGACAATAGCTGAGGTTATACAAGATATGAGTAAGGGCAAGATGCCGGAATGTAACAGCCTTCAGGCATAATTTTATCATGTAATCAAGTTTAAATCTTTGACAAATTAAGGGAGGTTTTTAAAGAGGCTAGAATGTGAAGAAGGCTTCAAGTGACAATGAGGCAGACCATCACAATAATGATGCCCAAAACTAATAAAGACATAAAACATCTGGCATCAGATCAAAGATATTAATTACGGATTTCTAGGTTGATCCGAGAGACAACCCACTGGTTCTAGCTGGAACAACGCACTTCAAAATCTAAGATGACTTAAGGCCTAATTTAGAGCTCAGTGGGTGGGCTATTCCATGATAAGCATGACATCCTTTATATGCAGTGGGACTTGTAATAAGGCGGACAAGACATCCATCAGGTGTGTGACAAAGTAACCCATCTGCTAAACTCTAAATCAGGCCCTAAATCACATACTCAGTGATGCAGAAGGGGTGAAAGATAAATACGTGTTGAATGTTGAGAAGCCATTCAATAAATATCCTGGTCTGGGAGTACATGATGTTGGCGTTGGAAATTTTCAGTTTGGGCCTGATTTTAGAGGATGGCTGCACACCCGCACACATATCCAAGAGATCAGTCGAATCGGGTGGGGGCAGGTGTATGAGGCATGGAGAGTAGAGAGGTTCAAGGCAGGGGTGCCTCCTTTCACCCCTCATGATTGCACTTGTAATACTCTTGTACTCTGTACATCTACATCTTGACACATTGGTGTGTATCAGACAGCCTCAGAATTAACTTCCAGCCCTGTACTAGGAATTAGAATAATATGGAAAAGTGTCTGGTCAACCAATTAACAAGGGAAAGGCATTTTTTTCCCAAGTAGGATGGCAGGAATGGAAAAGGAAGACCACTCAGACTGAGGCCTACATGGGAAAATGAAAAAATAGACACTTGGGATATATATGGGCAGGGTCTTGGATAACTGACTGGATCAGTTCAATTCATGAATACTCTGTACACTTTGTAAGTGGGGAGGGTAGCCATAGTCAAGATGCTTTTTCTCCGGAGATATTTATATGTCATCCAGAACTCAATTTGCTAATTGACCTGAGACAATCCTAAAGAATTAGACAAACTCTTGATATCCCTGGTATGGATTGCAAAGAGAAATAGGATATGTTTAAAGACATTACATTTGTGTTGGACTTTTTTGCTTATGCAGGGTCATCCCCAATCTTTTTGCCTCCTGACTTCTATTTTTTCTGACTTGTTTGTGTTGGCTTTTGAACTCTGAGCACTTTACCACTGCTAACTAGTGCTAAAGTGCATATGCTCTCTGTGTAAAATTGTATGTAATTGGTTTAGCGATGATTGGCATATTTGATTTACTGGTAAGTCCCTAGTAAAGTGCACTAGAGGTGCCAGGGCCTGTAAATCAAATGCTGCTAGTGGGCCTGCAGCACTGGCTGTGCCACCCACATAATTACCTCTGTGATCATTTCTCAGACCTGCCATTGCAGTGTCCGTGTGTCCAGTTTTAACTGTAAATTCGACTTGGCAAATGTACCCACTTGCCAGGCCTAAACCTTCCCTTTTCTTACATGTCAGACACCCCTAAGGAAGGCCCTAGGTAGCCCCAAGGGCAGGGTGCAGTGTATGGTTAAGGTAGGACATATAAGGGGTCATTACAACCCTGGCGGATGATGTTAAAGTGTCGGATTAGACCGCCAACAGGCTGGCGGTCTTTTTTTCAGTATTATGACCATGGCGTCATCCGCCGCTTCACCATTCCGCCCGCCAGGGTGGAGATGACCGCTGGGCTGGAGACCTGGGTCTCTAGCCCGGGGGCCGTAACAATACCGCAGCCGGTATTTCAACCCGGCTTACCGCCGTGGATTTCCAGCGGAAGGAACCGCCATGAAATCCATGGCAGTAAGCCCTATCAGTGCCACGGAATTCCTTCCCTGGCACTGATAGGGGTCTCCCCCAACCCCCACCCCACCCCGACTCCCTTCCCTACACTCCCCACCACCCCTGCCACCCCCCAAAGGTGGCAGGGCCCCCCTCCCCACCCTGAGCCCCAACATCACATAACTCACACACACACGCATGCAGGCACCACCAACACACATACACGCACACACACCAACATACATGTCTACATCCACACACTCAGTCAGACACGCACACCCATATACAGACATACACGCACACATCCATACAGACATACACGCACTCATTCCCAACACACGCAACACACCCGCAAGCATCCACACACTCACACCCCCCCTCTACATACACAGACGCACACCCCCATGCACCCACACAACACACAACACCCCCCACCCCGTCCCCTAACGGACGATCGACTTACCTGTTCTGTCGATCCGCCGGGAAGGGACGGGAGCCGTGGGGGCAGCTCCGCCAACACCATACCGCCAACAGAACACCGCCGCGCAGAATCACAGGACGTGATTAGCTGGGCGGTGTTCTGTTGGCGTGGCGGTGGAGGTGGAGCAACCTCCACTTCCCTGCCGCCCGCAAGTATGGCTGTTGGCGGCTCTCCGTTGGAAAAACGATGGAGGGCAGCCAACGGTCATTATACGCCGAGCGGCAAACCGCCACTACTGGCGGTCTTCCGCGCGGCGGTCCATCAGCAGTCTTGTTAAAAGACCGCCGAGGTTGTAATGACCACCATAATGTGTTTTATATGTCCTGACAGTGAAACATTGCTAAATTTGTTTTTCACTGTTGCAAGGCCTATCCCTCTCATAGGTTAACATGGGGGCTACCTTTAAATCTGATTAAAGTGTAGATTCCCTTTGGGAGCGGATGGACATGTGGAGTTTGGGGTCTCTGAGCTCATAATTTAAAAATAGATCTTTTAGTAAAGTTGATTTTGAGATTTTGTGTTTGAAAATGCCACTTTTAGAAAGCGAGCATTTTCTTGCTTATACCATTTCTTTGACTCTGCCTGTTCGTGGATTTCCTGTCTGGGTCAGTTTGACGGTTGGTCTGGTTGCACCTCACACTGGACAGTGACACAAAGGGATCTGTGGTGTAGTCTGCATTTCCTGATGAGCCATCTGTGCTAGGAGGGAGGGGAGGAGTGGTCACTTACAACTGAAAGGGCTGTGCCTGTCCTCACACAATGCAGTCTACGACCCCCGGTGAGTATCTGGGGCCTAGCCTAGGCAAGGCAGGATTTCACATTCAAAAGAGACTTTACTTTGAAGTGGGCCTACTTCAAAGGAGAAATTGGGTATAAGGAGGGCACCCAAAACCACAGACTTTAGAACACTTCTGGAAACAAGAGGAACCTCTGACTGGAGAAGAGCTGAAGAGCTGAGGAAGAAGAGCTGCCCTGCCTGTGACTGTGCTTTGTGGAGCTATCCTGCAGTTGCTGCTTCTGCCAGAGTAAGTCTGGACTTTGTGTGCCTTCCATCTTGTGAATAAATCTCCAAGGGCTTGATTTAGAGCTTGCTCCTGTTGTTTGAAGTCTCAGGGTCAGCAAAGACTTTTCTCTGCCAGCACCTGGCGTCTCTGGAGAGACTCTTGCTCTGACAAGTGGTGCACTATCCAGTCCCTGGGGCCTTGAAAGGAAAGCTGGTGGAAATCCAAGGAAATCGACTTTGTAAGACTTCAGACCGACGCCGCTGCTGAATCCGGTGACGCCGCCTGCAACCGACTCCGTGATCTTCGCTGGAATGTGATGACCTTTGCAGGCCCGACGCCACTGCAGCCCGCTGAAGTCCGGGACTCCGTGGAAGTCGCCGCACCACGTCGTGACCGACGCCGCTTGAAGTGCACGGATTCAACATTTTACACAGACGCCGCGATCCCCGACTTCGCATATCGACTCTTCACCAAAGGTACTCTACCTGGGGGTCTACGCAACTCTGTGTCCGGCGCCGCTGGTGTTGGATTGTTGGGAACAACTTTGTCACAACACCGTGTTAACACCTCTTTGAAGCATTTTGTGTTTCTAAGCGCTATTTTTGAGTTTAATCTTTAAAAATTCATAACTTGACTTGTGTATGCCGGATTTTTGTCATTTTGGTCTTGTTTTGTTTAGATAAATATTTCCTATTTTTCTCAACTGGTGTTGTGTCATTTTGTAGAGTTTTCATTAAGGTACTGTGTGTGTTGGTACAAATACTTTACACCTAGCACTCTGAAGTTAAGCCTACTGCTCTGCCAAGCTACCAAGGGGGTAAGCAAGGGCTAGCTGAGGGTGATTCTCTTTTACCCTGACTAGAGTGAGGGTCCTTGCTTGAGCAGGGGGTAACCAGACTGTGAACCAAAGACCCCATTTCTAACAATTTGTAACATGGAATTCCAGCCAAATTATGCCAACCACCACACAGCAGAGTTTTCTCCTACATGCGGCTTATCAACAGCAAGTTGGGGAGCAAGATTTAGCATCCTGCAGCACAATTATTAGGAGCTAGTGTGGCATTCAAGAAGATTTTCTCACTGCAAATGGGTATGTGAGGTTGTGATGGTTCATGGTGAGAAAGCTGCTGCTCGAGTAAAAATCCACTCAAGAGGCAGCAAAAACAACTCAAGCAGCAGGGCCCTCTGGCATTCCATGTGATACAGTTCGCACTGATTTTTCTCCTGGCTCTTAAAATCTGCGCAAGCAGCTTAGTGTGACATTTTACCTGTTCATGAAACTCTGTGAAATCTCATGGAGTATTTATGTAAAACCATGGAATTCTGCGGAGTGAAGCTCCCCAAGTACCACCTACCCCTATAATTTTTGGCTACTGACTTTGGAGCAATTTTATGTTACCTTTTTAACTGCAACATGCAATGAGATGGATAGATGCGGATAACTGGGTTCAGTGATTGACTGATGGCACGCTGGGTAATGAGTCATTGGTGGAACTATTTATGAGAGGAAAGGCCATCCCAAATCATTGTCCTCATATACTGAAACTGACTGGGGCAGCCTGGGAATCATTCTTTTTTAGGGTACCTGGACATATGGCCCTCCCATCCATGTGAAGAGACAGGGAAAGTCATTTCAGTATGCAGATGGGGGAAGTAATACACTAAGGCCTATATTTATACTTTTTTGTGCCGCATTTGTGTCATTTTGTGATGCAAAAGCGGCACAATCTTACTTGCACTGCTTTTGCGTCAAAAAATGATGCAGATATGGAACAAAAAAGTATAAATATGGGCCTAAATGATTTACACCTGGAAGGCTCGCTCATTTGATTTGTGGAAGTGAAGGTAAAGTTTAGGATTTGACTAGGCTACTTTTTGCAGTGTGCAGTGTTGACAGAACAGTTCTCGAGGCCACACAAAACTTCATCCACATTGAAAGACATGCTAGAGATAGGAGAGGGCATAGAGTAGAATCCCAACTATATACAGCTTTGAAGACCGACAGAAAGAAACACCAGTTAAAAGTAAAGCGGGAATGGCAGAATACCATTTGAGAATGGGAAAAATTAGGCTATTGGTTCAGGGGGTAAACCCTACCCAAGCAATAACCTTGCCCTTGTCAGGGTGAAACACAAAAAGTCACTAAATTAATCTGTGCTTAACCCTCTGGCAGCATGGCACAAAACAGTTAGGCTTAATTTGGAGCTAATGTGTAAAGTATTTATGCAGTTCACCAGCAGTAACGAACTGAAAACACAGCACATGAAAGATCCCACATCAATTTAGAAAACTAGTGTAAAATGTAATAGATGAAATGAGACCAAAATAGCACCAAATCCAATCAGTAGGACCAGAGATATGCAATTTCAAAAATATGGCACTTAAAAGCTCAAAGCGGCACTCGCGGTTATCTGGTCCTAGTAGACCAGGGAAAAGTCAAGTTTAGGCCAACCACAATGGAGTGTGGGTGAGATACAGGAACCAGGTTAGTCCCACTGAAAAGTTCCCTTCTCAAACTCCGGCTTAAAATGTCCAATTCACAGTGGAGGAGGCCGCGAGGAGCAGATGGAGTGCCATAGATGGTTGGCACAAAGAGCAGGCCAGGTGTTGAGAATGGTTGTTGCTACAGAGTGAAATCCTATTGGGTGTTGTGGACGGATGTTGCTAGAACCTCATGTTTGCTATCACCACAGGCTGTCTATGCTGTAGCATGTAGTGTAGATCTCATGTAGCTGGTCATTGCTGAAGGTCGCTATAGCGTGAAAAGTCAGGTGCTCCAGAGCATTGCTCTGGCGGTTGTCGTGAATGGTGAGATCTCAGTGCAAATGGACCCATTTATGGTCATGAACAGCCCACAACTTCAGGATATTTCCTTTTCTTCACAAGATGTGCTCAACTGATGCCAGCTAAGGGTCTAGGTACCTCTTGGGGATCATGAACTCAACCAGCAGAGGCTAACAGGGCTTGGGCAGGTCCAGTTGCATATCAAGGTAGTTCCAGTACAGCAGGTCAGCTGGCAGTTGAAGGGAGGCCTCTGGAGCATGATATGTCCCTGTAGCTCAGAGCAGGAGGTCATCTGTTGGACCCTTGGAGTCACCTTTTATGGGATGAGGAGAGCAGGTACATTCTTCCTTCTCAGGGAGAAGGACAGCCCTCAAGCAGCAGGGCACTAATATTCACAAACAAAAAATACCTGCTCAACATTATCTTGAAACCAAAAATGAGAAAAGGAAATGCAGCTTTGAAATTCTGGGATTATTACTCACATGGATATGGCTGTATATCCACTGGCTACAATTTCCAGGCCTCTCAGAGACTAGATGAATAATGGACCTTATAGAATAGGTATTGGCTGCAGAGACACAAATGTGGGCCACTGGAAAAATGCAGCAGCAGATCTACATATTGCAGAGTGGGAGAGTATGGTAAATTGATTGGTCGCCCCTCTTTGGGATTTTGTGCTCCCTTGAGCCATAGCAGCCACTAAGCCAGACACAGGAGAGAGGGTTAACTGACTTTCACAATTTCAGGATTATATAGTGAGGGCTCAAGACTAGTATTATACAGATCTTGTAAAACAAGGGATCAGTGCAGAAGACAGAAGGGAGCCAGAGTAGGAAACAACATATCACAAGAAAATAGGCCTTATTTATTATCCCCAAGAGTGACAAAGTCCTGTTGGGCACACTCATAACAGTAGTTAAGGGTGATATGAATAATACAAACCATCCATGGGTTGCTGACTAGAACCTGTCAATATGTATGTTATTTATACGGTAGACACAACTAGAAGAGAGTCCCTAAGAGGAAACCAATCAATCCCTACTTCAGAAATCGAAATGATTTGTATGTCATGACTATCTGGTGCAATGATTGTTTGCAATGCAAAATAATAAGTACCAACTTAAAAAAGGTACATTGCAAGTGATGAGCTTATTTTACTATTGATTGTAACAGACACCCTTGACAATGTGCGAGTTCTTATTGTATTGATATTTAGCTTATGTTTGTCTAAACATAAATGATGTCGTGTTTTAGGGGTTAGGATCTGCTCGCAAGCAAACCATTAAAAAGTGTCTCGGACATAAACGATCTGAACTACATTCAGAGGGTTTTCTGACCGACCCAGATTTGTCATATTGCTGAAGTGTAATTGGGAACCGGAAACATTTGGTGCAATTTACTTATTGCATTTCCAATAAGTTTATATTGATCCTGTCTACATCGTAAGTACTTTCGCTGTTTTGCTCTGTTCTTTTTACTTACCTCACACAACATTTTGCAAAATTAACCTGTGAATTCAGAAAGATTATGTTTGTCTTCTCTGTTGGAAGCTGAAAGCAAGTGTGTTTGCATTGCAAAAAAATAAAAACGAAATCAATACTTACATTTAGATTTTGCTCTGGTCACTGGTACAAGGAGTCTTCAGGGGACAGTTATTGTAAAGAGAATTGGGGAGTATAATCCCAGTCTTCTAGCCACAGGCTAAAGTTATTTTGGTTGCTCTGTGTTCACCTTATTTTAACCAATTCTACATTCCAGGAACAGCAAGTAGTGATGATCTCAGTCCCTTGATTTGTCCTGGCGGGTTGTTGTGGCTTTAGGACTCAATGTACTGTAACCCGAATAAACATCAATATGGCGCCTATGTTTTCTATTTGAGATGTACAGTACAGTAGATTTACCTCAATGGCATACCTATCTTTTCTTTTAGGCCATAGGAGAAGGCACCGAAAATGCAGCAATGCATGTATGTTAACTGTAATATGTGCACTAAATTGTTAATTTACACAACCTTTTTATGTGACAAAAATGTATGACTGATAGGAGCACCTCTGTAAACTTCAATTTCAGTATTTAATAACATCTTTCCAGCTCATCATCCTACCTGACGAGAGCCATAATCTAGTATAGCCTGACATCAGCAGTTTTCCCAGAGATCTCAAGGCCTTCCCCACCAGACCTATCTTAAAGAATATATGCCTAACGTGGCTACCACATACAGCTTCTGGCCTATCTCTAATGAACTTCACAGGCAAATTCTTCAAAAGAGCATACTTTGCTCAGACCTCTGAAATCTTCTAAGAAAACAGTACGTATGAACCTGAGACAGGATTGCACCCAGGAAAGGGAATTGAATTCACCTTGTTTGTCACTTGGATAACCTTAAGACCGATGAGGATACATAGGTGGTCATTCTGACCTCGGCGGTAAAAGGCGCCTACCGCCGGTCAGAAATCCTCCATAATCCCGCCGCGGTCGCGGAAACCCGCCACGGTCATTCTGACCCGCAGAAGGCAAACCTCCGAAAATCCGACCGCCACAACAGACCGCCAGACCAGCGGTCGGCGGAAAGGTGGAGGTGACCAAACCTCCACCGCCACGCCAACAGAAATACGCCCATCCCATTACGACCCACGAATCCACGCGGCGGTCATTCAAACGCGGTATTCCATTGGCGGGACACACCGGCGCGGTCAGAATACACACCAACGAACAAAACTCACCCACATTGGACGATTTGAATCCCACACACCTGATACACATACACACACCACTCCCACACACACAATACAATATAAAACACCCACCCACATCACCCACAAACCCCTACGCTTACAAAATCGTAAAGAAGGCAAGAGCGAGACACCAGCATCCAAAACATAACAGCCACAGCCACTCAACACCATCACCCACACACTATCCACACACAAAACAACACACACCACCACACTCAACTCACTTAAATACACATACTCCACCCCACACATCATACACACCACCCCATGGCACCCCAAAGACAACCCCGCTTCACAGACGAAGAACTCAGGGTTATGGTGGAGGAAATCGTTCGTGTAGAGCCCCAGCTGTTCGGCACACAGGTCCAATACACCAGCATTGCCCGGAGGACGGAGCTATGGCAGAGGATTGTCGACAGGGTGAACGCAGTGGGACAGCACCCCAGAAATCGGGAAGACATCAGGAAGCGATGGAACGACCTACGGGGGAAGGTGCGTTCCATGGTATCCAGGCACAACATCGCCGTGCAGAAGACTGGCGGAGGACCCCCACCTCAACCCCCACAATTCACATCATGGGAGGAGGAAGTCTTGAACATCCTGCATCCTGACGGCCTCGCAGGAGTCGGCGGAGGAATGGATACTGGTAAGTTGAAGCTTCAATACTGCTTCCCCCCCACCTGCATGCCAAATCAGACCCCAACCCTCACCCCCATCCTCGAACCCCACCCTCACCCCCACCCTCACCCCCACCCTCACCCCCACCACCATCCTCACCCCCACCACCATCCTCACCCCCACCCCCACCACACCTATTCCCCGCCAATGTCTCACCATCACAACCCACTCATCCCAAAACCTAGGCCTGCATGCGTCCACTAAGCATGGACACCCATCACCAAAGCATGCCCAATGCATATACACATCCCCCCCCACAAGCCACCCTCACCAAAGCCCCCACACACGAATGCCAGCACTTGGGGACACGAGAACCCACAGATACACCCATATGCGACACATTGAAACTATAACCATACCTCTATACCCCTGCAGGACCCGACCGTCAACACACCGCGGCGGAGGGGCCAGAATTATCCACACCCCCCACCCAAGAGGCCGTCAGCGATGACAGCAGCTCTGTCGATCTGGACACCGATGACCAGCCCGGACCATCGGGGACCTCTGGACAGTCGGTTCCCCTCACACAGGCACAGGCCACTATAGACCCTAACCCCTCTGGGAACACCAGCACAGCTCCCACCCAGCGGGCCCATGCCTCTGTCTCCAGGGCGCGTCAATCTGCGGTGTGTCTACCACTACAGGGCACCCAGGATAACCCACCACCCCAACAACAACAGGGACCTGGGGGCAGTGGTAGTGGGCACACCGGCCAGGGGGCAGAGGCCCAGGGAAACAGGGCAACTCGGCGGGCAGCTGTGCGACAGGGGGGGGAGGAGAGGCCCAGGGAACCCACTCTCCACGAGGTCCTCACCACCATCATGGGAGCATACAACCGCTCCCAGGAGACGATGGCGACGGTACTGGCCCGGTTCCAGGAGATCCAGGTGCTGCAGGAGGAACACTATCGGGGGTACAGGGAGGACATCCGAGCCATCAACACCACCCTGGTTACCATGGTAGGGCTGTTGCAGGACCTCGTAAACAGCAGGGCGGACACTGAACAACACCCAAGGGCCCCTGCCACTAGCCGGGACCAAGAACAGCCATCCACCTCCGCCGGCGCTAGTGGACAGGAGGCCCCCGCACAGCAGCAGCCCACCAGACCCCCACCTCCTGCAGGAGAAGAACCACCCCGCAAGAGGGCCCTGAGATCTCGCAAGACAGAGTAGGATGTCAAGACCCCCGCCAGCAATGGATACCACCTGATGTCATCCCACTGTCCCACATTGTCACCCTGTCCATCCTCGAACTGCCCATGCTCCATCTCTCCACAGGCCTCTGGACAATGCACCTGTGTGACTGTTACTCTGGACTCTGCCATGGACATTCCTTCACCATAGCCCCCACCCACTTGAAACCACCCATCCCATTTTGAGCACTTCAATAAACACCTATTTTGCACCAAAATATCAGGAGTCTGGCTGTGATTTCAATAGATTGTAATTGACATGACAGTGCAAATATGTCCTTGTACATGGTGAAGTCAACAAACAGCTGCCACAAAGCTGTAGTCCATGGGGAAACGAAGCACAGGACTCGTAGTGGGGACCCCAGATCTGAAATAGGGAGGGAAAAGCCAAAACTCAGTCATCATACACTGGGGCAAATAGACAGGCAGCAGAGATGCTGCAGAGTAGTTAACTTTTACTAAATTATCTTTGAAATGTTACCTGTGTCCTATTGGAAGTACTGTTCAATGATTCTGTCCCTGTTGTCTGTTTCAGCCCCGTCGTCTTCCTCCTCGTCACTCTCCTCAGGTTCCACCGCTGCCACAACACCACCGTCTCGACCATCCTCCTGCAGGAAAGGCACCTGGCGGCGCAAAGCCAGGTTGTGAAGCATGCAGCAGGCCACGATGATGTGACACACCTTCTTAGGTGAGTACATTAGGGATCCACCGGTCATATGCAGGCAGCGAAACCTGGCCTTTAGGAGGCCAAAGGTGCGTTCGATCACCCTCCTAGTACGCCCATGGGCCTCATTGTACCGTTCCTCTGCCCTGGTCCGGGGATTCCTTACTGGGGTCAGTAGCCACGACAGGTTGGGGTACCCAGAGTCCCCCACTAGCCATACACGGTGTCTCTGTAGCTGTTCCATCACGTAAGGGATGCTGCTATTCCTGAGGATGTAGGCGTCATGCACTGACCCTGGGAATTTGGCATTTACATGCGAGATGTACTGGTCAGCCAAACACACCACCTGGATGTTCATTGAATGGTAACTTTTTCTGTTCCTGTACACCTGCTCCCTGTCTCTTAGGGGAACCAAAGCCACATGGGTCCCATCAATGGCACCAATTACGTTGGGAATATGTCCAAGGGCGTAGAAATCACCCTTCACTGTAGCCAGTTCGCCCACCTCAGGGAAAATGATGTAGTTCCTCACGGATTTCATCAGGGCAGACAACACTCTGGATAACACCTTTGAAAACATGGGCTGAGACATCCCAGAAGCAATTCCCACGGTTGTCTGAAATGACCCACTTGCCAAGAAATGGAGTACTGACATGACCTGCACCAGAGGGGGAATCCCTGTGGGTTGGCGGATGGGGGACATCAGGTCGGGCTCCAGCCGGGCTCACAGTTCATTGATAGTGGCACGGTTAAGACGGTAGGTCAGGATAATGTGGCGTTCTTCCATTGTCGACAGGTCCACCAGCGGTCGGTACACAGGAGGATTCATCCGTCTCCTCGCCCAACCCAGCGGACGGTGCCTAGGAAGGACAACATGGAGCACACAGTCAGGCAACCCACAGGTACGTACTCACAGCTAGCACAGTATACGATTCTCTATGCAGTGAATGGCGTGTCTGAGTGGCTATGCAAGGCCTAGGCCTGTGTGACGCAGTTGAAATTGAGCCATGTGGGCCCTGGAAATGGCGGCTGCCTGACCTGTGAAGTGTGACAATGGGATGTGAGGTCAATGCGCTGGCGTGGCACACCGCGGCGGGCGGCGGGCCAAGACCGCGGCGCGAAGCCGCATTGGTTAACATTGAAGCCTATGGGTTTCAGGAGCCAATGGCGAAGGGCGCCGGCGGTGGCGGGACACACCGCCGCGGTACGCACCGCCGCGGACGTGACCGACATTTTCTATCTACTTATCCACTTGCGACTTGAACTTTCACAGGAGAGGACCTATACTGCAAGTGTTGCTGTGACCTCGGTCTGGAAGGGACAATGGCTGCTGCGACTGGGGAAAGGGCCCCTGCCTTCACTGGAGAGGAGTTGGAGAAACTTGTGGATGGGGTCCTCCCCCAGTATGCGCTACTCTACGGTCCTCCAGACCAACAAGTGAGTTTAATTCTATCTGGATTTGGGGCCACTGGCTGGCTTGGGGGCCTGGCGGGGATGGGGGGCATGTTGGGCCTGGCGGGGGGCCTGGCGGGGGGCCTGGCGGGGATGGGGTGCATGTTGGGGCTGGCGGGGGCCTGGCGGGGATGGGGGGCATGTTGGGCCTGGCGGGGGGCCTGGCGGGGGGCCTGGCGGGGATGGGGGGCATGTTGGGGCTGGCGGGGGGCCTGGCGGGGGGCCTGGCGGGGATGGGGTGCATGTTGGGGCTGGCGGGGGGCCTGGCGGGGATGGGGTGCATGTTGGGCATGGCGGGGGGCCTGGCGGGGGGCCTGGCGGGGATGGGGTGCATGTTGGGGCTGGCGGGGGGCCTGGCGGGGGGCCTGGCGGGGATGGGGGGCATGTTGGGCATGGCGGGGGGCCTGGCGGGGGGCCTGGCGGGGATGGGGTGCATGTTGGGGCTGGCGGGGGGCCTGGCGGGGGGCCTGGCGGGGATGGGGGGCATGTTGGGCATGGCGGGGGGCCTGGCGGGGGGCCTGGCGGGGATGGGGGGCGTTGGGCCACTGGAAAGGAAAATGCTGAGTAACTTGAACGTGGTATTTCTCCCTCCCTGTACGTGTCACATAGGTCCGCGCCCATGAGAAGATCGGGATTTGGCGTGCCATCGCCAAGGAAGTCCGGGCCCTGGGGGTCCACCATCGACGGGGCACCCACTGCCGCAAGAGGTGGGAGGACATCCGCCGCGGGACCAAGAAGACCGCCGAGTCTCTGCTGGGGATGGCCTCCCAACGTAGGCGGGGTGCCTGCCGTCAACTGAGCCCCCTGATGTTCCGGATCCTGGCGGTGGCCTACCCTGATTTGGATGGGCGCGTGAGGGCAGCACAGCAGACACAAGGGGGTGAGTACAAGCATCATCTACTCTGTTGTCGTGCAGTGGAGGTGTCTGGGTGGGGGAGGAGGGCTGTGGGTCCCCCTAGGCCAGGGCGATATCTGTAGGCTGGGCACCCCCGTAAGCCCCTGTGTCCCCAGCCACCACCCTCAGTAGTGTGTCAGTACAGCCATCCCTGGGCCGTGTCATCCATGGGTGCAGTTGACAACTCTAGGCGTGTAGGGCATGTTCCACGGAATGCGTAGCGGACCCCAAGTGCGCAACTTAGTGCAGGGGGCATCTGTGTCTGTCATGTCCGCTAACTGTACCGGAGATCCATGTACTCAATATCCCTTTATTTCTCTCTCCCCCCCACTTTTTGTTTGTCTTTCTGTGCTTGTGTGCATCAGCATCATCAGGCGGAGGAGAAGTGGCATCGGGGCAGGAGGGAGCTGCATCTCACATGGCCCAGGAGGGCCATGCCACAGAGTCAGACTGGACCAGTGAGACGGAGGGCGAGGGGAGCTCCACGACGGGGACGACTGGAGCCTGCAGCGACATGGACACGTCCTCGGAAGGGGGCTCCCTTGCGGGGGTGGCACCATCCGTGCCCCCCGCCATTACAGGTACAGCCGCCACCCAGCACACCATCTCCGCCCTCCCAGCAGCCCCTCAGCGTTCGCCCCGTGCCCGCTCTGCCAGGAAGCCGGGCATCTCCTTCGCCCCAGGCACCTCAGGCCCTGCCCCTGTTACCCCCGCTGCCCTCAGTGAGGAGGTCATTGACCTCCTCCGAACGCTCATTGTTGGGCAGACTACCCTTTTGAATGCCATCCAGGGGGTGGAGAGGGAGGTTCATCGCAGCAATGCGTACCTGGAGGGCATTCATTCGGGTCAGGCTGCCCATCAGCGATCGTTCCAGGCTCTGGCCTCAGCACTGACGGCAGCCATTGTCCCTGTCTCCTGCCTGCCTCTACTAACTCCCTCCTCCCAGTCTCCTGTTCCTCTGCCTGTCCCACCCACACCATCAGACCAGCCTGCACACACCTCAACACCCAAGAGAAGCTCATCCAAACATAAGCACCACAGATCACGCAGACATTCACACACGCAACATTCCGATGCAGACATGCCAACAGTCACTACCACCTCTGTGACCCCCACCTCCTCGTCTCCCTCCTCCCTCCCTGTGACGTCTACACTCACACCTCCATTCACCTCACCATCAGCCAGTGTTTCCATCACCAGCACACCCTCCACTCCAGTCCGCACACGTGCAGTCACCATCCCCACTGCCATTTACACGTCCCCTGTGTCCTCTCCCACTGTGTCTGTCACCCCCTCTTCCACACCACACAAACGCAGCCACCCACCCACCCAACAGCCATCCACCTCACGACAGCCTATCCCTCCTGCACCTGCACCCAAAGACAGCAAACGTGACTCACCTACAACCACATCCTCTCCCTCCACTCCCATTCCCACTGTACCTACCACTCTCCATTGTCCCAAGAAGCTCTTCCTCGCCACTACTAACTTCTTTCCTGACCCTGAGCCCCCCCCTCCTTCTCGTCGGGGTAAGAAGAGCACCTCAGCCACCACCAGCCCTGCAGCCCCCTTGACAAGGGTGCAGGGGTATTGGAGCCCGCCAGCCCGCATGTCTGGATCTTCGCCCAGCAGCAAGGGGACAGCCAGCCCACCCCCTGGGAAGAGGAGCAGAAGGCGGAAGGGGCGCCGCAGGAGCCCGCCTTCTACATCCCCCCCGGACACCACCCAGAGACAGTCACCTGCCACAGCTCCAAAGGGAGGAAAGGGCCACAGGCCGACGACTAAGGAGGGCAAGGGCAGCAAGTTGGAGAGGTCAGGCAGCAGGCCTGCTGCCCAGGAGGAGCCCACAACCCCCATAGCCGCTGCCCCGGGAAGAACCGGCACAGCTGCCCCGGGAGAGCCCACCAGCCCCATAGCCGCTGCCCAGGGAGGACCCAGCCCAGCTGGCCAGGAGGGCCCCACCACCCACAGCCCAGGTGGGCAGTGAAGGAGCACCATCCCCGCTGCCCAGGAGGGCACCACCAGGCATTTAGCAGTTGGCCATAGACCGTCCGCCGTCTCAAGAACCGCTGAACTGGGCCCTTCAAGGCAAGAACCGCTGAACTGGGCCCTTCAAGGCAAGAACCGCTGAACTGGGCCCTTCAAGGCAAGAACCGCTGAACTGGGCCCCGCCGTCTCAAGAACCGCTGAACTGGGCCCTTCAAGGCAAGAACCGCTGAACTGGGCCCTTCAAGGCAAGAACCGCTGAACTGGGCCCTTCAAGGCAAGAACCGCTGAACTGGGCCCTTCAAGGCAAGAACCGCTGAACTGGGCCCTTCAAGGCAAGAACCGCTGAACTGGGCCCCGCCGTCTCAAGAACCGCTGAACTGGGCCCTTCAAGGCAAGAACCGCTGAACTGGGCCCTTCAAGGCAAGAACCGCTGAACTGGGCCCTTCAAGGCAAGAACCGCTGGCCCTTTGGCAGACGTGGCAGGGCAGGATCTATCTCGGGCAGGGCTGCAGGATGTCCTCTGGCCAACTTGCCTCCTCCAGTGGCAGTGGGGTCTGTTATGGACTGTTTGGACTGTGGCTTTGCTCTCCCCAGGATGGCCCAGTGGGCAGGCCACCCACTGTATGGACTGTATGGACTGTGGCTTTGCTCTCCCCAGGATGGCCCAGTGGGCAGGCCACCCACTGTATGGACTGTTTGGACTGTGGCTTTGCTCTCCCCAGGATGGCCCAGTGGGCAGGCCACCCACTGTATGGACTGTATGGACTGTGGCTTTGCTCTCCCCAGGATGGCCCAGTGGGCAGGCCACCCACTGTATGGACTGTTTGGACTGTGGCTTTGCTCTCCCCAGGATGGCCCAGTGGGCAGGCCACCCACTGTATGGACTGTATGGACTGTGGCTTTGCTCTCCCCAGGATGGCCCAGTGGGCAGGCCACCCACTGTATGGACTGTATGGACTGTGGCTTTGCTCTCCCCAGGATGGCCCAGTGGGCAGGCCACCCACTGTATGGACTGTATGGACTGTGGCTTTGCTCTCCCCAGGATGGCCCAGTGGGCAGGCCACCCACTGTATGGACTGTTTGGACTGTGGCTTTGCTCTCCCCAGGATGGCCCAGTGGGCAGGCCACCCACTGTATGGACTGTATGGACTGTGGCTTTGCTCTCCCCAGGATGGCCCAGTGGGCAGGCCACCCACTGTATGGACTGTATGGACTGTGGCTTTGCTCTCCCCAGGATGGCCCAGTGGGCAGGCCACCCACTGTATGGACTGTATGGACTGTGGCTTTGCTCTCCCCAGGATGGCCCAGTGGGCAGGCCACCCACTGTATGGACTGTTTGGACTGTGGCTTTGCTCTCCCCAGGATGGCCCAGTGGGCAGGCCACCCACTGTATGGACTGTATGGACTGTGGCTTTGCTCTCCCCAGGATGGCCCAGTGGGCAGGCCACCCACTGTATGGACTGTATGGACTGTGGCTTTGCTCTCCCCAGGATGGCCCAGTGGGCAGGCCACCCACTGTATGGACTGTATGGACTGTGGCTTTGCTCTCCCCAGGATGGCCCAGTGGGCAGGCCACCCACTGTATGGACTGTTTGGACTGTGGCTTTGCTCTCCCCAGGATGGCCCAGTGGGCAGGCCACCCACTGTATGGACTGTATGGACTGTGGCTTTGCTCTCCCCAGGATGGCCCAGTGGGCAGGCCACCCACTGTATGGACTGTTTGGACTGTGGCTTTGCTCTCCCCAGGATGGCCCAGTGGGCAGGCCACCCACTGTATGGACTGTATGGACTGTGGCTTTGCTCTCCCCAGGATGGCCCAGTGGGCAGGCCACCCACTGTATGGACTGTATGGACTGTGGCTTTGCTCTCCCCAGGATGGCCCAGTGGGCAGGCCACCCACTGTATGGACTGTTTGGACTGTGGCTTTGCTCTCCCCAGGATGGGCCAGTGGTCATGGAGTCCCCTCGTGGATCTGGCGTCGTGTACTCAAGTGGCTGAGGTGCCCCCCCTTCCCTTCCCCCTGAGGTGCCTGTCCTATTTTCTTTCTGATGCCCCTGCAGTGTTCTCTCCGTGGAGTTCTTGTCGTGGGACTGGGCCTTGCCCCTTTGCACAGGACCCCTGTGATCCACGGACAGTGGTTGGACTACATTTAGTAGCTGTATATATTTTGTACATAGTTTATTTATTTATTGGGATTAATGGCGTACATATTTCAATATATCTGCCCGTTTATGATCTCTTCTTTTGGTCTTTGCATTATTTCGGAGGGGGGTGGTTTGTGGGTTGTGACAGTGATCTGTGGGAATGCATTGATGTGTGTGTTGTAGTGGGTGTGGGTGGGTGGGTGTGTGCCGGTAATCTTTTCCCTCCCCTGTGTCGTAGGTGCAGTACTCACCGATGTCTTCCGCGCCGCCGGGCGTGCTCCTGGTATATGAGGAGGAATAGGAGTGCGGGGATGACCTGTAACTCTGGCTCCATACTGCCGGAATCTCGCGTGGAGTGCGTAGAGGTGAGCGTTTTCCCGTTCGTAGTCTGTTTCCGCCGTGTTCTTATCGGCGGTGCTCCCGCCCCGGAAAAGGTGGCAGATTGGTGGGTCGTAATAGGGTGGGCGGTACTTTGTCTGCCGCCGGGCTGTTGGCGGGAACCGCCGCGCTGTTTGTTTGTACCGCTGTGGCGGTCGGAGTGTTAAGTTGGCGGGCTGTGTTGGCGGTTCCCGCCAGGGTCAGAATGCCATTTTTAATACCGCCGGTCTGTTCGCGGTCCGACCGCCGCCTCTCCGCCGACCGCCAAGGTCAGAATGAGGGCCATAGTCTCCACCCTCTTGGTACTGAAAGTGACTCTGTTTTCCACCCTTGATGAAACATAAGACGATATTACTACAGAGATTGTGAAGTACAAGAATTCAGGGTATTGCCCTGGACCTCTTCCCATCCTGCTGACAGATCACACACCATTTCCCTTACTCCTCTCTCTTCAACATAGTTTGCCTCAATCGCTGGTTTTCTACAAGGCTATACTGTAATTCTTCTCATATTCATTGTAAACTTCAGCCCTCACAAGGACAGTACAATCCTTCAAACTCAGCTCCTACAACTTTGTGGATGTCACCTAGACAAAAGCTGGAAAATGCTGAAGATCTAGACTCCTCTGCGTTAGGTCAATGACTCAAAGCTGTGGACCATTGAATGCTATGTTTTGGAACAATCTCAGATTATCTCAGCAAAACCAAGCATCTTACATATGAAACATATCCAAAATGTCATCTCACCACACACTAGCCATAGTAACTGGGAACCCCTTCAACCTGCTAAATGTAAAAGAACGTCAGGGATAGCATGGCCTACATCCTCATGTGAGTACCATTGGTATAAAATGAGACCAAAGGTGCATACTACACAGAACCACATATTTTCACATGTGATGTGCTATGGCAGGGAGCAGGCCATCATCACGTGGGACATTCACACCTAGATTATGTCAATGAACGGTATCCCTCTCTCCTTACTCCACAGACTCCAGTGAATCAAGGAAATGGATGTCAGAAAATGTATAAGTCTATGCCTTTTTTACCACATCCCTCTGTGCTTACATGCCCTGCATGATGCAATTAATCACTGGTCTGGTTTCCTGTGGACCTATATATCAAATCATTAACATTTATAAAGCACGCTACTCACCCGTGCGGGTCTCAAGGCGCTAGGGGGAAGGGGTTACTGCTGCTCGAAGAGCCAGGTCTTGAGAAGTCTCCGGAATGTGGAGTGGTCCTGGGTGGTCCTGAGGATTGTGGGGAGGGTGTTCCAAGTCTTGGCCGCCAGGTAGGAGAAAGACCTGCCACCCGCCGTGGAGCGGCGGATGCGAGGGACGGCTGCGAGAGCGAGGCTGGTAGAGCGGAGAAGACGGGTGGGAGTGTAGAAGCTGAGGCGGCGGTTGAGGTATTCTGGTCCCTTGTTGTGGAGGGCTTTGTGTGCGTGGGTGAGGAGACGGAAGGTGATCCTTTTGCTGACGGGAAGCCAGTGCAGGTGTCTCAGGTGTGCGGAGATGTGGTTGTTGCGGGGTATGTTGAGGATGAGGCGGGCGGAGGCGTTTTGAATTCGTTGCAGACGTTTCTGGAGTTTAGCGGTGGTTCCAGCGTAAAGGGCGTTGCCGTAGTCCAGGCGGCTCGTGACGAGGGCGTGGATCACAGTCTTTCTGGTGTCGGCGGGGATCCAGCGGAAGATCTTTCGGAGCATGCAGAAGGTGAGGAAGCAGGAGGATGATACGGCGTTGACTTGTTTGGTCATGGTGAGAAGAGGGTCCAAGATGAAGCCGAGGTTGGGTGCGTGGTATGAGGGGGTCGGTGCGGTGCCCAGGGCTGTGGGCCACCAGGAGTCGTCCCAGGCGGTCGGGGTGTTACCGAGGATGAGGACTTCCGTTTTGTCTGAGTTCAGTTTCAGACGGCTGAGTTTCATCCAATCTGCAACGTCCTTCATTCCATCTTGCAGGTTGGTCTTGGTGCTGGTGGGGTCCTTGGTGAGGGAAAGTATCAGTTGAGTGTCGTCGGCGTAGGAGGTGATGATGATGCTGTGTTTGCGTACGATGTCGGCGAGGGAGCTCATGTAGACATTGAAGAGTGTTGGGCTGAGCGAGGAGCGTTGTTGGATGCCACAAATGATCTTGGTGGGGTCTGAGCGAAAAGGTGGAAGGTAGACTCTTTGGGAGCGGTTGGAGAGGAAGGAGGCGATCCAGTCCAGGGCCTGGCCTTGGATCTCGGTGGAGCGGAGGCGGGTTATTAGGGTGCGGTGACAGACGGTGTTGAAGGCAGCCGAGAGGTCGAGGAGGATGAGGGCGACTGTATCTCCGTTGTCCATCAGGGTTCTGATGTCGTCTGTGACTGAGATGAGGGCAGTTTCTGTGCTGTGGTTGGCTCGGAATCCAGACTGAGAGGGGACGAGAAGGTTGTTGTCTTCAAGGAAGTTGGTAAGCTGCTTGTTGACGGTCTTCTCTATGACTTTGGCAGGTAAGGGGAGGAGCGAGATGGGGCGAAGGTTCTTCAGGTCGCTTAGTCAGCCGTAGGTTTCCTCAGTAGGGCGTTGACTTCAGCGTGTTTCCAGCTCTCGGGGAAGGTAGCAGGCGAAAACGAGGTGTTGATGATGGTCTGGAGGTGTGGGGCGATGATGTTGTCGGCTTTATTGAAGATGAAGCGTGGGCAGAAGTCCGAGGGGGCATCGGAGTGGATGGAGTTCATGTTGGCTTTGGTCTCTTCTGTGTTGATGTGGGTCCAGGCGTTGAGGGTGATGGCTGGGGGTGTGGGTTCTGTGGTGGTCGGCTGGGTCTGGTGTCCGAAGCTGTCGTGTAGGTCGGTAATCTTACGATGGAAGAAGGTGGTGAGGGAGTTGCAAAGGTCTTGTGAGGGCGTGATGGCGTTGGCGCTGGCGTTGGGGTTGGAGAGCTCTTTTACGATGTTGAAGAGTTCTCTGCTGTTGTGGCTGTTTTTGTCCAGTCTGTCTGTGAAGAAATTCCTTTTGGCTGCGCGGATCAGGTGATGGTGTTCGCGGGTAGCATTCTTGAGGGCAGTCATGTTGTCTGCGGTGTGGTCCTTATGCCAGGCTTTCTCGAGGGTGCGACAAGTTTTCTTTGATTCTATAGCAATGTTTAACATCCAGGAAAGGTCAAGAGAACAAGAAAACCACCAAAATTAGGTAGCTAATGACATTCCCTTTCCTGCTTTCTCAGAACTTCCAAAAGGTTCTGAGCATTTGAGAGTTCTTCAGCTTAGCTTGGCAAATATTCTGGTCCTCCACAAAATGAGCTCCCTGTGTAATGCATTCAATAATTGCATCATTTGCTACGTCAGACTCTTTCTCCATCACAATGTTCACAGCATAATAGTTAGCCATATTGATTTGGAAGAGATATTGTTGGTGAAGAGTGGATCTCAATATTTTTTCTGCTAGAGAGTCTGCCTGAGATTCCATATCTAGAGAGACACATTATGAGGCACGAGAATCATTTTTAGCCATTTCACTTTATCTTGCAGAGATTCCTAACAGATGATCTGCCAATATCCCCGGGAGCAGCACTTTAAAGTGGGTTCTAAAACCCGATAAACGCTATCCATCCCCAGCCATTCTCAGGTCCAGCTGTCATGGAAATTCTAGTTCTTTTGGTAACCAAAAGGGACCTATGTACATATAAAAGGCTGTAGTCAAAACTCCAGCCCTGAGTGAGTGACACAAAGGTGACAATATAGTAATGGTTCTTTAGACAGTCACTCATGGTCCCTTTTTCCCAGCCATGTTCCTTGGTGTTGAATTAAGTGGAGGCATTGCTATCTCCCACTGATGGTCGTTATGTGTGTGATGAGGACGTCTCTCAGGGGAACATAAAAGCACCCTGAGTATACAAGTCACTTAGAGGAAAAGGAAAAAAGAACAAAAGAGACCAACACCTTTCACCTTCACCCTAGAAGGATTGTGATATTGTTTCGTTCATGTAGTGTCAAATAGTGTGTATATCACCAGCCAGGTTACCACTCATGTTAACAGTGTGTTCCCCAGTGTGTATATACCCAAACATTCAAGGGTGTCTCTCCTTTCACCTTCCACCACCCAGCTGGTATTTAGTTGTGAGCCCTTGACTGAAGCCACACACCCAGGGAAGGTCTGCAACCGTTTGGGATCTCAATGCCTTTCCCTGTGGGTCATCGGTGTGGTGCCACTCTCCTCTATAGTCCTTGCTGACTCCCGGCTCATCTCCTGCCTCCTGGGTCAGTTCTCCCACACCTCTAAATGTCACCTCCTCCTCTGGCTTCAAGTCATGTTCCTTCATTGTTCTTATTAGGATGTATGCCCAATCCTGCTCAACTTATGCACTCCCCACCTCTCTTCTATTCTCTGAGTCTCCTTGGCTTACCTTCAGCTCACTACTCAGCATTCCTCCATTCGTCCACAGCTTGAACTGGTCACAAATCTTAAGTTCCTTGAAGAACCACTGCTTCTGTGTTTCCTCTTGTGTACTTGCAGCTAGCACATCAACCTCTGCCAGCCTGGCACATTCTGTGTTGTCTGTAGTGTTGTGTGAGTAGTACTGACAGGACCCTTTTGGTTGCTGAAGGACTCCATGGAACTGTGACATGAGTGTTTTGGGTGTGGTGACTGGATTTCAGTTTTAGAATATGGGGTTCATTCTTGCACACAGAAGAATACAGCCGTGTAACAACAAGCTCCATGTGTGGTGTGTTAATTTAACATTATCCAGGCTGTGGAGAGCTCTGTATTGGCCATCTTGGATTCCTCCATGAGCATCCTCCATTCCTGATGACAGTACAGTTTTAAGTAGAAGGACATTGAGTCAGCCCTAGATAACACTGTGAAATGTGAAGAGAAGTTGCACATTAGGGAGGAGATTTATCATGAGTCATGATAACCAGTACACTGCTAGACATCTGCATCTTTGGATATAAGTCTCTTCAACAACAGAGAAATTAGGCTTTAATAGTTTTTATGGGTGAAATATTCACACCTCTTGATATACAATATTCACTTTTTCTTTTTTGGATTTGCACTGGGCCCCTTCCAAATTTTCCACCCTTTCTGAGACAAGCATGTTGAATTACTGCAAAACTGGCTTTAGGTTTTCTTAAAAATCCATAACATTTGAAAGTTATAAATAGTTTGCCATTATGCTCCCTATGTCATGTTAGATTCAACAGATCATTGAGCTGAAAATATCAAAGCTTTATGGCACCCACTATAAGCTTTGTGATTGTTTCCCTTCCCTCCCATTATGGTAAACTGTAATAACTCTGTAATAATAACAAGAGGAAACAGAAACAGAAACAATAGCCAGGATGCCCAGCAGTCCATTCTATTGTCAATGTCCTTTAAGAATATTCTAAATGTCATTTCTTTCACCGTCATCCTTTAGTTCTGTAAAAGTGCTTGGCACATGAAGCTGGTTCCAGCTCCAATTTCTAATAAACTTTCATTCACAAACAGATGTTCACTGCATGCTATTATACATCTTATCGCCATCCATTGTACCTTACTCTAATCTGCCAGAGGATTGAAGTGACGTATGTAGGGCGTGTTGTCACCATTTTTGTTTAGTACAAGTAATACCTAGACTAACCAAGGCATTTTGGGCAATAATTGTTCTGGATTTAATTGTAGCTCTTTTTCTAGACTTGATCTGTCTCTTGGTTAACATGTGTTTGTATGATCACACTACAACATATGAATACAAAATGTAAAATCATAGAATCATAATCATTACAATAATCAATCAATCAATCATTAGATTTGTAAAGAATGACTTATCTACCCAGGGGATACCCAAGCACTGTGGGTTGTCAATATGAATCAGCAGCTATTCCTCAAGTCTTGAGGTTTCTCCTGTAGTCAAGGAGAGTGCGTGTGGTGCGCAGGTGGGGGGATTGTTCCAGATCTTGGTAGTGAGGAAGGAGAAGGAGTGCCCTCTGCTGTAGCTACGTCAAACTCTAGGGACTTGAGTGAGGGCGAGGGTTGTTGAATAGAGTTTCCTGGTGGGCCTATGGAAGGAGATTCTGTGGTTCATGAGATGAGTGCGATGTTGTGAAGGGCTTTGTGTGCGATGGTGAGAAGGTTGAATTTGCACCTCTTGTGCACAGCCAGTGGTGACTTCTGAGGTGGGGGTGATGTGGGCCTACCTGGGGAGGTCCAGGATGAGTCTCGCCACTGCATTCTGGATGGTCTGGAGGCAGTGGAGGAGCTGAGCACAGATCCAACGTAAAGGGCACTTCCGTAGTCTAGTCTGCTGGTGACAATGGCTTGGGTGACCAGCTTTTTGGTTCCAATCAACCTGAAGATCTTCCATAGCATGCATATGTTGTGGAAGCTGCAGGAGGCCACTGTGTTTATCTGTTGTTTGAAGTTGAGTTTGCTGTCAATGATGATGCCCAGATTTCCGGAGTGGTCAGTAGGGGTCGGGGCTGTCCAAACGAGGAAGGCCACCAGGAGTCATCACAAGGGGAGGAATTGGTTCCGAAGATGATCACCTTTGTCTTGTTCGTGTTCAGTTTCAAGCAGTTGGGCTTCATCTTTTCAGAGACATGTGTCATGGTGTTGCTGAAGTTGTCTCTGGGGGACCATGCTCTTCGGAGAGGGAGAGTATGAGCTGAGAGTTGTCGGCATTGAGATGTTGTTGAGTCTGTGGGAATGAACAATCTCAGCTAACAGCATCATGTAGATGTTAAAAAGAATGCGCTGAGTGAGGATCCCTGGGGGAAGCTGCATATAGTGCACTTAGGCTCAGGGATGAAAAGTGGCAGGTGGACTCTCTAGGTGCAGTTTGCAAGGAAGGTGTGGATCCATTTCTGGCTATTGCTTCAGATCCCAAGGTGGTGGAGTCTGGAGGTGAGGGTGTAGGATGGTGATGAAAGCGGCAGAGAGTTGAGGCGGATCAAGACCGCCTTCTCTCCATGGTCAAGGAGGGACCTAATGTCATCCGTTTCAGTGATAAGGGCAGTCTCAGTGCTGGTGTTGGAGTGGAAGCCGCATTGGGAGGAGTCTAACATATTCTGTCTTTCGAGGTGTTCAGAGAGCTGTTTGTTGATAGTTTTTCCAGGACCTTAGCTGGGAAGAGGAGGAGTGAAGTGGGACAGTAATTGTTGAGTTTCTTGGGGTTGGCTGACATTTTCTTCAGGAGCAGCTTAACCTCTGCTTGCTTCCATGCTTCTGGGATTGAGGCAGTCCTAATGGAGGTTTTGAGGATGGGGTGAGGATTCTGCTGATTTCCTTCTGGCTTAGGTTAAAGATATAGGGGGTGATTCTAACTCTGGCGGGCGGCGGAGGCCGCCCGCCAGAGTTCCCCCTCCAGAATACCGCACCGCGGTCATTAGACCGCTGCGGGTATTCTGGGTTTTGCACTGGGCTGGCGGGTGACCGCCAAAAGGCCGCCCGCCATCCCAGTGCAAAACAACCTTCCCACGAGGACGCCGGCTCCGAATGGAGCTGGCGGAGTGGGAAGGTGCGACGGGTGCAGTGGCACCCATCGCGAATTTCACTGTCTGCAATGCAGACAGTGAAATTCATTATGGGGCCCTCTTACGGGGGCCCCTGCAGTGCCCATGCCATTGGCATGGGCACTGCAGGGGCCCCCAGGGGCCCCACGACACCCCATACCGCCATCCTGTTCCTGGCGGGCGAACCGCCAGGAACGGGATGGCGGTATGGGGTGTCTGAATCCCCATGGCGGCGCAGCGAGCTGCGCCGCCATGGAGGATTCAGAAGGGCAGCGGAAAACCGGCGGGAGACCGCCGGTTTTCCACTTCTGACCGCGGCCGAACCGCCGCAGTCAAAATGCCCTGCGGGGCACCGCCAGCCTGGTGGCGGTACCCCAGTCATTTTAGCCCTGGCGGTCGACGACCGCCAGGGTTAGAATGACCCCCATAATGTGGGCATGGGTTGATGGGTGAGCCGTGTGGGTCAAACTCATGAGGGATGCTGTTTCCTGGGTGTATAGTGGCTTCCAGGTGGCTGGGATAGTCACCAGACAGCGCCAGTAAGTGTTCGGTGCTGGTGGGTTGGGGGTGAAATTTTCTGTAGGTGGCTGTGATTTTGTCATGAAAGTAGTCGGCTAGTGAGTCACAGACGGTCTGAGTGGGTTGGATTGTGTTTTCAGTGGCTGCTGGGCAGGAGAACTCTTTGACGATCTTAGGAATTCCTTTTGGATGGTAATAAAATAAGTAGAGTGCAAAATAAACAAAAACTTTGTTATCTAAAAGCCCAAGATGCATATGAAATTTGCAATTTCCTTGGAAAAAAGTGTAAAGTGCAAATTTTAGAGTATCAAATTTAGAGTGCTAATTTTAGAGTATCAAATTTAGATTGCTTTTCTTCACAGTTACACTTATAATGAAATGGTAGGAAGTTATGCATTTCTTTCAGGCGCTGCTTTTAAATTTAAAAAGGAAATAAGTGACATTTACCAGATGCACAATTAAATAAACCATTCTTAGTGTCCATTTATATTAGAACATGAACAAAAAATAATTATTGCTTCCTCACAGGCTTTGCAGACACAATATTTTTTGAAGAATCTTTAGATCTACATGCAACAAAAATGTAAATTATTTATCGGTTTTCAGATGCCGATTTTCTGTTCCAAAATGTCACTACTCTCCCATTCATAATGAATGAACTCATAAGTGTTTCATTTTCTTACACTCCCGAAAGGCTCTGTTCGTATACGAAAGAGGTTCTTAACCTCTGAATGTGACAGGCAGGCTCACTCATGGTGGAGGTAATAATCACGTAATAATACACTAATGAGAAAGGCCTTCTAAATCTGCATTGTTGGTTGAGGAAGTAGGGAATTTGATGATGCCCTGCATACCTGCAAACATTTGTGACTCCTGCTGTCATTCTTCCAAAAATAATATATAACCGGTGTAGCAGTTTGTAAATTTTTTCAGAAGTGGAGAGCTGCTCCTGCATATTCCTCATTTTGGTGTAAGATTAAGATGTCACTCAGCACTTGCACTAGACGATGCGGGCCTGATTCCTCTATCCCCACTTTTCATTAATTTCCTTCAGTTTGATGCGCTAAAGGCTGAACCCAAAGGTGATTTTGATTTCCAATATATTATTGGGTGCAAACATCTAACCACCCAGACATAAAAAGACATTGTAATTTCTGAACAGATTTGCACTAAATCCCAAAATGACAATCTGCGATCCAAAATCCAGCTTTCTGCCAAGTTTGGTGTAATACTTTTCAGTAGTTTCTGAGGTAAAGTTGCTTAAGGGCTTCCATGGAAAATGGATTGGGAACTTTCTTTTGAGACCCACCTTTTTCCTCAGCCCCCACTTGACAGATCGCCCCAAAACTTTCCAGAGGTTGAAGTGAATTTTTCTATTTTTTAAAAGTTTATTTAAGATTTGCCAAGTGGCACCAAGGGTATTAGCAAGCCAAATTACGCAATATATATATATATATATATATATGTATATATCTATATATATATATATATCTATCATGTTGGGCTTCGGCTTCAGCTGAGTCGCTGAAGTAAATGTAAAAAATAGGAAAAAGGGCCAGGGTAAGGTCACCCTGACCCCTTAGCTCTGGTGCTGGGGTCCCAGAGAGAACAAAAAAGCATTATTATTTTTTATTTTCGGCAGGAGCCATGACAAGTACAGGGCATTGTTTAGCTGTAGCCCCCAGGTGGGCCAAGTCCCAGGTGCATTACCATTATGAAATGCGGAGGGCCACCAGGCCAACCCACAGCCTCCTCCCCTGGGCTTTGAACAATTAAAACATGGGAGGGCCACCTGGCCCACCCTGCAGCCCCAAGGATTGCCACCTCCCTGAGGTTTCAAACAATTGTAATGGGGGCCGCCCAGTCCCTCGTAGCCTTGGAGACCACCACCACCCCAGGGCTTTCAAGTGATCTAACAGGGGCACTTGGTACCCCCGCAGCCCCAGGGACCACCACTTTCAGGGGCTAATTTTAAAACAAATAGGCGGTCGATTTTGGACCCCGGGGACCACCACCTCCCTGGGGCACTGATATTTGAGGGGTACAATGCGACCCCCCTTGAGGATCCGACAATGGTCCTGGGTACCCCCACCATCCAGGACCATCTCCTGCCATGCCCCGAGGTGTCCACCCCGAGATAGCTGTCAAACAGCTCTCCTTCACTGTGAGTAGAATTTACCTCCAGTTCTACTACCCACGGAGATGCAGGCAGGAAAACAGAGGAAGCATTAGCCTCACAGAGGATGATGTGACAGCAATGCAAGCTCACCCAGGAAGAGAGGATCCAGCTGGGATCAAGGAGGCCTTCAGGCTCACCCACAGTCCCCAACATTGTGACTGGGTGACCTGGGTCACTTTGCTGGGCCCTAGGGGGTGGGTTCCCCTGGGGCCGAGATAATTAACAATTAGGCTGCCCTGCTGGGTTAGGGTCCTCAGGGCCTGGGGGGTGAAGGCCACATGTCCTAACTCCCTGTTGGAAAATGGGTTATTGGTAAGGGCTGGTAAGTACCTACACTTAGCAATAGGCCACTAACCTCCACTTAGGTCCAGTTAGGTCTCAGTAAATTAAACCTAGCTCAACACTTGGTAGCTTGGCAACGAGCGACAAGGCTTAACTTAGGAGACAAAGCGTAAAGCATTCAAATATCACAAAACAGTAATTAAATAAAACACAGGAAACAGTTTAAAAATCCAAAACCAATTTATAAAAATAGATTATATGTTTATCTTTAAAATGATACCAAAACAAATAAAATTGGAAAAGGGGAACCGGGACTTTTAAAATTAAAATAAAGTCTCCCCATTCTAGCCTACGGAGGCCATTCACTACAATGAAAACTATTTTTATAAGGTCCCTGCTTATAGTTACATTGCACCCAGCCGTAGGGGCACATAGGGCACATCTTAGGGGTGATTTATACGTAAAAATAAGGCAGTTTAAGACTTTGGAACTACTTTTAATTCCAAAGTCGAACTTGCATGTAACTTTAAGTTAAAAGTAGCCAGCAAGGCAGGCCAGCCTTTAAAATGACACTGGGCAACTAGGCAGTGCACCTATGGGTGCACTACCTATGCTGTGGTCCCTAAACCTACATGCCCTACCATATACTAGGGACTTATAGGTAGGTTGACTTAGCCAATTATAATTAGCCTAATTTGCATACTGATTTTACACAGTGCACAGGCCCTGCGACTGGTTAGCAGTACCCAGGGCACCATCAGAGTCAGGACAACACTAGCAAAAAGTGGAAAATGGAGGCAAAATGTTAGGGGACCTCTGCAATCAGCCCTGTTCTCTCACACTCCCCCCAAAAATAAATACATATTTAGGATGGGCTCTGCAGGATGGGGTCCCCAGGCATGAGATCATCTTGGGGAGGTGGACCGCGTGGCCCCCTCCCTAACAATAGGTTTGCCTGGGGCCCAGGGATGTGGTCCCCATGGCTAAAATTTGCCAGGAGAGGGGGCATGCAGACCTGTTGCCAATTACTGCTGCGCATGACCGTAGGCCATGCACAGCGTGGGGTTGGGTGGTTATAAGGGTTGGCTACAGGCCCTGCGGCCAAACCCTGCTGCACAAGGCCAACAGCAGTGAGCAGGGTTGGGTGGTTATAGGGGTTGGCTGCAGGGCCTAGCTGCACATTAAATTGAGGAATCTCCCAAAAACTAAAAAAAAATTAAGTTTAAAATAAAATAACAATAAGTACTGTCTAAAATTATTTCATCCAGATGGACTGAACATCATTGACAATATCACCTGATCACTGTATATCTCAAGAGATCTCAGGACTGTATTCATTCCACATTCCAAATGGAATCTTCACTCATGAAACTTTTTGAAAATCTAACATTGTCAGGTGGATGCCAAAACGTTGTAGTAAAAAATATATTTTAGTTCTTTGTTGAGTCCATGTGTTTGAATCACTTCTTTTTTTAATATATCATTTTCTGTGACTCAGTGTGTTCTTTGGGATCTGAATTTTGCCCTGGCTCACACCCCATAATGCACTGTTTTCTCATCAATAATTTCACTGCAAGTGTGTCAGTGATATAATCAATTATTTCATAGATGTCATGAGGGATATAATATGTGGGGGTAATTAGCAATGCAAGGTGAGGGTGGAAGGTATAGTCACCTTAGGGCACAAGTTATATTTATTACTATGACTATAACTGGTGAATTTATGTGGTTAAAATGTTATGTTGTTATTGAACATTTCACCTGACTATAACATTACATTAACCTTTGTTTTCTTCAGTGAGTATATATGCATACATATATCTATCTACATCTATCTATATCTATCTATATATATATATATATATATATATATATATATATATATTTATCTGTTCTGTCACCTACTGGTAGTTGCACCAGTAGATAGTTATAGTTTAGACGTAGTTTCTATAGATTATCAATTTTTTGACTTGCCTGTATCTTTGGCATCATTTGATAAATCTACGCGAAATTTTCCAAAAAAGTGTGCCCAAGAGTTTTGTTGCGTCTGGGAAGTTTTGGGCTGATCCGTCAAGTGGGGGCCGAGAAAAATGGGAGGGTCAAAGAGTGCATTTCCCATTTTAATTCACATAGAGATTTTAGAAATGACTACAGCCCAAACTGCTTGGCGGAATTACACGTACAGGGCATATTTAAGTTAAGTGTGCCACTTTAGCTTCAGCAAAGGTGGAGCTAAGGTGGCCTTTTCCCCACGCCACATTTACGAAATGGTACAATGCTTGCATTGTGCCACTTTGTAACCCCTTGCGCCGCATTATGCATGGGCTGGACATAATGTATGTTCCAGCACTAGGAGGCCTGCAAAAATGGCACAGTGAAATTTAACAGATTTCACAGAGCCATTTTTGTTGTAATTTTTAATGCCTGCTTTGAACAGGCATTAAATGATGCACCCATAGAAACCTATGTAGCTCCTGTGCACTAGCGTAAAAATTTGTGATGCTAGTGTAGAAAAGCGCAACATTAGCATCAACATGTTTTATGCTATTGTGCTAATGACTGCCATGGTGCACCATAGTATAAATATAGCGCAACCATGGTGTCGTTAGGTGCCAGTAAGGGGGGGTGCAGAAAAAGTGTCACGTCATCTGGAGGAGTTCCTTGAAAAGTTATCTGATGAAGATACTCAAGGAGCAATTATATTCTCAAAATTAAAAACAGAAGATCAGTGGAGGCATTACCACGGCGACCTTTAAGCAGCTGTAGTGTAGGAAATGCACTATACATATACCCAACACGGTAGAATTTCCTAATTACCCAGTGGAAAGTACTCCAGTTGGGTAGACATTCTGCACAAAATGGTGGCATCTTCTTGGATAAATATGCAAGGCAGGATTCATCCTTGCATGATGTTCATTTGACAGAAATCAAACCTCAACAGGAAGCATTTACACATATAAACAAAGCAGGTGCCCAAGTTCAAGGTCCACCTCTGTACAGTACTAATCATCATAATTTCTTCCTTAAGCTCCAGGCAAAGCAAGTGTTTTTTATCTGCATTTTTTCCTTGCAAAGATATCTGTAAACTTTGATGAGCTGTTTGCATTCTTGCCTTTTTTTTAGTGCAATAACTGGAGGAGTGACTCTGATGAGTGGGTTCTTTGTTGTCAACAGGTGCTAAGAGCCAACCCCCACAGCGATGTGGGGTTGGGTGATTATAGGGGGTTGGCCACAGGGCCTGACCTGCGACCAACCTCCACCGCGCACAACCAAAGGCCATGTGTAGCGTGGGTTTGAGCCGTTATAGGGGGTGGCTGCAAGGTCTGGTTTGTACATTTAAAATGTGAGCCTAACTATAACCTCCCTGTAAACTTTGGTGTTTAAAGTGAATTTCTATGTTTTTGTTTTAATTCTATTTCCTAACTATTATGTTGCTGTGACCTTTATTTCTATCAGAGAATATATATATATATATATACACATACCTTAACTACTACCGGTCACCGGCAGGTAGTTAGGACCATGTTTCCATAGAAAAAGCTTTGCCACCGTTTGACGAATCTTCACAATTTCTTTTTTTTTAAGTGTTGCAGTGATTCTTGTTGTGCTAAAAAAAATTGGGGTGATCCATCAAGCAGGCGCCAAGAAAAAAGGGGCTAAAAAGGTTGTGTTTCCCATGTTAACTTCTATGGGATTCTTTAGACATGTTGCAGTGCATATGGGGTTGGCAGGTGCACTATTGGCCTGAAATGGTAGCTTTCTTTCGCTGCCTACAGCCCTGGCCTGAATTCAGTCCAGGGCCATAGGCAGCAAAAGCTTCCAGGCCTGTTGTGCACCAGGCTGCTCCATGTGCAGTGCACACAGGACCGACCTGTGCACAAAAGCCAGAAACTGCAGCTTTTTCTGCCTACGGCTCTGGCCTGAATTCAGTCCAGGGCGGTAGGCAGTGAAAGCTGCTGTTTCAGTTCTTGTTTGTGCACGAGTGGAGAACCAAAGTTACTCCTGGGACCTGCTGGTTTGCTTCCTGTTCTGAAGCCTCAGGGACATCAAAGACTGCACTCACCCCTGCCACAGCCTGTGGACTCTGCCAACTGTGAGTCCTCCCTGCCAAATTATGCTAATCCAGTCCTGGTCCCTTGGAAGTGGGTTATGCAGCTGTTTCTACAGAAACCCAACCATCACTGTCAATGCGCCAATCAGAACCACTGCATGTCTCCTCGGTGTCAATGCATCACCACTGTCGCTGACGATGAGGACATTACAGCACCGACTGCGCAGGTCGGAATCAACACATAATCCTCAGTCCCAATGCATCACCTTCACATCGCTGGCTGTGCTGCTTGACGACGATGCATCGCCTATATTGCAAGGGTTTGACACCGCACTGACTGCTACAACAGGAGATCACATTGATGACTGCGTGGCTCAACGATGATGCATCCCTGACTTCATGGATTGGAATCGAATCATTACATTTGCATCATCACCTCTGCTCCTCACATTGGATCTTCAACATCGATGCAACCCTTCATAAAAACGACTTTTACAGCAGGACAAGGTTGGTCCCTGTAGCGAGTCTGTGCTCATCATGGTTAGCCTGAAATTTTTGATTTACTGCGGTCTAGCATGACCAGATAGCCCCTGCTGGCACTTTAAGCTTCTAAGTGGTACATTTGCAAATATTCTTTAAAAACTCATGTCTTGACTTCTACTTATTGGATTTTTGTTGCTTTGTTCTTGTTTTGTTCATTAAATAAAGCTCTATTGTTCTAACCTGGTCCCACCTTGTGTGGTGTTTTTACTGTTTTACTGTTTTAGGTGTTGCACAAATACTTCACACACTGCCTCCTAGGTTAAGCCTGCCTGTTCTGTGCAAAGCTGCCAAAGGGTGAGCACAGATTAATTTCTGTTGTGTTACTGACTTACTGTGACTAGGGTTGTGGTCCCTACTTTGACAGGGTACATACCTCTACCAACTAGAGACCCAATTTCTAACAGTATCTGAGAAGCAAATTAAAAAAATAAAGCTTGAAGACAGGCTTGAGATTTAAGAGTAGTTTACTGAGGCACATGAAGTTATCAGAGGGGCAATGAAAATAAAGGAGAGATATAACTAATTCAATATCATGCTGGTTTTTAAGGAATATAGCAGTTAGGTTTTTTGTGACAGCATGCAATCTGTGGATATCAAATAACTCTGTGTAAAGAAACTGTTTTAAATGCTGTTCTAAGGAAAGGTGGAATTTTAAAGATGTGGCAGACACATATTAGTGCAAAAGCAAGCCCAATGCTTGCTGAGGCCCCTTTCCTAGTGACCTTGAAGAAGCGTGAAATTGAAGCATATTCTAGTACTCATAATTCAATTTGACAACACAGCCATCATCCCACTGTATATCAAGTAAGCAATAATACCTAGAAAGACTCCTATGTGAACATATTACAGCAGTACATACAATCCCATAATGTATTTTTTACAATTTATGCAAATCATTAACACCATAGATTAACTACAAAGGTAACATAAACATATTATGTATAACACCCACCAACCTAAAATATAACAAGTCGGCTGATAAACACGTTGCAGAAAATTAAATTCAATGCATGTTTATGTGAACCATTTAATACCTGATCCTGAAGTAGGTGTCTCTGCGTCCATCTGAAGATCAACCCCACAGAACAGAACCCAGTTCCAGCAGAAAGGATGTATTTGAGGTCACTTTGCCCCCCCCCCCAGCATCCAACTTGCCTGTAGTGCAGTACACCTGGAACTAAATAAGCACATCTGGCAGTAAGCAGTAGTATAATTTGGAAAAATAAAATGGGGTGCAATTTTTTGACACTTGTAAATATGTCAAATGTGCCTGTTCCTGGCTGTTTCATAGATCATAGGTCATTCTACAGTACTCTTTATTGTTGTGCTTCACCCGTATCTATAACTGTAACCTTCCTGGCATGCTCTCATGATCTGCCATTTCAGGTTTAGTGTGCTCTCCATCACCTAGGTACTAAACTCTAACTTTCTAAGCCTTGCTTTCCCAACTCTTGCTGTTGCTTTAGTTCACTGAAATACTGTTAGATTGCTAAAGCAGGCCTGATTCAACAGACAAAGAACCCCAAGACACATCGGGATGCAGACAAACTGTTCTTCCACCCACCTGTTGGTCTTCCCAAATGAAAGAGGGATAGCATCTGAATGATAAATTCAAAGGTACGTGAACTTGGAATACCTGATACATTAGCATTAGGTAGAGAGGGCTGGTAATTTGAGATCAAATGACAGCTTGACCGTGACACTCGCCCAGAGATGGAAGGTAGAATGGGTGAAAATGGGACATCTCAAGCTGTTTGAAAGCGAAATCAAAACTAAACTTTCACTCTGTGGCACTAGGCATGGCAGGGGTATTCCCCCACGGAGCCTCGCTGTAGGAGGCTGGCCTGGCTTGTAATGGGTACCAAAGGTACTTAAACCTTTTTCCAGGTCCAGTTATCCCTTACTAGTAGAATAGAGGTGTTTCTAGCAGCTTAGGCTGATAGAAGGTAGCTATAGCAAAGCAGCTTAGGCTGAACTAGGAGACATGCAAAGCTCCTACTATGCCACTTATATCTTATGCACAATATCATAAGAAAACACAATACACAGAGTTACTAAAAATAAAGGTACTTTATTTTTATGACAATATGCCACAAGTATCTCAGTGAGTACCCTCAGTAAGAAGGTAAGTAATATACACAAGTTATATGTACACAAACCAAAATCAGTAAGAGTCAGAAAAGTACTGCAAACAGTGTAGAATTACAATAGGTTGCAATAGGAGAACATAGGTCTAGGGGCAACACAAACCATATACTCTAAAAGTGGAATGCGAATCACGAATGGACCCCAGACCTATGGGAGCTTGTGGAGGGTCGCTGGGACTGTAAGAAAACAGTCAGGGTGTCCAAGATACTGCACACCCAGACCCTGAAAAGTAGGAGTAAAGTACGCCTACTACCCCAAAAGAGCACAATAGTCGTGATAGGGGGATTCTGCCAGAACAACAAACACCAGCAGTGCACTGTCAACGGATTTCTGGACCTGAGGACCTGCAAGTGTCCTGGGGGCAGGAGCCCAGGAAACCCCAGATGAAGGTGCAAGGAAGCTGCCTCAGGATGGAAGAAGCTTAGAGTTCTGCAAGAAAGAAGAGGACTAGGAACTTCTCCTTTGGAGGGAAGATGTCCCACGTCGCGATGAAGCTTGCAGAGGTATTCCCACGCAGAAATACCACAAACAATCCTTGCTAGCTGCAAGGGTCGCGGTAGAGGTTTTTGGGTGCTGCTGAGGAACAGGAAGGACCAGGATGTTTCCTTTTGGAGGAGGAGACAGAGGGGGCGCTCAGCAACTCAGAGAGCCCTCAGAGAAGCAGGCAGCGCCCACAGAAGTACCCCAACAGGCACTTAGAAGATTAGTGAACCGGAGTCCACGCAAAGTTACAAAAGAGGGTCCCACGACATCGGAGGCCAACTCAGGACGGAGTGCTGGGGACCCAGGCTAGGCTGTGCATGAAGGAAATCCTGGAAGAGTGCACAGGAGCCGGAGCAGCTGCAAATCACGCAGAACACAGATTTGCAGTGTAGCGTGGGGAGGCAAGGACTTACTTCCACCAAACTTGGACTGAAGAGTCACTGGACTGTGGGAGTCACTTAGACAGAGTTGCTGTGTTCCAGGGACCATGCTCATCAGGATGAGAGGGGACCCAGAGGACCGGTGATGCAGTCTTTTGGTGCCTGCGTTAGCAGGGGGAAGATTCCGTCGACCCACGGGAGATTTCTCAGGAGCTTCTGGTGCAGGGTGAAGGCAGGCTACCTCCAGAGCATGCACCACCTGGAAACAGTTGAGAAAGCCGGCAGGATAAGGCGCTACGATGTTGCTGGAAGTCGTCTTGCTACTTTGTTGCAGTTTTGCAGGTGTCCTGGAGCAGTCAGCGGTCGATCCTTGGTAGAAGTCAAAGAGGGAGATGCAGAGGAACTCTGGTGAGCTCTTGCATTCGTTATCTGAAGAATTCCCCAAAGCAGAGACCCTAAATAGCCAGAAAAGGAGGTTTGGCTACCAAGAAAGGAGGATTGGCTACCAAGAAAGGTAAGAGCCTATCAGAAGGAGTCTCTGACGTCACCTGCTGGCACTGGCCACTCAGAGCAGTCCAGCGTCCCCCCAACACCTCTGTTTCCAAGATGGCAGGGCTCTGGGACACACTGGAGGAGCTCTGGGCACCTCCCCTGGGAGGTACTGGTCAGGGGAGTGGTCACTCCCCTTTCCTTTCTCCAGTTTCGCGCCAGAGCAGGGCTGGGGTATCCCTGAACCGGAGTAGACTGGCTTATGCAGATATGGGCACCATCTGTGCCCATCAAAGCATTTCTAGAGGCTGGGGGAGGCTACTCCTCCCCAGCCCTTTACACCTATTTCCAAAGGGAGAGGGTGTAACACCCTCTCTCAGAGGAAATCCTTTGTTCTGCCTTCCTGGGCCAGGGCTGCCTGGACCCCAGGAATGCAGAAACCTGTATGAGGAGTTGGCAGCAGCAGCAGCTGTAGTGGAAACCCCGGAAAGGCAGTTTGGCAGTACCCGGGTTTTGTGCTAGAGACCCGTGGGATCATGGAATTTGACAATTCCGTGATCTTAGACATGTTACATGGCCATGTTTGGAGTTACCACTGTGACGCTATACATAGGTAGTGACCTATGTATAGTGCACGCGTGTAATGGTGCACCCGCACTCACAAAGTCCGGGGAATTTGCCCCAAACAATGTGGGGGCACCTTGGCTAGTGCCAGGGTGCCCACACACTAAGTAACTTGGCACCCAACCTTCACTAAGTTAATGTTAGACATATAGGTGACTTGTAAGTTAATTATGTGCAGTGGTAAATGGCTGTGAAATAACGTGGACGTTGTTTCACTCAGGCTGCAGTGGCAGGCCTGTGTAAGAATTGCCAGAGCTCCTTATGGGTGGCAAAAGAAATGCTGCAGCCCATAGGGATCTCCTGGAACCCCAATACCCTGGGTACCTCAGTACCATATACAAGGGAATTATATGGGTGTACCAGTATGCCAATATGAATTGGTAAATTTAGTCACTAGCCTGCAGTGACAAATTTGGAAAGCAGAGAGAGCATAAACAATGAGGTTCTGGTTAGCAGATCCTTGGTGATACAGTTAGGCACCACACAGGGAACACATACAGGGCACATACTACGAGCACTGGGGCCCTTCCTGGCAGGGTCCCAGTGACACAAGGACTAAAACAACATACATACAGTGATATATGACATATACATGCCAGGCAAGATGGTACTTTCCTACACTCGCTCCATAGGAAGATTATGCACAAGCATAATCTGCACAAAAGCACCAACAGACAAATTAATCTAAAACTGTGTGCTACACAAAAGCATATTACATTACAAGGCAGAGGGGGCAGTTCCATTGGAAGCCAGCTGGTTTCAGAGGGAGCAGGTGCAACTTGCATTTCCAAAAAAATCCACTGATCTTGAATCTGTGAATCATGATGTGGAATTTAAAATAGCAAATACCTTTCCTCCAAGCACTTAAATTAGATATGCCATATGTGTAAAAAAAAACTGACTGACTCCAACCCAGTCCCCCTACAGCCATTAGCCTGGGTTAACGTCACTGACTTCCCAGCTGAGAGTGCTCAAGTTCAGGCCTTGAGTCCAGACATTTCTGCAAGTCAGCAAAGCCGACTGTAAACTAATCAAACCCCTCTGATGGGGATGGTGTCTGCTTCCTGTTGTGTACCTGGGTGTGGGAGGGGGCTGGGGTGAAGAGTGCTGGGAGTATAGAGCGGGAGAAGTCGGTCTCCAGGTAGCACGGATTGTTTTATCCTATAATCATTTAAATTAAGTGGTCTAGGATCCTTTCATTTGTAAAATTAGAAGGATTCGTTGTTAGGCCTGGCATTAGCGAAGAACTTTCATTTCAATAAAATTATACTTTGTTTCAGAGGTTTCCACCCAGCATTGTTTATTTATGTACAGCATGGACCAAAAAAGCGTGGTAAGGATGCTGCTGCTGCTGGCGGTAGCATCAGTCTGCTGACACAGTGCTTCTAGTTTTTACCAACATTACCGGCTCTATAGGATGTAAAATGCTAAAGTTACCAAATGTTTCTTTAAAAATGAGTCCAGTGAGACTAATCAATTGATATTTCATGAAGGACCACGATCCGGGAATCTAGGTCAATTTTTTTAGGAGTGCCCAAGATCAATCCGGGCCTGCTCGTGCCCTAAATGAGAATTGGGTTGCTCTGCTTGTAGGGCGGACCGGTGACATATTAATAATTTGCCTGTGCCTTTTTCATCCCTGGTGTTGCTCAAGTCCAGGAGGGTGCAACATTTGAGATTTTTTTTCCAATGAAGCGCGCTGAATTTTCAAAGAGTTATACAAGCCATGTGAACTACATTACTCTGTATACCAGTAGCATCCTGCTTCGAGGACAAGGTCTTGTATGAAGAAAAAAATATATCTTTTAATGAAATAGTGTATTTGTGATTTCCCTGGGCATGTACACTTTTGGTCCTTGTCCTTTCTTCAAGTCAAAATCAACTTGCTTTAAATGCACATTTACATTTTGTGAATGCAGCCAAGTTCATAATCTTCTTGTATGCCAATCATTATCATGCATATTGAAGAAATGCATTATAAATAAGAACTTTAAATCTTTCCAGTGCATAGCATTTCTAATTGATAAATGCACATACATGCATGCATGTACTTGGTATTTGAATAGCGTGAACCGACCGGAAAGGAGCATTTTGTAACAAAGCCAAAGAGCGACTGGGAGGGTACCAGGGTTCTGATAACAGAAGTGCAGTTCACCTTTTTACTGGCACTTAGGGGCACTTAAATCATTTGAAACCATTATTCATTAACTGACCTTTACTTTTACAAGCCACAATACATTTTTAGATCTAATTTTTTGTACTTCACGTTTATTTACTAATCTTCCTGCAAATCTTAATTGCTCTAAACATCCAATAGAACACAATGGTAAAATGCACACTTTAGGTTACCATCATATCACAGTATTATAATTTTCCTAATGAAGTTTAAGAGCAATAAATGGATAATTTTCTTTAATTATTTAGCAAGAACGAAACGTTCTTTGGCAGCAGACACATTAACGTTTCTCAAAGGTTTGCGAAAATGTATAATACTTATCTCACCTACAAAATGCATTCAAGAAACATATATGCCTTGTCCACTGAATCTTTATGTCTTTAGTTCTCAGTGAATAACTACATTTCAAGAAATGTTAGCTTTATTTTTACTTAATATAACCACGGTAGACTGCAATGATCCAATGGGATATAATGTATGCCCCTAGGCCCACGTTGATATTTTTTACATAGCAAGGCAAATATCTAATTATTTTTAACACTAGACTCATACCTAGATATACCTCAGGGCATGCGCAGTTGATCTATGATCCGATTGAAAATATAGAAATCCCATCACAGAAGGTTTGAATTTATCAGAATCGCCAAAGATACCTGCATATGTGATTCCCTCGCATTAGTGGTTATATTTTGTATGCAGAGAAACAATATTAAAAAGGTAATGGCGGTTGCTTGCGTGTATTTCTTTTGAAGTGCATCTGTTGCCGCTTTCTGGCAAAACATCACTTTGTTTTTTGGCATTTTTGTGTTCTTAAACCCACTCTCAATTACCATTTATCATAATGTATTAACAAGTGTGTTTTCATTGAGAATCAACTCTGTCTCTTCAACATCAGAATTCCTTGCATTGTTTGTGTAGCTGTCATGCCTTTTATTGTATAAGTGATATATTTATATTTAAAAATTAACAGTCGCAGTCAGAGCTCGTCTGTCACGGATGAGATTTTGTGAATCCAATGTTTTAACATTTCCCGGAAACAGGAGCTCGAGCTGTCTAAAGTAGAGCGCGTTTGCTCACTTGATACTTTTACTTAGAATGTGCTTTTTCCAGAGTTCATGGTCGGACTGGCCTATGGGGCAACCAGGTAGAGGCTGTTGGGCTGGTCTAACAGACCAGTGGGTGGGCCTTTTTTTAGCAGTTGTGGGCCGGTTTTAGGCCAGTTGGAGAAGTTGTTCCTGTTGATTTCCAAGATATTACCACATTTGTAGCTGTTTGCTTCACTAAGGAGAGGCACTTTTTTATTTTGATGTCCAGGCCTATTTTTGTCCCAATCCAACTTTGCCAGAGTTTCTTCTTTGATCTCGAATAATCTATGCACCACTCTAAAGTTACAGCATTTTAAACTCTGTTGTGCTTGGTGGTGCTTTCATACCTGGTCAATGTAATATTCCCACACAGCTCTAACCTAGAAGAAACTAAGGGTAATGGCTTCATAATTAGCAAAAGAAAATATTACATGTATTATTCACGGTAGGGAAGTCGAGCTGATAGTGCCAGTAATTGATTTTGTGGATGCATTTTTCATCCTTCGCAGGAATCAAATGCTCACTGAGGTCGATGGACATTTGGACCCAGTAAGTAGTGTGGTGAACATTTCAACAACACCCCAAACAATTTAGACACCATGACCAATGTGGCCACAGAAGGAAAACTCCAATCAGGAATAAAGTTAGTAGATTTATTACAACCACAAGCTCAAAGGCATGAAGGCACTGCGCAAAACCAAGTTATAAAGTTACATAATCACCAAGGGTTGCCCAAGGAGTCGAAATAGATTCAAGTGAACAAACATAGATAAAACTAAGCATTCAAGTAAAATAATACATAGCATGAATTAGAAAATCTGGGACACAGTATCAGTTTGTTGCTCAGAATTTACAATCATTAGTCAATTCAAGTTTTTCAGAATCAACATTCTTTGGCTGGGCACAGGTCAACCCTACAGCTAACAAAATCAGGGAAATGCATGTGTGGGACAAATGTGGCAAAATACGAAAAGTACAAAAAGGACAATAATAATTTGGAAAAAGATAATCTCAGACTGCAGGTCACTAACTAGGGGGCTTATTTACAGGCTCTGTGGGGCAGGATGGCTCAGCAACTGTCTTGCTGTGCTGCCCTGCATCAACGGAAAAGGTAAAAAATGCTTGGTATCTATAAGATATAGTGCATTTCTGTCCTCTCCCCCTGCACTGGCAGTCATGCGCCAGCGCAGTCACCCTTGCACCATGCTCATCTACTTTCATCAGAGCTTTGTATTTACGGTGGTACTGGGTGGCAGAGTCTCGGCACCAAGGGGTGAAACTTTAGGATTTCACCTTTTCATCTTGGTAGGAGCTTGAACTGATGGCAACCAAGGGTTCAAGACCTGGGGTGCACCACTTGAGATTATGAACTCATTCCAGCAGAGGTCAGCAGGGCTCAAGCAGGTCTAGTTGAATGACCAGAAAGGTCCAGTTGGAGGAAGGCCTCTGGAACTTGTTATGTCCCTGTAGCTCACACAAGAAGTCAGTCAACTGACCCTTGGAACCACTTAGGTTAGCCTCGTATGAGGGCAAGCCTTAGGGTTGGGCTGAATGGTTTGATCCACCTGCGGAATTGGCAAAAAGTTTAATCACTCCATGTCACTTTAGGTCAAAGTCCACCAATTGCCGCATGGCTGAATTGTTCTCCTGTGTGTCTCCAGAAAAGGTAATCTGTCACGCACGAGCGAGATTTGGTGTCCCCTAGCTTGATTTTTTAACACAGAAGGCACACACAGTAATGAGTGGTTATGATCAGAGGGCTGCCTCTTGAGTACTGGCTGTCGCTCAAGTAGATTTTCTACTTCAGCGGCAGCAAAATCAACTCAAATGACTGTGTGCTCTTGCACAGTGTATGCTACTGTTTGCACTGATTTGTCAGCACTGCTCGTGCTACTGGCTCTAAATTGCAGTGCAAGCTGCATATTTTCCACCCCTTAAAACACTCCATAGAATTTCACAGAGTATGTAACTCTGTGGACTTCCACCCACCCCTAGTAAGCAGGTTGAGTGTTCGTTCTCAGAGAGCAAGGCAGTCCTCACACAGCAGGGCAGTCCTGGTAGAAGGACAGTCGTTCTGTATTGTCCATAGGTCCATGAGGGTTCTGAAGAAGTCCAATGTTTATACCTGTGCCAGCCTTTATGTGTGGGGAGACTCTCTCTCCTAACCCTACATCTGGTGCCAAATGCTGGTGTCAGGTTCCCTAGTATGCTGGAGGCAAGCCTTTTGAAGTGTAGGTATGGCAGGGGATAGCTATTTCCCCAGTCATCCTGGGTGAATGGACCATTCTGTCCACACCTAATCCCTTTTTCATCTCTGTCTGGGAGGAATACATAAACCCCAACAGCAGGGCCAATTCACAGTCATGTGACCCAAGGCACTAGCAGAATGCACAAATGGTTAAGACAAGAACATGGCAATGTTCTGAAAGTGGCAAGTCTAAACAGTATATCTCTATATGCTCCAAACACGTTAGCATTTATTAAATGTAATAATATAATCCAGTGTTAGTCAATGGGAGAGATGGGTCTCACAATAGTGAAAAACACCTTTAGGGGTTCTTCATGCTAGGACATGTAAATCTTAATCCCATATTTCCTAAGTTTTTAAATACCATGCAACCTTCACTTTGAGCTTTCAGGGCCTACCTTAGCTATCTTAACATATTAAAAAGGAAGGTTTAGTATGGCAAAAGCTTTATTTTTCCAGGTTGAAATGACAGTTTGAAACTAGGGCTGGGCAGAAAATTCTACATCACCAGCAGAGTTCGGGGAGTTTTGCCCACCCCCCACTCCTCCTGGAGGGCGGAGTTCCAGCAAAACTCCTCCAACTGCCATGTGGCAGAGTTTTTTCTCGCATGCAGCTCAGCAATGTTAAGTTGGTTAGAGCGAATTTGTGTCACCAGTATGATTTTCAGGTGCTAGAATGCCTCCTGGTGAGTATTTTCAATGAGGCTGTTCGCAAAAGGTTGCAACCATTCATGTTGAGAAGCTGCTGCTCTATTAGAAAATGTAATTGAGCAGCAGAAATAAGCAGCTTACTCTGGAATGTCATGTGATGTTGTTGGCACTGTTTTTGCAGCACATAGCAAGCTCCCAGTGCTAAAAATCAAGTGAAAACTCCACGAGTTCCGCCCAGGGTTTTTTGAAACTGCTCTTCAGGCTGCAGAGGCAGGCCTGATATGTTTTCAAAGTCTCCTTTAGTTGGTATCACAATGAGTGCTGCAGGCCTACAAGTACCATTATATTAACGGGCTCTGGATAAATATGATACCAACTACTAGGACTTACAAGTAAATTAAATATACCAATCAGGTTGATGCCAATGCTACCATGTCTCAGAGAGAGAGAACAAGCACTTTATCACTGGTTAGCAGGGAAAAACTACACATGCCCCAAAAAAAGGTGCAGCAACAAATGGCAAAAATTAGGGGGAGGGAAGGGCAGGAGACTCTACAAAAAGGAACAAGCCCAACAGTTGTATGTTGTGTGATTTAAAAAATATATATATTAAAAAAATATGTGTACACAAGTTGCAGAAGCAAAAGGACATGTACACAAGTGGCCATTCTCAATATTGAGAGGAGGGTGGAGAGGTGGGTTTGTAAGGGTCAGGTGCCACTGTGGTTACCATAAAAGTGCATACAATAACACTGTATGTGATATACACGTTTTGCTTAGATCTTCACATGGCACATGATCATTGTGAAACCAGTGTCTGACTATAGGGTTGAACCACTGTTCAGCTCCCTGTGGAGCTTGTCTACGATACCCGTATGTGTAAGTGTCATAGGTTTATTGGTGATAATGCACAAAGTACCTCAAGTGTGGTCACTACCCCCTATCTTGAGGAGATGGATTATAGTCTATACTTGGTCTTTCTAAACTGGAAAGGAGGTAGTCAATAGCATCAATATCCTGTTCCTAATTCTGGTCCTGATATATATATATATTTACAATAAACTGCTAAGCATCCTCCTTGTTATTTCAAAGGGTATTTTATTCAAATATAACCCAGACTCAGCAACTCAGATAATGCAAAAAATGTTCATGAGAATAGTTCAGGCTCATGTTCACCACTAACACAAATTTAGAATATTTTTTGGTAATTCCTATTTTGATTAAGCCTCTGTTTCAATAGTTCAGATTAACTTCTTCCTCTTTGTTTGGTTTAACAGCAACATGATTTATAGATACTTTTCTTCGATCCTATGATACATACAAACAGTCCTCAAAAGGTAATGGGCTTCAGCAAAGGGAATTCAGTATATAGAGAGGTTGTGGTTGCATCAATATAGTATGATTGTCTAGCAAGGACACTGTAAACCATGAAAAAAGTTTTACCAATAATCGGAGATAGTCACATCTCTCTGGAATTCTCAAGAGTTCAACCTGTTCGGCACCATACTAGAATCAACAGCACTCAAACGTAACACATCCTCCCTACGGGCCATATTAGTCAATAAAGTACCAGTAATATGCAATGACTGTTGACCTTCCCTTGACTGCAAAACACCTAGCACGACTTAGCTTGACACACTGACTTCGCTTGCATGACTTTGGTGCAGTGAGTGGGGCCTCCAGCCCAACTTTCGGACAGTTGGGTTTACAAAATAATTGAACATTAAAACTGTGGGAATCATGAATACTACCCACGTTTGCCACAATATTTCCCCATCCCACATGGTGAATTCACCAGCTTTTAGCTGATTTTAAAAGAACATCTAATGGTGGCTTATGTTATAGTCTTTCCTAGCAGATGGACCCCTTGTCTCAATGTGAGGTCACCTTTCTTGCTCAGGACCTCGAATCCTAGCACCTAACCCAAAACTCATGCCATAGGATTGCACCCAGCAGATTAAATTAATTTGTGAAATCTCTTTCCTGATGACCTGACATAAAACTGGTTGGAATGCAGTTGACAAGAACTAGAGGATTTACGACCTCTGGCACTCATCATGCTTCTTTAAAAGTGTTTCCTCCAGTATTCATGTTTTGTACCATTTTGAATTAATGCCCTCCCACTCTTACCTTCACTCTACCAGGTGCCTCACAATTGCTGTTGACAATTTTTCATGAGCACTATGTGGTCACATTACATTGATTGCACATCCATTGGATAATCATTTTATTGCAGTCCGAATTTATTCTTATGTTTCCTAATTAATATAGACTGCAATAATCAATACTTTGTGTTTCTCTTTCTAATTACTTTAACTTGTGCAAATAATTTCTATAATAATACCTTTTGAAATAATGTTGTATGCTATTATTCTCAACCAGGTCTTAACTGGGTATATGGGGTTTTCTCCTGTTGTTGTTTACTAGTGGTCCTGCAGCACTTATTATGTCACCCACTTAAGTAGCCACTTAATACGTGCCCCAGGTCTGCCATTGCAGCCAGTGTGCAGTTTCAAACTGCCATTTCGACTAGGCAATATAACCCCTTGCCAAGCCTTAGACTTCCCTTTAATTGCATATAAGTCACCCTAAAGGGCAGGGCACATTGTAAATAAAAGGCTGGACATGCATTTTTAAGTTTTGCAATGCCTGGTAGTGAGAAAATCCTACATTTGTTTTTCACTACTATGAGGCCTACCTCTCCCATTGGATAACATTGAGTTGCCTTATTACACTTAGTGCTAACATTTGATTGGGGATAGGTAACATTTCATGTTTGGTGTCTGAGAAATTGTAATTCAAATTTCTTTTTAATAGTACAGTTGGATTTAATTTGCAATTTTGAAAATGCTACTTTTAGACTGATAGCATTTTCCTACCCTTACGATTTGGTGCCTGCAGACTGTCTTAGGTCATATGACTGGGTGTACTTGGCAGTTCGACTTTGTTACTCCCAAACAGCCGCACAGTAGAGGGATTAGGTGTACGTAAATGGACCATCAACTGCCAGCATGGGGGACGGAACTGGGCACCACCCAACTTGTACTGAATAGGCTGTGCTCTACTTTCACACAAAGTAATTGCCACCCTGCATTGTTCATGTAGCAGCTGGAAGCCAGGGGAGGTGGGAAATATCAAAGAGTTTAAAGGGAATTCTCTAGAAACTTCTCACACTTCAAAGTGGGACCCAGATATAAATATTGTACCCTCAGACTTAACCCCTCAGTACACTCCTAGACCTGTGAATGTTACAGAAGATGAACTCCTGCTCTGCTTTGCTGCTAGAAGTACTGCCACTCTGCTGCCCTACCAATCGGATGCACTGCTGCCCTGTTTGTAGAGAAGAGAGACTGGACCTGCACCCTTTATTCCAGACTGAAGTGACTCCAAGGGTTAACAGGCTGACCTGTTTTGAGCTACAGGGACATTACACGCTCCAGAGGCTCCCTGCAACTGTGGAGCTGACCTGATGCCTGGACCTACAGCTGGAGTTGCAACTGCACCAGTCTGAACCCTACTGGCCTCTGCTGGAGCTACTAACTGACCACCAGGGTGCCCCTCAGGTCCTGGGCCGTTGGAGTTGAGCTACTCTAAAAAGGAAGGAGAAAAGAAGAAATCCTCAAGTATTGGGCTCTTTGTGACTGCGAACTGGCCAGTTCACCCTGGTAGCAGTTCCTACTTTGGCAACAGGACTTCATGTTTAGGACAGCAGAACAGTGAGGTATGGGAAACTGAAAATATCCACATGGTGTTTAGCTGATGGCCTAACCTCTGGTAGTTTAGAGCACCTCATGCACACCTCTAAGCCCCTTTTGTACTATTACTTATACATGCCAAAGAGAGACAAAAGACAAAAAGATACGGGAGACAATCGCAATCTAGCATATAAAGAGTGAGCTGTGATAATTAGGCAGGTAAAACAAAGCAAGGTGATCAGCATAACAAACATGGTAAAGTAGATGAACAATCCATCCATGAAGTATGGGGTTCTAGATGTGCTGAAAGTTAAACTTAAACCTGTGTCTAGTTCTGAGAGCATAGCAGTTGTAACCCTCTGCCTTGCCCGATCTAAGGGATTAGGCCCAGCCCCATACCTGGAATAAGTGTCAGTAATCAGCCTTTAATGAAGATGACAATCTTCTCAAGAAGCTGTCAGATCAGCACCAGCGGAGCTCAATGTCACACAGTGTGGGTTGCCAGGATAGTTGTGACCAGAATGCTTTCTTTCCTCCTTAGGACAGTGCCCCTCTTATATCATCAACCCTACTAAATTGGAAATACAGTTCTGATGTAATGCTGTGTCTAAGTGAAAGAAGCTGTCTCCTGAACAGGAAGCACAAGTTAGCATATTGTGTTCCGCATTCCTTAGTCTTGGACAGAAAGTACTGATTATATGTCATGCAAAAGCTAACTAATGAGCAGCATTCCTTGCTTTCCTAGAATAAAAGAAAACTGATAAAATGTGTAAAAAGCCATCTCTAAAAACAAGCCTTAATAACATTAATAAAATATTAATAAAAACAGGAACTGTAAAACTGATCTAAAACAGGGGTGACTAACCTGCGTCCTCAAACCACCCATCAATGCGAAGTTCGAGTGAACCCAACTCTTCGTGCCACATGAACCACTAACAGCACCTGGCATCGTGAGATCTACACTTCAAGCTACAGCATCAACAGCTCATCTTAACCACCAATGCAAAGCTCCAGCTATGACCGTCCATGAGGCCTGACAGATTGTAGTGCTACAACGATGACCGTATGTGACACCCAGCCTGCTGTTCACGATACCTTGATGACCATCTATGAAGCTGTACTCTTTGTGGCTCCTTCTGCCTCTAATGGAACTCTTTGCACTAGACTTTCGAAGGTAACTCCTTCAGTGGGACTAACCTGGTCCCAATACCTGGCCCATGCTCCATCGTGGTCATCATGCATTTATGGCTAGATAACCATTTGTGGCACTTTGTGCTTTTAGGTGCTTTACTTACCTGAGATCACCCCCCCTCAACGAGTAACCTAATTTTCAACATTACTGAAGCATAAGGGCAAGTCTAATTAATTGTTTATTTACTTGTCAATTTAGAACACTTTAGGGACATAGATTCCTTTGTGGTAACTCCCATTAGTAACCATGGTCAGGCTACAAATAGAAAGTAAATTTACTAAACCAGACATAATACACCAAAGTGTAGGGATGCTACGTGAGGCTGTTTGGAAGAAAAGTCCCCTGCATTGTGATGGATTTGCATCCCTACTCTGAGAGTTCCAGCTGCATGGATATTTGGACCCCTGGTACAAAATTTTGGTCAGTGTTGAACACAGGACCTGCATGTGTGTCATGCTTTAGGCCTGCCACATTGTTAGAAATGGGGTCTTTGGTTGACAGTCAGGTTACCCCTGTTCAAGCAAGGACCCTCTATCTAGTCAGGTTAAAAGAGACTCACCATCAGCTAACCCCTGCTTACCCCTTACCCCCACAGAGTGCTAGGTGTATAGTATTTGTACCAACACACACAGTAACTTACCGAAAACACTTCAAAATGACACAACACAGGTTTAGAGAACTAGGAAATATTGATCTAAACAAAACAAGACCAAAACGACAAAAATATACCATACACAAGTCAAGTTATAAATAAAAATGCAAAAAGAGTCATTAAGTAGTTTTAAACACACACTAGCGCTGCTAGCGTGAAATTGTACCTGGTGCGCGTCAAAAATAACCCGCACGGGTGGGTGTGCATCAAAAATAACCCCACACGGGTGGGTGTGAGTAGGAAATACAGCCGCACGATGATCCGAAAACTCCGCAGCGCAGGTTGTGATCTCCCAACCTCCGTCAGCGATGCTGCACGTCGTTTCTCCTGCTCCGTGCGTCGATTCTTCTGTCGCGTTTCCAGCGAGTGTCGTTTCTCAGCTGCGGACCCGGCGGCGCGTCGTTTTTTCAGCCGCAGATCGGAGTCGTGTCAATCTTTTCCCTGCATGGCGCTCTGTTGGTGGATTTCCTTGTCTTTAGGCTGCCAGCTTCTCCTTTCAGGGTCCCAGGAACTGGATGGGCACCACAGGGCAGACTAGTAGTCTCTCCAGAGAATCCAGGTGCTGGCAGAGAGAAGTCCTTGCTGTCCCTGAGACTTCAAACAACAGGAAGAAAGCTCTAGATCAAGCCCTGTCTGGATTCCCCCCAACCCAGAAATGGACTCACCAAGGTCATTCATGGGGGGCTCTGGTTTTGGAGCTGACCCCTGACCCTCCAGGTTGTCCACTGGGGTCCGGAACCCCCTCTCAACCCTCTGTCTGGACTTCTGCACCCCCTCACTAGGAGTGTTACTGCCAGACACCAGAACTGGTGGGACACTGGCTACAGCCACCCCACCAAGTTCTCCTGACACTGTGGGGTCTCCCTCAACAGATGGCCCTACGGTACAGGCTAGGCTTCCCTCCTGGTGTTCCCTCATGGAACCCTCCAGGACCTGGGACCGGATCTCGGGCACCTTGGGCCTCAACCCATCCCCATTCCCTCTCCTCTGAGACTGTGCATGGGGTCCCTCACCCATCCACTACACTGGGACCTACCTGGGACACTACAATCCTTCCCTACCACACCTTGTTGGGAAATGCCTAGGCCACTCCTCGCAGGAGCACCCCCAAATGCCTCTTCCGACTCTGGTACTCATCCAGAGGTCTGCCTCCAGTGTAAGTTCCCTGGGGTCAGAGAACTCACACTCCACCTGGTTTTGACGTAGCTCTGGAAAATAAGGACTAGACATATGCTCTCCAGCAATTGCATCACACAGCCCCTTACGTGAATTAACCAAACTACCCTTCAACCAACCATCCAGTGACTCTGCTTTGAAAAAGCACCCCACAACACTCTCCTGAGGCTGGTGAGACAGTACCTGACTGTCCCTGACACTCAACCCACACTCTTCTGGAAGGTCTTCACTCTCCATAACCAGGACATCTACCTGGGGGGAACCCCTCTCCCTGTCACTCTCACCTGGAGTCAGTAGAGTGTCCCTCCCACCAGTAGGAATATGACTCCCCATGCCAGTTCCCCAATCCACCTTAGGGAGCCTGTGCATCACTGGATCTACCTCATACCCCTGAACCTCCTGGTGTGTGTTAACTCCCTCCTTCAAGTAGGGCACCAGATCTCTGGGCATGTGCACTTCCTCAGCAGCACTGGATATAAAATTGTTGTTGCCACCATTCCAGCTGGACTCAGCCCTTATGACTTCAAGCTCCTTCATTTTGAGCTCATAAGCCCAAATCCTATTTTTGATCTCTAAGTCCCTCCTCCTTTCTTCCAACTCCTTTGCATCCTCAACTCCTTGAACTTCAACCGGCGAGCCCTCTCTGCCTGTCTCTCCTGTAACTCTTCAAGAGTCAGATCCGTGGATGACACCCTGCTACCCCTGCTGGGGACCCTTCCCCCCAGGCATAGCAGGTACCTCCACTACACCACTGTGTATCCTCTGCACTTCCCCACCCACATTCTCCTCCTCTGTGTGCCCTCCATTCTCCTTGACTATCACCCAGGCCCTCTGTGCCTTTTGCAGCTCCCCCTCCCTGGTGGAGCTCTCAGTGGGACAGTCAAGATCTTTAAGGAACTGTTTCAGTTGAGCAACTGAGTACTCCTTCAGTTTCTCTATTTCAAACACAGCTTCAGCTGTTGCATCTCCAGATTGAGACATGATGGTCACAAGAGCAAAGTTCCAAAGGCAGAAAATAAGTTCCTAATGAAGTAAAAAGAATCAGTCAAGGGATCAGCAAAAAAATGGAAGTAGAACAAAAACAGTCCCAAAGAGAAAAAATCAAAGATCACTAAACAAGTAGTATATGGTCACGTAGTGGTCTGAACTCAACCAGTAGTAGACACTTAATCACTGTATGTCAAGCACAAATACAAGTCCAAATCCCAACCGCTGATCACCAATGTTAGAAATGGGGTCTTTGGTTGACAGTCAGGTTACACCCTGTTCAAGCAAGGACCCTAACTCTATTCAGGGTAAAAGAGAATCACCCTCAGCTGACCCCTGTTTACCCCCTTGGTAGCTTGGCAGTGCAGTAGGCTTAACTTCAGAGTGCTAGGTGTAAAGTATTTGTACCAACACACACAGTAACTTAAAGAAAACACTACAAAATGACACAACACAGGTTTAGAGAAATAGAAAATATTTATCTAAACAAAACAAGACCAAAACAACAAAAATCCACCATACACAAGTCAAGTTATCAATAAAAATGCAAAAAGAGTCATTAAGTAGTTTTAAACACACACTAGCGCTGCTAGCGTGAAATTGTACCTGATGCGCGTCAAAAATAACCTCGCACGGGCGGGTGTGCGTCAAAAATAACCCCGCACGGGCAGGTGTGAGTCCGAAATCCAGCGGCACGATGATCCGAAAACCCCGCAGCGCAGGTTGTGTTGTCCCAGCCTCCGTCAGCGATGCTGCATGTCATTTCTCCTGCTCCGTGCATCGATTCTTCGGTTGCGTTTCCTGCATGTGTCCTTTCTCAGCTGCGGAGCCGGCGGCGCGTCGTTTTTATAGCCGCAGATCGGAGTCGCGTCAATCTTTTCCCCCGCATGGCGCTCTGTGCATGAATTTCCTTGTCTTTAGGCTGCCAGCTTCTCCTTTCAGGGTCCCAGGAACTGGATGGGCACCACAAGGCAGAGTAGGAGTCTCTCCAGTGATTCCAGGAAGGTGCTGGCAGAGAGAAGTCTTTGCTGTTCCTGAGACTTCAAACAACAGGAGGCAAGCTCCAGATCAAGCCCTTGGAGATTTCTTCTCAAGATGGAAGGCACACAAAGTCCAGTCTTTGCCCTCTTACTCTGGCAGAAGCAGCAACTGCAGGATAGCTCCACAAAGCACAGTCACAGGCAGGGCAGCTCTTCTTCCTCAACTATTCAGCTCTTCTCCAGGCAGGGGTTCCTCTTGGTTCCATAAGTGTTTCTAAAGTGGGTTTTGGGTGCCCTTGTTATATCCAATTTTTCCTTTGAAATATGCCTACTTCAAAGTAAAGTCTCTTTTGAATGTGAAATCCTGCCTTGCCCAGGCCAGGCCCCCGACACTCACCAGTGGGTTGGAGACTGCATTGTGTGAGGGCAGGCACAGCCCTTTCAGGTGTGAGTGACCACTCCTCCCTACTAGCACAGATGGCTCATCAGGATATGCAGGCTACACCCCAGCTCCCTTTGTGTCACTGTCTAGTGTGAGGTGCAACCAGCCCAACTGTCAAACTGACCCAGACAGGGAATCCACAAACAGGCAGAGAAATGGTATAAGCAAGAAAATGCCCACTTTCTAAAAGTGGCATTTTCAAACACACAATCTTAAAATCAACTTTACTAAAAGATGTATTTTTAAATTGTGAGCTCAGAGACCCCAAACTCCACATGTCCATCCACACCCAAGGCGAATCTACACTTTAATCAGATTTAAAGGCAGCCCCCATGTTAACCTATGAGAGGGACAGTCCTTGCAGCAGTGAAAAACGAATTCAGCAATATTTCACTGTCAGGACATATAAACCACATTACTATGGCCCTCATTCTGACCCTGGCGGTCTTTGACCGCCAGGGCGGAGGACCGCGGGAGCACCGCCGACAAGCCGGCGGTGCTCCAATGGGGATTCCGACCGCGGCGGTAAAGCCGCGGTCGGACCGGCACCACTGGCGGGGTCCCGCCAGTGTACCGCGGCCCCATTGAATCCTCCGCGGCGGCGCAGCTTGCTGCACCGCCGCGGGGATTCTGACCCCCCCTACCGCCATCCAGATCCCGGCGGTCGGACCGCCGAGATCCGGATGGCGGTAGGGGGGGTCGCGGGGCCCCTGGGGGCCCCTGCAGTGCCCATGCCACTGACATGGGCATTGCAGGGGCCCCCGTAAGAGGGCCCCTACATGTATTTCACTGTCTGCTGCGCAGACAGTGAAATACGCGACGGGTGCAACTGCACCCGTCGCACAGCTTCCACTCCGCCGGCTCGATTCCGAGCCGGCTTCATCGTGGAAGCCTCTTTCCCGCTGGGCTGGCTGGCGGTCTGAAGGAGACCGCCCGCCAGCCCAGCGGGAAAGTCAGAATTACCGCCGCGGTCTTTCGACCGCGGAACGGTAACCTGACGGCGGGACTTTGGCGGGCGGCCTCCGCCGCCCGCCAAGGTCAGAATGAGGGCCTATATGTCCTACCTTAACCATACACTGCACCCTGCCCTTGGGGCTACCTAGGGCCTACCTTAGGGGTGTCTGACATGTAAGAAAAGGGAAGGTTTAGGCCTAGCAAGTGGGTACACTTGCCAAGTCGAATTTACAGTTAAAACTGTACACACAGACACTGCAGTGGCAGGTCTGAGACATGATTACAGAGCTACTTATGTGGTTGGCACAACCAGTGCTGCAGGCCCACTAGTAGCATTTGATCTACAGGCCCTGGCACCTCTAGTGCACTTTACTAGGGACTTACTAGTAAATCAAATATGACAATCATGGATAAACCAATCAACCATACAATTTACACAGACAGCATATGCACTTTGGCACTGGTTAGCAGTGATAAAGTGCTCAGAGTTCAAAAGCCAACAGCAACAGGTCAGACAAAATAGGAGGCAGGAGACAAAAAGATTGGGGATGACCCTTCATAAGTAAAAAAGTCCAACACACATGGAGGGTCATTCTGACCTCGGCGGTAAAAGCCGCTTACCGCTGGTCAGAAGGCCGCCACAATACCGCCGCGGGCGCGGTCAGCCGCCACGGACATTCTGACCCACAACTGCAAAACCTCCGAAAATCCGCCCTCCACTGCAGTCCGCCACATCAGCGGCCAGCGGTAAACTGGAGAAGACCAAACCTCCACCGCCACGCCAACAGAAATACGCCCATCCCATTATGACCCGCAAATCGACGCGGCGGTCATTCAACCGCGGTATTCTATTGGCGGTACACACCGCCGCGGTCAAAATACACACACCTTTACAAAACACTACCACTTTGGACAATTTGAAAGGCACACACCTGAAACACATACACACACCACTCCCACACATCCAATACCATATAAAACACACACCCACATCACCCACAAACCCCTACCAACAAAAACCAGAGACGAAGGAGAGAGAGACACATCAGAGAATAGAGAGCCAGACACACAGAGGCACACCGCAACATCACACACACCACATAGAAGCACAAAGCACCACACACCAACACACACATCATCACATACACCACCCCACACCTCATACACACCACCCCATGGCACCACAAAGGCACCCACGCTTTTCGGACCAAGAACTCCGGGTCATGGTGGAGGAGATCATAAGAGTGGAACCCCAGCTCTTCGGCTCACAGGTCCAGCACACCACCATAGCAAGGAAGGCGGAGCTCTGGCAGCGGATCGTGGACAGGGTCAACGCGGTGGGACAGCATCCCAGAAATCGAGAGGACATCCGCAAACGATGGAACGACCTACGGGGGAAGGTGCGCTCGATGGTCTCGCGACACAACATCGCAGTGCAGAAGACTGGCGGGGGACCCCCACCCACTCCACCCGAATTCACAACATGGGAGCAAGAGGTACTCAACATCCTGCATCCTGATTGCCTCGCTGGAGTACACGGAGGAATGGACTCTGGTAAGTACAAGGCCGACCACTTCACCCCCCCCCCCAGCATGCTAACCCCCACCCTCACCCCCAATCCCCCAGCACACATCCTCCCTGAGAATGTCTCCCCAGCACAACCCACCCAACACCAACCCCTGCATGCCACCCCCAAACTATGGACACCCATCACCTAAGCATGACCACTGCACATACCCATCCCCCCCACCACAAAACACCCTCACAACACCTCCCCCAAGGGAATGCCAGCATTGGGGGACAAGGACACCCATGAAACGCAAGCTAATGCACACACAGAAACAATAACCATACCCTCTTACCCCATGCAGGACCCGAACAACAACACACCGGTCAGGAGGGACCAGAAATGTCCATCCCACCCCCGGAACAGGCCCCTAGTGATGACAGCAGCTCTGTCGACCTGGAACCTGACGACCAGCCCGGACCATCGGTGACCTCTGGGCAGTCGGATCCCCTCACCCAGACACAGGCCACTGCAGACCCAACCCCCTCTGGGAACAACAGCACAGCTCCCACCCAGCGGGCCCATGCCTCTGTCTCTAGGACAGGTCAAGCAGCGGTGTGTCTACCACTACAGGGCCCCCAGGGTAACCCACCAACCCAACAACAACAGGGACCTGGGGGCAGTGGGAGTGGGCACACCGTCCAGGGGACAGAGGCCCAGGGAAACAGGGCAACTCGGAGGGCTGCTGTGCGACAGGGGGGGGAGGAGAGGCCCAGGGAACCCACTCTCCAAGAGGCCCTCACCACCATCATGGCAGCCTACCACCACTCACAAGAGACGATGGCGACGGTACTGGCCAGGTTCCAGGAGATCCAGGCACAGCAGGAGCATCGCTACATGGGGTTCAGCGACCAACTCAGCAACATCTCAACCGCTATGGGGAGCATAGTCCAGGCCCTGAACCGTATAGAGGACACGTTTCGGGACCATGTGGCATCACACAGGGCCCCTGTCACTAGCCAGGAACAGGAACAGCCTACCACCTCCGCCGGCGCTAGTGGACAGGAGGCCCCACCAGAACGACAGCCCACCAGAACCCCACCTCCTGCTGAACAACAACCGCGCCGCAAAAGGAGCCTGAGATAAAAAAAACAACAGAGCAGGATGTCAAGTCCCCCGCCAGCATCACATACCCCCTGAAGTCCTCCCACTGTTCCACATTGCCACCCTGTCAAACCTTGAACTGCCCCTGCTCCATCCTGCCACAGGCATATGGACAATGCACCTGTGAGACTGAGAACTGGACTCCGCCATGGACATTACTCCACCCCCACCCATCACTGTTTCACTATCATGTACCAATATCTATGCACTAATAATAAATCACACATTGCACTGAAATCAATCAGGACTCAGCCTGTCTTATTTACAAATGTATGACACATTACATATCAATTACGTATTATTAACATTGTGAATTACACATACCGAGGTAACTTAGCATTAGTCCATGGGCCAACCAAGCCGAGGTCACGCAGTGGCTCATACAGCACAGAAAAGGGAAGGGAAAATCAAACATCATGTTTATAGTTCTGGGGGGAAATCGACAAAGTTGAGATGCAGGAGGCTTTCAGGAAATGTAAAATGGCATGGGTGATTATTACCTGTGTGCTACTGGAAATACTGTTCTATTACTCTGTCCCTGTTGTCTGTGTCGTCCTCTGAGTCTTCCTCCTCTTCACTCTCCGCAGGCTCCACAGCTGCTTCAACACCACCATCTGCACCATCCTCCTGCAGGAAAGGAACCTGACGTCGCAATGCCAGATTGTGAAGCATACAGCAGGCCACGATGATGTGGCACACCTTCTTTGGTGAGTACACCAGGGATCCCCCAGTCATATGCAGGCACCTAAACCTGGCCTTCAGGAGGCCAAAGGTCCTTTCGATGATCCTCCTAGTTCGCCCATGGGCCTCATTGTACCGTTCCTCTGCCCTGGTCCGGGGATTCCTCACTGGGGTCAGTAGCCAAGGCAGGTTGGGGTAACCAGAGTCACCTATTAGCCACACACGTTGTCTCTGTAGCTGCTCCATCACATAGGGGATGCTGCTATTTCGCATCACATACGCGTCATGCACTGACCCTGGGAACTTGGCATTTACATGGGAGATGTACTGGTCAGCCAAACAGACCACCTGGACATTCATCGAATGATAACTTGTTCTGTTTCTGTACACCTGCTCATCGTCTTTTGGGGGTACCAAAGCCACATGGGTCCCATCAATGGCACCAATGATGTTGGGGATATGTCCAAGGGCATAGAAATCACCCTTCACTGTAGGCAAGTCACCCTCCTCTGGGAAAATGATGTAGCTCCGCATGAGTTTCATCAGGGCAGACAACACTCTGCTCAAAATCTTTGAAAACATAGGCTGAGACATTCCAGATGACATGGCCACTGTGGTCTGGAATGACCCAGTTGCCAAAAAATGGAGGACTGACAAAACCTGCACCAGAGGGGGAATCCCTGTGGGTTGGCGGATGGGGGACATCAGGGCTGGCTCCAGCTGGGCACGCAGTTCATGGATAGTGGCACGGTCAAGTCTGTATCGAAGTATTATATGGCGTTCTTCCATTGTCGACAGGTCCACCAGCGGTCGGTACACGCAAGGATTCGTCCTTCTCCTCGCAGGTCCCAGCGGACGGTGCCTAGGAAGGACAACATGGAGCACAGAGTCAGGCAAACCACAGGTACGTACAGACAGCTTGCACAGTTAAAGAATGGCAATGGGTTGAAAGGCGTGTATGTGTGGCAATGCAAGGCCTAGGCCTGTGTGTCGCAGTCAATATTAAGCCATGTAGGCCCTTGAAATGGCGGCTGCCTGACCTGTGAAGTGGGACAATGGGATGTGAGGTCAATGCGCTGGCGGGGCACACCGTGGCAGTAGGCGGTCGAAGACCGCGGCGCAAAGCCGCATTGGTTAACATTGAACCCTATGGGTTTCAGGAGCCAATGACGATGTGCGCCGGCGGTCGCGGTACGCACCGCCGCGGTACGCACCGCCGCGGGCGTGACCGCCATTTTCTATCTGATTAATCACTCGAGACCTGATCATCCACAGGAGAGGACCTATACTGCAAGTGCTGCTGTGACCTCGGTCTGGAAGATACAATGGCTGCTGCGACTGGGGAAAGGGCCCCTGCCTTCACGTCTGAAAAGTTGGAGAAGCTCGTGGATGGGGTCCTCCCCCAGTATGCGCTACTCTACGGTCCTCCAGACCAACAAGTGAGTACACCGGGTGCACATGGAATGGGCTATGCCTGTGTGGATTGGGGTGGATGTAAGTTGGTGGGGTGGGGGGCGAATGAGGAGTGCAACGCCCAACAGATGAGAGCATGTGCCATATGGCAAAGTTGGTGGGGGGGGCCAATCACATCTAACATGCAGGTCATTGATGATTTCCTCCTTTCCACCCTGTACATGTCAAATAGGTCAGCGCCCATCAGAAGATCGAGATTTGGCGTGCCATCGCCAAGGAAGTCTGGAACTTGGGGTCCAAAACAGACGGGGCACCCACTGCCACAAGAGGTGGGAGGACATCCGCCGCGGAACAAGGAAGACCGCAGAAACACTGCTGGGGATGGCCTCTCAACCTAGGAGGGGTGCCAGTCGCACCATGACCCCCCTGATGTCCCGGATCCTGGCGGTGGCCTACCCTGAATTGGATGGGCGCTTTAAGACATCACAGCAGACACAAGGGGGTGAGTATCAGCACATTCTCCTATCTTTCTGCGCAGTGGAGGCGTCTGGGCGGGGGAGGAGGGCTGTGGGTGACATTAGGCCAGGGCGCTTTCTGTAGTGTAGTCCTCTCCCTTAGGCATGGCCCTGTGCCCCCGGCCCCCACCTCTGTAGGGTGACAAGTACAGCCATTGAAGGTCCAGCATCTCCCATGTGCGCGCTTGACGTCTCTTGGCCTGTTGTCCTAGTCAGTAGTATAGAGTAGTGTACCCCGAATGCGCGGCTTAGTGCATTAGGCTCCTGTGTCTGTCCTCTCCGCCAACGGTGTTGACATTGCATGCACTCAACCTGGTCTTCTTTTTTCTCCCCCCACCCTTTCTCTTCATCTTCTTGTGCATGTGTGCATTAGCATCATCAGGCGGAGGAGATTTGGCATCGGAGCACGAGGGAGCTGCAGGACACAAGGCCCCGGTGGGCCCAGGAACAGACACCGAGGGCACCAGTGATCCGGAGGGCGAGGGGAGCACCACGACGGGGACCGCTGGTGAGAGCAGCGACAGCGACACGTCCTCGGATGGGAGCTCCCTAGCGGTGGCGGCAACATCCATGCCCCCCGCCTCTACAGGTACAGCCGCCACCCAGCGCACCAGCCCCGCCCTCCCAGCAGCCCCTCAGTCTTCGCTCCGTGCCCGTTCGCCCAGGAAGGCGCGCGTCTCCTTCGCCCCAGGCACCTCAGCCCCTGCCCCTGTTGCCCCTGCTGCCCTCAGTGCGGAGCTCATTGACCTGGTAAGGACGCTCATTGTTGGGCAGACGACCCTTTTGAATGCCATCCAGGGTGTGCAAAGGGAGGTGCAACAGAGCAATGCGTACCTGGAGGGCATTCATTCGGGTCAGGCTGCCCATCAACGAGCGTTCACTGCTCTGGCCTCAGCACTGACGGCAGCCATTGTCCCTGTTTCCAGCCTCCCTCTTCTTACTGCCTCCAGCCTTTCTCTGTCTCCTGTTCCTCAGCCTATCCCATCCACACCATCAGACCAGCCTGCACACACCTCAACACCCAAGAGCAGCTCATCCAAACACAAGCACCACAGATCCCACAAACACTCACCCAAGCAACACCCAGATGCAGACATTCCAACAGTCACAACCACCTCTGTGTCCCCCTCCTCCTCGTCTCCCTCCTTTCTCCCTGTGACGTCTACACTCACACCTGCATGCACCCCAACATCAGCCAGTGCTTCCATCACCACCTCACCCTCCAGTACAGTCCACACTCGTGCAGTCACCACCCCCACTGCCATTTACACGTCCCCTGTGTCCTCTCCCACTGTGTCTGTCACCCCCTCTTCCGAGACACACAAACGCAGGCAGCCACCCACCCAACAGACATCCACCTCACGACAGCCTACAGCACCAGCACCTTCACCCAATGACAGCACACCTGACTCTCCTACAACCACCTCCTCTTCCTCCACTTCCATTTCCACTTCTCCTACCCTTTACCTTGGCCCTAAAAAACTTTTCATGGCTAATCTTGACCTCTTTCCCTCCGATGAGCTCCCCCCTCCATCTGCAAAGAGTCCCAAGAGCACCGCAGCCACCACCAGCCCAGCTTCGGGTGTCAATGTTGTGCATGGGTTCTGGAGCCCACCCTTTGCCAGCAGTGACACATCGATCAGCAGCAAGGACACGTCCAGCCCCCCCCCCCCGGCAAGAGGACCCGCAAAAACAAGGGCCGCCGTGCGAGGACCGACAGGGCTGCCCCCAAGGAGCAATGTGCGGCCACTTCACCACCCACACCATCTAGGGGAGGCAAGGGCCCGAGAGCCCCATCAAAGGAGCGGAAGGGCAGCAGGAGCGCGGAGAAGGTGGACCCCACATGTCACATCCCAGCTGGGAAGGAGGACACTAAGGAGGCCAGGAGTCCGTCCCCGAAGGGTCCAGAAACGTCACGGTCCGAGGGCGACTGAGCAGGGAGTCCAGGCCAGGTCTGGCTCCCTTGACCTGCTGGATGAGCACAGCTGAACAGGGCCCGCCGTGGAGAAGAGCACCGCTGAACAGGGCCCGCCGTGGAGAGGAGCACCGCTGAACAGGGCCCGCGGTGCAGAAGAGCACCGCTGAACAGGGCCCGCTGTGGAGAAGAGCACCGCTGAACAGGGCCCGCCGTGGAGAAGAGCACCGCTGAACAGGGCCCGCGGTGCAGAAGAGCACCGCTGAACAGGGCCCGCCGTGGAGAAGAGCACCGCTGAACAGGGCCCGCTGTGAAGATAGGCACCGCTGAACAGGGCCCGCCGTGAAGATAGGCACCGCTGAACAGGGCCCGCCGTGCAGAAGAGCACCGCTGAACAGGGCCCGCCGTGGAGAAGAGCACCGCTGAACAGGGCCCGCCGTGGAGAAGAGCACCGCTGAACAGGGCCCGCCGTGGAGAAGAGCACCGCTGAACAGGGCCCGCCGTGGAGAAGAGCACCGCTGAACAGGGCCTGCGGTGAAGATAGGCACCGCTGAACAGGGCCCGCCGTGAAGATAGGCACCGCTGAACAGGGCCCGCCGTGCAGAAGAGCACCGCTGAACAGGGCCCGCCGTGGAGAAGAGCACCGCTGAACAGGGCCCGCCGTGCAGAAGAGCACCGCTGAACAGGGCCCGCCGTGCAGAAGAGCACCGCTGAACAGGGCCCCGCCGTGAAGATAGGCACCGCTGAACAGTGCCCGCCGTGGAGAAGAGCACCGCTGAACAGGGCCTCGCCGTGAAGATAGGCACCGCTGAACAGGGCCCGCCGTGGAGAAGAGCACCGCTGAACAGGGCCCGCCGTGGAGAGGAGCACCGCTGAACAGGGCCCCGCCGTGAGGATAGGCACCGCTGAAGAGGGCCCCGCCGTCTCAAGCACCTCTCCGCTGGGCCCCGCCGTCTCAAGCACCGCTCCGCTGGGCCCCTCTTCTCAAGCACCGCTCCGCTGGGCCCTTCTTCTCAAGCACCGCTCCGCTGGGCCGCGCCGTCGCAAGCACCGCTCCGCTGGGCTCTGCCGTCTCAAGCACCGCTCCGCTGGGCCCTTCTTCTCAAACACCGCTCCGCTGGGCACCGCCGTCTCAATCACTGTTTATGGTTCACTGTGCCCACCATGCCTCCTCCTTGACCAGTGGAGACTGTCATCCACCTGATGGACTGTGGCTTTGCACTCCCCAGGATGGTACAGTGGGCAGCCCACCCACTGTAGAGACATTGAGAGACTGTGGCTTTGCACTCCCCAGGATGGTACAGTGGGCATCCCACCCACTGTAGAGACATTGAGAGACTGTGGCTTTGTACTCCCCAGGATGGTACAGTGGGCAGCCCACCCACTGTAGTGACATTGAGAGACTGTGGCTTTGCACTCCCCAGGATGGTACAGTGGGCAGCCCACCCACTGTAGAGACATTGAGAGACTGTGGCTTTGAACTCCCCAGGATGGTACAGTGGGCAGCCCACCCACTGTAGAGACATTGAGAGACTGTGGCTTTGCACTCCCCAGGATGGTACAGTGGGCATGGTGGCTCCTCGTGGATCTGGCGTCGTGGACTCATGTGGCTGTGGTGCCCCCTCCCTTCCCCCTGAGGTGCCTGTAGTTTTTACATCTGATGCCCCAGCAGTGTTCTCTCCAAAGGACTCAGGTCTCCTGTGTGGGCTTTGCCCTTGTTTCTCAAAACTTTGGCCCACGGACATGATGAATTCGTAGGATGTGCAGGACTTGTTACTTCAGTTATACACTGATGTGTATGTCATTTGTTTTCTTGTGAATATCTTTCATGGTTGTACAATAATTTTCAGGAGCTTTTTGGTACATAAATATTTATTCCAAATTTGATTATGTCCTAGCATTTTTCAGGGGTGTTTGGGTGGTGTCACTGTGACTTGTTGCTCTGCATTGGTGTGTACATAGTTGGGGGGGGGGGGGTCGCATATGTGTGTGCCCGTAACCTTTCGTCCTCCCCCCTCCCGTGTGTCGTAGGTGCAGTACTCACCGTTGTCGTCTGCGCCGGACTTCGTACTCGTGGTAGATGAGAAGGTAGACGAGAGCAGGTAGGATGTTTAATTCGGGTTCCATGCTGTCCTCCTTCCTCCTGGAGTGCGTAGTGGTGAGCGTTTTCCCGTTCGTAGTCTGTTTCCGCCGTGTTTTTATCGGCGGTGCTCCCGCCCCGGAAAAGGTGGCGGATTGGTGAGTTGTGATAGTGTGGGCGGTACATTGTCTGCCGCCTGGCTGTTGGCGGTGACCGCCGCGCTGTTTGTTTGTACCGCCGTGGCGGTCGGAGTGTTAAAGTGGCTGTCTGTGTTGGCGGTTCCCGCCAGGGTCAGAATTCCATATTTTTTACCGCCAGCCTGTTGGCGGGTTGGCCGCCGCTTTATCACCGACCGCCAGGGTTAGAATCACCCCCATGGTAATGTGGTTTTGTTAGAGAAAAAGGGGCAAACTAAGTGCTACCCTAATAGTGGTAAAGAGCTCTTGCCCTTCCCAGGAGTAAAGTGACATAAGCACGGTGGTGACAGCATACGTTTTGTGTTTTCTAGTTTACCTGTTTCACTAAAGTGGTGCCTACCAACCCACTCTGCTGCTGCGTACTTACGTCCCCCTTAGCCATCATGATGACAGTGTGTAATGCCATGCAGCTTGTTATACTTGTGTGTGTGTCCTGTGTTGTAAGTGTACCTGTGCTTTGTACATAACATGGAGGACTGTAAGTTCCATTCTGGAATCCTAGGGCGTGAAATGGCTAGTGAGAGGTGAGAACTGCACCCCTATGTAGAAGATGTGGGTCGCTGACAATCCTGGGAACTAGGGTGGGAACACTCACACTGGAAGAGGGGAGCAGAGCATCGTCTGTCTTCCCCAAAGGTCTCCTTGATTCAGAATGAAATACTGATCAATTGGCCCTCTGTTCTGTATCAGGAGAGATGGTGGGTCTGAAAAGGTTAACATTATCTGGTCAGACAATCGAAACAGAGGGGAGGGTTTAGGTCTTTGACCCCATGTTAGGCATATTTCAGTGGAGTGTGACAGCTAGGTGTGATCCTAGATTACTCCCTTGCCCTGTGTTGTGGGTCAATCAGAAATGCAGACGCTCCTGCTTTGATAGATTGTGCCTCTGAGAAAGAACAGGGCAATGGAGAGGGCACTTAAAATGAGTCAACAATCACAACATCAATATTGAAGACTCAAACACCAAATCACATTTCTGTGTGAATCTGGACTATAAAAGTTGGTGAATGAGACCCACAAGCCATTCATTAACATGGAAAGAAGATCAGCAAGACTTCAAGCTGATGCAACCAGGACCAAGAGTTGCTAGACTCCCTGTGGGGCGAGTGACCATCATCTAGGATGTCAAGACAACTTTCCCAGAGCATGGAGCACAGCTGTCAAACCAGAGGAACCCCGTGAGGAGGCAGAGAGTGCCCGAACGGGGTAAATCCTAACAGGGATTCTGTCAAGTGGATCGCAGTGACCTCAGTGTAAGACTCTTAGTCCAGTCAGGACTGTTGTGGCCCCTTGTTGTAAAGTCGACTACACTAGTATGGCTGGTGAGGGCCACTGTGAAGGTGATGGAAGTGTCCCTAGTTGTGCTGTACCCTGGCCACCTCCATAAATTAGGCATGGGCCACTGCAAACAATAGGGCCTTCTGACTGGAACATCATTTCAAGAGAATCCCTGCTGAAAGATCTACAGGGGCATGCCAACTCTAGAAACCACCTCCCATGGTAACAATTACTGAAAACCAAGGAAGCCAAAGAAGCAATGCCTGACCCTGCCCTATTTATCACTGAACGTGCTGGCGGGTATTGGCTGAGTAAGAATATTTCTAGGTCACCAGGCCTTGGTGGGACTTGCATGAACTTAAAACGGAGCACTGCTTAATTGATTTTTAACAACAGAAAAGATTTGGTTGCATGTTGACTAGCATGGGCCACACCTGAAAGTCACTTCCATAAATGAATGGGGATTAACCCACTCCATTAGAAAGAAAGGAAAGTCCAGGGGACATTGCTAAAGACAATGTTACCATGTCAACCTTAAGAAACTGTGTATATTGTTTAGTGTACTATGTATGCACTTTGTGTGCTAATACCAAAATAGTAATTTTATCTCCAAAGAGAATATTTGGCTGGACAGTGTATTGTACTTGCTATTCATACTTTGAGTCTTGCACCTGAATGTGCCTTGCACCTACCTCCTCCCGTGAAGCCTTGAGCTGCTCAATTCATGCTACCTCTCAGCGTCAAGTGCTGAAAGAGTAGTAGTTAGCCCATTTTTTGTGACCTATAGTAGATCGATCCCTGGGACAGCAGGAGTGAAAGGCCACTACCCCATGGCTGGGCCTAGTAATCCCTGTCTGCGCCATGTCCATCTGAAAGGGATTCTGACAGGGGTTAATAGAAGAGTAGCATGACAAAATAGAAACCAGGAAAGGTGTTTTACAAGATTGTAATGGGTATTTTTTCACAAAGTATAATTTGTTAGTTTGTTGCTAATGCACATAACTTCACTCCCAGTGCTTTTAAGGCACACACAAGAGCAGCCTTAGATATTGTTTGTTGTCACGCACCTACAAACGTCCTAACATTGTAAGCCAATGTGTGATGAGTTCTTTATGGTACAAAGTAATGAATTGACTGCATTGGTATTCAACTGATTCAGACTGATAAAACTGTGTCCAGATATGTGGGCCTCATTGGTGGCGTTAGTCTTCATGAGTTTATTTATCAGGGAGATTTTTCCAGTTGTTTTGTCTCCAGGGACAGTTATTCCAATATTTAAAAGGAATCAAGAGAAAATATTGTCTCTCATAATTCAATTTCTCTGTTGGAACCTCTGCAAGTTATTCAGAGCGCCTCTTCAGGGAAACTGACAATATTAGCAGAGAAAACAAATATAACTCAGGATGTCAAAATCAATTTGCAGAAGCTCTTGAAACTAATCCTCATTGCCTAATGCAGAACTTGCTGACAGCAACATATGCCCCTTTAACAAGGGTCCTGAGCTCAGTGGTTCTTATTGACCTACAGCTCAATAACCTTACAAAGTTATATCATCTTCTTTTGGCCAGGAATTCATTTCAAATATATTATTAGATATTATTAAGCACCTGCACAAAGGGCCGCAAAGTGGCTAAAGTACCGGCTTGTAGGGGGCAACTGAATCATTTGCTTCTATAAGAAAGATGAGGCTGGGATATATTCTGGCTTGCTTACTTTTTAATTTATCTACAAATTCTTGGATGACTGGTATCAGTGTTTATTGAATTAAAATAATCTTTTTTTTAATCTGTTTAAAATGAGGACCAAGCCTATTTCGAGTGGACATCTAGATCTTAGTGCAGACCTTCAATACAGGTGATCCTACGGGAGAATGTTTATTTCAGAATCAGCTCCTGACCAGTGGTGAAAAGGATTGATTTAAGCATGGGTGACTTAATATTCAAAGGTGGCTCAAAATACGAATTCTCAATTGTATAATGATAATGGTCTGCTCTCTTTGGTAAAGGAAGTAGTAAATAAAGTTTGAAAATTACATGCATATTACTGAATGTGAGGGAGAGGGCATCGCATGATGGCAAACAAGATAGCTGCAGCCATGTAATGCTCTGAACCTCAGCAGGCATTTTTACTGTGTCTTGCTTTCTTTCTGGAGTATGGTGATGTATTTCCTCTCAACTGAGATGCTGCTATAACTGTGTTTGTCTTGAAGCAGTTTTCTTTCTGCTTTTGCAGCTGCCATTTTGTGTCCACTAAAACTCATCAAATACTGTGTTATCTTCATAATAAGATTAGTATTCTATTTAGTATTCTAAATTACGTGGCACCGCTTTATAGATACTGGCATGATTAGACTGAATATTTAATCTTTGGAGCATTATTCTGTATAACAGTTATGGTTATAGAACTGTTTCAGATCTAAGGTGGCTACACTTTGCTTTGGAATTACCTGATTTGACCTTCCCACAAACAGCAATATATTACAATGAGCTATTTTTGTTCCTAAAGTCTGCTAAAATGTATATTGAAATATTCAATTTAGCATCCTGTGCCTCAACTCCTATAATATAATATTTACTCATTCACTAAACGTGCTCTTCTGAGAAGAGTGATAAAAAATTGGCCACTTGGTTCTTATAAGTCCTGACACCTACCAGCTCCTTTGAACTGCAATTCACTTTGTATATCCATACCTCCTTATGCAGTTGAAACGTCTGAAAGCCACATTACTGGTGTATCATTTGATTTGAGTTCCTCTATAAAAGATCACCTCCCTCTCCCTTCTCTTCTTTTGATAATTGAAAATAGAAAATATTTTGGATGAAGTGAGGGATATATAACCTCTAATGAAAGCCATTAATGAAAACATTTAATTAACTTAAGACATCTTGCATGGCAATGGAATTCAAGTTGGAAGAAAAGGAGGAATGTATTAATAATATACAACCTCCTACCTTGACAAGATGGATTGGGCATTTATCATTGTAGAGAAATGTGGTGGTTAGATTTGGAGAATAGGAACAGACATACAATGTTAGACTCTGTTTTCCAAAGGTTATCAAAGAGAATTATCATTCCTTAAGCTATAAATCCCTTGGTTGGTGTGGATGTCTCAATCTCCTATCCTCAATATGCAAAGGGCCCAAAGGTTGAGTAAAGGAGAATTGTCAGCTATCTCATCCCCACCTTGTGTCATTATCATGCTCTTCATGGAATATGTTGATCGCCTGTGTGTTGTCGAGGATGTTAAAGAAAAGAAGACATTTTTGTGGTGTAGCCAAAAAATTTACATTTTTCAAGATCTCCCAAATGTTACACTTTCCAAAAGGAAAGGATTTTTAGCCATAAGACCTGCCCTCCAACAACTTAACATTAGCTCTGCTAATTTTGCATTGTATTTCTTTTTGTCTTTTTTGTATATTTTGTTCTGCTATTTTCAAGTTATTACACTTTGTTGTTCAATAGCATATTTTATTATCTCTACAGATTATCTTGTTCTATAATTGTCCTTGATTACTTTAGTCTTGTGGAATGTACATCCTCTTGTCAATCCTGTTTAGAGTCAAAAGGTACTGACACAGCTATCCAAATTATTCACTATTGTCTTTTTTATACAGAAGATATATTTTAATGAAGCTTAATCCCTGCAATTTTAATAATCCATTAAGTAAATACTATTTTCTGGTGCTGCTGGACACAATGCCTTGCATCACAATTCTCAGGCATGAATATCAAATATTTTAGTTACAAAACAGCCTCACACTAGCAAATATTTGTGCTCCTGATCAAGTATTGCTGATCAAACTATCCAATATGTCAAATCATACATTTATTCTTGGAGATTACTTGAATTACATTTTTGACCCCTACTCCATCCTTAATAGGAAATTTAAATGTAAGTTCACTTTTGATAAGTCTCAAAAAGATAATAAATGAATAATCACAGCTAGATCTGTGAATACATGTAGTGTATTGATGACCTGCAATATTGATTCCTTTTACTATCTTTCTTCCTCCCTTTTCATGGTAATCTTTTCATATTTATTGTCACTGAGGCCCTCATTACGATCTCGGGGCATTGCTGCCAAGACCGCCAGTATGTAGGGGGTGAGGCTGCGGTCAAGCCGGCGGCCTCATCCCTGTTGTATTATGATGTTTCCACTGTGCTTACTGGCAGAAATGTCAAATTACGATGTTTCCGCCAGTAAGACTGGTGGAAACATTGCTGCAGCATTGGCCTTCGCTCCCTTGGGGAGCCGAGGCCAATGCCATTGCACACGAGAACCCTCTGAATACCCAGTGTCTGCATTGCAGACAATGCGCATTTGCGCATTCAAGGGGGCTGCCAGAGTAGCCCCCCACACTGCCTTTCCATCAGCCTTTCCACAGTGGTGCAACTGCCATGGAAAGGCTGATGGAAAGTGAAGTTGTGATCAGAACGGTGCTGCTGAACTTGGCACTGCTGTGAACGAGCACAATTTTGATTGCTGCCAACCCTCGGAATCCCTGATCCAGAGGGAGGCATGGTATCCTGGCGGTCCGACTGCGAGGATCATAATAAGTCAGTCAAACTACCTAGAGTGCGGCGGTGTGACCGCCACTATGAGTTTGGTGGTTCTCAGACTGCCAAACTTGTAATCGGGCTCCCAGTCTCAGATGTCCTGTTTACGATCTCCTGAAATGGGATATTCTTTCCTGTGTTGCAGTAGGCAGTAGACAGTGATTTATCAAGTATCTTCCATTGTAGTGTGGTCAGTTTTATGTATCCTTTGCGCGTTAGCTTCAGGAGTTAGGCCTTTGTGCACTTTGCCCTGGATGTATTTTATTCCTTTGCTCGCAGCTTAGAGCCTCTGTGAACTTTGCTCTAAATGCTTTTTATTCGGCTTCGTACTGTTGATTTTCAAATAACCAGTTCTACGGTCTTGTTTTATTTTTTATATCACACTGTTTAGCCTCCTTCAGCACTGGAGTTCTCAATAACACATTCTTGTTCACTATGTGCTTCAGTCAAGGATACAGTCTGGTACATTGCCGATAGACGTGGTAGGAGTTTAGTCTTTGGCATTCTTGCGTAGGGACATTTTGTGATCACACTGACATGTTAGTTATAAAAACACTTCCTTGTCCCAATACACGCAAGAGGGAGTTTCCGACCAGGGAACCACAACTAGACGCTGACTGCCTCGTTGCAGATGCTGAACCAGATCACAGGCCTTTGCTCAGGTATGAGGGTTGATGGCTTCCCAGGGAATCTGAAAGGCAAGTTAGAAGTTTAACATGGTGTGCTCGAAATAGAACTTGCTGAGAGAGAGAAGAAATCATTAACACCATGATAGCGTTATTCTTATGTTTCACTCTCCTCGTGACTATTTCAATCCTACTGTGTTGTATGGTTCTGGTTATTGTGGCTCACGCCTTAATATCTAAAATGCAGTCGTTTTATTAAAACAGTATATAAAACTTCAACTGCCTTTGTCATTTGTATATGAGATCATACTGTAAATGAGAGAGCTGGTTTGGATCTGAGTGACCAAGACTTCCCTGAGAAGTTCTAAAGGTGTCATGCGCTCGGCTGCCCAATCATCCCTTCCCCTTGGGAGAGATGAGGCACTGCTAGTTAGCCGGAGCAAAACCGGATTTAGGGTGACAGAGGTCCTTCCAGGTGGGTCAGACTCAGTCCCCCACACCGTGAACGATCCTGCTACCTAGAAATCCAGTAGTCTTTAGGATAATGAGAGCCAACGCGACATGGCGCCGCCAACGATTGGTCTGGCTCTAATTTTCGGGTCCGGCTGACTCTCTCGGTCTCATATGTATATTGACTCCTTGGTTCCGTTAACGGAGACGTCCGTGGCACTGAGGATTTCCGCCACCACAATATAGGTATGTCCTATTATTTTGTGGTCGGTTGTTCAAGCTTGAACTCTGAAAGGAAAACTCCAATATTGGTGTGCCTTCTCTGACCTAGTGCTGTTTTTCGTAATGGCGAATCCTCAAGTAGTGAACATCGCGCTTAATATGCGACAACCGCTCACAGGACATCTGATAGCACATGGTCTGACGAACCAGGGGGGTCCGGTCACGTTTGTGGTGGACACCCATGCAGCCTACAGAACAGAGCTTTTTTATTCTTGGGTCGTATTTCCAGCAGTTGATGGGGTACACACACTTTTCATGATTACACTCTTGCGAATGTCCCTGGACAATACAGGGCATATGCATACTTAGAGATACCTTTATCTTATCAAGAACACCATAATTGGCTTGACGGCTCCCTCCCACACACAGTAGCACAAGTTAGGTTAGGTCCACTGAGTAATGATGGTCCTACCTGGCCTTTATTGGCTACATACACACCATATCCTGCGGTTGCTAACTTGGCAGTGGCTGAAGTTCGTTGTTTATATATAGACTTAGCGACTACATATAGAAGATTAGTTCAGTTTGTAATTCAGACACTAAATACAAACGCAGCGCGTGCTGCTCCGGCGCAACCACATGCAGTGGTACCGGGTATCAATCCGGCTACTGTACACTCAGTTATGGGTAAAGTACCGGTAAAACGAGAGGAAACTCCGTTTTGGCTGGCGCAAAAAATTAATATGCTGGAAGCAGTATTTCCCCATACGGGACCTCAGGATAAACATAGAATATTGACGATGTGTTTTCTGTATGGAATGGTTCCTACTGTGGACCATTGTAATACCTGGGGCACGGTGTTTGCCGCGCTCTACACTACAGCACACAGTACACCGACATTGGCTAATCTACCGGAAGTGCTAAAACAAATTCAAGATGAATATGGGGCTTCCCCAGCCTTAGATTTAGGGATGCAGCTGATGGGCAATTTTGCCGCAGTTTCTTCTATTATATTGAGTAATCTCAAAGGGGAGGCAGTGGCACTAGCGGTGCGTATGCGTCTTTGAGATGTCCCGCAGCTTAATCAAGAGCGGGAGCTGCCGAGAATAATAGCGGAAACATATTCGAGTATCGGTCGTGATAGCCTAGGGGCTAGACCACAAAAACCACAGTTACAGGGTAAGAGTAGTAAGGATACTACTAAACAACAGCAACCTGAGGGTACTAGAAAGCGCTGGGAGAAAAAACTACAAACACCTAAAAAAAAAGGGGAGAATCTCCGCAACCAGAGACCCCGCAGACTAGGTATAATCTCAGAAATAGGGATAATTTGAAGACGCCTGATAGATATCAATATACTGATACACGCCAATCTCGTTCCTTTCAGGACTCATCAGAAAAGAGAAATGAGAGAGGTGGGCGGTCAGAGCGGAGAACCGAGTACGTGAAACCGAGACAGTAATCACAACGCTCAACTGAGGTTTCTGTCAAGAAAGAAGAGAAACCAATCCAACAAAAACAACAATTTAAAAAGAAGAAGGTGGCGGCAGTCTCAGTTAGACATGCTGCACAAGAAGAGAGTTCTCTTGAAGAACAAGACGTGGGCGTTAGCACCGTTAGACAGCGCGGCAGAGGTCACAATAATTCGCCGGAATCTTCTAGAGCATCTGGAGGTGAAAGCAACTGATGACTTCATACAAGTCGAAACAGCAGATATGCGTGTCTCTGATCCCGATAGAGTTTATACAGTAACTTTAAAATTAGAAGGGGACGTTGAGCGCACTATAAATGCCATCTTTTGGGACCTTGTGGTCAAATTGTATGACATTCTGCTGGCCGAACAGGATTGGCCCCCTGACTTTGTTTGTGACTGTCCAGTTGGGGAGGAGGTTATTACACCTTCATTCTCACCACTTGTTCCGGGAGAACTAGCAGAGTCCTATAGTAAAACATGGGCTCATGTGGGGTGGGATAGGGATTCACCTTATCATGTAATTCCGATAAAGGGCGAACCTCATCCGCAACATCCTATAAAGTTTGAAGCGAGGGCATCAGTAAGGAAAATACTTACACAATTGGAGTACCAGGGAGTAATTGAATCCTGTGTCTCCCTGATGAATAATCCCTTATTTCCAGTAGCTAAACCGGACCATTCTTATAGGATAGTAGTGGATTACAGACATTTAAATGGACATACATGCACGTATGCAATACAAAATTCACACAGCACAGCGCTCATGAATAATATAGTGCGTAAGAAATACAAAACCACATTAGATATCTCGAATGGATTCTTCTGCCAAAATATAGCGCCCAAAACTAGGGCCTATACGAGCTTTAGTGCGTTTGGCTCTCAAAAAAAGTTTTGTCGTCTGCCTCAGGGGTATAAGAATAGCCCAGGACTATTTTCAGCTCGGGTAACTGAAATTCTGCACGAGTTGGACCCTGAAGCTTTATCATATGTTGATGATCTCTATCTGACAGACGACGAGTTACTGCAACATTTAAGGCGGGTAGCGCGCATTGTTGTGGGATTTGCTGAAATAGGCTACAAATTTAATTTAAAAAAATTGAAGATTGCCTTCCTCAGCGTCATTTTCCTGGGTTATGAGTTGTCGAATGAGGGCAAGAGCTTAGCGGCACACTTTTTGGAAAAATGTGCTCTGTTGCAACCTCCTGATACGGTTCGGAAACTCCAGTCATTATTGGGGTTTCTAAATTTTGGGAGAACTTACATTCCTGATTACGCTACACGTATAAAACCATTATAGGAGTTGATTCGCCCAAATTTTTCGAGTAGATTTTGGACGAATGAGCATACACATATTCTTCGAGATTTGCAAACTGATCTCTTAGCAGTAAAGCATTTACACACTCGGGACAATAAAACGCATCTGGTCATCAGGGTTAAACCTGGTGCCGTTGGGTTTACATATGTCACCTTTAATGAGGGTGAGACAGTCCCGATAGCATACAAGTCGCACTTGTATTCTGCTGCAGAACAACGTTTTGCACAAACTGAGAAAATTCTCACTGCTGTACAGATGGCTGTGATTAAAGAACGACCTCTTGCCCAGGGCCAATGCATCATTGTTGTTTCCCCGATTCCAGCCTTAGAGGCTGTTACAAAAGCGAGTGTTCCTAATTCGAAAGCTTTACACCCGCGATGGATACAATGGGCAACGTCTTTGACAGCCACTGATGTAGATTACATATTTGACCCTAAACTGCAGACTCAAGAATTTCTTCAATATGAAATGGAGTACCCAGTTCCCGCTGGCACATTGCCTATTGACCAATATCAGGTAGTCATGTATGATGGCTCTGCGCAACCAGCGGTTGGAACTAAACAACAGTATTCTGCTGCATGTGCGGTGGTGAGCGGCTATATGGAGGGGGAGGAGTTCTGCCCCCAACATACTTATACACAGACCTTGGGAGACTGTAAGGCACAGTTGGCTGAGCTGAAAGCTCTATTGTTAGCCTTGGAACATGCGGATCCGGCAATATTTACATTACTGGTTTGTGATTCCTATTACTGTGTTCAGTCTTTCAATGAATATTTACATTACTGGAGGTTGAATGGGTTCAGAGATTCCAAAGGTAACACCATTAAGCACAAATTGCTGTGGGGGAAGGTTGAGGATCTGAAGGAGACGCTTCCTAAAGTCCATGTTGTGCATACACTTGGACACCAGCGCGTTGGAATAGACGTTGCTGGTAACACTTTGGTTGATGAAGCCGCAAAATCAGCAGTGGCAGTTGCCACTGTGGCTGCAGTAACTCGTTCGAGTTGCAAACCAGACACAGAGATTTTGGCTGCCATAAAGGCTATGGCTGATGGCACCCATTTCCAAAAGGATTCCCTTCTAAATATAGTTACTGCATGGGTGGTATGCTAAGCGCTGTGGTTAAAATACCAGGCGTTGGTGTGCGTGAAATGCCCAATAAAATTGAGCGACCTCGATTGATTTCTGCAGCACATGAGGGGGCGGCATCTGCACATGCCGGCGTGGCTGCCACCATTTCACTGTTACAGGCTTGTTATTGGTGGCCTGGTCTCTATAAAGAGAGGAAGCAGTATGTCCTTTGTTGTGATGTCTGCCAGCAAATTAAAGTTTCCACGGCTAGACACCCGCAGCAGACGCCCCTTCTAATATCAAATAAACCTTTGCAGTGTGTGTACTTGGATCATTGTGGTCCGCTGACACCTGATAGTGCATACAAATATATATTGGTTGCTGTAGATTCGTGTTCCAGATTTGTGTGGGTCTGGCCACAGCGCTCGGCTGACGCTCGAACTGTTATTAAAGATTTGCGCATCTTTGTCGATACATATGCAGTTGCGGCTTTTCAATCGGACCAGGGCCCTGCTTTTGCCTCTAAGGCATTCAGGGACACCATGGCTTCGTTGGGGGTCCAGCTGCAGTTCTCGTCTCCATTTCATCCAGAGGGAAATTCTGTCGTGGAGCGTTTAAATCGCGATTTAAAGCAATCCTTAACGGCCAGAGTTATAGGTACGGGTCGTAGTTGGCTAGCCCACCTATATGGAGTACAGAGAGCACTTAATAACTTGCCTAGAAGGTCCCTGGGGGGTCGTACTTCATATGAGTGCCTGTTTGGAACACAAATGTATGTTCCTGTTCTAGATGGTCCTGGTGTGGAGATGGCAGTTACTCCCTTTGACATAAATGATCGTGTCACTGTTTTGCAGGATTTACAGCAATTCCGTGAAGATAACTCTTCTGCCAGTGCTGCCTCCACAGGAATTAAGGATGAACCAGTAACGCCTACTGGTTGGATTCCCAGGATTGGGGATCTTGTGTGTGAAAAGGTTGCAGTGAAAAAAGAGTTTGGTCCTTCCTATCGGGTGCCTGTCCCTGTGCTAGGGATCCAAGGCACAAGAACTGTAATTTTGCCACCGTTGCAAGGGGCCAAAGGAAATCGCTTTGTTTCCATTGACAATGTCAAGTTACAACATGTGGCCGATTCTGCACAGCAGACCAAGAGGGACACCCAGTAGTTCCGGAATCCCTCTCACTACTGGGGAAGAAGTCCCGCTGCAGGTGATTTGCACCGACGCTATTTCCTCTCCGAGCTTGGGGAGGGTGGAAGCTGATCTTGCGATTGTTCCACTGACGGCGAATAATTTGGAATCTTTTGATCAAGTTGCTGTAAGTTCTACTGATATTACTGAACATGTGGTTTATAGCGTGCCAAGGCGAGAGCCACCATCTACTTCTTTGTTTACAGTTGCACCTTTTGCGAGAACTGCCTCTGGCTGCTTCAACACCACTGATGATACCGTGTCGGACTCCTCGTCCTCTTCAACACCAGCCCTGGGTCCACGTAGGATGCTGTATTGGCTCAAAAACACATATTTTATTGTTCCTTGGAACTATCTGTGGCTTTTTATGACTGTGATGACTCTTTTTTTGTGGCTGGGGTTTGTAGTTACCTTTTTTCTGGTGATACATGATCATTTTCTTGCTGAACGATCTCACATTGAGCACGTGGAGACAGTGTTGAAACCACATTTTTTTCACATATGGTTCGAAGGGACTTGTCCTTTGTGAACATTTCTGCAGGGCCGATTCCAGATGGGATTGTGTGGGATAGAGTGATGTTTGATATATATGGTCCCACTGAAATAATTTAAATACTGTATGTTCTCAAATTGTCAATGAATGATATTGTTATACCAGGCATTGTTTCTGATGATTGGGACGTAAAGACAGTGGATTCTATGTTGACGGAATTGCAATATTATACTGTCTATGAAAATGAAGATGCTTACTCATTTAGAGATAATTATGGTGACATGTTTTGCTACAATTATTATGGACACCACTTTATTCATAAAGCTAGTAGCCCTAAATCGATATTTGAAAATATGCAATGGGAACATTGCCCGACTCCTCCTCAGGGGAGTTCTAAAACGTATTCTGATAAATTTGCATATTTTTCTGGGCATCATGAACAGGGTGCTAAGTCTTACTATTATAAGGTTACTCCGCATACTAATAAGCAAATGTTATTGACTGATACTAAATTACTGTATTCAAATTTGTTTGTATCCAAACTTTCAGTTGAGGGGTATGAATACTGGTCCAAAACTGTTGATTTGAAAAGTGTCTGGGGAACGAAAAATTGGCAAATGCGGGGTAGGGACACATTGTTTAGGGCATGTATTATTCCTGTCCAAATGATTTTCCTGAATGACACTGTACAACAGACTAGCTGTTTGGGCTTAGCAACAATTAGAGACTTGAATTTGCCTAGCATACCTGTCCCTTCCAAATTGAAAAATTGGCAGCAATATCTTAATGCCACGTTTAGTGAGCTTACAGACTGGGTCCAGAATGGTACGCTTAACACTTCATTGATACGTCCGGGCAGGTGGTTATTGTGGCCCATAGACACTAATGGGTGTCATCAGCGTTTTGTCACCTCTTCGGGAGGGTTCAAGACTAGTAGGGCAGACCCTCGCTACATATAACCAGAACATGCTGATATCATTACTACAGACAGCGTGGGGAAACTTTGTCAACAATGGTTGAAGTCATCCACGCTGGATGCAGTTAAGACACATCTCACATTACTGTCTAATGATACTGACTTGCAAGATTTTTTGTCAGGACCAAGAATACCACGGAAGAAACGATTTTTGTATGAAGTATATAATGAGATTTGGAAGCTTTCACAACAAGAGGCAGCGGCCCGGTTGAGGCAAATTGATCAGGAAAATTTGATACAGACTTTGGTGGTCATTCTGACCTCGGCGGTAAAAGGCGCCTACCGCCGGTCAGAAATCCTCCATAATTCCGCCGCGGTAACCCGCCATGGTCATTCTGACCCGCAGCAGCCAAACCTCAGAAAATCCGACAGCCACAACAGACTGCCAGACCAGCGGTCGGCGGAAAAGTGGAGGTGACCAAACCTCCACCGTCATGCCAACAGAAATACGCGCATGCCATTACGACCCACGAATCCACGCGGCGGTCTTTCAAACGCGGTTTTCCATTGGCGGTACACACCGCCGCGGTCAGAATACACACAAACGAACAAAACTCAGCCACATTGGCCGATTTGAATTCCACACACCTGATACACATACACACACCACTCCCACACACACAATACAATATAAAACACACACCCACATCACCCACAAACCCCTTCGACCAAAATCCAAAAAGAAGCACTGAGAGACACAGCAGCGATCACAGAACACCATCACACAGAGGCACACTACACCATCACCCACCCAATATCCACACACAAAACAACACACACCACCACACTCAACACACTTAACTACACATACTCCACCCCACACATCATACACACCACTCCATGGCACCCCAAAGACACCCCCGCTTCTCAGACGAAGAACTCAGGGTCATGGTGGAGGAAATCGTTCGGGTAGAGCCCCAGCTCTTCGGCACACAGATCCAATACACCAGCATTGCCCGGAGGACGGAGCTATGGCAGAGGATTGTCGACAGGGTCAACGCTGTGGGACAGCACCCCAGAAATCGGGAAGACATCAGGAAGCGATGGAACGACCTACGGGGGAAGGTGCGTTCCATGGTATCCAGGCACAACATCGCCGTGCAGAAGACTGGCGGAGGACCCCCACCTCAACCCCCACAATTTACAACATGGGAGGAGGAAGTCTTGAACATCCTGCATCCTGACGGCCTCGCAGGAGTCGGCGGAGGAATGGATTCTGGTAAGTTGAAGCTTCAATACTGCTTCCCCCCCACCTGCATGCCAAATCATACCCCAACCCTCACCCCCATCCTCAAACCCCACCCTCACCCCCACCCCCATCCTCACCCCCACCCTCACCCCCACCACCATCCTCACCCCCACCACCAGCACACCTATTCCCTGCCAATGTCTCACCATCACAACCCACACATCCCAAAACCTAGGCCTGCATGCGTCCACTAAGCATGGACACCCATCACCAAAGCATGCCCAATGCATATACACATCCCCCCCACAAGCCACCCTCACCAAAGCCCCCACACACGAATGCCAGCACTTGGGGACACGGGAACCCACAGATACACCCATATGGCACACATTGAAACTATAACCATACCTCTATACCCCTGCAGGACCCGACCGCCAACACACCGCCACGGAGGGCCCAGAATTCTCCACACCCCCCACCCAAGAGGCCGTCAGCGATGACAGCAGCTCTGTCGACCTGGACACTGATGACCAGCCCGGACCATCGGGGACCTCTGGACAGTCGGTTCCCCTCACACAGGCACAGGCCACTACAGACCCAAACCCCTCTGGGAACACCAGCACAGCTCCCACCCAGCGGGCCCATGCCTCTGTCTCCAGGGCGCGTCAATCTGCGGTGTGTCTACCACTACAGGGCACCCAGGATAACCCACCACCCCAACAACAACAGGGACCTGGGGGCAGTGGTAGTGGGCACACCGGCCAGGGGGCAGAGGCCCAGGGAAACAGGGCAACTCGGAGGGCAGCTGTGCGACAGGGGGGGGACGGGCCCAGGGAACCCACTCTCCACGAGGCCCTCACCACCATCATGGGAGCATACAACCGCTCCCAGGAGACGATGGCGACGGTACTGGCCAGGTTCCAGGAGATCCAGGTACTGCAGGAGGAACACTATCGGGGGTACAGGGAGGACATCAGAGCCCTCACCTCCACCCTGGTTACCATGGTAGGGCTGCTGCAGGAACTCATCAACACCAGGACGGACACTCAACAACAACAAAGGGCCCCTGCCACTAGCCTGGACCAAGAACAGCCAACCACCTCCGCCGGTGCTAGTGGACAGGAGGCCCCCGCACAACAGCAGCCCACCAGACCCCCACCTCCTGCAGGAGAAGAACCACCCCGCAAGAGGGCCCTGAGATCTCGCAAGAAGACAGAGTAGGATGTCAAGACCCCCGCCAGCAAAGGATACCACCTGATGTCATCCCACTGTCCCACATTGTCACCCTGTCCATCCTTGAACTGCCCATGCTCCATCTCTCCACAGGCCTATGGACAATGCACCTGTGTGACTGTTACTCTGGACTCTGCCATGGACATTCCTTCACCATAGCCCCCACCCCCTTGAAACCACCCATCCCATTTTGAGCACTGAAATAAACACCTATTTTGCACAAAACTATCTGGAGTCTGGCTGTGAGTTCAAAATATTGTAATTGACATGACAGTGCAAATATGTCCTTGTACATAGTGAAGTCAACAAACAGCTGCCACAAAGCTGTAGTCCATGGGGAAACGAAGCACAGGACTCGTAGTGGGGACCCCAGATCTGAAATAGGGAGGGAAAAGCCACAACTCAGTCATCATACACTGGGGCAAATAGACAGGCAGCAGAGATGCAGGAGAGTATTTTACATTTACTAAATTATGTTTGAATTGTTACCTGTGTCCTATTGGAAGTACTGTGCAATGATTCTGTCCCTGTTGTCTGTTTCATCCCCGTCGTCTTCCTCCTCTTCACTCTCCACAGGTTCCACAGCTGCCACAACACCACCATCTGGACCATCATCCTGCAGGAAAGGCACCTGGCGGCGCAAAGCCAGGTTGTGAAGCATGCAGCAGGCCACGATGATGTGACACACCTTCTTAGGTGAGTACATTAGGGATCCACCTGTCATATGCAGGCACCGAAACCTGGCCTTTAGGAGGCCGAAGGTGCGTTCGATCACCCTCCTAGTACGCCCATGGGCCTCATTGTACCGTTCCTCTGCCCTGGTCCGGGGATTCCTTACTGGGGTCAGTAGCCACGACAGGTTGGGGTACCCAGAGTCCCCCAATAGCCATACACGGTGTCTCTCTAGCTGTTCCATCACGTAAGGGATGCTGCTATTCCTTAGGATGTAGGCGTCATGCACTGACCCAGGGAATTTGGCATTTACATGCGAGATGTACTGGTCAGCCAAACACACCACCTGGATGTTCATGGAATGGTAACTTTTTCTGTTCCTGTACACCTGCTCCCTGTCTCTTGGGGGAACCAAAGCCACATGGGTCCCATCAATGGCACCAATGACGTTGGGAATATGTCCAAGGGCATAGAAATCACCCTTCACTGTAGCCAATTCGCCCACCTCAGGGAAAGGGATGTAGCTCCTCATGTATTTCATCAGGGCAGACAACACTCTGATTAACACCTTCGAAAACATGGGCAGAGACATCCCAGAAGCAATTCCCACTGTTGTCTGAAATGACCCACTTGCCAAGAAATGGAGTACTGACAGGACCTGCACCAGAGGGGGAATCCCTGTGGGTTGGCGGATGGGGGACATCAGGTCGGGCTCCAGCTGGGCACACAGTTCATGTATAGTGGCACGGTCAAGCCGGTAGGTCAGGATAATGTGGCGTGCTTCCATTGTCGACGGGTCCACCAGCGGCCTGTACACGGGAGGATTCATCCGTCTCCTCGCCAAACCCAGCGGACGGTGCCTAGGAAGGACAACATGGAGCACACAGTCAAGCAACCCACAGGTACGTACTCACAGCTTGCACAGTAAACGATTCTCTATGCAGTGAATGGCGTGTCTGAGTGGCTATGCAAGGCCTAGGCCTGTGTGACGCAGTTGAAATTGAGCCATGTGGACCCTCGAAATGGCGGCTGCCTGACCTGTGAAGTGTGACAATGGGATGTGAGGTCAATGCGCTGGCGTGGCACACCGCGGCGGTCGGCGTTCGAAGACCGCGGCGCGAAGCCGCATTGGTTAACATTGAAGCCTATGGGTTTCAGGAGCCAATGGCGAAGGGTGCCGGCGGTGGCGGTACGCACCGCCGCGGTACACACCGCCGCGGGCGTGACCGCCATTTTCTATCTACTTATTCACTCGCGACTTGAACTTTCACAGGAGAGGACCTATACTGCAAGTGTTGCTGTGACCTCGGTCTGGAAGGGACAATGGCTGCTGCGCCTGGGGAAAGGGCCCCTGCCTTCACTGGAGAAGAGTTGGAGAAACTTGTGGATGGGGTCCTCCCCCAGTATGCGCTACTCTACGGTCCTCCAGACCAACAAGTGAGTTTAATTCAATATGGATTTGGGGCCACTGGCTGGCTTGGGGGCCTGGCGGGGGGCCTGGCGGGGATGGGGGGCATGTTGGGCCTGGCGGGGGGCCTGGCAGGGATGGGGGGCATGTTGGGCCTGGTGGGGGGGCCTGGCGGGGGGCCTGGCGGGGATGGGGGGCATGTTGGGCCTGGCGGGGGGGCCTGGCGGGGGGCCTGGCGGGGATGGGGGGCATGTTGGGCCTGGCGGGGGGCCTGGCGGGGATGTGGGGCATGTTGGGCCTGGCGGGGGGGCCTGGCGGGGGGCCTGGCGGGGATGGGGGGCATGTTGGGCCTGGCGGGGGGGCCTGACGGGGGGCCTGGCGGGGATGGGGGGCATGTTGGGCCTGGCGGGGGGCCTGGCGGGGATGGGGGTCATGTTGGGCCTGGCGGGGGCCTGGCGGGGGGCCTGGCGGGGATGGGGGGCATGTTGGGCCTGGCGGGGGCATGGCGGGGGGCCTGGCGGGGATGGGGGGCGTTGGGCCACTGGCAACGAAAATGCAGACAAACTTGAACGTGGTATTTCTCCCTCCCTGTACGTGTCACATAGGTCCGCGCCCATGAGAAGATCGGGATTTGGCGTGCCATCTCCAAGGAAGTCCGGACCCTGGGGGTCCACCATCGACGGGGCACCCACTGCCACAAGAGGTGGGAGGACATCCGCCGCGGGACCAAGAAGACCGCCGAGTCTCTGCTGGGGATGGCCTCCCAACGTAGGCGGGGTGCCTGCCGTCAACTGACCCCCCTGATGTTCCGGATCCTGGCGGTGGCCTACCCTGATTTGGATGGGCGCGTGAGGGCAGCACAGCAGACACAAGGGGGTGAGTACAAGCATAATCTACTCTGTTGTCGTGCAGTGGAGGTGTCTGGGTGGGGGAGGAGGGCTGTGGGTCCCCCTAGGCCAGGGCGATATCTGTAGGGTGGGCACCCCCGTAAGCCCCTGTGTCCCCAGCCACCACCCTCAGTAGTGTGCCAGTACAGCCATCCCTGGGCCGTGTCATCCATGGGTGCAGTTGTCAACTCTAGGCGTGTAGGGCATGTTCCACAGAATGCGTAGGGGACCCCAAGTGCGCAACTTAGTGCAGGGGGCATCTGTGTCTGTCATGTCCGCTAACTGTACCGGTGATCCATGTACTCAAAATCTCTTTATTTCTCTCTCCCCCCCCCTTTTTGTTTGTCTTTCTGTGCTTGTGTGCATCAGCATCATCAGGCGGAGGAGAAGTGGCATCGGGGCAGGAGGGAGCTGCATCTCACATGGCCCAGGAGGGCCATGCCACAGAGTCTGACTGGACCAGTGAGACGGAGGGCGAGGGGAGCTCCACAACGGGGACGACTGGACCCTGCAGCGACACGGACACGTCCTCGGAAGGGAGCTCCCTTGCGGGGGTGGCACCATCCGTGCCCCCCGCCATTACAGGTACAGCCGCCACCCAGCGCACCATCTCCGCCCTCCCAGCAGCCCCTCAGCGTTCGCCCCATGCCCGCTCTGCCAGGAAGCCGGGCATCTCCTTCGCCCCAGGCACCTCAGGCCCTGCCCCTGTTACCCCCGCTGCCCTCAGTGAGGAGGTCATTGACATCCTCCGAACGCTCATTGTTGGGCAGACTACCCTTTTGAATGCCATCCAGGGGGTGGAGAGGGAGGTTCATCGCAGCAATGCGTACCTGGAGGGCATTCATTCGGGTCAGGCTGCCCATCAGCGATCGTTCCAGGCTCTGGCCTCAGCACTGATGGCAGCCATTGTCCCTGTCTCCTGCCTCCCTCTACTAACTCCCTCCTCCCAGTCTCCTGTTCCTCTGCCTGTCCCACCCACACCATCAGACCAGCCTGCACACACCTCAACACCCAAGAGCAGCTCATCCAAACATAAGCACCACAGATCACGCAGACATTCACACAAGCAACATTCCGATGCAGACATGCCAACAGTCACTACCACCTCTGTGACCCCCACCTCCTCGTCTCCCTCCTCCCTCCCTGTGACGTCTACACTCACACCTTCATTCACCTCACCATCAGCCAGTATTTCCATCACCAGCACACCCTCCAGTACAGTCCGCACACGTGCAGTCACCACCCCCACTGCCATTTACACGTCCCCTGTGTCCTCTCCCACTGTGTCTGTCACCCCCTCTTCCACACCACACAAACGCAGCCACCCACCCACCCAACAGCCATCCACCTCACGACAGCCTCCCGCTCCTGCACCTGCACCCAAAGACAGCAAACTTGTCTCGCCTACAACCACATCCTCTCCCTCCACTCCCATACCCACTGTACCTACCACTATCCATTGTCCCAGGAAAATCTATCTCTCTACTGCTACCTTCTTTCCTGACCCTGAGCCCCCCCCTCCTTCTCGTCGGGGTAAGAAGAGCACCTCAGCCACCACCAGCCCTGCAGCCCCCTTGACAAGGGTGCAGGGGTATTGGAGCCCACCAGCCCGCTGGTCTGGATCTTCGCCCAGCAGCAAGGGGACAGCCAGCCCACCCCCTGGGAAGAGGAGCAGAAGGCGGAAGGGCCGCCGCAGGAGCCCGGGTTCTATATCCCCCCAGGACACTAGCCAGCCACCGTCAACAGCCACAGCTCCAAAGGGAGGAAAGGGCCACAGACTCCCGACTAAGGAGGGCAAGGGCAGCAAGGCGGAGAAGTCAGGCAGCAGGCCTGCTGCCCATGGAGGACCCGTCACAGCTGCCCAGGAGGAGCCCGCAACCCCCATAGCCGCTGCCCAGGGAGGAACCGTCACAGCTGCCCAGGGAGAGCCCACCACCCCCATAGCCGCTGCCCAGGGAGGACCCAGCCCAGCTGGCCAGGAGGGCCCCACCACCCACAGCCCAGGTGGGCATTGAAGGAGCACCATCCCCGCTGCCCAGGAGGGCACCACCAGGCAATGAGCAGTTGGCCATAGAATGGCCGCCGTCTCCAGCACCGCTCCGCTGGGGACCGCCGTCTCAAGAACCGCTGAACTGGGCCCTTCAAGGCAAGAACCGCTGAACTGGGCCCTTCAAGGCAAGAACCGCTGAACTGGGCCCCGCCGTCTCCAGCACCGCTCCGCTGGGGACCGCCGTCTCAAGAACCGCTGAACTGGGCCCTTCAAGGCAAGAACCGCTGAACTGGGCCCTTCAAGGCAAGAACTGCTGAACTGGGCCCCGCCGTCTCCAGCACCGCTCCGCTGGGGACCGCCGTCTCAAGAACCGCTGAACTGGGCCCTTCAAGGCAAGAACCGCTGAACTGGGCCCTTCAAGGCAAGAACCGCTGAACTGGGCCCTTCAAGGCAAGAACCGCTGAACTGGGCCCCGCCGTCTCCAGCACCGCTCCGCTGGGGACCGCCGTCTCAAGAACCGCTGAACTGGGCCCTTCAAGGCAAGAACCGCTGAACTTGGCCCTTCAAGGCAAGAACCGCTGAACTGGGCCCTTCAAGGCAAGAACCGCTGAACTGGGCCCCGCCGTCTCCAGCACCGCTCCGCTGGGGACCGCCGTCTCAAGAACCGCTGAACTGGGCCCTTCAAGGCAAGAACCGCTGAACTGGGCCCTTCAAGGCAAGAACCGCTGAACTGGGCCCCGCCGTCTCCAGCACCGCTCCGCTGGGGACCGCCGTCTCAAGAACCGCTGAACTGGGCCCTTCAAGGCAAGAACCGCTGAACTGGGCCCTTCAAGGCAAGAACCGCTGAACTGGGCCCTTCAAGGCAAGAACCGCTGAACTGGGCCCTTCAGGCAAGAACCGCTGAACTGGGCTCTTCAAGGCAAGAACCGCTGAACTGGGCCCCGCCGTCTCCAGCACCGCTCCGCTGGGGACCGCCGTCTCAAGAACCGCTGAACTGGGCCCTTCCAGGCAAGAACCGCTGGCCCTTTGGCAGACGTGGCAGGGCAGGATCTGTCTCGGGCAGGGCTGCAGGATGTCCTCTGGCCAACATGCCTCCTCCAGTGGCAGTGGAGTCTGTTATGGACTGTTTGGACTGTGGCTTTGCACTCCCCAGGATGGCCCAGTGGGCAGGCCACCCACTGTATGGACTGTATGGACTGTGGCTTTGCACTCCCCAGGATGGCCCAGTGGGCAGGCCACCCACGGTATGGACTGTATGGACTGTGGCTTTGCACTCCCCAGGATGGGCCAGTGGTCATGGAGTCCCCTCGTGGATCTGGCGTCGTGTACTCAAGTGGCTGAGGTGCCCCCCCTTCCCTTCCCCCTGAGGTGCCTGTCCTTTTTTCTTTCTGATGCCCCTGCAGTGTTCTCTCCGTGGAGTTCTTGTCGTGGGACTGGGCCTTGCCCCTTTGCTCAGGACCCCTGTGGTCCACGGACAGTGGTTGGACTACATATAGTAGATTTATATATTTTGTACATAGTTTATTTATTTATTGGGATTACTGCTGTCCATTTTTCAATATATCTGCCCGTTTATGATCTCTTCTTTTGGTCTTTGCATTATTTCGGAGGGGGGGGTTTGTGGGTTGTGACAGTGATCTGTGGGAATGCATTGATGTGTGTGTTGTAGTGGGTGTGGGTGGGTGGGTGTGTGCCGGTAATCTTTTCCCTCCCCTGTGTCGTAGGTGCAGTACTCACCGATGTCTTCCGCGCCGCCGGGCGTGCTCCTGGTACAGGAGCAGGTATAGGAGTGCGGGGATGACCTGTAACTCGGGTTCCATACTGCCGGAATCTCGCGTGGAGTATGTGGAGGTGAGCGTTTTCCCGTTCGTAGTCTGTTTCCGCCGTGTTTTTATCGGCGGTGCTCCCGCCCCGGAAAAGGTGGCGGATTGGTGGGTCGTGATAGGGTGGGCGGTACATTGTCTGCCGCCTGGCTGTTGGCGGTGACCGCCGCGCTGTTTGTTTGTTCCGCCGTGGCGGGCGGAGTGTTAATGCGGCGGGCTGTGTTGGCGGTTCCCGCCAGGGTCAGAATTGCATATTTTGGACCGCCGGCCTGTTGGCGGGTTGGCCGCCGCTTTATCACCGCCCGCCAGGGTCAGAATGAGGGCCTTTGTCTGTTGTGGATAATGGGATGCATACCCTTTCGGACCGTGTATACACAATTGACAACATTGTTTCCTCTACTATAGACATTATTAAATCTGATATGTCTTCTTTATATCATGGGCAGAGTCAAACGCGGTCCATCATGCTGTTGGGTTGGACTCTACAGACCTTGAAGGCAGGTCGCGTTCCGTGGCAGCACATTCGTGCCAGGGAGATATTTATTTCCTTTAATTTTACACATCAACAACAGCTGATGGCTAAGAAGGAAGCGACATATGTTATGTTAAATATTGAAAAGTTGGAGAAATTGCCTTTTACTGTGGCTGAGATTCTGTCAGCTGAGTGGTTGATTCACGGGGTTATTAATTTGCCTATCTCCACTCTGCAATTTACTTCTTGTTTAAAGCACATTCTGGTGGGTAGATATGAACGGTTGGGAGGCAGTTACTTACATGAGGTGTAGGAGCTTCCCTTTCTATACAGATGTCTTAATGGTATGAGGGAGGTTTTTCTTAGCGGTAGCGAATGCAAAACTTCTGTCAGCAATTCAATGGTTTGTAAACAGCTGTCTTTGCACGGGGCGTGTAATACCTCGATTGCTAACTTAGCTTGTTATCTCAAGGGTGTTCCAGTCCCGGTAATTAAAAACACTTTCCAGGTGCTTTCAAACGGCAGCTACGTCCTTCTTAACAGTGAACCCTGTTGTGGCATGCGTGCCGGCATTGTTTACGTGGTCATTGTCACCAAGGCCGTTACGTGCTGCGGGAATGTGTTGTTTCCCCCCACTCAAATTAGGGAGGTAGCGGACATCTGGCCTCATATTGCTACTTCCAAGGTGAATTTCGACAAGTTGAGTCAACTGAAAGCTCTATTGTTTCAAAAGCATGTGGCCCTTACATCTGCTAGCGAGACCTACGCACTTCAGGTGGCAAGGTCATCAGCGGAAATACAGTCCCTTTTAAATCCTTTCCGAGTCACTTTGGTGAACTCGTGGGACGTATATTTAATGCGTCCAGCACTGCTGGAATTGCACATTTTTTCAAAGCTGTTGGTGTTGGTTTTGCTCATACCTTCTCTTCCATATTCGGTTTAATACCTTCGGCTATTCATTGTATTTTCAGAAGCATTTTTGGGGGATTTCCGATTACTTTGGCTTTGTTGGCTGGTGTTTTGCTGTTGCTGTTGTTCTTCCGCAATGGCTGTCCCACCGCGACGAGATCCCATATTGGCGCTCCCGTCAGCGCAGCTGTGTCGTGAACACATGATGCAGCATTTTGGAGCAACACTCCTGGGACAATTGGAGTGTGACTGGTCTCTGTCATTCCGACCGGTTTTGGATTGTGTGCAACCCGTGTTTCGGTGCCTTTGGTGCTCGTTTGAACATGCACTGGCTCTCTGTCTCTCACTGCAGCGCCCCCCAGTGGTCGATACTGATCTGTTGATGTTCCCGATTAGGGCCCATTCCCAGACTTGTGCACTACAGTTGCGTTTGCTTCGTGAGGCAATTTATGAGATTCCCTTCCTGGAGGAAGATGGTATTGTCTCATTCATAGGCCCTGCACGGGGTGCCGCCCTGGATGGTTCTAGGGCTTTGGAGCACACCTGCTCCATGATCGTTTTTGGCGTGGATTTTCCGATATTGACATCTGTCGAAGTGGAGGATCTCCTGCTTTCCGTGGCTTCTGTCTAGGAAATTGGATTTTTTTTTTATGTTAAAATTGACATTGTATCAAATTTGGCTTTAACGTCACATGCTTCCCAATTTAAATTAGTTTTCTGCTTTGCTGTTCTCTGAACTTGTCAAAATAAATTTGATGTATTTTTTTGTATCTGGGGCATATTTTTATATTATTAGAACAACTTGCTACCGACAAGGGGGGGGTGTAGTGTGGTGAGTTTTATGTATTCTTTGCGCATTAGCTTCAGGCTTTAGGCCTTTGTGCACTTTGCCCTGGATGTATTTTATTCCTTTGCTCGCAGCTTAGAGCCTCTGTGCACTTTGCTCTAAATGCTTTTTATTCAGCTTTGTACTGTTATTTTTCAAATAACCAGTTCTACGGTCTTGTTTTATTTTTTATATCACACTGTTTAGCCTACTTCAGCACTGGAGTTCTCAATAACACATTCTTGTTCACTCTGTGCTTCAGTCAAGGATACAGTCTGGCACATTGCCGATAGACGTGGTAGGAGTTTAGTCTTTGGCATTCTTGCGTAGGGACATTTTGTGATCACACTGACATGTTAGTTGTAAAAACACTTCCTTGTCCCAATACACGCAAGAGGGAGATTCCGACCAGGGAACCACAACTAGACGCTGACTGCCTCGTTGCAGATGATGAACCAGATCACAGGCCTTTGCTCAGGTATGAGGGTTGATGGCTTCCCAGGGAATCTGAAAGGCAAGTTAGAAGTTTAACATGCTGTGCTCGAAATAGAACTTGCTGAGAGAGAGTAGAAATTGTTAACACCATAATAGCGTTATTCTTATGTTTCACTCTCCTCGTGACTATTTCAATCCTACTGTGTTGTATGGTTCTGGTTATTGCGCCTCACGCCTTAATATCTAAAATGCAGTCATTTTATTAAAACAGTAAATAAAACTTCAACTGCCTTTGTCATTTGTATATGAGATCATACTGTAAATGAGAGAGCTGGTTTGGATCTGAGTGACCACGACTTCCCTGAGAAGTTCTAAAGATGTCAAGCGCTCGGCTGCCCAATCATCCCTTCCCCTTGGGAGAGATGAGGCACTGCTAGTTAGCCAGAGCAAGACCAGATTTAGGGTGACAGAGGTCCTTCCAAGTGGGTCAGACTCAGTCCCCCACACCGTGAACGATCCTGCTACCTAGAAATCCAGTAGTCTCATTTAGGATAATGAGAGCCAACGCGACACCATCTGATAACTTTTTGCTTAGACATTTGTACTACTACTACAGAATTTTTTAGAGTTATTGATTCACATGCTACTTTTATTGTTTATTTGGGATACATTTAAGGATGTTTTTTGTGCCTCCTCCATCTCTTTTTTGGCTTAAAAAAAGTTTAACGCTCAATACACTGACATTTTTAAAAATGTCAAAACTCCAGAACATGCCTATTTACATCTTGAACTTCGTTTATACTTTTATATTAAGGATGTTTTTTGTGCCTCCTCCATCTCCATCTCTTTTTTGGCTTAAAAAAAGTTTAACGCTCAAAACACTGACATTTTTAAAAATGTCAAAACTCCAGAACATGTGCCTATTTACATCTTGAACTTCGTCTATACTTGAGGATCTTATTGGGGCCAAAATTGAGTTTAACACAAGTGCTATTTTTAATGTTTCTGCTGTTCTCTTGCATGTTATGGATGTCAAAATAAGGCTGATAGTATGCTTACACGCCACTTAAGAATGTAAAATAGAATGAAAGTTGCTGGATGCATTATTGAAGAAACTCATAATGTATTTTCCATATTTGGTCTGGATACTTCCAAATTATTTTAAATGTTTTGCCAAAACATTGTGTACTGATACTGGTAATTTCTCTAAATTTAGTGATGATAGATTCCTTTAATATATATTCAAACCTGTCTCTGATGGCATTGATTTTTAATGTATGGGAAATTGATATTTCCTGATGAAGTAGTGCATGCCATTTATTCTCTCACAAAGGACTACGCTACTGGTCCAGATGCTTTATCCAGTAATCTCATTTCCCTTGTGTCTTCCTTACCCTTGAGCTAAGAGAGTTCAATAATACATTTTTATTAGAGACCCTTGCTAATGGGACTTCTTAGATAGCAAATTTTACAGGTATCCCTGAGACAATTAAATATAATAGATATTTTAAGAAGGATAGCCGTAGCTCTTAATCAATAGTGATTGTCAAATGTATGCACAATATTAGTACTCAGTTCAAACTCATTATTCCTAAAGTAATCAAAATGGATCAATCAGATGTTTCTAAAGCTAGGGTTACCTCAGACAATGTTAGAATGTTTAAAAAGTTTATTTCAAAAGCATGAATAAACCCTATGCATCTTTTCCCGTGTAAGTTAATGACGATTTTAATCACAAAAATTGGGAATATATATTTACAGTTCCTAATTGATTTGTATTTGCTTACTTGTTCATTAATTACATCAAGATTGTATATTCCACATCAAGACCAAGTGATCTTATCAAAGTCTATTCTTCTCTCTATTTTAATTTAGGTTGTGGCATAAGACAATATTGTTTATAACGCTGTATTATTTATTACGTACTATTAATCTTTTGTGAAAGAGTTTCACGTAATGTCTCTGTTGAAGGATTGAAATGACAGAAATGGGAAGTTCAGTTGCTGTCAAATGCTGATCATATTTTTTTATACATGGTTAATCCATTTACTTCGTTAAAATCATTCTAGAATGAAATCTCACTATATTTTTCATTTTTCAGGTTACATAATGAATTCTACCAAAACTGAAATGTTGTCTCTTATTAAATCCTACATGTGTTAAATATGTAATGGTTCCAATTCTTTTGTGAAACCCACAGAGGATTAATATGGTGAAATCACAAAGTTTATTTGACTCGTGCTATTTCATGGCCTTACTAAGTCAAGTGAGTACCTGTTCTCAAAACACTTTAATACTACTTTATGAAAAAAAAAACAGCTTTCAGAAGAGGGTAGCAAAGGTCTTTGTGCATTGTTACATTGTTGCATTTTGTTTTGGTGCTGATATATTCTGTTGGTTTTACACTGTTGTGTTTTCATACTGAATTATTGTACTGTGTTGTTGTGTTGTACTGTTTGTTGTGTTGCAGCCATTTGTGATTGTTTTGTTGTATTGTGCCTTCTCATCATATAAGCAAATGCAGGTGTATTTCCAGCCAAATGCAGTGGATTATTAAAAAGTTGTCATACAAGCAACCATTTTCCACTGTGTAAGCAGGTAAAATATAACTACTTAAGATACTTGTCAACACAAGACTGGGGGGGAGATCATGCTTTCATTTAGCATTTCTTGTCTCACTTCATGTTATGCAACCCTAAGTATGTAGCTATATGATTTGTGGCCAATAGTAAATAGTATTGAATATTGTTAGAAATGGGGTCTTTGGTTGGCAGTCAGGTTACAACCTGTCCAAGCAAGGACCCTCACTGTAGTCAGGATTAAGGAGAATCACCCTCAGTTAACCCCCGCTCACCCCATTGATAGCTTGGCACGAGCAGGCAGGCTTAGATTCAGAAGCAATGTGTAAAGTATTTGTACCAACACACACAGTAATACAGTGAAAACACTACAGAATGGACACCACACCAGTTTGTAAAGAAAGGTAATATTTATCAAAAATCCCTTTAGAGGACTTCCCCTGTTTACCCTTACCCCCGTTTCTTCTGGGAGGGACCATGCCCACCCTTGGCATGCCCTCCCCCATACCTCTTCTGGATTCTGGTGCTCTCCCAGTGGTCCACTTCCTGCGCAAGCTTCCTGGGGTCAATCAGCTTGCTGACAATCAGGTGCTGGCGGAGCTCTGGAAAACAAAGACTGTACAAGTTCTCCCAAACAATTAAATTATAAGCCCCTCATACGCTGTTACCTTACTGCCCTTCACCCAACCATACAGTGACCTGCAAAAAGAATCAACACATTCCAACCATGTTTGGAATTCCTTCTTTTTGTAGGACCTAAACCTGTCCTTGTACTACTCAGGGGTGAGACAATGCCTTGTGAGTATTGCATCCCTCATGATAGAGTACGTGAGCCCATGACATTCCCCAAGGATGTCAGAGTGTCCCTCCCCTCTACCGCAAAGTGTTTTCACAGACCTGCCCCCCAATGTGCTTCAGGGTCTGTGGAGAACAGACTCATACTCCTTAAACCACAAGTATCTGTCATTCTCCCTCTTGTAATCCTTCACTAGGTCTTTGGAAATGTGCACCCTCCTCTCAGGCTACACTGTGGTATTGCTGCCACCATCTCTACCAGACTGGCTCTCTGATCCAGCTCCCTTAAGCTGAGCTCATGAGCCAGCAGTAACTTTTTCTCTTCAATGGACAACCTCCTCCCTTCCATCTCTATTTTGAGCCTCTCTAATTCTATCTGGTGGCTCCTGTCTGCCTGTTTGTCCTGTAACCCCTCAGGAGTCAGAACCCTGGATGGCACACTGCTACCTGCCCTGGAGACCTCCCCCCCCAGGCATAACATGTCCACCCACTATACCATTGTGTGCACTGTACACCTCCTCATCCTCATCCTCATTCTCCTCCTGTGTGTTCCCCGCCTTCTTGGTTGTCACCCAGGCCCTCAGTGCATTTTTCAGCTCCTCCTTCCTGGTGGAGCCCTTAATGGGACAGGCAAGATTCTTACAGAACTGTTTCAATTGAGCAAGTGTGTAACTTTCCTGTTTCCCTGATTCAAAAGCAGTTCCAGCTGGTGCATCTCCAGATTGTGACATGAGTGCAAAAGTGCAAAGTTCCAAGGCAGACAAAGAGTTCCCAAAGAGAAGTTCAAGAATCAATAAAAAGATCACCAAAAATATGGAAGTAAAAAAAAAAAGTCCCAAAAGCAAAAACAACCAGTATGGGGTTACATAATGGTCTGCACTGAAAACAGTAGTGTACACTTAATCACTGTATGTCAAGTACAAATACAAGTCCAATCCTCACTGCTTATCACCAATGTTAGAAATAGGGTCTTTGGTTTGCAGTCAAGTTACACCCTGTCCAAGCTAGGACCCTCACTTTACTCAGGGTAAAGGATAATCACCCTCAGTGAACCCCCTGCTTAACCCCTTGATAGCTTGGCATGAGCTGGCAGGCTTAACTTCAGAATCATTGTGTAAAGTATTTGTACCAACACACAGTAATACAGTGAAAACACTACAAAATGGACACCACACCAGTTTAGAAAAATAGATAATATTTATCTAAATCAAACAAGACCAAAATGATAAAAATCCAACATACACAAGTCAAGATTTGAATGTTCAAAAGAATAAGAGTCTTAATCCTTAGAAAACAGTGAGAATGCTGTTGTTACACAAAGTACCTAGTTAGTGTAAAAAATAGAGCCTCTCAGGTGAGCATGTGTCGGAAAAGGCAGCGATGCGCGATTCCTTCCTCACAAGGGAGGCGTGTATTGTTTTCTTCTCTGGTCGGTTCAGCGATGCATAATTTCTCCTTCCTCGCAAGAAAGCGATGCATAGATTTCCGGACATGGCACCTTGGATCCAAGCAGAGTCGGGTTGACTTTGACACCCAGGGACGATGCGTGGAAAATCCTGTTGCATGGTGTTAGAAAACTACGATGCATGGGGTTTGCATTGTTATCAGCAACCACAAGCGGGTGTTGCGCGTTGTTTCTCCAGCCGCGATAAGTCAATCCCCCAGCCGCGATGCAGGTGGAACATCGATTTTAGCCACGAGGCTGGTGGTGCGCTGTTTATCAGTCGTGTTGCAGATGATGCTTTGTATTTCCCCCACAAGGTATTCTGTGCATGGATTTTCAGCTCTTGTCTGCCAACATCACCTGTCAAGGGTCCAGAGACTGGATAGGACACCACTTGTCAGGACAGGAGTCTCAGTAGAGAGTCCAGATGTTAGCAGAGGAAGTCTGATGGCCCTGAGACTTCAAAACAGGAGGCAAGCTCAACTCAAGTCCTTAGAGATTTTTCAAAAGCAGGAATGAACAATGTTCAACTTTTTTGGTTATGCAGGGTCATCCCCAATCTTTTTGCCTCCTGCCTCCTATTTTTTCTGACCTGTTGCTGTTGGCTTTTGAACTCTGAGCACTTTACCACTGCTAACCAGTGCTAAAGTGCATATGTTCTCTGTGTAAATTGTATGGTTGATTGGTTTATCCATGATTGGCATATTTGATTTACTAGTAAGTCCCTGGTAAGGTGCACTAGAGGTGCCAGGGCCTGTAAATCAAATGGTACTAGTGGGCCTGCAGCACTGGTTGCGCCACCCACATAAGTGGCTCTGTAATCATGTCTTAGACCTGCCACTGCAGTGCCTGTGTGTGCAGTTTTAACTGTAGATTCGACTTGGCAAGTGTACCCACTTGCCAGGCCTAAACTGTCCCTTTTCTTACATGTCAAACACCCCTAAGGAAGGCCCTAGGTAGCCCCAAGGGCAGGGTGCAGTGTATGGTTAAGGTAGGGCATATAGTAATGTGGTTTATATGTCCTGACAGTGAAATATTGCTGAATTCATTTTCAATGTTGCAAGGCCTGTCCCTCTCATAGGTTAACATGGGGGCTACCTTTAAATCTGATTAAAGTGTAGATTCCCTTTGGGAGGGGATGGACATGTGGAGTTTGGGGTCTCTGAGCTCAAAATTTAAAAAAACATATTTTAGTAAAGTTGATTTTAAGATTGTGTGTTTGAAAATGTCACTTTTAGAATGTGAGCATTTTCTTGCTTATACCATTTCTGTGACTCTGCCTGTTTGTGGATTTCCTGTCTGGGTCAGTTTGACAGTTGGGCTGGTTGCACCTCACACTAGACAGTGACACAAAGGAAGCTGGGATGTAGTCTGCATTTCCTATTGAGCCATCTGTGCTAGAAGGGAGGGGAGGAGTGGTCACTTACACCTGAAACGGCTGTGCCTGTCCTCACACAATGCAGTCTCCAACCCCCTGGTGAGTGTCTTGGGCCTGGCCTGGGTAAGGCCGGATTTCACATTCAAAAGAGACTTTACTTTGAAGTAGGCCTACTTCAAAGGAGAAATTGGGTATAAGAAGGGCACCCAAAACCACAGACTTGGTAACACTTCTGGAAACAAGAGGAACCTCTGCCTTGAGAAGCGCTGAAGAGCTGAGGAAGTAGAGCCTTCCTGCCTGTAACTATGCTTTGTGAAGCTATCCTGCAGTTGCTGCTTCTGCTAGAGTAAGAGGGCAAAGACTGGACTTTGTGTGCCTTCAATTTTGAGAAGTCTCCAAGGGCTTGATTTAGAGCTTGACTCCTGTTGTTTGAAGTCTCAGGGACAGCAAAGACTTCTCTCTGCCAGCACCTGGAGTCTCTGGAGAGACTCCTGCTCTGACAAGTGGTGCTGTATCCAGTCCCTGGGCCCTTGGAAGGAAACCTGGTGGAAATTCAAGGAAATCGACTTCGGACAACTTCAGACCGACGCCGCTGCTGAATCCGGTGACACCGCCTGCACCGACTCCGTGATCTTCACTGGAACATGACAACCTTCGCACCCTGACATCGCTGCAGCCCCACCAAAGTCCGCAACTCTGTGAAAGTCACTGCACCACGCCGTGACCGACGCCGCTCGAAGTACGCAGATTCAACATTTCGCACAGATGCCGCGATCCCCGACTTCGCGCATCAGTTTGTTTTCATTCCTCACCAAAGGTACTGTACCTGGGGGTCTACGTGACTCCGTGTCCGGCGCCGCTGGTGTCGGATTGTTGGGAACGACTCCGTTACGACCCCGTGTTAACACCTCCTCGAAGCATTTTGTGTTTCTAAGGGCTATTTTTGAGTTTAATCTTTAAAAATGTATTCCTTGACTTGTGGATGTCGGAATTTTGTCGTTTGGTCTTGTTTTGTTAAGATAAATATTTCCTATTTCTCTAAATCTGTGTTGTGTCATTTTGTAGTGTTTTCATTAGGTTTCTGTATGTGTTGGTACACATACTTTACACATAACACTCTGAAGTTAAGCCTACTGCTCTGCCAAGCTGCCAAGGGGGTAAGCAGGGGTTAGCTGAGGGTGATTCTCTTTTACCCTGACTAGAGTGAGGGTCCTTGCTTCTACAAGGGGTAACCTGACTGTCAACCAAGGATCCCATTTCTAACACACAACAAAGTCCAGTCTTTGTCCCATTTCACAGACAGAAGCAACAACTGCGGGATAACCCAACAGAGCACAGTCACAGGCAGTGGCAGCACTTCTCTTCAGCTCTTCTCCTTGGCAGAGGCTCCTCTTGGTTCTAGAAGTGAACACATTTTCAAGGGGTTTTGTGTCCAATACTTATACCCCTTTCTGCCTTTGAAGTAGGCCTACTTCAAAGGAAAGTGTCTGTTGTTCACAAGATCCTGCCTTGACCAGACCAGTCCCCACACACACACCAGGGGGTTGGAGACTGCATTGTGTGATGGCAGGGACATCCCTTTCAGGGACCACTCCTCCCTACCCTCCTAGCACAAATGGCTCATCAGATTATGCAGGCTATATCCCAGCCCCCTTTGTGTCATTGTCTAGAGGAGAGGTACAAACAGCCCAACTGTCAAACTAACTGGGACAGGGAATCCACAAACAGACAGAGTCACAGAAAGGTTTAAGCAAGAAAATGCCTACCTTCTAAAAGTGGCATTTTCAAACTAACAATCTAAAAACCAACTTCACTAAAATATGTATTTTTTAAATTGTGAGTTCAAAGACCCTAAACTTTAGATTTCTATCAGCTCTCAAAGGGAATCTCCTCTTTAAAGTTATTTAGGTGCTATGAACACCAAAATCTGAATGTTATTCTCCATAAACTCATAGTAGGTGATTTTTTGCACCTGATCAATAATATACCCTGTTATAATCAGACCCTCAATGTCTTATCTATGTTTACGTATTGAAATGTATCATCTATACGAAACAGATTTGACTCCAGATGCTAAATTCTTTTAGAACAACAACATTTCTAGTTGTGTAGTGTCAAATCTCAAATGTTCCAAATCTGAAGGATGTGTCAGGTTCCATGACTTTAAAACATATTATTTACCCTTTGTCCTGCACCTAGATGAACAAGCACCTTCTCTTCTTTCAACTTGATCTGAAAAAGGTGATTTTTTTAGATGGTCTTTCATGTGTCCAGTTATGCATCCATAAACACATTGCCAATTCTTACATTCTCTCACTTTCTTTTACAATTAGTTTATAATAAGCAGTCCATACTGCCTTATTTAGGTTCTTAATGTATATGGTGTAATAAATATTTAACAGTTCACAATAAAATGTTATAATTGGTGGAAATACGAAGATAAGTGCATTTCTTATATTAATCAGTTACATCATTGTAATTCAAATTTACTGTTTGATATTTTGCAAACTAAGGGCCTGATTATAAGTCCGACGGATAGGATGACCCATCCCCCGACCTTTCAACAAAGAGGTTGCAGCCGAACTGGCTATTTCCCCGCCAGGCCCATTACGACTTTTCTGCTGGGCTGTTGGGCAGAAAGCAACATTTCTGCTGTCAGCCTAGTGGGAAAGTGGTTGCAGCATTGTTGCTGGCTTGTAATAGAGCCAATGCTTTGTGAGGGTGCTGGAATAGGAGACCCCTACACTGCCCATGCCAAGTGCATGGGCAGTGCAGGGGCCTCCCTGTGGCCCCTTTCACCTGTTCTCCACCAGCCTTTTCATGGCGGTGAAACAGCAATGAAATGGCAGGCAGAGAACCAGGTCATAATCAGCAGGGTGGTGCTGAGTTCAGCGCCGCCCTGGCTGATTCAAACCTGGACCACCGTCAGCCCGCCAGGAGCAATGTTCGCATCGGAGATCATGGTCTTTTGGTGATCTGACCACCAAACTCTTAATTTGGCAGCCAGACCACCAAACTGGCAGCAGTCAGGACTGCCACCATGAGGCTGCTGGTCTCGTACTGAGTCCCTAAATGTTCACTATCTTTCCTGCTTCAAAAAGATTATTTCCTCAATCATGCTTCACTCTCAGCGTTTTGCAATTAGGTAATTCAAAGTCAAACCTATGTACATCTGACCCCTACTTTATTCTGGTTCTAAAATTAAGAACTATGGCCCTCATTACAACCCTGGCGGTCTGTGTTAAAGCGGCAGTAATACCGACAAAAGGCCGGCGGTAAAAAAATGGGATCACGACCACGGCGGAAACCGCCAAAACATACAGCCACTTTAACATTCCGAACGCCACGGCATTAGCAACAAACACCGTGGTGGTAACTGCCAACAGCTAGGCGGAAGACAATGTACCGCCCACCCCATCGCAACCCGCCCATCCGCCAGCTTTTCCGGGGCGGTACTAACGGCATCAAAAGCACAGCAGAAACAGTACTTGGATGGGAAACCACTTGCCTCTCGACACTCAACAAAGAACCAGGATAGAACCAGGATGCCATGGAGCCTGAGCTGCAGGCCCTCCCCATGCTGGTCTACCTTCTCATCTACCAGGAGTAGCAACGGCGACGACAACGGTGAATACTGCACCTAGGAGGCAGGGGAGGGGGGGAGGAAAAAGAGAGTGACACACACCCGCAACATGCCACACCCCCACACCCACCCTCACCCACAACACCATACACACAAACACATGCATCAACCTTACATTTACACCCCGTAACCCCCTGGAAGAACGCAAGGACAAAAGGATTAGAGTCAAATCAGTGACATATTAGAAATAGTCAGATATACAATATGTACATAAGGCGGTACATTGTCCACTCAAAATGTCCTTGGGCCACTGGGTCAAAACTCATAGGCCAAGCCCACACTTGACTCCTGCCTCAATATGGAGAGAACACTGCAGGGGCATCAGGTCAAAAACACACAGGCACCTCAGAGGGAGGGTGAAGGGGGTGCACCTCAGCCAGAAGATGGGACAACGCCATTGCGCCTGGAGGGGGCTCCATGCCCACAGTGATGTCCTGGGGAGTGCAAGGCCACAGTCTCTCAAGTGGGTGGTTTGCCCACTGCTTGGTCCAGGGGAGTGCAAAGCCACAGTCTCTCAAGTGGGTGGTTTGCCCACTTCTTTCTACTGGGGAGTGCAAGGCCACAGTCTCTCAAGTGGATGCCTTCTTCCACTGGTTCTGGAGGGGGATTTCTGCCCAGTGTGCTTCATCCGGCCAAGGATAGAGTGAGTGGATGCATTTCTCCACTGGTTCTGGAAGGGGCTTGGTGCCCAGTGTGCTTCATCCTGCCAAGGATAGGGTGAGTGGATGCCTTCTTCCACTGGTTCTGGAGGGGGCTTGGTGCCCAGTGGGCTTTATCCTGCCAAGGATAGGGTGAGTGGATGCCTTCGTCCACTGGTTCTGGAAGGGGCTTTGTGCCCAGTGTGCTTCATCCTGCCAAGGATATGGTGAGTGGATGCCTTCTTCCACTGCTTCTGGAGGGGGCTTGATGCCCAGTGTGCTTCATCCTGCCAAGGATAGGGTGAGTGGATGCCTTCTTCCACTGGTTCTGGAGGGGGATCTGTGCCCAGTGATGCAACACTTGGGGTGTGGCAGTTCACAGTCCCTCACCTGGGTGTCTGAGGCACGAGATTTGCAGGGAACAGGTTGCATGATAGTCCATGGAGGCAGGGTTAGACTCCATCCGGCGATGGCTGCGGCTGCAAACTGGTGGCAGTGCTGGGGCTGGTGGGGGTGCTGCCAGTGGTGGAGGGAAGCTCCAGCCCTTCTCCTGCAGCATCGGACGGCTGTCCACTGGGGCTGCTGCTGCTGCCAGTGGTGCTACTGTCAGCGGTGCAAGTGGCGGTGCTTGCGGCGGGGCCTGCGGCGGAGCTAGTGGCGGAGCTAGCGGCAGTGCAAGTACGGTGCTGGCTGTGGTGCAGGACCCGGTGCTGCCAGTGGTGGAGGGAGGCTCTAGCCCTTCTCCTGCAGCCTTGGATGGCTGCCCACTGAGGCAGCTGCTGCAGACAGTAGTGGTGCTTTCGGCAGTGCAGGTGGCGGTGCTGGCGGTTGTGCTGGGACACACCAGGCCTTCACCTGCAGCCTCAGACGGCTGAAGTGCCTTTGCTGTTTTTTTCTGCCCCTTTCTCACCTTGGCAGATAGTGGTGTGACCTTGGGTTTGGCAGCTGGAGTCTTTGAGGTGGCCTTGCTAGGTGGTTGTGGCTTCTTCCTCTTGCTGGATCCTGTCCCCTTCTTCACCTTGCCAGGTGGCGGAATGCCTTTGGCCTTGGAAGGGGTTGGTGGCACACTGGCTGGGCTGACGGGTGCCCTCTTTGAGCCTTTGATAGCTGCAGGAACCACAGTGGACGACAATTTGGTGGCTGAGGAGCTGGGCTGGGTTCTGGCCACCCTGACCTGAGGGGAAGGATGGGAGTAGGGGTAGGGAAGAGGTCAGTGTTTGCCAGGAAAAGCTTCTTAGGGACACTGGGGCGGGAAGCGAGAGAGGGCTTGGGAGTGGAGGGACAGGGAGTGGTTGTAGGAGGTGTCTGTCTTTTGAGTTTAGGTGCAGGTGCATGGGTTAGATGCTATTCTGAGGTGGATGGCTGTTGGGTGGGTGGGTGCTTGCATTTGTGTACTTTGGGAGGAGGGGTCACAGACACACAGGGAGAGGACACAGGAGATGTAGGCATGGATTTGGGGATGGTGACTGCCAGTGAGGGGTGTGTTGTGATGGGCGTGCTGGGAATGGAGGTATTGGATGAGGATGTAGTGTATGCAGGTGTGAGTGGAGACGCTACTGGGAGGGAGGTGGACGATGAGGATGAGGGGGACACAGTGGAGGCAGTGGATGTTGATGTGTCTGCATGGGGATGGGGCATGTGTGAGTGCCTGTGAGATGAAGTGTGGTGCTTGTGTTTGCCTGAGCCACTTTTGTGTGGTGATTTGGGTGAATGCTGGTCTGACTGTGTGCTTGGGATAGGTTGCGGTTGAGGGGATTGGGACTGGGTAGAGGAAGTTGGAGGAGGGAGGCTAGAGACAGAGACAATGGCTGCCATCAGTGCTGAGGCCAGAGCCTGAAATGCTTTCTGCTGGGCCGCTATGCCAGAGTGAATGCTCTCCAGGTATGCATTTGTTTGTTGCAAATGCCTCTCAACACCCGGAATAGCATTCAATATGGTGGACTGCCCAACAGTGAGGGATCTCAGGAGTTCAAACAGCCTCCTCACTGAGTGCAGCAGGGCTGACTGGGGCAGGGCCTGAGGTGCCTGGGGTGCAGGAGATGCCCACCATCCAGGGTGAGCAGGCACGAGAAACACGCTGAGGGGCTGCTGGGAGTGCGGCGCTGGTAGGGGGGTGGCGACTGTACCTGTTGTTGGGATGGGCAAAGAGGTGTCCACCACCACCAGGGAGCTTCCATCGGAGGAGGAGTTGCTGTCTGGGGTGTCCCCTCCTGTCCCTGTTGTGGTGCTCCCCTCAACCTCCATCCCATCGGTGCCCTCACCGTCAGTGGATTCAGCCTCTAGGCCCATGTGGGATGCAGCTCCCTCCATCACTGGTGCCTCTGCTCCCCTGCCAGATGATGCTAATGCACACAAGGACAGGGTGACAAAACAAAAAGGTGGGGAGGAGACACAGGATACACTTGGTCAATGCCAGCAACAACACTACCGTTGGCGTACACAACTCACAGGGAGCAGCCCTATGCACTAGGCCATGCACTACCAGTTACTAAGATAGTAACCAGCCCATGGGGTACAATGCCTAACACCATTAGCTGCATATCTGAAACCCACAGGACCCTGCCCAGTGGTAGATGAACACTGACACTATTTGCGGTGTAGTGCTTCAAGGGACCTATCCTGCCATGTTCACCCTGGCCTAAGGGCACCCACATCCCCCACCCAGGCAAACCTTAATGCGCGCCCAGTCATGAATCTGAATCTGTACTCACCCCCTTGTGGCTGCTGTGATGGGGGGGTCAGGGTACGACGGGCACCCATTCCTCGTTGGGAGGCCAGCCCCAGATGGGCCTCCGCCGGCTTCCTTGCTCAGAAGCGCAGGTTCTCCCATCGTATGCGGCAGTGGGAGCTCCGCCTGTCAAAGACCCCCAGGGTCTGCACCTCCTTGGCGATGGCACACCAACTACCCTTTCTCTGATGGGTGCTGACCTGCATGGAAAAGACAGCAGAAAAGGGCATCAGTTAACCATCCAGACCGTCAAACTCCTGGCCCACCAGATCCCTCCCATCCCCTGACGCACATACATTGACCACCATACATGCATTACCCTGGCCAGGATGCCTCAGCCACCCCCTCAATGTGGCTTATACACACAGCAATCGATACATTCATGGCCCACGCATCATGCTCACAGTGTACTCACCTTTTGGTCTGGAGGACCGTAGAGTAACGTGTACTGGGGTAGGACCCCATCCACCAGTTTCTCCAACTCCTCCGCAGTGAAGGCAGGGGCCCTATTCCCAGACACATGAGCCATTATCGCTTCCAGACACAAGTCACAGCAGCACTTGCAGTGTAGGTCCTCTCCTGTTGAAGGTCAGGTAGCAAGGGAATGAACAGATAGAAAATGACGGTCATGTCCGCGGTGGTGTGTACTGTCACTGACAGCGTACATCACCATTGGCTCCTGGCGCCAGAGGAATTATCTCATTTCCACTTATCCATCCTCACAGGCCAGGCAGCCACCATTTCAGGGGGGCACAGGCCAGGGCACCTAACTACGTTACAGCAGACATTGGCACAGCAACGGACTCTCAGATTCACATACAGGTTCTGTAAAGTAAAAGATGCATAATTATTTCAATTGATATGTGAATAAGGCCCTCTGCTCACCGTTTTCCTCCATAGGCTTCTGCCGCTGAGGATGAATATGAGATGGCGACTTCCTCCGGTGTACAGACCCCTGGTGGACCTTGCGACTACAGAGGACAGACACATTATCCTAACCTACAGACTTGATCGGGCCACAATCCAAGAACTGTGTGCCCAATTGGAACCAGACCTGATGTCACCTATCCGCCAGCCCATATGTGTCCCCCCTCTAGTGCAGGTCCTGTCAATGCTCCATTTCTTGGCAAGTGGTTCTTTCCAAACATCAATGGCCATGGCATCAGGGATGTCTCAGCCAGTGTTCTCAAACGTGTTGACCAGAGTGTTGTCAGCCTTGCTGAAACACATGCACAGCTACATTGTATTCCCCCAGGTGGAGAATTTGCCCACAGTGAAAGCTGACTTTTATGCCCTGGGACATATCCCCAACATCATTGGTGCCATAGCATTTGTCCCACCCCAGAGAAATGAACAAGTGTTCAGGAATAGAAAAAGCTATCACTCTATGAATGTGCAGATGGTGTGTTTGGCGAACCAGTACACCTCCCATGTGAATGCCAAGTTTCCTGGCTCTCTGCATGACACCTTTATCTTGAGGAATAGCAGCATCCCATATGTGATGGGCCAACTCCAGAGGCACCAGGTGTGGCTAATAGGTGAGCCCATGGTCCCCGCCCAGTTGATGTAGGTATATGGGTGAGAGGTTGTCCCTAAGGGTTAGTGTGTGTCTAACAGGTATTCCTCGATATTTGCAGGTGACTGTGGGTACCCCAACCTCTCAGGGCTACTGACCCCAGTGAGGAATGCCAGGACAAGGGCAGAGGAATGATACAATCAGGCACATGGGCAAACAAGGAGGATCATTGAACGAACCTTTGGCCTCCTGAATGGCAAGTTTCGATGCCTCCATGCAACAGGTGGATCCCTGTACTACTCACCCAAGAAGGTGTGCCAAATCATCATTGCATGTTGCATGTTGCACAACCTGGCCTTGAGACGCCAGGTGCCTTTTCTGCAGAAGGATGAGCCTGGAGATTGTCTTGTGGCAGCATTCGAGCCTGTGGACAGTGAGGAAGAGGAGGCAGAGGAATAAGATGTGGACAACAGAAGTCATATAATTCAGCAGTACTTCCAGTGACACACAGGTAAGACACTGTAACTTCACTTTACATTTCAGTTTTCTGTTGGACATTGTACATGGCAGCGTGATTGCCCTATGTCTATAGCCACTTACTGTACCTTTTGGCATCTCTACTTTCAGATCTCTGTGGCCCACTCTGGCTCCTGGTATGTTTAATGCTGCCCACTAAAGGTCATACCAATGTATAAATTACTGTATATATGACTTGCAATGTTTTCAGAATGCTGTTCTAATACATGATTCAATCATTTGACAGACTCAAGATTAGTATTTGTTCCAGGGGTGTTTATTTAAGTGCTCATACATAGAGGGAGATGTGCAATGGGCTGGGGTGATGGTGGATGAATGGCCAGTTAGAGTCCAGTCTCTTTGTATCACAGGTGCATTGTCCAATGGGGCATATGAAGGGGAGTAATGGCAATTCAAGGTGGACAGAGTGACAGAGTGGGACAGAAGGGTGACAATTACGAGAGTCTTATTTCCTGGCGGGGTCTTGGAACTGTTCTCACGCTTCTGCCTGGCTCGCAGGGACTGTTCGTGGGGTGGGTCTCCTTCTGCAGGGGGTGGGGTGCTGGTGGCCTGTTGGTCCTGTGGTGGGGCCTCCTGTCCACTAGCGCCGGCAGAGGTGGAGGGCTGTTCTTCGGTATGGCTAGTGTCAGGGGCCTGTTGGTGTGCCACTGCCTCCTTCATGGTCTTGCCCATGTCTGCCAGCACCCCTGCAATGGTGACCAGGATGGTGTAGATGTTTTTAAAGTCCTCCCTGATCCCCTGGTACGCTCCCTCCTGCAGCTGCTGGATCTCCTGCAACTTGCACAGTATCTGGCACATGGTCTCCTGGGAATGGTGGTATGCTCCCAGGATGTTGGAGAGTGCCTCCTGGAGAGTGGGTTACTTGGGCCTGTCCTCCCCCTGTCGCACAGCAGTCCTCCCAGCTTCCCTGTTGTCCTGTGCCTCTGTCCCCTGAACCGTGTGCCCACTGCCACTGGCCCCAGGTCCCTGATCCTCCTGTGTCTGTGGGGTTGCCTGGGGTCCCTGTAGTGGTGGACACACTGCTGATTGACGTGTCCTGGGGACAATGGCATGGGCCCGCTGGGTGGGTGCTGTGCTGGTGTTTCCTGAGATGGGAGGCTCTGTGGTGGGTTGGGACTGTGGCAGGGTAACCGACTGTCCAGAGGTCCCTGATGGGCCAGGTTGGTCATCCTGATCCAGGCGTGCAGAGCTGCTGTCATCACTGTGGGCCTCCTCTGGGGCAGGGGGACTGGATGTTGGTGGCAACTTCTCTCCAGTGACGTTGAGTAGGGGTCCTGTGGGGATGAAAATGCAGTGTTATTGTATCTGCGTGTGCCACCTTGTGCATGGGTTTGTTTCCCTGTATGGTTGGGATAGACCTGGCAACTTAGGCGTGTGTGCATGGTGATTTTGTGGGCTAGGTGATTCTCTCTAATGGGCATGCTGTGGTGATAGGTGTCCATGCAGGTCTGTGATGAGGTTCATGGATTGGTGTTACTAGCAGGGCTTGGTTTTGGGTTGGGTGGGTTGTGATAGTGGGGTATATGTGAGGTGGTGGAGTGATGGGGTGAAGGTAGGAGTTTGTGATGGCATGCGGGTAGGGTGGGGATGTAGTAGTAAAGATTTGACTTACCAGAGTCCATTCCTCCTGCTACTCCTGCGAGGCCCTCAGGATGCATGATTGCCAAGACTTGCTTCTTCCATGTTGTTAATTGTGGGGGAGTGGGTGGGGGTCCACCAGTCCTCTCTACGGCTACCTGGTGTCTTGCAACCACGGAACACACCTTCCCCCATAGGTTGTTCCACATTTTCCTGATGTCATCCCTTGTTCTTGGGTGCTGTCCCACGGCATTGACCCTGGCCACGATCCTCCGCCATAGCTCTATCTTCCTAGCAATGGATGTCTGCTGCACCTGTGATCCGAATAGCTGTGGCTCTACCAGGATGATTTCCTTCACCATGACCCTTAGCTCCTCCTCTGAAAACCTGGGGTGTCTTTGGGGTGCAATGGATGTGGTATGAGTGATATGTGTGAGGATGTGTGGGGTGATCTGTGGGGTTATGTGTTGTGGTGTGTGGTGTGAGGTGCGTGGATGGTGTATGGGTGATGGTGTTATGTGGCTCAGATTGAGTGGGTGCTCCTGGCTTGTGTCTATCTGTGTTGGCAATCTTTTTTTTAGTTGAAAGGGTTGTGGGTAATGTGAGTATGTGTTTTATAGTGGTGTGAGTGTGTGGGTGTGTGTATGTGTGTCAGTTGTGTGTAGTTTGAATTGTCCAATGTGGTGTAGTTTTGTAAGTGTGTGTGTATTTTGAGCGCGACGGTGTGTACCACCAATGGTTTACCGCGGTTGAAAGACCGCCTTGGTGATTCATGGGTCCTGATACTGTGGGCTTATTCCTGTTGGTGTAACGGCCGTCAGCACGGCTGGAGGCAGCATTTACCGCCAGGGTTGTAATGAGGGCCTATGTCTTTAACTACCGACAAATGAAAACAACAAAGGCAGCTGATAAGGATGAAAAATTCAGATACTGGTGGCAAAAATCCATTTTAATGTTAAGGTGAAAGTGGGACCACTGCCTGTTGTTACAAGATATGCTCACCCACATTCTTGAAGGGGAAGGTGTCCTTTGGAGATCCCTCCCCATTTGCAAATGGGTTACCAACTTCAAGGAGTCAGTAAAACGTGGGTGTTTTGAAAATGCATTTTGGTCGTAAGACAATCACACATACTAGTGTGATTCGATATTAGGAAGGGATACCGTGGACACGCCCCTTCTTAAAACTGAATCGCAAACCTTATTTACAATTTGGTAATGGGTTTCTGAATTGAAGATAGGGCCTTTGTAAAATTTTACTGTTTTTTTTTTCAATTTGCAAACACCCCGATTCTGCGAATTGGACTGTTTGTGACCTTAAAAAAGATACGTACATCTTGCCCTGGAAGATTCATTTTTCACTTTTTGCAATTGGTATGTAAATAAATAATATTCTGCCCAGCAAATTAAAATACCACCAATGTATTGTAATGTTGATTAGTTCAAATAATAGCAATACAAATCTGTCTATGTGTTTTGGCCAATACCTTGGAAAAAAATCAGTTACAGGAGTCTTTTAGAAGCAATATTAATGCAAGTACCTTGTGACAGCAAACAAGATCGATCTGAAAGTGTCAGAATATAGACCTTGACTGATTGTATTGGTAGCAAATCAAAGATAAGGGATTTATATCAATTCATCAGAAGAATATTTAGGTGTCACCCTGGTTAAGATGTGCATCTAGGATTTGAAATGTTCATTATACTTCTGTGTTTCTGCAAAAATCGTTCCAGTAGGTTACTTCAAAGAGCATTATTTTGTATTTTCAACGATTACGCTTTTTCACTAAATTGATAAACAAGAGCAATGTTTACCAAGAGGCACTTAATTAACTCGGTAATGTATTTCTGGCACATTTATTCAGTTGTGTTAAACCTTTCCCCTGAAATGTGAGACACCAATGGACTCTCAAGATGTACAGCTTGCATAGGTTTATGCACTTTTCAGTCTTTCGTTGGTATTTACTCTTCTTTTTATTTCAGAATGAGTCCATTAGTTCTAGGGTTACCAAGTAACATCAACAACAAGTATATGGACATTGCCGTGTTAAGAATATTGCATATGTTGGGCACCTGTCAACTTTCTTGCTTTGTGGCCACTGATTCCCCCTTCTTCCCCTGTGGCTTACAGGATCCTTCTGAACAAGTCGCCTAGCAGGTGGACGTAGTCTTCTTTTGGAGCCACCGGGGTCTTACCCTACCTCTGATCGCTCATCTCCCATCCGCCCCCAACACTCCGATCTTTAGATGCCTACCACTGTCTGTTGTTTGCAATTGTCACTGTTGGCGGAGTTGAGGAGTAACTGCAACGATACTGCAAATGTTTTTATGATTAAAATGTTATAAAGGAAAATGTAAGAAAATCAATATTGCATGTAAGAAAATCAATATTGCATATGTAGCAGAGAAAACTACAGTGCTAACCACTTGCAGAATTTTTTGTTGCTTGTCTGAAACAAAATTCAGAAATTTCAACTAATTTTGTTCCGTTCCCTATTGGGGAAAGATGTTTGCACTAGGTAAAAATACATACATTTCTTATAAATTATTTAGAGCCATCTAAACTTTTACAAAACAATTATAATCCAGTAAAGCAAACGTATATAACCTTTCCTGAAGAGCAAACTCTACAACTAAAGGGTAGAGCAAACTGATGCTTCGCGATTTGTTTTGCTTATTTAATACAAGAAGAAATATTCTGATATTGCTTTAGATATAATGTTCATCATTTGAAAAATCGTTAGTTTATCTTGCATTCTACTAATTTTCGGATTAGCGAACGTGTGAAATTGGTTTCCTGCATATTTTGCCCGAATGTGAATATACATTTAATTTCATATTATACCAGCAGCGACATTGGAGCAAATAAGTATTCATTCTTTTTTTTGCACACGTTTAACTTTTTTGTGGTACCAGCCCTACTCCCCCGTTTATGGGCCAGTGAGTTGCGACGCTCTTACTCTTTTTGTGCTCATTGTGGCATTTGTTAACTGAGCAATTATCAGCTCAACCAACTCCTGCTAATTTCTACATTAATATTAAGGGCGACCGGAATTGGCAGACTTTGATTCTGCGAAATCATTCGGAGTTACTTTAAAATTCTGACAGATTCCACAGAATTCCGAGATGGGGCAGAATGGTCATTTGGAACTATATATAGCGCAACATACACCCATGCATCCAAAAATAGATGTGAGGGTGCATTTTGCCCAAAGACAATAGCACGGCCAAATACCACTCTGTGATCGTGTATATTCAGCAGTGATTGCAGTTTAGTCACTGCAGAGTATGTAAGGGTGCCAAGTCGTATGCAGTCATTTCTAAACGTTAATAACCACTGCATAATTTAATTCCACTGGTGGAGTGTTAGAATTTTAATTAGTCAGTATTTCCACATTACAAGAGTAACGCTGAATTACCAAAATTCTTCTGATTCCGGAACCGAAAATGAATCCTTTGTTGGGTCTAGTATCTAACTTTTCAGAATGCAATTTGTTATACACATACCAGACAATATTATAGCCTTAGAACCCGCCGTAGCGGGCTCTACCGGCTATTAAAGGCCCGCTCCCGCGTTAAATGCCCGAGCCGAAGGCGAGGGCATTTAACAAGGGAAAGGGCCTTTAATAGCCGGTAGAGCCCGCTACGGCGGGTTCTAAGGCTATTAGAACATTCTGCCACTCAGGGCAGAATGTTCTATTTAAAAAAACAAATTGCTCACGGAGCCCGAGGGGATTAAAATCAACTCCGGCTCCGTGAGGCTTTGTTCACAGCTGCTGCTGTGAACAAAGCGAACATTGGAATGTTGGCGCTGCGGGCTTTTACTGGCCAGTAAAAGCCCGCAGCACTCCATTGTTTTCAATGGAGCTGCCAACTTCCAATGTTCTAATAAGTAATTAATGGATGAATTACAACACTGGCAGGTCATTTCTGGCCATATACCCACCAACAGAAACACCATACAGGACAGTTACAAATCTTTAAACGATTGACTCTCAAAAGTCCTCCTCTTTGAAATATGATATTTTCCTAAATAATGTATTACTCAAGGCTACATGGCTCTAAATAAGCATTGGCAGTTCCAGTAGTAGGTCTAGCCTTAGAGGAATGTTGTATGACAATGTGATGCATAACAATTCATTATTATGGACATGGATATTTATTTCATTTGTGTTGAAGCAGAGAACTGTAGAGCAATGTTGGTGTAGGTAATAGGGTCAGGTGACAGTTGCACTGGCAATCCAGACATAACATTTCATGTGGGTTAATGACTGCCCTCTTCCCATCTGTTTTACTGCCAGAGAAAAGAAACATAAATGATCTTGTTATCTAAGACACTTTAATAGCATTGCAATGTAATATGTGTGCCCCTAAAAGTTCAAACTCAGGCAGCTAAAAAAATAAACACAATGAATATATCTGTGTGGAGGGCAAGCATCTTTTTGTGGAAGCAGGCATCTTCTGCCCAATCAAAGCAATTATACCTGGCTTCCAACATGTGAGTGGATCCATAGCACTTCTCCTGGTGGTACTCACATTATTGTCTGGCAACAGCTGCACTGCCATGCCAGACTATACAAATTAAAAGTGTGCAGTGCAATAAAATACATTATTTCGCTCATTTTTGTTTGAAAGTCCTGTCTTTGATTGAAAGTGAATTATTCATATTAATAAATTAAAAGAAAACCTTTGTCACAAAGTATGTACAAGGATCACTTCACTCTTTAGTATGACACTGAAATATGGGTAATACAGAATCTTCCAAGATCACTCGGTGACAAAAGTTGATGTTTAATACGGTCATCTTATTTAGTCATTGAATATACATGTTTTATCAATTCTCTTTTATCATGTAATACAGACAAACAGAGTAATCCGTGTTGAAACACACAATGAATACATCAATTTAGTCTCCTGCACAGATCCTAAATTAGGAGAAGAAATATAACATCTTGGATCACGCAAAGCAGAAATATAAAATGCAACAGAAAATTAATGGCAGTCCCATGGGCTGAAAGTTCCACCAACAAACATAGGGCCAAATTAAGCTCTCACCATTACTTAAAATACTTAAAATAAGGAGGGAACTAAAGCAGCATCAGTGAAGTTAATATTGCTTGTTTTCCCATGTGGATTTGTGACCCAACAGAGTGCTACTGAATATCAAACTGGTGGAAGGAAGGAGTTTCCTGATTGGAAACCTTCCACCCACATAAACTCTAATACACTCAAAACCATGCCCACGAAAATGCTTAATAATAACATTAGTGAATCCTGGGGAAGGCAAAATCTCCTTCACAAATGGGCCTACACCCTCTAATGTTGAACCTAACCGTTAGAGCTCAAGTTAGAGTGGAACAGCAGAGATGCAGTACCACTACAAAAATAAGGCAAAGAAATCCCAGACACATTTTAAAGGACTCCCTCATGGAAGCTACATAATTGGACATCAAGTGTAAAGTTCACTTTGTCCTAGGCTTCTCATCATTTGTGTCACTTAAAGCAGTGCTAGATGTATGAGAGTAGCAGGGCTAATAGTCGTAATACCAACTACATATTTTCAATGTGGGAAGAGGTGGAAGAGAAAGAACACATAACACTCCCTAGGTTAATTCTAACTTTAAGAGCAGGAATACATCAATAAACATGTGTGATGTGTGTTGTGAGGATTGGGGCCATACTATATAGTATGGCCAGGTAGCCCTACCATGCAGTACACTCATGAATACCATCTTGGGTCCGGGACGGTACATTTAATCAACCTTAAACTTAACTCTGGGTAGCTATGGCTTTGAGCAGTAAGGCTTAGCAAAGTAACAATGTGCAAAGCATTTAACAACACCAACCACCAAAATATGAAAATCACACAACACAAAAAAAACAAGACACCAGGTTAGAGGAATAGATAAGACTTTTATTTGTCTTCAGAGACCTTAATCATCAAAATCCACCAGAGCGTTCCATAGATATCGATTTTTAAAGGAATAAATTCCTTAAGTATCAACGCCAAACAAGCATTAGTCAACAAAAACTTTGGAAACTTTTGAAAAGTTTGAAAAAGTTAGTTTGACAACTCCAGCCCAACTTGACAGAGGTCCAGGTGGCCAGAGAGGATATTTTGGACAGTTACCTGGCCACCAGAGAATTTTTAGAGCAAGATCCACACTTTACAGGATGACCGCCATAAACGATAATGGAGTGGTCCTAATGCTAAAGGTTGCAGGCTCAAAGATTCTTAAGGATGCTCTGGATGCTGTGTAGTCCATAGGGTTGAAGTCTGGTTGAGTCCTTGGTCCACATGTGAGTGGAGCGACTTTAGCCACAGGGTTCAGGGTCCCATGAAGTCCTCTTTGCATAAATCCAAGGGCTGCTGATGCAGCCTTTGTACCTTTGAAAACCAGCAGTCACAGTGCAAAGTTTTGGTGCAGTCTGGTGTCCCTCCTGGGTGAAAAGTCCAGTCTGAACCAACAAGTCTGAACCAACAAGTCCAGCAGACATGGGTGCACCTTTTGGCTGTCTCTGAATTGTCTTTGGGGCTTCCCAGCATATGTTTGTAGTAAGACTTCTGCAGTGGTTACCAGAGAGGTGACTTGTGCTCCCGCAGCTTGAAGGTCCCCAATGCTGTCTGGGGGGCCAGCAAACTGACTCTTGGGGTCTCTGCTTCAGTCTGGGCCTGAGCTAGGCATGCAGAATAGGGTCCAATCTCCACTAGCCCAAAGTGCTGCAGGTGCAATTGCTCCAGCATCGCAACCTCTCTTTGTGAACTTCCAGTGGGTGCAAAGCGGTCTCCTTCTCATCCCCTTTCCAGGTTCAGGGAGTACTGAAATGTTGAGTGCCAGGGACACCCATCATATCCCAGTAAAGTGCCTAAGGGGACAATGTGGTCACTGGCCAATGGGCTAGTTGGTCTCCTCTCTGGTGACACAGTTCTGATGTTGTGTGGCATATGGCTATTCCAGAGTGCAACATTCCTGCCACAACCAACATGACAGAGCCCTTCATTGGCTGTAAGGATGTTGGTAGCCCACTCCCAGAGGTGTGGCTAACATGGGGCTACATGTCCCTGGTAAACCAGTTTGTGAACTAGTTTTCTGTCCTCTGTCACTGGTTCTACTCTGTCTAAAGGAAACAAAAAGCCATCCTGCCTGGGAGTGTTATCACAGCGGCCCTTCAAAGGCGGTTTCACATTTGAAGCTCATATTCTTGGCTAACATCCCGGGCATCAATCCTGTGGGAGGAGGTCACATCTTCTTGTGCAGCAGCAGTCTCGTTCCTGGCCTGGGAGTTGGTACAAATCTCCCCAGGTGTGCAGAAAGCTGTCTGTGTATTAGTGCTTTTGTAAGGACACTGGATTAGTTGGGGCACACAGTGGCACCTTCATGAAAGCTGCTTACCTGTAAAAGTGACATTTATTTTGACTTGATCATCAATTTGCATTTAAAGCCACAGCAAAACAACAGTTTGGAAGTGTTGCTGCTAAGACATATCGTACAGCATATTTCTTACTTAACAAGATACAACTCCCTGCCGTAAGATTCCATAGGCCTTCCTTAGGAGAGACTTACATATAATCTTAAGGGATAGGGTGACTTTGCCACTGGTGTGAATGGCAAAGTCGAACTTTGCATGGGGTCAGAACAGTGGCACTGAGGGCTGGTTATCAGGCCTCATTGCATTCTCATAATCAGAAAACCAGAAGCTAATAGTCCAAATGGGGCAAAAAGTGGGGAGAAATCTGCAAAGAGTCTGTTTCCTTACATATGTCCTCAAACATTTTATGGTGATCGGAAAACTAAAAATGTGACCAGAGAGAATTTAATGATTGACACACAATACATACTGAAAGCAAAAGGACATGTTAGGACCATTTTTCTTAGAAGGGTCAAAGTGTTTCATTACCTAGTGCTGTGCAGCGATTTCGTCAGGACAACAGGGCTGGTCATGGAGGTATCTCTAGGTTGTTGTTGGTACCTTGACACCTGTGGGGAAATCTGCACCAGGTCTATCAGAGCTTTGGTGATGGTGCCAGCATATAGACCTGCACATAGCTAGTCTGTAGCTATAGAAACTCAACTGAATCCAACTGTTCTTTACGATGTGTGTCAGCAGCAGTGGTCTGCAGATATTATAAGCAACTATGGAAAGGGAGCCACAAACCCAGACTTGGGCAAATTATTATATCCAAGAATTGGTAACTAAGGGCTCTAAAGCCACAGAAACAGTAATTGGTCCCAGATATCATGGTAATTTTCAAGGAATCTGCAAGTCTCTCGTTTCAGTGGCTGTGGCTAGGATAACTCTAGGGAAAAAGTAAAATCTTTTGTTTTAGTACAGTACCTTTCATCCTTTAGTTTCCCACCAAAATATCAGTTATCATTCAGCAACATGTACATTGTCTACCTTTAACATCAAACCTGATCTTTCTGCATAGGCAATTGCATTGCCTGCTTGAAAAAGGTAGGCTAAAGAAGCTTTTTCAAATTTATTTCTCTCCATGACAAGTTGCTACTGGAGTCATGTAGATCCGCTAAGCCATTGGATTCTTCACAGCCTAACAGTTGAGTAATAGCTACCCACAGCACCTCCTTGAGCCTCTCTAGCCTACGTTCAGTGTTTGGGAGAGGTGTATCGGTACGGTGTCGGAAGTTGGTGGTAGAGTTGGTGGCCTTCCTCTAGCAAGTTGAGATGGCTTGGCTTCTGGCCCACATCATGTTCACCAGTCCCTGAGTCACTGTTTAGGCCCCTGTAGACAGCTGGCTTGGTATATACTATATAAAAATGAGATATAGTGTGCACAGAGTCCAGGGTTTCCCCAGTTATTTAACATAGGCTAACGTGGATAATACTAATGTTCTCTTTTGCGGTAGTGTGGTCAAGCAGTTAGGCTTATCAGAGGGTAGTGCAAAGCATTTGTTGTACACCAACAGGCGAAAGTGAAGCACACACTCAATGACTAACTCCAAGCCAATGGTTTTTATGTAGCAAAAATATATTTTGTTACTTTATTTCTAGAACCACAAGATTCAAGTTGCAGTAAGTACATTTGCAAGTAAGTATCCAACGTATGTATCGTTACCAGTTTATTTAGAATTGGCAAGTTATATGGTTTTGACATAAATAGAAATAATCTGTTTAAAAAGTTGATACTGAATTTTTCAGAAACAGTTCTAGGGGGAATAAAAGTTAGCACCATTTGATGGTAAGTACAGGGGTTAGGACGTCCATAGGTTGAGATTCAAGTTAACCCCAAACACCCACCACAAGCAACACGGGGCCGGATGGGTGCAGAGGTAAAATTTGAGGTTGGTTTACCATGGGCTCCTATGGAGACTGGGGGTATTCAGAATCAGGCCTGCTTGCAGGTAAGTACCTGCGTCTTCAGTAGGAAAACCTGAGGGGTTTAGAGGAGCACCAAGGGGGCCACAGGTCAGACCAAACACACACCATTAGTGCCCCAGGGGCAGCCGGGTGCAGGGTGCAAACACAGCTTTGGGCTCCCAATGCTTTCCCATAGGGTGACCCCGGGGGCCACAAAGATGCTGCAGGTGAAGTCCAGGGGGTCGGTTCTGGGAAACCAAAGGCTGGACATGGAGGGGGGCTGACTGCTGAAAGTTTTGGATTCCCCAGGACCGGGGACGTGGGGTACAGTGGTACTTTTTAGCTTCGGCAATCTTTATCCGGTTTTGTCGCCGTTGGGGGGTCCTTCGGATTCAGGCTGCAGGCATTGTCGAGGTGGACAGGAGGGGTCATCCCAGGGTGGGCACTTGCTCAGATTCGCCTGGGGACCAGCTCTAGTCAGTTGGGCCGCCTGGACACAGGCCGTGGGCATTCATAGGACTTGTGGATCATGTTAGGCACTGGAGTTCTTGGATGGAGTTTCTTCTTGGACAGGGCCGCTATCCACTGGAGTGCTTGGTCCTCTGGGGTGCAGGCAGTCCTCTGGAGGCTTTTAAGAGGTTGATGGTCCTGCAGGATGTGTTGCCTTCTTTTTGCAGGGCTTTTAAAGCTGGAGACAGGCCACTGGGGCTGGGGCCAAGTCAGTTTGCGTCTTCAGTCTTTTCTGCCGGGTGTTCAGCTTACATTCCTTCACATTTCTTCTTTCTTCTTGTGAGGGTGCCACTCTCTGATGAGTTAGGTTCAAGGGAGCCCTTAAATATTGGATCTAGGGATGTTACTGGGGTCACAAAGCAGCAGGCAATGGCTACTGTTCCTGAGGGTGGCTACGCCCTTCCTGTATCCACTCCCTTTGGGAGGGGGACCCAAACCTAACCCTATTGGGTCCTGCCCTCCAAACTAAGATGGAGAATTTTGCAAGAAGGGGGTCACCTTAGCTCTGACCCCTTAGGGGTGTTCCCAGCTAAGGTGGTCACTCCTCCTTGTTTTCCCTAATTTTCCCACCAGACATGTCGCCAACAGTGGGGCTTTGTCTGGGGGACGGGCATCTCCACTAGCTGGAGAGTGCTGGGGCACTGTAACAAGAGGCCTGAGCCTTTGAGCTCACCACAAGGTGTTACAGTTCCTGCAGGGAAAGGTGTGAAGCACCTCCACCCGGGGTAGGCTTTGTTTCTGGCCACAGAGAGAACAAAGGCACTCATCCCATGTGGTCAGAAACTTGTCTGGAAGTGGCAGGCTGGCACAGACTGGTCAGCCGTGCACTAGCAGTTTGACTAACATACAGATGGCATCTCTAAGATGCACTCTGGGTGCATTTTTCAATAAATCCAACACTGGCATCAGTGTGGGTTTATTGTGCTGAGACGTTTCATACCAAACTTTCCAGTATTCAGTGATGCCGTTATGGTGCTGTGGAGTTCGTTATGACAGACTCTCAGCCCATATACTCAATATGGCCACACTGCACTTATAATGTCTAAGAATGGGCTTAGACACTGTAGGGGTATATTGCTCATGCAGCTATGCCCTCACCTGTGGTATAGTGCACCCTGCCTTAGGGCTGCGAGACATACTAGAGGAGTGACTTACCTATGCCACAAGCAGTGGTTGGTGGACATGGCACCCTGAGAGGGGTGCCATTTCGACTTTAACTTTGTCTCCCCACCAGCACACACAAGCAGCAAAGGCAGTGTGCAAGTGCTTGGTGAGGGTCTCACAGGGTTGCATAATACATGCTTCAGCTTCCTGGGCAAAGGGCCTTTGGGACCATTGGTACCTTTTACAAAGGACTTAACTGTGTGCCAGGGGTGTGCCAATTGTAGAAACAATGGTACAGTTTCTGGTAAAGAACACTGGGTCCGGGTTCTGGTTAGCAGGATCGCAGCATACTCTCAGTCATGTTGGCGTTAATATCAGGCAGAAAGTGAGGGGTAACCATGCCAACATGGGCACTTTCCTATACAACCCCCATCTCAAACGAAAGAGGATGAGACTAACCTTTCCCAAGAGAATCCTCATTTTGTAAGTGGAAGAACCTGGACAGGCCATCTCCATTGGCATGGACAGTCCCAGGTCTGTGTTCCACTGAAAAGTCCAATCCCTGTAGGGAGATGGACCACCTCAAAAGTTTAGGGTTCTCACATTTCATTTGCATTCACCAAATGAGAGGTCTGTGGTCAGTTTGAACAATAAAGTGAGTACCAGACAAGTACAGTCTTCTCTTTTTCAGTGACCAAACCACAGCAAAGGCCTCCCTCTCAATGGCACTACAATGCAGCTCCCTGGGGAGTAACCTCATGCTAATGAAAGCAACAGGCTGTTCATGGCCATCACCATTGGTTTGGGACAATACTGCTCCTATCCCATGTTTAGAGGCAGCTGTCTGCACAATGAAATGCTTAGAATAATCTGGAGCTTTGGGAACTGGTGCTAAACACATTGCCTCCTTCAAGGTGTCAAAGGCTTTTTGACAGTAAAGAGCCTGCTTTACTTTTCTGGCCATTTTCTTTGAGGTCAGTTCTGTGAAGAGAGTCACAATTGATCCGTACCCATTTAAAAACCTCCTGTAGTAACAAGTCAAGCCAAGGAATGCCCTGACTTGAGTCTGTTTTTTTTTAGCTTCCCAGTCAGAATTGTCTGGATCTTGGACTGTAAGGGTTGTACTTGGCTTCCACCAACAAGGTGGCCCAAATGTGCAACTGTGCTCTGCCCTATCGGGCACTTTTATGTCTTGATGGTTAGGCCTGTTGATTGCAAGGCCTGCAAAACCTTCCCCAGGTGGATCAGGTGATCCTGCCAGGAGGGGCTAAAGACAGCAATATCATCTGCATATGCTGCACTAAAGGACTCCAAGCCACCAAGGACTTGATTCACCAACCATTAGAATGTGGTTGGGGCATTCTTTAAGCCAAAGGGCATAACAGTACACTGATAAGTGCTCATCAGGTGTAGAGAATGCTGTCTTTTCTTTTGCTCCAGGTGCCATCATAATCTGCCAGTACCCCTCCCCCCCCTGTAAATCAAAGGTACTAAGGAATTTGGCTGCACCTAACTTGAAAATCCATTCACCTGCTCTTGGTATAGGGTGATAATCTGTCTTGGTGACAGAGTTGAGACCTTCTATAGTCCACACAGAACCTCATTTCTTTCTTACCATCTTTAGATTGAGGTTTGAGTACTAAGACCATTGGGCTAGCCCAGGGACTGTCAGAGGGCTCAATAACCCCTAAATACAGCATCTTGTGGACTTCCACTTTGATACTCTCTTTGACTTGGTCTGATTGTCTGTATATATTTGTTTTGACAGATAAACTGCCCCCTGTGTACAAATCATGGGTACACAGGTGAGTCTGTCCAGGGGTCAAAGAGAAGAGCCTAGCATCCTGCTGTAGGACTTGCTTGCAGTCAGCTTGCTGTTGGGCAGTGAGTGTGTCTGAGTAGACAACTCTATCAGCTGACCCATCTTTAGGGTCATTTGAGAGGAGGTCAAGGAGAGGTTCACTCTCTGCCTCCTGCTCCTCATCAGTCACCATCAGCATGGCTACATCTGCCCTGTCACAATAGAGTTTGTGGCGGTTCAACCTTGTGGGTGTGCTTGTAGTGCCCAGGTCTACCAAGTAGGTGACCTCACTCTTTTTCTCTAGGATAGAGTAAGGGCCACAACATCTGTCCTGAAGTGTCCTGGGAGCCACCAGCACCAGAACCCATACCTTCTGCCCTGGTTTGAATTCTACCAGTGTAGCCTTTTGGTCATGCCACTGCTTCTGGAGCTGTTGGCTGGCCTCAAGGTTTTTGGATGCCTTTTCCATGTACTAAGCCATCTTTGAGTGGGGGCCAAGCACATAGTCCACCATATCTTGTTTAGGCTCATTGAGAGGTCTCTCCCACCCTTCTTTTACAAGTGCCATTGGTCTCCTCATAGGGTGGCCAAGCAGAAGTTCAAAGGAGGAAACCCTACTCCTTCTGAGGCACCTCTTTGTAAGCGAAAAGCAGGCATGTTAGGAGGACATCCCATCTCCTTTTGAGTTTTTCATGGAGCCCAATGATCATACCTTTCAATGTCTTGTTGAATCTCTCAACAAGTCCATTGGTTTGTGGAGGGTATGAAGTGGTGACTTTGTAAGTCGCCCCATACTCATTCCACATGTGTTTCAAGTAAGCTGGAATGACGTGTGTACCTCTGTCAGGAACAACCTCCTTAGAAAACCATACTATGGTAAAAAATACCAACCAGGGCCTTGCCTACTTTAGGAGCTGTAGTAGACCTTTCAGGAATTGCTTCAGGGAATCTGGTAGCATAATCCTCTACTACCAGTATATACTGATTCCCTGAGGCTGTGAGTGGCTGAAGTGGACCCACAATGTCCACACCAACCCTTTCAAAGTGAACCCCCACCACAGGAAGTAGAATAGGGGGAGCCTTTGGGTGGCCACCTGCCTTATCACTGGCTTAGCAGGTGACACAGAAGTTACAAAACTCATTCACTTTCTAGAACATCTTGGGCCAATAGAAGCATCTGACAAGCTTGTTCCATGTTTTTGTTTGTCCTAGATGTCCAGCTAGGGGTGTGTCATAGGCCAAAGTTAGGACAAACTCCCTAAACTGCTGAGGCAGTGCCACTCTCCTGGTTGCACCAGGTTTGGAGTCTCTGCCAACTGTAAAGGGGTCCATCTTTCCAATGGCCGCTGACATCTCCATTTTCCTGTGCAGCTGCTTGCTGCCTCAGGCCTTCAAGAGTGGTATGAGTCTTTTGTCCCTCGCACAACTGTTATCTTGAAGGTTCTCCAGGGCCCATGAGCTCTACCTGATAAGGATCCAGCTCTATGGACTCAGTTCCCTCAGGGGGTAAGAAGAGAGGTCTTGTTTTTTGTGCTGCCCAGAAGCTGGTCTCCAGTCTTTTTTACTTTTCTCTTGGAAGGTTGGGACATTATTCCGAGCTCCAACACTTCCTTTTCACTCTGTCCTCTGCTATGTTCTCTTGTTTTCACACATACACGAGTTCAGGGATTCCCAGGATGGCTGCATGAGTTTTGAGCTCTACCTCAGCCCAAGCTGAGGACTCCAGATCATTCTCTAGCAAGCATTCCACTGGGATTGCAGAAGCAACCACTACCCATTTCAGGCCAGTATCCCCGCCACATTCTAAAGTGGCCATGGGATGGACTTTAGTTACATTGTCAGCATTGGTGACTGGATAATTTTGTCCAGCCACACATTGTCCTGGATAAACCAGTTTTTCTGTCACCATGGTGACACTGGCACCTGCATCCCTCAGGGCTTCTACCTTTGTCCCATTAATTAAGAGGTGCTGCCTGTATTTATGCTTGTTAGGGAGTCAGACAGTAAGTGTGCCAACATCTACCCCACCCTCAGAGACTAAAGTAGTTCATGGTGGACCCTGATTTGCTCTGGGCACACTATTGATCTCACCTTGAGACAAGCTATACCAGTACTAACTGGAGCAGTACTAGGGGATTCTTTTTGGGACTGGCCATGTCTCCAGTTTGGTGTCCATGCTGTTTACAGTTGTGATACCGGGCCTTCTTGTGATCAAAGTGTTTACCCTTGTACCCACTTGTGGACTATGAAGATGCTCAGGCCCACCCTCCTGTGAAGGTTTTTTTGGGCCTTTGTGGAACTCTTTGCTTTTGCCTTTAGGTGTCTCCCCATCCTTCCCTTAGGGAGGCTTTGTGACCCCTTTCTTTTGGTCACACGCATTGGAATTCTTGGTCACCCTTGTCTTAATGGCTGTATTTTGTTTTGTTTCATAATTCTTTATTTAAGATCATAAACAGGGAACAAAAATCATGCATGGTATTGACAATACAGCGGAACATAATGAGCTTTCTCCTTCAGTACATAACACCCAGGGTTGTGGCAACAGCCGAGACCACAGTGATGAAGTATCACATCACAAGTTTACAAAGTTGAGCAATGGCCGTATAATATCATGTGTCTGTGGCTCCAGGCCCAGTGTTTTACCGTCTATAGAAAGAGATGGCAGGGCTCTATAGAAATGTCAATGCCGGCCATAGGCATTGGAGAGGAAAGAAGGTTCAACGCCAAGCCTCTTATCAATAGCGGCCTCAAGGGTACTAGACCATCTTTCCATTAGGAAGGGGTGACATTGATAGGTCTGGGACCCCTGGTGGATGGGGATCTCGGTGGAGTGGAACTGGATGTAGAAAGTGGTAGGTGTGTCAAGAGGACAGTAGCTACCAGTGAGACCTCTCATCCTGTGATGGCAGGAGGGGAAAGTGTCATGCAACAGAAGCAAAGAGGGTAAAGATGAGGATTAAAATCCGTTTTGGAGAGAAAAGCAAAAAGAAAGGGATAGAAAAGGTAGTAGAAGGGAAGGTTCAAGGAAGGGAGAAAAAACTAAAAGAAAAGAATGTTGGGAAGGGGGAGAAGAGGGGAAGACATGCCAAGAGAAGCAGAGAAGAGAGGAAAGGAGGTGATCTGGAAGTGGATAATAAGAGAAAAGAGAAATGGGAAGCGAGGGTAAGAAAGGGGGAGAGTAAAAGTAAGAGGATAACAGAGGGAGAAAGGGATGGAAGAAGAAATACAAGAGGGTAAGGAAAGAGGTGGAGAGAAAGGGAGAGAGAGGGAAAGGAAGGGAAGGAGAGAGAGAGGACGACCGTGGTGGGATGCAGTACAGGGGTGTGGGGGACAAGGGTTAGGGGAGAAGAGGGCATGGATGGGGGTTCAGCTGGCCGCAAGCCAGAGGAAAGGGGCCCGAGTCTGCAGGAACACATCAGTCCTGTCCTGTATGGCACACATAATGCGTTTATGGGCAGCAGTTTGGAACACTGTCGACAGCCATTCATCATGGGAGGGGGGTGTCGCTACTCGTCAGTGTCGCAAAATACAAAGCTTAACCGCGGTCAATGCCATGTGTAAGAGGCGGAGTTGTGTGTGGGACATACCCCCCGGCACGGCCAGTATCAGGCAGGAGAAGCAAGGATGTTGGAAGAGAAGGCAGTATGATGATACCTCCCTCAGTGTGGCCCCAACTGCCTCCTAGTACAGTTGTATATTTGGACAGTCACATAGTATGCATAATAGGTTACTACATGGTGCAATAGTCCAGCTGATCTAAGCGTCTGGGGCATCCAGTACCAGTTGTGCAGGGTTTTAAAGAGGCTGAATTTCATATGTGCCTCTCGGACACCTCGTTCCCACATCTCCAATAGGATAGTCCACTCTTCCAAATAATATTCTACCCATAAATGGGGTTGCCACTTAGCCTTGAGGGAAATTAGGAGGGGGAGAGAGAATAAGTGTTGGTTCAGTAGTTTGTGCAGGCCCAACGTCACTTCACGAAAGAATCCCCAGGTTCATAAATAATCAAGCGTCAGTGAGTGGTGCAGGCTCCACAGGCAAGTCCCCATGTGGCTACGAAGACAATGTGAGAGTTGTTGGTGTTGCCAAAAATAGTGACTAGGGAGCCTAAATGCGGCCTGGAGCGACAGGTACAGTTTGAACATCCCATCAGCGAGGAGTTGGTTAATAGTTATAATGCTCTTAGCCCTCCAGCCTTCCCAGTCAACTGCCTCCCCTTCCCATCAATAAGCTGGTGTTGCCCCAGAGTGGCGCATGAGTGTGAATCCGAGGGTCCACTCCTAGAAGACAGTGAGCCCGGTGCCATGAATGCAGCAAGGCCTGCATCACTGGGTGCACAGACTGGGGGTAGGGGGTTGATGCCGTAAAGCACATCCAGGGCTCTGGGCATACACGAAAGTGTGCATTCTGTCTGTACCCACAGGGGTAGGTCCAGCATACCCAGGAGCAGGAAGGTCAACTGAGACAGATGGAGTGCAAGCGCATAGTGTTCCACAGAGGGTAATCCCAAGCCTCCGCATTCCCTTTGCGCTATGAGTGTAGCTTTGAAAGCCATGGTTGCATTGAACCCCATGCCAATTTACGTCTAGAGGCATCTACTTTCCTGAGCATTGGCAGAGGTACCAGCAGTGGTAACATCCTAAGGATGTATGTGTATCATGGTAAGGTAACCGTACGGACGGCCTGTATGCTCCCCCTAAACGGAAGGACCCAATTGGGAGAATTTTGCAAAGTCTTGTTGAGTGTAAGCCAACAGGGGTTTCAGATCATCCTGAACCATCTGGTCCAAACCCCTATTGATAAGAATTCCTAGGTATTTGAGTCGCAATTTTTTTCCATGAGATGGGGAAGGCGTTATAGCTGCGCTCGTAGTCACCGTGGATAGAGGCATGACTTCACTTTTGTCTCAATTGATTTTATATCCTGATAGAGGTTCAAATTCCATCTGGATAGCTCATAGTGCTGGGAGGGACTGATTGAGGTCCGTGAGTATAAGTAATATGTCGTCAGCATATACGTAGATCACGGTGCGGCCACCCGGGATGGTGACACCCGCTATGGATGGGGATCAGAATATAAGTGGTACTAGGGGTTCAACAGCCAAAAGGAATAGCTATGGTGAAAGGGGACAGCGCTGCCACGTCCCTCAGTTAACGGGGAATGCTTTAGAGAGGAATCCCCTGCAATTTACCTGCCCTGTGGGTGAGTCATACAGCCAACAGACTTTTTTAATTAAGTTTTCCTTTAGCCTGAAATGATTTAACATTTTGAAGAGATACCACCATTCAATTCTATCAAAGGATTTCTCGGCATCAAGGGAGAGAGCCACGGCCTCTTCTCTGGAGTGTCTAGTAGTCCACAGCGTATGCGCTAGGGTGCAAAGGTAATTTCTTGATGATCGCCCAGTTAAGTATCCCACCTGAGTGTGATGAGTAAGGGACGAAATGACCTTTTTGAGATGGGCCGCCAAGATACCAGCCGGTAGCAGCCACATACTAAGGGATCCTTCTCTGGCTTCGGTAGGACTGCTATGGATGCCCTTTTGGAAAGAGGATTCCAAGAGCCTGTCCTTTCAGCGCCCTGGAATGCTTCATATAGGGAGTCCACCATTTACATTCCCGACCATTTCTAAAATTCCACCCGTAAAGCATCCTCCCTGGGGGCCCTATGGTAGGGTAAATTGGAAATGGCCTGCAAGATCTCTTCTTTGCTAATCTCCCCCTCTAGTAGACCCCTTCCCTCTGCCGTGAGACTGGGTATACGGGCCTCCTCGAAGAATGCAGCTAGATGGTCATGGCCCGCTGCCATTTCGGGGGTGTATAGAGTCTGCTAGAAGTGCCCAAATGCACTGGCTGTGTCCTGTGGGTGTGTGAGCAGCGTACCATCAGTATCATGTATGGCAAGAATGGCAAATGCTGCCTCTTGCTGGCGCAGTTTGGCTGCTAACAATTGGCCTTCCTTTTCTCCCTGCTCATAATGCCTGCCCATCATCCTTTGTAGTGCGTATTCTGCCTGGGAGGTATAGAGGGCATTGAGCTCTATTTTTGCTTTTTCAAGGAGACAAGGTGTGGCCGGGGAGGGGTTTGCAGTGTATTTGTGAGTACATGTTACTATTACTCCCTCCAGTTCATTTCGATGGGAGCATCTCTTGGCGTTAGCAAGAGCAGCATCTTTCAGAAGTTGTCCTCTGATTGTTGCCTTAGCCGCAGCCCAGAAAGGGAGGAGACCAAGCCTTAATTGTCAGTTATATATGTAGAGATGTGGGCACAAAGTTGACTCTTGCCCTGAAGTGTAAATATCACGATACATTCAGACACCATGGTTTGCAGCCTGGAGAAACAAGGCCCAATTCTATTGCTAAAAGCCCCAGGGCATGGTGGGATAGAGATGCTCCCAGGATCCGGAGTCCCGAACCGTGGAAACCCATTTATGAGAGATGAGGAAGTAGTCCAGCTGGGACTGTGTTCATGGACCGGCGATATAAAGGTGCAGTCCCAGTCGAGTGGGAGTAAAAGGTGCCAATGGTCCACCAGCCCATGATCCACCAGCACATCCCCCCACAGGGCTCAGTCTGCATTGTTACCGATATTCAATCTGCCTGTTTGATCCAGAACCATGTCGCAATCCAAGTTCCAATCCCCTCACATAAGGTAGTGCGAGGCTCCAATCTACATCAGGAGACAATTAAAATGTAAAAGGAATTAATGTTTAGAGCCTGTAGGGACGTAGACGGACCCCACGCAGAGTGTATGGTCCCTGAGTTTGACTTTGGTGAAGATGTATCGACCCCTGGGTCAGACCATGATTTGAGCACCTTGAATTGTAAGGAACAGAGGAGGAGAATCGTGACCTCACATTTGTGCACAGAACCAGAGCCTCCCAATGGTGACGGTGGACTGCCGCTATAGCCACCCATTCCTGGCATAGTTTTACGGATTCTGAAGAAGACAGGTGTGTTTCTTGCAATTCGGCAATATCTGCACGTTTGGATTGTAAGTAAGATAGGACTTTTTTTCTTTTGATATAGTGCATGAGGCCATGAACGTTCCATGATACCATCATTAACAGGAGGACAGTCCCTATATCCTGAACCGACACATGGGTCTGCGGGGACAAGACTTCGACATAGTTAGCCCAAATTGCCAAGTCGCACATCCGGGTCTATGACAATTTCGGCTATCTATGTTGAGGTGGTGTGCAAGGTAGTGAGAACGGGAGGAGAAGGGAGGACAGGGGTGGGTCCGTGGTCAAACTTAGGAGTGTAGAACCAAGCAAAGAAGAAGAGTAAGAGAGGAGAGGGACGGTGGGGAAGGAAGGGAAGTAAAAGGCAAAGCAAAAAGGAGAGAGAGTAAGAAAAGGAAGAAATGTACGCGGCCCAAAGAGAGTGATAAGAAGATAGTACAGGTGCGTGACAGGGTCAAGAGGGGTATCTTGTGTGAGCCTAACTCCGCGGGTCTAAACCTGTAAAATCTGTGGCCAGGCGTTCTCAGGGGGAGGGGGGGCGAGGCAGAGTGCCGACAGGTAGAAAGCTAAGACACAAAATACCCAGGATGTAGAGGGGGGAGGGACTAATTGGAAGGGTGTCCTTAGGTCTTGGCAATAATAATGTAGACCTGGACGATAACAAAAAAGGAAGGGTACCGTGAGGTGCACTCTAGGCAGCAGGGGTGTATTTAGAAACCCACAGAGACAGTGGACAGGGGGAGCAGCAGAGTTATGTAAATAGATTACTGGGGACATAGGGGAGGAGGTGGAGGGTAGAAGGAGCGCTCAGTGGCCATCAGCCAGGTATGACAGTGGGAGGCATATCCCAACAGGGGTGAGCAGTGTGGGGGGGTACTATCTTTCGCTTTGGTTTCTTCTTTTCTGTTTTTGCTTCTGTCTTTGGTTTTGCTTTTGTTGTTAGTTTTTGTTTTTTGTTTTCTGTTTTGCTTTCCCCCCCACCCCTTGCTGAGTAGAGTTGGACCTTGATCATAGGAGTGTTTAACACAGATGAGAAGATAGTACAATGGTGCAATAATAAAAAGTTGGGGTGCGTCAGATGAGATGGTGGACCCACTATGACTACTAAGTTCTGGGTCAGAGAAAGTAAAAGATGGGGTCATGGGGGGAAATGGGGGAACCCTCAGCCTAGCACATGTTATGGCTAGAACAACAATAACAACATCAACAATGAGAACAAAAACAACAATGGTATACTATAATAATAGCATAGGTAAACATGCATGGTACTTAGCGCTCTACCTATGGTCAGTTTGGTTACCTGTTGATGGGTAGAAGAAGTTCCAGCAAGCATCCCAGATAGTATGCCAGTTAATCAGTCTGCAGGGGACTTGGACTTCAAAGGGGACAGTGATTTGTCTCTGTCTCTGAGCGGCCCCTGGGTGATGTCCGCCACTGCTTGAAGGGCCATGTCTCTCCCATCCTTAGATCTCGGTGGGCGGTCCAGGATTCTGCCCCTTTTATGTGTTGCAGTGTGGATGCGGAAGTCGCTATGGTCAGCTTCCCCATATAGAATAGAATCACATAGCAAGGGGGGGCTTGTTGTAAAGGCCGCGGGGTCATGATCCATAGGTTCGATGGAAAGGCCGTCTAAGAAAGAACACAGGTCCATAGGTTCAAAGAAGTCTCTAGATTTACCATCCAACGTTACCCACATTCTGGCCAACTCGAAGAGTCCAAATTTAATATTCAGATGGTGCAATTGGGGTCTGAGTGCGAGGAGCGCCTTTCTTTTTTCATTTGTCTCAGGAGAAGTCCACAGCAATACGGATCTCCAGGCCATCGTGTCGGTATGGGCCATGTGTCCTCGCAGTCATCAACAGTTGGCGGACCTGTTCATGGTATAGAAAGCATGCTATCATGGGACGGGGTCTCTCAGCAGTGTTTTTGTAAAGGGAGCCAATCCTATGGGCTTGCTGGAATTCCAGACAGGGAGAAAAAGTGAGGCCTGTGAAGGCAGGGATGAAGTCTCAAAGGAAGAACCTCAGACCTGCACCCTCTGTTTTTTCCAGAGGATATTGTCTCTACAGTTTCGGTCCTCTAGATCTGTGAGTTTGTTTCGGAGGAATTGCAGTTCTGGTTCATTATCTGGGAAGGTTGCCACCTTACTTTCAACGGTGTGCAGGTGATAATCCAAATCTGTGACTGAGTCTGCTGAGAGGTCTGTGATCTTAGAGTCCTTTGCTTGTGGCCTACTGTGGAGATTTCCTGCAGGATTCGTTTCATGGCAGTATCCAGGTGGGGGTTCTCTGGGGCATCTGTGGAACTGAGATCGGGAGTGAGCACAGATGAGGACCTTGGCCATGGTTACGAAACAGCTTCCGTTTAGAGCAGTTGGTGCGTAGACATGCCTGACGATTTGCTAGATGATTTGCAGGGGGACATCTCCTCAAGAGGAGGAGGATTAAGAGATCCAATACGGTCGGTAGAGCACAGAACTGGGTGCCCAGTGTTGCATGGACAGCAGTTTCTAATGCGGGGTCTGGGGTCTGATTAAGTGTCCCAGATTTTCCTCTGCTGCCGTGCCCAGCTCTACCACCCTGTCGTACGTCTCCTGCCTCTAGATGACTGGATAGTGTGTCCCACCGGAACTAAGGATCACACATATGGCGGGTAGACTGTAAGTATCAGCCTCAGGTTCTGGGTAAAGAGGCTGTTAATCCAGAGGGCAGTGATGGAGAGATGTTCACGGGGTGAGAGCGATAACTCTTGGTTCTCCTACAGACCAGCAGAGGTCAGGGCCTTCTTCCACGGGTGGAGGGTAGAAAGAGGACGAAGTAGCACACCACTGTGGGGTATGTATCCTGAGGTAGCTGATCTGCCAAACATTCCGTCAAGGCTGTCAATGGAATATCCCGTATGCCCCTGGTTGACTAAGGGCTGTGCTAGGCAGGCTCTGGGTGGTTGGCACTGTAACCTGTTGACCACTGCAGCCCAGAGTAAGTGGGGTGAGAAGATGGGGAGGGAATAGTCCTGCTTGACAGTCGGGCCCCCTGCTTGTCGGTCTCCTTATTGGCTGTCACTCCGGACAGAGGCGATGTCCGGCGGGTCCTTCTGGATGCAAGGTATCAGTAGCAAAGAGGGTAGGGAGGATGGTAGGCATGTGCGTCAGAAGGCCACAAGGACCCTGTAGCCACGTACTCGGACCCTCCGCTATGTCTCACCCCGCATTCGCTGCCACTGTCTGCGCTCAAGACACTGGAGTATCCTAGTTAACACTGGTTGCGGCAAAGTTTTGCAAGGGGAAAATAGACCTATCTAGTCTGAAAAGCCTGCAGTACGCTGGGGATGCTGTCCATGTTGGCAATCCTGGTGGGGGTGGGTGGGAGGGGTCTGGCTCGCAGCTGCACCTCACAGGATAAGTCGCGGGCTCCGCAACAGCCCAAGGACCTGAAAGAGCAACAGCTATGCTTAAGACCTCCTTGCCTCCTTCTCTGGTCTCCGATGGTGTGTGCAGCTAAAAGTGCCACGGATATTGAGGTGCAAACAGACTGCAATCTGGGGCGATATCAGGATCCAGATCCATCGTGGAATAAGATCAAATCAAGCCCACAGCAGTCCCCCTTGTTGCAGGTCATGGTCTCACCCTTCGTCCTTGGTGTTGCAGGAGCTGCCTGCACGGCCTCTCCCTCGAGTAACTGCTGCGCACTGCAGAGGCTCTGCATTCACCGTAATCGAATCTGCGGCTGCTGCCTTCGTTGCAGGCCGCAGTCTCCAACTGTGCCCTCTATGGTTCATCAGTCACATGCAAGACCTCCCTCTTGGGTCACCTCTGCGCCCCATCGGGGGCTATGTAGTCCCCTTAATCGAGCCCGTGGTTATTGTCCTCTTTGCTGGCAGCGAGCTCCGTGGTCGTCCTGGAAGATGGAGCAGCTGCACACAAGACCCCTCCTCCGGGTCATCGGGGCACGCTGCCGGGGTGCCGTATTCTCTGTACTCTGCTCGAGCCCATGGTGTCTGCCCTCGTTGCAGACCATGGGCTCCTCCTTAACTTTGGGTGGCACAGTGGCTGTGCAAGGGACTTCCCCGTTGGGTCCCCACCACGCACCTTCGAGGCCCTGCCCACCTCCAAATTGAGTCTGCAGCGGCCTCCCAATCCGCAGGCCCCGGGCTCAGACGGCACACCACAAGCCCATCAAGAGGGCTCCTGGGCGGCTGACCTGGCCCTTGTCAGTCAGGAAGGGTGTGAGGAGAGGGATGAGGGTCCCCCAGTGTCCCATTGGCTCTGCCATCACCCCCAAGGACACACCCGGCTGCAGAACTCGGCGCTCAGGCAGCCACCATTTCTGTAGCCATACCACGCCCCAGTCACCCTTGTCTTGGCCCAATGGCCTGCCTTCTTTCCAAATTCTTGGGGAGAAATTGGACATAGGTCTACCAGATATTGATGCAACTTGAAGCAGTTATTTAAAAGATGTTCTTTAATAAATAAAATACAAAGTCCATCATAGTCTTGCACTCCACTGTCAGTTATCCAACCATGTAGTGTTTTCACTGAGTAGTCCACAAAATCAACACAGGACTTGCTCAAGGTTTTGTGAGTCCCCCTGAACCGAATTCTATACTCCTCAGTGGTGAATCAAAAGCCCTCAATCAGGGTAGCCTTCATGTGGTCATAGGATTCAACATCTGCACTAATGAGTGTGAGTAGTCTATTCCTACATTTACCAATAAACAGTTCTCAAAGGAGAGCTCCCCCATGAGATTTGTTTAGTTTACCACTTGCACAAGCTCTCTCAAAAGTTGTGAACAATTTGGTGATATCATCACCATCTTCATATTTAGAGGCAATCTCTTTGGGGATTTTTAGGACATCACAATGCTCTTTGACCCTATTTAAGTTGCTGCCACCATTAATGGGTGCAACACCATTTCTGTTCTCTCCCTCTCTCTATAGCTAGAAGTTGTTGCTCCAAAGCTAATCTTTTGGTTATCCTTGCTAAAAGGAGTTCCTCTTCATTTAGGCTGCCCTCAATGCTTCCAGAGGAACTGGACTCCCCTGTGGAAGATGCAGATCCTGTGAGCACTATTCTTGGAGATAGGGGCTTTGAGGCCCTGATCTCCCTAGTTAGGTGTGGAGGGGGAGGGCATCTTCCTCATCTCTAACATCTTCCCTATCTCAGTGGAGGTCTTCCTCCTGAGCAGGGTGATCCCTTGTGTACTCTGCAAAGAGCTCCTGGAGCTTGACCTTGGTAGGGTTGGACCCTGTTTTAATCTTTTTCAGCTTGCAGAGGGACCTTAACTCTCCCATCCGTAGTTGGAGGTAAGGGGTGAGCTAGAGCGCCACAACCATTTCCTATGAGCTGCTCATTATGTTAGCAAAATTGGGGATTAGTTTTAGGAGCTAAAAAGTACTTCTAGTTACTAACCCCTAACTTAAAATAACTTTTAAATCTGAAAAAGAAATGTTAATGGGTACTTAACCAAGGCCCTAGCAAAACTTTAAAAAATGTTGAAAAATTTGCCAAGTTCAAAAATCAGTTTCTACACGTAATTTTGGAATTTAGTCGTGTGATCAGGTTTTTAGCTGAGTAGTCCAGCAAATTAAAATTCGTAGATCCCACTGCTGATCCACCAATGTAGGAAGCTGGCTCTGTATATACTAGATATAGTGTGCACAGAGTCCTGGGGTTCCCCAGAAGCTTAACAGAGGCAAAAGTAGATAATACTAATGCTTTATTTTGTGGTAGTGTGGTTGAGCTGTTAGACGTATCAGGGGGTACTGCAAAGCATTTGTTGTACACACAAAGGCACTACAGTGAAGCACACACTCAATGACTAACTCCAGGCCAGTGGTTTTTATATAGCAAAAATATATTTAGTTACTTTATTTTTAGAACCACAAGATTCAAGTTGCAGTAAGTACATTTGCAAGTAAGTATCCAACGTATGTATCGTTACCAGTTTATTTAGAATTGGCAAGTTATATGGTTTTGAAATAAATAGAAATAATCTGTTTCTAGAACAACAAGATTCAAGTTGTAGCTAAGTGCATTTGCTAGTAAGTATCCAACATATGTATCAATACCACTTTGTTTAGAATTGGCAATTTATACAGTTTATACGGTTTTGGAATAAATAGCAATAATCTGTTTAAAAAGTTGACAGTGCAATTTTCAGAAACAGTTCTGGGGGGAAGATGTTAGTACGATTTGAAGGTAAGTACAAGACTTACAGTTCCAGTCTCTGGATGTTAGGATTTCCACAGGTTGGGGTTCAAGTTGACCCCAAACACCCACCACCAGCAACAAGGGGCCAGCTGGGTGCAGAGGTCAAAGTTGTGGTTGGTTTAGCATTTCCTCCTATGGAGACCAGAGCCAGTAAAAATCAGGCCTGCTTGCAGGTAAGTACTTGTGTCTTTGGAGGGCAGACCTGGGGGGTCTACAGGAGCACCGGGGGGCAAAGGACAGCACCAAACACACACCCTCAACAGCCCAGGGGTGGCCAGCTACGGGGCGTAAACACAGCATTGGGCTCCGGGTCTGGGAAACAGAAGAGTGGACAAGGGGGGGGGGTGCGCCTGCTGGTTGTTGCTGCACCAAAGGTCGGATTCCCCAAGGCCAGGAGGCTGCGGGTGCACTGGTACCTTTTGGCATCAGGAATCGTCATTTGGTTCTGTTGCTGTCGGGGGGTCCTCAGGATCAGGCTGCAGACGTCATGGACAGGAGGGCTCAACCAAGGGTGGGCACTTGCTCAGAATCACCTTGGGACCAGCTCTAGTCTGGGAGTCAGGTGCAAAGTGGACAGGACTTGTGGATCCAGGGAGGCTCGGGAGTCCTTGGCTAGAGTTTCTTCTTGGACAGGGCTGCTGTCCATGGAAGTTCTTGGTCCTCTGGGGGCAAGCAGTCCTCTGGAAGCTATTAGGAGGTTGCTGGTCCTGCAGTGTTTTACTTTTCATCCTTGGCGTGATCTCCCTTAACTTTTTGGCTCTGTTTCCTAGGTTGTTGATGTGTGCTGGACTCTGTTTTGGCTGTTTTTGTTACTCCGGGCACTTTACCACTGCTAACCAGTGCTAAAGTGCAAGTGCTCCTATACAAAATGTGTTTGTCATTGGTTTATCCATGATTGACATATATGATTTACTAGTAAGTCCCTAGTAAAATGCGCTAGAGGTGCCAAGGGCCTATAAATCAAATGCTACTTGTGGGCCTGCAGCAATGGTTGTGCCACCTACATTAGTAGCTCTGCAATCATGTCTCAGACCTGCCATTGCAGGGTCTGTGTGTGCAGTTTTCAACTGTAAGTTTGACTTGGCAAGTGTACCCACTTGCCAGGCCTAAACCGTCCCCTTTCTTACATGTAAGACACCCCAAAACTAGGCCTTAGGTAGCCCAAAGGGCAGGGTGCAGTGTATGGTGAAGGACATATGGTAATGTGTTTTACATGTCCTGACAGTGAAATACTGCTAAATTAGTTTTTCAATTTTGCAAGGCCTATCCCTCTCATAGGCTAACATGGGGGCTACCTTTAAATCTGAATAAAGTATAGATTCCCTTTGGGAGCAGATGGACATGTGGAGTTTGGGGTCCCTGAGCTCACAATTTAAAAATACATCTTTTAGTGCAGTTGATTTTAAGATTGTGTGTTTGAAAATGCCACTTTTAGAAAGTGAGCATTTTCTTGCGTAAACCATTTCTATGACTCTGCCTGTTTGTGGATTCCCTGTCTGGGTCAGTTTGACAGTTGGGCTGGTTGCAACTCTCACTAGACAGTGACACAAAGGGATGTGGTCTATTTCCTGATGAGCCATCTGTGCTAGGAGGGAGGGAGGGAGTGGTCACTTACACCTGAAAGGGCTGTTCCTGCACTCACAAAATGCAGCCTCCAATCCCCTGGTGAGTGTCTGGGGCCTGCTTTGGGCAAGGCAGGATTTCACAAACAAGAGAGACTTTATTTTGAAGTAGTCCTACTTCAAAGGGGAAAATGAGTATAGGAAGGGCACCCAAAACCCCAGTCTTTAGAACACTTCTGGAAACCAAGAGGAACCTCTGTTTGGAGAAGAGCTGAGGAAGAAGAGCTGCCCTGCCTGTGACTGTTCTTTTCGGAGCTATCCTGCAGTTGCTGCTTCTAACTGTCCTGGAGTACAAAGACTGGACTTTGTGTTGCCTTCCATCTTGTGAACAACTCTCTCAGGGCTTGATTTAGAGCTTGCCTCCTGTTGTTTGAAGTATCAGGGACAGCAAAAACTTCTCTCTGCCAGCACCTGGAGTCTGTGGGGAAACTCCTACTCTGCCAAGTGGTGCCCATCCAGTTCCTGGGACCCTGAAAGTAGAAGCTGGCAGCCCAAAAGTGGGAAATCAATGTACCGACCCCCATGCGGGGAAAAGATCGACGTGACTCCGATCTGTGGCAGAAAAATTGACACTCGCCTGCAACGCGACCGGAAGATCAATGCCCGGAGATGGGGAAAAGACGTGCAGCATCGCTGATGGAGGTTGGTGAGATCGCAACCCGCGCTGCGTGGTTTTCGGATCATCCTGCAGCTGGATTTCTGATGCAAACACTGCTGGGCATGTAAAAACGATGCAAGGCCTGCCCGGACCCAAGAGTGCTGACCGGATTGACGCATCGCTCTCCTGCGGAGAGAAGAAACAATACACACCAACCGACTAAAGGAGAAACGACGCAAGGTCTTGCTCGTGAGTGAACTCGATACATTGCAAGCCCTTTTTGACGCACACTCACCTGTGCGGGGTTATTTTTGACACACCCAAGGTACATTTTCACGCTAACAGACTCTTATTGTATTTTTAGTGATAACTTGACTTGTGTATTGTGGATTTTTGTCGTTTTGGTCTTGTTTTGTTTAGATTCATATTTTCTATTTTTCCAAACCTGTGTTGTATCATTTGGTACTGTTTTCATTAAGATACTATGGCGGTCATTCCGACCCTGGCGGTCATGGACCGCCAGGGCCGGGGACCGCGGGAGCACCGCCAACAGGCTGGCGGTGCTCCCAAGGGCATTCTGACCTCGGCGGTACAGCCGCAGTCAGAAATGGAAAACCGGCGGTGTACCGCCGGTTTTCCGCTGCCCTGGGGAATCCTCCATGGCGGCGCAGCTTGCTGCGCCGCCATGGGGATTCCGACCCCCATACCGCCATCCTGTTCCTGGTGGTTTCGGCCGCCAGGAACAGGATGGCGGTATGGGTTGTCGTGGGGCCCCTGGGGGCTCCTGCAGTGCCCAATGGCATGGGCACTGCAGGGGCCCCCGTAACAGGGCCCCACCAAGATTTTCAGTGTCTGCCATGCAGACACTGAAAATCGCGACGGGTGCAACTGCACCCGTCGCACCCCTTCCACTCCGCCGGCTCCATTCGGAGCCGGCATCCTTGTGGAAGGGTGTTTCCCGATGGGCTGGCGGGCGGCCTCCTGGCAGTCGCCCGCCAGCCCAGCGGGAAACCCAGAATACCCGCGGCGGTCTTGTGACCGCGCAGCGGTATTCTGGCGGCTCCTGCCGGCCCCGCGGATACCGCAGCCGGCGGGAGTCAGAATGACCCCCTATGTGTGTTGGTACAAATACTTTACACCTAACACTCTAAAGTAAAGCCTACAGCTTGTGCCAAGCTACCAAGGGGGTAAGCAGGGGTTAGCTGAGGGTGTTTCTCTTTTACCCTGACTAGAGTGAGGGTCCTTGCTTGGACATGGGGTAACCTGACTGCCAACAAAAGACCCCATTTCAAACATTGGCGGCAGCGGTGGGATTGTACTTGTATTTGTACTTGACATACAGTAATTAAGTGCACACTATTGTTTTGAGTTCAGACCACTATGTGACCACATATTACTTGTCTTGTGATTTCTGCTTTTCCCTTTGGGACTTCTTTTTGTTCTATTTCTCGCTGATCCCTTGACTGACTTTTTTTAAACTTCATTGGGAACTTCTTTTTCTGCCTTTGGAACTTTGCACTTGTTTTTGACTCTTCATCATGTCTCAATCTGGAGATGCATCAGCTAGAGCTGCTTTTGGCATAGAGAAATTGGGGAGCTACACAGTGGCTCAGTTGAAGCAGCTCTGTAAGCATTTGGCCTGCCCCATTAAGAGCTCATCCAAGAAGGAGGAGTTGCAAAAGGCGCTGGGGCCTGGGTGGCAGCCAAAGAAGCTGAGGGACACACAGAGGAGGGAAATGAGGAGGAGGTGCAATCCATCCATAATGGTATAGTGGGTGGGCCTGTTATGTCCAAGGAGAGAGTCTCCATGGCAGGTAGCAGTGTGTCATCCAAGGGTCTGACTCCTGAAGAGTTACAGGACAGACAGGCAGAGAGAGAGAGTACCAATTGGAGCTGGAGAAGCTCAAGTTCAAAATGGAGAGGGAAAGGGAGGACAGGAGGATGGCCATTGAGGAAAGGAAGATACTACTGGCTCATGAACTTAGGTTAAAGGAGTTAGATCAGAGGAGCCAGTCTAGTAAAGATGGTGGCAGCAATAGCAGAGTGCAGCCTGAAAGAAGGGTACACGTCTCAAAAGACCTAGTAAAGGATTACAAGGGGGAGGATGACATATACTTGTGGTTTAAGGGGTATGAGTCTGCTCTCCACATGAATCTCATCCCTGAAGCTCATTGGGGGCTGGTCTGTGAAACCACTTTGAGTTAGAGGAGAGGGATACACTGACATCCTTAGGGGATGCTCAGAATCTCACCTCCACTACAATGAAGGATGCCCTACTCACAAGATATGGTCTCACCCCTGAGCAGTATAAGGGTGCGTTTAGGTCCTAAAAGAAGAAGGAATCTCAAACATGGTTGGAATGTGTTGATTCTTATTGCAGGTCACTGGATGGCTGGGTGAAGGGCAGTAAGGTAACTACATATGAGGGGCTTTATAATCTGATTGCTTGGGAGCACTTGTACAGTTTATGTTTTCCAGAGCTGAGCCAGCACCGGATTGACAGCAAGCTGACTGATCCCAGGAAGCTTGCACAGGAAACGGACTGCTGGGAGAGCACCAGTGTCCAAAAGAGGTATGGGGGAGACCACGCCAAGGGTGATGCATTGTCTTCTTTTTGCAGGACTTTTGAAGCTGGAGACAGGCCAGTAGGGCTGGGGCCAAGTCTGTTTGTGTCTTTAGCCTTCTCTGATGGGGGTCAGCTTAGCAGTCCTTCTTCTTTCTTGTTTCTCCTTGTGAGGTTACCAGGAGTCTGATGAGCGAGGTTCAGAGGAGCCCTTAAATCTTGGATTTAGGGGCTCTACAGGGGTCAGAGGGTAGTAGCCAATGGCCTTCCTGTGTCCACTTCATTTGGGGAGGGGGACACAGACCTAACCCTCTTGGTCCCTGTCCTCCAAACTAAGATGGAGGATTTGCAAGGAGGGGATCACCTCAGCTCTGGACACCAAAGGGGTGGTCCCAGCCGAGGTGGTCACTCCTTCTTGTTTTCCCAAATTGTCTCACCGGCCTTACTGCCAAAAGTGGGGCTTTGTCTGGGTGGTGGGCATCTCCACTAGTTTGAGTGCTTTGCAACACTGTAACAAGAGGTCTGAGCCTTTGAAGCTCACCACCAGGTGTTACAGTTCCTGCAGGGGTGAGTTTTGATGCAACTCCACCCAGTACAGGCTTTGTTTCTGGCCACAGAGAGAACAAAGGCTCTCACTCCATGTGGTCAGAAAGCCATCTGGAAGTGGCAGGCAGGCACAGACTGGTCAGTCATGCAGTAACAGTTTGGCTAACATACAGGGGGCATCTCTAAGATGCCATCTGGGTACATTTTCAATAAATCCAACACTGGCATCAGTGTGGGTTTATTGTGCTGAGATGTTTGATACCAAACGTCCCAGTATTCAGTGAAGCCATTATGGAACTGTGGAGTTTGTAACGACAAACACGTCAGTGTCTGCAGATGTGTGACTATTTGCTTATCTAAGCTGATGCTTTGGTTGTTGAATCTTAGTGGTTGGACTGTGTTGGTTTAATAATAAATGATGGCCTATAAGCCCATCCAAATATAGCATCCTGAGACATTAGTGTGGAAAACCAAGATGTCAAAACAACCTTGTCTGCAATGAGGAAAGAGTAAACATCCTCAAAGACAATATTCACTTAGTTTTTTAAATACTTCTTCTTGTTATGCTACAGTAATTCATTTATAAAGTACACACTTGTGCAAAGGTATGCTGGTACTAAGCAAAACATCCATCACAAGAGACTAAAGTCAGATTGCAAGGAGAAGAGGTAGGTCTGCAAGAGTTTGTGATATTGAAGTAGATTGGATTGAGAACAGAATTTAAAAGAAAGACTAGTTAAGTGGAAGTGGTAAGTATAGACAAAACCTGATGATTCATGCAAGCTTTTTTGATGGGAAGATTAGTGTGAAAGAGTTTGAAGACCTTAGATTTTGAACATATGTATAGAAGCCAAAATGGGTGGCCATGTACACTTTGGTTGAATGGGAAACTTGTCATTATGGCAGAAAGAGAGGTCTTTAGAAATGTTTAAGATGTGTAAAGACTGAAGTAATGATGTTACATGAGTTGAAGCTTATTTATCATTGATATGGGAATACCTGTATATAAGGAATTATAGTTTTACAGTCTACTCAGTATTTAGGACTGAACTGGAATCTTTGTTGAATTAAGAGAGGAGTAAGAGAGAAGTGATTGTCTTAAGATTTTGGGCCAATACAGCTGGAACATGGGCAGGACCAAGCACGAAAGATCAGATTTGCCAAACTAGCACTTCTGTCCTCTTAGTGTTTAAAAAGTGAGAGCTGTTTCATATCCAGATAGCCAGTGCAACCAGACAGAATTATGCTTGTGTTTGTGTTTGTGTTTCGAAGAAGGAGCCTTTAACGTTAAATCTCATTTTGGTATTGTCTTCATACACAAAGAACTATAGTCCAAATTATACTACAAGGTTCACAAGGGGAGCAACATAGACATTGAAAATACAATAGTCAACATTCAAAGAACAAATAGATAATTCATCCACACATGGACACTAGCATCACATCAGTACATACTGCATGCAGTATGTAAAGAATGAGAGAAAATGACATACAAAAACAGGAAGTAGTCCATTCTTGTGCCATACATTGAACACAACCCAGTCTCCCTCTAGCCAGCTGCTCCTTTTGTGTGGTATTTCCCAAAATGGGTGAAAATTGAGACGTAAAGGCCCCCAGTTTTTTCCAAGTTAGTTGAAAAAAGTGTCCTCCAAAAGTATACTAATCTTTTTGGGGTCTCAGCTGAGAAACACAGTGCACATCCAGTTACAGAAGAACTTTACAACATCGTGCAGTGTAGTGGGTACCCACACCCTTAAAGCCTATGAGCTCCACAAGCGTTGTGAGGACCTCTGGCGCTAGGCATAGCTGAAGGCACAGGATGTGCTGGTAGTATATTCCCAACCACACATGAAGTAACCCAGGCTCTACCCACTGTACAAAATGGTCCAAGAATACCTGGCCAACCCTTCATTCTCAGCTGGAGACACACAATCAGCAGAAAGGTTGTACATTTGATTATTAATAAAATATATGACTGGATATTGGTTTGAAAGTGTTGTCTTTTCATGCCATGTTTTATGTGCCTTGGTACCTCCATAGTGACTGTGCTATATATTGTTCAGTAAATTGTGTTCATGGAAATAATGGCAATTTTGGTATTTCTTTCTTTTGAGAAATCATATGCATTTTATAACAATATATTGGCACACAGTAACGTGGTAAAGAGAAAGTATTTGTGTTTTTGGAAGAGATGATGACATCACCATTGTCATATGACCTTGATAGAAAAATAAGGGACTTCACATTATGTCATGCACACATCCCTGATGATGCAGAATTTTTACATCTTTTCAGATAGCGATCAGAGAGAACTTCAAACATGAAGCTCATCCGTATTAACATGGTTACATTCACCAAATGGCCAATGTAAAGTACTATATATACAATGTACACTTTAAAGCAGTCTGCCACCACAAGTCCAGAAAATAGACATGTATACTCCACCCAAGTAACATGCTTTAGTTGCATATTTGTCAACCACTATTAAAGGTGGCACGCAACAATAGCAAGCTTGCATGGCCAAGAAATGTGGTGTGCTTTACAACATCCTTCTTTGTCACAATTACTGTTATTATGATGAAAAACATTTCTCCGTGTTCATGAAGTAGTAGACATATGCACTCATCAATTATTTATTTTGCCAACATTCTTTATTAGCAGCCAGTGAATGCTAAATCATGGAGCAAAGAAGAAAATGAAGGATCTTGACTTCTACGCATTCACTTGAGGGTTCCACTACAAGTGAGAAAGATGGACAATCTGCCAGCAAGGAATGGACACCCACCTGGAGAGTCACCTGCCCACTATTGGAATGGTATAGTTGGACACTGCATGATTAGGTTCCTCCTGGCTCAAATGATGAAGCATTAGTAGTGACCCAGAAGCAGGCCCCCGATCATCTAAGGCAAACCCTTCATCAGTCATAAAGCTCCACAAGAACAGGATCTCCATCTACACCACCTACTATGCCTAGTTGTCCTGCAAGTACCTATCCATAATATCAGAAGCTATGGGTAATATTTGCCATAGACACTCACATTTCAACCAGTCTCGGAGTGTGCTACAATGCTTGCTTTACATAAGTCCATGAGGCATCTGATTGGTAGTCCGTGGACACAAGCTTGTGAAATAGGTAGTGGCAGCTGAGATCAAAAGAGAAACCTGCTGACCAGTTAACCTTCTTGGCTGTAGCCGTATCTCCTTATGTAGTGACCCACACAACCCAATGTTTGGACCCAATATAAGGCATAAATATAAAGGCAAATGTCAGAGGGTACAGCTAGCGTGTTTATTCAGAATCTGATCAAATCTAGATGTGCCAAAAATCACTAATAATGAATGTCTGATGTTTGAAAGATTAACAGGTGTTTTGCACTACTTCTTTTTACGTACATAGAAGTAAAAATTTAACTAAAACCGCACTTTGAATGTTTTTATTGGACATGTTATGTTTAATGTTATGCTGATAATGCTTTTCCTCAAACCTATTACCTAAATGGCAGAGTTTCCAATACATTTGCAAATGACTGTTTACATATATTTGGGAGCTCCCCAATTTAGTTCAGCTCCAAATGTTACCACCCAAATCGTATTGTGGAGACATCAAAATTATCTATCACAAAACAACCTAGTTTTGTAAGGCAGGCACCTGCGTTTTGGTCCTGGGTTCAGCGGCCATATAGGGAAACCTACCAAACCCAGACAGTTCTGGAAACTAGACATTTGGGGGAGTCCACAGATGTGTGACCTGTGTGGATTCCTTAACGTTATCATATCTAGAATACCCTGCAAAGGTAAAATGTTGAATCAAAACTCATTTTTTTCTTGCATTTCTGTCACACAAACTAGAGGAATATGTTGGGATCCACAAAATTCCTAAGATAGTGTTTTCCCACTTGTCCTGATAAAAATACTACCTCACTTGAGTGCCTGTGTCTAGTGTCTGCGTCATGAATGGATCACCCCTGGGTCAACAGTTGCCCTCATGTGAGGACCAACATTGACCGTTGTTAGATCTATTCGTGTCGCAGGCACTTGGCCTACCCACACAAGTGAGGTACCATTTTTATTGGGAGACTTGGGGGCATGCTGGGTGAAAGAATATTTGTAGCTTCTTCCAGATTCCAGAACTTTCTATCACCAAAATGTGAGGACAAAGTGATTTTGTGCCAAATATTGAGGTTTGCAAAGAATTCTGGGTAACAGAACTTGGTGAGAGCGCCACAAGATACCCCATCCTGGGTTCCCCTGGGTGTCTAGTTTTCAAACATGCACAGGTTTGGTACGTTTCCCTAGGTGCCGGCTGAGCAAGAGGCCAAAATCCACAGCTAGGTACTTTCCAAAAAAGACATCACATTTCGATGTAAAAATGTGATGTGTCCATGTTGGGTTTCGGGGCATTTCCTGTTGTGGCCACTAGGCCTACCCACACAAGTGAGGTACCATTTTAATCAGGAGACTTGGGGGAACACAGTATCGCAGAACAAGTGTTATTACCCCTTGTCTTTCTCTAAATTTTTCCATTCCAAATGTGAAACAGTGTGTAAAAAAGACATCATTTCAGAAATGCAAAAGTAATTCACATTCTAGCATGGGCACCCCGGAATTCAGAGATGTGCAAATAACCACTGCTTCTCAACACATTATCTTGTGCCCATTATGGAAATATAAAGGTTTCCTTGATATCTAATTTTCACTCCTTATATTTCACCAAACGAATTGCTGCATACTCGGAATGCAATGAAAACCCATTGCAAGGTGCAGCTCCTTTCTTGGCTCTGGGAACCTAGCGTTATTCATGAACCTACAAGCCCTATATAGCCTTGCAACCAGAAGAGTCCAGCAGACATAGCGGTGTATTACTTTTGAAAATATGACCTCACAGGAAAAAGTTACAGAGTAAAACGTGGAGAAAAATGGCTGTGTTTTTTTACCTCAATTTCAATATTTGTTTATTTCAGCTGTTTTTTTCTGTAGGAACACCTTGTAAGATCTACATAAATGACCCCTTGCTGAATTTAGATTTAGAAATGTCTCTACTTTTCAGAAATGTTTAGCTGTCTGGGATCCAGCATTGGTTTCATACCTATTTCTGTCACTAACTGGAAGGGTGCCAAAAGCACAAAAAATAGTAGAAACAGGGTATGTCCCAGTAAAATTGTGTTGAAAAATGTGGTTTTCTGATTCAAGTCTGCCTGTTCCTGAAAGCTGGAACGATGGTGATTTTAGCACCACAAACCCTTTGTTGATGCCATTTTCAGGGAAAAAAACACATGCTTTCTTCTGCAGCCCTTTTTCAAATTTTTCTGAAAAAAAACTACATTTTAGCTGTATTTTTTTGCTAATTTCCTGGTCTTCTCCCGGGGAACCTACAAACTCTGGGTACCTTTAGAATCCCTAGGATGTTGTAAAAAAAAGATGCAAATGTGGCGTGGATAGCTTATGTCAACAAAAAGGTATCAAAGTGTAAGCGTGAACTACACCAAATAGTCAAAAAAAGGCTCAGCACGGGGGAGTCCTAGCAGCTAAAGGGTAAACTATTACACACAAAAATATGCTTGGCGGATTTCCCCTTTCAAGACTCGGACATATAAAGTGATAACTAAGCCAAAAATATGAGTAGTCTATGGCTTGACATCCCTTGATTTGGTCCAGGGGTATCTTTATGCTTAAAATATCTGGTCTGTGTATTTTGAAAGGTATTTTTGTAGATTACATCTTCTGACAATTCTTAAGATTAGAAATGGGGTGGACAGTGCTGTATTTTGAGGTTGCTCACAAGTCAAAGATGACCACAACCTTACATTTTGCAAAAGAAAGACTTAGGGCCTCGTTCAAAGTGTGGAGGAAGCTGAAAATCCTCCAATTTATTTGTAATGTGGTAGAATACACAGGCTGAATTCCCTATGTCATAAGACCACTACTGTGGAGTGTGGGAAATGGGTTCAGAGACATTTAAATCCCTGCATCTTTTATTTTTGGGCTAGTCATTTATTGGACTTGTGATGTGAGTCTCACTGACTGAAAGCTCTGGTAAAATGGATTGGGGATACTATACACCAGTGACCCACCTTTTAAAATAAATAAGGTCTGCTGCTGTTCAGCTGCAGTAAGAGGCAACATCATGCAGGATTGTCTACATGTGCACAAGAACGAACACATGTGTGGGCTGAGAAAATGGAACTGCTGTTCACCTCAGTGCGGTATCAGTGCACAGATAGCCTATCACAGAAGGGACCATGCATAAGTTGTGCTGACTCTGAAAACGGCAATTGGGAATTCACAGTGTATCTGTAGTGCTTCACTGAAAAAGGTATATGCTTCATTGTATTGTATGTTAAGGGCAAGATCTGCAATATATAGACAAAGTACAGTTTCACTGTTCATTAGCCCTAGAAACTAAGGTGATAAACCAATACTATGAGAAACAGGGAGCAAGTAGGGTATAGTTTCACATTCTTCGAGAGGTTTTTCAACAGACCACTTTGAGTCACTATGTAGGAATGCAGCAGAATATAAAGGGATCGGGGTGGAATGATGATGACTCATCCTAGCATTAGACAAAGGTGATTACCTTCTGGCACATTACATTCACCGCCACAAAAAACATCTGCAGTGGGAAGAGTAGGTGCAAGAGATGGACATGGATTTCACAGGACCCTGATGAGGACAGAACTGCTATCTGGAGTGTTAGAACCCCGTGATTGGCTTTTGTGGATTCTTCTCTTTGGGACAGGTAGCACTTGCTCCCTTACTCCCTCCGAGGGACAGTAGAGGGATCGGCCTGTTGGGGGACCCTGGTGGAGAAGGGTTCCCATGGGGCTTTCTAACAGAGGGTCTCCAGAGCGGTAACCCTCCTTGGAGGTGAACCTTTGAATTCTGCCAACAGATGAATGTCTTGCAAAAGATCAAATGAGACTGTGGCATCTGAAGAGGTCAAGAAGGGTGGGAAGTCTACATTCACGGATGTGGGGTGCCACTAGAGAAGACCCCAAGCGTGGAAGAAAACAGAGGACAGGTTCCTGGTCCGTTGCAGATGGGCAGAAGGACCGGTCCTGAGCTATCCCATAATATAGGGGAAACAGAGGAGAAAAAGAGTTTAGAGACCAAGAGGCTGAAAATGAACATTCCTGTGTGCTATGAGCTCAGAATCATTCTATTCGGTGCCAAAGGTAAAAACGTATGGAATCCTGGGTAATCAGCTGTGATCCAGTACATAGCGTGCCTTGCCCTTCATGTCCCAGAGATAAAAGTGCCTGGGGGGTGAAAGTGGTTCCCCTTCTAAATTCTTATCTAAAGGCCCCTTTACTCCCTAGGATCGTTATGAGGAGAAAGGTTGAGAAAAAAACACAAGTACAGTTCCTCTCTCACTCTGCCAGCTTCTCCCCGGAGTGCAAAAATCTGTAAATGTCATTGTGCTCAGATTTTTATAAAGCTCCCAGAGAGTGCCACAACCTCAGAAGAATTGCTCACTTTCCGTCCCCACTACCTGTGCCCATTTATAGAGGAGCAGAAGGGACCCAGTGTGTCAACCCTCACCAGTACTGAGACACAAAGCTGATACAGTTGAAGGGAGCAGTTGGGCAACATGGGGTGGGCTCCTGCATGCCCACAATTGTGGCCAAACCCAAGTGCCCAACAGATGAGGGCAACTGGGATACAAAAAGTGTTACCCCAGAGTGCATTAAACAAGAAAAAACAAAAAAATAATTAGCACCGCAGCCCATGGCACATCTAAGGCAGTGCCATGAACTGACCAGCTGAGTGAGGGCTCTCTCTCATTCTATTTATAGAATACATTTGGACAAAGGCTGGCCACTCATCCTCAGGTTACAGTGCCTTTGTATTAAACCATTTGTGCAAAACACACCAAAACATATTTTATGGCTACTGTGGATGTGACTGAGACCAGTGAAAACTACCCCTTCAATCCTATCAACTGTTAGTTATGATGGATATTTAATCATCTTATACCAACACACCTTAAGGTGATGCTTTACAGTAGTCAGAAAGTTTCTAGATGAGAGGAAACCCACTGTATAGTTACTCGCTGATTTTATTTTACCCCTATTGTGAATGACACTCACTGAGAATGTCTTAATGTTCTAGAATGACTACTATTTTGAGCATTTACACATAAAACAAATATAAAACACCTATAGAAATAATCTGAGACAACCTGTCAGTTTGTCAAAGCTACATTGATAATGTATTTTGTATTTGGACTGGTGATCTGCCTACGCCTAACTTTTTCCTGGAATGGCTTAGTAGTCAGCATGCAGATGTTTAATTAACCCTACTGCATAGAAACCATGATATGAAGTTTCTTGATGTAAGTATTAATGTGCTCACTCATAAATTATGCACCACTATTTATCGCAAACCCTCAAAGCGTAATACTCTTTTCCGTTATTCTAGCCACCATCCATTCATCCTGTGTGCCAATTTACTTTATGGAATCAGATAAAAAAAAGCTGGTGCACAATCCTAGCCCTCAAAGAACTTACTGATGTCTGGTCTTCCAACCAGGCAGAACCCTTTCAAACCCAGTTGTGACACGTTGAGGCTCCTGCCTCACTCCTCCCTGCTGTTCTCTCTGTCTCTCTCTCTCTCATTCTCTCTCTTTCTCTTTTTCTCTCTCTTTCTTGTTTTTCACTACATTATTCAATTATTCATACCTCAGCGTTTGTTTCTTTTGTTATCTGTTTGCCTCGTTACTTGTCTGCTTTGCGACTTATTTGAGTTCTGGCATTTGCCTTTTTCATTGTCATTGCCTTTGTTTTCTGCCTCCCCTTCTGCTTGTGCCCGTCATTTCACTGTCTTCCCCACCTGCTTTTGGAACTTTTTGCTTCCATTGTTACCCAGTGTGTCTTCCGCTTACCCCTGTCCTTCCATTTTGCCGCTGCATCTCAGTTTCTGGTCTTCACCTTTACTATTTGTCGGCATTGTCACTGTTGTATCTTTCTGCCATCTTTTTGCTATGCTGCTGATTGTGGCTGTTTCCAGCTTCTTCTGCCCCATGCCTTCCTGCAAGCTCATTTTCTGATCTCACTAAATCAGTGCTGCAAAACTTACTACAAGGTGATAGTCACAAACTGCCTTTTTGTAATAACATACTCTTTTGCATTTCGGTATTTAAAATCTGCACTTTTGTAGTAAGTCTCTCCCACCATTCATTTCAGTAGGAGTGCATTGTAGTGCCAAGTGTATTTCAGTATCAGTGATTATCCATGTGTAATGCTGCCTTTCAGAATAAGGCCCTAAGTGTTTACATTTTTGTTTACTCTTTTTGAAGGGTAAATGACATTTTTTTTTTACAGATTGATAAGTCAACACCTTTATTATTCAACCTTGCATTGTAGTGCCATAATCTATGGGGAAAGAAACCTTGATTTTCATGTGTGAAATGGTTTAAACAGTCTAGCACTAAGATATTTTATGAGTTGTTCTCGTCATATTCAGCCGTGGCTGGTCCTTTAGGGTGGAGGGGCCACACCCCCCAACCTTTTGCCCCTCATGAAAAGTGCCTGTCAGGCAGAGCAAAGGTCAGCCTGACAGACACTCATGTTCAGCTCAGGCATCGAGGAGTGAGACGTGCACAATTTGCGCAGACTCCCGGGTGTCTGAGATTAACTTTGCTGGACTGAAGTGGTCACAGCTCCTACGGGTGTGACCTCCTTGGCTCAGCAAAGGTGCCTCGAGGCCCTCCCCCTTGGTGATGATGGGAAAAGTCACCCATTGAGTCCGACCTGGGCGCTTCAGGTTTAAGCCCTGAAGTACCCAGGGCGAGTGCCAATCAGTGACATCTCGTCACAGAGTGGGGTGGGGTCAGAAGTCTCACAGACCCCGTCCCACTCTGACGAAGTTGGGACTGCTGCCTTCCTTTATTGGCTGACCTAAGGTCAGCCAGTGAAGGAAGGCAGCAGCCCCAACCCTCTTGGGATCTCTGAGCTGAAGGTAAGTGTTTGTGTGTTTTTTCAATGAGTGGTTGGTGCGTGTGTGTATGGTTAAATGTTGATGAGTGTTGTGAATGGATGTGCATGTGTGTGTGTGTGTGAATGAATGAGTGTGAGTGTGCTTCCCGCCCACCCTCCTCCCTCCTAAAATTAACGGCCGCCACTGATCATATTTCCTTATTGTAGCAACTCATGAACACCGTGCCACTTCAAGTTTTTTGATCCTATAGGGAGCAGCTGTTCTCTATATGGGTGGGTACAGTAGTGTACATGATTCAATAAAATCCCTCTAAGCTTTAGATAAGTTTGTGTGATTTCATCTACTGTTCATAAGACGAGGACGCATGGCTAACCTCCACCCAAATGTTAAATGTAGTCTAGAATTAGATATGACAGAACTACTACTTTCTCCATTGTGTAAATGTACCCAGATTCTGAGGAAAAACAAGGTGACCTCATCATGTATTTCTACCCAAGAATTCTACGGGCACCACGAACACGTAAACAAAGGTTTTGATATCTGCCAAGAGTACATCAGCCCACACAGGAGCCCTCATAGCAAAGTTAAAATTGTCCTCTTAGATCTCTGAGGAGGTTGAATGGAAAACCTACATAAAGGCTTTGAGAAATTTAAGGATTCCTGGAGCTGGGGCTTTTTTCTAGGGTTCAGGGACCCTTGTATTGGATCCTAAGGCTGATTTGCAGCATATGGAAAACATGCACATATTATTTTAAATGTTGAAAAGCCCTATTGATAATGCTAAAGTTGACAGTACTTCATAGCATGTACTTCTGAACATTTGTTGAAGTGCTTTATTGGCAATTGCAAAGTTAATAGTGAATCGTAACATGTATTGAAGAATGTTATTGTAATTTTCATGGAAAAGGTACTTTATTGAACCTTTCCCTTACCCTAGACCCAACCTTTTCCTAGAATGAAGTTTAATTAGCCCATTTTCAAGCTGAATTGCTTCATTTTAGGAATTATTAAAATGATAGATTACAGACAGAATGATGTAATTAACTCTAGTCTTGTGTCTGATGTGTGCTCTTCAAGACCATCTCTTTTTTCAAGGTAGGAGTTCTGCTCCATAACTGAAGTTAGAGTCATGCCAGATTCTCTGCTTAGCTGTTTTATGTAGTGAGTGTCAACTGTCTTGCACATTTCCGGTCTGGCCAGAGTTAGCTGGGGTTTTTTTTTCACAGTCTTCCAGTTGGCAGTCAGGGATTCATCACAGAGTGCTCAGCAGGGTTACAACAGATATTTTCTCATTAAGGAACTTTCTACTTGATAAATAGATTTTTGCCATATTGCCCCAATTGTAACTTGCACTCCTTCAAGACAAACATCCTCATTCTACATCAAACTAGGCACACCTGTTTTGGAGGCTGTTCCTTCTTGTTTCTTGTGGGCAAACATTGACCCCAAATCACTGCACCTTGAAAGACCACCTACCTTGCTAAAAAATGAAATCATTCCTATTCTAAATTCTCACTTTTGTTCCTCATCTGACCCTTTGTGTCAGGATACACCTTGCGGTAGCAGCGTTGGATCAGACAGTTTCTGCTCATCAAATGATCACTTTTGATCCTTCCATGGTTGACTTGGGAGGAGTCAACTGTGATGCAAGTTGTTGTTGATGCTGTTACTTGTGGTAACAGTGTTAAAGCAGACAGTCTCTGCTCATCAAATGATCACTTTTGATCCTTCGGTGGTTGACTTGGGAGGAGTCAACTGTGATGCAAGTCCTAAGCAATTGAACTTTTTTTCTAATGCTTCAATTATAAAGTTTATCTTTTGAGTACATCAATTTATTGCAAGCCTAATCTAGGCTTTATTATTAATAACTTGCCCAGCAATACCATGATTGGGCTATTGCCTATTTAACATCATATTATGCCACATTACACAATTAGGAATCCTTTTGTAGAGATTTATGGCCTTGTTCGGATATCCTAATGGAATATAGTGCTAAGGAAAAGTTTCTTTATCTTCATCAAAGTAATCTGGATGTATTAACCAGTGTTACTCATATGATGCAAATAGTCTTAAAGATGTGTTGCATTGAAAAGACCAAGATCACGTTAAACAAGAATTATGAGAGAAAATAATAAATACGATAGCTGGAGTACCTCATCCTGTTTCTTTGTCACAGTTAGTGACACATTTCTTGCAAATTGATTTCTATTTTACTGAATGTAAGACAGAACACAAGAACACTTCAGCCTTTTGTTTGACACCAAACCCAGGTTCCATAAAAACAAAAAAGCGTTTTGTGGTAGATATTAGGTACCATATAGATATAGTCCAAAAGAGACCCTTTATGTGATGGACAATGCAAGAGCTCGTGTACTTTAAGTCTTTTGTATGCAGTTAAACTTAAAGGTGTCATTTGGTTTATGCTTACCAGAGTAGTCTTAACAGCAGCCAGGAAACAAAACATTACCTCTAGAAAAGGAGAGTGGGTTTTCCTTATGTTCCTCTTTCTTATTCTGTCAAAACATTAGTAATTTGTGAAACTCTGTGATTCTACCCAGGTTACCCTATTTATGAATGATGAATGAGTAATATTTCACATGACTCTAACCAATCTTAAACTTCAGCCATATTTTGTTAACATTGTGAATGGGTCTCTTTGAGTTCAAGACTCATTCCTTAAGAGTCAGGTCACTTACGACTTCAGACTGAAGAAGAAACAGAAAATAAGAGCCTTTGATATTAGAGTCTCTCTGCAGTATGCAGTGATTGTATTGCTGTTTGTGTGCAGCAGAAATACCTTACAGCATTGCTTCTAAGTTAAGTCTAACTGCTTTTTTGTGCCAAGCTACCTAGAGTTGAGCACATGTTTATTTAGTGACTTTTGTTGCTTCACTCTGCCAGGGATTGTGACTGTTGCTTGACCATGGCTAACACCCAAGTCAGTCATTAACACAATTCCTCATGGTATACCACTCTACAAGCGATTTGGAAGTAAATTACATGTGCCAAAGAGTTGTAAGCCACTTCTACTATCTTTAAAGGAGAGAGCAAAAGCACGTTAACACTGCTTAGCAGTGGTAATGTGCACAGAGTAATAAGGCCAGCAAAAAAGAACTGAGCAAAATGAGAGGGTAAAAGGAAAAAAGTGTAGGATTGAAATTACAGAGAGTGCCAGGTCCAACAAACCATATTCTGAACTAGTTTACTAGAGCAATTATATTATTCACTGAATTTTGCACCTTCTATTATCACCAGTCTACCAATTTTTGGAACCCTACAATTAATTCTGCCACCCAGACAGACATATACATTTGTGTGGGGTGGCTTGAAGAATATTCCTTTAGACTATCTTCAGTCTGAAAAGGTTCTCACAACGTTCTGAAAGTCATACTTTTCTGCCTTCAAAAGAGAACAACTGTTGGATTGAGCTTGTATACAAGACTGTTGTTCCCTTTGTGAGGATGTATTCCTATATGAAATAGAAAAAATAGAAGACCATATGACCTTACATTGATGAGAGCCTTTACAACAGATTAATCATTTAATCACATTCTGCTGCTGGGGCTTCTTTGTTATTTTTTTTCCAACAAAGACAATATAGAACTTGGGATATACATTGATTACCATGACATAAATTAAGTCACTTCAAATGCCTGGCACTCATTACATTTGATAGGTGACATTTGTGAGCCACGTAAGAAATATATTTAATATATTTGGGAGCTGTGCATCTCCTTTATGAATTAAAAACAATGATTAACTGAACACTGCATTTAGTAGAGCATTGGACCATTACAAATACCAGAAATTCCAAAAATGTATGGCTTCATTAAATGCAGACATATTGAATCACCAATCTGTTGTACATCAAGTGACGTAACAATTGTTTTCTCTAGACATACATTAGAATCAATTTCTCAATCAGTTTGTTTGTTTGTCTTGTTCTGATGAATTTGCTTGAAACCTGAGAAGTGTCCTTTCAAAATTGAAAGACTGAAATATTTTGAATGCATTCTTTTACCTCATGTCCTTTCTATGTGTGCCTGAAAGGTATCTACCATGAACAACTCACCTGTTGCTAACAACTTTTACAGGAAATGCATAAGGAACTTCTTGTTCTACACAATTCCTATGACCACTTTAGAAAAGGAATGATGTTCTATTGGAGACACAAATATTGACCAATTGTTTGAGTATACTAAAGAAAGCCTTCCTCAGAACCTACTCTTAGACATCCTTACCCACTTTTCCTGTCTGTGATAGAGTGATTCTTTGTATAGGGCCATTGGATCTATGTTATTATAACTATAAACAAATGATCATCTTGAATAGTCCATCTTTTTAAACACATTCCTTGGCAGATTGTGAAAAAAATATTTTTTTTTTCTTGAAAGGGAACTCTTGGCCTTGAGGGGGACTCATTCTGATTAATGGCATATTCTATTGGCTTCAACACAAAAAGTGAAAATCACACAGACCTTAGCAAATTGCAGGTCTTGCGGTCTACGGCTTGCAAAAAAAGTATATATCCTAGAAAGATTTTTGTACCTCACACTTTGATCTGCAAAATACATCCTCTCCCCATGGATAAAACTGTCGTAGCTGACACTTTGTCTAGATGTTACCATTTAGTTAGTAATTTGTTTGTTTCGGTAAAAAAACATAAACACATAAATAGAGATATAAAAATGTACATTTATAAAACAGTCCACATAAAATACAAATATAATTTTAATAAGTTAGGACAAAAGAAGAATATATTATTTAAAACTACTTCGAATTAAAATGTTAAACACATATGCAAATTAAAGGAGAAATGCATATTTAAAAAGAATGCTATTCTTATTGATTGTTAGCTGCCCAAGACAGAATACACAGAACCATATTAATTATCTGAAAATGTGATATTTCTTCCATTTTATCATATATGAAAACCCAAGATCATACCCAAATATATATGGTGGAAGGACTCAATCTACCTCCAGAATATATTATTTGGAACAAATTAAAGTCTTAAAGTGCATATGCAAAGAACAGACCAGGGAAAGGTTTAGTGAAACTAGAGCTCGAATATATCATCAGCTGCCGGTTGCATGCCTCTATAAACACTGAAGATGCTATATGTACTGTCAATTAGTTATATATTCCGTTAGGGCAACCCCCTCAGTCTAATGTACCATGCATGTTCTAGGTATTTAGCGACTGCGAATATTAACACAGCCTTTGTGTTGCGTTTAAGGATTCTCAGGGCCAGAGTGAATGTCAAGGGAGTGTAAGGGGTAACAGAGGGAAGGGATAGGGTTGGAGTGAAAGGGAGAGTGGTAGTGCAGAACTTAAGTGTCCCCTCTTATACAAGTACGTTTAATATAGTAGGGTTTCTTCAATCCAAAAGTTGAAGGTCTTTGAGTGTAGAAGGAGTGAAGCATGAGTGCTCCAGCAATGTGAAGTAACTTATTAAAGGTTGCCACATATGGACAAATTTTCCTTCTGTACACTTTTTGTGTGAAAGGAGTTCCATAGCGAGGACATGCCATAGACATATAAACCATTGAGTTATCGGTGGGACAGTGGTTTTCTTACAATGTAAGGCAATTAACTGTTGGGCTGCACCCAGTATATGACTTATTAGGAGCTATTCAGCATACATTATGGCTTTCAATTGCAGAGGATGGATGCTTAGAAACACTGTAGAATAGGAGTCTGGGAAGGGGAAGCCTTAGGTTCCCCTAATGTGACTAAGGACTTCCTTCCAGAACATTGTAATAATTATGCATGACCACAAGATATGGAAGTGCTGTTGTGAGCACAAGAAGAGTGGTGAAGAGGTGGGGAATGTGGACCAAAGTCGTACTGGTATTAGGTACCATCTTGTCATTACTTTATATGCTGTCTGGCACTAGGATATCCTTCTAATAATACAAGGGATATCATGCCACAATTGTTCCCATTGTTTCTGGGGGATGTCTTCAAATATATCACTGTGTCATTGCAATTGGTATGGATGTGGATGGGAATGAGCGGAGTGTTGGAGTACACTGCATTTTCGTGAGATGAGCCCCCAGGTCCCATCAAAGAACCGAACCAAGGCCTCAAAGGGTTTAAGCTGGCAATTCTCTCCCTCAAGGTTGGAGGGGTGAAGGGCTCAGTGGTGCAGCTGGTAGTATTGCCATCTGGTGGTCTCGAGGAAATGGAAGTCCCCTTGACATTGTTTCAAGTTTGTGATGGGTTCTCCATCAAAAAGTTCCCAGAGAGTGTGACAATCACCCTCCCTTCAATGGCAGAAAGAGTGTGGCTGTAAAGCTGGTGCAAAGTTGGGGTGGCATACAAAAGGTATATTAGGTGAGGGGAAAGTGGAGAGGCTGTGTTTCAAAGCCACTCTGTTACAGATCTCCAAGACAGTTTTTGTTGGAGCAGCGATATATGCACTCCATGGTCACACATGTTTGGGATGCCATGCCAAATCCATAAGGGCTCAACAGGGCACTGCCCAGTCCATGTGGAACCAGTGTTTGTCACTCTCACTAATGACCCATTCTGATTTGAAGTCAAGATGGGCTGCCCAATAGTATTTGAGGAGGTTAGGGAAAGCAAGTCATCCCCAGTCACAGAAGAGCATCAGGACTGTGTTAAAGAAGTGAGGGATCTTCCCACCCCAGATGAAGAAACATATGTCATGCTGGAGGTGCAGTATATCATCTTGTGAAATTGTGGTAGGCAATGTCTGTAAAAGGTAAAGAATGTTCATCAGGAGACACATTTTAACTGCATTAAAGCAGCACCAAGAAACCTGTTATGGTTTTCTGTGGTGAAGCTCCTCCACAGTAGATTTTTAACATTTCGGCAAGTTTGCTGGTGTTCAGGTTGCTTGGCATGAGGTCACATTTAGGTCCAAATATTTAATAGAACTTGGAGACCATTGGAAAGGGTGGGGGCTTGGAGCGCAGGCAAGACTGTCCGAGGTAATGTGAGGATTAATGCTTGGGACTTGGTCATGTTTATTTTAAAGTCTAACACTTTTTCAAATGTGAGCAGTGTCTGCACCACTGCAGGAAGAGAAGCCTCCGGCTGGGCATGGGTAAGCAAAAGATCATCCACAAACAAGGCAATTTTATGAGTCTGTCCCCAAGAGAGGCTCATCACTGGTCCTAGACCTATTTTCTGGAGTACCACACTTAAAAATGACCAGCTGACCTTGTCAAATCCCTTCTTAACATCAAGCGAGTGAATGAAGGATGGTAGGTAGGGACGATGGGGTTTCTTAACTAAAATGGCAATACAGTGGATGTTATCAACTCCTTGCCTATTGGGTATGAAGCCAACTTGATCCAGCTCAATGAGGCCCAGGTGGTAGGGTGTCAATCTGTTTGCCAAAGTTTTTGTAAAAATGTTCGTGTCAGAGTTTAAAAACTCAATGGGATGATAAAAAGCACATAGAGTGGAGTCCTTGCCCAGTTTGGGGACAAGAGTAATGTGTTAAAAATAGTCAACATGTGCTCTTCTAGATGGGGAGAAATGTCTGATAGGACACCAGGAGACTATCTGGGCTGGAAGTCTTGCTGAGGTGAAGGCTTTTCAAAGCACTTTGAAGCTCCTGTGGAGTGATGGGTACCTCGAAAAACTTGGAATGCAGTGGGTCAAGATGGTCCCACTGGCAGTCCACTGGGTAGCCCCAATAGCATTTTGAGGGGCATCATCTGCCCTATAGAGGGTGCAGTAGAAATCTTGGAATGCTTTTTGTTTAGCCTCTTCCGAAGTGGCCCATGTGTCAGCCCCAATCTTTTGGGAAATATGAGTTCAAAAACATTGCTGTCTGAGTCGATGTGCTAAAATAGCCTTTACCCCGTTACCTACCTCGTAATGTTTTTATTTGAGAGCAAGCAGTGTCTGCTCTGCCCTATTAGTTCTGTGTGCTTGTAACCGGTCTCGCAGTAAAGCAAGGAGACGCTTTTTGCTCCGAGATGGGGTAAAGTAATCAAGACACTCCAGGGCCTTAATTTCATCTGCCAGGCTTGTCTCGATCAACTGAGTTTTCCGTGCCCAGGTGATCGCTATAAAAGTAATAGTGCACCTAATGGTAGCTTTGAAACCATCCCAGAGTGTGCAGTCTGAGACATCAGAGGTGTTATAGGAATCAAAATAATTGAGTATCTCTTGTCGTATCTCTTCAACATCAGCTGGATACCCGGAGTAGATGTGGGTAAAGGCATCATCTTGGACAGGATTGAGTGGTAGTCCCCACTCTAAACCAGGTCAATTCTAAGTGTGTGTGGTCAGAAAGAGATAAGTCTGACATAAGTACAGAGTCAAGGTCCCTCAATAAGGAATGAGTGAGAAAAAGAGAGTATGACTTATGGACACAGGAATAGAAGGAAACATCTTGAGCATTTGGGTGTTTATAGTGCCAGGCATCTACTAAACCATATTCTAAGGTGAGGTCCTCCCCAACCACTAGACCACCTCTCTCACATGACAGTTAATCTTTTAGAAGGTTTCTAATCTTCATCCTGTGCTTGGTTGGAAGCATCCATGCTTGGGAGGGTGAGGGGTCACAGGCCGAGTTGTAGTGTTATTTTCAGGAAACGGCAGTCGTCATCAAGCACAGTCCGTAGAACCTTAGAGCCAAATGTGGCTTTACACATAATCGCAACCCCAGCCATCTTTGTGGGAGCGTATATCAAGTGTCAAATTTGTTATGTGGGGTGTGACATGAGAGCAAAGTCTTGTCGCATAAGGTGTGTTTCTTACAGAAAGATAACGATGGAGTTTTGTGAAAGAAGGTAATGCCATTTCTTTTTCCTCTTATTTTGTGTGTTTAATTCCCGCACATTTAGCGTGAGTAGTTTAACTCCTAGTGTTGTAGCCACAGCAGGAGATAGTGTGTGGTGCTGATATGATTTAGCACCCCTAGGTGGGTCTACTAGGGGTGCTAAATAAACAAAGGAAGGACAAATCTGATTAGTAGCATAAACAACAGAAAGCCAACAGGGCCTAAACATTTGACTCATGTCTCAGCATGGTCAGCACCTTAATATGTCAGCCATACAGGAGATGTCACCTTCCGTAGATCTGAGTCAGGAAGGAGGCGTGCAATGGACAAAAGACCACAACCTCACAGGCTGCATGGCCAGTAAAAGCCAGGTTGAGCAAATTTTGTGGCAGCACAGGGGCAGTTCCTGAGTCTGTGTGAGTCATGGGCACAAGGATGGTAGATACTTGGCTCGATAAGCATTGTAGTGTAGGGGCCACCAAGAAAGGCACAGAGGAAATGTGGTTCACCCGATTCAGATTGAGCCAGAGGTCGAAGTAGCATGTGATGAGGATTTCTCAAGATTGCAAAGATGTTGAATAATGTCTTCTGTAGTTTTGTGTCATATAAGTTCCTTGCTCTTGGGTGCCACTCTAGTCCATGCGGGTCACAGTGTTTCATAAGTGGTGAGCAAGATGGGAATGGGCTGCCACTCCTCGAGGCTGGTTTTAAGTTCAGGACCTTCCTGTAGCCATTGCAGGATCTTGTGCTTGTCCAACCACATGAAAATGGTGGCAAGGGGGTGTCCCCACTGATAGCGAATGTTGAGTTCCTGGAGCTTGAAGTCTTGGTGATGCGCTAGCATAGTGGACACAAGGTCCTGGAACAGCTTAATAGTATGGCCTCTGAATACCGTTCTTACCTTTTTTTGGGAGGTTTGTAAAATGGACTCATTTTTGGTAAAGAAGTGCACCCATGACAAGATATCCTGGGTGGAATCAGGACGTCCAGGAGCTGATGCCACTCAGTGCGCTCTATCTAGGATTGGGGGGACGCATCCAGGTCCCCACAAATTGTGTGTAGAAGGTCAGCAGTAGTAGTCATTATCTCAGGACCTTTCAGTCCTTTAGGGATCCCACTGATGTGGATATTGTTTCTCCGACTCCTGTTTTTGAGGTCTTTTTGCTTTAGCTGGAGTTGAAGGTGCTGGTTTTTCAGTATCACAATCCTACGCCAGAGAACTTCTTGATCATCTATGTTAGAGTCAAGAGTATGCTCCAGATCATTCACTCGTTCACCAACCCCGTCTACATCCTTTTTGAGATCGTGTATACAGTTCTTAAATTCCATCATGTGGGAGCCAACTTCAGTGCAAAGTTCTTAGAGGAAATTGTTCATATAGGCTTGGATGATGGGTGCAGGGGCTGCAGTCTCAGGTGCTAACACTGATGTGGTTGTAGAGGGATCCATGAATGGTGTAGTTGATTTGTGCCACAGTGAGCTAACAGATATGTCTTTTGTAGGGGTACCTGACATGTCTTTAGAGGATTTGTCATGTGGCATGATAGGGCATCAGTAGGGAGCCTTGAGACTGCCCTGTCTGTAAGCAGGAGGACTCCCAGGTGAGTGGCCAAGGAGAAATTGCTCTGTAGGGGTGGGATAGTGCAAATGATTCGTAGTGCAGAGTATGAGAAGTGGCAGATCAAGTCCTTCAGAAGAAGTCAGAGTCCAGATCCAACCCCTCAGGGGGCAAAATAGGTGGTACTGTCCATGAGCAGCACCAACTCCCAAGGCCAAAGGATAGAGACCATTCACACCTAGCAGGAGTTAGAGGTTATTGCATCATTGCACAAGGTGCAAAAGGAGAATCCTGTGGATAATTGCCCTAGGCTGTTTATGGCAATGGCTGTGTGCACTGACCCCTCTATCGCATGCCCATTAACTCATTTCCAGCAGTACGAGAGCAGATGGTGGTTTGATGACCGGCAGTCTGAGAGCAGACAGTTCTGTGGGCAAACAGGAACATGTGGCATGGCACCCGGAGGCCCTGCCAAGTCGCTTTTGTGCCTGTTCTCAACTACCAAGGGTCCTAAGATACAATGAAAGCTTCTGCTCTGTGGTAGATGGGCTGCCACCAGGTATCCAGATGAGGTCCTGCTGTAAGAAACAAAGAGGTTGCTCTACCTCTTAAAGAGGTGTGTGGACCATTAAGTTAGCTGAAAGTGACACTGTTTTTCACTCCAAGCAAACTCTTCAGCCAAGACCATTCACCTTTAGATAAACATTTATATTAAGGTTCACAAATGCAGGCCCAGATTTTTGAAACTTTCACACAGCGCAACGCAACAAGACAACTTGCTGAGCTGTGTCAAATGAAGAGGACAGGAATGCTTTATATCTATAAAGATATGGAACATTCCTTCTCTCTTCTCGTGCTGTTGCATTCAGTACATCCTAGATCCAATGCAGAGACTTATAGCACAAGGGGTCTGTGTTGCACAAAAAACATATCCTTGGAGGCCTTTTCCTCTTTCTACATGTTCTTCAGAATGCAGCATGATTTAAAAGAGGAAAGAATAAGGAAGAAATAAAGATGTTTCTCCTTGTGCTTTCTTTGGAAAAGCTTAGCATTTCAGCGCATTCCTAGACTTTTCCAATCTTGGTAAATCTGTGAATGTACCACAATCCATAGCTGGATGTGTTGGCCCATCCATGCTACACCCATGCATGTCTACTCAGGGTAAAGTGAGGCAAGTCAGCAACTTGCACTGCCTTTCATTAATCCAGATTTACCAAGCAACGTAGGTCCACAAAAGGTGGCCTTGAGTTGCTTGGTAAATCTGACTTAAGTATTTAATTGGCCTTGTGACACCTTGCGTGTCTCAAGGGCAGGCTACACAATACAATGACTAATTGGGCCAATAGCGTTTGTGCTTTCATGGTGTTTGTACAAGTGTGCATGCTAGAGTGTGTCAGCCATTAGCTTTACTGGCAAGAGTTTCTGTATTGCCAATAATTTCATACAAAGAACACTGGTTCTCAGATATATGTGCTTAGTTACATTCAATGTTCATTACTCCCTCAGAGGTAGGATAAATCCTGTTTTGATTCATTTATGTGTTAATTTTTCATTACAAATCACTGTGTGTGTGTGGGGGGGTTTTGTGTTACTATCCTTGTGGGGACTTGGGTATGATAACACACTCACGCTGTGAGGCTTGATTGCACTGTGGGGACCTGAACCCAGGTCCCCACAAGGCAATGTCTCCAAAATAATAACAAATGGCTTCAGGAGCATCTGTGTCAATTTTTACAACTTTCAAAAAAATGGCCTTGTGGGGACCTGTGTTTCATCCAGTGTGTTAATATTTATTCTCAGCTCTGCCCCTGTAGACAGGAAGTAGTACTGCAGTCTTAAACACACTTTGCATTTAAACACACTTTGTTTACCAGAAATGGACACTAGCTGCAGAAAGGACAGACATTTGAAAGGAAAAACTGCATAAACCTGTGTTAATCCCAATATTTTCATGCAAATTAATATTTTCTCTATTTATTAAAATAAATCTTTATTTACATGAAGTATTTCATTTAGACTTTTTGAGTCTGAATGTTGTTAATGGTTTTATAAATATTACTAAAAGCAATCTGGGTTGTTTGAGTCTTAACTGCAATTAAAGAATGATGTTACACTATGCTGGGATGCAATATAAACTGGCTTTATCATTTTTGGCAAATAACTTTTATTGCTTATGCCAGGAATTCAGAGTCTTTATGTTGTTTTGTCTTTGTAATTTTAGGGTTTGGGGAGGGCAGTGGTAAAAGGTGGGCAGGGTAAATTTAGGGTTTAGGGGTGGTATGAGTATTTTTAGGGTTTAAGAGCAGTTTGTGGTAGGGTGGTGAGGATACCTTTGGAGTTTAGAGGAGGGTAGTAGTAGGGGTAATTTTGGGGTTTAGTGGAATGTAGTGGTAAAGGGTAATGTTAGGGTATGAGGCGCGTAGTGATAAAGGGTATTAAGGGTAATTGTAGGCTAATGGGGTGGGTAGTGGCAAAGGACAGTAAGAGTAATTTTAGGGTTATGAGGTGGGTAATGGTAAAGAATGGTAAAGAGTGGTAAGGGTAACGAGGTTTTAAGCATGGATAGTGGTAAAGGGTGGGGAGGGTAATTTTAGGGTTTAGGGGTAAGTGGTGGTAAAAGGTATTTAGAGTAATATTAGGTTTTAGGGGTAGGCACTAGTAAAGGAAGGTAAAAAAATAAATATATATTTAAATATATGTATATGTATATGTGTGTGTGTATATATACATATATATATATATATATATACCATCCAAGGGTCCACCTTTTGACGCGCAAATTTCACGCGTGCAAACGTGAGGAAAGGACCATTCCTCCACAATCTCCAACACCAACAATTGTCAAACAATTGATTCGTTGCACTCCAGGAGAGTTTTATTGCTTCTATCAAAAAAAGGGTAAAAGGACACCACCAACGCGTTTCTGATTTAGAAAATTAAACAGTCTGAAGGCATCAGACACCAGGTTGATAATTTCCATTTTACTTTTTTCCCCGAAAGTTTGTAAACCCTGTACATTTTAGTGTTTAATTGCTGATGCAAGCCACTATTTCCGTACATTGATAAAATACCACTAAATGTTTTACTAAATCCATAAGGCCTGCCTTACTCCTACGAATGTAGGCAAAGCAAAGTTGTATTCCTATGTTTTAATTCCGTCATCTATATAAGGAGGTATATTATATTTCTCATTGCCTGCATTCTGTTTTACACATTGTTCTTCACCAACACGGATCCGTTTGTGTTGACAGCTAAAATATTTTCACCATATAAATTCTAAAGCTTTCCGTTTTATATTTTTAACACTGAAACAGGTAGTCAACCTACAGGTGGTGTAATGCTATGGATGCACTTGACTTTAAAACTCCACCAGGGAAACCAGCACTGTGTTTGTGTACTTCCTGCTTGTTTAGCTGTTCAGGATTGGGGGACAGATTGAAAACAACATAAGCCTCGCTTTGCTACATTTCTATGAGGGTGCAAAATGCACATGTGTGGAAATAGCACATGATTTCCTTTTTTCCATTGTTCATCAGTCCTCTGATATTTCCACCCATAATAATTACATACTGCGCCATGTACCCCTCAGCTTCTGTCTGTCTGAAGGGATTTGTACAGGGGGGGTATGCATCGAGTACAAAATTCACTCAAGGCTCAATGACAAAACACTGAATAACTTTACTGTTAGGAAAACAATGCTTTTTAGTTCATCGTCAGCATGATACACATTGTAAATACAATGCACTAAAGTTTTCAATATCACTCAGATTTGTGCATAATTGTAGTATGAATTTCTTGGTAAAGCTAGGTCGTAGTTTGCATATAATTTTGTGCATTGGCAATGCCAGGAAGTCTGTAGTTTTAACTGCAATTGAGAAGCTTTAATTTTTCACCCAGTTCATCCAGTAATATGTTTTGCGCATATTTTCTATTTATTTAAAATGAGGAGCCAGAAACAAAACATTTAATAATATGTTCCGAGAAACCTTACACTCTGTGTAGAAAAAAAAACCTGAAGTAGGACTTTAGCTTAGCCAGCCAGAGGTGTGCTAATGGACGATCAAACATAACAAAAGGTTGATTAGCATGACCACAGACCGGTCTTCTGAAAGTTTTGAACTTAATTGAAAACTTAGGCTGGGGGATAGGCCCTGTGGCAACAGAGTGGCTTTTGGTAAATTGGGAGACTGAGCAGCAGCATGGTGTAGGATCGTCGTGTGAGTCTGACAATTTAAATAATGGCGCTGAGGCAGATGAGCGTTAGTTCTTCCAAATCGTGGCATGAAGCTCAAAGATATTTGTGTTTGCAAAAAAAACAAAAAATTTACAATTTTCATGTGAACTACCAAACTTCATGTGCACATACACTCAACTGTTCTGTTAAACATTACCTTGTAAGTAGACTAAATATACCTCTTGTGCAGGCAGCCGCTATTTTAGGTATAATAAAAGCTCATACAAGCACATGTTTAATGGACCTTCCTAGGATGTGTTACTGGATAAATGTACTTTTTCTTTTCTTTAAACAGGATATTCAGTGATGCATTTCTAATAGCTTGATTCCGGCACAAGTAGCTGTTGCATGCCTGTATTAAATCCCCATCTAGATGGCCTGTTTTAGCTTTGGTCGTTCCTTGTGCAATAATCTTTACTGGTGTACCCTACAACAAGTTCTTTTTAACTATTAGTACTGCAGTGCTTGAAAATTGAGGAGTGAAAAGAATTAAGCACATTTTTATAGGCTTCATATACATAAAACATCCTACTTTTTGCCAATAATCCACAGAGGAAGGCATCTTAAGCTTTTCAAATGTGAATTTTGAAAGTCACCGTTAGAAGGAAGGTAGGAAAGAAACCCTTGTTCACACATATCAAAAAAACTTGCATTGGGTGCTTTGTATCCATCGAGTGCACCTGTTCCCTGCTGCATGTGTCCTGGAGGCTGTCTTAATATACCAAGGAAGCCGCACCTGCCCCTCTGAGTGTGATGGCATGCTCTGCCTTGTACAGAAACTGAGATGTGAGGAAAGCTCTGGTGCAGGGGTGGGCTGCAACAAGAGGATTAGTACAGTCACTGTGCAAGGCTGCTAAGTTTTTAACTGCCCTGCTTACAGAAGCTTGTTCATGGGCTGCTCAGTCCTCCACAGTAAGGTGTCCCAGTTTCAGACTTGGCAGGAAGCAATACAGAGTGAACTAATCTTTTTACAAAGGCCCCATGAACATCAGGCACCTGAGACCAGATCACATTGACAAGTGGGCACCTTGAGTTTCCTGGGATTGGATAAGTTTATACATGCGATAAGTAGGAGTTCATAAACAACCATCCATATTGTTTTGTCGACCATTCCAGAAAAGAAAGATAGACAATGTTGTGCACTCGAGTCAGTGACCAAAACATCCCAATGGTGCCTACTTCCAGGTGTCCATAGCTTCCAAGTTTTCAGTTGAATCATGTGAAACATTTCCATGATTTCAGTGGACTTTTGTGACATTTAAAGGCCATGTGTATGACCTTTTGAATGACAGTCAGTTGAACAAAGCAAATATGTTTATATAGAAAGATATCAAAATAACCTTTTTGTGGAATGCACTGGACTAGAGCCTGACTCAACAGTTGCAATGTGTCTGAAAAGTTTATGCAAGTTAACAAATCTATCCATTTTCTAACACTACACTGTCCTCCTCAGCAGCTATGGAAACTAAATGATTTTGGGTCTAAAATACGGGCACAAGACTGGCAGTGAGTCAGGACCCAGCTAAAGTAACCACTGTCACCAGACCCAGAAGCCAGTGACTGACTGCTGCAGCTGGCACATGTCAAACCCTTAGGAGAGACAGAAAAACCAAGCCAGTGGAACCTATCCAGGATATTATTTGCACCTCATCCATCAGGAGATAGTCTGAAATCAGTTTTATAAAGTATCTAAAAGCCCACATCTAAATGGACCTTACTCCAGGCTGTGACAGGATGGGGGGTACTGGACTTGCTGTGAAGTGCTACTTATGCACTCATTTAGGAAGCAAAAGAGAAACAGGTGCATTGCGGTGGTTTGATCAGTTCCTAACCCTATAAGAACCTTTGTCATTGACTATATACTCAGAGCTCAAGGCTGGAATGTTTTAAGACAGGTGGCACTGGTATGTATGCTAGCAGTTCTACATATTTAAGCATTAATTTAGCTACTTTGCAAAGTGAAGTGTCTGTAAAGAAGACTTTCAGAACTGAGCTTTCAGGCAGATTGGAAATATGTGCCAGTCATTGCAACAAGGTTCAAATAGTCATCTCCAAAATGTGTGGAACCAGCAATGGTCTCTTTCTGAAATCCCTTCTTTATCATTTCATGAAGCCAGACGGTTCAAGGGGAGCAGACTGCACCCATGACTAAAGTATATTTCTGTTCCACTCTAATGATGGAGAAATATCTGAACATACCTCTGTCTGATACATTTTACAATATGAGCAACATATTTCCGAAAATGAATGACTGATCTGAAATTTAACAAAGAATCACAAGAATTAATATACTTGCATAAGTACCAGTCTTCTGTCTGTGCTTTCAATGGTGTAGTACTCCAATAATAAAAATAAAAAAATCTATATTTAAATTTCTTTTGTGCCTAACAAAATGTATTGGGAAAAGATGTGCACATATCAGTAGATATATATTTTTTTTTAACATGATGTTTGCACACATAATTGCTCTATTCTGTACTTAAAAAAAAAAAAACTTTCTAGAACAAGACCTACTAGTGATTACTTGTACTGGACAGCTGTCCTGTGTCTTTCTCATGGAGCCATATCTACATAGGTGAGTCTGGAATGCAATTGACTCCAAAGAAAGCATGTAAAAGAGCCCACATTCCTAATTGAGGGAAGTAAGGGTCATATGTACGAACACATTTTCCCATTGACACAGAATGGGAAAAACCCTTTGCTACATCTGGCCCTAAGTCCCTTACTTGCTCATGCCCCAGAGCCACTTCACGTGCTAAACTACCACTTGGAGACAAATATGCCAGATAAAGGTCCATGCCAGAATCTCCACCATTTTTGCATATTCATATTGCACAGTGTCATAGCCACCTCTTTCCCATATTTGTAACTGAGTAGGGCATGATACCTACTTTTAGCTGTAACCTGACTGTACCAATTTTACCTTGAAGTGGGTACTTGTCTGTATTCCAAGAATATCAGTGGATTCTCTATCGGAATATAGGTGGATGGGGTGATGCAGGGACAGTGACATGAGATTCTTCATTTCAGGACATCCAATCTCAATATTTCCTGGATTCTCTACACAAATGGACATTCAACTGTCTCATTCCAAGCCAGCAGAACACGACTAGGGGTTGTACTCTGCACGTGCAAAGATTAGACAACATGGTCTGGTCAGGACTCTGCTGGGAATTTGATTTCCTACTGTCTGTTGTGGTACCAGGAAAGATGTGTCTGCCTCACTTTCAGTTCTTCATAGTCTTTCTGAGGCTGGCAGGTGATGGCACTCAGAAGTGCTAGAAGTATTCTGATTGGCCAGCAGGGGAAAGGGTAGCCTTTTCAGGCCCAGAGAAACTGTATGTCTGTCTGACAGCTCAAGTTTATAACCAGTGCTTATCTGATAAGCGTGACATTTAAGCACATTGTGGAAGGACTAAATGAGGGATTGGTCTGTTCTAATCCTTTTTCTATTCGCACTAACCAACTTTCATCTTGCATTTCTTTAAGTCAGTATGCAGGTCAGTAGGTAGACTGAGGGTAAATTATGAACTACATTCTGAAAGCAAAGATTCAGATGTTTGCAGTCACTAGTGAAAAATCTATTAGCAGACAATCACTGTCATTGAATGAAAAAAGACAAATGGTCCAGATTGGCATCATACCACTGGAGTTTATTTTATAGAGTAGCTGCAAAGGATCAAACTTGGTGCAGATACTGCTTTAAAAAATACTACACCTACTGTAATAAGCTGGGGCTCAAGGAGAACTACTTCCTTGAGACTGCAAGGTTGTACGATCAGTCAAGGGTTGGTGATATCAATGGTTTTATTCAGATTGAGGTGCACCTGGTCCATAGCTGGACCTCTTGAGATGCTACAAACTGTTAAAAAAGCAAAATATATGAGAACCTCAAGACCAAAGAAAGAATGGAGGGGTCAAACAGATGCATTTATCTTTGGGGTCTTTTCCATTACAAAGAGTCCGTAGGGGTGCAAGTGTTGATGGGACAGATGAATGAAAATAGGACGATTTAGTGAGATCACTGTAAGCTTTGAAACTGATTAAGGATAACTTATAGGTTTCTAACTTCATATGAAATAGGGTTTGTCCTCTCTTTTTTTTGGGGGGGGGATTGTAAAGTGGTCTTTAAGTGTTGGCTGTGCTGAGCCCTATTTTGAGATTGGCGAAATGGTAAGGTGACCAAGACACATGTATAAACATGGCAGATATTGTAACAACCGCCGAATATATAAAATAGCATGCCTATTGCCACATGGGCTGCCCGAGACCCTACATACACTGGTTTTGTGTTATTGAACCTTTTTATTTGTACCCATTATATTTGTGCACATCAGTACCCTCCCACCACAACTAAGATATTTAAAAATAGATGACGTATAATTTCCAAGATGATATACTGAATCAAGAAATGTTTTTTATTAGAAGTAATATTATGAGGATTATGAACTTTTCATTTGATCAAAATTGTTATGCAATTTATTGTATTTTTCTGACAATTTGGAGGTATTGACTTGGAATGATATATTGTATATTGCAATTGAATTGCAGCTGATATGAGTGAATTATAGATGAAAGTGATACCTAACTTTCTTAAGTTTATGATGGTGTGGATATAAGTTTCTAAGGTGAATGCGCTTAACTTGACAAAGGTTTTTGGGAGGGGGTTGCAGTAGCTTTTGTTCATTCTAAGCTACACCCCTTCCACCACTGCTGGATTTATGAGCCAACAGTGGCCTATATTTTTAGTGTTCTCCTGCCTTAAAGCCTTTTAGCTATTTTAAAAGAGTGATCACTCAGGAGACTGAAATCAAAGAAGCTTTAATTTAGGTTTTACCTGCTCAAAAACAGCATGCTATTCCCCTCTACGCCACTCAACTTTAGGTCACTCCACTATATGCTATTATACTCTGTTAATCCTCTGTACACAACTCCATTCTACCCCAATCCACTGTACACCACTCCAGTCTACACTACTCTAGTCTACACTACTACACTCTATGTTATTAAACTCCAGTCTATGACTGCCCAGTCTACGCCATTCCACTGTATGCCAATTCCACTCTACACTATTCAGCACTCCACTGTGCGCTATTCCACTGTCCGCTAAAGTAGGCCATACCGCTCTACGCCACTGTAGTGTATGACAATGTAGTGCAGAGGCCTTCAAACTTTTTGATGCCGGGACCCCTCTCAAAATGTTTTAGGTGTAAGGACCCCCTCCTGACAAAAATTTCTAGAACCTGGTATTCCTCTTCATCGACAATCATAAACATCCCCAATTCCCACAGAAAATAATTTTTATGGTGAGGAAATAATATTAAACAGTGTTTAGCAAGCCAGAGGTCAGTGAGTCTGAGGGCCTGGTCAAAGATGTGGCTAAAAACAAAGGTCCTAATTTATGAGGAATTGGCGTAGGGCAGTACCGCAAGTCTTCTTGCTACACTGCCATACGCCAATGTAAAAGGGCAGCAATAGACCGTATTTAAGAACTACAGCCCATTCCTGTCCTTTCCACTGGCAGTTGTGCACAAATTGCTGCCTAGTGCCAATGAAGGCGGGATTTTTTTGTGCAGGAAGGGTTACCTTCATGCACAAAAACTATCCTGAGAGGCATTTTTCTCTTTCTATATGTGTGGCAGAATGCAACACAAATGGAAAGAGGAAACAAATTAGGAGAAATAAAACATTTTTCCTAATCATGCCTGCTCTGAGAAGGCATAACGTTTTGGCACTGTTCCAGTTTACGTGATATTGTCAATCTGGGGCAGCATCAAAACCCATGGGTGTTGCGTGGGAACACCCACCACAACTCCCATGGAACGCCTCCTTGACGCAAAGTAACGCAACACAGAGGCTTGCGCTGCTTTACCTTACTCCATATCTATGAGGCCATGCAAAGCCATGCAGGGTGGCTTTGCATCACCTCATAGTTATGATTGAGAGGCTTGTGCCACCGAAGCGTCAAAAAGAGTGATGCTCCAGGGTGGTGCAAGCCTCTGATAAATAGGACCCAAAATATTCTATACATTTTTTTAAGTCTTTCACCGTCAGGTAGCTACATATAAAATAACAGCAAGCTTAAATGAAAAATAAATAAAAGAAAGTTGTTACTCATTGGGAAGTACCATTTTGTGCATTATGAAACCTCTATTAGTTAATAGACTGATCAGGTCTGTGTGTAACCAGAGAGCAACAGAATTAAATATTGGGTCATGCAGTGGAGAATAGAGACTTGTGCCTGTGACAGAAAGCACTGTGAATAAGTAAAGCATTATTTAATACTTGCATTACACACAGTATAAAAAAAGCCATGACAAAAAGGTTTAAGATAAAAGGGTGCTTCCAAAGTGTAGATTTAAGTAATACCAGACATATGTAATACAAATTTTTAATAGCTGTCCCTTCAACTTTATAAATATAATTACAATTAAAAGCACAAACTTCACAGCACAGTTGTTAACTCTTTCCGCTACTACACAAAAAGAATAAATGTTTGTCATCACAAAGCTTTCTGTGACTCGATCATTTAAAGCTAGAACCAGCATCTTTTACAGTTGCACAGCATCCTTTACATTTGCAGATCTACACATTTGCATTTCATTCAGGAAGCAGGCCCCCTAGCACGAAGGTGTCTTTAGCTGTCTGTGTGGCTTCCTTTCACAGCACAGGAGACTCAATAAATTAAAGTTCAGCTGAGGCACTTTGAAGATCGGAGGACAAAGTGAGGCTGGGGGAATGCCCGACCCCCTACCCTGGACTCCACAGCCACCCTGGGGGTTGTGACCCACCGATTGAAGACCTCTGCTGTAGTGTATGCCAAACCACTCTACACCACTCCACTTTATGCTATTCTACTGTATGCTACTCCATTTTACACCACACCTCCCCATGCCATCCTATTCTACACCTTTCAGTTCTATGCCACTGCATTCTACACCACTCCGCTGTATGCAACTACTCTGTGCTTCTCCACTCTGTGCCATTACACTGCACGCCACCCCACTCTCTGCTATTCCACTCTATACTATTTGACTGTATGCCACTCAACTCTACACTATTCAACTGTATGCATTTACAATCTACGTCACTACACTCAATGCTAGTCCACTCTATTCCACTTCATTCCATTCCAGTCTACACCACTCCACTGTACGGTATTCCAATGTATGCCAGTCCACTCTGCGCTTTTCCACTGTTCGCCACTCCACTATAGGCCACTCCACTCTATAACACTCCACTGTACGCTATTCCACTGTACACCACTCCACTCTACGCCACACTACTCTACATCACTCCACTGTGTGCTCCTCCACTCTACACCATTCCATTGTATGCCTCTCCAGTCCATTTTACTCCATTGTATCCAACTCCACACTATGCCACTTCACTATCCGCTATTCCAATCTATGCCACTCCACTAACTGATATTCCACTGTATGCAACTACACTCTATGTCACTTCACTCTACGCTGTTCCTGTGGGACTCCACACCACACCTCTATACACTATTCCACTGTTTGCAGCTACACGGTATGCCACACCACTGTACGCTATATCACTGTATGCCACTCCATTTCTAGGGATGCACTCAATTATTTTCCCAAAAAGTGGCTTGCCGTCGATTTTAAAAATTAATTTTCAAGTCACAGGTGAAGGTGCTGAAATGCTGCTTCTCATAGGTCGAGAACAGAAGCACCTTTCTCCATTGCTGAAAACAGGAGAACATTTCACTTAGCAAAAGAAGAGCTTCCTCTGAAACAGTCTCTTCCCCAATTCTGTTGTTGTGCAAGGTGAGGACACCTCTTGTCAGGCTTGTGGCTGAGGAAGATGTGCAGATGGGTGCAGTCCCAGGCCTTTCTGAAGTCTTGCCGGGGTTCTCCAGTGAGTAGCTTGTGCGAGTAGCTTGTGAGCTACTGGTAGCTCTCCAGAAACCTGTAGCTCTACTGTTTGCAGCCCACTCCACTAAATTAGGATCTTTTGCTTGGTTGAAATAATACATGTATACCAAAATTGAAAAGTGTGTACTTCCAGAACCCATAATTTCCAAAACATATATAAAGCTGATATTTGAATGATAAACCATGAAGCATTGGGAGACTTATTGCTAATAGTATTACCTTGGTATTATTACCATGTTACAGGGGCATTGCACATGTGGTTGCTTCATATTACCCTTGCAGGAGCATTCTAAGCTGACAATGCCTTTTTTTACATTACTGTGGGAAATCCTGCACTAAGATGATCACAGCAGGTAATCTTGCATAGGGTGGTTGGATATGTACAACACTGGTAATATTAGCAGTTCAGGATGATTTTCATAGAACATAAGTAGCTCTTATTACATTCCCTTGTACTAGTGTATGTAGAAAGATATGGACTACAGTTACTTATCAATAAACTGGAGTCTCTTTGATATTAGCATAACAAACATGCTTAAAAGCAAGGCATGCTCTGCGTTGAAAAATAAGTGTATTCAAAGCTGCAGCCATTTAACATCCTTTAAATTGGGTAACAAGGCCGTCCCGCTTGCTACAGAGGCAAATGTCTAACATGGGAATTTTTATTTTCAGTTGATTTTTATATAGAACCAGTGTCAAAGCCAATGTTCAGGCTTAGATATGCATTTTTGCATCAAAGCTGACTTCATGCCAAGCTCTGTGTTATTTTGAAGCAACTCCTTCCCTTTTTTTCCTTCTTTCCTTCCTCTCTCACTTTGTTTCACCCTCCCTTCCTTCATTTCTCCCCCTTCATCCCTGCACTCTATTTGGCATTATCATTCATTCCATTGTATTCTTGTGTGCTAGCTTTCTACTACTACTTTCACTTTTTCATTTTTTACTTTCTTACATTCTCCTCTTCCCTTTTCTTTGTTTTTTTCTTTTTCCCCACACATTGTGCTGCTTTACATTACTTTCGGTTAAAATCCTATGCAAACCATGATTTGCCATGGATTGTAAACACAAACCCAACACTTTGCTTCCAGACTTCGTTAAAAACAATGCAAACCTGATGCAAAGTGTTTGTAAATCAGGACCCTTGTGCCAAACTTGATAGACCTTCAATGTCAGCATAAGCTATGGCAGTTGATATCAGGAAAGTTCTGATTATAGGTTCTGAAGGACACGACAATGTGAATTTCACTGCTTCCTCAGAAATATTGAGACCTTCTGACTTTATCAATGCTTATTTATACTTTTGAAAGCTTAAATGTTTAGAAAGCTTGCAAATGCGTTCACAAAGAAGCATGTTTGGGGATATTGCAACGCCACGCCACGTACCCCTAAACTTGACAACTAAGATAACACATGCAGTTCAAGCATATTAAATATAGTGAAAGAAGTTCCATAAGTTGGAGGTTTATTCACTGACTTTCAAAAGTATATGCCTTCAAGTGCAAATTGCATTGATATATAGGAGTCTCATTTCAGTCATTTTTATTTCAAAACACTTGCAATTTCACTTGTCATAGTACCATTAGACCAGTTATATATTTTCTTTTTTTTACAACTAGGCATATAGGTTTTTTAGGCTGTTACATATGGGTTGTCTAAGCTTGGACTATGCAACTCCAGCATTAAAAAAACTAAAAAAATGGTATTATTTAAATTGAATACGAACTGTAACGAATAACTCGCAGGTATGATCCAACTGGAATCAACCCATATGTCTCAATAACAATTACATGAATGTCTAAAATCACACCAGCTGTTTTCTGTTTAAATTAATTTGGCTGCCTTAAGAAAATATTGTTTTTGAGTACGTCCAATATATTTAATCTGCATTTCTCCACCCATAGACAGTTTGTACAAGCCCCATTAGTTGCGTGGAGAAAATTATACAATTTAGGCCCAAAACATATTAAAGCACAGTGTTAAAAAAAGGGTATTTTTTTTTTAATATATAGGCCCATATTTATACTTTTTTTGCGCCAGGTTTGCGTCATTTTTTGACACAAAAGTGGTGCAAACACAAAATCCAATGGTATTTTGTAAGTTTGCGCCGATTTTGCATCAAAATACGACGCAATTGCAGCACAAAAAAAGTATAAATATGGCCTATAGTTACATAGTCTTAAATCATTTGTACATAGTTTGCAAATAGACACCCACATGTGGCCATATTGTAGACGCCTCTTCAGGTAGATCTGTGCCTAACGAATTGATTTGCTGTTGAAAAAGTGATAATAAGCTATATTACACTAAGCATAACCTACGTTACACTAAGCACCTGCCTGTTACTGGGCTGTTCTCAAAGTTCTGTCAGGAAGCAACAACTCACAACAAAACCCTTATTTAACATATTCTTTGAACGAGACAGCCTTTCTCCCTTCCCCCTCAGCAGCATGGACATTTCAGGGACCGCTCACATTAACATGTGAAAAGCCATTAGGGAGACACCTTTCAGGCCTGCAAGTATTTCCCTTGAGGAAAGCAAACTTGCATCTGCAAAGATGGTGGCCTGGTTCACTGAGGGAGTGGGCTCTGACCAGGGCTTGGTAGTTTTTCCAAGACGCTGTAGTGCTAGGATGAATCGAAGGAAGCCATTTTCCTCTTTTTAAATGTTACGTGTATTCCCTTGGCAGCCAGTTATGCCTGTCATAATACCCTCAGCGGTGCATATGGAATTATTTAATTGATGTGAGCAAGGTGCACGTGTTGAGAGTTTTTTAACTAGCCACTTGCTGACGGCTTACAGTTCAGCGAGAGTAACTTGTGGCAGTAACTGCTTTTACAGTATTTGTACCTATTTATTATAGATGAAACCCACCCCTCCTGCAGTTTGTGTTTTTAGATTTTGTCTATAACTAGAGAAACGGAGAGAAGTGTGACTCACCGTGAAATCACTGCTTGAATTCCCCGGTAACCACGGTTTCCTGCTTGAACCTAAGCATGCGGTGGTGCTGTCTTGTGTCTGGTTAATAAAGGTCCATTTTTGAACGAAGTTAGTTTCTATTGCACGTTGGGATTGGTGACTAGTTCTTTCAATGTGTGGACTAAACTTAGTTTCGGCATTCACACAGGCCTTTGACTCAGGTTGACATAGGCAGAGAACATCATGGGCCAGATGTAGCAAAAATCTGAATTGCGACCCGCAAATTGCGAGTCAGACCGACTCACAATTTGCGAGTCGCAATTCTGAATGTTGGATGGTGTCCCTGACACCATCTGCAATTCGCAGGGGGGTCGCAAAGGCCCACCTCATTAATATTAATGAGGTGGGTCGCATTTTGCGACCCCCTAGAGATTCGCGGCACTCACAGGGATGGTGGCCGGCTGGAGACAGCAGACCACCATGTCTGTGACTGCTTTTAAATAAAGCAGTTTTTTGTTGTTGTAATGCAGCCCGTTTTCCTTAAAGGAAAACGAGATGCATTACAAAACTAAAAAATGAACGTTTTTAGGATATAGGACCACTGCCTGCTCTGACATTTTTTTTTAATGCCATTCACAAAGGGGAAGGGGTCCCATGGGGACCCCTTCCCTATTGCAAATGGGTTACAACCCATTTGAAATGGGTGCTAACTGCGATTGTTTTGTGACCGCGTTTGCGGTCACAAAACAATACAACATCGCGCTGCGACTCGCAATTAGGAAGGGGAACACCCCTTCCTTATTGTGACTTGCAGTCCCATTGTGCGAATCGGTAACCAAGTTACTGATTCACAAAACGGGGATTGGGCATTGCGATGTGCTTTATGCATGTTGCAAACAGCATAATTTGCTGTTTGCGATGTGCAGTAAGTTTTGTACATCTGGCCCCATGTTTTTAAGGTGATTATTAATCAGGATTTGTGGTTGTAGCAACTTAACAGTATGTAATCCAACCCCTTGTGTATCCAGTTTTTATCATATATTGTGTAGCAACTGGATTAACCTTTGACCTCAGAAAGAAACAACTATCTACGGGCCGAACGGCACAGTATAAAACTGGAAAATCTGGGAACAGTCCTGACTTCCCTGCTTGACTAACTTGTGTGATGTAAGCAAATACTTTGCTTCCACAAGCCTGCTTCTTGTTTATGATCACATATAACAGCACAATTTAAATGTGTGTGTTCAGTTTGTGCGCCATCCAAAAATGTTGCAATGATGTAATAGACTGTAGTGTTGCTCCATCTGTAATACCAATCTAGGCCACATATAGGGTACATTTGACAAGTGACTTGCTTCTTAGCTAACTAATAGCATTGTCATCAGGGTGGGGGCAGAAATGTTTTTCAGTTCATGTTTCAAAACATCACTAGTAAGAAATCATTATCAATGAAAATATGTAATCTGATATATTACAAAACAATTCCATGTGTTAAAGGAATATATTTTTTTCAATTTGAGGACACATCATTTTTATAACATGATCCTTGTTGCATGATGCGCATGCCAAATAACTTTAAGGCTCAGCTTGTGGACAGGTTCTTAGAGCCAGAGTCATCTCATTGCTCGGCTCTCCCTGTTAATTTCTTGGCCACCGCTTCTACTCAACAGTGGCCAATAAGCATGTCCTGTTTCAGGAAAAGGGATCAGAGTGGGTAGCATTTCTCCTGTATGACCCTGGGCTGCATGCCCATTGTGTGCTGTGCCCCGTTCGTAGGTTGTGACCCTCAGAGGTGTGGGTACAATCAGTGGTGCTATGCTAGGCCTCGTATTGCATGGCTGAACTTGCATCAAAGTGTGCTTGTCCGGTGGGTTCAGTAAGACTAAGGTCATAGTGTACTTGAAGTTGTGCCTCCTTCCAGGGAAGTACGGAAACCAAGGTCTGAGTGTGACTGGAGGTTCTAGTGTGACTAAAGTCATTGCATGCTAGACATTGAGATTTACAGAGGGGTGCAGGTTTACATCCTTCAAGGGAGAGTCTGGAGTTGTCTAGTGCAGTTCAAGTCATCACGCACCACACTTGTGCCTCTTTCTGAAGAGGTACGGCATTGGAAATTAGTTTGTGAGTAAACATGCCGTCAGGGAGACCTCAAATTATCGGACCCCTGACATGTGCCTCCTTTTTGTTAAGGTGCAGCACTGAGCACTTTCGACATGGGATCATATCCGTTTGGTGTCACTTAAGTTTGCTGGCACCAGATGTGGTGTTTCCAGGTAACATGTACCTAAAAACTTGTTGTGTACAACCTGAAGTGTTGAGGGCACGACAAGTCAACATGCCCCGACGATCCCTCTCCATTCTGCAGGTGCTGAAGCTGGTAACTATTTGGTGACATTGGACTGTCTGGCTAGGCTGGGTGCCTCAATATCTATCAGTTGGCCCCAGTAAACCTCCCCCTGTATTTTACAGAACTGAGTGAACCTCCTATTGGGAGCCTGAGCATCTCCTCACTATTTATGTTTATTAGCTGTTGTCTTTCCTTTCCCCTATATTGACCCCGTACATCTGAGAAGAGTGACTTAGGCGTGAGTGGCCTGTTATTCTGGTAAAGGTTGATGCAATCTTTGGTTCATGGTAGGGTGAGTTAACTGGAGGCTGAGTGGCAGGTGGAAGGCGGATTAGGACCCAGGGTGCTTGCAAGCATATGGGCATTCATTGTTCAGGGATCAGGGCAACACATTAGGGTGCCAGGAGTGAGTGCGTACAAGAGGTCAGCATTACATCTCACGAGTGTGGCCTAGGCTGCAATGTTAGGTGGAAGTGTTCTTAAACCATGTATGTACATTTTACTGCTAATGATGGAAACAAGGGTGCACCCTGAACTGAGTGTGTTACATTGATTGTGGGCAATGCTAGGGTGGGTTTCTTGCTGACAGTGTTTGGCACCTCATGTGGGTGCAGGGATAAAACGTTTTCTTTTTCCTCAAATGTTTATACTATGATTAATGTTTAACACAGTTGGGCCTATCATAGTATGTTGTGTTATTCATTAAGATTAACACCCAGGTTTAAATTAAATATTATTGTGTGTTGTGTTGCTCACTGAGATTTATGTCCAGGTTTATATTATAATCACACTGTTTTGACAATGTATGTGTTGAATACAATTTTTATATACATACACTCTGAGGGAAGTTTCCTTTGTGCCATTCAGCAGGGGTGTTATGGGGACACACTGTGCTTTTGCTTTCCACATTGCCTCTGTGATAAGCCTGATTGCTCTGTGCCAAGCTACCCAAGGGTGAGCCAGGTTATACAGTAAGTGTAATCACCCGCCCCTGACAGGAGTGGCTTGTTCTTCCTGGCTGGGGCTCTGCATTAGCCAACCAGACTGTGCTGCCTCCAAAAGTGTGTCAATAATTGGAATACTGCATAATAGATATACCAGAAGAGGAGCCATCACAAACATTGATAGTTTAATCTAGCTGTGATTTATGTCAGTTTTGCAAATGCTACCATAGTATCTGACATAACATCTATTGCATGCCAATGCGCCTTTATTCTCAAATACTGAACTAAATTGTTCTACAGTAGTGACAATTCCAGAGGTCACTGTGCCATGCTTGCTGGTAACGAAAATATCAGGGATTGTTTCCACTATTTGCAATCCTAGTAAACTTCAACATTTTTATATTGTGTATACAAAGAGGGAAAGATTAATTTCAGAGTCTCTAAAAAGTGTTGAAAAATTGATCCGAGGGGAATACTTATGTCCTTATATTTATGCTGACCACCTGTAACTAGTGTGTGCAGTTAAATTGCTTCTCTACTCTGTAGGGTTAACTATAGACAATACTTTCTCAAAAGAAGACCAACTCTGTCCTAGAGGACCACTATAGAGCTCCTGGCTGTTTGTAAGAAGTGCACACCAGTACATTACATATCTATCACTTTGGAGTAGTGCCTAAAGAACTACTGGGATTGTCCTTCTCCTTTGCATGCCTATGATCTCTTCTGTTTCTCCTTAGGGACTTTTTAGATCACTCTCAAGATCACATAGCTTGGATAGCAGTATATAGAGCATCCCTATTGGTCCCTCATTTGTCTCTACATGGACCATATGGAGCATATGCCAAGACTACTCTGACTGTGCTGCTCTGCAACCATTGTAAGGGGACTCTATAGAGCAATTAATGTACTGTGGAACCTCTCATATCTCTTCCCAGTATTAAGCTGCTGGGGACTGCAACCTATACCAGGATCAGAACACCATCAAGGTCCCTCAAGTAGAGTACCACAAGGGTCATACATAGGCTACACAACAGTTCAACATATTTCCATCCAAGTACTTCTTCACACTGTATTGTGCTATCTTTCTGTAAATGCTCTTCAGCACCCCATCAGAGGTATCTCAGTAGCACTTTTTGCTCAGTATCAGTGATGACTCAGCAACCAGAGTGACAATATCACAATTGACTCCGCTTATAAGGTAGCAGCAGCAGCCACACACTATAAGCAATGATGCAGTATAACCAATAGAACAGAATCCCCAAGTGTAACATTACCATTGTTGTGGTATCACCAATGATGCTGCATCACCAATGACTGTGCATCCCTGTTGGCTAAGCAGTGATGCAGTATCACAAGTGGCTCAATATCACCAGTGGCTCTTTATCATTGTTGGTGAACTACTCCCTGTGACTCAATATCACCAGTAGTCAGTATTAGTTGTGCAGTATCACATGTGACTCAGTATCACCTGTGATTCAGTTTGATCAACCTTAAGTGCGCTCATTTCTAAGTGCTGTAATTAACACGCTTATCTAAGGTAATGGTGATACTTATTTTAGCCATCCTTACAAGGATGGCAGGATGTGTGTTCCTAGGCAGAATTCAGACTCATGACGTGTATGTCAACACAGATTTCAGCAGCTTTTAGCTCATCTGCCATTTTGTCCTCCACAAACTCTGGGACAGATGTAAGAAAAGTGGTACTGCACAAAGTGCAGCGCCACATTTCTTACACCCCGTAGCACCCCTACCGCCACCATGAATGCGCTGTATTGAAAATATTTGATGCTACTCATGCACTGTTCATGGTTAGTGCTGAACGTTTGGTACATAGGGGCCCTTTGTAAACAGTGGTATACCCCCTTTTAATGCCTGTTCTGAGCAGGCGTTAAAAGTAGCCACAAAAAATGATGCAGTGGAATCTCTTAAATGCCACTGTGCCATTTTTGCGGTCCACCTAACAGGGGAACACTCCCTTTGCATACATCATGCATGGTGCATGCATAATGTGGCACAAAAGGTTACAAAATGGTGCAATGTATGCATTGCGCAACTTTGTAAATATGGCGCAGCGATTGTTGAAGCCTAACGCCACATTGGCATTAAAAACAATTACGCACAATGGCGCTAATGCTTCTTAAATGAGGACCTCTGTTTACACAAACACAGAATGCTTAAAATTAGGGGTGCATAACATTTTCCCAATTTGCTCTTGCGTATTTATGTGAAATTTCAGCAAAATGTTGTGAAATTACATGTAATAATGGGAAATGCAAATCCATCATTTCATGCTATATTTTAGTGCGAAATGTCTCCTTGGGTCAATTTCAAATTTTGTGTTAAATAGTGAAAAAAGCAAAAACACCATGAACAACAGTCACTTGCATTCTGATGTTCCTATACATTCATGGTAAACTTTTACATGAACGGTGCATTCACTGCAAATATATACAGTAAATAGGCATAATCACGCACTGTCTTAATTGTGTAATTTCAGGACTTTTGCATTGCAAGCTTAATGCAAAATTCCCAACATTACACAAATTACACTGCCATAATTTAAATTTTGCCGAAACCAACTCAAAATTAGCAAATTAGTTTTGGTTTTACTGTTTTGCAAAAGTCATGCAAATCATACAAAAAAGTGCCCCTCTTAAATCTGTCTCCATGATAAAATACACAGTGGGAATATTTGATTCACAGGAGCCTATTGTCTTTTCAGAAATTAATAGCTGAGTTGCACCTGAAAATCCCTTCATTCCCACCACTGAAAAATCTTTTGGTGACCATCACAACTTGCAATTGCACTGTCTCAAAGACTTGTACATCGAACACCTGTAAAATACAATACAAAACACGGTTCAAATGCTGCCACCTCAAATAATCTGCATACGTAAAACACCATGCCTATATAATGCCAACTTCAAGCATCTTTGACTCCTCGGTGTGCAGCAGATTCCTCTGTATGGCCCTATGTTGGAGGCTTAGGTCAGAGCTCCCAAGTTTCCTAGTTTCATGCTAGTGTAGCTCAGTCAGTTCAGAACATTTCGTTTGCAATCTCAACAGTCCCCAAGCACAGCCTTCCCTCGTAAGTAGCATTGCTTGAATGCAGATGTAATTTGCCTGTGATATCCAGAGTGGAGCTATTGGATATTTTAGGGAATGCTTCATTTAAAAAATGCTGAATACACAGATCTGGTCCCCGTCGTAATCCACATAAGTGAGAAGCTGCGGAAAATGGACATGCGCTGGCTTTGGCAGAGAGGGTCCTTGATATGAGCATGCCCTCCAGAATGCAGTCGTTGCCTGTGTTTCGGTTCGGGGATGACCTGGCCTGGCAGTTTGGACTGCACTGTTCCTATTAGAGCAGAGCCATGACTGATTAGCATATGGCTGGGTCCCAACTGAGGTGGCATGATGTGTGCAAAATAACGATGGACTGGGAAGCAGTTCAGAGTAATTACCAGTGGCTCTGTTTTATTAAAACATTCCATCCATTACTTTTTTTGTACTCATCAGTGCTACACAATAAGAGGGATGGCTATACTCAGACGTGGGCCTCATGTACACTGTACTACCTGAACCAAACAATACCCCACTGATGATCTCTAATAAAGGCAAAATCGATCTTGGGTTGCTTGTGTTCTGGTTAGAGAGGACCTGGCCTGGCAGTTTGGAATGGATTGTTCCTTTTGGATTAGGGCCAAGACTGATTTGCATTTGGAGGTGTCAAAACCTCTACTTGACAAAAACTGATGACTCTGTCACTTTATCAAGGAATATTTCCTGACTGCCTGAAGACAAGTCAAGTTCCCCCCACTACTCAAAGAACACCCTGCAGATGAAAACTACCTCAATAATGTTCGCCCTGTCTCCAACCTCCTGTTCCTGGTAATTGAAAGATGAGTTGCTGATAAAGCTACCTATCACATTAGAGACACCATCCTCGAAGATGAATACCAATCTGGCTTCAATCACAGCTGCAGCACTGAAACAGCACTGCTTCAGGTGGTTGACTCCTTTTGACCTATCACCAGCCTTGGATACAGTCAACCATTCTATGCTCCTTTACACACTCAAACTTCTAATGGCATTGATATTACTGTCCTTTTATGGCTTGAATCACTCCCCACAGGCAGGTCACAGACGGTAACATTTGACAACTGATTCTCAACAATGATGGTTGTAGAACAAGGAGTGCCTCAGAGATCCATCCTTGATCCGACTGTATTCAACATTTATATTGAGCCCCTTGAGGTCGTACTGAGAATCTGGGCTCCTCTAGCGTCAATATGGAGATGACACTGGACTATCTGGTATCCTCTCCCAATAACATCTCACATCTTGATAACAGTTTACCTACTGCTCAAGACACAATGGCTTCACATCACCACCAACTAAAGCCTTCTAAAACCAAATCCCTCAATTCTTCATTGCAACCACCACCTCCAGTACAATCCTGGATGGACACACTAAGGGCCTGATTCTAACTTTGGAGGACGGTGTTAAACCGTCCCAAAAGTGGCGGATATACCACCTACCGTATTACGAGTTCCATAGGATATAATGGACTCGTAATACGGTAGTTGGTATATCCGCCACTTTTGGGACGGTTTAACACCGTCCTCCAAAGTTAGAATCAGGCCCTCAATATCCTAAATAATCAACTCACAATTGTTGACAGTGCTACTTTTCTAGAATCTTCAATAGCAAATCAACACCATGGCCTAAAATGTGCACAATGAGCTACAACTTCTCTGGGGAATTTACCACTTCATTCCAGTGCAAGATTTGAAAACTCTTGTTCATTCCTTAGCACTCTCAAGACTCAACTGCTGTAACTCTCTCTTGTTCTCCCCAAGACCTGTTTCTTTCTCTTTCTTTCTACATACATTCGGCAGCACACTTCATCTGTGGGTCCAAAAGAAATTATCACAATTGACTGATGCTGCTCAGTCTCCGTGGGCTGCCTATTGAAGCCAGGGCTATATACAAGACTGCTTGTACCACGTATAAGGCCTTACACAGTCCACTTCATGCTAGCTGACAGATAAACGCAAGCTCTCTAGGGACACCAGATCTCCGCCAAATGTCCAAGCACTGCTACTTGAACCCTCAGCCTTTAAAAATAAATGATTCAAGGCACAATCCTCCTCAGGAAGCACACGCCGAATAAGAAACTATTTACCTCAACACCACAACTTTAACTGCTGCCTTCACATCTAAGCTGAAATCCCTTCTCCTTCAAAGACATATTATGTAGCCTCCAAAATGACTCTTGTCATGGACTGACTACACTTCTCCCTCATCTCAATTAGGTAAGCTGCTACCTCCATAATGTACATATATCTCAAGAATATTTGAATCTGTAACTTTTGCAATGACGAACCTTGTTCATTGCAAAGTGCTCTAGCACCTTTAGATAATGTCCGTGGATGAATGATTAGTCTGGAGTAATATACATTTGCAGAGAGTGATTTGAAGCTATGCATTTGTCACCAGCCCAAAGCATGGTAAACATTTTTTTATAAGAAGACGACACACCTTATAAAACTGGTCAACATGGTATAAGGAGCACTGAAAGTTCATTTTACCATTTAGTTCCGTGGTAATGCTCATATTTTTCCCATAGCATTGCATATCAATGCTCTTAGTTTGTATTTCTCATATGATGCATTTTTCTTTTTTTGTAAATTTGTCGTGGTGATTTTGGCCTCCTTGGGCCACTTTAGCGTAACAAAATGATGCTAATGTGGCACGGGGAGGTGCTAGGGGCTCTTAAATCCACCCCAAAGAGTAAAATCCTCTTTTTTACTCAAAGTAAAGGAAAGGGGACACATCTTCTTTCCCAATTACCTTTTCTTCTGTTAGTAACTTGATGTTGATTAACTGGTACTGACGCCTTTAAACTTCTTTAAAGAGACTCTTTTATCATGCATAACAGATCTGACATAGCAAACAGAAAATATTTGTGTTACAGTACACGTATGAAATCAGGAGCAGGAATTCCACCCTGTTCTTTCATCACCAATCATCTCCTCCTGAAGGACAGGTAAGCCTGACAGAAACTGTGATGTGTGAGATTCCAAAGGGGCTGAGGCCTCCTCTGTGAGCTTCGATGATGCTGAAATTCCCAGTCTGTGCAAAAAAGAGGATTACATATAGGGCCTAAGTTGGCAGCTAAAAAGACCACATTTAAGTGTGGTTGTGATCCAAAAAAGCATTTTTGGCAGCTGTAAATGCATTTACGTCTGTGGATTTCTGCACAGTGAGTGCAGAGAAATCTACAGTAGTAATTCATGGGAAGGGGGTGTTCCAGGGTGTGATCTGACTTGGATGTTTGCCCCCTTAAGAAAGGTTAGATTGATGGTCAGTAGAAGAGGCTTGTTCCCATGGAACACTAAGGAACTTAAGGATCTTCAAAGATGCCAGGAGCGAAGATGGAAACTTGACCAGAGCTTAGAAGACAGAGCTAAACTCAGGACACTGCTTGATGACTATAAACAGGCAATTAGGAAAGCCAAATCAGAATATTATGCTCTTAAAATCAAGGACGCAATCAATGTACCCAGAGAACTTTTTAAGGTGGTTCACTCTCCCCCTGATTTACAGACCTCCCACGCCTTCTGTGATACAGTAGCTGACTTGTTCAAAAATAAAATCCTACGGATCCAAGCAAATTTTATTCAGCATCCCTTGGAGCTGGCCTCAGATGAACCTGTGGCTGGTTTAGAGACACACCGCAGAGCCTTACTTGCTTGATTCCCCTGCTTTTGGCTGACAGAATTAATTTTTTTCTGTCAAGGATCAGGTCTGGATCTCCGGATGATCCCTGCTCCCCTAAAGTTCTTAGGTTGGCCACGGTCCTTATCTCCCAGGCACTGGAAATGGCTTTTCAGGAGGTTCTAGACACTAAGGTTTTCCCTCCCTCCTAGAAAGAGGCAATTGTGATTCCTCTTAAAAAGAAACCAGGGGGCTACCCTAATGATCAGAAGAATCTTCGTCCTATTTCATTACTGCCTACTCCGGCCAAGATTTTAGAAAAGTACCTTAACATCGAACTAGCCCTCTTTTTTCAGGAGAATGGATATCTAGACTCCTCCCAGCATGGGTTTAGAAAATGATATAGCATAGAATCGGCCCTTATTGCCACCTCCGATTTGATCCGCCGTCCGGTTGACCAAGGTGAGGGAGCCATACTGGTAATATTAGATCTCTCTGCGGCATTCAATACCATTTCCTCTCAATTGATGATGCTTCGCCTTTATCAGGCAGGGGTAAGAGATGACGCACTGGGAATTCTACGCTCTTTTCTGAGTGGGTGATCCACCATCGTGGGTTGTAGGGATTTCAGAGCCTCCCCGTTTCAGCTTCCTTGCGGTGTCCCATAGTGATCCTCACTCAGTCCAACCTTGTTTAACGTGTATGTGGCACCTCTGGCCAAACTGATCTGCTTCTTTGGTTTTCAGGTTTCTTCATCCACTGACGCCACTCAGCTTATTTTGGTTGGAGTTGATTGCTCTTTAAACTTGCATTGAGAAAGAAGAGAAGGAAAATGTAAGCACATAAATTCTAATCGTAATCTATGAAGTTACAGTTTAAACAAGCAATGCTCAGACATGAGAACATATAACAATGGTACCCAATAGATAAGGTGGACATATATTTACATATTTTGTTTTAGAAAGTTCTTATTTTGGGGCAACCTAGGAATGAATGCACTCTAAACAAAGCCACAAAATGTGCGTCATTTTTTGTATCCGTCAAAGTTTTTCAGTCGTTGCACATTTTGTGATCTTTCCCGCTTTACCTTAACTTTTATACTGAAAAAGTTTAGCTGTGCATTGCAAAATAATTTTACTGACAGATCAAGCCAATTTTCACTTTAGTCAAACCCAACTTTGAAAATCTATGCAGACTTTTTCTCTGCAGGTTTACCTTTTCCTTTTTCTGAGTTTTTTTCTGCACAACAGCATTGCACAGGTAAGTGCACAAAGGAGAAAATGTACTAAATTTTGGAGCAATGCAGCACAGCAACCAAAGTATCTAGGAAGGTATGGTGCTGCTTCCTCTCCACAATGCTACTGCACTTTATGCTGCCATTTTTCAATGCACACACCCTTGCACTGTATACAATCACTATCTACAAATTATAATAGATAGGGACTTTCATCAAAACCCATGGGTGGTTCCATGGGAACACCAATGTACCACCTATGAAATGCCCCTTTACCACAAGGTAGTGCAAACAGCACGCAACGCTACATTGAATTTCTTTGGGCAACTTTTCAACACAAATCATAACTTGAACTGGAAAAATAAATTCCAACACAACACTTTGCACCAGGTCTGCGCCACTTTAGTTTTAGGATGAAATGGGACGAAGATTGCCCTGTGGTAAAGTATAGGGCAAATGTAAGATGTTTATCAACGTAAAAAAAAATTAGCAAAATATTTTTTATAGGAAAAATGTATATGAATTATTTTTGTATATTTATTTTAAAATTAGAACAATACACAATAGCCACAGCACTATTAACTTAATTTTGAATTCAATATTTATATATTGAATTATACTAACATAATTTATTTGAAGGCTAATTAAAAAAAACACCTAAAGTAAAATGTTTATATGTATTTAATAGGTATTACAACTTATATGCATACATTCGATCGCCAAGGGGTAGTAATAGCTAGGACCATGTTACCACATTTCGGCAGTGGGGAGAGCCTTTGTTAGATCTGTTTGCCTCCGCAGAAAATGTGCAATGTCAGCTGTTTTGCACGTTGGAGTTTCTAAGGCGGCACTCACTCAGAGACGATTTTCGTTTCCAGTGAAACTCCAGCCTCCTTTACGCCTTTCCACCTATACCACTTTTGACCAGAGTTCTCAAGAAGATCAGGAATGACCGGGCTCAAGTCATCTTGGTGGCTCCTGACTGGGCACGGAGAATATGGTATCCAGAGCTATTGACTATGGCCATCGATCCACTCCACTCAGACTGCCTCTTCAGGTGGATCTTCTGTTGCAACAGCAGGGCACGGTTCTCCACCCGAACCTGTCCAAGCTCTGCCTTTATGCATGAAGATTGAGCAGCGCCAGTTGATGACTTTTCATCTTCCACCCGAAGTCTGTCATGTTATCTTGGCAGCCAGGCATCCCTCCACCAAAATGGTATACGCCTGTCGTTGGCATAAATTTGTGGCATGGTGCACCAACAAATTTGTTGATCTCCTCTCTGACCCTCTATCTAAGGTTCTTTTGTTCATTCTTTCTTTGGCCCAGCAGGGCTCTGCTTTGGGCACCCTTAAAGGCTATTTATCTGCCATTTCAGCCTTTCTTAGGTTACCTGATCAGCCCTCACTCTTTAAATCTCCTATTGTGAGTAGATTCCTAAAAAGGTCTCACCCATTTATTTCCTCCCACTCCATTTATCATGCCTCAGTGGGACCTCAATCTTGTCCTTACTTACTTAATGTGTACTCCCTTTGAGCCGATGCACAATTGTCCCTCACGGGTCCTCACCTTCAAAATTGTCTTTCTTGTTGCCATCACTTCCGCTCCCAGGGTGAGTGAGCTTCAAGCCCTTTCGTTCAATCCTCCATACTTGTCTGTCCACCCTGACAAAGTGGTGTTATGCACTAAGGCTTCCTTCCTTACAAAGGTGGTTACGCATTTTCATGTAGGCTAGTCCATCAACCTACCTGCTTTTTACGCACCCCCACATCCTTCCCATGAAGAGGAGAGACTCCACTGTCTGAACCCAAAAAAAGAGTTGGTGTTCTACCTTAATCATACTAAAGATTTCCGGGTGGATGATCAACTCCTTCTTGGGTATGTGGGTGCGAAGAAAGGGAAGGCGATGCAAAAATGTACCATTTCTCGATGACTACTTCTTTGCATCAAGATGTGCTACGCTTCGGCCGAGAAGCAACCCCCTGAGGGCTTGCCTGCTCATTCCACCAGAGCAACAGCTACTTCAACTGCGTTAGAACATGGAGTTCCTGTCCTGGATGTCTGCCAGGCAGCTACATGGGTGTCCCTGCACACGTTTGCTAAGCACTACTGCCTGGACAGTCAGGTCCGTTGGGACGGCTACTTTGGTAGTTCAGTTCTGCAGGACTTTAAAGTATAATCTTTGTTCACAGCCCACTTCCCAAGATGGCATTGCTTGGGTATCTATTCTAAGGTAACGAATCTGCAACTAGAAGTCTCTATCAGATATACAGTTACTTACCTTCGGTAACTAAATATCTGGTAGAGACATATTCTAGTGTCAGATTCCTTACCGACCCACCTATCCTCCCTGCTGCGAACTGATTTCTAGGGACAGGGATTCCCTCTTCAGGTCCTTAGCTCCAGCGCACCAATCTCTTTGTTCTTAGTGGCTCTGCACTTTGGCGTGGAAAGTCGTCAAAAGAAACTGATGTCACTGCACTGAGGCGACATCTATGTTCTACTCCGGACGTCTTCACGGCTGCTACGACGCCACCGATGCCCGCGGAGTCGACCGACACCACCTACCGACACGCAAGGATATTGCTAGAAGAAAAACCTCTGGATCCAGTCTGACGCCTGTCGGAAATTCCAAGGTAAGAAATCTGCAACTAGAATATGTATCTACCAGATGTTTTGTTACCGAAGGAGCAGAGAGAGAGTTTGGGGTCTCTGAACTCTATTTAAAATACTTCCTTTGGTGAAGTTGTTTTTTGAACTGTGAGTGGACTTTTTCTTGTTTAACCATTCTGTGCCTCTTCCTGTCTGCTGAATACACATCTGGGTCAGGATGACAGTTTGTGCATTCACTCTAGATAGTCACACAAAGGGAGCTCAGGTGCGCCCTGCATATCCTGATCAGTCTTCCTGAGCTGGAGTGGTGGGAGGAGCTGACAATTGCACCTCAATAGGGCTGACCTTCTCCTCACACAAAGCAGTCTCCAACCCCCTGGAGTATGTCAGGGGTCAGGGCAGAGAAAGGCAGGGTCTTGTGCACTTAGAAGACTTCTCTTTGAAGTTTGCCTTCTTCAAAGACAGAAATGGGTATAAGTGCTGGACCTCTGACACCACATGGTTAGAACACTTCCGAACAGAGGACATTCTGCCAGGAAAAAGAGCTGGATGCTTTAGGAGGAAATGCCACTCTGCCTGTTGCTTTGTTGTGCTGGCCTTCTACTTCCTGCTTCTGTCCTGGGTGTGAAAGGACTAGACCCTGATTTCTACATCCTTCTTTCCAAGGTTTTCCACATGCTTGAACTGAGCTTCCCTCCTGTTAAGAAGTCGCAGGAACATCAAAGACTTCATCTGCCAATGCCTGGGCTCTTCTGCTGAGAGTCCTGACTTTTCAGGTGGTGCTAATTCCAGTCCCTGGGCCCTTGGAAGTGCAAGCTGGTAATCTGAAGGAGAAAAACCACACATCAATGCACCATCCCAAAAGAATCGACGCAGCACCTGTCTCGCGGCTGAAGAATCGATGCAGTTCTTGCCAGTGGCTGGAGAAGTAATGCAGCACTTCTCTTGTGGCTGCAGAATTGATCGAGCGCCTGTTTCACTGCGGTTCTACCTACACAATACATCAGGATTTTTACTCATCGTCCCTGGGTGCCAATTTTTCATCGACCCCGCACCACAGTAAGGAACTGAGGCTGCGTGTCTGGAAACTGACGCATCCCCTTTTACTGCGAAGAAAGAAATGACGCATCACCTCACCTGCACAGTAGGGAACCGACTCATTACTTTGTTTTTGCGTGTGCCTCACCTCCCCTGTGGCCTGCACCGTCTTTGTTTTTGATGCATCCCAGGTACTTTGTGCTAAAGGGATACATTCCTATGGACTAAGACTTGCTTAACCCCTTAGCTGCTGGGCCTTTCCCCCCCCAGTGCTGAGCCCTTTTTTGGCTATTTGGGGTAGTTCGCGCTTAGGGCTTCATAACTTTTTGTTCACATAAGCTAACCACGCCAAATTTGCGTCCTTTTTTTCCAACATCCTAGGGATTCTAATGGTACCCAGAGTTGGTGGTTTCCCCTGGAGGAGACCAAGAAAATAGCCAAAATACAGTGAAAATTTAGTTTTTTCCAAAAAAATGGGAAAAAAGGGCTGACGAAGAAGGCTTGTGGTTTTTTCCCTGAAAATGCCATCAACAAAGGGCTTCTGGTGCTGAAATCACTATCTTCCCACCTTTCAGGAACGGGCAGACTTGAATCAGAAAACCAAATTTTTCAACACAAATTTGGCATTTTACTGGGACATACCCCATTTCTACTATATTTGGTGCTTTCAGCCTCCTTCCAGTTAGTGACAGGAATGGGTGTGAAACCAATGCTGGATCCCGGAATGCTAAACATTTCTGAAAACTAGACAAAATTCTGAATTCAGCAAGGGGTCATTTGTGTAGATCCTACAAGGTTTTCCTACAGAAAATAACAGCTGAAATAAAAAAATATTGAAATTGAGCTGAAAACAACAGCCATTTTTCTTTATGTTTTACTCTGTAACTTTTTCCTGCGATGTCAGATTTCTGAAAGCAATATACCGTTTTGTCTGATGGACTCTTCTGGTTGCGGGGATATAAAGGGCTTGAAGGTTCATCAAGAACCCTAGGTACCCAGAGCCAATAAATGAGCTGCACCCTGCAGTTGGTTTTCATTCTATACTGGGTATACAGCAATTCATTTGCTGAAATATGAAGAGTGAAAAAGAGGTATCAAGAAAACCTTTGCATTTCCAAAATGGGATCAAGATAAGGTTTTGAGGAGCAGTGGTTATTTGCACATCGCTGAATTCCGAGGTGCCCATACTAGCAAGTGAATTGCAGGGCATTTCTCAAATAGACGTCTTTTTTACACACTCTCTTATATTTGGAAGGAAAAAATGTAGAGAAAGATAAGGGGCAATAACACTTGTTTTGCTATTCTATGTTCCCCCAAGTCTCCCGATAAAAATGATACCTCACTTGTGTGGGTAGGCCTAGTGCCCGCGACAGGAAATGCCCCAAAACACAACATGGACACATCCTATTTTTTTTATAGAAAACACAGCTGTTTTTTCCAAAGTGCCTACCTGTAGATTTTGGCCTCTAGCTCAGCCGGCACATAGGGAAAGCTACCAAACCTGTGCATTTTTGAAAACTAGAGACCTGGGGAAATCCAAGGAGGGGTGACTTGCGGGGCTCGGACCAGGTTCTGTTACCCAGAATCCTTTGCAAACCTCAAAAAGTGGCTAAAAAAACAAGTTTTCCTCACATTTCGGTGACAGAAAGTTCTGGAATCTGAGAGGATCCTCAAATTTCCTTCCACCGAGCGTTCCCCCAAGTCTCCCGATAAAAATGATACCTCACTTGTGTGGGTAGGCCTAGCGCCCGCGACAGGAAACGCCCCAAAGCGCAACGTTGACACATCCAAATTTTTTGAAGAAAACAGAGGTGTTTTTTGCGAAGTGCCTATCTGTAGATTTTGGCCTCTAGCTCAGCCGGCACCTAGGGAAACCTACCAAACCTGTGCATTTCTGAAAACTAGAGACCTAGGGGAATCCAAGGAGGGGTGACTTGCGGGGCTCGGACCAGGTTCTGTTACCCAGAATCCTTTGCAAACCTCAAAAAGTGGCTAAAAAAACAAGTTTTCCTCACATTTCGGTGACAGAAAGTTCTGGAATCTGAGAGGATCCTCAAATTTCCTTCCACCCAGCGTTCCCCCAAGCCTCCCGATAAAAATGATACCTCACTTGTGTGGGTAGGCCTAGCGCCCGCGACAGGAAACGCCCCAAAGCGCAACGTTGACACATCCAAATCTTTTGAAGAAAACAGAGGTGTTTTTTGCGAAGTGCCTACCTGTAGATTTTGGCCTCTAGCTCAGCCGGCACCTAGGGAAACCTACCAAACCTGTGCATTTCTGAAAACTAGAGACCTAGGGGAATCCAAGGAGGGGTGACTTGCGGGGCTCGGACCAGGTTCTGTTACCCAGAATCCTTTGCAAACCTCAAAAAGTGGCTAAAAAAACAAGTTTTCCTCACATTTCGGTGACAGAAAGTTCTGGAATCTGAGAGGATCCTCAAATTTCCTTCCACCCAGCGTTCCCCCAAGTCTCCCGATAAAAATGATACCTCACTTGTGTGGGTAGGCCTAGCGCCCGCGACAGGAAACGCCCCAAAGCGCAACGTTGACACATCCAAATATTTTGAAGAAAACAGAGGTGTTTTTTGCGAAGTGCCTACCTGTAGATTTTGGCCTCTAGCTCAGCCGGCACCTAGGGAAACCTACCAAACCTGTGCATTTCTGAAAACTAGAGATCTAGGGGAATCCAAGGAGGGGTGACTTGCGGGGCTCGGACCAGGTTCTGTTACCCAGAATCCTTTGCAAACCTCAAAAAGTGGCTAAAAAAACAAGTTTTCCTCACATTTCGGTGACAGAAAGTTCTGGAATCTGAGAGGAGCCACAAATTTCCTTCCACCCGGCGTTCCCCCAAGTCTCCCGATAAAAATGATACCTCACTTGTGTGGGTAGGCCTAGCGCCCGCGACAGGAAATGCCCCAAAACAGAACGTGGACACATCACATTTTTTCATAGAAAACAGTGCCTACCTGTGGATTTTGGCCTCTAGCTCAGCCGGCACCTGGGGAAACCTAGCAAACCAGCACATTTTTGAAAACTAGAAACCCAGGGGAATCCAAGATGAGGTGACTTGTGGGGCTCGGACCAGGTTCTGTTACCCAGAATCCTTTGCAAACCTCAAAATGTGGCTAAAATACCACGTTTTCCTCACATTTCGGTGACAGAAAGTTCTGGAATCTGAGAGGAGCCACAAATTTCCTTCCACCCAGCGTTCCCCCAAGTCTCCCGATAAATATGATACCTCACTTGTGTGGTTAGGCCTGGTGCCTGCGACAGGAATAGATCACACAACGGTCAATGTTGGTCCTTACGTGAGGCAGCTGTTGACCCTGGGGTGATCCATTCCTGACACAGGCACTAGATGTAGGCACTCAAGTGGGGTAGTGTTTTTATCAGGACAGGTGAGGAGTCACTGGGTGGTAGGAATGTTGTGGATCCCAGCATATTCCTGTAGTTTGTGTGACAGAAATGCGAGAAAAATAGAGGTTTTTTTCAACATTTCAGCTTTGCAGGGTATTCTGGGTAAGAAAACTTTGGGGAATCCACACAAGTCACACCTCTGTGGACTCCCCCGAATGTCTAGTTTCCAGAAATGTTTGGGTTTAGTGTGTTTCTCTATATGGCCGCCAAATCCAGGACCAAAAACACAGGTGCCTGCCTTACAAAACCAGTTTGTTTTGCCATAGACAATTTTGATGTCTCCACAATATGATTTGGGTGGTGGAATTTGGGGCTGAACTAAATTGGTGAGCTCCAAGAGAGCACTCTCTCTCTGCTTGCCACCGCATTCACCTGCTCTCTGGGTTGGCCTAACCCACTATTACCCAGTTGCACGAACAGCTTGCGAAGGGACAGCAGGACTGTCCTCATCACCTTCCTCATAATGTACTGGAAGAGGAGTTTTCGAATGGGACTCCTCTGACTGAAAAATCACTCCCAGAGTCTGCGCCATTATCCTATCCCTCAGATGCTGTCTCAGTATCTGATGTCTCAGTCTCTGATCCTATGTCAGAGCGGTCCTCTATAACCCGAGTGCAGGCAGCAGTCATCCATCAAGATGCCATCTCTGCTATTGGCTAAACTGTTGCTCTAAAACACTAGCCTACGTAGACAGTCACAAAATCGATGGTGTGTGTGAGATACGTGCAACAGTAGAGGCCACCTTACCTGCGCTTCTTCCCTCAATCAGCACGTACTTTCAAGACACTCAAAAAACACCTTGTCACATACCATTCGTCACAGTCTTTAGCACCTCCTGCGCCCAGTCCAACAATCATTATTGGTGCTCCCACTCCCTCCTCTTCGGATTCCCTCATTACCACCCAGCAAAAGTGCCCTTCATCTCTCCATAGACTTTACTAATGTACTCAGCTATTTACATAAAATACAGATGTGCTCTTTGCAGTAGGCATATAAACCTTCTGCGCTTCTTTATGGCACTAAAACTGCCACTAGACAAGTCGGACCCTTTTCCACCCAGGGAAACCACACACATATTGACAAAATTGATATATATATGACAGCCAACCACCTGAAACTCAACTCAAGCAAAACCGAAATAATCCTCTTTGGCCCACACAAAAACACCTGGGACCCCCCATGGTGTCCCACCACGCTAGGCCCTGCACCCACCCCCGCCAACCACGCACGCAACCTCAGCATCATCCTAGACTCCTCCCTCTCGATGACCCAACAAATCAACGCTCTTACCTCCTCATGCTTCAACAAACTCCGTATACTGAAAAACATTCAAATGGATCACCACAGAGACCAGAAAAACTGTCACTCACGCACTCATCAGCAGCAGGCTTGATTACGGAAACGCCCTCTACGCCGGCACCGCTCTAAAACTCAAGCGCAAACTACACGCATCCAGAACTCAGCAGCACGACTCATCCTCGACCTCCGCCGACACGAACACATCTCTCCACACCTCAAATCCCTCCACTGGCTCCCCATTGACAAAAGGATCACCTTCAAGATCCTCATCCTCGCACACAAATCACTCCACAACACAGGCCCTGCCTACCTCAACGAGAGTCAACTTCCACACCCCCACACGAAACGTCCGCTCAGCTGACCTCTCTCTCGCCTCTGTCCCCCCCATCAAACACACCACCACCGGGGGCAGATCCTTCTCCTACCTTGCACCCAAAACCTGGAACGCACTCACAACCCACCTTCGCAAGACCCAAAACCTACTTCTTTTCAGGAAGGGCCTCAAAACCTGGCTTTTTGAACAGTGAACCTCCCAGCCCCTTTCCCTCCCCCCGCCTCCCACCCCCCCCCAGCGCCTTGAGACCCTCACAGGTGAGTAGCGCGCTTTATAAATCTCTTTGATACAGATCTACCTCTATATATATATATATATATCTACATAGATATATCTATAGATATATCCATGTACCTAGATATATCTATCTACATAGATATATATAGATATATACATATTTTTTTTTTTAGTTGTTGTATGGTTTCCTTGGGGGCCAAAATGGCCCCCAGGGAAACCCTACAACATCTAAAAAAAAAAATTGCCCCCACAGGGGGTCACCCTGCCCACGGGCGACCCCCTGTCATTTCATTTTTTTGTTACATTTTTTTTTTTTGGGAGAAAAAAAAAAATCCCCTGGGGGGGGGCGCAATCGCGCCCCCCCCAGGGGGCCCCTACCTTTTTTTTAAAAAAAAAATTATGCCGCCCCCCAAAAGTGAAATCCCTGGTGTCTAGTGGGGTTTCCTGGCCCCCGATCGCAGCTGTGCTGCGATCGGGGGCCAGGAAACCATTTCAGAAGGCCTCGTAAGAAAGGGGAGAGTCTCCCCTTTCTTACGAGGCCTTTTCAAAGTGTTTCCTGGCCCCCCCGATCGCAGCACAGCTGTGATCGGGGGGGCCAGGAAACCTGAAAGTGTTTCCTGGCCCCCGATCGCAGCACAGCTGCGACCGGGGGCCAGGAAACACTTTCAGGAAGGCCTCGTAAGAAAGGGGAGACTCTCCCCTTTCTTACGAGGCCTTCCCGAACGTGTAAAAGGCCGTTTTCCCCATCAAAGCAGGAAGCGGCCGCAAGGCTGCTTCCTGCTTTGATGGGGAAAACACCTTTGCAACGTCAGCGCTCCTCGCGGCGCACTGACGTCACAAAGGGGCGGGTGGGGGGCGGGGGGAGACACGGTAGCTTCCGTGTCTCCCCAGGAAAGTAAAAAAAATAAAAAAAAATCCTCGGGTGCGACGCACCCGAGGATTTATTAATGCCCTTCCTGGTGTCGGCCACTGGTCGTGACCCGCACCAGGGAGGGTGTGTGGGCGTCGGCCAGTGGCCGACGCCCGCACCAAAGCGGTTAAACTTTTTAAAAGTGAAACCTAGATTTGTGTATGTTGAACTTTTGACATTTTGGTTTTGTTTACTCAGATAAATATTGATAATTTATCTAAACTGGTGTAGAGTCCTTTTGTAGTGTTTTCACTGTGTTATTGTGTGTGTGTACAAATACTTTACACATTGCCTCTGAGAAGCCTGACTGCTCGTGCCAAGCTAGCAAGAGGGTGAGCAGGAGTTATCTTAGCTGTGTGACTCCCTTATCCTCACTAGAGTGAGGGTTTCTACTTGGACAGGGTGCAAACCACTAACAACTAGAGACCCCATTTCTAACACAACTCTACAAGGACCTTACAACAGTACCATTATACACTATCTCTGCGGGGACCTTAATACCAATGTCATTATACACAATCACTGTTTAATCTTTTACAAATACCATTATCAACCCTGTGGGCACCATAATACCAATACCACCAATATCATTATACACTATTTTTGAGAGCGCCCTAATATCACTTCAATGACACACTCTATCTGCAGGGACCTTAACAACAATATCTCTGTGTCAATGCAGACTGGTTAAACACTTAAAACCACCCCATACCAATCTCCTAGGATGGACTCTATATTATCTCTTTCTGAGGGTTGACCATTTGTTAACATCTGTTAACATATTTGTTTTCAAATTATTGACAGGGTTTTCAGCTGATTTCCTATCCAATGTATCTGACCCTAAAGCACTCAGAAACAACTTTTTGTGGTTTGCTGGACTTTTACAAAGAATGCATATAACAAAATATATACATAAATCAATATCTTGAGGGATCTAATACCAACATCACTATATAGCATCTCTGTGAGGGCCTTATCACCAATATCTTTATGTACCATATCTGTTAGGATCTTAACACCAATCTCATTATATACCATTTGTAGGGGACATTACCACAAAGAGCACTTAACACCATTCTTGTGGGTATTGACACCAGTAACATTAAACACCATCTCAGTGGGGAGCTTAGTTCCAGGATAATTATACACCATCTATGCAAGGGCCTTAACACTAGTATAATTGCACAACATATTTGCAGATACCTTCACACAAATGTAATGGAAACCATCTCTGCTGGGACATTAACATCACTGTCATTATAAACTATTTCTGCAAGGACCTTAACACCAGTGTCATTACACACCATACCTAGGGGAACCTTATGCCGGTATCATTACACACCATCTCTGTGAGTATCTTAACACCTGTGCCATTATCCACAATCTCTGCAGGGACCGTTAAGAAAGTGTTCTTAAACACCATCCTTGTCAGAATCCTAACACCAGTATCATTGCACACCATCTTTGTGGACGTTTTAATGGCAGTGTTATTGTATACCATCTCTGTGGTGACCTTAGCTCTAATGTGATTAAGGACCATCTCTCCTGGATCATAAAGACATTGACATTAGACACCGTCTCTGCCGGGACCTTAACACTGGTATCATTACATACCATCTCTGCGAGGACCTCAACACCAGTGTCATTACATGCCATCTCTGCGGGGACCTTAATACTGGTATCATAACACACCATCTCTGCAGGGACCTTAACACTGGCATCATAACATACCATCTCTGCGAGGACCTTAACACTGGTATCATTACACACCATCTCTGCGGGGACCTTAACACTGGTATCGTAGCACACCATCTCTAAGGGGACCGTAACACTGGTATCACTCAACACCATCTCTAAGGGGACCTTATCTCCAATACCATTACAGAAAATCACCATGGGAATCGTAATACCAAAGAGCATCAAACAACATGGGGGTCATTACAACATTGGCGGTAAAAGCCACTTACCGCCGTGCAGAAGACCACCAACACACCGCCGCGGTATTCCGCCACAGCTATTATGACCCACATCTCGAAATCTGACAAAATTCAGACACCCACATAATTCCGCCACACCAAAGGTCAGTGATGAACTGGAGAAAACAAAACCTCCACCGTCACGCCAACAGAAATACGCCCACGCTATCACGACCCACAAATCCACGCGGCGGTCTTTCAACCGCGGTATTCCATTGGCGGTACACACCGTCACGCTCAAAATACACACACACATACAAAACAACGCCACATTGGACAATTCAAAATACACACACCTGATACACATACACACACCACTCCCACACACCCAATACAATATAAAACATACACCCACATCACCCACAAACCCCTACTACCAAAAATTATGAAAGAAGGCCAGAGAGAGACAGCACCAGCAAGAACAACAGCATCCACAGGCACACAACACCATCACCCACACAACTTCCATGCACCTCACACAACACTCCACTACATATCACCACACTTATCACCACACACTCCACCCCACACATCACATACACCACCCCATGGCACGGCAAAGACACCCCAGGTTCTCGGAGGAGGAGCTCAGGGTCATGGTGGAGGAAATAGTCCGGGTAGAGCCACAGCTATTTGGATCACAGGTTCAGCACACCTCAATTGCAAGGAAGATGGAGCTATGGCGAAGAATAGTCGATAGGGTGAACGCAGTGGGACAGCATCCAAGAAATCTAGACGACATCAGGAAGAGGTGAAACGACCTACGGGGGAAGGTGCGTTCCGTGGTCTCCAGACACCACCTGGCAGTACAGCGGACTGGTGGCGGACCCCCACCTCCTCACCAACAACTAACAACGTGGGAGGAGCAGGTCTTGGCGATTCTGCATCCTGAGGGCCTCGCAGGAGTCGGTGGAGGAATGGACTCTGGTAAGTCAAACCTTTAACTACCATATCCCCCACCCTACCTGCATGCTATCACAGACCCCCACCCTCGCCCCCTCCCCTATCACTCCAACTCCTCACTAATGTACTAATAACACAAACCACACATCTCAACACCAAGCCCTGCATGCAACAACAAAGCATGGACACCCATCACTAAAGCATGCCCACCGCATATACCCATAACATCCCCCTCAACCATAATCACACAAGCCCCCAAACAGGAATGCTAGCACTGGGGTACACGGTCACCCACCCATTGCACACCATGACACACACAGATGCAATAATCATGCTTTTACACCCCTGCAGGACCACTACCCAAAGTCACCAGACAGGAGGGTCCAGACATCTTCACCCCACCCACAGAAGAGGCCCACAGTGATGACAGCAGCTCTGTCCAACTGGATCCAGATGACCAGCCCGGACCATCGTAGGCCTCGGGACAGTCGGTTCCCCTCACACAGGCACAGCCCACCACAGACCTTCCACCCTCTGGTAACACCAGCACAGCACCCACCCACCGGGCCCATACCCCGTCCCCAGGACACATCAATCAGCTGTGTGTCCACCACTACAGGGAACCCAGGATAACCCACCACCCCAACAACAACAGGGACCTGGGGGCAGTGGCAGTGGCAGTGGGCATACGGTCCAGGGGATGGAGGCCCAGGAACACAGGGGAACTGGGAGGGCTGCTGTGCGACAGGGGGCGGACAGGTCAAGGGAACCCACTCTCCACGAGGCCCTATCCTCCATCATGGGAGACTGCCACCACTCCTAGGAGACAATGGCAACGGTCCTGGCCAAGTTTCAGGAGACCCAGCTCATGCAGGAGGAACAGTATTTGGGGTTCAGGGAGGAACTCAGAACCATCAGCTCCGCCCTGGGCACCATCGTAGGGGTGCTGAAGGAAATACTGAACACCACGAAGGACACTGTGACACTCCAAGAGGCCCCTGACACTAGCATGGACGATGAACTGCCCACCACCTCCGCCGGCGCTAGTGGACAGGAGGCACCGCCACAGGATCACCACACCAGCACCCCGCCCCCTGCAGACGGAGAACCACCCCGCAAGCGGTCCCTGAGATCCAGGAACCAGACAGAGCACAATGCCAAGACCCCCGCCAAGAAATGAGACCACCCTGATTGTCAAACCACTGTCCCACTTTGTAACCCTGTCTATATTGGAACTGCCCCAGCTCCACTTCCTATGCCCATATGGGCAAGTCACCTGTGAGACTAATAGACTGGACTCTGCCATGGACATTCCTCCACCATCCCCCCTCACCATTTTACAACCCCCTCCAATATTGAGCACTTCAATAAACACCCTTGAAGCACAAAGCAATCTGGAGTCAGTCTGTGATTTCTAAATGGTGTATTAGCAATTACAGTGACAAAATGCTTTTTCAAATGTACTGTCAACATACCTATGTCACACAGCTCAAGTCCATGAGGAATCTAAGCAGATGACACACGTTGGAAACCACACCTGTGAAACTGTAAGGGAAAATGACAACTCAGTGACCATACACTGGGTAAAATCGACAGACAGGATAGAGGTAGAAGTGTTAAAGTACTTGTAGTAGGCAGGAATGTTTTCTCACCTGTGTGTCACTGGAAATATTGCTGGATGACTGAGTCCCTGTTGTCAATGTCTTCTTCCTCTGCTTCATCCTCATCACTGTCCACAGGCTCCACAGCTGCCACAACACTGCCATCTGGACCATCCTCCTGCAGAAAAGGCACCTGTCGTCGCAAAGCCAAGTTGTGAAGCATACAGCAGGCCACAATGATCTGGCACACCTTCTTTGGTGTGTAGAATAGGGATCCACCTGTCATATGGAGGCACCTGAACCTCGCCTTCAGTAGGCCAAAGGTGCGTTCGATCACCCTCCTAGTCCGCCCATGGGCCTCATTGTAGCGTTCCTCTGCCCTGGTCCTAGGATTCCTCACTGGGGCCAGTAGCCATGACAGGTTGGGGTAACCAGAGTCACCTAATAGCCACACCCGGTGCCTCTGGAGTTGACCCATCACATAAGGGATGATGCTATTCCGCAGGATGTAAGCGTCATGCACTGAGCCAGGGAACATAGCATTTACCTCGGAGATGTACTGGTCTGCCAAACATACTATCTGTACATTCATGGAATGATAACTCTTCCGGTTCCTGTACACCTGTTCACTCCTGTGGGGGCGACCAAAGCTACATGGGTCCCATCAATGGCACCTATGATGTTGGGGATATGTCCCAGGGCATAGAAGTCATCTTTCACTGTAGGCAAGTCCTCCACCTGAGGGAAAACGATGTAGCTCCTTCCGTGTTTCAGCAGGGCAAACAACACTCTGGACAACACGTTTGAAAACAAAGGTGGTGACATCCCTGATGCCATGGCCACTGTTGTTTGAAATTACCCACTTGCAAGGAAATGGAGCACTGATAGCACCTGCACTTGAGTGGGGATTCCTGTGGGATGGCAGATTGCTGACATCAGGTCAGGCTCCAACTGTGTACACAGTTCCTGGATTGTGGCACGGTCAAACCTGTAGGTGATGATCAAACTTCTTTCCTCCATTGTCGACAGGTCCACCAGCGGTCGGTACACCGGAGGATGCCGTCATCTCCTCACATGTCTCAGCGGACGGTGCCTATGAAGGACAAAAGCGACCACAGAGTCAAAGAACTCAGAGGTATGTACCCACAGTCTACACAGAACACCATTCATACACAAAATGTGGGCTGTATTTGTGTTGTGAGACAAGGCCTAGGTATGTGTGACGCAGTTGGTAATTAGGCCATGTGGGCCCCTGAAATGGCGGCTGCCTGACCTCTAAACTGGGACAATGGGATGTGAGGTAACTGCGCTGGCGTTGTACACCGTCGCGGTAGGCGGTTGAAGACCGCGGCGCAATGCTGCATTGGTTAACATTGGACCCTATGGGTCCCAGGAGCCAATGACGATGTACGCCGGCGGTGATGGTACGCACCGCCGCAAACGTGACCGCCGTGGACGTGACCGCCATTTTCTGACTGTTGAATCACTCGATACCTGATCTTCGACAGGAGAGGACCTACACTGCAAGTGTTGCTGTGACCTCGGTCTGGAAGAGACAATGGCTCGTGCGTCTGGAGAAAGGGCCCCTGCCTTCACTGCAGAGGAGTTGGAGAAGCTCGTCGACGGGGTCCTCCCCCAGTACACGCTACTCTACGGTCCTCCAGACCAACAGGTAAGTACACAGGGAGCATGTTGTATGGGCTATACCTGTGTGGAGAGGGCTGGTTGTAAGAAGGAAGGGAGCACAGTTCTGCGTGCATGAAGGACTGTGAATGCATGTGCCACATTGCAAGGGTAGGGATGTGGGCCACTCACTTTGATGGTGCAGTTGGTAATGACTTCTCTTCTTCCCCTGTACATGTCATGTAGGTCATCACCCACCAGAAGAAGGATATTTGGCGTGCCATCGCCAAGGATGTCTGGACCCTGGGGGTCCATCACAGACAGAGCACCCACTGCCGTAAAAGATGGGAGGACATTCGCCGCTGGAGCAAGAAGACGGCGGAGGCTCAGCTGGGAATGGCCTCCCAATGTGGGAGGGGTGCCCATCGAACCATGACCCCCATGATGTTCAGGATCCTGGCGGTGGCCTACCCTGAGTTGGATGGGCGCTTGAGGGCATTACAGCAGACACAAGGGGGTGAGTACACTATCATTCAGCAGAATTTGCCCGCAGTGAAGGTGTCTGGGTGGGGGAGGAGGGCTGTGGGTTTCCCTAGGCCAGGGCGAGTTCCATAGGCAAGGCCCCTCCGTAAGGCAGCCCATGTGGCACCCCACCGCACCTCTGTAGAGTGCCAAGTACAGGTATTCATGCCCCTGTGTCATCTATGTGTGCAGATGTCGTCCATAGCCTTGTAGGCCATTTCCCAGGAATTGCATCTGTAGAGCCCAACAGCGCGACGTAGTGCAGGGGGCTGCTGTGTCTGTATTGTCCGCCAATGGTAGCGGTAAGCCATGCACTCAACCTGTCTTTCTTCTGTCGTCCCCCAGCTTTTTGTGGTCTCCCTGTTCTTGTGTGCATTAGCATCATCAGGCGGAGGTACAGTGGCACCGGAGCACGAGGGAGCTGCATCCCACATGGCCATGTAGGCCACACCACAGGCTCAGAATACACCAGTGGGACGGAGGGCGAGGGGAGCACCACGGCGGTCACAGGATCTGCAACCAGCGACACGGACTCATCCTCCCATGGGAGCTCCCTTGTGGTGGTGGCAACATCTGTGCCCCCCACTTCTACAGGTACAGCCGCCACCCCCCTTACCAGCACCGCCCTCAGCCTTCGCCCCGTGCCCGCTCACCCAGGAGGGTGGGCATCACCTTCGCCCCAGGCACCTCAGCCCCTGCCCCTGTCACCTCTGCTGCCCTCAGTGAGGAGGCCATTGACCTCCTCAGGTCCCTCACTGTTGGGCAGTCTACAATTTTGAATGCCATCCAGGGTGTAGAAAGGGAGTTGCAACACACAAATGCATTCCTGGGGGGCATTCATTCTGGTCAGGCTGCCCTTCATCAAACCGTTCAGACTCTAGCATCAGCACTGATGGCAGCCATTGTCCCTGTGTCTAGCCTCCCCCCTCCAACTTCCTCCTCCCAGACCCAATCCCCTGTACCTCTGCCTATCCCAAGCACACCATCAGACAGCCTGCATACACCTCAACACACAAGGGAAGCTCAGGCAAACATAAGCACCACACATCCAACAGGCACTCACGCAAGCATCACACACACATACAGACACACCAACATCTACTGCCTCCACTGTGTCCCCCTCCTCCTCATCTCCCTCCTCCCTCCCAGTCTCGTCTACACTCACACCTGCATGCACTACCACTACAGCCACTACGTCCCTCACCAGCACACCCACCACCACACCCCGCTCACGTGCACTCACCACCCCCACTACCATTTACACGTCCCCTGTGTCCTCTCCCAGTGTGTCTGTGACGCCCCCTCCCAAGATACACAAACGCAGGCACACACCCACCCAACAGCCATCCACCTCACGACAGCCTCCAGCCCATGCACCTGCACCCAAATTCACAAAAGTTACACCTCCTACAACCACCACCTCTTCCTCCACTCCCAAACCCCCTCCAGCTACCCGTCCCAGTGTCTCCAAAAACTTTTCCTGTCCACCCTTAACCTATTTCCCACCACCCCCCCATCCAACTCATAGATCCCGTACTAGCACCTCAGCCAAAAAATCTCTGGGACCAGTTGTGCCTGTTGTTACAGGTATGTGGAGTGCACCGGCCACCAGGCCAGCCAGTGTGGCACGGAGCCACAGCACAGCCAGTCCCCCCCACCTGTGAAGCACCAGAAGTTGGACAGTGCCCGGTGGGAGAGGGGGAAAACTCCAGCCAGCCAAGCCGCTCACAAGGGTCCCGGGGGGAGTGTCAACTCAGCTGTGACTCCTCCCAAGGTGGGGAAGGGGCTGAAGAAATCTCCAAAGTCTGGGAGGAGCAGCACGGCGGAGAAGACTGCCATCATCCTCGCTGCCCAGGAGGCCTTCGCCAGCCCCATTGTCACTGGCCAGGAAGCCACCGCCAGAGTCACTGCCCAGGAGGCCACCTCCAGCCCCATCATCACTGGCCAGGAAGCCACCGCCAGAGTCACTGCCCAGGAGGCCACCGCCAGAGTCACTGCCCAGGAGGCCACCACCAGAGTCACTGCCCAGGAGGCCACCGCCAGAGTCACCGACCAGGAGGCCACCGCCAGCCACATCGTCACTGGCCAGGAGGCCACCACCAGCCCCATCGTCACTGGCCAGGAGGCCACCGCCAGCCCCATCGTCACTGTCCAGGAGGCCACCGCCAGCCACAGCCCAGCTGACCCATGAAGGACCGCCAGCCACAGCCCTGCTGGGCAATGACGGACCGCCTTTGCAAGGACCGCTGAACAGGCAAAGACCACCATGGAAAGCACCGCTAAACAGGTCAGGCACTGGCAACTCAAGCACCGCTGAACAGGCCAAGGACCGCTGAACAGGGCAAAGGCCGCCATGGAAAGCACCGCTGAACAGGTCAGACACTGGCAACTCAAGCACCGCTGAACAGGCCAAGCACCGCTGAACAGGGCAAATACCGCCATGGAAAGCACCGCTAGCCCATTTGCGGCACGGGCAGTGACGCAACAGGGACCGTCACGGGGTGAGTGCTGCACTCTGGGCACCAGTCCCCCTCCAGAACCAGTGGAGACCTGCATCCACTCCGTCTGTCCTTGGCAAGATGAAGCACTCTGAGCACCAGTCCCCCTCCAGAACCAGTGGAGACCTGCATCCACTCCATCTGTCCTGCAAAGGATGAAGCACTCTGGGCACAAGTCCCCCTCCAGAACCAGTGGAGACCTGCATCCACTCGGTCTGTCCTTGGCAGGATGAAGCACTCTGGGCACCAGTCCCCCTCCAGAACCAGTGGAGACATGCATCTACTTGTGAGACTGTGGCTTTGCACTCCCCAGGATGGAAGAGTGGGCAAACCACCCACTGTAGAGATTTGAGAGACTGTGGCTTTGCACTCCCCAGGATGGTACAGTGGGCAAACCACCCACTGTAGAGACTTGAGAGACTGTGGCTTTGCACTCCCCAGGATGGTACAGTGGGCAAACCACCCACTGTAGAGACTTGAGAGACTGTGGCTTTGCACTCCCCAGGATACATCAATGGGCATGGAGCCCCCTCGTGGATCTGGCATCGTGCACTCATCCAGCTGAGGTGCCCCCCCTTCCCTTCCCCCTGAGGTGCCTGTTGTATTTCTATCTGATGCCCCTGCAGTGTTCTCTCCGTTTGGATCAGGTATCTTGTGTGGGCCACGCCCATGCATTTTGGGCCCTGTGGTCCATGGACTAAGAATGGTGCAATACCTGCACTACTAACCGTGGTGTATATTTTGTTTATTGTGTATATATATATATATACATATATATGTATATATTTGCTTACTGTATTTTGATATATTACATTGGTTCCACTCATTTCCTTTTGTCTTTGCATTCTATAGGGGGCTTGGGGGGTGTTACTGTAATGTGTAGCTAAGCATTGGTGTGTGTGTTGTAGTGGGTGAGGGTCGGGGTGGGGGTTGGGGTATTAAGTATGTGTGTCCCTGTGTTTTTGCCTCCCCCCTCCCTTATGTCGTAGGTGCAGTACTCACCGTGGTCTTCGCCGCCGGCATTGATGCTCCTCGTAGAAGAGCAGGAAGACTAGTGCAGGAAGAATATGGAGTTCCGGCTCCATGGTGTCGTCGTTCCTCGTGGAGTGTGTAGAGGTGAGCGTTTTCCCTTTGAAATGGCTTTTTCCGCCGTGTTTTTATCCGCGGTGAATCTGCCCCGGAAAAGGTGGCGGATTGGTAGGTTGTGATACTGTGGGCGGTACATTGTCTCCCGCCTGTCTGTTGGCGGTGACCGCCGTGCTGTTTGTTTGTACCGCCGTGGCGTTCGGAGTGTTAAAGTGGCTGTCTTTGTTGGCGGTTTCCGCCACGGTCATAATTGCAATATTTTTACCGCCGGCCTGTTGGCGGTTTTACCCCCGCTTTAACACCGTCCGCCAGGGTTGTAATGACCACCCATATCTGTAGCGACCTTAACATCAGTATCATTATACCCCATCTCTGGGGGGACTAGTTCAATGGCGTCATTATTTACCATCTCAGTGGGGACCTTAACTTCAATATTATTAAACACCATCTCTCCGGGGACCTTAACACCAGGATAATTATGCACCATCTCTGCAGGGACCTTAACGCCAGTGTTAATATATACCATGTTTGTGGTGACCTTAACACCAGTATCATTACACATCATCTCTGTAAGGATCTTAACACTATTGTCAATAGACACCATTTCTGTGGGGGTCTTAACCCCAGTATCATTACACACCATATCTGCGGGTACCATAAAACTAGTGTCATTGAAAACCATTTCTGCAGAGACTTTAAAAACATGTCATTACACACCATCGCTGTGGGGACCTTAATGCCAATACCATTACAGACAATCTCTGAGGATACCTCAATATCAAAGACATTCCACACCATCTCTGCTGGTATATTAATACCAGTGCCATTAGATACAATCTTTAAAACTAGTACCATTACATATGATCTCTGCAGGGACCTTAATACCAGTATCATTACATACCATCTCAGTGGGGTGCTTAACATTGGTAACAGCCATGTTCCCGTATCCCCGCCGGCCGCACAAAGAACATTCCCGTGGGCCGGCAGGTGGAAAACTTGTTTTCGCCCGCCGGCCCACAGGAAGGCCTGGCCGGGACATTGACGGTGGCTCCACATAGAGCAGCCACCAATGCCTCTGTGTGGCGGGTGCAGCGGCACCCGTCGCGCAGATCACTGCCCGAAAATCGGGCAGTGATCTGCACAATTGGGCACTGCACCGGGGCCCCTGCACTGCCCTGTCAGATAATGTTTCCGACTGCCGCCAGAGTGAGGGCTGCCACCATGGGATACATTATGTGGCAGTGTGGCCCGCCATGCCTGGTGACGGTTTACCCGCACTGCCGGCATGGTGGGCCACACCGCCATGTTCATAATGACCGCCTATAACTTTGGGGAACCTTAACACCAATATCATTTAACATCATCTCTGGGGGACCTTAACACCAGTATCATTATACTGCATCTCTGAGGCAAACTTAACACCAATGTCATAACACACCAACCCTGTGCCAGTGTATTTACATACCATCTCTATAGGACCTTAGTGCTAGTGTCATTAATCACCATCTCTGTTGCACCTTGAAATTATGCACCACATTTGTGGGGACCTTAACAGCAATCACTGCAGGGATCTTAACACCAAGGATCATTAAACACCATGGCGGTCATTATGAACATGGTGGTAAAGACCGCCGACCGCCGTGGCGGCGGTGAACAGAATCCCGCCGTCGCCGGCAAATGGAAACCCGCCATATAATGAACAAAAAACCCAACCCCGCCAAACATTCCCACACCACCACTCCCCGCCAGGACCCTGTCGGCGGGAATCACCCACCTCTGCATGTTCCCACAATGAAATAATAACCCACACCACAATGTACCACCACTGCCACTAGTCCTATGCCTAGCCACTAGGTGCTATGTCCACCTCACAAAGGCACCCCTGAAGGCCACTGAAAGGCACACCAGCACTAAATTGTACAGTACTGCCCACCTCAGACCCTCCTGCATATGTAACAAACACTTCTATGTCCCCCAACAGGCACCACCACCCATGCAACCCTAATGGAGGGGACAAGGAGTGCCACAGCATCCCAGGGAGACAGAGGCACATCACAGGACACTGGTGAAGGATCCCTGGACACTGATGAGCAGGCAGACCCCTCACGCACCCCTGGATGCTCACCATGCAGCAGCCCCACCCAGGAAAACACTGTCACCCCTAACACCCAGTCAAGACCAGCAGGCCAGGGAAGCCGTACCCACACCAGTGGACCTAAGGCACAAACAGGTGGACCACAGCAACAGAGTCCACAGTCTCCCACCCCCAACATGCAGCAAGAGGGGGCCCCAGTATTAGTGGCACGTCCAGACCTGCACAGGGGACACAGGCACAGGGGGCCAAGGTCAAGTGCCCCAGTGGGTCAGGGGGTAGGGCACCGGATAGATGCAGCAGCCCAGGATGTCATTGCAGAGGTATTGGGGGCATACCAACATACCCAAGACAGGTTGGCACAGATTGTAACCACCCTGGAGCAAAGTCAGAGGATGCAGCTGGAACACCACCAACAGGCCCTGGAGCAGTGGAAAGAACACAATGCCACAATGGTCACTATTGCTGGAGCACTGCTGCAGTTGGTCAACAAACACTCAGACACCCACACCGGACAAGAGGCCCCCACAACAGCCCTGGACAAATAGCAACAGTTGTTCCAAGCAGCTGAAACAGCACAGGAAAAACCCTCCCAGGAATGACAAGGGCCGACCATGTCACCCCAAGTAGCTTCACAGCAGGCACCCAAACGTAGTCTCAGGCCAAGATATGGCACTGGAAACCCAGCTGAGAACAAGACCCCAACCAACAATTAACACTGCTGCTACTGCCAAACAACCAACCCACCCATTCACAAACTGCACTTAGCTGAGGGCTAAATGCTGTACAGAACTACAAATAGGACCCACCTATGAAATCAAACAGGCCTGACACCAAGTCGGGTTTGAGGACAACCAACCATAACGACTTCCATCACTGTACATAGCATATTTCACTGTATTCCACCAACAAACAACATATCTCACCTGTAACACTATCCCCTGTCTTTAATGTTGAACAAAGTGGAGTAATGATGCAACAGGTAGGGATAAACTTTATTGTCAAATTGTGCATGCTGCTGCTACAGTGTGTTTCTAAAAAGTCAAGAAGGGAATGCTTATGTTGTCTGTCTGTACCATGCTGAAGAGGTCCATGACTCGCATATCATGACCAAATCCCCCTAGTTGACATGGAACACTTACAGTATCAATCACTAACCACATATACAGGCTGAAGTCCCAGACAGTTATTGGAAGTAGAGTTGTATCAGTTGGTTTCTGTAATTTACATCTTCCCCTTTCTCATCCTCACCATCACTCTCCTCACCTCTCTGAGGTAACAGATCAGGACCTATAGCACTCTCCACCTCCAAAAGGGGGATTGAATGTCTCACTGCCACATTGTGCAGCATGCAGCAGGCCACCACTATCCTACACACCTTATCAGGCCCATAAGCCAGGGAACCCCCAGAGATATGTAGGCTCCGGAATCTAGCCTTTAGGAGACCTATAGTACACTCTATCACCCTCCTAGTACGTCCATGAGCCTCATTGTATTTCCTCTCTGCATCCGTCCTGAAATTCCTCACTGGTGTCAGGAGCCAACGCAAGTTTGGATAGCCAGAATCACCTAGAGAAATGGTCAATAGAGAGTCGTCATTAGAATGTCCTTAGTCTGACAGGCTGTTTTTCTGCAATGTGTCAGTTAGTGACAGGTACACTTACCTATGATCCACCCTCTGTCCTCTTGGAGTTGTTCCATCGTTTGTGGCACACTACTGTTCCTCAAAACAAATGAATCATGGACTGAACCAGGAAACATGGCATTTACATGGGATTTGTACTGGTCTGCTGTACATACCAATTGGATGTTCATGGAGTGAAAGTTCTTCCTGTTTCTGTACACCTGTTCACTCACTCTTGTGGGGCTGATGGGTATGTGGGTTCCATCGATGGCACCAATAACATGGGGAATGTTTGCAAAGGCATAGAAGTCTGACTTGATGGCAGGGAGCTCAGCACATTGGGGGAATCGCACATAGGATTGCAGATGTTGTATGAATGCATTTAGAAATCTTGTAAGTACCTGGCTGAACATTGGCTGTGAGAAACCAGCACCCATGCCCACTGTCACTTGAAATGAGCCTGTGGCCAGGAAATGGAGTGCGGAGAGTACCTGCACCTCAGTTGGAATGGCATGCTGATTACGATTTCCGGGAGTCAGTGCAGGATCCAGTAACGCACATAGGTCCTGAATAGTTGCACGTGTGAGTCTGTAAGTGATAATGATCTGGCGCTCCACCATGGTCCCCATATCCACAAGTGGTCTGTACACAGAAGGTGCCCTTCCTCGTCACAAGGGTCTGTACCTGTGAGGGGTAAGAACAAGGAGTCATGTGCACACATACACAGGCATATTTGCTAAACACATTCACTGCATTCTTCATAGTAGTGTCTGTACAATAACTGTAACCTGACAGATGTACATTGTCATCACTAAGAGGGAATGGAGTAAATCATGTGTGATAATATACTCTATGGATAGAGACATATGTGATTCATATGGCTAGTAGGCCCAGCATTGTGACTAAATTGAATTTCTAGATGCGTAGGTGATGGCAAAATGTCTGCCCACTGTAGTTCTGCCCCTTCGTTGTGGAAGTGACCTAAGACTGCTAGCGGTTGACGTCACAGCGTTCGGCGGTGTTTACCGCTGTTTGCACCCTCATTGGAAAACATGGATGCCAATGGGGAATCTTGGGGTATCATGATCGCCGCCGGCAGCTATGGTGCATTCCGCCGCAGAACGTACGCACGTTCGTCATCGTGTGGTCACTTGACTCCCTGATCTTGTGTGGAGAAGTACTCCACTCCGTGTACTGCTGTGGCCTGCCTCTGGCTATGGATGTTCCACGTGGTGCAGGGGAAAGGGCCCCGGCCTTCACCCAGGAAGAAGTGGAGAAGCTGGTAGAAGGGGTCCTGCCCCTGTACGGCAGACTCTATGGCCCAGCCAGAGGTACAGGTGAGTCTGGGTTTGGGGGGCACTGTGTGTGTAGTGGATGGAGTGGATTGCTCTGATGTGCGTTCCTGTGAGCCAGGATGGGGCTTGGTGCATGGAATGCAGCATGCCACTGTCCTGCATGTCTGGGAGTGCTGTCTGTCCTATGTCTAACAATCAGCCAGCTATTGCCATCGTGCAGGTGCCTGACCTTTGTGTTTCTTCTCTGTGTCTCCCTACTAGGTCAGCGCCCACCAGAAGAGGGCACATTGGCATGCCATCGCCAAGGAGGTACGGACCCTGGGGGTCTACAACCGGCGGAGCACCCACTGTCAGAAGAGGTGGGAGGACCTGCGGTGCTGGGCGCGGAAGATAAGTGAGGCCCAGCTGGGGAAGTCCTCCCAACGTGGTAGGGGTGCCCGTCGGGCACTGACCCCCTTAAAGTGAAGGATCCTGGCGGTGACGTACCCAGACTTGGATGGGGGCTTGAAGGCTGCACAGCAGTCACAAGGGGGTGAGTACTCACAGCCCATACTTCAGCCTGGAAGGATTAGTGTGTGTGTGTGATGGGGCTCATGGGGCTTAGAGCAGGGTTTTGACTGGTGTCCAGCTACTGTCTGCTCCCCAAAGGATGTAGGGGTGTTGTGAGAAAACAGGGCTGATTGCAGAGGCCCCCTAACTTTTTGCCCCCATTTTCCACTTTTTGCTGGTGTTTTCCTGACTCTGATGGTGCCCTGGGTACTGCTAACCAGTCCCAGGGCGTGTGCTCTGTGTAAAATGGATATGCAAATTAGGCTAATTATAATTGGCTAAGTTAACCTACCTATAAGTCCGTAGTATATGGTAGGGCATGTAGGTTTAGGGACCACAGCATAGGTGGTGCACCCATAGGTGCACTGCTGAGGTGCCCAGTGTCATTTTAAAGGCAGGCCTGCCTTGCTGGCTGCTTTTAAATTAAAGTTATATGCAAATTCGACTTTGGAATTAAAAGTAGTTCCAAAGCCTTAAACTACCTTATTTGTACATATAAGTCACCCCTAAGGTGTGCCCTATGTGCCCCTAGGGCTGGGTGCCATGTAACTATAAGCAAGGACTTTATAAAAATAGTTTTATAAGCCCTGGTGAGGTAAAAACAGCCAAATTCATTTTTCCCTCATTGTAGTAAATGGCCTTCATTTGCTAGAATGGGGAGACTTTTTTTTAATTCTTAAAGTCTCCTTAAATGATGCATACCAAGAGTTTGGTATCAAATTAATCGTTGTAATAAATCCCACAACTTCCAGTTGTTGGATTTAATATAACTTGTTCAGGTAAAGAGTTTTAAACTTTAGCTGAAAAGTTGCCAATTTCAGCCCTGCATTGTTTTTGCTGCTGTGCTCTGATTGGCCAGCCTTGAGCAGCTTGACCAAGCTGCCTTGATGAGGTGTGAAGTGGCCTGGCTTCACACAAAGGAATGTGCCTGTGGGATGGAATCTCCCCTCAGCAGATGGTGAGGCAGGAAGGGGGAGGGCTGCCAAACTGGTCTTCAAAGGCAGAGAAGGACATTTGGAGCAACCAGCAACACCCCCACATCCTGCAACCCCAGACAACTAGGTGCCCCCTTGATTAGATTAGGAGAGGGCAGGAGAGGGGTGTGTTTATGATTTTTAGCCACACCAGTGGGTGGGCTCAGCCAGATGTAACCTCCAAAAATCAGATTCAGCCATGATGGATTTTTAGAGAATGTTGCCTCCTGGGATTGATTTTTGCCACACTTCCCAGGAAGTGGTCATCACAGGGGGAAGGACCCTGCACCTGATTGGAGAACCAGGACCCCCCTGCTTTTCACCCAGGAGCAAGTATAAAACTGGCAGACCTGCACCCACACCTCAGTTGCCTACCACATCCAACAAGGAAGAACAACAGAAGAAGAAGGACTGCCCTGCTGGACCCCTGGCCTGCACCTGGAACCTGCACTCTATAGGACTGCACCAGCTGCACACTTGGGCTTCACCACAAGAAGGACTTTGCCTGGCTTCAACTGGTTCAAGGAGGGACTCCCTGTTTGCTACAGGTGAAAAATTGCTAACCAGAGTCCCCTGCACCAACTCCTGAAGAAAGCGACCAGCTGACCACTGTCCAGTGGCCAAAAAGGAGTTTGCGCCAGGTGCATTCTGGGAGTTGTAGTCCGCACCCCCCAAGGACCATCTCAGAACTTCTGGACCCCTGGGGTGAGCTGTGGACCCCAAAAGAACCTTAAAAGGACATCTGGGAGAAGCCCCAGAAGTTTGGAGAAGTTTGGAGAATTTTTGTAAAAAAGCTCCATAGAGGGACCGACCCGCCGCGGCAACTCTAGCCGGCTTGCCTCAACCGCGACCCGGCCTGATTTGCTGGTTCGTCCCGGTAAAGAAAAATCTCCGAAAAAGAGACTAAGGCCCTCATTCTGACCTTGGCGGGCGGCGGAGGCCGCCCGCCAAAGTCTCGCCGTCAGGTTACCGTTCCGCGGTCGAAAGACCGCGGCGGTAATTCTGACTTTCCCGCTGGGCTGGCGGGCGGTCGCCTTCAGGCCGCCCGCCAGCCCAGCGGGAAAGAGGCTTCCACGATGAATCCGGCTCGGAATCGAGCCGGCGGAGTGGAAGCTGTGCGACGGGTGCAGTTGCACCCGTTGCGTATTTCACTGTCTGCACAGCAGACAGTGAAATACATTTAGGGGCCCTCTTACGGGGGCCCCTGCAATGCCCATGCCAGTGGCATGGGCACTGCAGGGGCCCCCAGGGGCCCCGCGACCCCCCCTACCGCCATCCGGATCCCGGCGGTCGGACCGCCGGGATCTGGATGGCGGTAGGGGGGGTCGGAATCCCCTCGGCGGCGCAGCAAGCTGCGCCGCCTTGGAGGATTCAATGGGGCGGCGGTACACTGGCCAGTGTTGCCGGTCCGACCGCGGCTTTACCGCCGCGGTCGGAATCCCCATTGGAGCACCGCCGGCCTGTCGGCGGTGCTCCCGCGGTCCTCCGCCCTGGCGGTCTTTGACCGCCAGGGTCAGAATGACCGCCTAAGTCCGAAGGTAAAAAGTTGACCGGGACCTCCCAGCCAGCGTATCCGAGGAGGGCTCCATGGACGTCGGATCAAGATCCAGGTTTACCCCGGTCGAAGGATTTTCACCTCGAAAAAACGACTAAGTCCGAAGGTAAAAATCTCCACCGAGGATTCCAGGTTCGCGTATCCGGAGAAGGGCTCCAGGAGGTCAGATTGGACTGGCAGGTTCGTCCCGCTGAAGAAAATCTTCGAAAAGAAAGACTAAGGCGGTCATTCTGACCGCGGCGGTCGGCGGTCGCCGCCCGGCAAGCGGTTCCCGCCGAAACACCGCACCGCGGTCAAAAGACCACGGCGGTCATTCTGGCTTTCCTGCTGGGCCGGCGGGCGACCGCCAGAAGACTGCCGGCCGTCCCAGCGGGACAACCCCTTCAACAATGAAGCCGGCTCGGAATGGAGCCGGCGGAGTTGAAGGGGTGCGACGGGTGCAGTGGCACCCGTCGCGATTTTCACTGTCTGCTAAGCAGACAGTGAAAATCTCTGTGGGGCCCTGTTAGGGGGCCCCTGCACTGCCCATGCCAGTGGCATGGGCAGTGCAGGGGCCCCCAGGGGCCCCACGGCACCCGTTCCCGCCATCCTGGTTCCGGCGGTGGACACCGCCAGAAACAGGCTGGCGGGAAGGCGGTCGGAATCCCCATGGCGGTGCTGCAAGCAGCGCTGCCATGGCGGGTTCCCTGGGCCAGCGGGAAACCGGCGGGAAACCGCCGGCTTCCTTTTTCCGACCGCGGCTTTACCGCCGCGGTCAGAATCGCCCAGGAAGCACCGCCAGCCTGTTGGCGGTGCTACCGCCGCACTCCGCCATGGCGGTCATGGACCGCCAAGGTCAGAATGACGCCCTAAGTGTGAAGGTAAACTTTCAACCGAGGCCTCCCGCAGCCTGTAGCCGAGCAGGGCTCCATCGCGGTCGGCCTTAAACTTTGACTTTGCCCCGGTCGAGGTGCAACCAGATGACCCGATTGGCGCTTTTTGTTTCTAGGCGCTAAAAAATAATAATTCTTTAAAAATTCATATCTCCGGTTCCCCTTATCCGATTTTATTCGTTTTGGTGTCATTTTAAAGATAAAAATATATTCTATTTTTATAAATTGGTTTTGGATTTTTAAACTGTGTCCTGTGTTTTATTTAATTACTGTTTTGTGATATTTGAATGCTTTACACTCTGTCTCCTAAGTTAAGCCTTGACGCTCGTTGCCAAGCTACCAAGGGTTGAGCTGGGTTTAATTTACTGAGACCTAACTGGACCTTAGTGGAGGTTAGTGGCCCATTGCTAAGTGTAGGTACCTACCTGCCCTTACCAATAACCCATTTTCCAACAGGTGTCCCTGTCAGGTTTCACATACCTCAGCTTCAATGCAATGACAGGATATGGGTGTAGGTCAGTATACTGCTCAGTAGTCAGGGCCATGGTCATGGGCCTAGTACACGGTGGTGCCTGTTGGGTGTGTCTGCTGGGTAGGTGTGTGTCTGGCCATTGTGTATCAGCATTCAGCTACTTACAATTTCTCTCCTGTTTTGTCTCCCCATCCCTGTTCTCTTTTGTGTGTCTGGTACAGCATCAACATCAGGCAAGGAGATGAGGCACTGGCTAGTGGGGAGACAGCAGCCCATCGATCCTCGGAGGCAGAGACAACAGGCGCCCAGGGGACCAGTGGGTGGGGCGGCAAGGGGACTTCCACGGGGGAGGCTACTACCACCGATGGTAGTGACTCTGAAACCTCTTCCGATGGGGGTCCTCCGGCGGTGGCGGACACTAGTGGACAAATCACGACCATGAGAACTTCCGCCACCACCCATACCACCAGTGCCCTCCCTTCTGCTCCTCACCGAGTTGGCCGTGCCCGTTCACCCAGAAGGTGAGCATCTCCTATGCCCCATGCACCTCCTCCCCTGCCCCAGTCAGCCCTGCTGCCCTCACAGAGGTGGCTATTGACCTCCTGAGAACCATCTCTGTAGGGCAGACTACAATCGTCAATGCCATCCAGGGGCTAGCATCAGAGGTGCAGCAGACTAATGCCTATCTGGATGGCATTCACGGTGCTGTGTCTGCCCTACAGAGATCTTTTCAGGCTCTGGCCACCTCTTGGATGGCAGCCAGTTTCCCTGGCCATTCCGTCCCCCCTCCAACCTCCTCTACCCCTTTCAGCACCCACTCCCTTCACCCATCCAAGGCACACATTCAGACGCGCAGTCAAGCACTTCAACACACAAAAAACACACTTCCAAACACAAGCACCACACCTCCCACCACAAGCATTCACACAGCCAACATACACCTGCACACACAACAACGTCCACTTCCCCCAGTGTGCCTGCCTCTTCCACCTCCCTGTCTGTCCCCTCTACATGCACACCCTGATGCACTGCACCGTCACTTACTGTTACTGCTCCTTTTCCTGCACTCACCACAATAGCAGACAGCCATACATGCACCCCATACACCACACCTGCACTCACCACCTCCACTGTAGTTGACACATGCAGCACACTCACCCGACTTGCAGACACCCACCCAACATACATCCACACTAGCTGTCTGTCTTCTCCCACTGTGTCCACCCCCACCTCCCAAAACACTCAAACGCAGCAAGACAACCACCCATCAGACATCCACCACACCACAGCATACTGAGCAGTCACCGGCACCCACTACACGCACACCTACACCCCATACATCAACTCCCTCTGCCTCCACTCCCACACCCTCATCCACGCCCATCCCAATTGCTCCCAAGAAACTTTTCCTCTCCCGTGTAGATCTGTTCGAACCCACTGGCCCACCCCGTCTTGTCCCAAAACGTGCCCACCCCCTTGCCCTTTCTGCTTCTTACACATCGCAGCCCACCCCCATCCAGCCTTCCCATTCCTGTGCCCCTTCTCCACTGAAGAAGAAGGCCTGTTCTGAGCCTAAGGCATCCATCTCTGCCCGTGCCAAACAGCCCCCAACCCCTTCTAAGGAGAAGCCCACCCCCCTCCAACCTCCTCACGCAAGCCAAAGTCCCCCAATCCGTGAAGTGCTTGGATCCCCCTATGGTGCCCTGGTGAGTGGAGTACCCAGCCCTTGTGGGAGTCAGGTGTGGCCGCGGAAGATGGACTTTTTATGGACTGGCCATTGGCCCTGTTTTCATCATTTCGCTGAGTGAGCTTCATAATAAAGTTTCGGTGTGGCCTGTGTTTGGGCTGCACGCAGTTCCACCCTGGTGTTTGTTTAAATAATTTATGGCTGTGGTGCTATTGTATGTCCTATGGCCAAGTTGCAGTGGCCTTCAGTCGGGTACGTCCCTCTTGGTGTGGGGTGTCCGACTATTGCTGCTGGGTAGGGTTGGGGGGGCTTTGCGGGGTGGGTGGAGTGGGTGGGTATGTAACTTTGCCCTTTCCTCCCTTGTTTTGTAGGTTGTGGTACTTACCGTTGTCGTCTTCATCGGCGGTCTCGGTCGTGTAGATATATGTCAAGGAGCAAGGCTGGCATGATCTGCAGCTCTCTGTCCATGGTTGCCGCTGCACGTTTTGTTGAGCTCCGGTGAGTGTTTCCTTCTATTTGTTTCATTTCCCCCTGGCTTTGTGTGGCGGTGAATCCTGCCCTGGAACTGGCGGTGGAATGATGGTTCATAATTTGATGGGCGGGTTGGGCCTTTCCGACGGCCTGTGGGTGGCCTCTGCCATCGTCATTGGGAATCCTTTCCTGGCGGTGGGTGGTGCCCGTGATGCGTGAGTTTAGTTTGGTTCATTATTTGGCGGTCCGGACCGCTCCTCTGTTGGCGGTTTCTGCCGCCAGCGGTGTGGAAGGGACCGCCATGTTGATAATGAGGGCCCATATCTGCATTGGCCTTGACATCAGTATCATTAGATACAATCTCTGCAGGGACCTTAACACTTGTGTTATTACATAGCATCTGTTGGGGACCTTAGCAACAGTATAATTATACACTATCTCTCTGGGGACCTTAACACTGGTGTCATTACATACCATCTCTGCAGGGACCTTAACACTGGTATCATTCCACACCATTTCTGCAGGGACTTTAACACTGGTGTGATTGTATACCATCTCTGCGGGGACCTTAACACTGGTATCATTACATACCGTGTCTGCTGGGACGTTAACACTGGTGTCATCATATACCATCTCTGCAGAGACCTTAACACTTGTATCATTACATACAATCTCCACGGGGACCTTAACACCAGTTCCATCATACACCATCTCTGTGGGGACCCTAGGACTAATATTATTATACACCTCTCTGTGGTGAATTAAACATTGCTAGTATTGCACTGCAATTCAATGTACACATTAATATTTACTAACGCCACAAACCATCCCAAAGGGGGAGGTGTGCTCTATTGTAAGAGACTGATGGTCACGAAAGCTCATTTGACTGCACTGTTTAATTCTTGGCTAGTGTCTTCATCTCCCTATGTCTCATGCTCCTTATTTACTAAAATGTTTTAGCACCCAGAAATAGTATGAATGCTGGCATGAAGAGTTTTTTTATGTTTCTGCACTTTTTTAGTATTACCATTTAAATGTGTTTTAGGTGGACCGCATACACAGATGAAATTCCTCATTTACGAAAGACAATTGTGTGACTTTTGCACAGCAACATATAATAATTATAAGTGGAATTTACCCTTTCATTTATTTAATATCAATTGATAACCATGGAATAAGTCACCACTTATCACACCACATCGCAACAAGGAATAGTCAATTATTTTTGTCATATACCATCTCATTGTATTCATTAACATTACATACCATTCCTACCAAGAAGATGTGATCTGATGACTGTGCTGATCTAATCTAATTCTAGCATTCACATAGGCAGCACTGTGTGATCTTTAGTGCATTAGGTTTTTCCCTATGTGGCAGTTCCTTTATGACCAAACATTTCGTGCACATTGACCCTCGTTGCAAGTTGTCCAGGTAATGGGCTTGATTCACCTCTCCCTGCCCCCATCTCATAATTTCAATGGGACTGGAAAAAGGTGTTTCTATAGCAATCTAAATTAAGAGGCCTCCCCTAATGATGGTCTTAGCAGTGGTGTAAATACTAGTATTCAGTGCTTTTTGTGAACATGAAGTAGGAGACTTTACTAGTGTGAAATGCATTATTAGCAAAATTCACTGTGCGTGTATGTATACGTCTTGTGTAGCAACTCATATATGAATAAAAAGTCATGTAATTTACATGTAAAGCTTTAAAATAAAAATTTAGCAATTTGAAAATGAATGAATTCATTATAAATGATAATTATAGAGTAAGTCCATAAAAGGTTGGTAGCACATGTTCAAGTCCCCACAAGGATAGTTCTGAGTGTGCACGAGTATGTGTGAGTGTCTGAGTATGTGCGAGTGTCTGAGTGTGCGTGAGTGCTTGAGTGTGTGCAAGTGCACATGAGTGTCTGAGTGTGCGCAAGTGTCTGAGTGTGTGCAAGTGTCTGAGTGTCCAAGTGCGCGCAAGTGTCTCAGTGTCTGAGTGTACTTGAGTGTCTGAGTGTGCGTGAGTGTGTGTGTCTCTGAGTGTGTGCAAGTATCTGAGTGTGTGCAAGTGTCTGAGTGTGCGCTAGTGTCTGAATGTGCGCTAGTGTCTGAGTGTGCGTGAGTGTCTTAGTGTGTGTGAGTGTCTGAGTGCACGCAAGTGTGCGCAAGTGTCTGAGTGTGTGCGAGTGTCTAAGTGTGCATGAGTGTCTGGGTGTGCATGTGTGTCTGAGTGTGCGTGAGTGTCTAAGTGTCTGAGTGTGCATGTGTGTCTTAGTGTCAGAGTGTGCACGAGTGTCTGAATGTGCACAAGTGTCTGAGTGTGTGTCAGTGTCTGAGTGTGCGCGACTGTGTGCGCGAGTGTCTGAGTGCGAGCAAGTGTGTGAGTTTGCGCGAGTGTCTAAGTGTGCATGAGTGTCTAAGTGTCTGAGTGTGCGTGAGTGTCTGAGTGTGTGCAAGTGTCTTAGTGTCTGAGTGTGGGCAAGTGTCTTAATGTCTGAGTGTGTGTGACTGAGTGTGCGTGAATGTCTGAGTGTGCGCAAGTGTGTGTAAGTGTCTGAGTGTGCATGAGTGTCTGGGTGTGCATGTGTGTCTGAGTGTGCGTGAGTGTCTAAGTGTCTAAGTGTGCATGAGTGTCTAAGTGTCTGAGTGTGCGTGAGTGTCTGAGTGTGTGCAAGTGTCTTAGTGTCTGAGTGTGGGCAAGTGTCTTATGGGGTCATTCCGACCCTGGCGGTAAATACCGCCAGGGCCGGGGTCCGCGGGAGCACCGCCAACAGGCTGGCGGTGCTCCTTTGGGCATTCTCGCCGCGGCCAGAAACGGAAAGTCGGCGGTGTACCGCCGACTTTCCGCTGCCCAGGGGAATCCTCCATGGCGGCGCAGCTTGCTGCGCCGCCATGGGGGATTCCGACCCCCTCACCGCCATCCTGTTCCTGGCGGTTTCGACCGCCAGGAACAGGATGGCGGTGAGGGGTGTCGTGGGGCCCCTGGGGGCCCCTGCAGTGCCCATGCCGATGGCATGGGCACTGCAGGGCCCCCCGTAAGAGGGCCCCACTTTGAATTTCAGTGTCTGCTTAGCAGACACTGAAATTCACGACGGGTGCTACTGCACCTGTCGCACACCTTCCACTCCGCCGGCTCCATTCGGCGCCGGCTTCATCGTGGAAGGGTGTTTCCCACTGGGCTGGCGGGCGGCCTTTTGGCGGTCGCCCGCCAGCCCAGTGGGATACCCAGAATGACCGCCGCGGTCTTTTGACCGCGGTACGGCCTTCTGGCGGTTCCCGCTTTGCGGGCGGCTCCCGCCGCCCGCCAAGCTTGGAATGACCCCCTTAGTGTCTGAGTGTGTGTGACTGAGTGTGCGTGAATGTCTGAGTGTGCGCAAGTGTGTGTGAGTGTCTGAGTGTGCGCTAGAGTCTGAGTGTGCAAGTGTCTGAGTATGTGCTAGTGTCGAAGTATCTGAGTGTGTGCGAGTGGCTAAGTGTGCGTGAGTGTGCGTGGGTGTCTGAGTGTGCGTGATTGTCTGAGTGTGTGTGAGTGTCTGAGTGCACCCAAGTGTGCGTGAGTGTTTGAGTGTGTGCGAGTGTCTGAGTGTTTGTGAGTGTAGGAGTGTGCATGTTTGTCTGAGTGTGCGTGAGTGTCTAAGTGTCTGAGTGTGCGCGAGTGTCTTAGTGTCTGAGTGTGTGTGAGTGTCTGAGTGTGCGTGAATGTCTGAGTGTGTGCGAGTGTGCGTGAGTGTCTGAGTGTGCTTGAGTGTCTTAGTGTCAGTGAGTGTCTCAGTGTGCGTGAGTGTCTGAGTGTGTGCAAGTGTCTGAGTGTGCGTGAGTGTCTGACTGTGTGCAAGTGTGCATGCGTGTCTGAGTGCGCATGAGTGTCTTAGTGTGCTTGAGTGTCTGAGTGCACGCAAGTGTCTGAGTGTGCACAAGTGTGCATGAGTGTCTGAGTGTCTGAGTGTGCATGAGTGTGCCTGAGTGTCTGAGTGTGCGTGAGTGTCTGAGTGCGCACAAGTGTCTAAGTGTGCATGAGTGTCTGAGTGTGCGTGAGTGTCTGAGTGTGCAGAAGTGTGTGCGAGTGTCTGAGTGTGCCTGAGTGTCTCAGTGCGCACAAGTGTCTGAGTGTCTGAGTGTGCACGAATGTCTGAGTGTGTGTGAGTGTCTATGTGTGCAGAAGTGTATGCGGGTGTCTGAGTGTGCCTGAGTGTCTCAGTGCGCACAAGTTTCTGAGTGTCTGAGTGTGCACGAATGTCTGAGTGTGTGTGAGTGTCTATGTGTATAAGTGTGCGTGAGTGTCTGAGTACGCACAAGTGTCTAAGTGTGCATGAGTGTCTGAGTGTGCGTGAGTGCCTGAGTGTGCAGAAGTGTGTGCGAGTGTCTGAGTGTCTCAGTGCGCACAAGTGTCTGAGTGTCTGAGTGTGCACGAAGGTCTGAGTGTGTGTGAGTGTCTATGTGTGCAGAAGTGTGTGTGAGTGTCTGAGTGTACCTGAGTGTCTCAGTGCGCACAAGTGTCTGAGTGTCTGAGTGTGCACGAATGTCTGAGTGTGCGTGAGTGTCTGAGTGTGCAGAAGTGTGTGCGAGTGTCTGAGTGTGCCTGAGTGTCTCAGTGCGCACAAGTGTCTGAGTGCCTGAGTGTGCACGAATGTCTGAGTGTGTGTGAGTGTCTATGTGTCTGAGTGTGTGCAAGTGTCTTAGTGTCTGAGTGTGAGTGAGTGTCTGAGTGTGCACGAGTGTCTGAGTGTGCGCGAGTGTCTAAGTGTCTGAGTGTGCATGAGTGTCTTAGTGTTTGAGTGTGCACGAGTATCTGAGTGTGTGCTAGTGTGCGGGAGTGTTTTAGTATCTGAGTGTGCGTGTGTCTGAGTGTGCACGAGTGTCTGAGTGTAAGCGAGTGCCTAAGTGACCGAGTGTGCACGACTGTCTTAGTGTCTGAGTGTTTGTGAGTGTAGGAGTGTGCATGATTGTCTGAGTGTGCATGAGTGTCTAAGTGTCTGAGTGTGCTCAAGTGTCTTAGTGTCTGAGTTTGTGTGAGTGTCTGAGTGTGCGTGAATGTCTGAGTGTGCGCAAGTGTGTGTGAGAGTCTGAGTGTGCGTGAGCATCTGAGTGTGCATGAGTGTCTGAGTGCGTGCGAGTGTCTGAGTGTGCACGAGTGTCTGAGAGTGCATGAGTGTCTAAGTGTGCGTTAGTGTCCGAGAGTGTGCGAGTGTCTGAGTGTGTGTGAGTGTCTGGGTGTGTGCGAGTGTCTGAGTGTGTGCAAGTGTGCTGGAGTGTCTGAGTGTACGTGAGTGTGTTCGAGTGTCTGAGTGTGCGTGAGTGTGTGCGAGCGTCTGAGTGTGCGTGAGTGTCTCAGTGTGCGTGAGTGTCTGAGTTTGTGCGATTGTCTTAGTGTGCGTGAGTGTCTAAGTGTCTGAGTGTGCGAGAGAGTCTGAGTGTCTGAGTGTGTGCGAGTGTCTGAGTGTGCGTGAGTGTCTGAGTGTGTGCGAGTGTGCGTGAGTGTCTGAGTGTGCTTGAGTGTCTTAGTGTGCTTGAGTGTCTGAGTGCACGCGAGTGTCTGAGTGTGCGCAAGTGTGCATGAGTGTCTGAGTGTCTGCGTGTGCATGATTGTGCCTGAGTTTCTGAGTGTGCGTGAGTGTCTGAGTGCGCACAAGTGTCTAAGTGTGCATGAGTGTCTGAGTGTGCGTGAGTGTCTAAGTGTGCAGAAGTGTGTGCGAGTGTCTGAGTGTGCCTGAGTGTCTCAGTGCACACAAGTGTCTGAGTGTCTGAGTGTGCACGAATGTCTGAGTGTGTGTGAGTGTCTATGTGTGCAGAAGTGTGTGCGGGTGTCTGAGTGTGCCTGAGTGTCTCAGTGCGCACAAGTGTCTGAGTGTCTGAGTGTGCACGAATGTCTGAGTGTGCGTGAGTGTCTATGTGTCTGAGTGTGCACGAGTGTCTTAATGTGTGCGAGTGTCTAAGTGTCTGAGTGTGCACGAGAGTCTTGGGGCCTGATTCTGACCCTGGCGGTCTATGACAGCCAGGGTGGAGGCCGGGGGTAGCACCGCCAACAGGCTGGCGGTGCTATATGGGCAATTCTGACCGCGGCGGGAAAGCCGCGGTCAGAAAAGGGCAACCGGCGGTTTTCCGCCGGTTTACCCCTGCCCAAAAGAATCCTCCATGGCGGCGCTGCAAGCAGCGCCGCCATGGGGATTCCGACCCCCTTCCCGCCAGCCTGGTTCTGGCGGTTTTAACCGCCAGAACCTGGCTGGCGGGAACAGGTGTCTTGGGGCCCCTGGGGGCCCCTGCAGTGCCCATGCCAATGGCATGGGCACTGCAGGGGCCCCCTCACAGGGCCCCACAAAGATTTTCAGTGTCTGCATAGCAGACACAGAAAATCGCGACGGGTGCAACTGCACCCGTCGCACCCCAGCAAATCCGCCGGCTCCATTCGGAGCCGGCTTCATCTTTGCTGGGGCTTTCCCGCTGGGCCGGCGGGCGATCTTTTGAAGATCGCCCGCCGGCCCAGCGGGAAAGTTAAAATGGTCCCCGCGGTCATTTGACCGTGGGGCGGTGTTTGGGCGGTTTCCGCCCGGCGGGCAGCGCCCGCCGCCCGCCGGGGACGAAATGACCCCCTTAGTGTCTGAGTGTGCGGGAGTGTCTTAGTGTCTGAGTGTGCGTGCGTCTGAGTGTGCACGAGTGTCTGAGTGTAAGCAAGTGTCTAAGTGTGAGCGAGTGTCTGAGTGCACGCAAGTGTCTGAATCTCTGAGTGTGTGGGAGTGTCTGAGAGTCTGAGTGGGCGCAAGTGTCTGAGTATGCGTGAGTGTCTGAGTGTGCACAGGTGTGCACAAGTGTTTGTGTGCATGAGTGTCTGAGTGTGCTCGAATGTCTGAGTGTGCGTGAGTGTCTATGTGTCTGAGTGTGTGCAAGTGTCTTAGGGGGTCATTCCAACCCTGGCAGTCGGTGTTAAAGCGGCGGCCAACCCACCAACAGGCTGGCGGTCCAAAAAATGGAATTCTGACCGTGGCGGGAACCGCCAACACAGCCCGCCAACTTAACACACCGACCGCCACGGCGGGACAGACAAACAGCGCGGCGGTCACCGCCAACAGGCAGGCGGCAGACAATGTACCGCCCACCCTATCACAACTCACCAATCCGCCACCTTTTCCGGGGCGGGAGCCCCGCCGATAAAAACAGGGCGGAAACAGACTACGAACGGGAAAACGCTCACCTCTATGCACTCCACGAGGACAGAGAACAGCATGGAACCCGAATTAAACATCCTACCAGCTATTGTCTACCTGCTCATCTACCACGAGTACGAACTCCGGCGCAGAAGACAACGGTGAGTACTGCACCTACGACACAGGGGAGGGGGGAGGAGGAAAGGTTACGGGCACACACATATGCGACCCCCCCCCCCCAAACTATCTACACACCAATGCAGAGCACCAAGTCACAGTGACACCACCCAAACCCACCGGAATAATGCAAAGACATAATTAAAGTGAGAAACTACATTTATCTATAAAATAGGTTTTTTGAAGCCATGGCAAAATAGCAAAAAGAAATGTAAAAAAATCAAGTAAGAACATAGCGAAACCGATAAATGTAGGCAAACAGTCCTGCACAGTCACGTAAATTTCCACTGTCCGTGGGCCAAAGTGTATCAACACACGGGCAAAGCCCACACAGGAGACCTGAGTCCGTTGGAGAGAACACTGCTGGGGCTCAGATGGCAAAACTACAGGCACCTCAGGGGGAAGGGAAAGGGGGTCACCTCAGCCACATGAGTCCACGACGCCAGATCCACGAAGGGTCCACCATGCCCTCCCCAGTCTCACAAGTCTCTACAGTGGGTGGGCTGCCCACTGTGCCATCCTGGGGAGTGCAGACACATAGGCCATCAGGTGGATTACAGACTCCACAGGTATTGGAGGAGGCATCGTGCCCAGAGTGCAGCGTGAACACTAGCTCGACACCGAACCGGCACTGTCAATGGGCCAGGGGTGCTTGACAGGAAGGGCCCAGCGGAGCGGTGCTTGACAGGAAGGGCCCAGCGAAGCGGTGCTTGAGACGGCGGGGCCCAGCGGAGCGGTGCTTGAGATGGCGGGGCCCTGTTCATCGGTGCCTATCTTCGCGGCGGGGCCCTGTTCAGCGGTGCCTATCTTCACGGCGGGGCCCTCTTCAGCGGTGCCTATCTTCACGACAGGGCCCTGTTCAGCAGTGCCTATCTTCACAGCGGGGCCCTCTTCAGCGGTGCCTATCTTCACGGTGGGGTCCTCTTCAGCGGTGCCTATCTTCACGGCGGGGCCCTCTTCAGCGGTGCCTATCTTCACGGCGGGGCCCTCTTCAGCGGTGCCTATCTTCATGGCGGGGCCCTCTTTAGCGGTGCCCTTCTGCACGGCGGGGCCCTGTTCAGCGGTGCTTGTCGTGTCTTTCAAGGGAGCCAGACCTGGCCAGGACTCCCTGCTTAGTCGCCCTCCGACCGTGCAGTTGCTGGACCCTTCTGTGACGGAGTCCTGGGCCCGTGGGTGTCCTCCGTCACACCCGGGATGGGGCTTGTGGGGCCATCCTGGTCTGCGCCCCTGCTGGCTGACTTCTCCGCCCTGCTGCCCTTGCCCTCCTTAGATGGGGCTCTCTGGCCCTTGCCTCCCCTGGATGTTGTGGCAGGTGACGGCCCAGGACTTTGCTCCTTGGGGGCAGCCGTGTCAGCCTTCTCGCGGCGGCCCTTGACTTTACGGGTCCTCTTACCAGGGGGGGGGGGCTGGCTGTCCCCTTGCTGCTGGCCGATGTGTCAGTGCTGGGAAAGGGTGGACTCCAAAACCCATGCACAATGTTGAGACTTGAAGCAGGGCTGGTGGTGGCTGAGGTGCTCTTGGGTCTCTTCCTGGATGGAGGGGGTGGGTCAGGTGGGGCAAAGAGGTTTACTGTGGAGAGGTAAACTTTTTTAGGACCAAGGTAAAGGGTAGGTTTAGTGGTTATGGGAGTGGAGGAAGAGGATGTGGTTGTAGGAGAGTCAGGTGTGCTGTCTGTGGGTGCAGGTGCTTGTGACGTAGGCTGTGGTGAGGTGGTTGGCTGTTGGGTGGGTGGCTGCCTGCGTTTGTGTGTCTTGGAAGAGGGGGTGACAGACACAGTGGGAGAGGACACAGGGGACGTGTAAGTGGCAGTGGGGGTGGTGACTGCACGTGTGCGGACTGTACTGGAGGGTGTGCTGGTGGTGGAAGTACTGGCTGATGGTGGTGTGCATGCAGGTGTGAGTGGAGACGTCACAGGGAGGGAGGAGGGAGACGAGGGGGAGGGGGACACAGAGGTGGTAGTGACTGTTGCCATGTCTGCATCTGGGTGTTGCTTGGGTGAATGCTTGTGGGATCTGTGGTGCTTATGTCTGGATGAGCTGCCCTTGGGTGTTGAGGTGTGTGCAGGCTGGTCAGATGGTGTGGATGGGATAGGCTGAGGAACAGGAGACAGAGACAGGGTGGAGGCAGTTAGTAGAGGGAGGCTGGAAACGGGGACAATGGCTGCCGTCAGTGCTGAGGCCAGAGCATTGAACGATCGTTGATGGGCAGCCTGACCCGAATGAATGCCCTCCAGGTATACATTGCTCCGATGCACCTCCCACTCTACCCCCTGGATGGCATTCAAAAGGGTAGACTGCCCAACAATGATGGTCTGTAGGAGGTCAATGACCTCCTCACTGAGGGCAGCAGGGGTAACAGGGGCAGGGCCTGAGGTGCCTGGGGCGAAGGAGATGCCCGCCTTCTTGGGCGAGCGGGCACGGAGCGAAGGCTGAGGGGCTGCTGGGAGGGCAGAGCTGGTGCGCTGGGTAGCGGCTGTACCTGTTGAGGCGGGGGGCCCGGATTTTGCCGCCACCGCTAGGGAGCTCCCATCCGAGGACGTGTCGGTGTCGCTGGTGTCACCACGGGTCCCCGTTGTGAAGCTCCCCTCGCCCTCCGTATCACTGGTGACCTCGGTGTCTGTAGCATGGCCCACCGGGACCTTGTGAGTTGCAGCTCCCTCGTGCTCCGATGCCAATTCTCCTCCGCCTGGTGATGCTAATGCACACATGCACAAGAAGATAAAGAAAAAGGGTGGGGGGAGACATAAAGACAGGTTGAGTGCATGCATAGTCAACACCGTTGGCGGAGAGGACAGATACAGTAGCCTCATGCACTACGCCGCGCAATCGGGGTACACTACTCAGTACTTGTGACTAGGCCAACAGGTCAATGGACAACAAATGCGCACATGGGTAATGCTGGACCATCGATTGCTGTACTTGGCACCCTACAGAGGTTGGGGGCGGGGGCACAGGGCCATGCATAAAGGAGGGGACTACACTACAGAAAGCGCCCTGGCCTAATGTCACCCACAGCCCTCCTCCCCCACCCAGACGCCTCCACTGCGTGTAAAGATAGCTGAATGTACTGGTACTCACCCCCTTGTGTCTGCTGTGATGTCCTCACGCGCCCATCCAAATCGGAGTAGGCCACCGCCAGGATCCGGGACATCAAGGGGGTCAATTGTCTGCTGGCACCCCTCCTACGTTGAGAGGCCATCCCCAGCAGAGACTCGGCGGTCTTCCTGGTCCCGCGGGGGATGTCCTCCCACCTCTTTCGGCAGTGGGTGCCCCGTCTGTCGTGGACCCCCTGGGCCCGGACGTCCTTGGCGATGGCACGCCAAATGGCGACTTTCTGATGGGCGCTGACCTATTTGACATGTACAGGGTGGAAAAGTAAATATCATTCATTCTCTGCATGTTAGATGTGATTGTCCCCCCCCCCCAACCTTGCCATGTGGCACATGCTCTCATCTGTCGTGCCTTGCACTCCTCATTCTCTCCCCACCCCACCATCTTACATCCACCAAACAAAACCCAGGCATAGCCCATTCAACGTGCACCCAGTGTACTTACCTGTTAGTCTGAAGGACCCTAGAGTAGCGCATACTGGGGCAGGACCACATCCACAAGTTTCTCCAACTCTACTGAAGTGAAGGCAGGGGCCCTTTCCCCAGTCTCAGCAGCCATTGTCTCTTCCAGACCGAGTTCACAGCAGCACTTGCAGTATAGGTCCTCTCCTGTGGATGATCAGGTCTCGAGTGATTAATCAGATAGAAAATGGCGGTCACGCCCGCGGCGGTGCGTACCGCGACCGCCGACGCACCTCGTCATTGGCTCCTGAAACCCATAGGGTTCAATGTTAACCAATGCGGCTTTGCGCCGCGGTCTTCGACCGCCTACCGCCACAGTGTGCCATGCCAGCGCATTGACCTCACATCCCACTGTCACACTTCTCAGGTCAGGCAGCCGCCATTTCAAGGGCCCACATGGCTTAATTTCTACTGCGTCACACAGGCCTAGGCCTTGCATTGCCACTCATACAAGCCATTCAATGCATAGCGATTCGTGTACTGTGCAAGCTGTGGTTACATACCTGTGGGTTGCTTGACTCTGTACTCCATGTTGTCCTTCCTAGGCACCGTCCGCTGGGACTTGCGAGGAGAAGGAGGAATCCTCCCGTGTACCGACTGCTGGTGGACCTGTCGACAATGGAGGAACGTCATATAATACTGCGATACCGACTTGACAGAGCCACTATACATGAACTGTGTGCCCAGCTGGAGCCAGCCCTGATGTCCCCCATCCGCCAACCCACAGGGATTCCCCCTCTGGTGCAGGTTCTGTCAGTGCTCCATTTTTTGGCAAGTGGGTCTTTTCAGACAACAGTGGCCATGTCATCAGGGATGTCTCAGCCAATGTTTTCCAAGATTTTGTCCAGAGTGTTGTCTGCCCTGACGAAATACATGCGGAGCTACATTGTTTTCCCTGAGGAGGGTGATTTGGCCACTGTGAAGGGTGATTTCTATGCCCTTGGACATATCCCCAACATCATTGGTGCCATTGATGGGACCCATGTGGCCTTAGTACCCCCAAAAGACGATGAGCAGGTGTACAGAAACAGAAAAAATTGCCATTCTATGAATGTGCAGGTGGTCTGTTTGGCTGACCAGTACATCTCCCATGTAAATGCCATGTTCCCTGGGTCAGTGCATGACGCGTATGTTATGCGAAATAGCAGCATCCCCTATGTGATGGAACAGCTACAGAGACAACATGTGTGGCTAATAGGTGACTCTGGTTACCCCAACCTGCCTTGGCTATTGACCCCAGTGAGAAATCCCTGGACCAGGGCAGAGGAACGGTACAATGAGGCCCATGGGCGATCTAGGAGGATCATAGAAAGGACCTTCGGCCTCCTGAAGGCCAGGTTTAGGTGCCTGCATATGACAGGTGGATCCCTAATGTACTCACCAAAGAAGGTGTGCCAGATCATCGTGGCCTGCTGTATGCTTCACAATCTTGCATTGCGACGCCAGGTGCCTTTCCTGCAGGAGGATGGTCCAGATGGTGGTGTTGTAGCAGCTGCGGAGCCTGTGGAGAGTGAAGAGGAGGAAGACGACGGGGACGACACGGACAACAGGGACACAGTCATACAACAGTATTTTCAGTAGCACACAGGTAAGAATCCCCCACGCCATTTTACATTTACTTCAGGCCTCCTGCATCTCTACTTTCTGTGTTTCCCCCCAGTTCCTTTAAACTGAATTGTGACTTTCCCTTCACTTTTCAGAGCTGTATGACCCACTGCGTGACTTCTGCTTTGTTTGCCCATGGAGTAAAGCACATTGACATTGGTATGTTGTCATCACAATGTAACTGAACATTTTTGAACCGTTATGTGTAATACATTTGTTAAGAAAACAAGCAGACTCCTGAGTTTTTTAAGTGCAATTAGTGATTTATTTTAAGTGCTACATATAGGTCCATGATAGTAACGCGGTGAGGGGTGGGGGTGGAGTAATGTCCATGGCAGAGTCCAGTTCTCAGTCGCACAGGTGCATTGTCCATATGCCTGTGGAAGGATGGAGCAGGGGCAGTTCAAGGTTGGACAGGGTGACAATGTGGGACAGTGGAATGACATCAGGGGGTATCTTATGCTGGCGGGGGTCTTGGCATCCTACTCTGTCTTCCTTTGTGATCTCAGGTTCCTCTTGCGGGGTGGTTGATCTTCAGCAGGAGGTGGGGTTCTGGTGGCCTGTCGTTGTGTGGGGGCCTCCTGTCCACTAGCGCCGGCGGAGGTGGTAGGCTGTTCCTGGTCCAGGCTGGTGACAGGGGCCCTTTGGGGTGCCACATGGTCCCGCAATGTGGTGACTAATTGGTTGAGGGCCAGGACGATGTTCCGGAGTTCGTCTCTGAACCCCATGTACCGTTCCTCCTGCTGTGCCTGGATCTCCTGGAACCTGGCCAGTACCGTCGCCATCGTCTCCTGGGAGTGGTGATATGCTCCCATGATGGTGGTGAGGGCCTCTTGGAGAGTGGGTTCCCCGGGCCTGAACTCCCCCCCCTGTCGCACTGCAGCCCTCCCAGTTGCCCTGTTTCCCCGGGCCTCTGTCCCCTGGACGGTGTGCCCACTACCACTGCCCCCAGGTCCCTGTTGTTGTTGGGGTGTTGGGTCAGCCTGGGTGCCCTGTAGTGGCGGACACACCGCTGATTGATGCGTCCTGGAGACAGAGGCATGGGCCCGCTGGGTGGGAGCTGTGCTGATATTCCCAGAGGGGGTTAGGTCTGCTGTGGCCTGTGTCTGTGTGTGGGGAACCGACTGTCCAGAGGTCCCCGATGGTCCGGGCTGGTCATCAGGTTCTAGGTCGACAGAGCTGCTGTCCTCACTGGGGGCCTGTTCTGGGGGTGGGATGGACAAATCTGGACCCTCCTGGCTGGTGTGTTGGCGTTCGGGCCCTGCAGGGGTAAAAGAGTATGGTTATTGCTTCTGTGTGTTCCATGGCGTGCGATTTGTGGGTGCCCTTGTCCCCCAGTGCTGGCATTCCCTTGTGGGAGGAGTTGTGAGGGTGGTTTGTGGGGGGGGGATGGGTATGTGCAGTGGTCATGCATAGGTGATGGGTGTCCATGGTTTGTGTTGGCATTCAGGGTTTGGTTTTGGGTTGGGTGGGTTGTGCTGGTGAGACATTGGCAGGGAGGATGTGTGCTGGGGGTTGGGGGTGAGGGTGGGGGTGTGGGTTGGCATGCTGGTGGTTGGGGGAGGGAAGTAGTTGAGATTAGACTTACCAGAGTCCATTCCTCCGCCTACTCCAGCGAGGCCCGCAGGATGCAGGATGTTCAAGACCTCTTGCTCCCATGCTGTGAATTCGGGTGGAGTGGGTGGGGGTCCGCCGCCAGTCTTCTGCACAGCGATGTTGTGTCTTGAGCCCATCGACCGTACCTTCCCCCGTAGATCGTTCCAGCGCTTTCGGATGTCTTCCCGGTTTCTGGGATGCTGTCCCACAGCGTTGACCCTGTCGACGATCCTTTGCCATAGCTCCGCCTTCCTGGCTATTGTGGTGTGCTGCACCTGTGTGCCGAAGAGCTGGGGCTCTACCCTTATTATTTCCTCCACCATGACCCTGAGTTCTTGGTCCGAAAACCTGGGGTGTCTTTGGGGTGCGATGTGGTGGTGTGGATGAGGTGTGGGGTGGTGTTTGTGGTGATGTGAGTGGTGGTGTGTGGTGATGTGTGCGTAGATGTGGTGTGGTTGATGAGGTTGGGTTCCTGTGTGTGTTGGGGTTTTCTATTGCTGTGCTTGCTCTCTCTATCTCTCTCTCTCTCGCCTTCTCTCCGATTTCCAACTAGTGGGGGTTTGTGGGTGATGTGGGTGTGTGTTTTATAGTTGATTGGATGTGTGGGGGTGTTGTTTGTATGTGTGTCAGGTGTGTGTATTTCAAATTGTCCAATGGGGCTGTGTTTTGTAATGGTGTGTGTATTTTGAGCGCGGCGGTGTATACCGCCAATGGAATACCGCGGTTGAAAGACCGCCGCGTGGATTCGTGGGTCAGAATGGCATGGGCGTGTTTGTGTTGGCGTGGCGGTGGAGGTTTGGTCATCTCCAGTTTTCCGCGGCCCGCTGATGAGGCGGCCTTCCTTGGATGTCGGGTTTTTGGCGGTTTCACAGTTGGTGGTCAGAATGACCGTGGCGGTTTACCGCGGCCGCGGCAGTAGAATGGCGGACTTCTGACCGGCGGTAAGGGCCTTTTACCGCCGAGGTCAGAATGACCCCCTTAGTGTCTGAGTGTGCGGGATTGTCTTAGTGTCTGAGTGTGCGTGCGTCTGAGTGTGCACGAGTGTCTGAGAGTAAGCAAGTGTCTAAGTGACTGAGTGTGCGTGATTGTCTTAGTGTCTGAGTGTGCGCAAGGGTCTGAGTGTGCGCGAGTGTCTGAGTGTGTGTGAGTGAGTGTCTGAGTGTGCGCAAGTGTCTGAGTGCACGCGAGTGTCTGAATCTCTGAGTGCGTGGGAGTGTCTGAGAGTCTGAGTGAGCGCAAGTGTCTGAGTGTGCGTGAGTGTCTGAGTGTGCACAAGTGTGCACGAGTGTTTGTGTGCATGAGTGTCTGAGTGCGCGCAAGTGTCTGAGGGTGCGCGAATGTCTGAGTGTGTGTGAGTGTCTATGTGTCTGACTGTGCAGGAGTGTCTTAGGGGGTCATTCTGACCTTGGCGGTCCATGACCGCTATGGCGGAGTGCGGCGGTAGCACCGCCAACAGGCTGGCGGTGCTTCCTAGGCGATTCTGACCGCCGCGGTCGGAAAAGGGAAGCCGGCGGTTTCCCGCCGGTTTCCCGCTGGCCCAGGGAACCCGCCATGGCGCGCTGCTTGCAGCACCGCCATGGGGATTCCGACCGCCTTCCCACCAGCCTGTTTCTGGCGGTGTCCACCGCCGGAACCAGGATGGCGGGAACGGGTGCCGTGGGGCCCCTGGGGGCCCCTGCACTGCCCATGCCACTGGCTTGGGCAGTGCAGGGGCCCCCTAACAGGGCCCCACAAAGATTTTCACTGTCTGCTTAGCAGACAGTGAAAATCGCGACGGGTGCCACTGCACCCGTCGCACCCCTTCAACTCCGCCGGCTCCATTCCAAGCCGGCTTCATTGTTGAAGGGGTTATCCCGCTGGGCCGGCCGGCGGTCTTCTGACGGTCGCCCGCCGGCCCAGCGGGAAAGCCGGAATGACCGCCGCGGTCTTTTGACCGCGGTGCGGTCTTTTGGCGGGAACCGCTTGGCGGGCGGCGGGCGGCGACCGCCGACCGCCGCGGTCAGAATGACCGCCTTAGTGTCTGAGTGTGCTTGCCTCTGAGTGTGCACGCGTGTCTGAGTGTAAGCGAGTGTCTAAGTGTGCACGAGTGTCTAAGTGTCTGAGTGTGTGCGAGTGTCTTAGTGTCTGAGTGTGCGCAAGTGTCTTAGTTTCTGAGTGTGTGCAAGTGTCTGAGTGTGCGTGAGTGTCTGAGTGTGCACAAGTGTGCGCAAGTGTCTGAGTGTGCGTGAGTGTCTGAGTGCACGCAAGTGTCTGAGTGTTTGAGTGTGCACGAATGTCTGAGTGTGCGTGAGTGTCTATGTGTCTGAGTGTGCGCAAGTGTCTTAGTGTCTGAGTATAAGTGTCTGAGTGTGCACGAGTGTCTGAGTGGAGCTCAGAGTTATGGTAGAGGAAATTGTCCGGGCAGAGCCACAGCTATTCGGATCACAGGTGCAGCACATCTCCATAGCTAGGAAGATGGAGCTATGGCGCAGAATAGCATACAGGGTCAACGCAGTGGGACAGCACCCAAGAAATCGGGATGACATCAGGAAGAGGTGGATCGACCTACGGGGGAAGGTGCGTTCCGTGGTCTCAAGATACAACATTGCGGTTCAGAGGACTGGCGGCAGACCCCCACCTCCTCCCCCCAACTAACAACATGGGAGGAGCAGGTCTTGGCGATTCTGCATCCTGAGGGCCTCGCAGGAGTAGATGGAGGAATGGACTCTGGTAAGACAACTCTTAACTATTACATCCCCCACCCTACTTGCATGCTATCACATACCTCCACCCTCACCCACACCCCCATCATTCCAACTCCTCACAAATGTCCCAACATCACAAACCACACATCCTAACACCAAGAAATGCATGCAACAACAAAGCATGGACACCCATCACCAAAGCATGGCCACTGCACATACCCATACACCCCCCTAAACCACCATCACACAAGGTCCCACACAGGACTGCAAGCACTGGGGTACACGGTCACCCACCCATTGCAAACCATGACACACACAGATGTAATAAACATCCTTTTATACCCCTGCAGGACTCATACCCAACGTCACCGGACAGGAGGGTCCACACATGTCCACACCACCAACAGAAGAGGCCCACAGTGATGACAGCAGCTCTGTCCAACTGGACCTAGATGACCAGCCCGGCCCATCGGGGGCCTCTGGACAGTCGGTTCCCCTGACACAGTCACAGGCCACCACAAAGCTTCCCCCCTCTAGAAACACAGGCACAGCACCCACCCAGCGGGCCCATACCTCTGTCCCCAGGACAAGTCAAGCAGCAGTGTGTCCACCAATACAGGGAACCCAGGCTAACCCACCACCCCAACAACAACAGGGACCTGGGGGCAGTGGCAGTGGGCACACGGTCCAGGGGACAGAGGCACTGGAACAGAGGGGAACTGGGAGGGCTGCTGTGCGACAGCGTGAGGACAGGCCCAAGGAACCCACTCTCCACGAGGCCCTCTCCAACATCATGGGAGCCTACCACCATTCCCAGGAGACGATGGCAATGGTACTGGCCAAGTTTCAGGAGACCCAGCGGCTGTAGGAGGAACAGTATTTGGGCTTCAGGGAGGAACTCAGATCCATCAACACCCTGGGCACTATCGTAGGGGTATTGAAGGAAGTACTCAACACCAGGAGGGACACTGTGGCACAACAAGGGGCCCCTGATAGTAGCCTGGACGATGAACTGCCCACCACCTCCGCCGGCGCTAGTGGACAGGAGGCACTGCCACAGGACCACCACACCAGCACCTCACCGCCTGCAGAGGGAGAACCATCCCCAAACGGTCCCTGAGATCCAGGACAAAGACAGAGAACGATGCCAAGACCCCCGCCAAGAAATTAGACCACCCTGAATGTCCTCCTTCTGTCCCACCTTGTCACCCTGTCCATCCTCAAACTGCCCCAGCTCCACTTCCTATGCCCATTTGGGCAATGCACCTGTGAGACTAATAGAGTGGAATCTGCCATGGACATTCCTCCACCATCACCCCTCACCATTTTACAACCCCCTCCAATATTGAGCACTAAAAGAAACACCCTTAAAGCACAAAACAATCAGGAGTCTGTCTGTGATTTCGAAATAGTGTATTAGCAATTACAGTGTCAAAACATACCTATGTCACACAGCTCTAGTCCATGAGGAAACAAAGCAGATGTCACACAGTAGGACCCACATCTGTGAAATCGTAAGGGAAAGTGACAACTCAGTGACCATACACGGGGTGAAAACGACAGACAGTAGAGAGGTAGTAGTGTTAAAGTACATGTAGTAGGCAGGTTTGTATTCTTACCTTTGTCTCACTGGAAGTATTGCAGGATAACCAAGTTCCTGTTGTCGATGTCCTCTTCTTCTGCTTCCTCGTCTTCACTGTCCACAGGCTCCACAGCTGCCAAAACACCGCCATCTGGACCATACTCCTGCATAAAAGGCACCTGTCGTTGCAAAGCTGAGTTGTGAAGCATACAGCAGGCCACAATGATATGGCACATCTTCTTTGGTGAGTAGAATAGGGATCCACCTGTCATATGGATGCACCTGAACCTGGCCTTCAGGAGGCCGAAGGTCCGCTCTATAATCCTCCGAGTCCGCCCATGGGCCTCATTGTACTGTTCCTCTGCCCTTGTCCTGGGATTCCTCACTGGGGTCAGTAGCCATGACAGGTTGGGGTAACCAGAGTCACCTGCAAATGGCGAGTGACAACTGTTAGACACACACTAACCTGTAGTGATATCGCCAGACCCAGACAACCATTCCCACTTACTTGCTTCCAGGTGCTCACCTAATAGCCACACACGGTGCCTCTGGAGTTGACCCATCACATAAAGGATGCTGCTATTCCGTAGGATGTAAGCGTCATGCACTGAGCCAGGGAATTTGGTATTCACATGGGAGATGTACTTGTCTGCCAAACATACCATCTGCACATTCATAGAATGATAACTCTTCCTGTTTCTGTACACCTGTTCACTCCTGCGGGGGGGAACCAAAGCCACATGTGTCCCATCAATGGCACCTATGATGTTGGGGATATGTCCCAGGGCATAGAAGTCACCTTTCACTGTAGGCAAATCCTCCACCTGAGGGAAAACGAAGTAGCTCCGCATGTGTTTCAGCAGGGCAGACAACACTCTGGACAACACGTTGGAAAACATAGGCTGGGATATCCCTGATGCTATGGCCACTGTTGTTTGAAATTACCCACTTGCAAGGAAATGGAGTACTGACAGCACCTGCACTAGAGGGGGGATTACTGTGGGATGGCGGATAGCTGACATCAGGTCTCGCTCCAGCTGGGCACACAGTTCCAGGACTGTGGCACAATCAAGCTTGTAGGTGATGATCACATGTCTTTCCTCCATTGTCGACAGGTCCACCAGCGGTTTGCACACTGGAGGATGCATGGAGGATGCCGCCATCTCCGCACATGTCCCAGCAGACAGTGCCTATGAAGGACAACAGAGAGCACAGAGTCAACCAACTCAGAGGTACGTACCCACAGCTTACACAGAACACAAATCATAATCTGAAATTTGGCCTGTATGAGTGTTGAGGCAAGGCCTAGGTATGTGTGATGCAGTTAAAAATTAAGCAATGTGGGCCCCTGAAATGGTGGCTGCCTGACCTGTAAAGTGGAACAATGGGATGTGAGGAAACTGCGCTGGCGTTGTACACTGCAGCGCAATTCTGCATTGGTTAACATTGAACCCTATGGGTCCCAGGAGCCAATGACGATGTACGCCGGCGGTGACGGTACGCACCGCCGTGGACATGACCACCATTTTCTATCTGTTCAGTCACTCGATACCTGATGTTCGACAGGAGAGGACCTACACTGCAAGTGCTGCTGTGACCTCAGTCTGGAAGAGACAATGGCTTGTGCGTCTGGGGAAAGGGCCCCTGCCTTCACATCGGAGGAGTTGGAGAAACTCGTGGATGGGGTCCTCCCCCAGTACACGCTACTCTACGGTCCTCCAGACAAACAGGTAAGTACACTGGGAGCATGCTGTATGGGCTATGCCTGTGTGGAGTGGGGTGGATGAACGATAGGGGGGGAGATTGAAGCGTGCATGAAACAACGGTAAGTGCATGTGCCACATGGGTAGGGATGGGGACAATGACTGTGATGGTGCAGCTGGTAATAACTTTCCTTTTTCCCCTGTACAATTCATGTAGGTCAGCGCCCACCAGAAGAAGGACCTCTGGCGTGCCATCTCCACGTACGTCCGGATCCTGGGGGTCTATCACAGACGAAGCACCCACTGCGGTAAGAGATGGGAGGACATTTGCCACTGGAGCAAGAAGACGGCGGAGGCCCAGCTGGGGATGGCCTCCCAACGTGGGAGGGGTGCCTGTCGCACCATGACCCCCCTGATGTTCAGGATCCTGGCGGTGGCGTACCCGGAGTTGGATAGGCACTTGAGGGCATCACAGCAGCCACAAGGGGGTGAGTACACTCTCATTCAGATGATTGTGCGTGCAGTGAAGGTGTCTGGGTGGGGGAGGTGGGCTGTGGGTTCCCCTAGGCCAGGGCGATTGTGCTAGTTAGGTGCCCTTGTCTGGCAGACCCTGTGGCACCCCACCCCACCTGTGTACAGTGCCAAGTACACCTAGTCAGGCTCCTGTGACATCCATGTGTGCATATGTCGACCATAGCCTTGTAGGCGATGTTCCAGGGATTGAACAGTGGACCCCAAGTGCGTGGCGTAGTGCAGGGGGCTTCTGTGTCTGTTGTGTCCACCAACGGTAGCGGTAATGCATGCATTCAACATGTCTTTCTTCTGTCGTTCCCCTCCTTTTTGTGGTCTCCCTGTTCTTGTGTGCATTAGCATCATCTGGCGGAGGAGCAGTGGCACCGGAGCAGGAGGGAGCTGCATACTGGAGGGCGAGTCTACAGACTCGGAATTCACCAGTGGAACGGAGGGCGAGGGGAGCTCCACGGCGGGGACAGGCTGACACCAGTGATACGGACTAGTCCTCTGATGGGAGTTTCCTTGTGGTGGCGGCAACATCTGTGCCAAACGCATCTACAGGTACAGCTGCCACCCCCCCTACCATCACCACCCTCCCAGCAGCCCCTCAGCCTTTGCCCTGTGCCCGCTCACCCAGGAGGGTGGGCATCACCTTCGCCCCAGGCACCTCAGGCCCTGCCCCAGTCACCCCTGCTGCCCTCAGTGAGGAGGCCATTGACCTCCTCAGGTCCCTCACTGTTGGGCAGTCTACCATTTTGAATGCCATCCAGGGTGTAGAGAGGCAGCTGTAACAAACAAATGCATTCATTCTGGTCAGGCGGCCCTTCAGCGAGCTTTTCAGACTCTGGCCTCAGCACTGATGTCAGCTATTGTCCCTGTCTCTAGCCTCCCCCCTCCAAGTTCCTCCACCCAGACCCAATCCCCTGTACCTCAGCCTATCCCAAGCACACCATCAGACCAGCATGCACACACGTCAACACACAAGGAAAGCTCAGGCAAACATAAGCACCACACATCGCACAGGCACTCACGCAAGCATCACACACATGCAGACACACCAACATCCACTGCCTCCACTGTGTCCCCCTCCTCCTCGTCTCCCTCCTCCCTCCCAGTCTCGTCTACACTCACACCTGCATGCACTACATCTACAGCCACTACTTCCATCACCAGCACACACACCACCACACCCCGCTCACGTGCAGTCATCACCCCACTACCATTCACACGTCCCCTGTGTCCTCTCCCAGTGTGTCTGTGATGCCACCTCCCAAGAAACACAAACGCAGCCACACACCCACCCAACAGCCATCCACCTCATGACAGCCTCCAGCGCATGCACCTTCACCCAAAGTCACCAAACGAACACCTCCTACAACCACAACCTCTTCCTCCACTCCCAAACCCCCTCCAGCTACCCGTCCCAGTGTTCCCAAGAAACTTTTCCTGTCCACCCTTGACCTCTTTCCCTCACTTCCCCCACCCGTCAGTCTCCTAGGGCCCAACTCTCTAGGTCCCAACCTAGCACCTCAGCCACAACATCTCCGGGACGAGTGGTGCCTGTAGTCACCGGAATCTGGAGTGCACTGGGCAGCAGGGCAGCCAGTGTGGCACGGTGCCACAGCTCGGACAGTCCCCCACCTGTCAAGCATCAAAAGTTGGCCAGTGCCCAGCGGGAGAGGGGGAAGACTCCAGCCACCAAAGCCGCTCCCAGGGGTACAGGTGGGAGTGTGGAGTCAGCTGCGACACCTTCCAAGGTGGGGACGGGGCACAAAAAATCAGCAAGTCTGGGAAGAGCAGCACGACGGAGAAGACCGCCATCATCCCCGCTGCCCAGGAGGCCACCGCCATCATTCCCGCTACCCACGAGGCCACCGCCAGCACCAGCCCAGCTGCCCAGGAGGCCACCGCCAGCATCATCCATGCTGTCCAGGAGGCCACCGCCATCATCCCCGCTGCCCAGGAGGACACCGCCAGCACGAGCCCAGCTGCCCAGGACCGGACCGCCAGCCCAGCTGCCCAGGACAGGACCACCAGCACCATCCCCGCTGGGCCATAAAGGACCGCCAGCACCAGCCTGCTAGGAAATAAAGGACCGCCAGCACCAGCCCCGCTGGGCCATAAAGGACTGCCAGCACCAGCCCCGCTGGGCCATAAAGGACCGCCAGGACGAGCCCCGCTGGGCCAGACAGGACCGCCAGCAGCTGAGTCACTGCCAAGGACCCCGCCGCAACACGCACCGCTGAACAGGACACTGCCGCCACAAGCACAGCTGCCAAGGACACTGCCGCCACAAGCACCGCTGCCAAGGACACCGCCGCAACAAGCACCGCTGGCCCATGTGTGCCAAGGGGACTGACGCTACTGAGTCCGTCACGAGCAGGATGAAGCACTCTAGGCACAAAGCCCCCTCCAGAACCAGTGGAGATTCACATCCACTACTTCAGTCCTTGGCAGGATGAAGCACTCTGGTCACAAAGCCCCCTCCAGAATCAGTGGAGTAAGGCATCCTCTACCCCAGTCCTTGGTAGGATGAAGCACTCTGGGCACAAAGCCCCCTCCAGAACCAGTGGAGATTGACATCCACTACCTCAGTCCTTGGCAGGATGAAGCACTCTGGGCACAAAGCCCCCTCCAGAACCTGTGGAGAAAGGCATCCACTACCTCAGTCCTTGGCAGGATGAAGCACGCTGGGCACAAGGTCCCCTCCAGAACCAGTGGAGTAAGGCATCCACTACCTCAGTCCTTGGCAGGATGAAGCACTCTGGGCACAAAGCCCCCTCCAGAACCAGTGGAGATTCACATCCGCTACCTCAGTCCTTGGCAGGATGAAGCACTCTGGGCACAAAGCCCCCTCCAGAACCAGTGGAGAAAGGCATCCACTACCTCAGTCCTTGGCAGGATGAAGCACTCTATTCACAAAGCCCCCTCCAGAACCAGTGGAGAAAGGCATCCACTACATCAGTCCTTGGCAGGATGAAGCACTCTGGACACAAGGCCCCCTCCAGAACCAGTGGAGAAAGGCATCCACTACCTCAGTCCTTGGCAGGATGAAGCACTTTGGGCATAAGGCCCCCTCCAGAACCAGTGGAGAGATACATCCACTACCTCAGTCCTTGGCAGGATGAAGCACTCTGGGCACCAGGCCCCCTCCAGAACCAGTGGAGACTGAAATCCACTTGAGAGACTGTGGCTTTGCACTCCCCAGGATTGAACAGTGGGCAAACCACCTACTGTAGAGACTTGAGAGACTGTGGCTTTGCACTCCCCAGGATTGTACAGTGGGCAAACCACCCACTTGGGAGACTTGAGAAACTGTGGCTTTGCACTCCCCAGGATTGAACAGTGGGCAAACCACCCACTTGGGAGACTTGAGAGACTGTGGCTTTGCACTCCCCAGGATTGAACAGTGGACAAACCACCCACTGTAGAGACTTGGGAGATTTTGGCTTTGAACTCCCCAGGATTGAACAGTGGGCAAACCACCCCCTGTAGAGACTTGAGAGACTGTGGCTTTGTACTCCCCAGGATGGAACAGTGGGCATGTGGCCCCCTCGTGGATTTGGCGTTGTGCACTCAACCGGCTGAGGTGCCCCCCCTTTCCCTTCCCCCTGAGGTGCCGCGTTTTATTGCTATCTGATGCCCCTGCAGTGTTCTCTCTGTCATGTTCGGGGATTGAGTGTGGGCCTTGCCCATGCCGTGTGGGCCCAGTGTTCCACAGACTTCAATGGAGCACTACCTGGACTACTATTCTTGGTGTATATATTTTTTAATAGTGTATATATATTTTTGCGTACTGGATTTTAATATATTACAATGGTTACACTCATTTCCTTTTGTCTTTGCATTCTTCCGGGGGGGTTGGGGGTGTAACTGTAATGTATCATGCTGTATTAGTGTGTGTGTTGCGGTGGGTGAGGGTGGGGGTGGGGGCGTTGCGTATTGCATGTGTGTGTCACTGTTCTTTCCCTCCCCCTCCCCTGTGTCGTAAGTGCAGTACTCACCGTGGTCTTCGCTGCCGGCGTTCGAGCTCCTTGTAGAGGAGCGAGAAGATACGGGCTGGCAGCATCTGAAGCTCGGGTTCCATGGCGTCCTGATTTCTCGAGGGGTGTGTAGAGGTGAGTGTTTTCCCTTCGAAATCATGTTTCCGCCGTGTTTTTGTTCGCGGAGAATCCGCCCCAGAAAAGGTGGCGGATTGGTAGGTTGCGATACTGTCTGTTGGCGGTGACCGGCATGCTGTTTGTTTGTACCGCCATGGCGGTCGGAGTGTTAAAGTGGCTGTTTATGTTGGTGGTTTACGAACGGTTGTGATTAATTTTTTTTGCCGCCGGCCTGTTGGCGGTCTTACCGCCACTTTAACACCGACCGCCAGGGTTGTAATGACCACCTATGTGTCTGAGTGTGCGAGAGAGTCTGAGTGTCTGAGTGTGCGCGAGTGTCTGAGTGTACGTGAATGTCTGAGTGTGTGTGAGTGTGCGCAAGTGTCTGAGTGTGCTTGAGTGTCTTAGTGTGCTGGAGTGTCTGAGTGCACATGAATGTCTGAGTTTGCGCGAGTGTGCACGAGCATCTGAGTGTCTGAGTGCGTGCAAGTGTCTGAGTGTGTGTGAGTGTCTCAGTGTCTGAGTGTCTGAGTGTGCGCGAGTGTATGATTTTGCTAGAGTGTGCATGAGTGTCTGAGTGTGTGTGAGTGTCTGAGTGCATGTGAGTGTCCGAGTGTGCTCGTGTGTGCGCGAGTGTCTGAGTCTGCGCGAGTGTATGAGTGTGCGCTAGTGTCTGAGTGTGGCTGAGTGTCTTAGCGTCTGAGTGTGCACGAGTGTCTGAATGTGCACGAGTGTCTGAGTGTGTGCGTGAGTATGCATGAGTTTCTGAGTGCGCGTGAGTGTCTGAGTGTGCGTAAGTGTCTACGTGCACATGAGTGTCTGTGTGTGCGCGAGTGTCGGTGAGTGTCTGAGTGTGCATGAGTGTCTGGGTGCGCACGAGTGTGCTCGAGTGTCTGAGTGTGCTTGAGTGTCTGTGCGTGTGTTTGAGTCCGTGCGAGTGTCTGAGTGTGCGCGAGTGTCCAAGTGACTGAGTGATTGAGTGACTGAGTGTGTGTCAGTGTGTGCGAGTGTCTGAGTGTCCGCGAGTGTCTGAGTGTGCACGAGTGTCCATGAGTGTCTGAGTGTGTGTGAGTGTCTGAGTGTGCGGAGTGTTTCAGTGTGCATGAGTGTGCACGAGTCGCTGAGTGTGAATGCACACGAGTGTCTGAGTGTGCGCAAGTGCCTGAGTGTGTGTGAGTGTCTCAGTGTGCACGAGTATCTGAGTGCACGCAAGTGTCTGAGTGTGAGTGAGTGTCTGAGACTGCAATAGTGCCTGAGTGCACACGAGTGTCTGAGTGTGCGCAAGTGTCTAAGTGTCTGAATGTGTGCGAGTGTGCGCGAGTGTCTGAGTGTGCGTGAGTGTGTGTGAGTGTCTGAATGAGCACAAGTGTCTGTGTGTGCGCGAGTGTCTTCGTGTCTGAGTTTGCATGAGTATGTGTGAGTGCCTGAGTGTATGAGGGTGTCTTAGTGTGCGTGAATGTCTGAGTGTGTGTGAGTGTGTGCAAGTGCCTGAGTGTGTGTGAGTGTCTGAGTGCACACAAATGTCTGAGTGTGGTCAAGTTTCTGAGTGTGCGTGAGTGTGCGCGAGTGTGCACGAGTGTCTGAGTCTGCTTGAATGTCTGAGCGAGTGCGAGTGTCTCAGTGCGTGTGAGTGTCTGAGTGTCTCAGTGTGCGTGAGTGGCTGAGTGTGCGCAATTGTCTGAGTGTGCCCGAGTATCTGAGAGTCCGTGAGTGTCTGAGTGTGCGTGAGTGTCTGAGTGCACGCGAGTGTCTAAGTGTGCACGAGTGTTTGAATGTGTGTGAGTGTCAAAGTGTAAGAGTGTGCGTGAGTGTGTGTGAGTGTCTGATTGTGGGTGAGTGTGTGTGCGTGAGTGTGCATGAGTCTCTGAGTGTGAGTGAATGCTTATTTTCAGGTTGGAATTACACCGGCACCTCAGGGGGAAGGGGAACGGGGGGCACCTCAGCCGGAAGATGGTACAACATCACTGCTCCTAGAGGGGGCTACATGCCCTCTGCGATGTCCTGGGGAGTGCAACGCCACAGTCTCTGTAGTGGGTGGTTTGCCCACTGCTTGGTCTGGTTTTCCCACTGCTTGGTCCTGGGGAGTGCAAAGCCACAGTCTCTCTAGTGGGTGGTTTGCCCACTGCTTGGTCCTGGGGAGTGCAAGCCCACAGTCTCTCTAGTGGGTGGTTTGCCACTGCTTGGTCTTGGGGAGTGAAAAGCCACAGTCTCTCTAGTGGGTGGTTTGCCCACTGCTTGGTCCTGGGAGTTCAAGACCACAGTCTTCCAAGTGGGTGGTTTGCCCACTGCTTGGTCCTGGGGAGTGAAAAGCCACAGTCTCTCTAGTGGGTGGTTTGCCCACTGCTTGGTCCTGGGGAGTGAAAAGCCACAGTCTCTCTAGTGGGTGGTTTTCCCACTGCTTGGTCCTGGGGAGTGCAAGGCCACAGTCTCTCTAGTAGGTGGTTTGCCCATTGCTTGGTCCTGGGGAGTGCAAAACCGCAGTCTCTCTAGTCAGTGGTTTAACCACTGCTTGGTCCTGGGAGTCTCTCTAGACTGGCTTCTCCACTGGTTCTGGAGGGGGCTTTGTGCCCAGTGTGCTTCATCCTGGCAAGGAGAGGGTGAGTGGATGCCTTCTTCCACTGGTACTGGAGGGGGCTTTGTGCCCAGTGTGCTTCATCCTGGCAAGGAGGGGGTGACTGGATGATTTCTTCAACTGGTTCTGGAAGGGGCTTTGTGCCAAGTGTGCTTCATCCTGGCAAGGAGGGGGTGAGTGCATGCCTTCTTCCACTGGTTCTGGAGGGGAACCTTGGGCCCAGCAATGCAGATGCTGTATGGTGCAAGGTCACAGTCTCTCACCTGGGTGTCACACCTACAGTTGTGGGCCAGGACGCACTACAGCCCTTGAAGGCACGACTACACAGTGCTAGCCGGCGGTGACAGCTGCTCAGTGGTGGCAGTTGCAGGGCTGGCTGAGGTGTTGTCAGTGGTGGGGGGAGACTCCAGGCCTTCCCCTGCAGCCTCTGACAGCTGCCAACTGGGGCTGCCGCTGCTGGCAGTGGTGCAGGTGGCAGTGCAGTTGGCGGTGCTGATGGCGGTGCAGGTGGTGGTGCTGACAGTGGTGGGGGAAGGCTTCAGCACCTTCCCCTGCAGCCTCGGACGGCTGCCCACTGGGGCTACTGCAGCTGGCAGTGGTGCAGGTGGCAGTGCAGGTGGCGGTGCTGACGGTGGTGCAGGTGGAGGTGCTGACAGTGGTGGGGGGATGCTCCAACCCTGCCCCTGCAGCCTCGGACAGCTGCCCACTGTGGCTTCTGCTGCTGGCAGTAGTGCAGGTGGCGGTGCAGGTGGCGGTGCTGACAGCGATGCAGGTGGCAGTGCTGACAGGGGTGGGGAGAGGCTCCAGCCATCCCCTGCAGCCTCAGATGGCTGAAATGCCATGGCTGTTGTTGTTTGCCCAGATGCAGCTCCAGCCCCAGGCACCAGATCCATCCTGCCTTCAGCGTCTGTGTCTTTTACATTGCCCTTGGCAGCTGGTGTTCCCTTCCTGCCCTTGGGAGCTGGTGGTGTCTCCTTGCTTCTGCCAGCTGGTGTTCCCTTCCTGCCCTTATCAGCTGGTGGTGCCTCCTAGCTTCTGCCAGCTGGTGTTCCCTTCCTGACCTTTCTAGCTGGTGGTGCCTCCTTGCCCTTGCTAGCTGGTGGTCCCTCCTTGCCCTTGAAAGCTGGTGGTGCCTCCTTGCCCTTACTAGCTGGTGGGCCCTTCTAGTCCTTGGCAGGTGGTGCAGGGGCACACTGGCAGTGCTGACGGGTGCCTTCTTGGAGCCTCTCACACCTGCAGTAGCTGAGGAAACTACAGTGGTCTTTGACTGGGTGGCTGAGGTGCTGGCCTGGGTTCTGCCCACCCTGGCCCAAAGTGAAGGACGGGGGGAGGGGCAGGGAATAGGTCAGGGGTGGAGAGGAAAAGCCTTTTAGGGACACTGGGGCTGGAAGAGGGTGAAGGTTTGGGAGTGGAGGAAGAGGAAGTGGTTGTAGGAGGTATCAGTCTGCTGTGTTTGGGTGCAGGTGCATGGGCTGGATGCTGTCATGAGGTGGATGGCTGTTGGGTGTCTGAGTTCTAGCGTTTGTGTACTTTGGGAGGAGGGGGCACAAACACTGTGGGAGAGGACACAGGGGACGTGTGCATGGATGTGGGGGTGGTGACTGCCAGTGAGGGGCGTGTAGTGATAGGCATGCTGGTGATGGAGGTAGTGGATGAGGATGTAGTGCATGCAGGTGTGAGTGTAGACGCTACTGGGAGGGAGGTGGATGACGACGAGGAGGCGGACACAGTGGAGACATTGGATGTTGGTGTGTCTGCATCTGGATGTTGCTTGTGTGAGTGCCTTTTGGATGAAGTGGTGTGCTTGTGTTTGCCTGAGCCCCTTAAATGTGTTGATTTGGGTGCATGCTGGTCTGAAGGTGTGCTTGGGATAGGCTGAGGTTGAGGGGATTGGGACTGGGTAGAGGAAGTTGGAGGTGGGAGGCTAGAGATAGGGACAATGGCTGCAATCAGTGAGTTGACCAGAGCCTGGAATGCTCTCTTTTGGGCTGCCACACCAGAGTGAATGCCCTCCAGGAATGCATTTTTTTGTTGCAAATGCCCTGCCAGACCCTGGATAGCATTCAGTATGGTTGACTGCCCAACAGAGAGGGATCTCAGGAGGTCAATAGCCTCCTCACTGAGGGCAGCAGGGATGACTGGGCAGGGCCTGAGGTGCCTGGGGTGAAAGAGATGCCCACCCTCCTGGGTGAGCAGGCACGGGAAACATGCTGAGGGGCTGCTGGGAGGGCGGTGCTGGTATGGGGGTGGCGGCTGTACCTGTAGTTGGGGTTGGCACAGAGGTGTCCGCCACCACCAGGGAGCTTCCATCGGAGGAGGTGTCGCTGTCAGAACTATCCACTCCAGTCTCTGCCATGGTGCTCCCCTCACCCTTCGTCCCACTGGTTCCCTCACCGTCAGTGGATTCGGCCTCATGGTCCATGTGGGATGAAGCTCCCTCCGTCGCCGGTGCCCCTGCTCCTCCGCCAGATGATGCTAATGCACACAAGGACAGGGTGACAAAACAAAAGAAGGGAGAAGAGACAGAGAATACACTTGGTCAATGCCACCAACAACACCACTGTTGGCGTACACAACTCACAGGGAACATCCCTATGCAGTAGGCCATGCACTACCAGTTACAATGGTAGTCACCAGGCCATGGGGTACAATGCCTAATGCCAATAGCAGCACACCTGAAACCCACAGGACCCTGCCCAGTAGTAGATGCCCACTAGAATTATTGGGGTTGGAGTGCAACTGAGCCTGCCCATCATGGAACCTACCCTGTTATGTTCATCCTGGCCTAGAGGCACCCACAGACCCACATCCCCCACCCAGATAACACCTCAACGCGCACAATTTCATGATTCTGAAACTGTACTCACTCCCTTGTGGCTGCTGTGATGCCCTCAAGTGCCCATCCAACTCCAGGAGGCCACTGCCTGGATGAGGAACATCGGCGGGGTCAGGGTACGATGGGCACCCCTTCCTCGTTGGGAGGCGAGCCCAGCTTGGCCTTTGCCGTCTTCTTTGCCTAGCGACGCAGGTCCTCCCACCTTTTGCGACAGTGGGTGCTCCGCCTGTCAAAGACCCTCAGGGTCCGGACCTCCTTGGCGATGGCACGCCAAATACCATTTTTCTGATGGTTGCTTACCTGCAGAAAAAAATACATAAGAAAAGGTATTAGTCATACTGTCCAGCCTGTTACACTCATGGCCCACCATATCCCTCCCATCCACTCACGCACAGACATTGGCCACCAAACATGCGGCACTCTGCCCAGGACCCCTCAGTCCCCCTCTACACGAGGCTTACACACACAGCACTCCATACATCCATGCCCCATTCATCACGCTCACAGTGTACTCACCTGTTGGTCTGAGGGACCAAAAACTAAAGGGTACTGGGTAGGACCCCATCCACCAGTCTCTCCTACTCCTCCGAAGTGAAAGCAGGGGCCCTTTCCCCAGACACTCGAGCCATGGTTACTTCCAGATGCAGGTCACAGCAGCACTTGCAGTGTAGGTCCTCTCCTGTTGAAGGTCAGGTAGCAAGTGAGTGAACAGATAGGAAATGGCGGTCACATTCGCGGTGGTGCATACCGTCACCACTGGCGTACATCACCATTGGCTCCTGCAACCCGTTGGCCCCAATGATAACCAATTAGTTGTTTGCACAGCGGTCATCGACCACCTCCCACAACGACGCACAACATCAGCGGAATTACCTCATTTCCACTTGTCCCTCCAAACAGGTCAGGTGACTGCCATTTCAGGGGGAAACAGGCCATGGCACCTAACTGCATCACAGAAGACATAGGAACATCAACTGACCTAAACGTTTGCATACTGTTTCTGTAAAAAAATGCAAGGCATTTAAATCTGAGAATATTTATGAATGTGACCATCTTCTCACCGTTTTTCACCCTAGAGTTCAACCGCTGAGGATGAATAGGAAATGGAGACATCCACTGTGTACATTACCCTAACCTACAGACTTGATAGGGCCACAATCCAAGAGTTGGGTGCCCAATTGGAGCCAGACCTGATCTCAGCTATCCGCCACCCCACTGGTATCCCCGCTCTTGTGCAGGTCCTGTCAGTGCTCTATTTCTTGGCAAGTGGGTCCTTCCAAGTGACAGTGACCATGGCAGCAGGAATCTCACAGCCTATGTTCCCAAACGTGCTGACCAGAGTGTTGTCAGCCCTGATGAAACATATGCGCAGCTACATAATATTCCCCCAGGTGGAGGAATTGGCCACAGTGAAGGCTGACTTCTATGTACTGGGACATATCCCCAACATCATTGGTGCTATTGATGGTACACATATTGCCTTTGCCCCCCCCCCCGGGAAATGAACAGGTGTTCAGAAATCAAAAGAGCTTTCACTCTCTGAATGTTCAGATAGTGTGCCTGGCGGACCAGTACATCTCCCATGTCAATGCAAAGTATCCTGGGTCTGTGCATGATGCCTTTATTTTGAGGAATAGCAGCATTCCATATGTGATGTCTCAACTCCAGAGGCACTGGGTGTGGCTAATAGGTGAGCCCATGGTCCCCACCCAGTGGCTGTTGGTATATGGGTGTGGGTTTGGCCCTAAGGATGATTGTCTGGCTAATAGGTATCCCTTGATATTTACAGGTGACTCAGGTTACCCAAACCTCTCATGGCTACTGACCCCAGTGAGGAATCCCAGGACAAGGGCAGAGGAATGTTACAATGAGGTACATGGGTGAACAAGAAGAATTATAGAGCAAACCTTTGGCCTCCTGAAGGCCAGATTCCGGTGCCTCCATCTGATAGGTTGTTGCATGTTGCATGTTGCACAACCTGGCCTTGAGACACCAGGTGCCTTTTCTGCAGGAGGATGAGGCTGGAGATGGTCGTGTGGCAGCAGTGGAGCCTGTGGACAGTGACGAAGAGGAGGCAGAGGCTCATGGTGTGTTTACTGCTGCCCACTACAGGTCATACATATGTATATATAACTATACAGTTGAATTGCAATGTTTACAGTGTGTTAAAGGAATACATATTTTGATCAATTGACAGACTACAAACTTGTATTAGTTCCAAGGATGTTTATTTATGTGCAAAAAAGTGTAGCTGGTATTGCAATGGGCTGGGTTGCTGATGGGGAAAAATCCAGGATAGAGTCCAGTCTATTGTTATCACAGGTGCATTGTCCAAGGGGGCAGAGGGAGTGGGGCAATGGCAGTTTAACGTGGACAGGGTGACATAGTGGGACAAATGGGTGACATTCAGGGGAGTTTTATTTCCTGGCGGGGTCTTGGCAATGTTCTCTGGCTTCTGCCTGGATTGCAGCGACCTTTAGCGGGGTGGTTCTCCTTCTGCAGGGGGAGGGCTACTGGTGGCCTGTTATTCCTGTGGAGGGGCCTCCTGCCCACTAGCGTCAGAGGAGGTGGAGGGCTGTTCATCGGTGTGGCTAGTGTCAGGGGCCCATTGATGTGCCACTGCCTCCCTCATGGTGTTGGCCATGTCTGCCAGCACCCCTGCAATGGTGACCAGGGTGGTGTGGATGTCCCTCAAGTCCTCCCTGATCCCCACGTACTATGCCTCCTGCAGCTGCTGGGTCTCCTGCAACTTAGCCAGTATCAGGCCCATGGTCTCCTGGGCATGGTGGTATGCCCCCAGGATGTTGGTGAGTGTCTCGTGGAGAGTCGGTTCCATGGGCCTGTCTTCCCCCTGTTGCACAGCAGTCCTCCCAGCTTCCCTGTTGTCCTGTGCCTCTGTCCCCTGAACCGTGTGCCCACTGCCACTGACCCCAGGTCCCTGATCGTGCGGTTGAATGTCCTCTGCGGTGATTAGTGGGTCATAATGCTGTGGGTGTATTTCTGTTGGTGTAATGGTGTGGGTTTTGCTACTGCCAGTTTATCCCCTACCTTTGGGCTGGTGGACTTGTGTGTGTGTCTGTATATTGGCGGATTTCTATGTGTGGGTCATAATACGTGTAGCGGTATACCGCCGCTGTCGCGGTATGTTGGCAGCAGTAAGCATGGCGGTAAGAAACACTTACCGCCAATATCATAATGAGGGCCTAAGTGTCTGAGTGTGTGTGAGTGTCTTAGTGTCTGAGTGTGCGCGAGTGTCTGAGCGAATGCGAGTGTCTGAGTGTGCGTGAGTGTCTGAGTGTGTGCGTGTGTCTGAGTGTTCGCGAGCATCTGAGTGTCTGAGTGCGCGCGAGTGTCTGAGTGTGCACGAGTGTCTGAGTTTGCCTGAGTATCTGAGTGTCTGAGTGTGCGCGAGTGTCTGAGTGCGTGAGTGTCTGAGTGTGCACTACTGTCTAAGTGTCTGAGTGTGCATGAGTGTCTTAGTGTGTGAGTGCGCGTGATTGTCTGAGTGCGTGCGAGTGTCTGAGTGTGCGCGAATGTCTGAGTGCGTGCGAGTATCTGAGTGTCTGAGTGTGTGTGAGTGTGCACAATTTTCTGAGTGTGTGCAAGTGTCTGAGTGTGCATGAGTGTCTGAGTGTCTGAGTGTGCGTGAGTGTCTGAGGGCGCGAGTGTCTGAGTGTGCGCGATTGTCTGAGTGTGCGTGAGTGTCTGAGTGTGCACTAGTATCTAAGTGTCTGAGTGTTCGTGAGTGTCTGAGTCTGTGCGAGTGTCTAAGTGTCTGAGTGTGCACAAGTGTGTGCAAGTGTCTGAGTGTGCGTGAGTGTCTGAGTGTACGTGAGTGTCTTAGTGTCTGAGTGTGTGTGAGTGTCTGGGTGTCTGAGTGTGCGCAAGTGTCTTAGTGTCTGAGTGTGTGCAAGTGTGCATGAGTGTCTAAGTGTGTGCGAGTGTCTGAGTGTGCGCAAGTGTCTGACTGTCTGAGTGTGCGGGAGTTTCTGAGTGAGAGTCTGAGTACATGCGAGTGTCTCAGTTTTTCAGTGTCTGAGTGTGCGTGAGTGTCTGAGTGCACGCAAATGTCTGAGTTTGCATGAGTGTCTGAGTGTGTGCAAGTGTGCACGAGTGTCTAAGTGTGTGCGAGTGTCTGAGTGCGCGCAAGTGTCTGACTGTCTGAGTGTGCAGGAGTGTCTGAGTGAGTGTCTGAGTACATGCGAGTGTCTCAGTTTTTCAGTGTCTGAGTGTGCGTGAGTGTCTGAGTGCACGCAAATGTCTGAGTTTGCATGAGTGTCTGAGTGTGCACTAGTGTCTAAGTGTCTCAGTGTGCATGAGTGTCTGAGTGTGCATGAGTGTGCGTGAGTGTCTGAGTGTGTGCGAGTGTCTGAGTGTGTGCGAGTGTCTGAGCACCTGAGTGTGCACGAGTGTTTGAGTGTGGCCGAGTGTCTGGGTGTGCACTAGTGTCTAGATGAGTGTGCATCTTAGTGTCTGAGTGTGCACGAGTGTGCGTGAGTGTCTGAGTGTGTGTGAATGTCTAAGTGTGTGCAAGTGTCTGAGTGTCTGAGTGTGCATGAGTGTCTGAGTGTGAGTTAGTGAGTGCATGTAAGTGTCTCAGTGTTTGAGTGTGCGCGAGTGTCTGAGTGTCTGAGTGCATGTGAGTATCTGAGTGTCTGAGTGTGCGTGAGTGTGCACGATTTTCTGAGTGTGTGCAAGTGTCTGAGTGCATGCGAGAGTCCGAGTGTCTGAGTGTGCGTGAGTGTGCATGAGTTTCTGAGTGTGCGTGAGAGTCTGAGTACACGATTGTCTGAGTGTCAGAGTGTGCACTAGTGTCTGAGTCTGTGCAAGTGTCTGAGTGTGCACTACTGTCTAAGTGTCTGAGTGTGCACAAGTGTCTTCGTGTCTGAGTGTGCGCAAGTGTCTGAGTGTGTGCGAGTGTCTAAGTGTGCATGAGTGTATGAGTGTGTGCGAGTGTCTGAGTGTGCAAGAGTGTGCATGAGTGTCTGATTGTCTGAGTGGGTGCGAGTGTCTGAGTGTGCAAGAGTGTGTGCGAGTGTCTGAGTGTGTGCAAGTGTCTAAGGGGGTGATTCTGACCCCGGCGGTCCAGGGTCGGCGGGAGCACCGCCGACAGACCGGCGGTGCCCCGCAGGGCATTCTGACTGCGGCGCTTTGGCCGCGGTCAGTGCAGGAAAACCGGCGGTCTCCCGCCGGTTTTCCGCTGCCCGTCAGAATCCTCCAAGGCGGCGCAGCATGCTGCGCCGCCTTGGGGATTCTGACACCCCCTACCGCCATCCTGTTCCTGGCGGTTCGCCCGCCAGGAACAGGATGGCGGTAGGGGGTGTTGCGGGGCCCCTGGGGGCCCCTGCAGTGCCCATGCCAATGGCATGGGCACTGCAGGGGCCCCCGTAAGAGGGCCCCGCTTGTATTTCACTGTCTGCATAGCAGACAGTGAAATACGCGACGGGTGCAGTAGCACCCGTCGCACCTTCCCACTCCGCCGGCTCGATTACGAGCCGGCTTCATGGTGGGAAGGTCGTTTTCCCCTGGGCTGGCGGGCGGCCTTTTGGAGGCCGCCCGCCAGCCCAGGGGAAAACTCAAAATACCCGCCGCGGTCTTCCGACCGCGGTACGGTATTTTGGCAGCTCCCGCCGGGTGCGCGGTGACCGCGCCCGGCGGGAGTCAGAATGACCCCCTAAGTGTCTGAGTGTGCGTGAGTGTCTGCGCACAAGTGTCTGAGTGTGCATGAATGTCTGAGTGTTTGAGTTTGTGCGAGTGTCTGAGTGTCTGAGTGTGCACAAGTGTGCATGAGTGAGTGTGCGCGAGTGTGCACAAGTGTCTGAGTGTGCATGAGTGTCTGAGTGCGTGTGAGTGTCTGAGTGCATGTCAGTGTCTGAGTGTCAAAGTGTGCGTGAGTGTACACAAGTGTATGAGTGTGTGCGATTGTCTGAGTGCTCGCGAGTGTCTGAGTGTCTGAGTGTGCATGATTGTCTGAGTGTGCGCGAGTGTCTGAGCGCTCACAAGCGTCTGAGTGTTCATGAGTGTCTGAGTGTGTGCGAGTGTCTGAGTGTATGTGTGTCTGAGTGTGTGTGTCTGAATGTGTGTCTGTGTGTGTGTCGTAGTGTGTGTCTGTGTGTCTGAGTGTGTGTCTGTCTGTGTGTGTCTGAGCGTGCGTGTGTCTGTGTGTGTGTGTCTGAGTGTGTGTTTCTGTGTGCGCCTGATTGTGTTTGTCTGAGTATGTGGTGCACTTCTAAGCCACTCTTTGAAGTCTCCCCCACTTCAAAGGCACATTTGGGTATATAAACAGGGCCTCTGCCCCTACCATCTCAGACACTTCCTGGAGAATAAACTTGTAACCAGAACCTGCATCCTGCCAGAAAGAACTGCCTGGCTGCCTAAAGGACTCACCTGACTGCTTTCTGTGAAGGACTGCTGTCTTGCTCTTGCCCTGCTGCCTTGCTGCTCTCTGGCTGAGGTAAAGAAGAAGGGCTTGGATAGAGCTTGCCTCCTGTTCCCTGAAGTCTCTGGACCAAAAAGACTTCATCTCTTCAAGAAGGACTCCTTGTGTGGTGAAATTCGATGCACAGCCTTCCAGCAACCACGCCCAGCCTGCACCACTGTGAAATTTTCACAGCACGCCGAACCGGAACGACGCAGCCTGACTTTGCAACGAGAAGATCAACGCAGCGCCAGCATAGCGACCGGAAATTTGAAGCATGGCCCACCGGATCGACGCATAGCCGAGCCGGAATGATGCAGCATGACTTCCAGAGAGGAATCGATTCAGCGCCTTCCGTGTGGTAGAACATTTGATGCAATGCCCACCGGATCGACGCAGCTCCTGTGACCTCATCCTGCCAGCGCAGGAAATCCACGCACCATCCCCAGGGCGTCTAAAAACCCTGCAACCCAAATAGGATCCACGACCGAGCACCTGAAATCAAAGCACAGTCATCCCTGCGTGGAAACTAAACAACGCATCACCGTGTGCGGCACGAGAAATCGACGCACACCCCTTTGTTTCCACGCTTCTCATCCTCTGCGGCCCTTTGTGGATATTTTTCATGCAAACCAGGTGCTACTCCATTCTATGCTATTCCACTCAATGCAAGTTTACTCTACAACACTACACTGTAAGCACTTCCACTAGATACCACTCCACCATATGCCACTCAAGTCAACCTCTACGCTATACGTTATTCCACTGTATGCCACCCCACTCTTTGCACTCAAATGTACACCACTACACTGTACGTCACTGCGGCCTACATCACTCTCACTGTACAACACTCCACTCTACACTATTTCACTATATGTCACTACACTCTAACCCACTCCAGTGTACGCTATTCTACTATATGCCACTCCACTTAATGCAACTCCACTCTATACTCTTCCACATGGCACTCCACTGTACACCACTACACACTATAAGCTGTTCCACTGTATGCCACTAGGATTTTCTTCCTTTACCACCATTTCATGGTAAAAGAACATCCACCAATTTGTGGAGAAAGTGGTATGTTTTCATTAAGGTATTCTCAGCTTCCAGAGAGTTGGCTTCATCATGGAGATAACTTGACAGATCTAATTTTGCTACCGAAATCTCCACTGAAAATTAGCTGCTAAGGAATGATTTGGTGTTGGATTTGATTTATGGATTACATGCTATACTGACAGTCCACGGGCAGAACTTTCATCTTTATAAGGGTTCATAGAAAATCCACCATATGGTAAGTGTGGATTATCCAGCATTGCATTTTCTTTATTCTTATTGATTGTGTTAGTTGAAAATGCTACTGTTGGATTGGTTTGTGATTTAGCTGTTTATTCACAAACAGCAGGATATCCTGACAACCACACAACTCTAAACAAAGCATTTGGTGCCTAGTTTCTATGCAACTCTTAGCTTGCATTGGCAGATAATGCCAATTGGCAGATACTGAACCAAGAGTCAAGGAGATGAAGGGACATATTCAGAAACATAGGGAAATGCAAAATTTGCCTATTTAGGAAGGTAGTCCTAACTCCACAGTTGGAGAATGCCCACCTTGTGGAGACTCCAGCAGAAGAATTATCATCTCCATCTATCCCTATTGCAGAGATAATGCTGCTGGCAGATACTTGCAATGGCAGACAATACCATAACTAAGCACTTAGGCCCATATTTATACTTTTTTAGAGCTGCATTTGCGTAATCTTTTGACCCAACATAGCAAACTTACAAAATACTAATGTATATCTAACTTTGCGCCGCTTTTGATTAAAAAATCGATGCAAATTTGGCGCTAAAGAGGTATAAATATGGGCCTTCCTACTTTTTCCGTCAATCAATAGATTTTCTGTTACTGACCAATACTCCAATACTTCAGACCTTTAGTGATTTCTACATTTTTGCTCAATTTGAACTGTAGAAGCAGGCAAACAACTTATTTTCTGTAAACTATTTTTAGGTTTCACCTGCACTGCACTTGCGCTGAGTTTGCAAAATCTCTTGCATTTCAGTTAGAAAAGTCTTAAAAGGGGCTTAGAGCCTACCCATTACTTACCTTGACTTATCATTGGCTCGCTCCCATGTGACTTCGATTGTCATATTACTTACCATTGGCTCACTCTCATGTGGCTCTACATCGCTGTACTTACCACTGGCTGAGTCCCACATGGCTTTTTGCTTGTCATCGCCTCCTCCTCGCCTCCATGTTGATACTGTGGGACCTGGGCCAAGTATTGCTTCCAGTGGCTTGTCTACTTCAACTTGCGGCAGCTGGATGTGGTCTGATGATACTTTTCTTTCATTTGAATTGCTTCTTGCTCCCCCCTGCCACCCCCCCCATCCCTGCACCAGCACAGAAACGTACAGAGGGAGCTTCAGACAAAAACTAATAGTGGATTGCTCTTCAGAGCTTGCACATACTTTTATTTAATATTCTCAGTTGAAAGCAATTTTATGAATAAGAGCAGCAGGAGTGTATTGGTTGGAGCTTCAAATGTCATAGAAATAGTGAATTTCGATGTAGCTCCATACAGAGTATACATTCAGTCTCTTCCTTAATTTTACTAACTTGCAGCTCTGATGGTGCTGCACAAGCCGACCCCCTGCGAAGGTACAACAGTCTGAACCCTGCATTCACTCCACCACAGATGTAACAGCGTGACGTACCTCCTCCCCTTGCACTAGTGCAAGCAACAGGGGCAAAGTGGTGATGACGACTAAGAAACAGAAAAGGGAATAAGTAGAAGAATGGTGGATCATCACTGCTTTCCTATAAATGCACATCAACCATGGCAGCAGCTGTTTATTTCTTCCAGGGCAGCTTCGATCATAAACTGCTGCAATTCTGACTTAACCAGAGAAACAGGCTTTTCTGCTCATCTTCTCTGGTTCATAAGAAACTGCAGTTGGGTGTTTTTTCTGCAGTAATTTCTGTCTGCCACTCTGTTGGAACACTCCAAGAATTACCCTATCATCTGGGTCATGGGTTTCCTCAGCTATGCTGATGCACGTGGCTTCCCAAAGCTCCTGCACTGATTATGTGAATTTATTTATTTGTATCACAATAACGAAGAGGCACAATTAATAAGGTGCAAAAATACACTTCAACAACGGAACATGCTGATTATCAAAATGCATCTCCTTTACTTGGTTGAAAGGTGGTCTACTTGATAAGAGTAGGACACAGAATGCTTAGAATAAGACTGAGAGAGAAACTATGTGCTTGTGTGTGGTGTGTATTTGTGTGTGTGTCACAATGACATCACAGTAATTAGGTAAAGCAGCAGTGCAAGCTTCCCTCATATAGTAATGCTACAGCTTTGGCAACAACAGTCATGTGCCTCTCACATAGGCAGACGTGGTACAGCATGGAAGAGCACTGCAAGCTTCCCTCACATAATACACCAGGTAGGCAAAAACTGTCATATACCTCTGACGTACATAGCTCTGGTACAGCATGGAAGCAGGAAAGCAACCTTTCTTTACATGGTGCTGCCAGTGTGTAGGCAGCAACTGACTAACACAGAAGTGAGACAGAATGAAAACAGCAGAGGAAGCTTAACTCACATGGTACCACTACAGCACAGGCAGTAAATGTCATGTACGCCGCACATACACAACCTGGCAAAGCATGGAATAACAGCAAAAGAGTCCTTTAGTTATACACATGTGCAAGCACACAAAGACCAGATACATCACATATAGTTAGTGCGCAAGATTTCCTAATCACACAACAGCTTTGTCACGGAAAACTGGTATATGACCCTCTTACACCCACACTCAAACATTAACTTAAGCATGCCATGCAGTATAATAGAGGCAGCATCTGTACAACCTCAGACATACACACACCAGCGAAAGCACAGTCCACAGAAGTAAACACTTTTCTAACAATCATCCACAGAACATTCAGGCATAGTAGTAGCAATACAATTTTTCCTCTCACATGTGCAATAGGTACAGCAACAATGTAAACTTCCTACACACACAGAAGATATAAAACGCAGACAGTAGTCATTCAAGCTTCCTTAACACAGAGAACACTAACATGGCAAGCTCCCTTCAGATACCAGTCAAGCTCAGCATAGGTAGTAGTAGCACACCCTTGCTTCACACTCACTGCTTTGGTACTTCACAGGCTGCAGTAAATGTAAGCTTCCTTCACACACAGCACAGGTGCAGCACATTATTTCTGCACCAACAGAATGGTACAGCACTGAGAGCAGCTGTGCACATGTCCCTCACATTCACAGCAGGGACTGTAGAGGCTTGTGACGATCACCTTCACACGGGTTGTAGAGACAGAAAGTATACATGTTGCCTTAGCACACACAGCATAAGTATTAGCAGTGCATATTCGCCTCATACACAGCATAAGTTCACTATAAGTGGTTTCAGTGGTTTCAACATCACAAACACGCATACAACACAGCCACGACAATTTCACATGTAATTAGCACGGCTGCAAGGCAGATAATATGCAACTCCTACAGTTGCTTTCATTATGCTTTGCTTCTGTATGGGCAACAAGGCAGAAAAGGAATGAGCAATACATTTAACGGGAGAGTACCAGCACTTCTAGGTACTGCTGCAATACATTTAATGTGAGAGTACCGGTGCTTCTCAGTACTGCTGCAATACATTTAATGGGAGAGTACCAGAACAACTCAGCACTGCTGCAGTACATTTGATGGGAGAGTACCAGCACTTCTCAGGAGCAGGCAGGTACTCTGCAGTGGAGTACCAGCACTTCTATATTTCCATTTAAAGCACTGATTATATTTTTTACCTTTGGCCTTGTACTTCCCTCCATTGCCAATTGCTAGGTGGTTGCTATAGAAATACCAAGATCTATATACAGTTCCAAAGTTATCAAAAGTTGTCCTCATTGAGTGCTTTTAGTCTTCTATTTGTAACAAGAAAGCAAAACTACAGTTTGCAGAATGCAACAAATAAAATCATAACTTGACAGACAACTGAGAGGTTTGTGTACTGTTCATAGGACTAAATGTGGAGCTGTCATGACAGCTCTTAATGGAATATCCAGGAATCACTGTACCTTTAAAACATAAATTAAGGAAAAAAACGCAAGCTTATAAAAACTAGTTCACATTGTGCGCATTTCAATTTTACCTATTGCTTAATGCAAAGAGGGTTATTTTTAAATAACCATCTGGGGACTTTTGGGGTCTCAAAGTGCTTATTTTTTTTACCAGAGATGTGCATTTCATGTAGTAATGCAAATTTAATTTAATATCTAAAAGTGTCTTATGATTGGAGCCGATTTTTACATTTTCAAAGACCTCGAGATGTTGCAATGCCTGTTTATATTTTTTACCGTCCTGAGTATGAAAGTTCCCTTTTTCCTGTCTCTGCTAACAGTTGAACATGCTTTGAATGTATACCACTGTGAATGAGATGAACACAGCCGTTCCTCTTCTTATCAGAACACCTTCAGTGCCGGAATTCTTTGCACCAGCCCTCCCCCATACTTCTGTCACCTTGGGGGTGAGAGCTTCATTTGTCAACCTCCATTATCATAACACCGGCTGACGATCAGGTGTCAATGCGCTCTATCCCAGGTTCAACATAACAAAGGGCCGAGCGCTTGACCATCCCTGTCTAAGCAGCAGAGAGCCACCCAAGGGAAACACCTGAATCCCAGGATGTAGTCACTAGGGAAGGGCCTCCAATGGGGCTGTTATGCTTATGTCTGGTCCTTAATATGAACCAACCTCTTCAGACGATGTGAGTAGATGAAATGCTGCCTTGAAATAACTACATCCTGATAACTTCAGAGCAGACTTGTCTAGGATGAATTAACATTTTCAGAAATCATCACATTAATAATACATCTCTTTAACCTTTTGCTGTGATAGTGATGTACTAGTAGCACTAAGGCCCGGCAAAAGTGACAGTCTTGCACTCTCTTCTTGCACTTTGCAGTGTCTTGTGGAAACACTGAGAGCAGCCTGACCTGTTCAGGCCCAGAGGGCCTCTACATCTCAGGGCATATACAATTTCTGCCACTAAGTAATGGGCGGCAATATAAATGAGACCTCCTCTCTGCCCATGTTTTTCCTGTTTGGTGGAGTACAGGATCTGCATTTCAGACATAGGAGTTTTATATCCCTGGACTGCATTGTGTCTGTCACTGAGGCAGCCCTATGCTTCTTCAGCACTGTCATAGGAGTGGTGCACAATCCAATTCACTATGAATGACATGTGTCAAGCTTATGTTTTGCCAGTTTTGTATTCACAACTCGAGCTACACACGCAAGTCATGTTTTCTGCAACACCAATTCAGTTTTGTGAATTTATGCATCCACAAGATGTGACTTTTCCCCTGTGTTTTAGCAATGCAATGTGGTAAAAAAAGACTCTTGAGAACTTTCTCCGAATTGTCCTATGAAACTTTTTATAGTAGAATTTGTGTTCCAGGACTGTTACATACATAAATACAAATATTTCTAATTTCTCATTTCCCGAACAATGCTTTTACTTCAACTCTTGCTCTTAGTTTAATTTTATTGTACATTTACTGATATTCCTTTCTTCACTCTTCTGTTTGTATATTTTTGGATATACTATAAGTGAACTATGACCATAAGAAATACCATACTAGGGTCTGCAGAACTGCTCAAAGCTGTTAGCATACTGAAAACCATAAACCGCATACACACCCCTCTATCTCACACCTCTTCATTCACCACACTGCTAAGTGCTCTGTTCCATACTATGATAACAGCACCTCAGTGGTCCCCACGCATAACATGGAAACACTTTCTACAAAAGATTCATACAAAAACAACATCCTTCCGACCACACATCCTAAATGGTGTAGAAGGCTGTCCATGTAGGCAATGGCTTCAGCACCCACTTAGGGTAGTATGCACTACATTGCAATACAATACAGTGTGAATAGACTAAGGCCCAGATTTACCAGTATTTCATGAAACGTGAAGTAGCCACCAAAGCTGCTGCACTACATTGTGTTGTGTCAAAGGGAGTGAGAATAAATGCATCATACGTACTAAGCTATGGTACTTCTTTTCTTTCCCCCAGAGCAAGTCCACTTTTCACAGCCATGTACCAAATAACATAACCTTTTTGCGATAGTGCATGTGTGTTCTCTAAAGCATACATTTTGTACCAGAAGGGGACCCTTTCAGTACATTAACTATCGTTTAAAACTTTCCCTACTTTTTATGTGTGTTGTACAATGCAGCACACATGCAAAGTGGAAAAATAAGGTCAAATGTAAATAATTATCCTTGTTAGACCTGACTCAAGATGGCATACCTTTTTGGCACAAATCTCTTTCTATGAAAGTTAGTAGATATGGGATTTGTGATAAAAGCCATGGTTGGTTGCATGGAAATGCCCATGTACTACCTAAGGAACAACTGCTTGACGCAAAGGAGCACATAGCACAACTTTGCATTACTTTTGAATGCCTTCAAAAGGAAATTCTGCTTTGCGTTGCAGAGCAAATCCCACCCCAACACCTTAAGCTTGATTTGCATCATAAACGTGACATAAACCCTGTGCATAGCATTAGTAAATCTGGGCCTCAGTGTACTTCATTGCCATATTTAACATACCTATACGTCCCTAGTACAAGGTACAAAGGCCCATATTTATATTTTTTTGGCGCCACATTTGCCCTGCTTTTGACGCAAAAATGGTGCTAACTTACAAAATGCAATTGTATTTTGCAAGTTTCCGCCGCTTTTGCGTAAAAAATTACACAAATGCAGCAGTAAAAAGTGTAAATATGGGCCAAAGTATACCAAGGGTTTCAAGTTAAATGTCATTGATGGACCGTAGCACATATGCAAAGCGTGTCATAAGCCTGCCACCACTAACCTGGCTGTGCAGGTTTAAACTGCAAATTCATCCTGTGAAAATAACCCCTTTTGACAGGCCTAAATCCGTCTTTTATATATTAATAAGACACCTCCAAGTTAGCCTTAATGTCAATAAGGCATAGGCCCTCATTCTGACCCCGGCGGTCACGGACCGCCGGGGCCAGGGTCGGCGGGAGCACCGCCAACAGGCTGGCGGTGCCCCTCAGGACATTCTGACCGCGGCGGTTCAGCCGCGGTCAGAACAGGAAAACCGGCGGTCTCCTGCCGGTTTTCCGCTGTCCTGCAGAATCCTCCATGGCGGCGCAGCTTGCTGCGCCGCCATGGGGATTCTGACACCCCATACCGCCATCCGACCCGCCAGGAACAGGATGGCGGTATAGGGTGTTGTGGGGCCCCTGGGGGCCCCTGCAGTGCCCATGCCAATGGCATGGGCACTGCAGGGGCCCCCGTAAGAGGGCCCCACTATGTATTTCAGTGTCTGCTTTGCAGACACTGAAATACGCGACGGGTGCCACTGCACCTGTCGCACATACCCACTCCGCCGGCTCCATTCGGAGCCGGCTTCCTCGTGGGGAGGGGTTTCCCGCTGGGCTGGCGGGCGGCCTTCTGGCGGTCGCCCGCCAGCCCAGCGGGAAAGCCAGAATGGCCTCCGCGGTCTTTCGACCCCCATAGTGCATTGTATTCAAAAGTAGAGAGTGGCATTATGGAATTGTTTGCAGTAGGGCACACAGGAACTGCTGCATAAGTAAGGTTACCCCTGGGAACATTGCTGTATTGGTTAACCACTTGCATGCACCAGACAGCAGGGAACCATCCAACGATGCAGTGCTCGTGTGCATCGGACGGCTCCCTGCTGTCCATGCACATGGCAATGGAAATCCCTCTGGTGCAGGCACCCGTGGGATTTCTTCTTGTAAAAAAACAGCCTTAAGAAGTAGGGGACAGCCTCCCCAACTCCGGAGACTTTTTTTTGGTTTTTAGGGAAATGACAATCAGCAAGCATGTCACACTGACCTCATCTCTCTGAAAACGAAAGTCAAATGAGCTGATCGGCTTATTTCACTTTCTCTGCACTGGTGCTTGTGGGGCTATCTCAGCCCCTTAAGCCCTGATCCAGATGGGAAACGTATTGGTGGAAAGGGGAGAATCTCCCCTTTCTAGTGGTACCTTTCCCAAGTTGATCCCTGCTTAGGGATCACCCAAGAAGGGTGATCCCCAAGCAGGGATCTACTCCACTAGACACCAGGAAAGGGCTTTGGATCCCCCTGTTTTGTTTTGGGTGCTGTTCAGTCTTTCTGCCGCCTGGGGGCAGATGGGGGCAATAGCCCCTGATCTCCTGCCCCCGGGGGGGGGGGGCAGAAAGCCCACTAGCAAAACTGGGACTATTTTTTGTCATTAGTGTGGGGGTGGCGGCTGCCTATGATGGGTCCATCAATGCCCTCATTCCAAAACTAATGGGCACAGTCTTTCTGCCCCTCCTTCGATGGCAAATTGTGAGCAATATTCCCCGATCTGACTTCTGCGGGGGAAGGCAGAACACCCACTAGGCACCAGGGAGTTTTCTTTTGTTTATTAGCATAGGGACAAGGGCTGGCCAGAATCAGCATGACAATACCCGCCCCCCCCTTAAAAAAAGGAGCACAGTCTTTCTGTCCCGTTTGGAGGGCAGATGGGGGCAATAGCCCCTGATTTGCCTCCCACAGAGGGGCAGAAAGCCCACTAGGCACCGGGGACTATTTTTTTATTAGTGTGGGGGTGGGGGCTGTCCAGTATGAGTATGGCAATGCCCCCACCCCCCAAAAATGGGCACAGTCTTTCTGCCCCATTGGGGCAGATGGGGGCAATAGCCCATGATCTGCCTCCTGGAGTGCAGAAAGCCTACTAGGCACTTGGGACTATTAGGGGTGAGGGATGCCCAGAATGAGCATGGCAATGCCCCCACCTCTCAAAATGTACTCCGTCTTTCCCTTTTCCCCTCCCCCCCTGACTAAAGAACCTCATCCCAATGGCACGCAAAAGGAGATTTGACTCTTTTGAGTGTTAATTTCACATATGGTCCAGCAGAGTTTTGCTTACTCCCAATAACATCCCACTTGCAATGGTGAACGGATGCACTTTTTGGGCTTGGGTAGGCTGCTACCTTGGAAAACCTACCAGACCCTGTCACTGCTGTAAAGTAGACATCAGGGGAAGTCCAGGTGGTGTGCTTCAAATGCACCCCATACCATTTTCTTACCCACGCTGTCCTTCAAACCTACAACTTTGCCCTAAGTCACGCACTTTCCCTACATTTCTGTGGTGGAAGTGTCCAGAATCTGCAGGAATCCACAAAATTCCTACCACCCACCATTGCCCCACCTTTGGTGATAATAAACACTTGGGTGGCTACACCGGGTGGCAGCGACAGGAACAGATCCAACCGAGGACAATAGGAGTCTCCATGCAAGCACTACTATTGTCCTTAATTTGATCCATTCTTGTTGCTGCACTAGGCCCAGCCTAGCAGCAGCAACCTTAAAGCATCTTTAGTTTCCGTCCTACCATCAAGGGAACATAGTTGGTGGAAGTATTCTGCACATCTGCTCCAATGATGAAAAATCACTTCTGACAAATGGGTGCTTCAGATTGTCCAATGGGGTTATGTCTTACCTTTCCAACATACCCTGCCACCTGTGCCACCGTCCAACAATCGGCTGATGGAGGACCACTTCTCATGCTTGCAACAGTAAGTACTAGCTCTTCTGACCAAAGGAACTATTGAGAGGGGGGCAATATTGGAAATAGGACATGGTTGCTATTCCTGCTACATGTTGGTGCTAAAAAAGAATGGTAGCCTCTATCCTATCTTATATCTACACCCTGTGAAATACTTCTTGAAAAAGGAAAAAATCAAAATGCTCATGTTGACTCAGGTATTGTCTGCTGCCCTTGATCCTGGAGACTAGATGGTAGCGTTGGGCCTATGGAAGTAAGCGCTCTGCCAGTTTGTCTTGCCTGCCCACAAGAGTTACCCGCAGTTCATGGCAGGCCAAGAATAATTTCAGTTTGTGGTGGTCCCGTTTGGCCTTACCAGAGCTCCTTGGGCAACCACAAAAATGGTGGGGATAGTGGTTGTTGCAGCACATCTGTGAAGGTCAGGGGTTCCAGTCTTCCCCTGTCTCAATGATTGGCTGTTGAAGGTGAGATTGCCAAAGTAATTTGTTTCCCATCTCCAGACTATGGCGCACCTTTTGCATTCGCTGGCGTTCACTATCAATGTGTTGAAGTCACACCTGACTCCCTCCCAGATAGCCCCTTTCATCAGAGATATCTGAATACAGTGGCATTTCAGGCTTGTCCTCCGGAACAGGGAGTCTGGGATTTCAGACTATGATTCTAATGTGTCAGTCTTTATCCTACATTTTGGTGAGACTGACTAAGGCTGCTGGGTCTCTGAAGTCCTAGTGGGCACAGCATCAGGGAAATCTCTCCCACCTGGTCCAGATAGCAGAAGAAGTTGCAAAAGATTTCCAGTGGCAGCTCACAAATACCGATTAAATCAGGAGCAGGCTCATCTCTCTTCCTCAACCAGAGTTCACACTAGTGACAGATGTGTCTCTTCTGGGTGTGGTGGCCAACTGGGTGAGGTGGAGTTCAAAGCACTCTGGTCTCAGCTCCATTTGTACATGTTGGAACTGAGAGCGATTCACCTGGCATTGAAATACTTCCTTTCTTCCATCAAGCGATGCCTAGTGCAGATGTTCATGGACAACACCACTGCCATGTCGTATTGCAACAAGCAGGGTGGTGTAGGGTTGTGAACTCAGTGTCAATAGTTCCAGTGCTTCTGGACATGGCTGGATGATCAGGGTATTTTTCTGGTGGTTCTACATCTGGAGGGCTGGCAGAATAACTCAGTTTCAAATGCCTCCCAGACCATGAATGGTGTCTCCATCCATAGGCGGTGCTGCGTCTGTAAAAAGATTGGGGAGAAAGAACATTGGTTCTACCAAATTGCCACCGCAAAGAAAGCACAATGTCAGCACTTCGGCATGCTGGAATTTACAAAACTCCTCTCGCCCGGAGATGCATTTTGTCTCAAATGGAGCTCTGAGCTTCTGTATGCTTTTCCTCCAATATCATGTCTGTCCAGAGTTCCTAAGAAGATGAGGAATGACTGAGCCCAAGTCATCTTAGTGACCCCGGATCGGGCATGAAAACTGTGGTATTCTGAGCTCTTGAGCATGAATATCTGTCCTCGCTCAGGCTGCCCCTTTGGGAGGATCTCCTGTTGCAGCAACAGGGCATGTTCCTGCAAACTCTCTATCTACATTATTGTGAAGATTGAGAGGATACAGTTGTGGGTATTTAACCTTCCTTCTGAAGTCTTTGATGTCATTCTGGCAGCCAGCATCCCTCTACCAAATGATCTGCCAAAGAGATACGTTTGTGGCTTGGTGTACTGCTAAATTTGTTGATCCTCTGTCTGCAACTTTGACTGACATTCTGTTGTTTGCCTCATCCTTAGCCCTGCAAGACCTTGCTTTGGACACAGTTGAAGGGTACCTTTCTACCATTACAGCTTTCTTGTAGTTGCCAGATCACCCCTACCTATTTAAGTCACCTGTAGTGATTTGGGGCCATATGTACGAACACATTTTCCCATTGACACAGAATAGCAAAAATCCTTTGGTACATCTGGCCCTTGTTTCTTAAAAGTTTTTCGACCTCTATTCCCTCCTAAGCCCTTTATTACATCCCAATGGGATTTTAATTTATTCTCACCTTTCTCATGTTTTCACCATTTGAAACTTTGCACAGCTGCTGTCAGAGACTGCTGACCATCAGAACAGTCTTTCTTGTAACTATAACATCTGTCAGGAGGGTTAACAAATTGCAGGAGCGTTCTGTACACAACACTTTTCAAAGACAACCTGGTCCTTAGGGCCTGTGTCTCCTCCTTACCAAAGATGGTTACACCTCTTTACATCAGACAGAATATCACACTGCCTACTTTCATGACCACCCACCCCCCATCTTCCTGCTAAGGAAGAAGAGAGCCTCCACCTTCTGTCATTATACATAAATCATACAAAAGACTTCCAGGTGGATCATCAACTCTTTGTTGGTTTTATTGGTTCCCAAGGCAGGGCAAGGCAGTTCTCAAAAGAACCTCAAGAGAACCATCTCCAGATGAGTTGTCCAGATGGGTGGCCTAGCGTGTCACTGGTCATTAAATGAGCCCTCCTGTTGACTTAAGCTGCCTACATTGTTAAGGTACCTTGCACTCGATTCAAAAGCAAAGGCGAGACAGTTTGATTACGTTCACAGGAAGCAGGGGATTCCAAGGAGGAGGTCCGTCCGCCGTTCCCTTGAGAGAAGCACATCCTACTGATGGATGTTTTGAAATCAAAGGCAACTCTTCTGTTGAAAACAGCTTTCTGACCGGCAATTCTGCACACAAAAAAAACAAGGCACTGTGTTTGATGTGCTGAGGAGGCCAGAAACAAAAGGGCCGAAACTCGTCGACTATTTTCTGGAGGAATGTTTCTGAAAATGTGAACAAAAGATAAATGGAATGAGATGGCATCATGTAAAAGCATTGGTAGGAAATTCCTTCAAAGGAAAATATACCAAACACTATTACCTCTTAAATACAAGACTGTTGGCCTGAGGAAGGCTTAGCAGCTTATTTTGAAAAAGACTCCAGTGCTAAGAGCCAGAAAAATTATACAAATTATTTGTTTTTTTACTTTTTTTGTATGATTTTATGATGTAGTCAATTCGTTATTTATTTGTCTGTATAATATGTAGAAATGTAGTTATGCATTGAGTGTTGTTGTATGTGGTAATCCAACTTTTGACCAGAGTCAAACAGGGAGATACAAAATAAATACACTAAATAAATAGGAGTAATGTACAAGACAATAATTGTCCTCAATGATTAATTGACATTTTCATTTAAGAGATATATTTCTTTATACTATTTATCCCCTCTGTCTATTTATTAAGGTGTTTTGCTCAATGGCTGAAAAGCAGCTCTGTGAGGGCTTAAAAGCTCATTCCACTAGAGCTAAAGATGCAACCACTTGCCTGGCTGCAGGAGTCCCAGTTCTGGACATCTGTCAGGGAGCTACGTGATTATTGCTGCACATCTTTGCCAAACACTACAGCCTAGACAACAGATCTAGCATGATGGGCCTTTTGCCCAACTGGTCCACCACTACATCTTAGTGTAGCATAGTACAAAGACCCATCCTAGGGAGAGATTGCTTCGGTATAAATTCTAAGGTATGGAATCTGTGGCTGGAGGTCTCTGTGAGATGGACAAGCTACTTACCTTCGGTAATGCCTTATATGGTAGAGACTCCTTACAGACTCTCCCATCCTCCTCATTCGGCACACTGTGGCTCTTATTTACAAGAATCTGATGCATCATCATCGACACATCAGATTTCTTACCCTTCCCTTAGATCCCCTAATGATGCCATAGATGTGCTGTATTTAAAATACAGAGCTCCATGGTGCACATTTTTGCAGATGCGTCAAATTCTGATGCATCTTTTGGCATTAAATACCTGCATTGCTGGAGTAACATCCTAACAATGACGCTACTCCAGCAATGCAAGGAGGCTCCCATTGAAAAAAGCCCTGTGTCAATTTTACACCTGCTCTGAGCAGGCGGCAAAGTTCTGATGCAGTGAAGTCTAAGAATTTTGTAGTGAAATGTAAATTTCACTGTGTCAGTTATGCATGGCTTTTTACCTGGGAACGCCTACCCTGCATACATTATACCTGGCGCAAGTACAATCTGATGCAGGGCTTTACAAAGTGATGCATTGGGGCAATTGCATTAGATTGTAAATCTGGAGCAGTGCAGTGCACTGCGAGCACCATCGCTACGTCAAAAAACAATGGTGCAGTGGTAGAGCAACAGGCTTGTAAATGAGGCCCTGTATATCTCACATTGAAGAGATCCTTGAGGATCTCAACTTGTCACACTGGTCATTCCACCTCAGTTTGGCTCTGTTCTTTTAGTGCAGAAAACAGCCAAGAACGGAGGTCAGCGTGCCAGGGTGGTGCCTTTATAGGCACCGTGCAGGTCACTTCTGGTGCAAATGACGCCAACAATGCCACATGGAGCCAAATGATGCCACCTACTGGCGTGCAAGGTGTTCATTCAAAATATGTCTGGCCCCAGTCTGATGTCTGGGGAATATTCTAAGGTAAGGTATCTGCAGCTAGATAGACTCTCTATCAGATAAGGTGTTACCAAAGATAAGCAACTTGTTCTTTGAACAATCATCATAATCACATATTATCACTACAGGGACTTGAGGATGCATACCGTCACACACATTCTCTGCGGGGACCTGAGCATCACTGTAATTATACACTATCTAGAGTAAGCTTAACATGTTTATCAACACCCCTTTCTCTGTGAGGCATGGATATGATTATAATCGCACAGTAACTCTCTATATATGTAGACATCACTATCATCACACACTAGCTCTGTGGGTACCTGGACATCACTATCATCATACACTATCTCTGTGGGACATGGACATGACACACATCATACACAATTTCAGAGAGATTTGAACATGACTATAATCACACACTCTCTCAGTTGAATGTTAGGCATCACGATCATCACACACAATCTCTCTGGGTACCTGGACACCACAATTATTACACACTATCTTTATTGAGAATGGGCATGGCTCGTGTCGCAGCCAAACTCTACAGAGACGTGAACATGGCTATAATCACACACTGTCTCTCTGGAGAATTAAACATGATTATCACACAACATCTCTATGGGAATCTCAGCATCACTCTTATCACACACTGTCTCTAGTGACATCAACATGATTATCATCACATACTTTCTCTATGGGACCCTGGATATTACTACCATCACATTATATTTCTGTGGGGACCTAGACATTACTTTAATCACAAACTATCACTGTGGAGACCTCAGGATAACTCTAATCACACACTAACTCTGTGAGGACCAGGACATTGCACCAATCTGACATCTATGTGGGACACAGACATATTGTTAAGTTAAGCTTGTCTGCTATGTGCATAGCTACCAGAGGTTGAGCTCAGGGTCAAGCACTAAAACCTTTACCTGACCCAACAGGAATAGTGGCATTATTACTTGTGGTAGCCAACCAAACTAATAATTCTCTCTCCACAGTTATAATAATCACACATTATCACTGCAGGGACTTGAGGATGACTAAAACCACACAATATTTATGTGAGGACTAGGTCATCACTGTAATCACACACTCATCACCAGTGAGTTTAACATGATTCTCATTACACACTGTCTCTGTGGGGACTTGGACATGATTATAATCACACACTATTTTCTGTGGGGACCTGGGCATCACTATTATGATACACTATCTGTGTAGGACATGAACACGATTGACATTACACTGTCTGTGTAGTATATGAATACTAACTTGAAAAACATTAACTTCACACACCATCTCTGTGAATTTCATCTCATTTCTATAATCACAGTCACTGTGGGGACTTGAACAGGATTATTTTGACACATCATCTCTGTGGGGATCTAGGCATCATTATAATCCCACAAAATCTCTAGTGACCTCAACATGATTATCATCACATACTATCTCTGTGGGGACTTGAAGACCATTATAATCACACGCTAGCTCTGTGAGGACTTGAACACCATTATAATCACACACTGTCTCTGTGGAGATTTGAACACCAGTATAATCACATACTATATATACAAGGGACTATAACATTTATGTGATCATACACAATCTCTATTTGGACTAGAAGTTTGTTATCTTCACACAGTGCCTATCTTGGAACTTGAACATAATGTTAACGCATTATCTCAGTGGTCTTGAACACAGTTTTCCTCCCCAGAATTTCTTGGAGAATTGAACATCACTATAATAATATGACATCTTATGGGGACTTGAGCACAATTACCTTTACACAATATCTGTTTAGACATGTACATTCTTATGTTCACTTTGTATCTGTGTGGAGACTTGAAAATTGTCTTTCACGCTAGTTCAGTGGGCAGTTGAGATTATCTTAAAGACTGCGTCTGTGGGCATTTGAAAAAGATTAACTTCGCACACCATCTCTGTGAAGTTACATTATTCCTATAATCACACCTTCTCTGTGGAGACTTGAACACCACTATATCTACACACTATTTATGTGGGGACTATCATCACACATGATCTCTAATGACCTCAACATATTTATCTGCACATCTGCACCTGAGGTGGATCCACAGGAGTCCCCAATGGATGGCACAAGCACAGGTTTTCATACCTTTCAATATCCTGAAAATAAGTTCTTATAACGGACGCTTACAGTGAGTTCTTTCAGGTCTACGGTCTGTAGGGTTACATTTTGTAATTTTATTTACAGTCCTCATTCACTTTGAAATTCACGCCGTTACTCTATTTCACTTCGCCTTTTATCGCGTACTACTTGCGGTGTATATTTTGCTGCACAAGAGTTTCTCACTGCTCGATCCTTATGTGTATTTCTGTACACACGCGATCATTATATATTTTTTTCGGACAAGAATTAGTATTTCTTGAGGCAGCAGCTAACTTTTATGGGGTGCACAATTGCCTATGGGACTTATTTCGGTTTGAAAATAATTTTGAGGTTGGGACAATAGCGCAATTCTTCTCTTCTTGGTCACGAATACCTATAGTAGCATGGATATTTGACGGATGCTATACCTTGCTTTAGTAGCTATATTTGGGGAATCAAAGGTTGATCCTTTTCCTTAATACCGTTTACGCATGTTATCTCTATCTATGCAGCTTTTCCTATTTTTCTGCTTGTTTTTTTGTTTTGTTTTTGTTTTTTGGTGTCTCGTATTCTGGCATTCTTTAGCATATTTAGACATAGACCTTCATTACAACCCTGGCGGTAAATGCCGCTTACCGCCGTGCAGAAGACCGCCAATATACCGCTGTGGCCCCGGAATTCTGCTTCAGCTATCACGACCGACAGCTCAGAATCCGCCATAATCCAGACACCCACACAAGTCCGCCACACCAAAGGTCAGTGACAAACTGGCAATAACAAAACCTCCACCATCACGCCAACAGGAATATGCCCACACTATCACAACCCACGAATCCACGCGGCGGTCATTCAACCACAGTATTCCATTGGCGGTACACACCGCTGCGCTCAAAATACACACACATTTACAAAACACAACCACATTGGACAATTCAAAATACACACACCTGACACACACATACACACACCACACCCACACACCCAATCCAATATAAAACACACACCCACATCACCCAAAATCCCTTACTACCAGATTTCTGAAACCACGCCAGAGAGAGACACCACCATAAGCAACACCAGCATCCACAGACTCACAACGCCATCACTTACACAACATCCACGCACCTCAAACAACACATACCAACACATCCCCTCACACAACACACACCACCTCACACATCACCCACACCACATCATGGCACCTCAATGACACCCAAGGTTCTCTGAGGAGGAGCTCAGGGTCATGGTGGAAGATATCGTCCGGGTAGAGCCACAGCTATTCGGATCATAGGTGCAGCAAACCTCCATTGCAAGGAAGTTGGAGCTATGGCGCAGAATTGTCGACAGGGTCAACTCAGTGGGACAGCATCCAAGAACTAGGGATGACATCAGGAAGAGCTGGAATGACATATGGGGGAAGGTGCGTTCCGTGGTCTCCAGACACCAGATTGCTGTACAGAGGTCTGGCGGTGGACCCCCACCTACTCCCCCACAACTAACAACATGGGAGGAGCAGGTCTTGGCAATACAGCATCCTGAAGGCCTCGCAGGAGTAGCAGGAGGACTGGACTCTGGTAAGTCAAATGTTTACTACTAAATCCCCCCCTACCTGCATGCCATCACATACTCCCACCCTCACCCTCACCCCCATCACTCCAACACCTCACATATGCCCCACTATCACAACCCACCAATCCCAATACCAAGCCCTGCATGCAACACCAAAGCATGGACACCCATCACCAAAGCATGTCCACTACAGATACCCACACAGACCCCAAACCAAATATCACACAAGGACCAAGACAAGAATGCAAGCACTGCAGTATAGGGTCACTCACTTATTGCACACAATGGCACACACAGATGGAATAATCATGCCTTTACACCCCTCCAGGACCCCAACCCAATGTCACCGGACAGGAGGCACCAGACATATGCAGTCCCCCCACAGAAGAGACCCACAGTGATGACAGCAGCGCTGCACAACTGGATTAAGATGACCAGCCTGGCCCATCAGGGACCTCGGGATAGTCGGTTCCCCTGACACTGTCACAAGCCACCACAGAGCCTCTCCCCTCAGGAAACACCAGCACAGCACCCACCCAGCGGGCCCATCCCTCTGTCCCCAGGACACGTCAATCAGCAGTGTGTCCACTCCTGGGGGCAGTGGACACACGGTTCAGGGGACAGAGGCTCAGGAAAACAGGGAAGCTGAGAGGACTGCTGTGCGACAGGGGGAGGACAGGCCCAGGGAATCCACTCTCCACGAGGCGCTCACCAACATCATGTGAGCTTACCATCATTCCTAGGAGACGATGGCAACGGTACTGGCCAACTTTCAGGAGACCCAGTGGCTGCAGGAGGAACACTATCTGGGGATCAGGGAGGACCTGAAGTATATAAACAACACCCTGGTCACCATTGCAGGGGTGCTGCAAGACCTTGTCAACACCAGGAGGGACACTGTGGCACAATAAGGGGCCCCTGACACTAGCCTGGACGATGAACAGCCCTCCACCTCCGCCAGCGCTTGTGGACAGCAGGCACTGCCACAGAAACACGACACCAGCACCCCACCCTCTGCAGATGGAGAACCACCCCGCAAACGGTCCCTGAGATGCAGGAACAAGACAGAGAACATTGCCAAGACCACAGCCAGGAAATGAGACCCCCCTGAATGTCACCCTTCTGTCCCACTATGTCACCCTGTCCATCCTTCAACTGCCATTGCTCCAATTCCTATGCCCCTTTGGACAATGCACCTGACATTCCCCCACCATCCCGCCTGCCCATTTTACAACCCGCTCCACTTATTTGCACAGAAATAAACACACTTCAATTACAAAACAATCTGGAGTCAGTCTGTGCTTTCACAAACGTGTAATTGCAATAACCATGGAATATAGCAATGTCAATTTACTTGTGCACATACCGAAGTAACACAGCTGTCGGCCAGGAGGAAATATAGCAGAAGGAACAAAGTGGGACCCACATCTGTGAAATGGAAAGGCAAAGTGACAAGTCAGGGTCCTTACACTGAGTGAAAATGACAGACTTATGCTAGCTCCAATAATAGTATGAGATATGGGAGGCAGTGACATCTTCTTACCTGTGTCTCACTGGAAGTATTGCATGATTATGTTGTTCCTGTTGTCGATATCCTCTCCTTCTGCCTCCTCTTTTTCACTGTCCACAGGCTCCACAGCTGCCACAAGACCACCAGCTGGCCCATCCTCCTGTAGAAAAGGCACCTGGCGTCGCAAAGCCAGGTTGTGCAGCATACAGCAGGCAACGATGATCTGACACACCGTCTTTGGTGAGTAGTAGAGAAAACCACCTGTCATGTGGAGGCACCGGAATCTGGCCTTCAGGAGGCCAAAGGTGCGTTCAATCACCCTCCTAGTTCGCCCATGTGCCTCATTGCAGCGTTAATCTGCCCTTGTCCTGGTATTTCTCACTGGGGTCAGTAGCCATGACAGGTTGGGGTAACCAGAGTCACCTGCAAATATAGAGGGACAACTGTTAGACACACACTAAACCGCATGGACAACCCCATACCCAGACACCTATTCACACTGTATAGGGTCCTTGTCCTAACCTATTTGCCACACACGGTGCCTCTGGAGTTGCCCCATCACATAAGGGATGCTGCTATTCCTCAAAATGTAAGCGTCATGCACTGAGCCAGGAAATTTGGCATTCCCATGGGAGATGTACTGGTCTGCCAAACACACCATCTGCACATTCATAGAATGGTAGCTCTTCCGGTTTCTGTACACCTGTTCGCTCCTGCGGGGGGGGGGTAACCAAGGCCACATGTGTCCCATCAATGGCACCAATGATGTTGGGGATATGTCCCAGGGCATAGAAGTCACCTTTCACTGTGGGCAAATCCTCCACCTGAGGGAGCACGATGTAGCTGCACATGTGTTTCAGCAGGGCAGACAACACTCTGGACAACACGTTAGAGAACATTGGCTGGGACATCCCTGATGCAATGGCCACTGTTGTTTGAAAGGAACCACTTGCCAGGAAATGGAGTACTGACAGGACCTGCACTAGAAGGGGGATTCCTGTGGGATGGCAGATAGCTGACATCAGGTCTGGCTCCAACTGGGCACACAGTTCATGGATTGTTGCACAATCAAGTCTGTAGGTGACTATTATGTGTCTCTCTTCCATTGTCGACAGGTCCACCAGCGGTCTGTACACTGGAGGATGCCGCCATCTCATGCCCTATGGACGAGAACAGCGAGCAGAGAGTCAGCCAACACTGAGGTATCACAAAATGTCATTTGCACACATTCATTAATCCGCAATGTGCCTGTAACTGTGTGTATCCAAGGCCTACATTGGTGTGACGCAGTTAATATTAATGCCATGTGGCCCCCTGAAATGGCGGCTCCCTGACCTGTAAGGTGGGACAAGGGGATATGAGGTAACTGCGCTGTCATTGTACACCGTCACCGCAGGCGGTCGAAGACCGCAGCGCAATCCAGCATTGGTTAACATGGGACCCTATGGGTCCGAGGAGCCAATGACGATGTAAGCCGGCGGTGACGGTACGCACTGCCGCAGACGTGACTGCCAATTTCTGTCTGTTCACTCGCTTGATACCTGACCTTCAACAGGAGAGGACCTACACTGCAAGTGCTGCTGTGACCTGTGTCTGGAAGCGACAATGGCTCATGTGTCTTGGGAAAGGGCCCCTGCCTTCACTTCGGAGGAGTTGGAGAAACTAGTGGATGGGGTCCACACCCAGGACACACAACTGTACGGTCCTCCAGACAAACAGGTGAGTACACTGTGAGCATGCTGCATGGGCAATGGCTGTTTGGAGGTGTGTGGATGGAAGATAAATGGGGGGGCGGAGGCCTGCATTTGTGGATGGTGAGTGTATGTGTGTTAGGGAAAGGGTGGGAACGTGGGTCAATGAGTATGGCGGTCCAGAAGGGTAATGATTTTCCTTTTCCCCTGTACTATTCCTCTAGGTCAGCGCCCACCAGAAGAAGGCTATTTGGCATGCCATGGCCAAGGACATCCGTACCCTGGGGGTCCACCACAGACGGAGCACCCACTGCCGTAAAAGATGGGAGTGCCTGCGCCGCTGGAGCAAGAAGACGGACCATGACCCCCCTGATGTTCCGGATCCTGTTGGTGGCATATCCAGAGTTGGCTTGGTGCTTGTGGGCATCACAGCAGCCACAAGGGGGTGAGTACACTCTCATTTAGCTGACTCTGCACGCATTAAGAGGTGTCTGGGTGGGGGAGGTGGGCAGTGGGTTCCCCTAGGCCAGGGCGATCTTGGTAGGCAAGGTCCCTTGTGAGGCAGGCTCTATGACACCCCAACCCCACTAGTGCCATCAACACCTAGTCAGGCTCCTGTGACTTCCAGGTGTGCAACAATCGGGCTCAGGCCTTATACCCCATGGGCATGTGATTAATCTAGGAACTATAAGTGCATGGCATAGTGCAGAAGCCTGCTGTGTCTGTTATGTCCGCAAGCGGTAGTGGTGTTGCATGCACTGAACATGTCTTTCTCCTGTCTTTCCCACCTTTTTGTGGTCTCCCTGTTCTTGTGTGCAATAGCATCATCAGGTGGAGGAGCATTGGCACCAGAGCAGGAGGGAGCTGCATCCCACTTGGCCCTGGTGGGCGAAACAGCAGAGTCTGAAGCCACCAGTGGGATGGAGGGCGAGGGGAGCTCCACGGCGGGGACAGGAGCAGAGACCAGCGACAGCGACTCCTCCTCTGATGGGAGCTCCCTTGCAGTGGCGGGCACCTCTGTGCCCACCGCATCATCAGGTACGGCCTCCACCCCCCCTACCAGCACCGCCCTCCCAGCAGCCCCTCAGCGTGTGTCCCGTGCTCGCTTACCCAGGAGGGTGGGCATCTCCTTCGCCCCAGGCACCTCAGGCCCTGGCCCAGTCAGCCCTGCTGCCCTCAGTGAGGAGGCTATTGACCTCCTGAGATCCCTCACTGTTGGGCAGTCTACCATTCTGAATGCCATCCAGGGTGTTGAGAGGCATTTGCAACAAACAAATGCATACCTGGAGGGCATTCATTCTGGCCAGGCAGCCCAACAGAGAGCATTTCAGGCCTGGTCTCAGCACTAATGGCAGCCATTGTCCCTCTGTCCAGCCTCCCCCTCCAACTTCCTCCACCCAAACCCAATCCTCTGTATGTCAGCCTATCCCAAGCACACCATAAGACCAGCATGCACACACATCAACACACAAGAGTGGCTCAGGCAAACATAAGCACCACACCTCTCACAGGCAGTCACACAAGCATCATACCCATGCACACATACCAACATCCACTGCCTCCACTGTGACCCCCTCCTCCACGTCCTCCTCCTCCCTCCCAGTCTCGTCTCCACTCACACCTGCATGCACTACATCCTCAGCCACTACCTCCATCACCAGCACGCCCATCACCACACACCGCTCACATGCACTCACTACCCCCACTACCATTCACACATCCCCAGTGTCTTCTCCCAGTGTGTCTGTGAGCCCTCCTCCCAAAGTACACAAACGCAGGCACACACCCACCCAACAGCCATCCACCTCACAACAGCCTCCAGCGCATGCACCTTCACCCAAATTCAGCAGACGTACACCTCCTACAACCACTTCCTCTACCTCCACTCCCACACCCCCTCCATCTACCCGTCCCAGTGTGTGTGAAAAACGTTTCCTGGCTAACACTGACCTCTTCCCTACACCTCCCCCACCGTCCTTCCCCTAGTGCCAGGCTTTCCAGGTCCCAGCCCAGTACCTCAGCCACCACATCCCCAGGCACAGTGGTACCAGCAACTGCGGTGTCATGGAGTGTGCCAACCATCAGGGCTGCCAGTGTGCCACGGAGCAAGGGCAAGGACATTCCGCCACCTGCCAAGGTGAAAAAGGTACCCACATCCCGGAGGGAGAAGCTGAAACACCTGCCACCAAGGGGTCAGGGAAAACAAAAGGGGATGGTGGCAAGACAGCTGCGCCACCATCCAAGGTGGGGAAGGGCCAAAAACTGAAGGACAGGCCAGGAGAGGGCATGGTGGCACCAACTGAGGGACCAGTGTCACACCTTCTGTACAGCGGAGAACACCGCCACCTGCACCGCCACCTGCACCACCACCTGCACCACCACCTGCACCGCCACAGACCTTGCCACCAGCACCGCTGCCAAAGACCTCGCAGCCAGCACTGCCGCCACAGACCCCGCAGCTGGCACCGCCGGCACCGCCGCCACAGACCCCGCCGCCAGCACCGCCACCATAGACCCCACAGCCAGCACCGCCGCCACAGACCCCGCCGCAAGCACCGCTGCGACTGACACCGCCGTAAGGACCGCCGCGACTGACACCGCCGCAAGCACTGCCAGCGGCCCTGCGACATCCTCAGACAGTCGCACCACCACTGACATGGCTACCATCCCTAGTGGTCAGTCGTCCGAGGCTGGTGATGTGTTCCAGGACCCTGGGCAGCTTCCATGAAGCATCACTGTCATCACAGTTGTCACCTGCAGTTGTCTCTGCCTCCATGGCGTATCATGCTACTTGTACCTCGGCAATCTCATGGCACACACACCCAGGCCAGTGTATTGTTCCGGCCACACTGCACGTGGAGCACTCTGGGCACCAAGCCCCCTCCAGAACCAGTGGAGAGATACATCCACTACCTCAGTCCTTGGCAGGATGAAGAACTCTGGGCACCAAGCCCCCTCCAGAACCAGTGGAGAGATACATCCACTACCTCAGTCCTTGGCAGGATGAAGAACTCTGGGCACCAAGCCCCCTCCAGAACCAGTGGAGAGATACATCCACTACCTCAGTCCTTGGCAGGATGAAGCTCTCTGGGCACCATGCCCCCTCCAGAACCAGTGGAGAGATACATCCACTACCTCAGTCCTTGGCAGGATGAAGCACTCTTGGCACCAAGCCCCCTCCTGAACCAGTGGAGAGATACATCCACTACTCCAGTACTTGGCAGGATGAAGCACTCTGGGCACCAAGCCCCCTCCAGAACCAGTAGAGAGATACATCCACTACCTCAGTCCTTGGCAGGATGAAGCACTCTGGGCACAAAGCCCCCTCCAGAACCAGTGGAAACTGTTATCCACTAGAGAGACTGTGGCTTTGCACTCCCCAGGATGAAGCAGTGGGCAACCCACCCACTGGAAAGACATGAGAGACTGTGGCTTTGCACTCCCCAGGATAAAGCTGTGGGCAACCCACCCACTGGAAAGACTTGAGAGACTGTGGCTTTGCACTCCCCAGGATAAAGCAGTGGGCAAACCACCCACTGGAAAAACTTGAGAGACTGTGGCTTTCCACTCCCCAGGATAAAGCAGTGGGCAACCCACCCACTGGAATGACTTGAGAGACTGTGGCTTTGCACTCCCCAGGATAAAGCAGTGGGCAAACCACCCACTGGAAAGAGTTGAGATACTGTGGCTTTGCACTCCCCAGGACCAAACTGTGGGCATGGAGCCCCCTCGTGGAGCAGTGGCATCGTTCGTTCATCAGGCTGAGGTGTCCCCCTCCCCCTGAGGTGCCTGTATATTTTCTATGTGATGCCCCTCCAGTGTTCTCTCCATTTGGAGTCAGGTATCTAGTGTGGGCCTCGCTCATGCATTTTGAGCCCAGTGGTCCACGGACAATGATTGGTGCACTATCCAGACTTGTGTATTTGGTGTACATAATTGTATATACTGGATTTTGCATTTTGATAATGATATTTCAAATGATTACATTTGTTCAAATCATTTCCTTTTGTCCTTGCCTTCATCCAGTGGGTTGCGGGGGTGTATGTGTGATGTTGCAGCATGTGTTTTTTGTGTTTGGTGTTGTGGGTGAGGGTGGGGGTGGGGGTATTGCATGTTGCATGTGTGTGTCACTCTCTATTCTCTCCCCCCCTTCCCTGTGTTGTAGGTGCAGTACTCATCGTGGTCGTCGTCAGTGGAGCTCCTGATAGAGGAGCAGGAAGACCATCGCCGGCAGTATCTGCAATTCGGGCTCCATGGCGTCCTGCTTCCTCGTGGGGTGTGGAGAGGTGAGTATTTTCCCTTCTGTGTACTGTTTCCGCCGTGTTTTTATTCACGTTGGTTCCGCCCTGGAAAAGGTAGGCAGATAGGCGTGTTGTGATAGAGTGGGCGGTACATTGTCTCCCGCCTGTCTGTTGGCGGTGTCCGCCGCGCTGTTTTGTTTGTACTGCTGTGGCGGTCGAAGTGTTAACGTGGCTGTCTATGTTGGCGGTTTCCGCCACAGTCGTAATCCCATTTTTTTTTCTGCCGGCCTGTTGGCGGTATTATCGCTGCTTTAACACTGACCACCAGGGTTGTAATGAGGGTCATAGTGTTTTTTTATACAAATATTGCCTTTTCATTTATAGACTTATCAAGGTCGGCTTCTCATTGCATACTACATGCTTCACATTTGATGTTTATCTGGCTTTATAATTTATCTGGAGGACATAGGAAACCTACTGAAGTTTTCAGACGCAGCGCTTAAGATGACAAATTTGGGTAGGTTGCGCATGTGCCCGTATTAGTTTTGATTGCATTTTCTTTCTGTCTGGTACACTAGCGTCTCACCCGGTTCTATGGGCCTTTTTTTAAATGTAGCTGATGTGCGCTTTATTTGGGTTGTCAGGTCACTTAGATGTACCATATATGGCCACAAGGTTTGACATAAAACACCCTATGTATATCTGATTCTTCACATGGTTTCACGTCTACATCCTTTCTTCTTTTTTCTTTTATGGTATATCAGAAGGGAGACCCCTTTGTGTGTTTGTATTTACTTGTAATTTTCTATTTCAAAAAAGTGTTTTGGGGATCTTGATGGTTTTCTACAGTTTTTATTTCTATCTTTGTACTCATGTAATATCCTGAGATGGTACCACTATATATCTTTTCTCTGCATGTATTTTTGTTACAGCCTTGAGGAAGTCTTATTTACGAAACACGTGTTAGCTGTATTCTCATTTGAAGGAGTCATTTCTCGTACGGAGTAGCTGTTGTCTATATCGGAGATATACGAAAGCGAACAAAGTAAAACCTTCTTGATGAACCATATTGCAGTGCCATACGATTCTATACAAGTATACAAAGGACTTACCTTATGGATCTTTTTGGTGTGCCGTGGTACATGTTTGGTATGACATTGGGTTGTTCTTTAACCAATATATATGCACCTGAGGTGGTTGGGTGTGGTACTGCTTGGCACCCTCATGACTTTTCATCACAGCATATGACTAATCATGTGACTGAGGGAAGTGTGAACCTTTGAGCGCAGCCACTATTGTTTGTATAATAATGGCACAAGTACTCCCGACTACCTCCTTTATTGTCCCAGGAATCTGCAAGGTAGATGCTGGCTTTTTAGAGGCCTATGGGCTCTTCTCACACCTCCTCTGTGTCCTGCCGCATGGCTACTGCAGCTGTTGCAGAGCACCACCCTATGCTCTTTAAATGTCCTTATGTCCAGACATGCCAAAGGTTCCTGAATTAATCTTGGTTGCTGAGCACAATAGGAGTAATGTCATCCTTAGAAAAATGTATATTGTATATGTGCTTCAAAGACCCAAAACATCCTTACAGTTGTGAATGAAATGACATAAAATGTTTAAATCAAGTTAGAAAATTTTAGGTGTATAATGGCCGAAGCCTGTGCCCTCCTACCTAGTTATATTTTGCTTTTATTCCTTTTATTAATTTAGCAAAGCTTCATTTTATAGTGGTGATGTTTTTCATTCTTTTATCAGTTGCCCTTACACGCAGAATGTATTATTCATTTTTTTGCACAACATTTTCATCCTGTGCTCAACCCAAGGCTGTACGCAATATTTACCAGCAATTCATGGTCCAAAAAGTACATTGTCTACCCTACACAGAAAAATATGTGTTGTCACGTCAGGGCAGTTATAAGATTAACAGATACATAATTATAAAAAATCAACCTGCCGACACCGGGGTAGAGGGGACATTCCAGTCAGCGTTCCATCTCATGCTTCACGTTGGCGCGGTTTCTGACGAAACCTTTTTGTTCCACTTTGTCGATGTGGGAGGACTCCCAGTAGACTTCTTCTTCACCTCTGAATGTAGTCATATGGATTGAGATTACTTTCCCAGGACCAGAAGGGAGATTAGGGCTACCACTGCTATAAATAACTTAGCAGTGTAGATAGGGATATTAAGGACACTATTATGACAATATGGTGGGACTCTTGTTGTGTTTCACCTTCCTGGTCACTGCTGTAATACCGCTGTGTTTCATTATCCTCATAATTGCAATGCATGCCTTTTTACGTAGAACTCAGTTGCTTCAATAAAATATCTAATGAACCAAGATCATGCTTCTGTTTGTGTTTTCATTTATGAGACTTGTATAACTGAGCGAGAGAGGTAAGATCTGTTCCACCACAACTTCCCTGAGGAGTGTAAGGCCCATATTTATACTTTTTTATTTTTTAGCACCGCATTTGCGTCATTTTCCGACGCAAAAGCAGTGCAAACTTGCAAAATAGAATTGTATTGTGATAGACTGCCATATATCACTCTTACCTTTGGTATTGGTGAGGTGCTGCTAGTTACCTGGAAGGGTTAGGCTGACAGCTGTCACACGCTGTGGGATCAGACTCAGTCCCCCATACTCGGTGGTGCTGCTGCCCAAAATCGAGCAATTTTGTTACTATAATGGGAGTCTATGACATGGCGCCACCAAGGTTAGTTAGGCACTAATTTTACTTGTCTCCCAAGTATGTCTGTTTCATTTCATGCAAAGACACCAAAACAACCATATACAGAGACGTCCATGGTATTAGGAATATCCTCCCGCAGCTAGATAGGTAGTACCTTTTTGACGCTGTAGGTTGTTCAAGCTTCAACTTTTAAAAGGATTACCTCATCAGTGTTTCCATCTCTGAACAATTTAATTCCATTTTAAAAAAATGGCAGAATAAAACAGAGTTGTAATTGCAGTAAAGAGGAGACTCCCTCTCACAGCACATCTATTAAAGAATGGCTTCACAGATGAGGGAGGAGGGGTTACATTTGTTCTTGAGTCCTACGGCGCATGCAGAACAGATTTTCTTTTATTCTTGGGTCACTTTTTCAGCAGCAAATGGGAATACACACATTTCATCACTACACTCCAGAAAATGCACCTGCACAATACAGACCGTATGTGTGTGCAATACCACAAACTTATCAAAACACAAAAATTAGCTTGATGGCACCCTACCCCATGTTACACAAAATGTTAGACTACGGCCTTTAAGTAATGATTGACCTACACATCCAGAGTTGGCTATCTAAATGCCACATCCTAACATAGGTATAAGGATAGTAGCAGATGTACGCTGGCTATACACTAATTTAAAAGAGATATACAGACAATGTTTTTATGCAGATTTTAAATACCGCCCAAGCCAAGGCTGCTCCTGGCACTTTTCCTGATACTGTGCATTCAATTATGGGCAAACTACCCACAAAACTTTAAGGGATTCTTTTTTGGTTAGCACAATAAATCAGCAAATTGGAAGCACTGTTCTCTATCTGGGACCCCAAGATAATCATAAAATTCTCACAATGTGCTTGCCATTTGGGATGGTTCCTTCAGTGGACAATTGCACCACTTGGTTTGCAGAGTTCGCTGCACTCTACACTTCCGCACACTGTATACTGACACTTTTGAATCTTCTGAAAGTGGTAAAACACATTTAGGATAAATATGGGTTGCCCCAGCCCTAGATCTAGGGGTGCAATTAATGGGCAATTTTGCCACAATACCCTTGATCATATTAAGTAAACTTAAAGGGGAAGCAGTAGCATTAGCAGTATGCCAATAGCTCTGGGATCAGGAGCATGAGCTGCCAAAGATTATCACTGAGTCGTATTCATGTACAGGCCGAGATATTCTAGGGGCCAGACCAAGTAAACCACAACTGCCAGGTAAATCCAATAAGGATTATACCAAGCAAGCAGCAGAGGCTTCTAAAAAATGGCGGGATAAAGAAAAACAAAATAAAGATAATACAAAACAAAGAGGCAAATCTCTGCGTTCAGAGACCTCTGGAAAATGCAACAATTTGAAAAACAGAGATAGTTTAAAAACTCCTGATAGATACCAATATATTGATGCACGCCAATCTCGTTCCTTTCAGGACCCATCGGATAAATGCAGTGAGAGAGGCAGGTGTTCTGAACAATGAAACAAGTATATAAAACCAAGAAAAGATTCACAACGCTCATCTGAACTATGCGCACAGGTCGATTAACCTTTTGATTCGCATGGAGTATCCTATCTATGATTTGACCAATGTTTCTCTGTGATCAATACACAAAAATCAATAACCATTAAGCTAATCATTAATCAGCAGTTAATAACATCACACCATAACCTTTCAGTCATGAAAAACCATAACTCAATATACGTTTAGTAATTTTTATTCCCTATTAGTTACAATACTAAGTCATGAGAATATTTTAAGCTTTATTCAAATCAAATCAAGATTAAGGGCCTGATTCTAACTTTGGAGGACGGTGTTAAACCGTCCCAAAAGTGGCGGACATACCACCTACCGTATTACGAGTTCCATAGGATATAATGGACTCGTAATACGGTAGGTGGTATATCCGCCACTTTTGGGACGGTTTAACACCGTCCTCCAAAGTTAGAATCAGGCCCTAATTCATTAGTAACTGCCAATAGCATAACCTAATCAAAACTTGCGACAGAATACATTCTAAAACATAGCATAAGTCAACATATGAATCAAAGGTGAATACGTCAACATGAGTAGCTGAGTTCAGCAAATCAGTCCATCAATCATTTGTCTCTGTGGTTGTCAGTGTCTTAGAATAGGAACCGCATCTAACCCAAATTAGCATTAGCATGTGGGACCTCATGCGAAAACACTTTAGCACATGAACTTGGAAAAAACATCTAGCTAAGAGAAAAACTATTAGACAGCACAGTTGGTACCTAGAAAGAAAAGGCACAAAAGGTAATTCAGTCACATTGTCATAGCTACCTATCCACTGTATGGCTCAGCAACAAAGTCAGTCTTCGCCTTCAGGTCATCAATCGATCAGCATCTCATCAGGGTATCAAGAGCATGAGCCCAATGACAGAATCTTGAATCTCTTCAATCTCATAGTCTCTCCCATAACATCTGAACTCTCTTTCCTCCGTCACGTTGTTATATCAAAGTCTTCCAGACTATCCCCAATTCCTAATTGGTCAATTAATTACATGATTTTACTTTATCCAATAAATTCCGTAATTCAAATCTCTGAATTATAATATTACACAGTTCTCAGATGGTTGATTGGTTCACTGTACGATGTTCTCATCATCCGGCTCTTCAGGTATCGAAAATGTTGCTTCTTCTTCTCCTGTCAGTGTCTCTATTGTTCGAGTCCTGGGAAAGTACACTTAGGGGGTCATTCTGACCCTGGCGGTCAGTGTTAAAGCGGCGGCCAACCCGCCAACAGGCTGGCGGCCCAAAAAACTGAATTCTGACCCTGGCGGGAACCGCCAACACAGGCCGCCGCATTAACACTCCGACCACCACGGCGGTACAAACAAACAGCGCGGCGGTCACCGCCAACAGGGAGGCGGCAGACAATGTACCGCCCACTCTATCACGACTCACCAATCTGCCACCTTTTCCGGGGCGGGAGCCCCGCCGATAAAAACACGGCGGAAACAGACATTTCCAATGGAAAACGCTCACCTCGACACACTCTACGCAGAATCGGAACAGCATGGAACCCGAACTCCACATCCTCCCAGCCATTGCCTTCCTGCTCTTCTTCCAGGATCACGAACCACGCCGCAGACGACAACGGTGAGTACTGCACCTACGACACAGGGGAGGGGGGAGGAGGAAAGGTTACGGGCACACACATACGCCACACACCCACCCCCACCCTCACCCCCACCGAAATACCTACACACCTATGCAGATAAAAAAGTCAGAGTGACACCCCCCCCCCAAAAAGCAAAGACAAAAGGCAATGAATGTAAAAGTAGAACTATATTATTGCAACAATAAAGCATAGCGATCTCAATACACATCCATACAAGTAGCAAAAGTCCGGCCCAGTCTTTCAAAGTCCAAATGTCCGTGGGCCAATGTGCAGCAACACATGGGCAAAGCCCACACACAAGATCGAGTCAATTGGAGAGAACACTGCTGGGGCATCACAAAAAGTTAAAACAGGCACCTCAGGGGGAAGGGAAGGGGGGGCACCTCAGCCACATGAGTCCACGACGCCAGATCCACGAAGGCCCTCCATGGCCACTGTGCCATCCTGGGGAGTGCAAAGCCACAGTCTCACAAGTCTCTACAGTGGGTGGATTGCCCACTGTGCCATCCTGGGGAGTGCAAAGCCACAGTCTCACAAGTCTCTACAGTGGGTGGATTGCCCACTGTGCAATCCTGGGGAGTGCAAAGCCACAGTCCATCAGGTGGATTACAGAGACCACTTGTATGGAGGAGGCATGGTGGGCAGAGTGCGTCGTGAAGGCCTGCCCGACACAGAACCGGGACTGCCAATGGGCCAGCGGTGCTTGACAGGAAGGGCCCAGCGGAGCAGTGCTTGAGACGGCGGGGCCCAGCGGAGCGGTGCTTGACAGGAAGGGCCCAGCGGAGCGGTGCTTGACAGGAAGGGCCCAGCGGAGAGGTGCTTGAGACGGCGGGGCCCAGCGGAGCGGTGCTTGACAGGAAGGGCCCAGCGGAGCGGTGCTTGAGACGGCGGGGCCCAGCGGAGCGGTGCTTGACAGGAAGGGCCCAGCGGAGCGGTGCTTGAGACGGCGGGGCCCAGCGGAGCAGTGCTTGACAGGAAGGGCCCAGTGGAGCGGTGCTTGAGACGGCGCGGCCCAGCGGAGCGGTGCTTGACAGGAAGGGCCCAGCGGAGCAGTGCTTGACAGGAAGGGCCCAGCGGAGCGGTGCTTGACAGGAAGGGCCCAGCGGAGCGGTGCTTGAGACGCCGGGGCCCAGCGGAGGGGTGCTTGACGGGAAGGGCCCAGCGGAGCGGTGCTTGACAGGAAGGGCCCAGCAGAGCGGTGCTTGAGACGGCGGGGCCCAGCGGAGCGGTGCTTGACAGGAAGGGCCCAGTGGAGCGGTGCTTGACAGGAAGGGCCCAGCAGAGCGGTGCTTGACAGGAAGGGCCCAGAAGAGCGGTGCTTGAGACGGCGGGGCCCAGCGGAGCGGTGCTTGACAGGAAGGGCCCAGCGGAGCGGTGCTTGAGACGGCGGGGCCCAGCGGAGCGGTGCTTGACAGGAAGGGCCTAGCGGAGCAGTGCTTGAGACGGTGGGGCCCAGCGGAGCGGTGCTTGACAGGAAGGGCCCAGCGGAGCAGTGCTTGAGATGGCGGGGCCCTGTTCAGCGGTGCTCCTCACGGCGGGGCCCTGTTCAGCGGTGCTTCTCACGGCGGGGCCCTGTTCAGCGGTGCTCCTCACGGCGGGGCCCTGTTTAGCGGTGCCTGTCTTGTGTTTCCAGTGAACCACACCTGGCCAATACTTGCCGCTCAGTCTGCATCGGTCCTTTCCATTGCGGGGCCCTCCTGTGATGGACTCCTGGGGCCCTGGGTCTCCTCCGATACCCCCAGAATGGGGCTGGTGGGGCCCTCATGGCCAGGTCGGCTGCTCCCTGCCTTTTGCTCCTTGCTGCCCTTGCCCTCCTTGGCAGACTCTCCGTGGCCCTTGGCTCCCTTACCCGATGTGGCAGGTGACCGTGCAAGGCTACCCTCCTTGGGGGCAGGCGTATCAGGCCTGTCGCGCCTGCCCTTCAGTTTTTTGCTCCTCTTCCAAGGGGGGGGGGCTGGCTGTGCCTTTGCTGCTGGACGATGTCCCAGCCCAAGGAAAGGGCGGACTCCAAAACCAAGGCACGACGTTCTTGGGAGTTGCTGGGCTGGTGGTGGCTGAGGTGTTTGTGGAACTCTTACGGGATGGAGGGGGTGGGTCAGGTGAGGAAAAGAGGTCATGTTTAGAGAGGAACATTTTCTTTGGAGCCATGGGAAGGGTAGCTGGAGTGGGTATGGGAGTGGAGGAAGAGGATGTAGTTGTAGGAGAGTCAAGTGTGCTGTCTTTGGGTGCAGGTGCTTGGGCTGGAGGCTGACGTGAGGTGGATGGCTGTTGTTTGGGTGCCTGCCTGCGTTTGTGTGTTTGGGAAGCGGGGGTGACAGACACACTGGGAGAGGACACAGGGGACGTGTACATGGCAGTGGGGGTGGTGACTGCACGTGTGCGGACTGGTCTGGAGGGTGTGCTGGTGATGGGTGCAATGGCTGATGGTGGTGTGCTTGCAGGTGTGTGTGGAGACGTCACAGGGAGGGAGGAGGGAGACGAGGAGGTGGGGGACACAGAGGAGGTAGTGACTGTTGGCATGTCTGCATCTGGATGTTGCTTGGGTGAATGCTTGTGTGTCCTGTGGTGCTTATGTCTGGATGAGCTGCCCTTGGGTGTTGAGGTGTGTGCAGGCTGGTCTGTAGGTGTGGATGGGATAGGCAGAGGAACAGGGGAGTGGGACTGGATGGAGGGAGTCAGAAGAGGGAGGCTGGAGACAGGGACAATCGCTGCCGACAGTGCTGAGGCCAGAGCGTTGAACGATCGTTGATGGGCAGCCTGACCCGAATGAAGGCCCTCCAGGTATGCATTGCTTTGATGCACCTCCCTCTCCACACCCTGGATGGCATTCAAAAGGGTAGACTGCCCAACAATGATGGTCTTCAGGAGGTCAATGACCTCCTCACTGAGGGCAGCAGGGGTGACTGGGGCAGGGCCTGAGGTGCCTGGGGTGAAGGAGATGGCCGGCTTCCTGGCCTTGCGGGCACGGGCCGAAGGCCGAGGGGCTGCTGGGAGGGCGGAGCTGGTGCGCTGGGTGGCGGCTGTACCTGTAGGATCGGTGGGCACGGATGTTGCCGCCACCACAAGGAGGCTCCCTTCCGAGGACGTGTCGGTGTCACTGACGTCTCCACGGGTCCCCGTGGTGGAGCCCCCCTCACCCTCCGTCTCACTGGTCATGTCGGAGTTCGTTGCATGGCCCTCCGGGGCCATGTGAGATGCAGCTCCCTCTAGCGCCAATGCCACTTCTCCTCCGCCTGATGATGCTAATGCACACATTCACAGAAAAAAAAAGAAAAGGGGGGGGAAACATAAAGACAAGTTGAGTGCTTGCATTGGGGACACCGTTGGCGGAGAGGACAGACACAGAAGCCCCTTGCACTACACTGCGCACGTGGGGTACACTACTCATTCACTGGAACATGCCCTACAAGCCTATGGGCGACAACTGCCCACAGAGTATACACTGGTCCATGAATCGCGTTACTAGGCACCCTACAGAGGTGGGGGTGGGGGCACAGGACCATACCTCACGGACGGGCCTATCCTACAGAAATCGCCCTAGCCTAGGGATACCCACAGCCCTCCTCCCCCACCCAGGCACCTCCACTGCGAGCAAAATAGCTGAAGGTGCTGGTACTCACCCCCTTGTGTCTGCTGTGATGTCCTCAAGCGCCCATCTAAATCGGGGTAGGCCACAGCCAGGATCCGAGACATCAGGGGGGTCAAGGTACGACTGGCACCCCTCCTAGGTTGGGAGGCCATCCTCAGCAGAGCCTCCGCCGTCTTCTTGCTCCCGCGGCGGATGTCCTCCCATCTCTTGTGGCAGTGGGTGCCCCTTCTGTTGTGGACCCCCAGGGCCCGGACGTCCTTGGCGATGGCACGCCAAATGTCGATATTCTGATGGGCGCTGACCTATGTGACATGTACAGGGGGGGAAGAGAAACATCATCACTTTTCTGCATGGTCGATGTGAGTGGCCCCCCCTCCCCAACCTTGCCATGTGGCACATGCTCTCATCTGTCGTGCCATGCATTCGTCATTCGCTGCCCTCCCCTCCATCGTACATCCTCCCCACTCAACCCAGGCATTAGGCACTATGCATTGCCCCCTGTGTACTCACCTGTTGGTCTGGAGGCCCGTAGAGTAGCGCATACTGGGGGAGGACCCCGTCCACGAGCTTCTCCAACTCCTCGCAACTGAAGGCGGGGGCCCTTTCCCCAGTCGCAGCAGCCATTGTCACTTCCAGACCGAGGTCACAGCAGCACTTGCAGTATAGGTCCTCTCCTGTGGATGCTCAGGTCTCGTGTGATCAAGCAGAGAGAAAATTGCGGTTAAGGCCGCGGCGGTGCGTACCGTGGCGGTGTGTACCGCGACCGCCGGCGCTCACCGCCATTGGCTCCTGAAACCCATAGGGTTCAATGTTGTCCAATGCGGCTTTGCGCCGCGGACTGCGACCGCCTACCGCCACGGTGTGCCACGCTTGCGCAATGACCTCACTTCACATTGTCACACTTCACAGGTCAGGCAGCCGCCATTTCAAGGGCCCACATGGCTTAATTCCTACTGCGTCACACATGGCTAGGCCTTGCGCCGACAATCATACTAGCCATTCAATCCTGAGAAACTCGTGTACTGTGCATGCTGTGGGCACTTACCTGTGGGTTGCTTGACTCTGTGCTCCATGTTGTCCTTCCTAGGCACCGTCCGCTGGGACTTGCGAGGAGACGGAGGAATCTTCCTGTGTACAGACCGCTGGTGGACCTGTCGACAATGGAAGAAAGACACGTCATACTCACCTACAGACTCAACCGTGCCACTATACAGGAACTGTGTGCCCAGCTGGAGCCAGACCTGATGTCCCCCATCCGCCAACCCACAGGGATTCCGCCTCTAGTGCAGGTGCTGTCAGTACTGCATTTTTTTGCCAGTGGATCATTTCAAACTACAGTGGCCATTTCATCTGGGATGTCTCAGCCTATGTTTTCAAAGGTGTTATCCAGAGTGTTGTCTGCCCTGATGAAATACATGCGGAGCTACATCATTTTCCCTGAGGTGGGTGACTTGCCTACAGTGAAGGGTGATTTCTATGCCCTTGGACACATTCCCAATATCATTGGTGCCATTGATGGGACCCATGTGGCTTTGGTTCCCCCAAAAGACAATGAACAGGTGTACAGGAACCGAAAAAGTTATCATTCGATGAATGTCCAGGTGGTCTGTTTGGCTGACCAGTACATTTCCCATTTAAATGCCAAGTTCCCAGGGTCAGTGCATGACGCGTACATCATGCGAAATAGCAGTATCCCTTATGTGATGGAACAGCTACAGAGACACTGTGTGTGGCTAATTGGTGACTCTGGTTACCCAAACCTGCCTTGGCTATTGACCCCAGTGAGGAATCCCAGGACCAGGGCAGAGGAACGGTACAATGAGGCCCATGGGCGTACTAGGAGGGTGATTGAGCGGACCTTCGGCCTCCTGAAGGCCAGGTTTAGGTGCCTGCATATGACTGGTGGATCCCTAATGTACTCACCAAAGAAAGTGTGTCATATCATCTTGGCCTGCTGCATGCTTCACAACCTGGCTTTGCAACGCCAGGTGCCTTTCCTACAGGGGGATGGTCCAGATGGTGGTGTTGTGGCCGCTGTGGAGCCTGCGGAGAGTGAAGAGGAGGAAGACGAAGAGGACGACACAGACAACAGGGACAGAGTGATACTGCAGTATTTCCAGTGACACACAGGTAATAATCTACTCCTGCATTGTATTATGTCTGTAACTGTAGTGGCTCTCTACTGTCTGACTTTTCACCCCAATGTATGGTAACTTAGTTGTGTATATCACTTCCTATTTCAGTGATCTGATCCCCACGGAGTGCCCTCTGTTTTTTTTCCCCATGGACTACCGCTGTGTGACACTGGTATGTTGTCATCACAATGTAAATAGAAATGTTTTGTTGGTTATATCGAATACATTTGGTTGAAATAAATAGATAGCAGAATGCAGTTGGTTTTTGTGCAATAATTGTGTTTATTGAAGTTTTCAAATAGGTGTATAGTTCAAAAAGGGTGATGGGTGATGGTGGAGGCATGTCCATGGCAGTGTCCAGACTGTCGTTCCTACAGCTCCATTGTCCATATGGCTGTGGAAGGTGGAGCAGGGGCAGTTCAAGGTTGGACGGGGTGAACAAGTGGGACAGTGGGATGACATCCGGGGGGTTCCGTGCATGGCGGGGGTCTTGACATCCTACTCTGTCTTCTTCCTAGATCTCAGGCCTTTCTTGCGGGGTGGTTCTTGTTCTGCAGGGGGTGGGGTCCGGGTGGGCCGTTGCTGTTGTGTCGGGGCCTCCTGACCACTAGCGCCGGCGGAGGTGGTGGGCTGTTCTTCCTCCATGCTAGTGGCAGGGGCCCTTTGGGGGGCCACATGGTCCCGCAAAGTGGTGACAATCTGGTTGAGTGCCACCACCATTGTACCCATTGCGGCACTGATGCTGCGCAGTTCTTCCCGGAACCCCATATTCTGTTGCTCATGCAGAAGCAGGATCTCCTGCAAGCTGGCCAGGACCGTCGCCATCGTCTCTTGGGAGTGGTGGTACGCTCCCATGATGGTGGTGAGGGCCTCTTGGACAGTGGGTTCCCTAGGCCTGTCCTCCCTCTGTCGCACAGCAGCCCTCCCAGTTCCTCTTTGTTCCTGGGCCTCTGTCCCCTGGACGGTGTGCTCACTACCAGTGCCCCCAGGTCCCTGTTGTTGTTGGGGTTTTGGGTTACCCTGGGTGCCCTGTACTGGTAGACACACCGCTGCTTGACCTGTCCTGGAGACAGAAGCATGGGCCCGCTGGGTGGGTGCTGTGCTGGTGTTTCCAGAGGGGGGTAGGTCTGCTGTGGCCTGTGGCTGACTGAGGGTAACCGACTGTCCAGAGGTCCCCGATGGGCCAGGCTGGTCATCAGGTTCTAGGTCGACAGAGCTGCTGTCATCACTGGGGGCCTGTTCTGGGGGTGGGATGGACAAATCTGGACCCTCCTGGCCGGTGTGTTGGCGTTCGGGCCCTGCAGGGGTAAAAGAGTATGGTTATAGCTTTTGTGTGTGCCATGGCGTGCGATTTGTGGGTGCCCTTGTCCCCCAGTGCTGGCAGTCCCATGTGGGAGGAGTTGTGAGGGTGGTTTGTGGGGGGGATGGGTATGTGCAGTGGTCATGCTTAGGTGATGGGTGTCCATGGTTTGTGTTGGCATTCAGGGGTTGGGTTTGGGTTGGGTGGGTTGTGCTGGTGAGACATTAACAGGGAGTATGTGTGCTGGGGGGTTGGGGGTGAGGGTGGGGTTGTGGGTTGGCATGCTGGTGGTTGGGGGGGGGGTGAAGTAGTTGAGATCAGACTTACCAGAGTCCATTCCCCCGCCTACTCCAGCGAGGCCCTCAGGATTCAGGATGTTCAAGACCTCTTGCTTCCATGCTGTGAATTCGGGTGGAGTGGGTGGGGGTCCGCCGCCAGTCTTCTGGACAGCGATGTTGTGTCTTGACACCATCGACCGCACCTTCCCCCGTAGGTCGTTCCAGCGCTTTCGGATGTCTTCCCGATTTCTGGGATGCTGTCCCACAGCGTTGACCCTGTCGACGATCCTTTGCCATAGCTCCGCCTTCCTGGCTATTGTGGTGTGCTGCACCTTTGTGCCGAAGAGTTGGGGCTCTACCCTAATTATTTCCTCCACCATGACCCTGAGTTCTTGGTCCGAGAACCTAGGGTGTCTTTGGGGTGCCATGGGGTGGTGTGGATGAGGTGTGGGGTGGTGTTTGTGGTGATGAGTGTGGTGGTGTGTGGTGTTTTGTGCATAGATGTGGTGTGGGTGATGGTGTTGGGTTCCTGTGTGTGTTGTGCTTTGCGTTCCCTGTGCTCTCTCTCTGTGTATTGCGCCTTGTCTCTGAATTTCGATTTGTGGGGGTTTGAGGGTGACGTGGGTGTGTGTTTTATATAGTGATGGGTGTGTGGGTGTGTTGTTTTTATGTGTATCAGGTGTGTGTATTTCGAATTGGCCAATGTGGCTGTGTTTTGTAAAGGTGTGTGTGATTTGAGCGCGGCGGTGTGTACCGCCAATGGAATACCGCGGTTGAAAGACCGCCACGTGGATTCGTGGGTTGTAATGGCATGGGTGTGTTTGTGTTGGCGTGACGGTGGAGGTTTGCTCATCTCCAGTTTATGGCTGACCGCTGATGAGGTGGCCTTACGTGGATGTCGGGTTTTTGGCGGTTTGCCAGTTGTGGGTCAGAATGACCGTGGCGGTATGATGGCGATCTTCTGACCGGCGGTAAGAGCCTTTTACCGCCGAGGTCAGAATGACCACCTTAGTGTGCTTTACACACTTTCTGCTACATTGTTATTCCATCATCTTCTGTCCGTCGGTTCACACAGAGGTTTCAGCTAAGCAAATTTTATAAAACAATGAGCAGTTTACTGTTAGTTCAGCCCGTCAGCGTCTTACATTGAACGTTAATATTCAGCTTCTGCACGAGGCCTGACAAAACTAGGCCACGAATTTGGCTAAGTTAAGCTCTGCAATATAATTAAAAACATCAGTTATAACTCTCAATATGACATATTACTACATTATTTTAATACATTTTTAGCATCTCACATATTAGTTAGTTTCTCTTTTAATATAATTTATGGATCCTCAGTGATCACTCTCCGATGTCAAAATTTCAAACGTGCACTTTGTTTTCTTGCGTTAGTCATTTTCAACAATTTTCATTATTCAAAATATACAAACAGTCATTAATAATTTCTAATCAAGATATTTGCATTAACAGAACCTTCCATAAAAAAGGAAGAGAAACCTTCACAACAGAAAACACAATTTTAAAAAGAAAAAACTGGCAGCAATTCCGGGTCAGAAATGCCACACAAAATGAGAACTTTACTGAAGAAGAGGCCGCGGGCACTGACTGGCTCTTCAACTGATCAATGCAGCCTCGCCAGCTCCTTGAGACCCCACCGGCGCTATGAAAATAACTGTTTGAGTGATTGATTGGCTGACTCTGCTAGACAGCTTGGCAGAGGTCACAATAGTTCGCCGAAAACTTCAAGAGCTTCTTGAGGTGAGAACAACTAATGGTGTTTTAGAAGATGAAACGACGAACATGCGAGTGTCCTCCCACATAGGGTTAACAAAATGAAAATGCAAATTGAGGGAAACATAGAGCATACAATTAAAGTTATATTCTGGGAAAAACCAACATATGTTAGGACATCCTATAGGCAGAAAAAGATTGCCCACCAAAATTAGTCTGGAAGCTCTCACTGGGAGAAGATGTCAGTGTGCCATCTTTCTCAGTATTTGTTCCTGAAGAATTAAGAAAGGCTTATGTAGTATATTGGGAATTGCCACAAGCCCCGGCACTGTAACACAACCATGTAGGATGGGACAAATGCTCCGCCTACCACATACTACCAGTAATATCAAGAGCATTACCACAACTACAATACCCCAATAAACATGAAGCTAAAGCACCAGTGAGGGAAATACTCTCACAACTTGAGTACCAGGGTATGATAGAACCCTGCATATTACCAATGAACAACCTTTGTTCTGTGTAGCTAAGCTGGACTAGTCATATAGAAGAATCTTAGACTACAGACATTTAAACAGTCATACATGCAAATTTGCTATACAAAATGCTCACAGCACTCATCAACAATTTAGTGTGCAAAAAAACTGCAAAACAACCATGGATATTTCCATCATTTTTTTCTGCCAAAATATAGCACTTGAAAGCAGGGATTTAACCACCTTCAGTGCATCAGGCTCACAAAGGAACTTTTGTCCACTCCCACAAGAGTATAAGAACAGTGCTGGACTGTTCTCAGCATGTGTAACATCCAGACTACACAACAGTGACACTGAGACATTGTCCTATGTAGATGACATCTACCTAACAGATGATGAGCTGGTCACACAACTAAGATGGGCGAACTGCATTGTGGCTGGGTTTGCTGAAATAGGCTACAAATTTAATTGCAAGAAAAAAAAAGCCTTTTTCAGTGTCCTGTTATTAGGATATGAGTTATCAGATTAAGGAAATAACCTGGCACCCCATTTTCTAGAAAAGTGTCTGGAAACACATCAACGTCAGACCACTACTCAAAAAACCCACCTCCTACCACAGCAAACTCAAAAACTTCTGGCCACCTCCTTGCTTCCATTCCGAGTCAAGGTACAAGCAGAGTCTATCAACAAGCAACTCTCGACACACCTGGAGCAGAATCACTTACTCAACGCCTCCCAATCCAGCTTCCACAGCAATCAGAGCACTGAGACCTCCCTGATCACAGCCACCAATAACGTCCGAACCATCCTCTACAGAGGTGAAACCAGCAGCTCTGATCCTTCTTGATCTCTCGGCAGCCTTTGACACCTCATCCCACTACATGCTGATCAAAAGACTCTACCCCATTGGCATCCAAGGAGCCACACTTGGATGGATCACCTCCTTCTTCACTGTAAGTATACAGTGGGTCCGCTCTATCACCTTTCACCTCCATATATAAGGATATCATCTGCTGTGTCCCCCACGGCTCTTCCTTCAGCCCCACACTCTTTAACTCATACATGACCACCACTGGCCAACATCACCAAGGGCCAGATGTATCAAAAAAGCTTTCTGCGATTCTGAGAAAGCGATTTTTAAGAAATCGCTATTTCTAAGTCGCAACATGCTAAGTATCATATTTGCGATTCGGTAATAGCGATTTCTTAAAAATCGCAAATGCTATTACCGAATCGCAAATTGCGATACAGCCCCCATTCGCACCTATGGGCCTGTTGCGAATTTTTTGCATTTCCCACATTGCGAATTCCTAACTGGAATTCGCAATTTGGGAAATGCAAACTCCAGGGTGCTGGGGGCCTAAGGCCCCCTCTGCTGCTAACCAAAACAATTTTGGAAGACATGTAAGGTGCACACATGCCAAAAGGGCATGTGTGTGTTAAATGTACATTTTAAAAATGCATTTTTAATGCATTTTTTAAATTTGCACATGGTTACCACCAAGTTCAACTTGGTGGTAATAGTGATTCCTTAATGCCCAATTCACATTAAGGAATTGCTTCATACATGTGCTTAAGAAATCGCAAATTAGGATTCCTTATTTGCGATTTCTTAAAAGAGAATCGCAAATTGCGATTCTCTAAACGGGCTCGCAATTTTAAGGAATCGCTATTTTAGCAATTCCTTTAAATTGTGTTCATAATGCCTTTCATACATTCTGAAAGGCCTTTTTGCATTCGCAAACGGGCATTCGCACTGTTTGTAATGCAAAAAGGCTTGACACATCTGGCCCCAAATCTCACAGTGTCACCATAATATCCTACTTAGACCACACCCAACTCATCCTCTCCATCACCGATGAATCTACCATCACCAGGACCAACTTCTACAGATGCATGACAAGCATTGCCAAGTTGATGACGAACAACTGCCTGAAGCTGAACACCGACTAGAAGGGAGTACTGATCTTTGGCAACAAAAGCAACCCCTGGAAAGAATTCCGGTGGCCCCAGACCTGGGACCCGCACCCATGATGCCGACCATGCTAGAACCAGAATCATCATTGATAACAAGCTTACCATGAAATCACAGATCAACGCCTTCTCCTCTACCTGCTTATCTCTGTATCCATGCTACTCCAGATTTTCAAATGGCTACCCCTACACATGAGACACACCATGACACAAGCCCTCATCACCAGCTGACTTGACTATGGCAACATCCTCTAGGTAAGAATCGCCACACATCTCCTACAGAGACTTCAATTCATACAGAACATTGCAGCCAGACTTGCCCTTGACCTCCCCAATAAACCCGCATCACACCCCACCTCAGGCTACTCAACTGGCTCCCCATATGGAAGATATGCCAATTCAAGCTGCTAACCCACTCAAACAAGGCTCTACACAACCAAAAAACCTACATGAACCACCACCTGAACTTCCACCACCAGTTGAGAAGATTATGCTCTGCTTCACTTGCCCACAGTCCCCACATTCACTGAAGCAGAAGTGGAGGAAGTTCCTGCTTGTGCATTACAGCAAAGACCTGGAATAGCCTTCCCATGCAGCTCTGGACATCACCTCACTTCCAGAATTCCAAAGATGCTCAAGACCTGTCTGTTCAAATGAAGATTATGGGACCTGCAAGCACCTGGATACCCTTTTTAGTGATTAGTAGTGCCATAAAAATCCTGATTGATTGATTGATTGATTGAGTAGTAGTTATTTGGAAGGGATGCCCTAAATACCCCTCTTTCAATTACTGATTCGGTATGGTTTCCTAAACACACTTAACAATTCAATAAACTGTTTCATTCTCACTAAATGGGTTTAGTACATTTGAAAAGTACATTTATGGGTCAGAAACTCAATTTATCAAATTGCAAAGTTTGCAGTGAGTAAATGTGTTCATGCATTTGGCCTCAGTGAGCAACAGTTGCAATCAACTGAGAACACCAAAGAGTACACACATGTTTCATTTGCGACTATATGATGATTAGTATTATTCATTTCCATGATCAATTTGCTATTTTCAAGTTTCAGCATAACAGAAAATAATGTTTGTGTTTTTTTTTACTCAAATTCTGGCAAGGTCAACAGCTGATAGAGTCCACTGCAAAGGAAACTGAAGGGCTGCCTGGCACACTGGACAAACATTTTCTTCTGCCACCATGTTTTCAGCTCGGCAAGGTCGAGCATTCACAATACTAGGGGTACTCTGTTATTCCTCTGCATTGCTGGTATAATTGGCTAGTTCATTCCAGTGTGGGAGGAGAAGTGAACTTGTAAAATCTGCCCCTTTTTTCACAGACTGAACTCTGTCACACTCATTCATACAGGTTATGGAAATTCTATAAAGCTTAAAGTGCCCTAAGCTGTAATGTATCATGATGGCCATGCTGCCCAAATCACTGTAATTAGTTCATACTACTGCTCTTGAACATGTGCTGCTGGTGGAGCCCTTACTTCGCTGATGATAACCAACCCCATGGTTTTCTGTAAGAATCTGATCAGATCAGCTGCATCCTCAAGTGTGGTCATAGATGTGATGAGAATACCAATGAGGTTTGGTGGTGCTTTAGAAAATGATCTGTCAGTGTTTGCCTGAATGAATGGTTATAGCTGCTGGATTTGCAGGTGTTGTTGTGCTGCTGTGAGGAGAGATGCAGAAAGCAACCATGTGTCGTGAATAAGGAGAAGGCAACAAACTGGAACATGTTATGCTGAGAGAATGATAGTGATTTTTCTTTGTTTGCACCCTTGGCAAACCTAATTTGTGATTTTCATCTTGATTTTGGAATGTGTATTTTTAGGTTAAAGAGGACAAGTGGAGTCTTTATACATTGCTGAAGGCCACCCACAAATATTTACCTTTGAACTTTCTTATTCTTGATTTGTTGTCTCCCTCAGAAGGAGACTTAAGACCTGGCTGTTGGGCCAAGATTAGCAGTGCACACATACCTTTAGGGGTGATACTTCAGCACTATATAAATATTGATTGATTGATTGATCTTTGCAAACCCAACAGAAACTTTGAGAAACATTGATTACCTTTTGTAAATCAAATGCAATCTTCCTTTCCAAAGGCAGAAGGAGTGCATTTGCGCTGCTCCTTTCATCTACCAATATTAAACATATGTTAGGGTGATGTAGGCAAGATGCATGGACAGTGATAGAACTAGCATACCACTAACTCTCCAATCACACTGGTGTAGCTGGTTTAAATAAGTGGTGTAGTTCAGGGGAATTCTCCTGCAGTTTCTTGAAAGAAGGTTGCTGCAGGAGAACTATTAAGGTACTGTGAAGAGGAAGATGACCAAGATAGGTTGGTGTGGTATAAGAATCTTATTTTACAAAAAAGGCATCATAAGACTTGAGCCTTTCAAAAAATTATCCTGATCACAGTTAGGATGTTTTCCAAAGCTGTAAAAAATGGATCGAGAACTAAAGGTGATCCACACATTTGTGATATTCATTTGTTCCAAATAACATCCTGTAATGATTGACCTTGAGGACAACATATCAAGTACTAACTTTATAATTCTGAAATATGATATGGTTTACAAACATTCAGTGAGGTTTACTGGCACAGAGGTAAAACGTTTGTTGCAGCATAATCCTTTTAGCAAACTATTCAGTAAGTGACAGGCCAGTTCTCCATGGCCTGAACACATGAATGGCAGCTAAACAGTCATTACACCATGTATTAACACTGTCTCTGGAAATTCTGAAACTAGACACTAGTGAGAGCACAGGGAAGTGCCCATGGCTTCTTTTTAATACTTTAGGGCTTATTTACAAGCCCCTTGCTTCACAGAAATGTCACTTTTAATAATGGTCTGGTGGCACACACTGCAGAGCCATATCTATAAGGCCACGTAAAGTCAACCTATGTGGTTTTGAATGGCCTTGTGAATATGGAGTGAGGCAAGTAGCACAAGTCACTCTGTTACCTCAAACTGTGATAGAGAAGCGTGCCTTGGGTATTATGGTGGGTGTTTCCACATAACACCCAGGTCATGTGACACATTCCAAGTTTTACAGCATTCTGTAAACCTGTGAATTTATTACAAGTCTATGCCTCCCAGGGAAGGCGTAAGGGATGTGCACCAAGGAGAAATAACATTACTTCTCAAAGTTTTTTCCTCTATGTGTGCTGCACTCTGCAGCACACATAGAAATCGGAAAATGCTAGGTATCCCTTCTTGCACAAAAACAACTGAGCCAACAATGTAGATACTTTGCACCATGGTGCAAGGGTGCCTGCATTGGTGCTAGGCACCAAATAGTGCTCGGGCAGAGGCAGAAAGGACAGGAATGCACCATTTGTCATTTAAACAGTAAATTTCTGTTCTTTCTTTTTGACACAGGGCAGCGCAGTAAGATGCCTTGCAGCACTGCCCTGCACCAACAAATAGTAAATGAGGCCCCTAGAGGCTTGTTTGAAAGCCACCTGCACTGCTGGGGCATCACATTTAATGATGGTCTGGTGGCGCACACTGCAGAGCCGTATCCACACGGCCAAGTAAAGCCATCCTGTGTGGCTTTTCATGGTCTTGTAGATATAGAGTGAGGCAACGCAGCTCAAGTCACTGTGTTGTCTCACTCTGCGATAGTGCGATGTGCCATCGGCGTTACAGTGGGTTTTCCCACAGAACACCCATGGCATTTAACACATTCCCAGAATTATAACATGCTGTAAACTTGGGAATGTGTCAAATGCATACGCCTCCCAGGGAATGCATAAGGGAAGCACAACAAGGAGAAATAACATTATTTCATCTAGTTTTTTCCTCTTTCTATGTGTGCTGCGTTTGACAACATACATAAAAAGAGGAACGCACCATTGAGTGTCCTTTCCTGCACAAAGCAATTGTGGCAACAATACAAGCACCCTTGCACCATAGTGCAAGGGTGCTTGCATTGGTGCTAGGCACCACTTTGTGTGCCGCCAAGGGCAGAAAGGACAGAAATGCACCATATGTTATTAATGCAGCACATTCCTGCCCTTTCTCTTTGATGCAGGGCAGTACAACAAGAAGCCTTGCAGTGCTGTCCTGCGCCAAAAAGGAGCAAATTAGACCCTTCGCCTTTTATGGTACACCTGTAGCATTCATTCAAAGCTTTCTCTTGATGATTTGCTGGGTATAACATCTTGCTAAATCTTCACATTAATCCCTCATAATAAATGGATTGTTATAGTTGAGTTAACTGTTTGGAGAAAGTTATGATTTCTATTATCATTAAACAAGCTTGCCTAGTAATTTGAGATGTTGCATGGGATTAACACTTGTGGTTGCCTGTGTGCCATGTTTTCCTAGTTACTGAACTGAGCTTTAAACTTTATATGTACAGGAGGCTTTACATAGAGGTGGGTAAACTTCACAAGTTAGCTAAGAATAATTGGGATCACACACAGGGACCGTTTTGCTGCAAGCGGCTGTACAGTCATTGAGGACCACAACTGTTGGAGATTCTGTATTTCCTACATGGGGAAACATGCAGTAGTGGTTTAGGCATACTATTTTGCAGGAGTGGGTGTCTCACATGCATCACCAATGTTTGAAAAAATTAATATGCTGCAAGAAGATCAGATACAAAGGCCGAATGTTGTTTTTGATGCTCAAATATTCTTAATTACACTCTTAGTGGACTGACAGAAGCCAAAAAAATAGTCTATGGATTTACCAGAAAAATCCAAGTTGACATTTTCTGTGGGAGTTTTGATGAAAATGCCTGAATCCCATTACAAGTGAGTACTGCCAAATACTGGTCATGAGGACTAGTCATCCACACTAATAAGAGTACCTCCGAATTGAACCCAATACCAAACAGAGGGGCATATTTACAGTACCCCTGCCTAGCGCCACCTTGCGCCACATTAACGTCATTGTTTTTTACGTTAATGTGGGCGGACAAGGCCGAAATCCCCACGCCTTATTTACAGGTTTGCGCAATGCATGCCTTGCACCACCCTGCAACCCTTAGCGGTACATTATGCCTGCGCCATGCATAATGCATGCAAAGAGGGCGATCCCCCGTTAGGGGATCCAGAAAAATGACGTAAGGAAATCAATGAGATTTCCTTACACCATTTTTTATGGCACTTTTAATGCCTGCTCAAGAGCAGGCGTTAAAAGGGGCCTTCCATTCTTTAGAATGGGGCCCTATGTACTCTGCAGAAGCAGCATCAATATTTTGGTGCTACTCCTGCAGAGTACATCAATAGCATCATGAATAATGACGCTACTGCCCCCTACCCTGCGCCATGGTGTGCCGTATTTTACATACAGCGCACACATGCTGGCGGTAGGGGGGTGCTAAGGGGCACAGGGAAAGTGATGCTACACTCAGTGCAGCACCACTTTCCATAAATCTGTCCCAGAGTCAGGCACACATTTGATGAACACGCCCTAAAGAAACTCATATCAAAGGTGTTTAGCACAAAAAACAGTGTGTTTGTAAGGCCAATTAAATGAAAGCCAGTGACTCTACCACAGGGAATACCTGTTGGAGGAATCCATCTGTCAGCAAGGAGGGGCAGCAGGAGAAGCCCTGTGACACTACCAACGACGCTATATAGAGCACTACGAATTCATGCAGCAGGCACGTCTTGCGCCTGTCATCTCCAGGAAAAGGCAGGGCAAGGCCACCCTCCTTCACTCTATATTCAGGTACTGTTGGTTGGTGTGTTTTGCATGGTGGTGGAATATTTTGCTTTTCAGATTATACTGTACTAATCACTAGTGACCGTTTGACACTGTCATTGGATATTTAGTTTTAAACTTTGTGGTGTGATAACTTTGAGCACCTATCATAGGAAAACAAAAGGCAAAAGAGTGATCACTGGGGGCTGGAAAGGAACCCAAATCTTCTTGAAGGCACGCTGCTGATAACTGCAGCCTGCAGGACATCGACAACCTTAATCTGAAGTTGTAGGACATTCAAACTAGAGGAAACCAGTTGACGGAAGCACAGTTCCCAAATGCTCCCAAAGAGAAGATATGAGATTATTTTAAGGTAAGCTCACATCATTTGGGTCCTGGCATCTCAAAGTTGTCTAGGGGGCAAAGGGTGCAACCAGAGGCAGGAAGGGCGCCTACCTCTTCCAAATCCTAGACAGAGCAGTTAAATCACCTGACCTGTAATGGTGGTAGTGTGCATCTGGTCCCCACCATGACTGTTTGTTCTAACACCCTGGCCACCAGTGTAGATGTTATTCAGTTAAACTCCCCCACTGCATTCATAAGGGGTCAGGACCAGCCCACTACTGACAAGTTAACAATGGAGATCTCATGTTTGGTGCTATTAAAACAATTATGGGCAGCCTGAAGACAGAACTTAATACAGTTAAGGCCTCTATTACTGCTTTAAATTTGAAGGTTTCAGGTTTTTTAGATCAGAACAGTAGTTTATTTGAAAAATTGTTGTTGCATAAGCCTTGTATTTACTTCACATCTCATATACGCCAGTGTTCACTTTTGAATGATGTCCCCCTAGCCAATTGCAATCACAATCTAAAGCCTACAGGACCTTCTTGTGTTTTGTTTGTCTACTTCTAGAGGTACTACTGATTATAATAACTCAACTTAGGGGCCCCTCAGGGTGGGGAATTCTGTTCCTGTTGTTGACCCTAGGACAAAGTCCTATGTGGTATATTCCCTTGATAATGTTCCACATGAAGGAGGTAGGGGGTACTAGGGCAACAGGGAGCCTTTTAGTGTATCTTCATCTAATAAAGATCATTTGTAGCAGTTTTTTTAAATGTGCTCCCATTGAAGTCAAATGTCAGTGAAAACTATGAGCAATTGAAAAACAAGGTGACACACTGGCTCACTATTAAGGGTGGGGTCAATGAAAACACCCACTCAAAAAAAGTATTGCATGCAGAATTGGGTGGGTGGAACGAGGTCACAAAATCTTTGCAGGTGACTGTATTGTAGTCATTTTTATTAACAGTCAGGTCGTAGGTAATATATTTTTTCTATGTATGAACTAGCTTAGCCCTGGGGAGTATATTGGGGTTCGGCCACTGGGATTCTTTTATAGGTCAGGTTAAGATGCCAATCCTCGCTTACCACAATCTTCTTTATCCACGAGGGAGTCGAGTCAATCAAGTGATTGTGCAGGCCCCACTCGTCTAAAAGCCTGAACCCCTCCTCTCAAGAACAAACTTGATGCACTGGTCAGCTTAAGGAAGTGGCTTGACTACTCTCTCCCGGTTACCTGGAAAATCAAATTGTAGAGAGCAGGTCGGGGGACCTGCCACTTCTAAGGAATAAACCAAATGAGTAGTTTATCTTTTCGTCAATTTTGGAAAATGGGTTATAGGTAAGGGCAGGCAGGTACCTACACTTAGCAATAGGCCACTAACCTCCACTTAGGTCCAGTTAGGTCTCAGTAAATTAAACCCAGCTCAACCCTTGGTAGCTTGGCAACGAGCAACAAGGCTTAACTTAGGAGACAGAGTGTAAAGCATTCAAATATCACAAAACAGTAATTGAATAAAACACAGGAAACAGTTTAAAAATCCAAAACCAATTTATAAAAATTGATTATATTTTTATCTTTAAAATGACACAAAAACGAATAAAATTGGATAAGGGGAACCGGAGATATGAATTTTTAAAGAATTATTGTTTTTTTAGCGCCTAGAAACAAAAAGCGCCAATCGGGTCATCTGGTTGCACCTCGACCGGGGCAAAGTAAAAGTTTAAGGCCAACTGCGATGGAGCCTGGCTCGGCTACAGGCCGCGGGAGGCCTCGGTCAAAAGTTTACCTTCGCACTTAGTCGTTTGTCTGAAGATTTTATTCAGCGGGACGAACCTGCCAGTCCAATCCGACTTCCTGGAACCCTTCTCTGGATACGTGTCGCGGGAATCCTCAGTGGAGATTTTTACCTTTGGACTTAGTCGTTTTTTCGGGGTGAAAATCTTTCGACCGGGGTAAACCTGGATCTTGATCCGACGTCCTTGGAGCCTTCCTCGGATACGCTGACTGGGAGGTCCCGGTCAAATTCACCGGGACGAATCAGGCCGGGTTGCGGTTGAGCCAAGCCGGCTACAGTTGCTGCGTCGGGTCGGTCCCTCTATGGAGCTATTTTTCAAAAGTTCTCCAAACTTTTCCAAACTTCTGGGTCTTCTCCCAGATGTTCTTTTAAGGTTCTTTTGGGGTCCACAGCTCTGAGATGATCCTTGGGGGTGTGGACTACAACTCCCAGAATGCACCTGGCACAAACTCCTTTTTGGCCACTGGGCAGTGGTCAGCTGGTTGATTTCTTCAGGAGTTGGTGCAGGGGACTCTGGTTAGCAATTTTTCACCTGTAGCAAACAGGGAGTCCCTCCTTGAACCAGTTGAATCCAGGCAAAGTCCTTCTTGTGGTGAAGCCCAAGTGTGCAGCTGGTGCAGTCCTTCCGAGTGCAGGGTCCAGGTGCAGGCCAGGGGTCCAGCAGGGCAGTCCTTCTTCTCCTGTAGTTCTTCCCGGTAGGGATCTGGTAGGGAACTGAGGTGTAGGTGCAGGTCTGCCAGTTTTATCGTTGCTCCTGGGTGAAAAATAAGGGGGTCCTGGTTCTCCAATCAGGGGCAGGGTCCTTCCCCCTGTGATGACCACTTCCTGGGAAGTGTGGCAAAAATCAATCCAAGGAGGCAACATTCCTCAAAAATCCATCATGGCTGAAAGTGATTTTTGGAGGTTACATCTGGCTGAGCCCACCCACTGGTGTGGCTCAAAATCATAAACACACCCCTCTCCTGTCCTCTCCTAATCTAATCAAGAGGCTCCTAGTTGTCTGGGGTTGCAAGATGTGTGGGTGTTGCTGGGTTGCTCCAAATGTCCTTTTCTGCCTTTGAAGACCAGTTTGACAGCCCTCCCCCTTCCTGCCTCAACATCTGCTGAGGGGAGATCCCCTCTCACAGGCACATCTCTTTGTGTGAAGCCAGGCCGCTTCACACCTCATCAATGCAGCCTGGCCAGGCTGCCAGAGGCTGGCCAATCAGAGCACAGCAGCAAAAACACTGCAGGGCTGAAGTTGGCAACTTTTTAGGTAAAGTTTAAAACTCTTTACCTGAACAAGTTATATTAAATCCCACAACTGGAAGTTGTGGGATTTATTATAACAATTAATTTGATACCAAACTCTCAGTATCTGTCACTTAAGGGGACTTTTAAAATTAAAATAAAGTCTCCCCATTCTAGCCTATGGAGGCCATTCACTACAATGAGGGAAAAACGAATTTGGCTGTTTTACCTCACCAGGGCTTATAAAACTATTTTTATAAGGTCCCTGCTCATAGTTACATGGCACCAGCCCTAGGGGCACATAGGGCACACCTTAGGGGTGACTTGTAGGTAGTTTAAGACTTTGGAACTACTTTTAATTCCAAAGTCGAATTTGCATATAACTTTAATTTAAAAGCAGCCAGCAAGGCAGGCCTGTCTTTAAAATGACACTGGGCACCTCAGCAGTGCACCTATTAGTGCACTACCTTTGCTGGGGTCCCTAAACCTACATGCCATACCATATACTAGGGACTTATAGGTAGGTTGGCTTAGCCAATTATAATTAGCCTAATTTGCATACTGATTTTACACAGAGCACAGGCCCTGGGACTGGTTAGCAGTACCCAGGGCACCATCAGAGTCACAAAAACACCAGCCAAAAATGGAAAATGGGGGCAAAAAGTTAGTGGGGCTCTGCAATCAGCCCTGTTTTCTCACAGTAAAGGAGTATAGTGGACATTGAGGGAAAGAAAGATGACTATACCAGGTTAGACTGTATTAAAAACTAAGTTTTCTTGTTAGGGAGAACCACAACATTTTTGGATGGATTTGCACAGTTTTTTGCCCAGCTGCTCTGTCAACATCAGGTAGTGCCAAGGGGGGATTGTAAACTTTCATATCATTATCTCTAAGTGGTTCTATAGTTAAATTCAAATCAAGTACCCCTAATTTGTGTGCAGTTTTCTTACTCTGCGGGACAGTTTGAATCTCCTTTTATTTAATGTCTATAACACAAACAGCCATTTATCACACTTTTATATTTTGTCTCCTTGGGCCTGTTTATGGAGATTTGGAAGTTTCGCTCTTTGGCTTCTGGTTCAAGTCTTGCTACTTTCAGCCCAGTCATCATAATGGTTGCTTTTAATCTCCATCCCTGCAAACAGGATTGACAGAGATTTCAATATGTTGCTCTGTGGGAGAATTATTTTGATGCTCATTTTGTAAACTATGTGGGCTCCCCTTATCACATCAAAAAGATCTACACTAGCTCATAAATTGGGAGAAATATTCGACTTTGACACCAGGGTCAAGGGGAAACCTATCAAATCTATATTTGACATCTATAGAGCTAAATGTTTGTCAGCCCCAACATATGGGAACAATTTTTATGGCTATGAGAAGTGTCAATTGATTTAGGTCAAAGAGAATAGGTTTGCAAGACGCCTACTGTGGGTCTCATAGAGTACTTCCTCCTATGTTGTTCATGAAGAACTTGATCTTAAATATATTTTAGATTTTATTTCTTCCTGGCCCTTATCAAGAAAGAATAAGGCGGAAATAAACCAATAGGGAAAGACTGAAATGGAAAGTAAGAAGAACAGGCAGAAAATAAACACATTTTTTTTAATTACACATCATTATTTATGTGTCAAGAAAACATAATTAGTATTCTTTACAGCTCAAGCTCAAAATTTTCCTTACGACCTCTTTAGAGCTGTCTATGCATTTTGTCTCAGGTACAGATTTTCTTAAAGGCCATTACAAGGACAATTAGGCGCATACTTATAAGAGATTTTTGTCAGGTTTGCACCACGTGATGTGGTACATGCATGGTACAAACCACTAAGACAGAGTTATGAAGCCGTGCAAAGTCACTTTGCATGGCTCTGATTGGCCTCATAAATCTGGAGTAGCACAACGCAGCTCAAATTGCTGCACTGCGCTGCCCTGGGTAGGCATTCCATTGGCATTGCCATGGGTGTTCCCGTGAAACTCTCCTGGATTTCGGTGTATTACCAGGTGTACAATGACTTGTAAACCTGGAAATGTACCAAAATCTTGCACCTTCGTAGGGGAGGTGTAACAAGAAGAAATTCCTTTATTTCTCCTCATTACTTCCTCTTTCCTAACATACTACAAATTACATAATGTAGTCTTCAAATGCTATAAAAGAGACAAGCTAAATACTAAGTGCTTGATTTAGAGTGTGGTGGATGGGTTAGGCCATCAGAAACGTGACGGATATCCTGTCCACCGCTTTACAATTTCCATTACTCAGAACGGAATTGTAATATAGTGGACAGGATATCCATCATGCTTGTGATGGAGTAACCTCATCTGCCAAACCCTAAATCAGGCCCTAAATATAGTATTCACCTCTGGTAAGGGAGGCCACAATTTATGCAGTGAAACAGCACAGCGGCCCTTTAGCATAGACAGTTGCCTGGTTAGTATGCGAAGTATATATGGTTGAAAAAATGGCTGGCTATTTAATAGGAGAATATGCTGTTGAGGCCTATTTAGCAGACACAAAATGGCAGGAGTGCACATTAATCGGGTGGAATAGAGTAAATATCTAGGGCCGTATGTACTAAAACATTTTCCCATGGACACAGAATGGGTAAAACCTTTTGATACATCTGGCCCCTAATTACCTACATTCCACAGTGCAATTGTAGAGTAATCTGGAGTCCCTGCGTGATGTGTAGCTCGTAGTGAGATTCCCTCTGTGCTTAAAGCACCTAAATTACTAAGGGAATTTGAATAATTAGCAGTACAGATTCTGACATTATATGGATGAGTATGCATGTCTGTGCCGCCACACATCTACGCTCAGATCACAATCAATGCAGGCTGATTGCCAGTTACAAACGCCAGGCTTTGATAGGGTCACAGAGGGGCAACAACAATATACGTTGATTGGATGAACAGGGTTCTCTCGTTCGCCAGTGGATATTAAAAGACCTGTTGTGTCCAGTTAGATGGCTCCTGATGTAAGTGTAATCTTTCCCAGTGCCTCGTTCAACCGGCTCTGGTGGAAGTATTTGGGAGCGCCAGACAACATGATGTTTTCCTGACTGATACTCCATTCCCCTAATAACAATGCAATTTTCCTTTCAGCACCATGTTGTGTCCATTTGTGTTGGTGATGTCATCCGTGTTCTGTCTTCCTTTGCCTTAGGTAAACACAAGGCAAGCTTCTAAGCTGTAGGGCATTCACACACACAGCTCTGAGTGTTCATCAGCATATTGAGAAATGAATATATATACAGGGAGGGAAAACATTGATGGTTTGCAAGAAAAAAAAATGGAAGATCGGGGACTTTCTTGGCTTTTGGTATATGTCTGTCATTGATTGCTGAAAGATCTCTTTTGGAATTAGTTTTTAGAAGTGCTGGACTGTAGATCAAATGTTATTGAGGTTTGTAAAGAAAACTCTGCTCCAGAATAAATCTAACCGATTTGGGGGTCTAGAATTTACGGATATACCATAATCAAAAATCACATTCAAATAAAATTATTTTAAATCAGTCTGCACATTTTTTTATTTCGTTTTGATTTTTATTATAAATCCCCTCTTCAGTTTATTCCGACAGAAAATATTGACACTGAAATGAATTGTTAGGTTGTGGATGTCATGGTTGACAAGCTCATAAGTTCAATAAAGTGCGAGAAAAAAAACAATCCGCTGGGCTCAACTCGACAATTTCATAACAGCATTTCAAATGCACAAGGAATCCCACTTGCATGCTAAAAAAGAAGATATGTTTGGAACTGTAATGAAATGGAATTGACAAATATGTGAATCAGGAAAGTTAAAATCACATGCTGGGCTGCTTCTGAAAGAAAAATCACAGAACGATAAATGAGATGGTGAAGGCAGGAGAGAAAGGCATGGACTATTACTGGCATAAAACTATATTTTTTTATGGAGTAAGTCAGTAAAACATAATGGTAAATGGAGATATTAGCTTCTATACACCAAAAGTAACTGGATACAGGGAAAGCCACAAGGGACTATTAACTCATAGCGTTTCTTCATTCTTGAAAACTGGAGAAAATTATTTTACTGTAAGCTTATTAACCAAATTAATTTGAACCCTGGAGACTTGAATGGTGAAGTCATAATATTCTATGGAGAAGGAGGCCCTGATTCACAGATTAGTAGTATGCGAAAAAACACATTCACAAAAATAGGATCTGCAGAAATTAATGCCTGGAGACAGAATTTAGGCTCAGATTCACTGGGCCCTTGCGCCACACTAGCGTTATTTTTTTCTATGCTAATGTTGCATTAAGGAGGCCATTACCCAGTGGTGTATTTACATATTGCCGCAATGCTTGCATCGCGCCACTTTGCAACCCCCTGCGCCACATTATGCCTGTGCCATAATGTATGCAGTTGGGGCGTTTCCCCTTTAGGAGCCCCAGAAAAATGGTGCAGTGAAACTTACTAGATTTCACTGCAACATTTTTTTCATAATTTTTAACACATGCACAGGGCAGACGCTCAAGTGATGGACCCTTAGTAACCTATGGGTCTCCCTAGTGCTTTTGCTGCACTAGCACCATTATTTATTAAGCTAATGCTGCTAAGCACCACAATAGCATCATAAATTACGATGCTATTGTGGAAACGGCTGCCATGGTGCATCATATTGTAATTACAGGAGAACCATGGTGGCATTAGGTGGGGCATGGGAGATAAAAAAAAGTGGCACATCTCGACCAATGCGCCACTTTCTTGTAAATCTGGGCCTGAGTACCATGAACATTCGGTAATAACATAACTTTTTCATATTGCAGTACTAAATGTAGGATTGGAGTCTGGAATATGGGCATTACCTGGGTAAAAGGGGCAGAGGCACTGTCTAAGGGAATGCATAACTTGTCTTCATTGTCACTACTTTCTGAACAGGGACATCATTTTAGGTGAATGTGTGATGGAGAAGTATTTACACAGAGAGCGAGTATGTAGTGCCGTAGATGTTGAGCAATGCTGCTCATGAAATTATTGTTTCCTCAAATAGATGGAAATCTGTACAAACTAAGGGGCATATTTTCAAGCCCCTTGTGTGGCAGTTTTTTTTTTACACTCCAGAGTGCAGACACATCTACGAGGCCATGCAGAGCCACTTCATGTAGCTTTTCATGGCCTCATAGATATGGTGCAAGGCAATGCAGCACGTCATTGCATTGCCTTACACTGCATCAGGGGGGCGTTCCATGGGTACTGCTGTAGGTTTTCCCATGCAACACCCATGGGTTTTGATGCATTCTCAGATTTCAAAAGTTCTTCAAACCTGAGGATGTGTCAAAACTGTACACCTCCCCAGCGAAGATGTAACAATGAGAAATATATTTAATTTCTCCTTGTCTTTATATCATTCTATCTGTGCTGCATTCTGCAGCACACACAGGAAGAGGAAAACGCCTCCATGGATTGTTTTTGTGCAGAAAGGTGTCCCTTCCTACACAAAACCAGTCAGGCTAACAAAGCAGATATGCTTCATCGTGGTGCAAGGGTGCCTGTGTTGGTGCCAAGTGCCAAATTGTGCACCGGTTTGAAAGGACAGGAATGTATCATATCTCATAAATACAGTGCATTCCTGTCCTTTGAAATCAGCATAGGACAATGCAGCAAAAAGACTTGCGGTGCTGCCCTCCCCACATTTTTTTTAAAGATGCCCCCCCAGGAGTAAATCACTGAATGAATGAAGCTTTACACTTGAATTGCAAAATGTATTTAAATTCCGTGGAAGCTCAACTATGGATGTTATTTCCAACGTATTAATAAAGTGTACTGTATTGACGCGTCATACAAACCAACCTACCAATTTAAAGAAACACACTTGGCAATTTTTAAGTCCGATTAGGAAGCAAGAGCATTCTGATATTTTTTTTCTAGTGTAATCATAAGGTGTGTGGCGCCTTTAAGAGGAAAATAGTTAGCAGATTCTTTCGCCAGAGACCCTAGCATGAAGGAGTTGCAGAAATAAAGGAATAAGTGATTTTGTTACTAGTATCAATACTTCCACTTTGATGTTAAGTAAAAAAAATATATATATTGCTGATGTTGCACTAACAGTTTTCTTAAACAACAGGGGGAAAGACGATATCTGCCTTTCTAAGTTAAAACATATATTTTGTATTACAGACTGCAAAATAGTTTACTGTCCAATGCCTTTAAAAGAAGAAAGGTGTTTGATTTATTTAGTTATTGATGTCCAAATCAATGTTATCCGATTAAATATCAAGAAGAAATAACTGACAAATAAATGTTATCATGTTATTGATAATGTCAACTGAATGATTTTGGGTACCCTGGGCAAAACATATCTTCACGGATCCTTCAAGGAACAACTTGCAATTTTATTACCTATTTTCTGCTAATTCAAGCCATCATGACGTCAAACACCACTACATGATGTTAAACAGGTGGCATACATCTTGCCTAGGACCCCCAAAAAATAATATTATGTGTAGGCATTAAGAGTCATGGGTAGAAGTAGGCAGAGAGACAGTGAGGTTAGAGAATGCTCACTTTCCCTGTGGGGGTCGTTTGAAGGTGGAGGCCATGGTCAATTGCCTACTTTACTTACTATGCCTTAAAACGTCTCGGTGTACATCATTAACATTTCAAGAATAACAATAAACTTCTCCAATGGATGGTATGTGAGTTCTCCCGAAGCATGCTGAATGCTGGTGTTTCATGCAGTATCGGATGGCTTGTTCATATAGGATGTTGTGGCTCTGCTCTATCAATTATGAAGAAATCAGTAGAAACCCTGTTTGAAATAAAAGAGAATTAAGATAAATGACTTGCTACTGCCAGAGCAAGGTTTCTTGTATCTAAGTATCAAATGTAATCATTAAATGTTTGTCGACAAGGAGAATTGAAAAAGAGCTTTCCTTAATTACCATGAGAAGTGAACTCATTTGTGGCTCAACAATAATCAATAAAGAGAGTTGGTATGAATTAAAGGTTTTTATTAACAAATTAATTCAAATTGATTTATTTATCCATTAAGTATTAATATTTACTCATCATCATTAAAAAATTAGTTGGTATTTCAAAACAAGATACAATACATCGTTAGTGAGTATTATGAATAAAATAGAGAAAATACTGCAAATGTGTTCCATAAAGGAATTCTCAATCTAGATTAATCACATTTAGGCATAAGAATGAAAATGTCTTCAGTAAGTGAGGAAAGGAGTCAGTTTTGGAAATCTAAATGAAGAGTTCTGAGGAGAAAATAAAAATGCAAAGACATGTCACCCGTGCACTTAGCAATAGATAATTTGCAAAGCTGGAAAGTATTCTCAACTATAATTTATTAGACATCTCTGGGTGAGACAGGGAAGGGCTCAAAGGGGTGCCTCCTGAAAAGAAGAAATCCTACCTTGCTCTAGGAACACACTAATATAAATCTGCTAAAACATAATTGCAATAATTGATATTTTCCCCAAATCCAATATTCAAGGAGCCCTCAGGAAACTCTGGAAGCTGGTAAACTCCCTAGTTTCTCATGTTTTCACAATAGAAAACAGAATTGCATCCTTGAAATGACATATTATCCACATCTTGTGGTTCAGACAGCTCTTCCCACAAGTTGCATTTCCTTTCATCTCATCTTCTCCAGATGATAATTTCACTATGAGTTGTCTACTACATAACAAATGTCTATTCACTAGCTATAAGAAGGCTTCTGGAAATAAGTACAAAGTCAATATTAAAATTATATCAATAGTCAGTATATTATGTTATTTCATTTGTGCTTACAATGCCTATGTATGACTAGTACCTATTACAAAATTGCTGTATTTGTGGCATAAAGTTTTTGTAGTTTTCTGTTGAATGTATTTAATTTGCAAAATGAGGCAATTTACTCTAACAATTCTCCCTTCTGATGGCTAGAACGACAATCACAATTTGCCACAAAAGGATCTTTAAAGTGCACCTTACTTCCTTGGTGAGTCATTTAATTTATCTTACTCTTTACAGTTTCCACCTCCTTCATCTTCTTGTAAGCTTTACTCTTTATTTCTTCCAATTCTATTTTTTTCTTTCCATTTTCCTCTATTTTTATTTCTTGTTAGGAAACATCTAATTACTTTATGCATAGCAAATGAGCATATTGAGTATACACTAATAATCAATATAGGTTTTAACATAATCAATAAAAAATCCACTACCAATATTTTCAAGCCAACCACTTATAACAGAAGCTTATTTACCCAAAGTTGCTAGCACACTTGTTGTTTCTAAGAGTTCTATTTCAGACTTTAAGTCAGAAATGTTACTTGTAAATTAATTTATTATCTTACTCTTATCAGGTATATATGAACAGCATTGTTGTGCTTTTAACATCTTACAGATGCCATCTTTTTCTACCAGCAATATGACTTAAAGAAATCTATCTTTGTAAAATAATTGACATAATAGCAACTGATTCTGTATTAACTGCTAGAAATGCGCCAAATGTACTGATGGCTAATGAATATACTACTGTAGAAAGCTTTATCATTTTCTCATTATTTAGAACTACTCATATTGGACCAAAAGATTACACCAAAAATATCTCCAACAAATTGTGTCCTCTCAATTTTACTCCATTTGGGTCTGTGAGATGGATTCATTGTTAGACCATCTATGGCATCTATGCTGTTTACATGATATATTTCAGGGAATAATAAAGTCAAATATCAACCACCCTCCCAATAAGCAGATAGCTGAAAAAATACATCTTGCCCACAAATAAAATTGAATCAAGGAATAACTGATTCTTCTCCAGTTGTTATTTGAACAAGTCCTCCAAGGACTTCTAACGTTTGTTCAGAAATACTTATTCCCATGTGTTAAGTTCTACGGTGAGTCTTCCTTTTGTAAACACATAATTTTCCTTTCTGTTGGATATCTAATTAATATTTTGGATTTATCATGTTTTTTTTTTATTCATGTTCTTCTTCCTTCTACACATTCATTAAAACATGTAGTTTTTTGTTATCTTATGAAACATGTGAGCTCTCCTTTCCTCTAATGCTTGTATGAATTTATTTTGTTAAGGCTTCATTGAGCATGTCAGCCTTTGTTTGTGTGACTTAAAATTATCTTTCTTTGTTAGGATCTAATGAAAAACCAAGCTCTCTGCATCTCCTTTGATGGTGGGTGAAGATTCATTTCTTTTTGCAGAGGGACTTCAAAAAAGATAAAAGCAAAATTGGAAAAGTAATATTCAAAATGGTTCTGTCTATAAAATAAACAAAGCAATATACTACATGTAACCATGTATGAAGCGGGGTTATTAAGCTTCTGGGGTCAGCCTGCTCAATCTGCTGCAATCTGTAGGAAATCTAGCATACCTCACTTTCTCCAGTCTGGCAGGGTCGCTGCGGTCCCCAACACGATGACGCAACAGCACCGAAACCCTGTTCCAGGCAGGAGCTGGGATCAGACAACCCACTGAGCCAATGGTCCATGGTGAATGCCAAAACGAGATCGAAGGACCAACTGGGGCCCAACGGCAATACAGTGAGAGACCCAGGTCCTGAGGAGGGTGCAACCTTGTCTTCTTCCAGTCACTGGAGGGAGAGAGGAGACTGGGGGACAGGAGCACCCACCGTAGCTAATGACCACACTTGTGTACTCTGTCTGGAGCAGAAACTGGAGGTGAGGGGGGACTCATGCAGTCACAACCGAAGCACCCCACCCCCCAAGAGGGGCTGGAGAGTCCCTGACCAGCATGCAGTGCCAAAGTCTGTGTCTGTCTGGCCCGCAAAAAGAAAATCAAAATCATGGCCTCTGGTGCTATGCCCTTGGAGAGGCCTCCATCTGGCTGCTCATGCCATCCGAGACCCTGGGAGATAGGGGGCTAGGCTTTGACCCTGTTGGGGGCATACCACACCATGCCTGATCCCAGACTCCTGCCATCTGCTAAGCACACCCAAGACTGCTCATGCCGCCCCAGGGCAACTATTGTTTTTCCCTCCAATGCCCCAGGGGTCAGATGGGCCTAAATACTTCACCCCCTCATACCTTGAGGTGGGACACCTTACTGTGGGACATTTGGCTCAGAGGCCTTGAGACGCAATTATGGACATGGAAGGAGGCCCCCCATAGGTCATCCTTCCCTTCCACTGGGGGATAAGAGTCAGAGGCCCACAATGGGTAAACTAGAATGCAAAAATCCTCGGCACACAAGAGTTGACCTCCAAGTGGGGCACATCTGACCTAATAGACCTGTCACAGCCCTTGGATCCCACAGCATAATCCAGAGACACAGTACAAATTCTAAAAGCAATCAGAGAGTTGGGGTCAGGCCTAGAGGCAAAAGTAGACATGTTGACTATCAAACTCAACATACTGAGGGATGACCACAAGAAGCTAAGTGATAGAAAATTCTAAGCCGAAACAACAGTAACACAACTTGAACCCCAGTCAAAAGCCACCTCCAAAGAGCTCCAAACCCTGGTGGACCATGTATGGATACTAGGAACCGGAGTGGAGGATGCTGAAGGGTGGATGAAGTGTAACACTCTCCGTATCATGGGTTTACTTGAAAGCTCAGAGGGCACCAATGCCACCCTCTTTATTTAACAATAGCTCCAACAACAAGTGTGACCCAACGGCCTCTCCCCCATGATCACAGAGCCCTTTGAGTGCCTGCCCAATCCCTCTCCCAGCCAAGAGCACCACCTATGCTGACAGTAGCAAAATCCTGAATTACAGAAATTGAGACAACAGAGCAGCCTGGATGAAGGGCTTCCTGATGGTGGATAACTCAATGGTAATGTTATTCCCAGATGTTACACTAGCAGGTCAATGCCAGAGGGCTTCATTCTTTCAGTCAATAAATGTTTGCAAGGATTGGGCTTCCCTTACTCTTTACTCCTACGGGCAAAGCTAAAAGTGACTACAGACAAAAAACTCAGTTTTTCACTTCACTGAATGAAGCATGGGCATAGACCGATAAGCCATCTTCTGAGCCAGGGAGCATGAGGAACTCTCAATACAAAGCCTGGAGTGGGAGAAGGTGGACATGGCCCAGGTGCACCAGAGGACGTGAGGACTGATCCCTAACCCCATAGCAGATGCAAGAAGACCGGAGCTCGGCTGTGGCCAACGCAGTGGTGATCCGGACCAGGAAATCTTTTTTGGAGTCTGTGGGGTCCATTGTTGACCCATCAAGCTCTGACCTAAGTGACTCACCCAACATCCTACCAGACGTGACTCCACAAACAGTGGATAAACTCATGTGAGGCCCTCATCTCATCTCCAAGTAGTGCTAGGAAATCGCTGACCAAAAAGGGGCAGACCATTCACCTGATGGAACCAGTCCCCTTACCTCCATGCTTCACTTAGTCAGTATTATGCACAGGTTATGCTACATATCATCGCAAATCCACTCCTTCTAGAGTGGACAGTTTTTCAGCTACTGTTATAGTCTGGCAATGTTTCTCTACTAGACCGGAAGTTGTTGTTGAGTGGGCATTTAACCCACCTTGATGGAGTGCTATAATGGGGCTCTAGACCACAGGTTGAAGATGCCAAGATGACAACAGGGCCAAAATCCATCCCTCCACCTTCCCCGAACTGAGATGACAAACCTGGGTAAATATATAGTCCTCATGTGGAACGTGAAGAGGTCGGGCATCCTGTGCAAGTGCTACGGAGTCCAACGATAGCTGAGAAGATACAATGCCCTCTTGTAGGAGACCTATTTGCTGGCAGGGGAGGGCAGTAAATGATGACACATATTTTCTAGGGTGCGGCAATATGATTTGGCTGTTCCACACAGAGGATGTAAGAGTTGAGCCACAAGACTGGTCTGTGCTTTTGTGAGGTTGGTCCACTGGTCTTATGCAGTGTCAATGACTCGGACATCAATCAGCCAGCCTTCCTGATGACAAGGTCAAAGAAATTGGTGGACTGAGTGAGTCTGCTATAGTTACTGGGAGGTGATTTGAATTCAGCCCTAGATGTGGCACTGGACAGCTCCCACCCTACACTACCAGGCACCCTAGTCACTTACAATGCCAAAGCTTTGCTAGACACGGATACAGGATTTGAAGTACAGGATTTGTTGTTAGCAGACCTATGAAGAATTCAACACTGGGGAATACTCATTCTTCTCCCTCCCACATGAGTTACATTCCCCCGGACTACATCTTCATCCCATCTGCTGACCAGGGGATACAAGCTACCTATCTGGAGAAAGCTTTCTCAGACCACAACCCTCTTGAAGTACAATTTTGCTGGGGATGGATACCAACCCTTATTGCCTCCTGGAAACTTCAATTACTGTGGCTGCTGTAAATTATTTCTATTGATGCCTCGGCCTCATCACCCTTGGTTGAATGGGATCATTCAAGGCTTTGAGACAAGCAGATCTAAAGACTTAGATGCACCCCTCCTGTCACTGAAACAGATTTCTATAGGTAAACCCTCAGTAAAACCAAGGCTGCAGTAGGCGTACAAAAATCAGGCTGCCATAAGGGAACAACTCTGAATCCAGGACTATAACTCATTCACTGAGTGCTCACACAACAAAGTTGACAGCACGGGGCACCTACTGGCATGGCTAATCAGACCACAGCAGACTCCCTTGCCCATAACATCTGTACATATGAGGGAGGGCAAAGAGGTCAACACCTAAGCTGACATACATATAGCATTCCAGCAGTACCATGAAGGGCTATACTTGGAGTCCCCAGCAATGGAAGATGAGGTGACAGAAGCTCTCCTTCAGGAACAGCGATTCCCTACCTTGCCTGTGGAATTGCGAGAGAGTCTCACTGCCTCAATTACAGAGCAATAGGTAAGGGAAGCCATTGAGTAAATGCCAACCATCAAGGCATGGTGGTCAGAAGGCTTGCCAGCAGAGTAATACCTAGTCTTTTTGGCAGTTCTACTGCCCCAGCTGATGCAAATGCATGAGGTGGCACTTGCAGCGAGTACCCTCCCTATCATGACTAATGAGGCAATAGTGACAGTGCTCCTAAAACCAGATTAATCACCGGTCTCATCTCAATCCTGAATATAGATTACAAAATCCTAAGCAAGATTCTTGCTGGGAGACTTCTTTCACTTCTCCCCTTGGTGATTAATAGTGATCAGAATTAATTTATCCAGGGGTGGAACACTTCCCTCAATATTAGAAGACTGTATCAAGTCATAGAGAGGACCCACAGGGACCTGCCCAGAGCAGCATATTTATCTTTGGACTTTGAACAGGCGTTTGATATGCTCAGATAGATACACCTATTCAAAACACTAATCCACTTCAGGCTTCCCAACCAACTGCTCCTATCGATACAGAAGTATGGTAAGCCCTAGGCTAGGGCCAAAACCACTCAGCACATTTTAGCAGTATGAGCAATAGAAAGGGGTACACAACAAGGCTGCCCCCTTCACCCTTGCTATTGGTGATAAAACCCTTGCCCATGCCATTTCAGAGGACTAGCCCAATCTGGGGTATTCCTCTGGACACCATGTTCAAAGCGGTATTACTCTACACAGGTGACATGCTGGTGTACATCTGAGATCTAGAGGGTGATCTCACCCCGATATCACATGATCTTGCAGCATTTTCATTGGTCTATGGCTTTAAAGTCAACCCAGCTAAATCCTATTTCTTCTCACTTGTGCAAATGCAAAGCAGACTCCAATTGTATTAGGAGCCCACAGTCAGCATTGGGCCACCACTGACTTTTGTTACCCAGGCATCAATATTTTCAGAGCTTCTTCTTATCTATTGGACGGTAACCTTAGTGGGGTTTTGAGCATCCTGCGGGCCCAGATAGCCTTTTGGACCGCTTTACCAATTTTGTTCTTTACCAGATTCAGTCCTGGGGTGCATCGCAATTGCCAAGATGATGATGATCACAAAGCTACTTTAATATTTTGCAAACCTTCCCCTAGTGGTGCCTAAGAAGTAATTTAGATAGCTGGGTTCCCTGCTGCAAACCTAATTTGGGGATCAGGAAGAGGAAGAATACAGTTAGCAAAGTTGCTACTACCTCCTAAAGAGGGTGAGTGCGGTGTCCAGTTGCTTATGAGTATCACCTATCAACCCAACTGCAGTGGCTGACTAGATGATTGGCAGAAACTCATCTACAAGAAATGGGATGCATGGGAGAAAAGGCCTAAATGTGGCTGAATAAACTGCTCTTCCCCAGAGAGAAATGTATACAAGGGAACTCCCCCTCCCATTACTGGCTAAGGGAATAGCCTTTTGCAAAACAGGCCTTACATTCACAGGCAATAAAGAGCTATTTGCACCTGTACTCCCCCTGAATGGGTTCCCAATAAAGTTGAGCCCTCTGACAGCCTGAGAGTTGAAGCCATGACAGAAAAGAACCTCCACACACTGTGAGAGCTCCACCAGGAGGACAAACTCATGGACTTTCCTATGCCACACCCCCATTAAGATCTCCCCCATGGCCAGTTTCTCTGATATGAGAAGATCACAGAATCCATTAGAAAGTTATGGCGACAGACCTTGCACATACACTCCCCCCCCACAAAGGCTATTGCAAGAACTTCATACTATGGGTGATGGCCATAGATTGTTAACCTGGCTTTATAGAATGATTAGAGATCACACCCCAGTATCTGTAAAGCTACTCAGGGAGACATAGGAGGAACTGTCAGTCAGCCTATGATATAACACGAAATGGCAGAAGGCCTTAGAGAAACCCCAAAAGGTTTCCCAAAATGGAAGATTCCACTTCATTCAGTTATATGTGCTGAATAGGCATATTTCATGCTACAGAAAATTGGCCATTTGTTCCCTGGGGCAAGTGCTGAATGTATCCTTTGCCATCATTCCCCTGCAGACTTCAAGCATGTCTTGTGGAATTGCCTATGTCTAAAATTGATTTTAGAAATCAATTCAGATCATAATAGCAGCTGTAATGAACAGACCAAAGTTGATATCAAAACAGGCTTGCCTAATTGCCACATCCCTGAGATCTTCCTGGCACAAAGTTACTATGAGGTTTGTGGATCTCCTACTCTTTTTGACCAAGCGAGGCATTTCCATGAGATGAAAGTCCACTCATGTACGGTGTCATTGCAGGTGGATGCCGTAATGTCGGCTGAGCCAGAGTGAAGGGAACCCCATATGGAAGAACATAGAGGCCTGCAATGCCACTGGATAGCAGAAGAGTGGGATGCCATAGTGCAAGCTCTCAAATACTACTAGGAAGAGAATGAATGTCCATTGTAGAGGGGAAAGACCAGCTCCCAGGGAAAGACTTATTCTGTAGAGGTGTGCCCTAACAGAAACCCTCAGCCATCATGGAGGAGTGCATCCAACCTTTAAGACAGCCCCCACCAGTGGGTAGTAGACACAGTATCCATGCACGGATCAATCAAGAGATCGGTCAGGCCACAAATGAAAGGCCCGAGTTGGCACGTAAGCAATATTGCACACCCTGCCCCCAGTATGGGAATGGTAAGGTGGTGGAGACCAGGACATACTTTACAACACAACTTACCTGGTGGTTTGGGGTAGGTGGGGGTTACAGATAGTTTAATTGCTTATGATTAACTGAATGGGCAAGCGATTCAAGTCTTAAGAAAATGCTATATGGAACAGCAACATTTGTCTTTACCTTATACTTCCAATGTTTGTAAACCCATTCTAGACTACTGCAACACTTGAGTTCACCTGCTTTTAATTATACCTCTGCACAAAGCTGTGTATCGTGTTGTGTAAAAAAGCCAATAAAGCTTGCTTAAAAAAAGTAACTTTGTATGAAAATGGATTATGATAGTATGTTACATCCTCAGTAGCTAAAACAGTTCAGTATGCACAGACATAACAATCCTTAGCATCCAATGCGTGAGTGTATTCTTGTGCTAATGTGGAATAATTTTTTTTATGTGAAATCCCCATTCAAAGCATCTTTATATAAAGCTTTTAATTTTCTCTTGTCTATTGTATGTGCAGGTGATGTAGGTGCAGGTGTAGATCAAAGTGTTTCTTTCTGTTGGGTAATACTCTTGCCAACTAGAAGAACTATGAACGTCAAAATAATAACTATTAGTGTAACAATCACTATTCTAGACCTAGTCTTGGTAAGGAAACACATGTTTTTCTAGTCATACTTTCAGTAGAATATAGCAGCAAGCAGATTTAATATTCTGAAATTATTTCTACTTGTGCAAAATGAGCAGAAGTTTTGATGATTAACTTACAGTTAGTTGATTCACCTACTAGACAATAATAAACATCATTCCTAGCTCTACTCTTTCTCTTCTAAGTATGTCAGTACTGCTCTTCTCCTGCAACCTTGGCCATAGGGGATTCTTCTTAATTCTTTTTCTTTGTTTTATTTTCCTTACCAAATTGTTATAATGATTAGTCAGTTGTCACAGTCTTTTTTTCAGTAGTTTTGTTTAGACACAGTTCATTGTTCATATAAGCAGGTATTGTTGAATTGAATCAATCAGATGTCAATTGTGGAGTTTATTTATTGTTTCTCTTTCAAGAATTTGATTCATATGCTGTTAGTGTAGCATATCACGGAGGTCTAAGTGGTTCTTTTCTCAGTTCATTTGGATCACTGAAGCATTAGACACATTCCTTGTATAATAGGTCTGTTCATGTGCTGAATACCTGCAACAAGGTACACTTGCTCTCTTAGATCTCCTTAGCTGCTATTGATTTTAATCTGTGCCACACATACCACTAGATTCTGTTTTTTTTTTTTATGGTTTATAGTATGCTTTCAGTTGACATGCTAGATCGAATCTTCATCTTCATGGGATATTTCCACACCACTTTACAACATTTGAGGAATTTGGACAGTTGAAGAATTCTGAAGAATGTCACCCCCTCGGGTCCCTAAGGACATAAAGACACAGCTCAAATGTTGCCACCTCTTCAAGTGGACATCTCACTCTTTGGTTGTGAGAGCCATGAATCTAGCTGGTTAGCCCAACACATTTCACCGTGATGTTAGTAATAAAATTCACTTGGTAGAGCCTTTTCCACATTGGCTTCAAATAGGATTTTTTTAACATGCTTTCTAACAAGGGTCCAGGCACTGGAGTTAGGATTTTGATACTGCTCCTGACTCTGGATGACAGTGACAGCTCCAACCTGGTGAGAGAAAGAATGCACCACATCAGCTAACCTCTTGCAGTAATTGATTATCATGTAATCTGTGATATTCACAAACAAAGTTACAGGCACAGAAGGCAGTCACATGGCACGTCCCATAAGCATCTCATGTGGTAACAAGCCTGTTCTTCTGTCGGGGGTGCTTCAGAGACTAATCAATATCAATGGCAAGGCAGCTGACCTTTTCAGAGAAGTAGATGTACAGACTTTGTCCAAATGAGGTTTCAGTGTTCCATTAACCTACTGAACTATTCTGGCAGCTTCTAGTCTGTAGTTACAATGCAATCTTTTTTCTTCTTCTTGTAGTATCATACACAGCATTGTAAGGATCTCATTACTAAAATGAGTCCCTTTGTCCAACTTCAGAGAATATGGGAATCTGAACCTAGATATGTGTTCTTGCAAAAGCAGTCTGGCTACAGTGAGACTGTCATTTTTCTGTGTTGAGTTAGCTTCTACCTTTTGGGGGAACAAGCACACTATTACCAAGAAGGGAATCTGAACCTTGATATGAGTTCTTGCAAAAGCAGTCTGACTACAGTGAGACTGACATTTCTCTGTGTTGAGTAGGCTTCTACCCACCGGGACAGCATGCACACTATTACCAAGACCTATCTAAGCCCTTTTAAACAAGATTTAAAAAAAAATCAACTGCACGCTGTTAAAGGGTCCTCCTGATCTTCCTATGTGACTCAATTTACAGAATTCTCCTCCCTACATTATCCTACTGACAGGTCACACTACATCAGGGAGTAAACTAATTCTGCTTAAATAATCTCACCATGGCGACCCTTCCAATGTGTGCAGGCCCATGAAAATGTCTCATCATGGGGAACAAGAAACTATCAGACACCACAGGTCTTCCATTAGCTGAAACCCAAATTGCATTCACATTTATAACGCATTCTGCTCTAATCCATCCTTACTGCTCTACCTCTGGCACTTCATCCTGCAATTTCTTGATTTCCTCCCATGTATCAGCTACTGATAACAACATTGAAAATGTGGTGTCCTCATCAGGTTTATTTATGTATTCTCCATTAAATGTGCATGCCACACTTGCACAGTACTGAGCATCTTCGACATAGTTTTCCAGCAGTTAAGTTATCATATCTGCTCTTGTGTACTGTGCATTTAACTACTGCAATTTGTCATGAAAATGTAATGCTTCCAACATTGAGACTTTCTGGAAAGTTACAGCAACTGCAGTGGAAGAATAAATATCTGGCACAAGAAAACAATTTAATGTGAAAACAGTTATTTTACCCTAAAATACAAATTCAATACTAATATGGCATCAGTCATCAGGTTGACTTAAGTCATCATTTCCCAATAGTCTGGTGCACTCAAGAATATGTAAATCAAGACAAAAAAAAGAAAGTTTTTAGTTTCCATTTTGTCACAAAAAAAGTATCACATGTGAGTAAATGTCAAAAGATGTGGAATCATACCAATAATAATGTCATCATGGAGTATACATGATTTCTTACGTCCAATGGATATAGTACATTATGGATTTCACACAGATGATAGAAAAACAGACAGCATATGAACCTCAGAGAATGAAAGCTATGTCTCTATGTAGACCATCCGATTGATCAACACAGTCAACTTGTGCTTTGTCTTGCTAGACTTCTTCAGGGCTCAGAGTTTACCATATTGGTGTCCCATATAATAATTAAAAATGCAAACCAAACCAAACCCAATGTAGACAATAATAACAACTATATGTAAAGTGTATCACTTGTTGGTGATGCCAACAGACAAAAAGCTATTGTTGTCCTGGTAACCTTCTCAATCAAGTATAAGACTGCATTCCTTTTGTCACAAATCCTTTAGTGTGACACAATATGCCTGGTGCCAGAATCCTGGGACATAAATAAAGACATAGCTTTCAGTTCTCTGATTTTCATATACTGTGTGTTTTTCTATCTTCTCTGTAAATTTCATAATGTACTATATCCACGGGAGTTACAAAATCATGTATACTGTATGATGAAATTATTAGTGGTATGATTCAACATCTTTTGACATTTACTTAAATGTTACACATTTTTGATTCAAAATTGAAAGTAAAACCTTTTTTGACGTGATTTACATATACTTGAGTGGTCCTGACTATTGAGAAAATTTAGGTTGGGCATTGGTTCCATAAGTCCTATATTTACACTTTTTTGCAGCAGAGGTGTTGTCTGTTGTAGCACTCCATTTACTTGTACTGACCACATTTAGGGGGGGTTTATGCAAGTAGTGTATTCCATTGCTGCAGTTTTTATTAGTAGTAATGTAAGTCAGTACTTCATGTTACTTCATTTGTGCTTGCAACTCCTAAGTATGATTACCCACTACAAAATTGAATTTATTATATGGGTATTATTCAGCGTAAGATCTTTGCACTTTTCATTTGCATGGGTTTAATTTTGAAAATGATGAAATTCTCTCTATCTCTACTTAAGCCAAGGTTGTAGTGTTATGCTTCTTTCTTAAGAGAGCTGCAGCTAACAGCCAATGTTGATCTGCCTGTCTACACATATCAGGGCAACTCAGTCCTGTCCTTATATACAGTTACATGACTGTAAAGAATTGTGGGAAAAGAGGGAGAGGAAGGAGCCAAGTTACACAGATGTTCCATGGGTGCTTGGTGCTACAGTCTAGTACTTGATCAACATCAACTGTAACCTGAGGAACAAGAAAAAAGCGAATCTACTGCCTCTTCCTGCTGCAGTGTGTGGAAGCCTATCACACCTAGCACTACTTAATTCGCACTATCCCTTTGTCAGTTCCTACATTACTCTTATCTTCCCCCTCACACCTTCTACCACAGTCTCAAGCACTGCCACATTCTCTACCCATCACTCTCTACCGCTGCGCACCATGTGACATTGTCTACCTCCACCTCTCTCTTCTTTTACCTCTCTTTCTACATCTGCATCAATTTTTACCTCACTATCTCTATCCCTACCATACTCTTTTTCTCTACTCCACTTTCTACATCTACCTAACACTTTCTCTCCATATCTTGCCCCACCTCTTCTCCCACTTCACTCTCAACTTAACACACTCTCATTCTCATTCCCACTCACATCTTTCACCTCATATACTTTTCACTTCATATTTTTACTTTTACCTCCCCCGAATGATGGATCTGTCAACTAATAACTCTCCTAAGCACACTCCTTATCAGATGATAGGGGGTTCTGGAGTTCCTAGGAGGAAAATGGGGGAGTTATTAATCGGACAAATGGGAACTTGGATAGTGATAGGAGGTTAGGTCCAGAAGTGGCAATTAACACAGATATTAACAACATTGACTTGAGTCTATTAGTTGGAATGTTTGTGAGATGAGAAGCAAACAAACTAATAAAGATTGGTACACTTTCATCCATCTATTTCCTTTAGATTGCTTGCAGGAAATTTGGAAGACAATTCCCTTCCATTTGGTGGATTACTGCACCATTTTTCTCTTGCTATTTCATCCAATGAATGGAGGCCAAGGGTGGCCCAGCAAGTTTCATTGCGAAGATTATGCTGAGCACATTAGACCATAAATGTCTCATGTCCCAAAATTTTCAACTGGTCTGGTAGGATTAGAAGGGGGTAGGAAGCTCATAAGAATCAATTTTTAGAATAATATTTTTGACATTTAGGCCCTCATTACAACCCTGGTGGTCTGTGATAAAGTGATAATAATACTGGCAACAGGCTGGCGGTAACTACCGCCAAATTATGGCCCTGGTGGAAAGATCTCAGATAGACAGCCACTTTACCACACTGACAGCCAGGGCGGAAACAATAGGCACCATGGCGGTGGCCACCTACAGCCAGGCGGAAGTCAATGTTCCGCCCACCATATTAAGACCCTGCAATCCGCCACCTTTTCAAGGTGGTACCAACGACAGCAAAAGCCTGGCAGAAACAGACCTCAGAAGGGAAAGGACTCACCTTTTGAGACACAGTAAACAACCACGACGCCATGGAGCCCGAGCTGCAAATCTTTCCAATGATATTTTACATCCTGCTCCACCACAAACACTAATGACGGCAAAGAGGACCACAGTGAGTACAGCCACGTAGCACACAGGGGAGGGGGAGGAAAAAGAGAGTGACACACACACGCACAACACACCTCACCCCCAACACCATACACACAATCAAATGCAGTAAGAAAACATATTGACCCTGTACCCCTCAGGAATAATGCAAGGGCAACACAAATAGATGAAAGTGAGTGTAATGATATAAATACTATAAAAATACAAACATTCAATCTAGGAGTATATACCTATTTACAGGTCAAGAGACACTGCCCAGTCCTCAATGTGCGTGGGCCACAGGGCCACATGACAAAGTCCAAGGCCCCACTTGTCTCCTGCACCAACACGGAGAAAACACTGCAGGGGCATCAGTTGGAAAATAGGCAGGCACCTCAGGGGATGGGGAAAGGGGGCACCTCAGCCGGCAGAGGATAGAAGACCACTGGTTCTGGAGGGGGCAACATGCCCTGTGCTTGGTCCTGGGGAGTACAAGACCACAGTCTCTCAAGTGGGTGAATTGCCCACATGCTCTGAAGGAGGCAACATGCCCTGTGCTTCAGTGGGGTGAGTGGGTGTCATACCCACTGTTTCTGGAGGGGACATCATGCCCTGTGCTTCTGATCCTGGGGAGGATGGGGTGAGTGGGTGTAATACTCACTGGTTGTGGAGAGGGAATCGTGCCCTGTGCTTCTGATCATGGGAAGGATGACGTGAGTAGGTGTCATACCCACTGGTTTAAGAGGGGGCATCACGCCCTGTGCTTCTGATCCTGGGGACTGCAAGGTCACAGTCTCTCAGCTGGGTGTCATACCCACGGGATTTGCAGGGAGCAGGCTGCATAACAGCTCATGGAGGCAGGTCTAAAAACCGTCTGCCAGCAGTGACGGCTGGTCAGTGGTGGTAGTGGTGCTGCTGCTGGTGGTGTTGGGGGGAAGTTCTTGCCTATCCCCTGAAGCCTTGTATGGCTGCCCACTGCTGGTAGTGGTGGTGCTTCTGCTGGTGGTGGTGGTGCTGCTGGTGGGGGGAAGTTCCTGCCCATCCCCTGCAGCCTCGGACGGCTACCCAATGCTGGTGGTGGTTGTGGGGGGAAGCTCCTGCACATCCCCTGCAGCCTCGGATGGCTGCACAACCATGGTTGTTGTTGGGGGCTATGACTGAGTCCCAGAACCCTCCTGCCTGCTGGTGCAGGCCCCTTGTCCTTCCTGGCAGCAGCTGGGGATGACTCCTTGCCCTTCAGGGCAGCACTTGGGGCAGGCTCCTTGCCCTTCCTGGCAGCAGCTGGGGATGGCACTTTGCCCTTCAGGGCAGCACTTGGGACAGGCTCCTTGCCCTTCCTGGCAGCAGCTGGGGATGGCACCTTGCCCTTCAGGGCAACACTTGGGGCAGGCTCCTTGCCCTTCCTGGTGGAAGATGGGGATGGCACCTTGCCCTTCCGGGCAGCACATGGGCCAGGCACCCTTTCCTTGAGGCTGCCTGGTGCCCTGGTTCCTTCACAACAGAAGTGGGTGTGGACACTACTGGGCCTGTGGACTGAGTGGCTGAGGTGCTTGCCTGGGTTTTAGTCACCCTGGCCAGATGTGAAGGACAGGGGGAGGGGTAGGGAAGAGGTCAATGGTGGAGAGGAAAAGCTGCTTATGGACATTGGGGTGGAAAGAGGGTGAAGGTTTTGGAGTGGAGGAAGAGGGAGTGGTTGTGGGAGGTGTCTGTCTGCTGTGTTTGGGTGAAGGTGCATGGGCTGGATGCTGTTGTGAGGTGGATGGATGTTGGGTGTCTGAGTGCTTGCGTTTGTGTACCTTTGGAGGGGGAACAGACACAGTCGGAAAGGACACAGTAGACGCTAAATGGCTGTTGTGGTGGTGTCTGCCAGTGAGGTGTGTGTTCTGATAGGTGTGCTGGCGATGGTGCATGAGGATGTAGTGCATGCAGGTGTGAGTAGAGATGCAACTGGGAGGGAGGTGGAGGATGAGGAGGAGGGGGCCATAGTGGAGGCAGTGGATGTTGGTATCTGGATGGTGTTTGTGTGAGTGCCTATGGGATGATGTGTGGTACTTGTGTTTGCCTGTGCCACTCTTGTGTGTTGTCCTGTGTGCATGCCCATCTGCCTCTGTGCTTGGGATAGGTTAGGGTTGAAGGGAATGGGATTAGGAAAAGGAAATTGGAGAGGGGAGGGTGGAAACAGGGACAATGGCTGCCATCAGAGAGGAGGCCAGAGAGCCTGGATTGATCTATGTTGGGCCTCCAAGCCAGTGTGAATGCCCTCCAGAAATGCATTTGTCTGTTCCATTTGGGCTGCCAGCCCCTGGGTGGGATTCACAGTGGTTGACTTCCCAACAGAGATGGGTCGCAGGAGGTCAATAGCCTCCTCACTCAGGGCAGCAGGGCACACAGGGGCAGGGCCTGAGGTGCCTGGGGAGAAAGAGATGCCCACCCACCTGGGTGAGCGGGCACGGGCAACTCTATGAGGGGCTGCTGGGAGGGCGGTGCTGGTACAGGGGTGGTGGCTGTACCTGTAGCTGTGGTGGTCACAGAAGTGTCCACCACCACCAGGGAGCTTCCATTGGAGGAGGTATCTGTGTCCAAACTGTCCCCTCCAGTCTCCGCCGTGGTGCTCCCCTTGCCCTCACCGTCGGACCTGTGGGATGCAGCTCCCTCTGTCGCCAGTGCCTCTGCTCCTCCGCTAGAGCATGCTAATGCACATAAGGACAGGATGACAAAACAAAAAGGGTGGGAGAGGCAAAGGATACACTAGGTCAATGGCTGCACCAACACCACCCTTGGTATACAGACCACCCTCACACACAGGGAACAGGTCTACGCACTATGCAATGCACTACCCCCAGTGTACAGAACCCTGGTAGACTTGGCAGCAATGGATGACAGGCACATTATCCTTACCTACAGACTTGACAGGGCCACAATCACGGAGCTGTGTGCCCAACTGGAGCCTGACCTGACACCTCCTATCTGTCACCCCACTGGGAACCCCCTCTTGTGCAAGTCCTATCTGTGCTCCATTTCTTAGCAACTGGTTCTTTCTAAGTGACAGTGGGCTTGGCAGCAGGAATGTCACAGCCAATGTTCTCAAACGTGCTGACCAGAGTTTTGGCTGCCCTGATTAAACACATGTGCAGCTACATTGTTTTCCCCCAGGTGGAGGATTTGGCCACAGTGAAGGCTGGCTTCTATGCAATGGGAAATATCCCCAACATAATAGGGGCAATTTATGGAACACATATTGCATTTGTCCCCCCGGCAAAATGAACAGGTATTCAGAAATCGAAAGAGTTTTCGTTCCATGAATGTCCAGATTGTGTGCTTGGTGGACCAGTACATCTCCCATGTCAATGCTAAGTATCCTGGATTGGTGCATGATGCCTTTATCCTGAGGAATAGCAGCATCCCAAATGTGATGCCCCAACTACAGAGGCACAGGGTGTGGCTAATAGGTGAGCCCTGGTTCCCACCCAGTGGACGTTGGTGTATGGGTATGATGTGGGCCATATGGGATAGTGTGTTGCTAAATGTTGTCCCTCCATACTTGCAGGTGACTCAGGTTTCCCCAACCCATCATGGCTATTGACCCCTGTGAGGAATGACAGGACAAGGGCAGAAGAACGTTACAATGAGGTACATGGGTGTACAAGAAGGATAATAGAATGTAGCTTTGGCCTCCTGAAGGCCAGGTTTCAGTGCATCTGTTTCCATCTAACAGGTTGATCCCTGTGCTACTCACCCAAGAAGGTCTGCCAGATAATCGTGGCATGCTGTATGTTGCACAACCTTGCCTTAAGATGCCATGTGCCTTTTCTGCAGGAGGAGGAGGCTGGAGATGGCCGTGTGGCAGCAGTGGACCCTGTAGACAAAGAGGATGAGGAGGCAGAGGATGAGGATGAGGTAAACAGAACTGCAGTGATCAGAGAATACTTCCAATGACACACAGGTAGGACAGTGTTACTTCATCTTTCATTGATATTTTCTTGTTTATCCTTGTCACTGGCATACTGCTATTTCCCACTTCTATGCCAACTCACTGTACTCTTTGGTAACTCATTCTGCAGATGTTGGTGGCCTACTATCGCTCCTTGTGTGATTATTGCAGTCAACTACATGTCTTTCCAATGTGAACATGACTGCACAGTTGAATTGCAATGTTTGAACCTGGTTAAACAAATACATATATAAATGATTTGACATACTCCATAATTGTATTTTTTCAAAGGGTGTTTATTTAAGTGCTGAGAAAGTAGAGGGGCAAGTGCATTGGGATGGGGTGATGATGGAGGATAGTCCAGGGTATAGTTCCAGTCTATTGGTAGCACAGGTGCACTGTCCAAGGGGACATAGGAAGGGGAGCAATGGCAGTTCAAGGTGGACAGTGTGACTGAGTGGGACACAAGTGTGATAATCAGGAGTGTCTCATTTCCTGGTGGGGGTCTTGGCAACAGTCTTTGGCTTCTGCCTGGATTGCAGGGAACGTTTGCGGGGTGGTTCACCTTCTGCAGGGGGAGGGGTGCTGATTGCCTGTTGGTCCTGTGGTGGGGCCTCCTGTCCACTAGTGGCAGCGGAGGTGGAAGGCAGTTCAGATGTCTGGCTAACAGCAGGGGCCCGCTGTTGTGAGGATGTCTCCCTCATAATGTTGGCCATGTCTGCCAGCACCCCTGCAATGGAGACCAGGGTGGTGCTAATGGCATGCAAGTCCACTCTGATCCCATGGAACTTTCCCTCCTGCTGCCTCCTGTTCTCCTGCACATTGGTCAGGATCTGACCCAGCGTATCCTTGGAATGTTGGTATGGTCCCAGGATCTCGGTGAGTGCCTCCTGGAGAGTTGGTTCCCTGGGCCTGTTCTCTCCCTGGTGCATAGCACTCCTCCCAGTTTCCCTGTTTTCCTGTGCCTCTCTCCCCTGAACCGTGTGTCCACTGCCACTGACCCCAGGTCCATGATTGTCTTGGGGGCAAGGTGTGCCCTGGGGTCCCTGTAGTGGTGGACACACTGCTGATTGACGTGTCCTGGGGACAGAGGTATGGGTACACTGGGTGGGTGCTGTGGTGGTGTTTACTGAGGGTGGAGGCTCTGTGGTGGTGTGTGACTGTGGCTGAGTCCAGAGGTCCCTGATGGGCCATGTTGGTCATCCAGATCCAGGCGACCAGAGTCCCTGTTGTCACTGTGGGCCTCTTCTGTTGGGGGACTGGATATTGCTGGCACCTGTTCTCTGATGACATTGGCTGGGGTACGTTTGGGGATGTGAATGCAGTATTGTTGTTTCTCTATATTCATATTGTGCATCAGTGGGTTGCCCTCTTTGGTTGTATATTCCCTGGCAGCTTTTAATTGTGTGAGTTTGTATGTGGTGGGCTAGCTGATTCTCTCTAGTGTGCATGCTTTAGTGATAGGTGTCCATGCAGGGCTGTGAGTGGTGTCCATGCATTGGTAGTGCATGCAGGGCTTGGCATGGGGATGGGTGATATATGATGGTGGGGTGTGTGGGAGGTGGTGGAGTGATAGGAGTGAGGGTGAGGGTGGGGGTTTGTGGTTGGCATGCAGGTAGGGGGGTGATAGTAATAGAGAGTTGGCTTACCAGAGTCCAGTCCTCCTGCTACTCCTGCCAGACCCTCAGGATGCATGATTGCCTAGACTTGCTCCTCCCATGTTGTTAGTTGTGAGGGAGAAGCTGGGGGTTCTCTGTACAGCGAGTTGGTGTCTTGCTGCAATGGAACGTACCTTCCCCCGTAGGTCGTTCCACCTCTTCCTGATGTCATCAATGGTTCTTGGGTGCTGTCCCATGGTGTTGACCCTCTCCATGATCCTCCGCCATAGCTCCATCTTCCTAGCAATGGATGTCTGCTGAACCTGTGCTATAAATAGCTGTGGCTCTACCTGGATGATTTCCTCCACCATGCCCCTTAGCTCCTCCTCTGAGAATCGAGGGTGTCTTTGTGGTTCCATGGGTGTTGTGAAAGTAGTGTGGGTGAAGGTGTGTAGGGTGATGTGTTGGGGTATGTGATGTAAGGTACAAGGGTGGTGTATAGGTGGTGGTGGTGTGTGGCTCTGGTCTTGTCTGTGGTCGTCGTGTCTGTATGTGCCAATGGTTTGTAGTCATAAAGGGTTGTAGGTACTCTGGGTGAGTGTTTTATAGTGGTGTGGGTGTAGTGTGTGTATGGGTGTCAGTTGTGTGTAGTTTGAGTTGTCCAATGTGGTGTTGTTTTGCATGTGTGTGTATATTTTGAGTGCAGCGGTATGTACTGCCAATGGTTTACCGCCATTGAATGTCCGCCGTGGTGATTCGTGGGTCATAATGTGGTGGGCGTTGTTCTGTTGTTGTAATGGTGTGGGTTTTGATACCACCAGTTTATCACTGACCTTTGGTGTGGCGGAATTGTGTATGTGGCTGAATAGTGATGGATGGGTGTGTGTGTGTCATAATATGGTGAGCGGATCTCTGCCGCAGCAGCAGTAGGTTGGCGGCAGTCAGCGTGGCACTAAGCAGGATTTAAAGCAGTGTCATAATGAGGGCCTTCATGTTTGGTTTTTGAATTGGAAATGTACTGAAAATATTCTTTAAATAGTGTCATTTACATATTTACATAGTTTGGGTTGGTGATTTTTAATATACAGTATTGCACTTTGGCAAGAGGAACTGCAATATGTTTGGCAGATAGGATGAGGACATATTGCACTTTGCCCACTCAAGGTATGGGGAGTTTCTAAATAATCTTTTTATTTAAGTATAATTTACTTTTTGCTTTGGATTTTTCCAGCACCATCAAGACGATGTGTTTGGGGGGAATGGTAAAAGTACTACCATTGACTTTATAATGGTGCCACACAACTGAAGTTCTCATAGTAAGGATTTTCAGGTTCTTTCATCTTTTCCAAGTGACCATAATCCCCTTATTGTGGACTTTGATATTTCAATTGGGAAGGATGTGCTGTCATTTTTGGGGAGGATCTTGTAGTTGGCAGTAGGAATAGTGATAATGTGAAACAGAAAAGGATTGACACTGAGAAACTTTATCTGACTTTATGAGCTTGCATACAAACCTGGTATAGATGTGCCACAACGAGAATGCCCCAAGGAGTGCTATAGTACAGTTATTTGCCTCTTTGACATCAAATATAAAGGCAGGACTAATGAGAAGCATACAGATGGCTAGTAATTTGGGCTTGTGAGACTAAGGATGTAGTAAAGCACATACAGGCCCCAGGAGAATACTTAACATGGTTCCAAGGGATAAGAGTGTGCCGACCACATTATAAAAAATCGCTTGCACGAAGGAAACAACAAGTTTGGGATGAGGCCAGAGATGCTCTAATAGATCAAATAGGCTATCTGATAATATTACATTCTGAAAAAGAAGCAATTATCCTTTTTTGTTGGTAGGAGTCATGTTCTACACTAGAATCTATTATCCCACTCAAGGAGTAGGTGACTCATTTTTCTGCAATTCTTTTTTCAGAGTTGGATAGTTTGGCATGTAGGTCAGCAAATGAGGATGAAGGTTGTGGGGGTGCATGGAAAGTGGAATTGCCTTTCAACTTGAAGAAGTTATCACTGCACTTTGTAGTTGTTTTATGGTAAAAGCACCTGGGTCATTTGGGTCCCTTAGATTTGTTTTTTGAGGTGTATTAACTTGTGCATCTCTCCTCTTAGTAATGTTTTAAATGCTGCCTCGAAAGTTGTCCTCCTATGTCTTGGAAGTAGTAAGTGATCATTCCCCTATTTAGGAAAGAAAATTAAGCTGATCCATTTGTTATATGTCAATTTTCACCCTAGATTCTTTCTATAATGTGACAGGAAGGATACTTTTAGTTCAATTAGAAGTTTGGGCAATGGAAATTAATGTAGTGTTTTATGTTCAATATGGCTTCAGAATGGGCATCAGCACTGTGAAACAATACCTGAACCTGGTGCTTCTTATTAGTAATTATACACAGGTCAAGCAGGAGACACTTTATTTGTCCTTCATTAACCTCTGCTGTGCATTTGACCGCTCTTTGTTGTTTGATCTTTTAACAGGTATGTGAGTGGATTTGGGTTAATTTATTTTCTTCGTCAATTTTAATCAGATACTGAGCCTTCTATCTGATATGACCATAATGGTGAATGCACAAATCACTTTAAAGTTGGAAGAGGCATTAGACAAGGGTGTGTATTGGCCCAATTTCATTTTACTCTTTAGGTGAACGTTACTTATAAATATTTGCCCCCTTGCATACATAATGCCTAGCGCATGCATAATGTGCAAACATTGGCCCACTTTGCAAATATGACGCTTCGGAAATGCCTAAATAATGCATATTAGTGTAAATAAATTATGCTAATGTGGCACAAGAGGCTTGTAAATATACCCCTGTATTTTTAGAAGTCAATTCTGGCAGTGGACAGATTTAATTCAAAGTAAAGTCATAAGCCAGGATAAAAAAATGTGAATATATGATTAAAGCTGTGTCTGGGATCTGCTATGGGCAGAGGTGTGGGTACACACCAGTACTGCCACCTTACAGGTAGTGAAAAACAGGATTCTTAAAAGATTATTAGCTGTCCCATTAAGCTGTGTGAATTATGACTGCCATTTAGAGATGGGTGTGCGATTTATTAAGGACTCAGTCCCTGATTTATACTTTTTAGTGCAAACCTGCACCAACACAGTTTTGCACCAACATTTTTAGAACCGGCTTGCACCATTTCTGAGCACCAGCCGGGCACCATATTTATGGAATGGTACAAGCCGGTGCGAAGGGTGGTCCAGCATAAAAATAATGATGTTAGCCAGGTGGGGCTGGCAGTATGAAAGAAGGGGTTTTGCACCCAAAAATTGTGTTAGGCAGTTTAGAGTAAAAAAATGACTCTAACCTGCCTAGAGTCATTTTCTGATGCAAAACCATCCCTACCACATGACTCCTGTCCTAGAAAAGACAGGATTCATGCCCACCACCGCCAGCACAGGGGACCAGGGTCCCCTGGGCATGGCCATTGCACCCAGTGCCATGTTAGGGGTTCCCATTTCAGGGCCCCCAATGGCACTTAAAAAAAAAAATACTTACCTGTACTTACCTATACTTACGTGGGATGGGGTCGCCCATCCTCCGCTGTCCCTCTGGTGTGGGTGGGGGTGTCCCTGGGGCCTGGGGAGGGCACCTGTGGGCTTATTCTATGGTGTTCCACCATGGAAATGGGCCCCCAGGTCCCCTAACGCCTGCCCTGATCCAGGTGTTAAAAAATGGTGCAAAGAAAGCGTTGCACCATTTTTTGACCCCTCCTCCCCCTTTGCGTGATTTTTGCATGGTAGGATAAATATGGCGCTAGGGCCTTAGAGTAGTTTTTTGCCCAGGAATGCCTACCTTGCATCTCATTGACGCAAGGTAGTTTTCCGCAGGCAAAAAATGACTTTAACTCGAATATTTTGGTGCTAGACATGTCTAGTACCAAAATGTAAATATGGAGTACAGTTTGGTCTGTTTTATGCAGTTCATTCCATGTTACAGTAAGTCATTTTTACCAAACAACAGGGATTTTATTGATGTATGGTTAGTAATTGTTTATTTATTATATCTTTAAAGTGGTGTTATTGGGTCTGAATAAAGACTAATTAACTAATCTCAATCAGTAACATTTCCCTTACTTTTTCTCTCCCTCTGTATGTCACCCACTCTATCTTTAACTAGCTCTCTACCCGTTCTTCACGCTGTTCCTGTCCTCTCTCTAGGTGTAACTCGATACACTTCACTCTCTATCACTGCTTCTCTCAATCTATACCATACCCTCACTCTCAACCTCTACGTCTATCTCTACTAATCCTCTTCCTCTACCTTTTCTACCTCTACATCACTTTCAATTCAATGTGTATTACTAAAAGCCCTCAAAATCCTATCATCCAAATAATGGCTCATGAGTGTGATCATGTCAGGGCATTTTATGAGACCTAAATGGTGCTATAAGGCACACTAAGGTACCTTGCTCCACTTTCAGGGGGCATTCATGTGACATTCGGACTGTCTCAGGCATTTTAAAGAATTGCCGAACACGACATGCTGGTGGCCTGCAGAGTGGTACTTTGGCTATCACAGGCACAACACAGGTCCAAACCTGACATACTGTGGGAATGCATGGCAACATGCTGACCAATATAGCATCAAAGGGGTCCATTCTTGATGTCCAGGAGGCATTCAAGGGGGCAACTTTGTGGCTACCATGGTCACAGCAGGGGCTGCAATTAACATATGCAGGAATTCTGACATTCACAAACATAATAGGGGTCATACCTTGACATACTGTGAGATTTTTGACAACATATTTGTCATCACATAGATTGTACGGGATCAATCAGTACCACTTTGTGGACATTAAGACCAAGACTGGGGCTATTCAAGGCATGATAGGGGCCATCATTGACATAACGTGGGCAATCAGGGAATTATTGACAAAATGTCACAACGTTGGCCTTGGAATAATGAATAATGCTCTTGGCTTATGTTGGCCTTTCTTGGCATAATAATGTTGAGAATTCCAGTCATAATATGAGAAGCCCTGGTAATGGATGATGGTAAATAGGCATGAAAGGCAGACTCTGTCTATGTGAGAGAGTGGTACCTGTGAAGTGTCTGATGTTATTGAGACCAACACTTATTGCTGTCTAAGAGTAAAGCCCTGTTACTGTAATGGAAACATAAGGCTTCACCTTAAGAGGAATATGCTTATTTATGCAAACCAAAAATTACATATTTTGTGGTTGTAGGAGGCCGGCTATCAATTTAGCGCACTAAAATTAAATACACTGTGCAGAGACTCCAGTGGATCCCCAACTGGTATTGCAGAGACAAAAGTAGATAGGGCTAATGCTCTATTTGTGGAAGTATGGGTGAGCAGTTAGGGTTATCAGAGGGTAGTGTTAAGCATTTGTTGTACTCACAGAGGCAATAAATGGGACAAACATCCAAAGAATAAATCAGAGACCAGTTTAGGAAAATAATTCTTTTTATAGGTGCTTTGAGCCCCAGAACTATGTAATCAGGTAAGTAGACTTTCCAGCATAAATAATTTGCAGTTTCAAAAATAGACACAGTGCAATTTTCAAAGTTTTCTCAAAGCTATCCTATGGAGGAAAAACAATGTTCAGCAAACACAGGGTTAACGGCGACTTTCAAAGCCTATGTCAGGAACTTAAGGTAAGTACTGGGCACTGATCGGAACCACACACAAATGGGTGGCACTTGTGCAGCCAGATGAAGAGGTACAGTAAGGAGTTGGGTACACAAAGATTTCTTACAGGGGATTGACCCCATTACCAACAGGATGCAGGCACAGACTGGAAATCCATTACAGGACAACAAACAGGTAGGTAGTAGACTTGGGGTGCTTGGGGACGTAGGTGCAACTTTGGTCCTCTTCTTCTGTCCTTAGTGGTGATGGATGCAGGGGTGTCTTTTGGTGTTGGGTTTTCTCGTCCGGGAGCACTCGCGGTCAGGGGGTCCTGTGAGTTGAGGCTGCTTGCGTCATGGGGGAGTCTGGCAGGGGTAAACCCAGGGTGGACATGAACTCTCAGAAGCTGGGGGTCATCGTTGGCACTGATGACCCACTCCAGCAGGGGTCAGGGGTCACAGGTGCAGTGGTTGCCATAGATGTCGGGTTTTCTTTCACCACCAGGTTGTGGTAGAAGAGGCCTGCATACAGGGGCTGCAGGCAACTTGGAAGAGTCCAGTAGAGGAGACACTGAAGTGGACTCGGGCTCAGGACAGTTGGGGAGCCTTGTTGGCACTGTTGATTGTCTTCTCACCGGGTTGAGGTCGTCAGATGTAGAGGTCACGTTAGGTGTTGAGTTTCCAAGCTGCAGAGGCCTTGTTGGACAATTTTATGCCGAGCAGTTCCGCTGCTCACTGGAGTCTGAGGTTTCTTAGAAGGCAGGCAGGTTTCCTGAGTTTCTTGAAGCTACAGCTGCAGGACAAGTCTTTTTGGGCAGAGTCTGGCGAGGTCAGCAGGCAGGACTGGGTCAGCTGCTTTTTCTTCCTCTTCTTCTGCAGGGTCAACTGTTCTTTGCCCTCCTTTTTCATAGGCAGTCAGGATCTGAGCTCTAGGGTTCAGGAGTACCACCTAAATACTCAATTTAGGGGAGTGACAAGGAGTGCCAGGCAATAGCCAATGGGCTGACCTCCTTTAGGGTGACTAAACACTTCTTATGACCACTTCAACTGGAAAGTGGGCATAGCCCTAACCGTTGAGGCCTAATTCCTTCCAAACAAGATGTAGGAATTTGAAAAGTAGTGTCCACTTCAGCCTGTCCACCTTATTGGCAGACTGGTATGAAGTGGGCACTCCTCCTAATTTAACTAATTTTCCCACCTGTGCTGCCACCAAACGTGGGGTCAGAACAGAGAGGTTGGTCATCTCCACCATCAGGAGAGACCTAAGTTGCATTACAAAGGTGGCAAAACCTTTGAAGCTCCCAGCCCTGGAATGTCCATCCTGCCTGGTAGAGGTCTCACCTCTGCCCAGAGCAGGCCTTTGTCTCAGGCCCTTGAGAGTGCTGGCTCTCACCTTGCAGAGGCCAGAATCATGTCTGTGGTGGCTGAACTGGTCAGCACACTAGCAGTTGCAACATTTTCAGGGGGCACCTCTTAGGTGCCCTCTGTGTGCATTTATTTAATAACTCCATCACTGGGGTCAGTGAGGGTTTATTATTCTGAGATGTTTCATACCCAGCATCCCAGGATTCAGAGAAGCCATCATGTAGCTGGGGAACTCGTAGTGACCAGTGTCCTGCACATTCTTTAAAATGGCTTTCCTGTACAATTAATATGTCTGAGAATCGACAAAGACATAGCAGGGGCCTATCTGCTCAAGCAGATATGCCTTCACCAATGCCTGGACACACCCAGCTTTATGGGTGACTTACACCTGGCACATGCAATGATAGTGGACCTGGAACACACAGGTGTGTGACAGGTCATGTTTTCAATTTAGCTTGCACCAATAGACACAGTCTGCAATGGCGGCACTGTGGAGGTTAGATGAGGGGTCCCTGAGGTGGCACAATTGGTCCTGTAGCCCTCACAGTCCCAAATACCCAAGGACCTAGGTACCAGGTATACCATTTACTAGGGACTTACAGTGGTAGCTAAAGAGTTTGCCAATTGTGCTAAACAACTGTGCAATTTTGGGGAAACAGATCTGACACTGGGGAGCTCTTTAGCGGGGACCCAGTGCACTAACAATCAAAGCCACATCAGAAACCAGGAAAAAAGTGTGGGCTTACCATGTCAAAAATTGTGTTTTCCTACAGTGGTGAAATTCCTTTTTACAGAAACTAGCAATTGAATTTAGAATTCTCACTATTGCTTCTAGTTAATTGGTAGCAGAATAGACTAATGTTTGATTGATTTTAATGAAGTGTGAAAGCATTTCATTTTTAGATTGACCAAGCATACTGATGATAATATTACTAACTCTGTCTGAGATATGAGCACATAGGATTTTTTTAAGTCACAGGCCTTATCTTGCAGTGAAATGTAATTTAGCAATAGCATTAGTGTATATGTCTGCAGAGTATCTAGTTTTGCTTTGTATGGCCTGTGAGATCTGAATGACTTGAGATTAATTCAGCCTGCCTCTCCCAAGTAGAGTTTTCTGTCCAAATATGAGAATGACAATCTACTTGGAAGAGAAAGAATGGGATGTAGAAGTAAACACAACTATTGTGTACATTTTGGAAAATGGTTTTTGATTACCCCGGCCTGCTTCTGTGAAGGGATGTTTCCTGCACAAATTGCACTATGAAATGTGAGCCTATTTTGCACACAGCAAACACAAGTAAAGATGCACAGTGGAGTTGTGCAAATGCTGTCATACACCATTTGTTAACCCCATGACTCCAGAAAGATGTCCACTTCCTCAAACACCTATTTGAGCTCTAGGATCATTTTTGTTCAAATATTCATAATGTCTTTAGTAAGCAAATGCAAAAGAACATTTGCATGTCTTCTCTCACTGGGCAGTGATTGAAATGGTTCATAGGATTTGCAATTCAATTTGCAAAGGCAAAAATGACAACACTGCATTGCTGTTTTGAAATATGCCAATCAAATGTTGGAAGACTGTGTACTTTTGATGAATGATGATCATACAAGTCCAGAAAAGTGTAATATATTAAGAATGTACAAAAAAGCTGGAAGGCATTTTTTCAAAATGTTACTATTGTTATAATAACCATATCATATATTATCATCATCGTTTACGGCTGCTATATGCCTGTTGGCAAATAAAAACAAATTGGAAAACAATAATGTAAGCACAGAAATACATGTATTTTAAAACCCAATTAAGTATAAATGTGTAACAAGTTGTTTTAAAGACTCAAAATTCCTTCATCAAATAGGCTAATGAAACATAATAAATAAAAAATTGACAGATCGTGTCATCTATAACTTCGTCACAGTTACATATATAAAAATATATACTGCTATGTCCTATCAATATTTCCACTTAAAAATATGTTAAAATGATTTAGCATAAATCAAACACATCACATGCCCCATTCTTGAAGCTTTAGGTGTATGTACATTTTACTAATATACACAAATAGCTTCATTCATAAGTGCAAATCCACTTATTGATTTGAGGAAAGTTGGTTTGCACACACAAATGGATTACTCAAAGAAAGGTTTCCATGAAAGTACATCTACATCTGTGGTTGGGAGGTGGCCATTACAGGGTGGGAATGTATTGTAGGTTTGGGCACAATGACAAACATACACAATTGAGGATATTAACAAATCATTTTGCAGCCACTTCCTCCTTTTTACTCTTGTCAATGGCAAAAAATAAATCATATTCTAGGGTGGTGAGAAACCACCTTCCAAAACTGGTTTGGTGTAGAGGAAGGGTTTCTCTGCGGGTTAAAATTATTTGCATGTGGAGAAATAAAAAGGAAACAATTAGTAAGTGTAGTTGCCATTTCATTTTTTGCCTCTTTGTGATATGTTTTTGCTTGAGGAATATACTTGTGTCTATTCTTTCATGCCAACAAGGAATTCGCAAACCCCTCTATGATTGATGCCTGAAATGCTGTGACTGGCCTAGATTCCAAGGCCCATATTTATACTTTTTTTGCTCCGCATTTGCACCACTTTTTATCGCAAAAGAGGCACAAACTTACAAAATACAATTGTATTTTGCAAGTTTGCGCCGCTTTTGCATCAAAAAATGACACAAATGCAGCGCTAAAAAAGTATAAATATGGGCCCAAGTGTTACCAAGTAGCACTTTGTGAATTCCTGCAATATGTACATTAAAATCTGAGGTATATTTACTAACTTGTTAGATAAGAAGGCCCAGGATATTTAAGAAAGCAAGAAGTCCAAGAAAGTCCACAGAAATAGGAATTGCTTCAATTGCTCACATTTTACATACTGAAAATCCCCTGAAAACTGAAGTATTGTTTGGAGGACAACTTTTCTTATAAATCAAGTCTGATTTACCATTGAAATTGTCTACCGTCTCTAGAAAATTCCTTCCTATCTTCCCCATGGGTCTTGAAAACAACATTTAGGCAGATTTATAAGGGCATTCAATCGTATTTAATCATATGTAAAGTACATAAAAGAGTACTCATGTAGTACTCTTATACATACTTTTAGTTGCCTTTTTGTATTTCCACAAAACATCTAAAATGGGTATAAAACAGGATTGTTCAGTTCACATTCATAAATATCTAGTACAAATAGAATGGACTGTGCCCTCTTTACAGTTTTATTAACAGAGAGTTGGAAATTTGAGGCGTTTCCATCAAATACCCGTAATCAACTAGAATGCTGAACAAGAAGGCAATCAATCAAAACTGATAAAGGGAGAAAGATCACAGTAAGTGTAACATTTTAGGTCAGAAGCCTTGTTGAGCTTAGATATTCAGACTAATTCTGAGCTAAAGGAGGCTTTGAAAATTTGGTAAAAATACATCCAAATCCATGTTTTTGCTTGTAAGATTTTTGCAGCACACAATACTTTGAAAGAGGATTTAACTGTTGTTGGTTCTTTTGAGGCTCCTCTCAGACTATGCTATTATCCAAATTCCTCATGAGCAGTATCCTCAAAACACCCACCTTGCAGTATCACCAGTGCTATACTAATTATATTAGATGTTCAGAGTGGCCAAATGAGGGAAAGGGTTTTGGGGGAGTATACTGAGTGAAGGGGGAACTGAACCAGGAGGAGACAATTGTTATGAACACACCAGTAAAAGTTCTCATTTTTTACATTAGTAGGCAACTATGGAATAATATTTAGCTGTGGAGGGAAGACTTAGAGATGCTGGTTTCCCAATTTGCCTTTTGGCATTTCGATCAAATATTCGATTTCTGCATCCAACTATATGCTACGCTCTTACCACTTTACTACCGAAATATTAAGTAACAGAAAAGGATGTGCCTGCTTTTATTCATTTCTTCCAATATGGCAGGGGTGATGACCCATGCTCTTGGGAAGGTAGAAGGCCAATATTATTTAATGAAAGTTGTTCTTCTTCTGTGCCAACTCGAAACCCTTTTTAGGGGAAAACATGCTTGTGTTTGTCTTACAGTAATAAAGTGCTATCTTTCTTATTTTCAAAGTATGTTCCATCCTACTTCTCAAGGTCCTGTATTTGGAACAAAATAAAGCTGAACCAAAGCTGCTGTAAGTCCACAAACTTTCACCCCGTGAACTTTGATGTGGGTACTGCCACACAGAGGATGATCTGGGCACCATGGACTCAAGCTGCCCTTGCAGTAAAGCATGCAAAATGGGATTTTCCTCAACGTCTTCTGAAAAACCTTTGAAGACACACCAAAGTTATATTATGTTCTATCCATATTGTTTCCTTTGGCCTAAAATCAATTAGCTCATCGAGTACAGAGCTAGCATTGGGTATCAGGACTCCTCATTGCTGTAATTTTGAGCTGTTAATTTTGGAGGATTTTAAAGAGATCACCAATTCTATTTCATTAAGTACTCCTTCCAACACAGTCTTCCAGATAAGACACAGACAAGAGCCTAAGAAGGTGCACAATTAATGTAGCACTGATGTGTAAATATATATCCACTCCCAATTTTTTTTTTTAAAGGTCTGTTAGTACATTTAACTATATGGAATAATTGGCCTCTGTGACACAATATATGAATTATTTAGCCTGTAGGGAGAATTCCTCTGATAGGAAGAGCAGCACTGTCATTAAAGATCAAACATTAATTGGCTGTGCCTCCTATTTTCTTCGATACCCTAATACAGTACAAAATGGAATTTTGATAGGCAGCAATTACTTTTTCCATACTCCTTTTGTCCTGATGATGACCTGCTAAATGGTGAAAGGTCAAAATGCTGATGACAGTTTTTCTAGCTGAAAAAGACATTTAGGCCCCCATTATGAGTATGGCGGTCCGGCATCCACATTATGACCATGGCAAACATGCCACGGTCAGACCGCGGGTGCTGCCATTTTTTTACCGGCTGATGACCTGGCAGTGCCAGCGGTCTTAATCCTCCAGGGCTGTGCTGCCCTGGGGATTACGAGTCCCCTCTCCACTGGCTTTTATGTGGCAGTTGCACCGCCATGTAAAAGCTAGTGGTGACGAGGTGCCGGGGCCGCGTATGGGCCTCTGGACTGACCATGCACTTGACATGGGCATTGCAGGGGCCCCATGGCCAGCACCGTCTTGCTTTTCACTGTCTGCTTAGCAAACAGTGAATAGTGTGATGGGTGCTGCTGCACTTGACACACCGCAACATTGCAGCTGGCTCTATTACGAACTTGCATCATTGTTGTGGACTGTTTCCTGCTGAGTCAGCCAGAAACTTGCAATAGGGGCAACAGGAAGGAGACCACACTGGTGGTTTCCTGAACACAGGAGTTTGGCGGGTGGTATTTTTCAACCACCAAACTCGTAATTAAGGCCTTATTGTGCAATGAGGCCTATATGAACTCGCCTATTTATTTATTTTCCATTCACAATAGTTGTTTATTGTTACTTTTTGCCAATGTCCTTGCTTTCTGCATATATTCATTTGCACTATTCACTCTAATTTGATGAGCACTTTGTTTTTTCCAATTTGCACATCAAACACTCTTGAAGTTATATCTGATGCTGCCAATATTCGACTAGTTATACAGTCCTGTTTGATAATACTAAAACATTGAAAATTATCACCATGAATTATCAATAGCCATATCCTATTATGGAATATGTTTACTTGTACAATACATGCATTCATAGTATTTTTTAAGTTATACTAATTAAGTTTCTTAAATGATACCCCTTGGGGACATCGTCATGAGATATTAAACCTTCTGCATGAGTACACTCAAAATGGATTTGACACTTGTCTTTCATGACCCGAGACAAGCTGGGCCATGGCAGGGAGGCAGGAAATTTAAATCATCTCTGGGGGCGGAAGCTTCTAGAATCTTCTCCTACTTCAAAGTGTGCACCTTCAGACCTAATTGTTCATTCCACCTTGTGACCTATGGATACTACAGAATAAGGACTGATGAGCTGCTTTGCTGCCCTACTACTTTGCTGCCCTGATTGCTGAGAAGGAAAACTTGGCCTGTACCCTTTATTCCAGGCTGAAATACTGCATACATACTTTAGACATTGCCTCTACGTTAAGCATTATTGCTTTTGTGCAAAGCTACTAGAGAGTTAAGGACAGGTTATTTTGGGGTTTGCTGGTGTTTGACCCTAGCAAGAAATGTGGTTGTTGTTTGAACTTGTGACTTTCACCATGTCACAGGGCCAGATAGCCATGAGTGATTTAGGTGCTTTACTTAACTGAAATCTTTAAAACTGCATAGCTCCCATTATACTGATTGAACTTTGTCATTTTGGTCTCCAAAAATGTATTAACATTTACTCTATTTTTCTAAATTGGTGTGAGATTTTTCTTGTGTTTTCACTGTATTTCTGGCCTTTAGGTTAAGTCTAACTGCCCTATGCCAAACTACTAGAGGAGAAGGAAAAGTTCATTTAGGGTGTGCTTCTGTTTCACCCTGCCAAGAATTGTGCTTGCTGCTGGAATAGGCTTTCACCCCTCTCAACCAGTAACCCAATTTTCTACAACAAGATTGTAGTCTGAGTGATAGCTAATAGGCCAAACCCCATAATAAGCAACCTGGCGCTTCTGCAGCAAAATGGGGTCAAAACAGAGAGTGCAACATCAATAAATCGCAGGATCTTCTTTTTTTTTGATCCATCACATTTGCTCTGAAATAAACACCATCTCCGTATTCCTTTCACATGGAGCGGGATTTTGATTCTATGGAATTGACCTTTCTATCTGCAGTGCTGCGTAGATTGGGTATAGACCTAAATACCAGTAACTTTTTCAAGTTGTTATACAAAGACCCCCTGTTGCATATATACATCAATGGGTATACCTCAGGACCCTTCTCCATTCAAAGGGGCATACATCAGAGCTGCCCACTGTTGCTGCTCCTTTGTACCCTTGCAAAGGAACCCCTTGTGACCTGGTTAAGAACAAATCACATATACCAGCGCATAACTCCTCCTACTAGACATGCACTGTTCTCCATGTACATGTATTACATTTTGCTTTCTGTAAAAGACAGACACATACTTAGCAGCACTTCTCTGTGAATAATCAGATAAGGTGCAATATTTTGATTCTGCATAAATTGAGGAAAATCCAAAATGTTACCACTCATGGCCACTGGCAAAAAGCCTGGGACAGAGTTCCCTCTTAGATGGTGTGAAAGAGCTGTCATATACATGGGGGTGTTTGTCTCAGGAGATAGACACATGCTGATACAAGACAATTATGAACCGTTATGTCTGAACTTGTGGAACAAGTGGACAGATGGATATCGCTGCTCCTGTCATTACCAGGACGGGAAACTCTTATAAAAACAATAATTCTCCCTCAAATTTTATACTTATTTAATAACATCACTTCGCCCTTCAATAAAAAAGTCTTTATTACTTTTTGGAATCAACACATAAGAATAAGATGGGTTGACAAAAATGCTAGTCTGTAATGGAATTCATTTACCTTACAAAAGAGGCATGTTTGTGGTCTCTGATCTGGAGCGTAATTATCATATAACACAACATACTATGCAACCCCTTAGTTTGATTGCAGCAGCCACACACCTCACATACACATTTGGAAAGACCAGGTAACCACCAGAGAATTAAGCACTACAATAATATTGAAACCTATCAAGCCCCGTCAATTAATTAGTCCCAGGCGTAGAACTACTGGCAGAGTTTGCAGAATCCGGGCACTTCGCACAATGGAGGTACCTAAAACCACCATCCAAAGTGGAGTTCGTTTGCACACACAAGATTTGAGTTTGGCGTTCGATCATGAGTGCCATAATACTCTCAGGCCATTAACGAGCACATGTGAGATTTTTCTTTCATGTGCTCTGCTTTTGACCATGTGCGCGTTTCCTCATGCTTGTTTCCGGCCACAATGGTGGCCAAAACAGTCCTGCTCATGAGCACAAATGCACCTGGAGTTCATTTTCTACTCAAGATAAATATGAATCTAGTCAAAAGAGGTTTTTGAGTGGATTTTCTTCTAAAATTGACCCTTCAATTTTTTTTTAGTGTGGGAAGCCTTTTTCATTTTTTCAAACTGGAAGGAAGTGCCCCAGAGACATCAACTTCCTGTTTCTGTCCATGAGCCTCCTCTCAGTGCTTTCTCCATCTCCTGGTCAATTTTCACTTGGATTTTGAGGTGGAAGGATACCTCTCTTATTCTCCTAGATACACTTTGGGGATTAAGTAATTTGTTTTTTGTGAAATCACACAATGAAGTTCAAAAACTATTGTACAAGAGTATTGTTTGTTTGTTTGGGCATGCACCAGTATATCTTCATACTTTAATTTGATTTTTAAATGTTATAGTGGTGTACGTCAAGGAGTTTAAGCATGGCTCTAGTTGTTATATATTTTGAATTTAAATTATTTTAAAACTTTTGTCAAGGAACATTATTGCACTGCTCAACACCTTTTCTACATATTTGCAAGTTTCCAATATATTATTAAATAAATATTTCATTGGTGTATGTTTTTAAAACTTCATTTAGGGTGGGGATGACATTGGATTCAATTAAAAATGTAGGCTATTGTTTGCATTTTTTTGTTGTTGCAAAAAGTAGATATACTGCAGGGTAACATTTGAGGGTATGAGAGGATGTATGTTGTGAAATTTTTATAGCTCAATTAATTTGCGTGTTTTAGATTGCTAAATTAATGTTAGTGTTTTATTCATTGTTACCACCATACCTCCTTATACCCAGTGTGTGTGTGTGCAGGTGTGTGTTATTCATCATCCACCATTTGTTTTTGTTCTCAATACTGTGTGGCTAGGGGCCATTTTGTGTAGTCTATAGTCATAGTCTTGCATGTGTACTTGTTCTCCAAGCCTCCTTGGTCACAGTTGTTGACCATGTGGCTGGCAGCCATTTTGTGCATTCAGCCAGTGTGTCTTTGCCACAGGCTTGCATGTTCTCTTTGTTCCCGATTCCTCCTCGCTCCTTTTCTTTCTTGTTTGACTATCTGGCTGTTGGCCATTTTGTGCATCCAGTCAGTGTCCCTTTGACATAGGCTTGCATGTGTTCTTTGTTTGCCATGCCTCCTTGCTCCTTGGTGTTGTTTGATCATGTAGCTGGCAGCTGTTTTGTGCATCCAGCCAGTGTGTATTTGCCATAGGCTTACATGAGTTATTTGTTCCCCAGGCCTCCTTGCTCTTTATTGTTGTGGTTTGAGCATGTGGCTGGTGGCCATTTTGTGCAGCCAGCCAGTGTGTCTTTGCCATAGGCTTGCATGTGTTCTTTGATTGAAAGGCCTCCTTGCTTCTTCTTGTTGTTAAACCATGTGGCTGGTGGCCATTTTGTGCCTCCAGCCAGTGTCCCTTTGACATAGGCTTGCATTTGTTCTTTTTCCCCAGGTCTCTTTGCTCCTTGTTTGATCATGTATCTAGTGGACATTTTATGCATGCAGCCAGTGTGCCTTCACCATAGGTTTACATACAAACATCTGCAATTTTTGATCATTTGTTTGTTTTAAGTTTACATTTTAATTTTATGTTTTAAATTTATATTTTAATTTTTTATTTATTTTTTGTATTTTATTTCATTTTAATTTTTAATTTTGTTTAATATTTTAATTTGTTGGTTTATTTTCTATTTGCATTTTTTTAATTACATTTCATTTTTTATTTCAGTTAATTTAATTCCGCATTTTGCCTTGATCCATCCATCCATTCCTCCATCTATCAATCCACCAAAGGCTCACAGCTTCACTACAGCATTCAGTTTCTTTAGGTGTACAATAATTCAATTTCCTTCTGGACAAATTGGCTGCAGTGCACTGCAGACACATCAGCAGCATAATTCATTTTTTATGATTATTCAGATTCGCCTTGACCACCTTGCAACCATAGGTTTTTAAGGACTATTCAATTTACATACACATCTTTGACGACCACAGGTGTCTCGCTTAAATCAGATGGAGCTGAAGCAAAGAGCTATATCTGTAAGTTGTGCTGTCTGGTTTTAATTTACTTTTTATGGTGTGGTGGTGTGGTTCGACTTTACAATGTTCGATTAAATTGGTATTTATTACATAAGTAACCAACCACACTAATATTGCATTTCTCTGTACTATTTCAACCTGCAACAATAACACATTTCACTAACTGCATATTTTTCTTCCTTGGTTGCTTTTTAGGTGCACATGATGGGAGCGGTCACATCACCTGCAACACTGCCAAAGAGAAGGCTTCCAAAGTTATTTCAGTCCTCCACTCTCTTCCACTTGTACAACTTAGTGCTACTGTCAACTAAGAGCTTTAAATGGCCCCAAAGAAAGTTGCTCCCAAGAAAGTGGTCAGTGAGAAAAAGCAGCTTTCCACCAGAGGCGTACTGAATGCAACCTTTTCTGGGAGACATCTCCCTGTCACACCGCCTCTGGGGAGGAACCTGGGAGCAGCACTCCCATATCAACAGCACCACCCCAATTTCTGCTCAAGACCATGTCTTCTAGTGAGGCAGCCACTGCAATCATGGCGACACTGACAAGCAGTGACGTTGAATTGCTTTTGTCCCTATCTCAAAGTAGTTCCCAGTCATTTCAGGAAAGAGAGCAAAGTGGTCAACAGCCACAGCCAGCAAGGGTAGATCTTTCTGAAGTTGGAGGAGGTCGGATGTCAAGCTTCCTGCCAAGCAACAACCTCCTCTTTTAGAAAAAATGGCTCCTAGTTATCCTGCAAGAAAAAGGAAGGGTACGACTCCACCTTCTTCTCCAAGCACCACTTCCAATGACAATGATAGGGATATGGATTGGACCCCGGCAGAGTCTGGGAGACATCAGCAAAGACAAGGGAAAATAAAAATTCCAGAAAGCCTTAGAATTATGGAAAGGGATGATGATGTGGTTCATGATGATGAGTCAGTCATTGTAGAAGAGGTCACAGAGGAGTGTGACATTACTATCCAACATGCTCTAAGGGATGTGGACAGGCAGCACTCTCAGCACCCATATTTGTAAGGCCCCAGCAGACACCTGCATCAACCCCTACCTCAGTAAAAGTATGCACTGCAGATTGGCAATCAACACACACCCCTACCTCCAGTTCTTCTTTAGGCATTGACAGTGGTCCAATAAGAAAGTACTCCTTCCCAGTTTGGGACTTTATTACGATTAGCAAACAAAAGGAGAGCATTGCGATGTGCTTCATTTGTCATGCAAGTGTTCATCAAGGTAAGCCTGGTTCACATTATGGTACTAGAGGTCAAACGACCCATGTGAAAAAACATCACTAAATCCGGTGGGAGGAGTGTTGGAGATGGCTTCTCTGCAGGGACACCCCCAAACTTTTTGCCTTCCTCCTCTTCTTTTTCTGACCTCAATTTTTGCTGGCTTTAGCACTCTGGTCACTTTACCGCTGCTAACCAGTGCTAAGGTGCATTTGCCCTCTCCCTAAAAACATGGTAACATTGGCTCATGCCCAATTGGCATATTTAATTTACTCGTAAATCCCTAGTAAAGTGCACTACATGTGCCCAGGGCCTGTAAACGAAATGTTACTAGTGGGCCTGCAGCACTGATTGTGCCACCCATGTAAGTAGACCTCTAACCATGTCTCAGGCCTGCCATTGCAAAGCCTGTGTGTGCAGTTTCCCTGACACTTTGACTTGGCCTTTAAAAGTACTTACCAAGCCTTAAATTCCCCTTTTTCTACATATATGTCACCCCTAAGGTAGGCCCTAGGTAACCCATAGGGCTCGGTGCTATGTAGGTAAAAGGCAGGACATGTTCATTTGTATTTTATATGTCCTGGTAGGGGAAATATCCTAAATCTGTTTTCACCTACTGTGAGGCCTGCTCCTTTCTCAGGATAGCATTAAGGCTACCCTCATATACGGTTTGAGTGGTAGATTCTGATCAGAAAGGGTTAACCAGGTCATATTTAGTATGGCCAGAATGAAAATAAAAAATCCTACCTATTGGTGAGGTTGGAGTTAATATTACTATTTTAGAAATGCCACTTTTATAAAGTGAGAATTTCTCTGCACCTAAAATACATCTGTGCCAATCCATGTCTGGGTAGGGCTGGTTGACAGCTCCCTTGTGCATTCCACCCAGACAACCACAAACACAGGACACTCACTCACACCTGCATTCATCTTTATACTGAATGGGTCTTCTTGGGCTGGAAGGGTGGAGGGCCTGACACTTGCATTTAAAAGGCTAGTGGCCTGCCCTCACACAATGGCCTGTGAAACCCCTACTGGGTCCCTGGCAGACAGACCTGTACTGAAAGGGGAACTTGTGCTCTTCAAAACCACTCTTTGAAGTATCCTCACTTCAAAGGCATTTTGGGGTATATAAACTGGGACTCTGACCCCACCAAATCAGACACTTCTGGACCTGAGCCTGTGACCTGTCAAGAGGAACTACTTGGCTGCCCAAAGGACTCATCTGGACTCCTATGATATGAAGGACTATTGCCCTGCTGTTGCCCTGCTGCTCTCTGACTTTGCTCAGAAGTGCTCTCCAAGACTTTGGATTGAGCTTGCCTCCTGTTTTCTGAAGTCTCAGGGCCAAAAATACTTAATCTCTTCTTGGAAACTCAGTTTGCACCGAAAATCGATGCACAGCCTGCCAGAGATGACGAACAGCCTGCCTTGGGATGAGGAAATAGCCACACAGCCTAACTGGAATGACACAGCCCGATTTCCTGAGCAAAGATCGATGCAGTGCCTGCGTTGCGACTAGAAATTTGATGCACAGCCCTACCGGATCAATGCACAGCCGAACCACAATGAGTCAGCCTGACTTCCTGAGTAAGGAATCGAAGCAGCGCCTGCCTTGTGACAGAAAATTTTATGCATCACCTACTGGATCAGCGCAATGCCTGTGACTTCTTCCCGCATGCTCAAGATTTTCCTCGCATTGTCCCTGGGTGCCAAAAAATCTCTGCAGCTCAGTGAGGAATCAAGACTGCGTGCCGGAAATCAACGCAAAGCCCATTGCAGCGTGGAAAGAAACAGCGCATCGTCTATGCCGTGTTGGAAAATCCAACGCATACCTTATTTTTCCACGTACATCCTCCTCTGCGGTCTTTGTGCGTAATTTTGATGCAAACCAGATACTTTGTATAAACAAGAGACAACTGTTGATTTCTCAGATTTAGGGCTCTTTTTAATATTGCAAAAGGGATATCTCAACTTGTGCTAACTGAATATTTATTGCTTGGACCTTCATTTAACCAGATAAATATCATATATTTTTCTAAACCTGTGTGGTGTATTTTGTGGTGTTTTCACTGTGTTATTATATGATTTATTGCACAAAAGCTTTACACATTGCCTTCTAAGTTAATCCTGACTGCTCATTGCCAAGCTACCAGAGAGTGGGCACAGGATAATTAGTATTGTTTGTGAATTACCCTGACTATGATTGTGGTCCTTATTTGGACAAAGGAGAATACCTCTGCCAACTATCGACCCCAATTCTAACAAGGAGCATTCCAAAAAATGACTGAATGTTGTTGCAGTGGTGAAGGTGAGGAGAGCCAGGAAACATTAGCTACAACTGCCGTATTGTGACTGCAGTATGACACACATTAGGTCTACCACCACCTATATCTCAAAAGTCACCTCTGTCAGTGGCCCAACTAAAGAAGAAAACTCAGGCTACAATTACAGGCATGTTTAGGCAGGAGGGGCCCTCCTACCATACCACCCAATGGCACATCTATTAAATGGGAAGCTGGCAAAATTGTTAGTGCTGGACTTTCTCCCTTGTTCCTTCATGGAAGCAATGAGGTTCTTAGAGTTTGTGGCAGCCATCCTCCTGAAATGGAAGGTTCTAAGTCAGACCTATTTTGCCAGAGTTTCTGTTCCAGCGATGCAAAGCGTTGTCGGCACTATCCACCTGACAACAGACATATGGACCAGCTATCAGGCTATTGATTACATGTGCATCACTGCACACTAGATTTCATTTGCAGGAGTAAAGCAAAAGGTATCTATAGGTCTTGCCCTCGAAGAAATTTAAGAGCGCTTTGTGGCATGCAACATTATCCATGTTTGCCATGGAAAAATCACATACAGGTACAAAAGTTTAATAGCGAGGTGTCTGAAATGGCTGTGACCCAGAGGTCTCCAAATTGGATTTGTTGCCACAGACAATGGCAGTAACATAGTCAAGGCCATAGCAGAGGGTGTCTATTGCAGGGTCTTGTGTTTGGCGTATGCATCAACCTGGTTGGGCAAGACTTTCTAAAAAAAGAGGAAATAGTTAGCAACATACTGACCACCTGCAGATTAAACTACACTCATTTCAGCCATTCTTTTAAAGCCCGGAAACAGTTGTGGATTATTCAGCGTGGTAACAGAGTACCAGTTAAAGCCCTGATACAGGAGGTGTCAACACATTGGAATTCAACCTATTGTCTGTTGCAACATCTGTTTGAGCAGTAGAGACAGATCAATGACTATGTCATTCTAAGAGGAGGGGATGCAATTGGGAAAGCTATGACCATGGATGCGGACGATTGAGGCCTGGTCAAATGCGCGACACAGGTGCTGCTCCCTTTTGAGGTTTTCACTTGGGAAATTAGCAAGGAGGACAGTTGGATGGGCCAAACTATCCCGTTGTTGCATCTGCTACAGGACCAGCTAAAGAAGGTGACTGAAAGGTTAGCAATTGGAGATGTCAATGAAAGCCCTGAAGCACATGCCCTGGTTGGGGGCCTAAGCTATCGCTTGACTTGTAATGCAAGGCTGTAAATTGACATTGTCTTACCCAAGGAGTACATCTGTGCTACCTTACTTGTTCCACGCTACAAAAGATTCTTTCCTCATTCATTTGTCTTTTGGAAGGAGATGTTTCAAAATACAAGAGGAGGATTGTTGAGCAAGTTGAAAAGCTGGAAGAAGAACGGCTAGAACTTAGAGTCCCATTTTACAGTTCTGGGGTGTCACCTTCAACTTCCAGAGGGGACAAAATTGTCTTGCAACAGTCAACACCAGCAAGAAGAACCCCGGCAATAACAACATCAAAAGAATCAGACCCAACCTCTGCATTGGATTGTTTTGAAGTGCCAGATCTTAAGTCCAGTACAAATGCGAAGAGAAAAGAGGTCGAGCAAGTAGCAGCACCAATGATACTTCAGGGCACATTCCAGGAGTATCTGGATAACCCAAAAGACGTATATATGGATCAAAACTCATTGGACTATTGGTTTGGGAAGATGCACTAATGGCCAGAGCTCAGCAGACTGGCAATAAAGTTTCTGGCTTGTCCTGTAGCGAATGTGTCGGCTGAACGTGTGTTCAGTGCAGCTGGTTCGGTTGTTACTGTGAGAAGGACCAGTCTCTCACCTCAAAACGTAGCAAGATTAACCATGATCAAAATGAACCAGCATTTTTTACCACCTGATTACTCTGTTCCTGAAACACCACAGGAGGAGGAACAGGATGGTGTGTTCACTGACCAACTTCTGGGTGAACCACCTGAGTTTGAGGATTAACAATACTTTCCAGACTGAGTATGCCATTGCCACCATGGAACATTTTATAGTTGGACCTGTCTGCAGTGAAGAAGCTCCCACATTCCCTTCAGGACATTGGCAACAATGCCTGCCTCCCTCATATGCCATTGCCTCTCCTTTTTTTACATCATCTAGTGGGCTGCCCAAGAAGATCCTTTGGTGAAAGACTTCCAGTTCTAATGCCAAATTCCAATGTGTTTCTCCCATCAAAGAGGAATTGATATTTTTCTATCAATCAAGCACTGTGCTTGGATTGTAAGAGGTGACTGCTAACTATTACACCAATGAGGGGTGATATATTGAGTGATTGTGAGTGATGATTAATGATGTATGTGGCAGCTGACAGTGAGTGAGGGAGTTAAACAAATTTGCAAACTTGATTTCAATGTTTTTTCAATGTTGGGGGCTGTTGGGTGATCATTTATTTTCTGAAAGTGATCTGCCTTTCAAACTTAGCGAAACTTACCTGCAGAGTCCGCTCCTTTTTTGTGGTTCTTCTGAGACCAGACTAGTCACTTTAGTTACCAAACACAAATCCACACAAAATACTCCAATTATCTTTCTCTATGTGTTCATTAACAGCCGTGTACTACATACTGTAGTTCTACCTACATCCCTTGGTTTGGGACCGGGGCAGAGTTATTCAGAATCAGGAGGAGGAGAAGGATGGAAGGACTCAGGGAGGGACTACCTCAATAGCTAGAAGGAGAAAGTCATTGACTTCAAAGACAAACCATTATGATGGCGAAGACTTTGAGGCTTAGTACATCACTCAACTCTGTGGACTGTAGAGAAGTGCATTGATTTGGGAAATGCTGCTGAATGTGTGTTTGCTGCACTGCTGGCTCAAACATGAAACTCTTCTTTATGTTCTTGCTCTGCCTCTGAACCTTCTTGGTACACTCCTGACTCTTTTTAAAGCTTATTGTGCTTCCTTTTATCCTTATCCTTTACTCTGTAACACAGTTACTATTTTCCAATACACTAGCCTTCTCCTAGATCTCTCCTGTACAAACAAAACTTGGTGAAAGCTCAACACTCCAGCTTACCTGCCAGACGGGTTCAGTTAGGCACCCAAGAGTAACAGATATTCCAAAAAGAATGGAGATGCACCACCTGTATCATTTTCCTAATTTTTAGACATGGGTGGGTTATCTTCAATCCTCCATAACTTGTCATTCTCAAACCTAGAAAACATATGCCCTCATTACAACCCTGGCGGTTGGCGTTAAAGCAGCAGTAATACCGCCAACAGGCCATCGGAAAACAAAATGGAATCACGACAATGGCAGAAAACGCCAACATAGACAGGCACTTTAACACTCCGACCGCCACAGCGGTAGAAACAAACACGTGGTGGTCACCGTCAACAGACAGGCGGAACACAAGGTTCCGCCCACTGTATTACAACACACCTATCCGCCACGTTTTCTGGGGCGGTACCAACTACATCAAAAGCATGGCGGAAACAGGACTTGGAACGGAAACCAATCACCTTTCGACACTTTACGACCAACCAGGACGCCATGGAGCCCGAACTACAGGTCCTGCCCATGCTGGTCTACCTCCACTTGTATCAGGAGCAGCAAAGACGCTGGCGACGACCATGGTGAGTACTGCATCTAGCACACAGGGGAGGGGGGAGGGAAAAGAGAGTGACACACACACATGCAACACCCCCGCCCCCACCCTCATCCACAACCCCATACAAACAAATACATGCAGCAACATTACATATACACCCCGTCACCCCTGGAAGAACGCAAGGACAAAAGGAAAGTATTGTAACAAGTATAATCAATTAAATATCAGATAGGCCAAAATCAAAAATCAATATATACAAATATGTACACCAACTACAGAAGTCTGAATATTAATGAAATCATTGTCCGTGGATCAGGGTCCCAAAATGCATGGGCGAAGCCCACATAAGATACCTGACTCGAAACTGAGAGAACACTGCCGGGGCATCAGATGGCACCTCAGGGGGAGAGGGAGGGGGGGGCACCCCAGCCTGATGTACGGATGACGCCACTGCTCCACGAGGGGGCTCCATGCCCACTGATTGGTCCTGGGGAGTGCAAAGCCACAGTCTCTCAAGTCTCTCCAGTGGGTGGTTTGCCCACTGCTTGGTCCTGGGGAGTGCAAAGCCACAGTCTCTCAAGTCTCTCCAGTGGGTGGTTTGCCCACTGCTTGGTCCTGGGGAGTGCAAAGCCAAAGTCTCTCAAGTCTCTTCAGTGGGTGCTTTGCCCACTGCTTTATCCTGGGGAGCGCAAAGCCTCAGTCTCTCAAGTCTCTCCAGTGAGTGGTTTGCCCACTGCTTGGTCCTGGGGAGTGCAAAGCCACAGTCTCTCAAGTCACTCCAGTGGGTGGGTTGCCCACTGCTTTATCCTGGGGAGTGCAAAGCCACTGTCTCTCGAGTGGATGCCTTTCTCCACTGGTTCTGGAGGGGGCTTTGTGCCCAGAGTGCTTCATCCTGCCAAGGACTGAGGTAGTGCATGCCAATCTCCACTGGTTCTGGAGGGGGCTTTGTGCCCAGAATGCTTCATCCTGCCAAGGACTGGGGTAGTGGATGTGAATCTCCACTGGTTCTGGAGGGGGCTTTGTGCCCAGAGTGCTTCATCCTGCCAAGGACTGGGGTACTGGATGTCAATCTCCACTGGTTCTGGAGGGGGCTTTGTGCCCAGAGTGCTTCACATGCAGTGTGGCAGGTCCCATTCCCTCACCTGGGTGTATGTGCCATGAGATTGCCTGGGAACAGGTAGCATGATACTCCATGGAGGCAGAGACACACTCCACCCTGCTGCGACTTCGCCTGGCACCTGCTGGTACAAACAGTGCTGGGAGTCATGGCTCAGGTATGCTGGGCATGGTCCAGGATGTCTCCTGCAGCCTCAGACAGCTGCCCACTGGGGATGATTGCCATGTCAGCTGTGGTGGCACTATCTGAGCACGTCGCAAGGCTGGTGGCAGTGGTTGCAGCGGTGTCTGTGGCTGAGGTGCTGGCGGTTGTGCATGTGTTTGCACCTGTTGAGGGACATAGCAGGACTTCTCCTGCAGCCTCGGATGGTTGCCCACTGGGGATGATGCTGGTGACTGTTGGTGAGGCAGCAGATGTGCAGGTGGCAGTGCTGGTGGCGGTGCAGGTGGCGGTGCAGGAGGCAGTGTCCACCACCATAAAGGTTGCTGTTCTGGTTGACAGAAGGGGTGACTCTGATCCCTCAGCTGGAGCCTCAGTGCCCTGTCCTGACCTGCTCTTCGGCTTGTGTCCCTTCCCCACCTTTGATGTCGCTGCTGGTGCCTTGCCACTGTCCCCTTTTGGCTTGGAGGAGCCTTTGCTTGCTGGTAGGTGCGGCCTCTTCCTCCAGCATGTGGGTACCTTCTTCACCTTGGCAGGTGGCAAAATGGCCTTCTCCTTTGCCTGCTAGGTGGCACACTAGCAGCCCTGATGGGTGGGGCCAGCGATGTGGCTGGACTTGCTGAGACCACTGTGCTGGAGGATTTGGTGGCTGAGGTGCTGGGCTGGGACCTGGACTGCCTGGCCCTAGGGGAAGGACAGGGGGTAGGTGTAGGGAAGAGGTCAATGTTAGCGAGGAAAAGTTTCTTAGACACTCTGGGACGGGAAGATGGAGTGGGTTTGGGAGTGGAGGAAGAGGTAGCGGTTGTAGGAGGTGTACGTTTGCTGAATTTGGGTGAAGGTGCATGGGCCAGAGGCGGATGCGGATGGCTGTTGGGTAGGTGTGTGCCTGTGTTTGTGTAGTTTGGGAGGAGGCTCACAGACACACTGGGAGAGGACACAGGGGATGTGTGAATGGTAGTGGGGGTGGTGAGTGCACGTGAGCGGTGTGTGGTGATGGGCGTGCTGGTGATGGAGGTAGTGGATGAAGATGTAGTGCATGCAGTTGTGAGTGGAGATGAGACAGGGAGGGAGGAGGAGGACGTGGAGGAGGGGGACGCAGTGGATGTTGGTGTGTCTGCATGGGGATGGTGTTTGTGTGAGTGCCGGTGGGATGTGTGGTGCTTATGTTTGCCATGTCCACTCTTGTGTGTTGATGAGTGTGCATGCTGGTCTGATGGTGTGCTCGGGATAGGCTGAGGTACAGGGGATTGGGTTTGGGTGGAGGAAGTTGGAGGGGGAGGCTGGACACAGAGACAATGGCTGCCATCATTGCTGACTCCAGAGCCTGGAATGCTCTCTGTTGGGCCCCCTCCTCACTGAGGGCAGCAGGGCTGACTGGGGCAGGGCCTGAGGTGCCTGGGGCGAAGGAGATGCCCGCCCTCCTGGGTGAGCGGGCACGGGAAACTTGATGAGGGTCTGCTGGGAGGGCGGTGCTGGTAGGGGGGTGGCGGCTGTACCTGTTGATGCAGTGGGCACAGAGGTGCATGTCACCTCAAGGGAGCTTACATCAGAGGAGGAGTTGCTGTCGCTGGTGTCTGCTCCTGTCCCCGTCGTGGAGCTCCCCTCGCCCTCCGTCCCACTGGTGCCTTCTGACTCTGTTACTGCCCCCTCCAGGGCCATGTGGGATGCAGCTCCCTCCTGCTCCGGTGCCACTGCTCCTCCTCCAGATGATGCTAATGCACGCAAGGACAGGGTGACAAAAGAAAAGGGGGGAAGACAGAGGAGACAGATGGTTAATGAATTCAACACCACTACTGTTGGCGGACACAACACACAGGGAGCAGCCCTATGCACTAAGCCATGCACTGACAGGGCAGGAGAAAAGCACTTGCCATTGGGGGACTCTACCTAGACCCATTTGATGCACAGCTGGAAGCCATAGGAGCCTGACTAGGTGTAGAGGGCAAATACCACCTTTGGGTTGGACAGGGAATGAGGCTGCAAATCATTGGATCTACCTTTGCACGTCTGCCCTGGCCTAGGGGAACCCACAGCCCACCTCGCCCACCCAGACACCTCATAATGCGTGCAGAGTCAGCTGAATTAGAGTGTACTCACCCCCTTGTGGCTGCTGTGATGCCCTCAAATGCCCATTCAGCTCCGGATATGCCACTGCAAGGATCCGGTACATCAGAGGAGTCATGGTGCGACTGGCACCCCTTCTGCGTTGGGAGGCCATCCACAGCTGTGCCTCCTCCATCTTCTTGCTCCAGCGGCGCAGGTCCTCCCATCTTTTCCGGCTGTTGGTGCTCCGTCTATGGTAGACCCCCAGGGTCCGCACCTCCTTGGCGATGGCACGCCAAATACCCTTCTTCTGGTGGGCGCTGACCTAGAGGAAAAGTGAAGTTAGAATGGATGTTACTCTCCCGTACAGTTCTTCTCACACATTGCCCATAAACCTCCCACCCTGGCCCAGACATACATACACACACCATCCTCAAATGCTGGCCTGTCCCACCCGTCTCTTCCATCCTCGACACTCCATACAATCATGTGCTATCCACCATGCACACAGTTTTCTCACCTGTTTGTCTGGAGGACCGTACAGTTGCGTGTACTGGAGGAGGACCCCATCCACCAGTTTCTCCAACTCCTCCGCAGTGAAGGCAGGGGCCCTTTCCCCAGACACTGTAGCCATTGTCGCTTCCAGACACAGGTCACAGCAGCACTTGCAGTGTAGGTCCACTCCTATTGAAGGTCAGGTATCAAGTGAGGGAACTGAGATAAAACGACGGTCACGTTCGCGGCAGTGCGTACCGTCACCATTGACATACCTTATCATTGGCTTCTGGAACCCATAGTGCCCAATGATAACCAATGCTGGATTGCGCCGCGGTCTTCGACCACCTACTGCGACGGTGCACAACGCCAGCACAGTTACATCATTTCCCCTTGTCCCACCTTATAGGTCAGGCAGCCGCCATTTCAGGGGGCCACATTGTAGGCCAAATAACTGCGTCACACCTATTTAGGCCAGGAATACGGACAGACAAAGGCACATAGAGAAATTTTAACATTAGTGCTAGACAGCCTTGTGAAACCTATGTTTTGTATGACCCTCTGCTCACATTTCTCCTCCAAAGGGCACGTCCGCTGGTGTACAGACCCCTGGTGGACCTGTCGACAATGGAAGAGAGACACATAATTATCACTTACAGACTTGATCGTACAACAATCCAGGAACTGTGTGCCCAGTTGGAGTCTGACCTGATGTCAGCTATCCGCCATCCCATAGGAATCCCCCCTCTAGTGCAGGTCCTGTCAGTACTCCATTTCCTGGCCAGTGGGTCTTTTCAAACAACAGTAGCCATGGCATCAGGGATGTCCAAGCCAATGTTCTCTAATATGTTGTCCAGAGTGTTATCTGCCCTGCTGAAACAAATGCACAGCTACATCGTTTTCCCTCAGGTGGAGGATTTGCCCACAGTGAAAGGTGACTTCTATGCCCTGGGACATATCCCCAATATCATTGGTGCCATTGATGGTACACATGTGACATTTGTCCCCTCCCGCAGGAATGTACAGGTGTACAGAAACCGCAAAAGCTACCATTCTATGAATGTGCAGATGGTGTGTTTGGCAGACCAGTACATCTCCCATTTGAATGCCAAGTATCCTGGCTCAGTGCATGATGCTTACATTTTGAGGAATAGCAGCATCCCTTATGTGATGGGGCAACTCCAGAAGCACTGTGTGTGGCTAATAGGTGACTATAAATTCCCCATACAGTTTCATTTGCTGTCTGGGTATGGGAGATTCCCTGATGTTTGGAGGATGTCTAACTGTTGTCCCTCAATATTTGCAGGTGACTCTGGTTACACCAACTTATCATGGCTACTGACCCCAGTGAGGAATCCCAGGACAAGGGCAGCGGAATGCTACAATGAGGCACATGGGCAAACTAGGAGGATAATAGAGCGCACCTTCAGCCTCCTGAAGGCCAGATTCCAGTGCCCCCATCTGATAGGTGGCTCCCTATACTACTCACCGAAGAAGGTGTGCCAGATCATCGTGGCCTGCTGTATGTTGCACAACATGGCTTTGCAATGCCAGGTGCCTTTTCTGCAGGAGGATGGGCCTGATGCTGGTCTTGTGGCAGCTGTGGAGCCTGTGGACAGTGAAGAAGAGGAGGCAGAAGAAGAAGATGTAAACAACCGAAAGAACATCATCATGCAATACTTCCAGTGAGACACAGGTAAGAGGATGGAACTGCTTCCTACACCTCATACTATTGTAGGACCTAGCATAAGTCTGCCTTTTTCACTCTGTGTATGGACCCTGACTTGTCACTTTGGTTTTCCATTTCACAGATCTGGGTCCCAATTTGGTGCCCTCTGCTATGTTTACTCTGGGCCTACAGCTGTGTAACATTGGTATGTGAACAGGTACATTGACATTGCTATATTTCAGAGATGTTGCAATTACACATTTGTGAAAGCACAGACTGACTCCAGATTGTTTGGTGATTCAGGGGTGTTTATTTCTGTGCTAATAAGTGGGGGGGGTGTGGAATAGGCTAGGGTGATGGTAGAGGAATGTCCATGGCACAGTCTACTCTCTTGGTCTCACAGGTGCATTGTCCAATGGGGCATAGGAAGGGGAGCAATGGAGGTTTAAGGTGGACAGGGTGACAAAGTGGGACAGAAGGGTGAGATTCAGGAGGGTCTTATTTCCTGGTGGGGGTCTTGGCAATGTTCTTTGTCTTGTTCCTGGATCTCAGGGACCGTTTGCGGGGTGGTTCTCCTTCTGCAAGGGGGGGGGTGCTGGTGGCCTGTTGGTCCTGTGGCCGTGCCTCCTGTCCACTAGCGCCGGCAGAGGTGGAGGGCTGTTCATCGTCCAGGCTAGTGTCAGGGGCCCGTTTGTGTCCCGCTGTGTCCCTCATTGTGTTGACAAGGTCTGCCAGCACCCCTGCAATGGTGACCAGGGTGGTGTTAATGGACTTCAAGTCCTCCCTAATCCCCAGGTAGTGTTCCTCCTGCAGCCGCTGGGTCTCCTGAAACTTTGCCAGTACCGTGCCCATGGTCTCCTGGGAATGGTGATATGCTCCCATGATGTTGGAGAGTGCCTTGTGGAGACTGGGTTCCCTGGGACTGTCCTCCACCTGTCGCACAGCAGTCTTCCCAGCTTCCCTGATATCCTGTGCCTCTGTCCCCTGAACTGTGTGCCCACTGCCACTGACCCCAGGTCCCTGATTGTCTTGGGTTGGTGGGTTTGCCTGGGTTCCCTGTAGTGGTGGACACACTGCTGATTGACATGTCCTGGGGACAGAGGGATGGGCCCGCTGGGTTGGTGCTGTGCTGGTATTTCCTGAGGGGGGAGGGTCTGTGGTGGCTAGTGACAGTGGCAGGGGAACCGGCTGTCCAGAGGTCCCTGATGGGCTGGGCTGGTCCTCTTGATCCAGGCGTGCAGAGCTGCTGTCATCACTGTGGGCCTCTTCTGTGGGGGGAGTGGATGTGTCTGGCACCTCCTGTCCGGTGACGTTGGGTATGGGTCCTGTTGGGGTGTAAATGCATAGTTTTAGTATCTGTGTGTGCCATCTTGTGCATTGGGGGGGGGGGTACCCTCTACTCCTGTGCTTGCATAATTGTGTTTGGCCTTTTGTGATAGTTGGTTTGGGGTCTGTGTGGGTATCTGTACTGGACATGCTTTGGTGACGGTGGTCCTTGCATAGGTGTTGCATTCAGGGCCTTGGTATTGAGATGTGTGGGTTGTGATAGTGGGACATATGTGAGATGATGGAGTGATGGGAGTGAGGGTAAGGGTGGGGGTATGTGATGGCATGCAGGTGGGGTGTGGGGTATATGGTAATAAAGATATGACTTACCAGAGTCCAGTACTCCTGCTACTCCTGCGTGGCCCTCAGGATGCAGTATTGCCAAGACTTACTCCTCCCATTTTGTTAGTTTTGGGGGAGGAGCTGGGGGTCCACCGCCAGTCCTCCATACAGCAATCTGGATACTACTGAACACACCTTCCCACGTAGGTCGTTCCACCTCTTCCTGATGTCATCCCGTGTTCTTAGATGCTGTCCCTCTCTGTTGACCCTGTCAACGATTCTCCGCCATAGCTCCATCTTCCTAGCAATGGAGTTGCGCTGCACCTGTGATCCGAAAAGCTGTGGCTCTACCCAGATGATTTCCTCCACCATGACCTTGAACTCCTCCTCTGAAAACCTGGGGTGTCTTTGAGGTGCCATGATGTGGTGTGGGTGATGTGTGAGGTGCTGTCTGTTGTGATGTGTGGGGGATGTGTTGGTGTGTGTTGTTTGAGGTGCGTGGATGTTGTATGGGTGATGGTTTTGTGTGCCTGTGGATGCTGGTGTTGTGTTTGCTAATCTCTATCTCTGTGCTTCTTGCTAAAAATTTGTTGGAAGGGTGTGTGTTTTATAATGTTGTGGGTGTGTGGGTGGGGTGTGTGTATGTGTTTTGTAAATGTGTGTGTATTTTGAGCGCAGCGGTGTGTACCGCCAATTGATTGCTGCGGATGAAAGACCGGCGCGTTGATTTGTGGGTCGTGATAGTATGGGCGTATTCTTGCTGGTGTGACTGTGTAGGTTTTGGTATCGCCAGTTTATCACTGACCTTTGGTGTGGCGGACATGTGTGGGTGTCTGTATTGTGTCGGATTCTGAGATGTGGGTCGTAATACCTGTAGGGGAATTCCGCCGCCACAACGGTATGTTGGTGGTCTTCAGCACGACGGAAAGCGGGATTTACCACCAGGGTTGTAATGAGGGCCATAATGTTTAGAGATTTATGGGCATATTTAAGAGCCCCTAGCGGCATCTCCCAACACATGAGCATCATTTTTTTACGCTAATGTTTCTTTAGATGGCCAAAATCCCAACGCCATATTTACAAAGAGGGGCAATGCATGCATTTCACCACTTTGTAACCCTTTGCACTACATTATGCCTGCGCATACATATCTGCCTCTCTTAACAAATACAGTGAGTTAGAGAATTAGAAGAACACAAAATAAAGTACCGCCATTTTGAACTACAGCTTTGATAACCATAAAACAAAGTAAATACATTTGGTGTGCAGAATTCCACTCTCCAGAAGAGCTCCCTTGTTTAATCATCCAAGCAATTATTCAATCATCCATTAATTATTCTTAGGTATATTCACCCATAGCCAACACGATTTAAGCCTTACTTTTTCTCATCCAGTCTGCCACCAAGATTTCCAATGCATTATCCATCCATTCATATCCACCCTTTCTGTCAATCATTCTTTCACCCATCCATCCCTTTCCCCAGTACTCACGCATGCATCCTTTCACCCACACATGCATCCTTTCCTTTTATTTTACCCATCCTTCTTTTAACCTTCTATTCTTTCCTGTTTCCACCTAGCCATCATTTGTAGCGTAAATTATGTGAGCTTTTGCTGAGTTACAGATAGAGGAAGAGGCCATAACTCAACCACCAGTATAGCTGGTAAAGCAGTGGGTTAACTATCACGAGTCACAATGACGCCCTTGTAACTAGTGAGTATAATAAGAATTGTCAATAAGCAATAAGCAAGCAATGTGACTTACCACCGCCCATCCCAGCTGCTGCTTCTCACCCTGCTCCTTCTTCTCCTGCAGCAAAACTTGAGCCAGCGGCACTCTGTGTGGCTAGACAGAAGCATTATACATTTTTCAAATGCCTGATAAGCCTCCCTTAATATTTGTTTAAAAAAAACTAAAACTGTATTACATCATTATAGTTCAGTTGCCAATGCAGTGTCTTCTATCAAACATATCACTACGGTCATTTTGTTAGTTCACAATCTTTTTTCGTAATAGAGGAGCAGAGCTATACAACCTATGATGGTGCTGAGGCTGAACCATTGAAGCTCAATGAAGAGGTTAAATAATAATGGTCAGTGAAAGACATATGGTGTTGGTTGGCAAATGCAATGGGACCTCATACTTTCCAGCCATGCTGCACTGTCATGGGAACTGCTGATATTCTATAAAAGTGAATTACACAGCACATCATTGGGTAGTGTGGGGCTGGTCCATGGCTAAAGCCACACTCTCATTAACTGTCAGAGCTAGAGCTAGAAAAAGAAAGCATTCTCAGCAAATGTACATGGTGAATTAATAATACTAGCTTACTTAGGCCTGCAATCTTCACCAGATTACCGGAAATCTGTTCCTAGTCTTACAGTACCACAAGCTATACAGGGGGGAGTAAGAGATTACAACAAAGCAGAAGAAATCTATAGACTAATATAGACCGAAAAAAGTCAGCTACCATAAAAACAAGAAATAAGGAAAGAACGATAATGCAGGTATAGCAGGAATTAAACAGAAATTGGGTAGGGGAGATGGAAAAAAATGGAAAGAATGTAAAAAAGTAAACAAGGTAAAATTACAAGTTACAAGTTTATTTATTCAATGCATAGTTAACAAAACCAATACATCACATCTTTCTATCTAATACAAAAATATATTTAAATCATAATATATATAATTTTAAATATCAATCTGTAACCCCTAATATGCATACAAATAATTTTATTTATGAATTTCCTAATGGGTACCTCCTATTCCGAGGTCAGTGTAGACTATCCATATACGTCTTATACCTTACTTAACCATGCTTAAGAATCATTTCATGAATACTGTACAGTGGTTAATTTTTTTAATTTTTTTTAAGAGGGTTAAAAATGTTATAATTCTATAAAAACAAATATATATGTACTAATTAAGATCTTATTTTGAAACATTTTTGTATTGCTAAACGTAAAAACTTGGTAAATTTAGCATTTAAAGCAACGTCAGAGGGTTTAAAACAGGCAATCACCGCTTGCCTGCAAGTCCATATCCTTCTTTGGTTGAATGCTGCCTTCAATAGAAATTTGCGTTCATTTTGTAGGCTATTACAAATACAGATCAAGTGGATTATGTCTTCCTTTCCCCGGCTACACAGCCTGCACTGAGGGATTGTTCCAGGGCGTTCCCACGGGGCTGGGTAGGTACCACCAGGAATGATGCCAAACCGGTATTTGATGTAATGGTCCTTGAGTGACTTTGTCCACCCGGCTTCCAGGTAGGGCTGACATTTCAAAGGTTAATACTCGTTTATTACCATCCAGGAGTGCGATCTGCAGGCCAATAAGTTCTTATCCATGGTCACTGATCTTTTCCTTGTTATTCGATTTAGGATTTTTTTTAAAGCCGGGTAGGAAAGATTTGAATTCCATAATTCCGCTACTTCCAAATCTGTTAATGCCTGATCTAGATACTCTTGAGATTTAGCCTTGGAGTTTGAACTAATCTCCTTCCAAAGTGCTTGGCAGAGCTGATTTTCCTTTGTGAGCTGTAAATGTTTCCAAACTTTGATATAACTGGCTTTCCTATCGATACATTGATTTAACCAAATTCCAGCCTGATTTGTGCTTGGGAGGTATATCCCGGTAGCTGGAATAAGGACCTAAAATTTTTCCCAGTTATTTTATTTAAGATTATAGCATCTTGTCCACACAAGGCTTTGCTTCCGTATCCTAATGTTGGAATTAGTTTGACTTGAAGCAGTGGCTGAAAACTAGGGCCGGTAAGCAATGTCTTTAAAGTGCGAAAAGCAAATAATAGAACATTTCCTTTTCTGTATAGCTCCTGTTTTTGGGGAACAAAGGAGCCATGTTCATCAAAATGCACACCCAGATATCTATACTGGTTTAAGTGTTCCAAAACACCCCTTTGTGTTTTCCATTTTTTTGCTCTCAAGATTTTTTGCTGATTTCATAACCTTGTTTTTTCTGATTTATTTCCAGACCATTTCGCTCTGCATATTCGAATATCTTTACGATGAGCTGCCGTAGCCCTACTATAGTTTGACTCAGGAGTACTACATCGTCAGCATATAGCAAGTTTGAAATAGTCATATCACCAAGCTTTGGGGGGTGCGCATTTACCTTGTTTATTTCCGCAGTCAAGTCCGATAAAAAGAGACTAAAAAGATATGGTACCAGCACACAGCCCTGTTTAATTTCCCTTGAAAGGAAAGATCCATCCCCTATCTTAACTCTTTCCCATGTTTCTGTGTATAACTGTTCAATAACCTTTAACAGATTAGGTATCCCCCAGGAGACTAATTTCTCCCATGGGAGAGGTCGCTGTACCAGGTCAAAGGCTGATTTAAAATCGGCAAATCATAGATACAAGGGTTTATTTTTTTGTTTGTACTAATCAATGATCAGGGATAGAGTTAAATTGTTTGCAGCAGTACCCAGGCCCTTTACAAAACCTGTCTGATTGGAAGGAATAATGCTATTTTTGATTGCTCACCTACGAAGATACTCCAGTAAAATCCCTGCGTAATATTTAGCTTCTACGTCCATTAGGGTAATTAGCCAATAGCTTTCGGTTTGTGACTTATTACCTCCTTTAAATATTGAATGGATTATCGCGCCCCTTCAAGATTTTGGAATACTTCCTAGTGCCATACAATGGTTGAAAGTCAAAGCCAATTTTTCACCCCAAAATGCAGGATTCAATTTAAACAAGGCATTTGGCATCCCATTTGGGCCCGGCACACCCCCAGTTCGGCTGTTTTTTATTGACATCATGATGTCAGCCATTGTAAATATTATTTTTTTCATTTCCTTTTAGGGTTTAAGGGGTTTTAATTTTACTTTTTCTAGACTTAACTTTTTTGCGTCCTCTTCTAAATTTTTTCTGGTTCTCTTTTGTTCACCGAAGTGGTGACTTAGGTAATCAAACCAGGCGGCTTCCAAGATATTGGAGCTCGTCAGAGTCATCGGAGATTTTTTCAGGGCATTCACCATTTTCCAAAAACATTGTGTATTTGATTTTTTTACTCAAGAATAGGGCCTTGGCATAAAAACCATGGTTTTCCCGATGCTTGTATTCCCATATTTTTTTCCGTTATATGTTGTTTAGTCTTTTTAAATCTGACTTAAAATTACGGTTTGTTGAATTCCGTTCTTTTCTTCATTTAATCATGTGTTCTGAAAAATTTATATTTTTGTTTGTTTTTACACCTCAACCCTGGTTTTGATACCTCTTTTGCGATCTATCTGTGAGGAGAACAGCTGCAAATCTATCTAGGAAAGATGACCGGATTGTTATTGAATCCCCTGTTAAGTCCATTTGGCATTGCTCGATTATCTCCATTGACAGTTCACCAATGGATTCTTTTAACCTTTCAGACCATCAGAGTTTTTTTTATAGTTGGTTGTATTAATATTCCTAGGTGTAATTAGTGCAAGGTTAAAGTTAGGAAGGCCACATCCTATCTCCAGGCATTGCTGGCCATGGCCGCTCATATCCAATCTAACAATGTAAAATTTTGTAATTAGCGTAAGCAAAAAAAGGATGCCAGAGTATAGTCAAATGTCGCTTGGGTTCCAGCAGCATAACAGGTAGTTGCCGGAGGAGTATCTTGCGGATATCTTCCATTTAGTAGTCTAAGCCCAAGAGCCTCAAGATCTTTTACTATGGAAAGTGCTATTATCCCGGCTTTTCCTTTCTCAGTTGCCCCCAGGGACTGCTGTGGTACTGCCCATAATAGATCTAGCAAAATGGTTTGTGTATCCCTTTCAAAGGGGTATAGTAATTTCAGAATAAAGTTCCCTGCTACTACGAGCTCCAGGGTTCCTGGATCCTGATGGGCAGTTAAAATTGTATCTATTAATTTGGAAGATATATATTTCCTGGATTGTACATCTGGGTGGATATAAACATTAATTAGCAGGAGTGCACTGGGATGTTCCTTATTCCACCCATCTAACTTCACTAACAAGAAGTCTTTGTTTTCCTCATATATTTGAGTACATAATGGGGGTCATTCCGACCCTGGTGGTCATAGACCGCCAGGGCCGGGGACCGCGGATGCACCGCCAACAGGCTGGCGGTGCATCCAGGCCAATTCTGACCGCGGCGGTAAAGCCGTGGTCAGAAAAGGGAAACCGGCGGTTTCCTGCCGGTTTTCCCCTGGCCTGAAGAATTCTCCATGGGGATTCCGACCCCCTTCCCGCCAGCCTGGTTCTGGCGGTTTTGAACACCAGAACCTGGCTGGCGGGAACGGGTGTCGTGGGGCCCCCTAACAGGGCCCCACAAAGATTTTCAGTGTCTGCATAGCAGACACTGAAAATCGCGACGGGTGCAACTGCACCCGTCGCACCCTTTCCACTCCGCCGGCTCCATTCGGAGCCGGCATCCCCGTGGAAGGGGGTTTCCGGCTGGGCGGGCGGGCGGCCTTCTGGCGGTCGCCCGCCAGCCCAGCGGGAAACTCAGAATGACCGCTGCGGTCTTTTGACCGCGGTACGGTCTTCTGGCGGTTCCCGCTTGGCGGGCGGCTCCCGCCGCCCGCCAAGATTAGAATGACCCCCAATATGTTTAATCCTGCTGAGATAAAATTACTAATCCTCCCTTTGGATGTCCATACTTTTTCTCCTTTATTGCTGGGTAAAATTAAAAGTGGCATAAAAATGGGCACTGGTAAAAGTTAAGAAAATAGTATTAATAAATAGCAGAGCCTCAGGTGGTTCGCCTTATCCCCATCTCTTCGCGGACCCTCCTCATCGCTGCCCCTTTTCTTGCTCTTAGGTGCTGATGTAAGAAGTAAAGAAGATTAAAAAAAATAGATTAGTGGTACAGTAAATCTCCACAAACTTTTATTATAAGAGTTAAATGCAGTAACAATTAACTTATTTAAGTCAGATTGCCTATGGTACTATCATCAACTCTTATCATCATTGAGTTGGCTATATTAATCCTAAAATCCCTATTCCAAATTTCCTTAACAAAAACTACATTTGGAACTAATGCATTGCAATGAACAATCTTTGACTCTATTCTCAATTCTCAATCCCCCAATGGACCAACCCTGTCTCTTTTATTTGCAATGCATAGATGCATAATAGTAATACACATCACTGTGAAATTGCTTGGGACTATAGGAGCTACATAAAGAAGGTCACAGAGAATGCTAACTCGCTGATATCACTAATTCACATGGTGACAGGAGGACAAAGGAGTCTGCGTTGCACTGGCTTCTTAAATAATCAGACAAAGTGAGCACTGATGAGTATGATAAGTTAGCACCGAGCATCTGCCTACCTCAAACTGGATCACATAATAACATTTTAATGTAAACTAACCTACCTCTAAGTGTGAGCAGCATGCTATTGAAAAAGAAAAGTTAGCTTTGTAGAACACAAGCACAATAATATAGTTAATACTCACTGAGCCCCAGAATCTCTACGCATAGCAGGTCAAGCAGGTCCTGCTTGTGGTCAATAATATCTGCCCAGTGCTGCATCAACTTCTAGGTGTGCGCCGAACATACCTGCACACCCTGCCCCAATGCAGCTGATGGTGCCATAGGGGGTCATTGCTGCCAGGCCTGCCACCTGCTGCCAGCATGGAGGAGAGGTGGTGCTGCATGTAGAAAACTAGTGCTGCCACCTCTGCCTCACAGAACATGGGCCAAGGCTGCACCCCCCTGGCAGCGCCACTGCCCACAAGGTAGCCGGCTGCTGCAGGCTGTTCGAGGGGGGTCTGGAGCTGCTGCTCCCCAGTTCATTGTCACCGTCCTGCTCTGCCATGGCCCTAAGTGGTGGTGTGAAGAAAAAAGAAAATAGAGAAAGAAGGAAGAAATAACTAAGGAAGTAAAGAGAAAAATAAGCAAAAATACAAAGTGACAAAAAGCACAAACAATGAAGAAAGTGTAAAAATACACAGACACTAGAAGACACACTAATAAAATAAATAAAAATGAGGGGTAGATTAAGTAGAAGAGTGGAGGACTGAAAAAGATTATTAAGGGATGAAGCAAAACAGGCCCAGCACCATCGTTAGGGTAAAAAACAAGATGGCCGTGCCCATGCAAACCATGTGGTGCCAATCACACGTGATTTTGATTATGAGAACATACATCATTTGACATAAAACCCAACCTGAATGGGCGCAATGGGGAAACTCTGCCCACCACGCAAAACTCTTTGTAGCATGCAGAATATTTTTACCACTTTGCAGAGTTCTGTATAGCACTACTCCACAAACTCCATCCACCCCTACAATTAATTCACACAAAGGGTTGCATTAGCTGATTGATTTGGACCATGACAGGACAGGTCAGACTATAGTGACCGTATTTACCTGCTCTTAGAACCAGAACCAACCTGACTCTCTCACCCCAACTTGATTAAGGAATGACGAAAAGCATCTTTAAAGCAGACATAGTGCAGAATGGACAACATTTTAAACACTGCAAATTCATATATCTGGATCCATTTAGAGGGAGCAGACGGTTTACAGCTCTGGAGATATTTACTTACAAGAGAGTTATGCAAGCCTCCTCAGGCTTCTAGACCACTTTGCCCGAAGAACACCCAAAATACCTCCTCCTTAAGCAACTTATCACCACACCCACCTGGTTACACACTGACACTATCCCATATTCAGACAGCGTGGCACAAAATATATGAGAGCAAGACACAGATGAAGACTTCTGCAATGGGGTATGGACCTTTTTCTGCACACCAACCACACCCATCTCCAGAAATTACAGACACAAGCTCTTGTAATTTTGATTTATAAACAGAATGTACTGTACTTCAAAACTCCATCACTCCACTGACCCTAACACACACTCCCATATGCTTGCTGCCCCAAAGACCTTGCAAGCTTTTTCCACCTAAAGTGGGAATGTCTGCCAATACTATCACACTGGGAAACCATATTAAAGGCTGTAAGTCAAAGAACTAGTATGCAGGTAGACCGCACCCCTTGCTACTGTCAAGCCTATTCCTAAATCTACAAGAAGACTGACAGTAGTTTTACTGCCACTGGCTAGAAGGCATATTCTTTGCTTGTGAATGAAGAGTTCAGCCCCCCCCCCAATAAATAATGAATTCAGACACTACTTACTGTGGTGAAATGACAGACTTGCAGAGTTATAAACCCGTCAGACACAGCCCAAGGCACCTGTGCACCCTCAATGTATACATTGGCAGTAAAAGGGAATAAACTGTCCCACTTCTCAGGACTCATTTCATAAACATTGCTCATGTAACAAAAGCTGGTAGCGATATGTACATACAACTATCTACATATATATGTCCTGATTGATCAGGACATGCCTTGCACCTCTTCCAGGACTGACTACAATTCTGCTATACTGCCTCAGAGGATGACATAGTTGAGATACACACCCATCCCTCCCCCACTCTTACTGTACTGGTTATGAGTCAGTTTTAATTATTGTCAATAGTGGTAAAAAATTGTCAACTTCTATAGTGTTCAAAATATGTGTCTATACACCTGTGTACTGCTGTATGTGTCAGTGTATTTTTGTATGTTTGACTGAAAAAAATCTCAAAATAAAATAAATAATAATTCTAACTCAAGAACTCTTTGCCTATCTCTAGAATTTTTGGTTTTGATTTTGCAATATTGTTTGATCTCTAAATATGATTTTCATATGTTTGTGACCTTTACTCAAAACATTGCTCCCTGTTTTCACGTTTTTGTTTTGTTTTTAGGAGAACTAACAATTTTGAGAGAAGGAACATGTCGATATGTCAACAGCATAGTTTCTACTCATCGAATAGAAGTCATCAGAAGACATTAATTTCATGTAATGATCCAACTCTCCTATCTTGCCACAAAAAGCCACAACCCTCACCTCACCTTCTGGAGAAAAACAACAATATTTATTAGAATACTATGCTGTGCCCTGGCCTAATAACCCTGCAAGAGCCAATTTCCCTCTACCATTAAACGTTCCGCTTTTAACTAATTTAGGGCCTGATTTAGATCTTGGCGGTTGCATCAACAAGCCGTGTCTGCGGCGAACCCGAGAAGACCATCAAGTTGACGGTGTTCCACCCACCGTATTTAGATGTTACAGGTCAGCAAGTGTTGGATTGGCATGGTGAATGTTTCACCCCTCCCAATCTGCCACGGAGGTTGGACCACCACTTTTTTCCATGGTGGTTATGCACATCCACATCTACACGGCAGGAAGGGTGGCTGGGGTTCTGTTGGCATCCCCTTTTCTCTCTCCCACCATCGATTTGGGTGGTATTTTTTGGCAGATCAAGCAATTCGAATGGGAGCTTTCATCTATGGGACCGCCAAGATCTAAATACAGCGGCAGATGGATTTCCAGTCAAAATGTCAACAGCGGGACCATTACCGCCAAGATCTAAATCAGGCCCATAGTTTGAAATTTTTCAGTCCTTATCAGTTTTATGTTTTGATTGACCCCAGCTCCTTGAGACGTGATATACATTTCTCAATTAGAGAAGTTTACAGCATGTTGGTAAAGTTGCTAGCTTGTTTGTGGGAGCTCAGTTACAGCACATATACCACCCATTGCCTATTTCTTTCAAAGTTTTACAATCCAATTTGCCTACCACTGTGTATTCTTATGTATGGCCACTTTAGAACAAAAGGTAAATAAGAATTATGGTGATAGACCAATAGGAACACCACATGTGATCAGTTTCAACTATTACAGCAATCAATCTAAATTTAAGTAATAGTCGAGAATTTAATAACTGCTCAGCACAGTGGTGAGGCATGTGAGATAACACAGGTCACATCATCTCAAGTCCCTGTTTTGTGCATTACAAAATTTCCTTTTCTGAAGCTCATTTTATCCTTTGCCGTCCAGCCCTGATCAACCTACACAAGCTGTAAACAATGCCTAGCAAGGCAGCAACGTGAGCGTTTAGTTGCTCATGTGTATCATTCAGTAGTTAGAAGCCAACATCCTTTTGATAAAATGGCTGTAAAACATGCCATTTAGTGGTCGCTAGGGTCACATGCCGCTACCCCTGGCTTACCCCTTGCCTCCCCTGACACTCTCTTTGCAACCCCTGGCTTCAGAGGAGGTAAAATCAGTGCCAGCACCTACTCCTTATGGATGTTGTTTGGGACTCCACTTTCCTTTGTTTTCTTTTTTTTTTAATTACATTAATAGCGAATGATATTTACATTATTCACTATTAGTGTAATAAAAATTGAGAACAGTTTGTTGAAATATGACGCTCCCTGGCAGTTGAGGTGAGTAAAAAATACCTTTAAATATACGTTGTATGCCTGCTTGTGGATGAGAATATGTTTATGTGAGAGACTATGGGGCATACTTACAGGCCCCTATCGCCACCTTGCGCCACATTAACATCATTTATTTTTACATTAATGTGGCCCAACGAGGCCAAAATCCCTGTGCCGTATTTACAGGGTGACACAATGCATGCATTGCGTCACCCTGTAACCCTTTGTGCTACATTATGCTTGTGCCAGGCATAATGTATGCAAAGGGGGCGTTTCCCCGTTAGGGGAGCCCGTAAAATGGTGCAAGGAAATCTATGGGATTTCCTTGTGCCATTTATTATGGCACTTATAACACCTGCTCAAGAGTAGGTGTTAAAAGGGGGCTTCCATTCTTTAGAATGGGCCCCTATCTACTCTGCATGAGTAGCACCAACAGTTTGGTGCTACTCCTGCAGAGTACATCAATAGAGTCATTAAAATTGACTCTATTGCCCCCTGTCCCGCGGCATGGTGTGCCATATTCTAAATATGGTGGCGGTAGGGGGGTGCTAAGTGGCGCAGGGAGAGTGGCACTGCAAATCTGCCCCTATGTGTGTATGGGTGAATGCATATGCGTGCGTAAGTGTAAGTAAAGCTCAAATAGCAAGAAATATATGATATGTGTCAGATTACTAACTGGGCAGACACTTATTATTGACGTCAACTAACTGCGAAAACCAAAAAGCAATTGGTGAGGTTTCAGTTTTTTTACGTCCATTTTTCAGACGGAAAAAGCTTGGAGCCAGTTGTTCAAAGAGAAGAATGTAGTAATTCTATGTGTTTCACATAGAAACCACAGAAACCACAATATTATCACTTATATTACCATACGGGGGGATAGATTAGAAAAACTTAAATTTGATCATGCTGGATTCAGAACGCACGATAGGCAATATTAAATTCTCACAGAGGGGATAAAAATAGCGAAATAGTTCGGTGGTTAGATTCATGCTGTTAACAAGCTGTTAACAGGCTAGCTAAGGCGTATGAAGAGTTAACTAATATAAAGAAATGGTCTAGAAGAGCCGCAAGTAATCTGACAATTAGTTGACTAATTATGTGCTTCCTATAGCTAGTTTGCTAGAATTTACATATACTGACCAATCATGGGGATTTTATTTAAACTAACAGCCACAACAAACAGATTTTACTTATCTACCAGAAGACTGTTTTGGAATAAAATGCTGGCGAAAGAGCACTGCTGCTATTTGTTTGGAAGATGTTTCTGTTATTTTTAACACATGACGCATTTTTGTACCTTTCACATTAACAGGAGCCTTTCCCTGCTGACGATACAAGGAAAGACTGCAGCATTAATAAAGGATAGTTCTTATAGAATGCCTTACGGTGCTCACAGGCCCTAATGGCAATGAGTTTTCAAGTTCCAATTTTCTCAACCAGTTAAGCATTTTCAACAACATCCATTGGGCTGTTGGGCGGGGTGCACAAGGACAACCTTAGCCATCCCCACTGCAACAATGCACTTGAAATAATGTTCCATCTTGCCAAAGGAAATCCCCTAGAAATTAGTTTCTCTGGTTTTATGTCATTTTTAGTCATGCTCGCGTCCTAATTTGTAATGTATGTATTTCCCTTCACTATAAATCTAATTGTTCTGCTGCAGGACAATACTTTTATTGTACTTTCTCGAGTGCTTTAATGTTACTTTTCACCTCATCAGTATTTCTTCATTATACCTTCGGAGGTTGTTTTTTTGATCATTGGGTCTCGTATCTTTTGTACACTTTAGTGTGGGAGCGTCAATTCATTTTACAATTTCATGCCACTCCTGAATACTCATATGAAGTCTGAGCAATATTTCAAAGTGGACCGTCAGTTTTTGGGACGATTACATTAAACATATAATTTATTTATCCTTTTATATAAAAAAATCCTAATTTCTCTAAATTGTTACATACTTGAATTTATCGAAATGCATTTTCCCACTTCCCTGGATGAAATATTCCGTTGGGCAAAACACATGAAACAGGTCCTTAAACATGGAATGCATTCTTTACATGAACCATTAACCATGATGGATAAAACCCATGTTAGACATTTGTTTATTGGTGGCAGAGGTATGCACCTTGTCCAAGCAGGAGCCACAATCCTAGCCAGGATAAGTTTCAAGGGCAATTTAGGTTAACCTGTGCTCACTCTCTGCTAGATTGGCACAGAGCAGTGAGGCTTAACTTAAGAGGCAATTTGTTTAGTATTTGTGCAACACTTAGAACAGTAAAACAGTAAAAACACCTCACAAAAATATACCACACCTGGCTAAAATAATAGGATTTAATTTCATAAATAAAAAAGACCAATACAACAAAAATCTAATAAGTGGAATTAGAGTTATGAGTTTTAAAAGAATAAACTGTAGAAAAGCACTTAGAAGCAAGAAGTGCCAATGAAAGTTATCTGATTGTGCTGGATCGGAACAAAGTCAAGAGTTCAGGCTTACTGTGGAATGGAGTTTGGGCAAGATACAGGGCCTGCTGAACAAAAGTACCTAGATCCAGATTGTGTCAACATCGAGTAAGATGTCAGGTACGGTGGAGGTGATGCACCAGTTCCAAACCCGAACAGAAGGAGGTGTGTCAGTTTTCTGCATGCAAAGTCGGCGATGTGACAGGTCAGAGATGATGCACTGGTCCTGAATGTGATGCATTGGTTCTGCTCCTGTAACAGAGGATGCGTTGACTCCTAGGGTGATGCACTGGCTCTTGAGTGGTCCTGGTCCACTACATGCAGCAACAAGGATGTGCTGGTTCTGATCAGTGCAAAAGGTGAGGATACATTGGTTGTGAATCCTGCAACATTGAAGAGATGCCTGGTCCGATGAGGATGCGCGAGTTGACTGAAGAAGCCCAAAACACAAAAATGTATGGTGGCTGTACAGCGATTTCTACATCAGTGTTATAGGTACAAATCAACAATGCCTAAATTACCAAAATTCTAGCATGGACAAGGGTAAACACAGCAGAAGAAGAAAGACTCATCTGTTTAAAATCCTCACTCGCAAAATGTGACATGCTTCATCACAAGCAGTCTCTCCTCACCCTAACAGGACAATGCCACTAGGGCCTCCTATTGGACTTGACAGAGGGAGTTCCTAGATAAGACAATTTCCAGAACAAAACAAAGGGATCCAAATAAAGTTAAAATTACCTAGAGGTAACCAGATTTTCATCTTTATTAGTGGTAACGTCTGGTGCATCCAAAACCAATGGATCAGAAACCCTAAACACTTTTTTCAGTTCACCAAAAATATCTCCCCCTTAGAGGCTCCTCTTTCCTGATCTATTGATTTCTTTAGAGGAAGGACAGATGTAGACCACTTCATACAGAACACCTATGGACTGTAATAGCCTACTACGGTATGACAGCCATCACCCCAAACATTTGATAGACAGCCTACCGTTCGGACAGTTTTTGTGACTCTGCCACATCTGTAGCTTGAAGAGGGATTATAAACAGCAGGCACAACACCTGATGACTAATCTGATAATACGCAAATACCCACCACATTGCATTCAATTGGCATGAAAGAAAGCTAGGAACAACAACAAGGTTTCATTGCTTGAACCACGTATCCACATCCCAGAGGATGTTTTGACTTGTGTCCCATCATACACCCAGTTGTCTAACAAGATAAAGAAAATTATTAGGAGACACTGGCCAATTTTGGGATCAGGGTCGCTGTCTCTACCATCCCCTTGTTTGCATTCAAATGGACTACGAACATAAGGGACATGATTGGACATACCAGAACATGCATGGATGTCAGAGAGACACAGCAATCATTGTTTAGCCTTCCATCTGTCACTGGTCACTTTTCATGCATGTCGTGCGGGGTTTGCAGAATTACTGCACCTTAAAAGGTGATCCAACTTGACCTTCCTCAGACCTGGATCCACAATAATTGCAGTTCTAAGAATTGCAACCAGATGATCAATTGTCCCTGTAGAAAAGCTACATTGGCATGATGACACGTGCAGTTAAGATCATCATCATGGAACACTACAGGATAATCACTTGTAAGAAGAAAACTACTAGAATGAGCGCTCACTTTCTTGATACACAACATACATCCAAAAACATACACTGGACAGTTTGGAAAGCACACCCACAGATGAGTAAAGGCATTTTGTTCAGAAAGGAACAGCAATGGGTTTACTGTCTTTCCACGCATAGAACAGGGCTGAATGATGATATCCCCTGGGATGAACTTGCAACCTGGTGCTGATTTTATATATATATATTATTGTTCAACAATTTTGTGTCCCCATTTTTACTCTTAAACTTACATCCTACAAGCCACAAGCTGTGTATATAGGATGCTCACTGTATAATGACTTCCACCATTTCTGGCTTGGCATCTGAGTGCCACTCCGATACTTGGTTGCCTTAGAGACTTGTTGTTCAGAATAACAGTGGACCTCATGTAATGAGGATAATTGGGCTGTCAGTATAGTACACATTTTTCCCTCTTGGCACACCCCTTTTCACCCATAGTCACCTTTAGGTCACCTTACCCATTCCTCTCAGGTGTCCCAATTATGGCTAGCTTTCTTTCAGGGTGTTCCTTGTTTCAGTTTCACTATACCAACAGTTGGAGGCACATTACTGCCTCCTTTTACTTTTTGAGTGAATTCCACGAAGACAGACAAGAAGACGGATTGTTCCAGTTAAATATCACAATGCTCACATCAATGTGCCTCCACTAAGATGGCCATTAGTACATATTGGAAGACAATGCATCCTAGCAGTGTACTGCATTTTAATGTCAATGTGCCTTCTCTAAGATAGCCACGTCTGCTAATACATCTTTGACATTGCGCTCCAGTTTTTGAGCAATGCTGAGTCACACCTTGTTCACATTACGCTGATCCACTACCTTTATAGCCACCCATTAAGTGTGACAGTCACCTTGGTGGGGGCAAAAGACAGGGTAGGTCATTGGCAAAGTTCACTCCAGGAACATGTGAGTTCTTCATATTCAGCTCCATTAATGCGCCTTCAAATTTACTCACACATCGAGTGATTGCTTCTCTCTTTTTTGGTTCTCAAGAAACAAATGAGGGCTCCCTTTGCCACTCATGTTGGGTCATTTTGGGTAGCCTATACTGTAAGCCTCTATATTACCCAGACAAGGGCACTTGGTCTGCTGAGCACTGTATGACAATGTTTGTTTTTTATGTTTCTCTGTTTGTTATTGTCCTGTCCATGTTGTAGGTATGTGGATAAACAACCCAGTTGTAGGGCCAAGAAGCGTTGCAGAGGTGATTTCGCCTAGATATGTCCTTGATTTTCTTGTTTCAGTACCTCAGCATATATTAATGTTATCTCTTTGCTGTTACATTTATTTATTTCATACCAACTCCTTCATGTTTGAGGTATGACCACAAAACATCTCTCACAATTTGATACCTCTTCCTTGAGTAGATTAGGGATTTGGTCCTGACGAAGTACCCTGATCATTACTAACTAACCTGACCTTTTCTTCATAATTTACCAGTGGAGCCAGCAGGGATTATTGTACCCATGTCTGGCCAGTGTCATTTTGATCATAACAAGTGTTCCTTCATATTATATATGTTTAGGATATCTCTTAGCTATTTTTAATCATCACTTACACCAGTCTACTCACACTACTACACATAAACCTGCACCTCACTCTTCACATCCGCAGACAAATGAAAGATCTCTAGTAAAGATCCCCCCCCCTTTGAGGCCTCTTGGGCACTGCAACACTGGCTCAGTGAGGAGCTGCCCAATGATGAAGCATTTTGGGTGTGTAAGGGTTCTTGCTCCCATGAAATCAGACCCTCTGATCAGATGTCTCAAATTGTTTCCGACTGTTTTAGTTTCCTTTTTTACTTCCTTTTTCCCTTCCTTTTAGGAACTGCATACCCTTTCTTTTTGCATAATTTGATTGTGGGCATGTATGCAGGACCTAAACCTGCCCTCTGTCCCCTTTTTTTGTTATGGACATCTAAAACCAACTACAGCATTCGCCAGGGCTGTGGTTCCCTAGAAACCTCAGTATGAGTAAAGACAAATGATAGGTATCCCTGCAAGATGTACCTCTTGATGACAGTGTGACGACAAAGGGCATCGTCCCTCACCCCGACTGGATGGTGTGTATCCCCTTAGTGAGGGTTTACTAGCACCAAGACCAGGTAGGAAACTTAGAATAGGACGGAAACATATTGGTGATAAGATGATGGTCTCATTCTTTTGCATAGTTGGTTTTAGATGCTCCAGAGTCTGCAACTAATAAAGTTGAAACCCCATTTACATCTAGATACTTTTAACTTTATTCGGATCCCCTCGTTTTGTCCAGAAAATCATCTGATCTAAAACCCCCCTCCATAAGGTCCATTAAGAGAATGAGTCTGCTCTAGTGGTATTGTCCTTCTAGGCTGGAAAGAGGTTGCCTATGATGAAGCATGTCATATCCTTCCAAAAGTATTGATCTTTCTTCCTGTCCTGTGGGTACCCCTATCCATGCAAGAATCTTGCTGGTGTAGGTATCAGTGTACCTATAACACTGATGTCGAAGGCACTGCATAGCCACAACTCCTTTTTGTGTTTTAGGTGTTTACTTTGGGCAGATGTGTGATGGCATCTACTCCCCTTCTCCATCCTTGTGTTTTGAGTTGACAGAAAAAGCACCTCAGGCCTCACTTTCAAGGGCCCAGGACTGAGGAGGCATCATTTGCAGGGCAAATACACTGCTGACAGAGTCCAGGTGTGGATTCAAATAAGTTGGAAGTCTTTTACATCCCTGAGACTTCAGAAAACAGTAGACCAGTCAGCTGGCCCTTGGAGTCATCCTGGGTTCTGAGATGGAGTGATGCAGGTCCAGTCCTTCTCAATCCCAGGCAAGATGCATCAGGCAGCAGGTCTGTACAGCAAAGCAGGAGCCCAGCAGGGGTAAAACATCAATCCTTCTTCCTGGTAGATCATCCACAGGTCCAGAACTGTACTGAAGTAGTGTTATCAGAGGTCTAGTACTTATATGTACCTTTGAAGTGGAGGAGACGTCTAAGAAAGGTCTTTGAAATACAGAGCGGTCCACCCTTCCTAGCCTGGCTCCAGACACACCACAGGAAGGTATGCAGTCCTTAGTGTGGATAGAGGACACACCCTATTCAGATGTAAGTGTGAGGCTGTGCCCAGCTTCTCCCTTCTATCCTGCCCAGGATGGTCCATCAGGAGGTGGATGGCCCATCAATTCACATCTATGCCCCTTTTCTGTGTGTGGTTGCCTAGAGAGAATGCACAAAGCCCAGCTGTCACCCACCCCAGATGTGTATACAGAGATAGACAACAGGCATCAAATGGCTAAAGTAAGAAAACACCAAATTTCTAAAAGTGCCATTTTCAGCACTGCAATTGAAAATCAGTCTTCACCATGATTTGTGATTTTAAAGTGTGAGTCCGAAGTGACACTAAACTTGAAAAACCTATCTCTTCCAGACTGTGAATTACACTTGTGAAATGTAATAAGGTAAATCCCAATGTTACCCTATGGGATAGAAAGGCCTTGCTGTAGAGACAATCGACTTTGGGAGTTTTTCTCCACCAGTACATGTAAAACTTAAAAGTACATGTCTTGCCCTTTAAATACATTGCACACAGCCCTCTGGGCTGTCCAGGGCCTACCTTAGGGGTGAATTTTATATATAAAAAGGGGAGGTTTGGGCTTTTCAGAAGTTTTTTTGGCCGGGCTGACAAATGGCAGGCCTGCGACATGATTAGAGAGCTACTTAAGTGGGTGGCACAATCAGTGCTGCATGCTCACAAGTAGCATATCATTTGTAGATCCTGGGCACCTGAAGTGCACTTTGCTAGGGACTTATAAGTAAAATTGGGGTTCAGCCAATGTTACTGTGTTTTAAGGGAGAGAACACAAGCACTTTAGCACTGGTTAGCCGTGATAAAGTACAGAGAGTCCTAGAGCCAGCTAAGAGGAGGTCAGTAAAGTGGAGGAGGTAGGCAAAACATTGGGGGAAAGACCACCCTACGGCTGTCAGGTCTAACAGCCAGGATTTAAAATAACAGTTGAAGAAAAAGCCCTTGGGGCCTCATTATGACCCTGGCGGGCGGCGGAGGCCGCCCGCCAGGATCCCGCCCTCCATTATACCGCTCCGCGGTCAGAAGACCGCGGAGGGTATTATGAGTTTTTCCCTGGGCTGGCGGGCGGTCTCCAAAAGACCACCCACCAGCACAGGGAAAAACTCCCTTCCCACGAGGATGCCGGCTCGTAATCGAGCCGGCGGAGTGGGAAGGTGCGACGGGTGCAGTGGCACCCGTCGCGTATTTCAGTGTCTGCAAGGCAGACACTGAAATACTTTGCGGGCCCTCTTACGGGGGCCCCTGCCGTGCCCATGCCATTGGCATGGGCACGGCAGGGGCCCCCAGGGGCCCCGCGACCCCCCCTACCGCCATCCTGTTCATGGCGGCTTTCCCGCCATGAACAGGATGGCGGTAGGGGGGGTCAGAATCCCCTCGGCTGCGCAGTGAGCTGCGCCGCCTTGGAGGATTCTAAGGGGCAGTGGAAAACCGGCGGGAGACCGCCGGTTTTCCCGTTCTGACCGCGGCCAAAGCGCCGCGGTCAGAATGACCAAGGGAGCACCGCCGGCCTGTCGGCGGTGCTCCCGCCCCCGTTGGCCCTGGCGGTAGAGAACCGCCAGGGTCAGAATGAGGGCCTTGGTTCTAAACCAACTCCAGAAATCCGGTGAACAGACTGGAACCATTTTCAATTGAATACATGTAAATGGGCTCACTAAGCACCCTGTGCTTTATCTTTTTTATCCTACACCTTATCCCTTCTTTTATTACACATAATGGTCCTTCTAGGAGATGTGAAGATGAATGTTAGAGTTATGTAGACATTTTTGTTATAGCTCCATGCACGTTAGTTTAATACACTAGTCCGCTGTGCACCTTGACCTAGATATATTTTATTCAGCTTCGCATTATTATTTTTACAGTAACCAGTTTTACGGTCTTGTTTTAATTTCTTCTATCTAACTGTTTTGTTTAGCCCAGCACTGTATTCTCAAACAACACATTCTTGATCACTTTGTGCTTCAGTCAAGGCTACAGTTTGGTACATTGCCGGTGAACGTGGTAGAAGTTTAGTCTCCAACATTCGTAGAAAATACACATCCTTATGTAGGGCCATTTTCTTAGAACATTAGCTGTGTTATTATAAAAAACACTTTCTAGTCCCATTACACGTTAAGAGGGAGATTCCAGCCAGGGAACCACAGCTGTATACTGAACGCTTCGCTGCAGATGATAACGCAGACTACAGGCCTTTGCTCAGGTATGAGGGTCGATGTCCTCCTGGGGGAACCTGAAAGGCAGGATTAGAGCTTAACATGCCGTGCTCAAATTATGATTCAGATAGAAAATAGTCCATCGACTTTAGTGGCAATATGATAGCATTATTCTTATGCTTCACTCTCATCGTCACCATTTTAATATTGTTATGTTGTGTCGTTCTGGTTATTGCAGATCACGCTTTGCTATCTAAAATGCATTTTTTTTATTAAACCAGTCTTTAAAACTTATACTGTTTTCATTGTCATTTTATATGAGACCGAATTGTGAATGAGAGAACCGGATGCGACCTGAGTGACCACGACTTCCCTGAGAAGTATGATATGTCATACGCTCGGCTGCTCAATCATCTCTACGTTTCGGGAGAGATGAGGCACTGCTAGTTATCCGGAGTAAAACCCGGATTTGAAGCAACAGGTGTCACCCACCGTGGGTCAGACTCAGTCTCCCACACTGTGGACGACCTTCCTGCTCAAAATCCAGTAGTCTCATCAGAATAATGAGAGCCTAAGCGACAGTAGGACCTTTGAAAATACTGCCTGGGCATGTGGGCACCATGGCTAGTAGCAAAATGATAAACAGGGTCACGTTCTATGTAATACTTGTTTTATTCTTTGTAGATGTAGTCTAAAGTGCACCTAGGTTTCTCTGATACTTTTGGACAACTAATACTTTCATCACAGGTGGAATATTATGACAAAAATTAATTCATGTAACATAAAATTAAATAGTTGCTTGATCTATAGGGATTTTCAGCTTTGCTGTGGAGTGCAATCACAGAAAATACCCTTCTAAGCATGGTACCTTAAAATAAGAAACATCTTTGAATGTGCTGTGTTGGGTAGTCTATGTTCAAGGATCTCCCTGTGGTGTTGCTTTTCTTCAGCTCGTAAGAGATTTAATTGGTGATTAAGGGAACCCTCTAATCTGTTCTCAAAGGGAGCTAAATATAGTTTGTGGTTTGGACAACAAGAGGGAAAAGACCTGGACTAGGACCCACCAAACACCAATATTTTGATGAAAAAAAAAAAAAAAAAAAGCAGTACCTACGACTAAGGGTTATTTTCAGTACTGGTAGGAACATAATTAGAGAGTTTCCTCCAATAATTTATCCCTGTTGAGCGGAATGTCCTGTAATGCTTCAACTAACAGAATGCAAAGCCATATGTGATAGATGCTACTCCTTTTATCTGGTCTGTTTGAGTCATGTTAGGTGAGGGAGTTGTCCCCAGTTCAGTATTCTTATATGTATGAAAAATAATGTGTTATGCTGGCTTAGGTGAATTCCTTTGGTGCTAGCATTGATGGGTCGACCACTCTGATTATATGCCCAGTACATCCTTGGTGAAGGACGCATAAAAGAAAGAAGTAAACTGGGCCATTTGTGATTTTCACAGTGAACATCCTGTTTTTAATTTAAAATAAAATCCCTTTGTAGCTCAGGGGTATTCAGTTCCCTTGGCAAGAAGTCTGCAGTGCTCTCTAACCCTTATCTTCAAGGGACTGATATGCCCTCATAAATTGATAACTCTGCATCTGAAACTCTCTGCCAGAGTTGAGAAAAGCATCATTACTTTTGATGTTTTGGTGTATGTCTTCAATACCCTTGAAGTAGTCAGATCCCTTGTAGAATATGACCGTCACCTAATTCTATATCCCAGTTTTTCAACAAAGATAACTATGCAATCACATATGAAGGTTACAAGATCTGGTAAAACCTGCACCTCTTAGTTTTCAGTGTATTCAGCTCTTTTGCAGGGTGAAATCAGATAATAAACTTGTTAATCCTGCTCCCTAGGAACGCAAACACTGCTTGGGCGCATTAGGATAGTGAGAGTATTTAGCAGTAAGCTGTCAGGTCCACTAGCTGAATTAGCAGATTTGTACATGTGCCTAATATTTCAGAAACATGAAGGGGCTCATTTACTAAAAGTTAAACACCTCCACTGCAGTGCAGCATTGGGTCAAAAATATTAACACCGTAGAACGACAGATCCTAATACTATCCTTGCGTCATATTTACCAAATGGCTCATCATGGCATCAGGATCAGGCAGCATAAAAAAATGACGCTACCCTGTGCACCGCATCTCAACCTAAAATTACGCTAGTGCTGCAAAAGTGATGCTAGCATGATTTGCAATACGTAAACTGATACAACCTGTCCTACAATCACTTTTATGCCTTAAAGCATCAGAAAAATACCTGCAAAATGCAGCTTTATAAAAAATACCAAACAGGAGACACTGCAGAAGCAGCAATGGAGACCTCTGGAGACCAGAGACCCCAGGACAACTCCAACAACCTAGTACCAGCCGAGATGTCCAGACAGACTCCCAGGTGAAGAGGAAGAGAAAATGCAGGTTCAGTGAGGCGAACAAAATCTTGATCAGTGAGGTGATGCAGCATCAACAATAGCTCTTCGTCAACTCCAAATTGCTGTTAGGGAAGAAAGAGGCCATATTGCAGCCCATAGTGGAAAAAGTCAACAGTGTGGCATAGGTGAAGAGGACAGTCATCGACTGTAAGAAGACCTGGCACAACTGCAAGCACAGAACAAAGAAGAAACTGGCTAGCAACTGCAAGGCAGCATTGCAGACTGGATGAAGCTAATCGGTCTCACTTGGGCCTATGCACACTAACCTAGGATGTAAATCTTCTGAATGGAGTGGTTGTGTCACAGGACAAACAACTCATCTAGACTCTTTAACCTAGATATATTTTATTCAGCTTTGTTTATTATTTTAACAATAGCCACATTTGCGATCTTGTTTTATTTCTCTCTGTCTAGCTGTTCTTTGCCTAGGTCAGCATTGCATTCTTAAACAAGACCTTTCTTTCACTCTGTGCTTTTCTCAAGGCTGCAGTAAGATAGGTTTCCGGTAAACATGGTAACGCTTTGTCTCTAGTGTTCATAGAAATATACACATCCTTACGCAGGGACATTTTCCCAGAACATCAGCTGCTTTATTATAAAAACACTTCTCTGTCCCATGTAAGGTAGAAGGAGATTCCAGCCAGATGACCACAACTGTATGCTGATTGCTAGGCTACAGCTGCTTATGCAGACTTCAGACCTCTTGCTCATGTATGATGTCTTCCCAGGGAAACCTGAAGGGCAGAACTAGAGCTTAATATGCTGTGCTCTAATATAGCCTAGGCAGGAATCAATTTAATGACTCTAGTGACAACATGATAGGGTCAGCTTTATGCCTTACTCTCCTTGTCACAATTTTAATCATGTCATGCTTTATCGTCCTGGTTATTGCAGTACATGTTTTATTATCGAAGATGCAGTTGCTTCATTAAAACCTTACTGAACCATATACTGCCTCTGTTTGTCCTTGTGTATGTGAGACTAATGTAAATGAGAGAAACGGATGCAATATGAATGATGACAATTTCCCTGAGAAGTCAATTGTCTCATGCACTCCGTTGCCCAATAATCCCTGCTCTTGTGTAGAGATGAGGCACTGCTAGTTAGCTGGAGCAAAACCCAGATTAGGCTAACAGGTGTCACCTGTAGTAGGTTAGACTCAGTTCCCCACACCGCAGGTGATTCTGCCTTTCAAATCCAGTAGTCTCATTAGAATAATGAAAGCCTATGTGACAGTTTGCTGAAATGATGCAATGTGGTGCTGCAAGCCAGCTTGCTGTGCTGCGCTGCATCATTTTGAAAGTGCAGGAATGCATTGCATTTACCAAAATGCAACACATACCTGTCCTTTCCTCCATGACTGTGTACTCATTGCTTCCTTGTGCCAACACGGGTACCCTTGCAGGATGGGATATTGGTGCCTGCATTGCTGGGATGATTGCTTATGTGCTGAAGTTACAATTTCCTGAACTCGAACAAACATGACTGTCATCTTTCACTTCCTATGTGTGCTGCAGAATGCAGCAAACATTGAAATAGGAATAATGGGGAAGAAAATGTCAAATCCCTCCACTTCAATGTCACTCCTGAGGTGGTGTACAAATCTGACGCATTTCCAGATATCTAAATCTCAAAATGTGTCACATTCCTTTGTATTCCATGGGTGTTATAGGGGAACCTAAATGGAAGTCACCTTGTATGCAGTATAGTCTGTGAAAGGAGTACACAATTACAATGCCATGACAAGCTACACAAGTCGGCATGGTGTAGTGTTGTAAATGAGGGGCCTGCACACTGTGCCACTGGAGCATCAAATTTAATGACAATCCAGTGGTGCATTGTGCTGCTAGGGCCTTGGAATGGGGCCTTTAAAGTGCTCCCTTGGAAACCATGATTGTAAACTTCATCAGTCATGTCAACATCTAACAGAGCTCATCATTAACTTACCTCCATATCATTGCACAGGATAACACCATACCTCTTGGCCAGCTGCCTTCCTTGACTTCTCCAATGATGCGAATGACCAGCTGCAAATCCTTAATCCAGATATCCTCCAGCAAATCCTGGGTACCATACAGACACCATATTGGGTTGCAGGAAGTCTATACAGCTTTGTGGGGTCTCCAGAGATCTGCCCAATGGCCAACATACACCACTTGCCAGCTCAACCACAGTCATAGACTCCTAGGAACCAGCACTTACCTTCCAAAAATCTGCAGTATGGGTCCAGCGGGAGCTGGTAGATATGGTGGAGGTAGAGATGAAGACTCTGACAGGTACCCTAGAGGCAACCCTGAGGTACCTCAGTCCAACTAAGGAAAACTCATTTTCCATACAAGACACCTACTCTCCACTTTGTGGCCTCCAGCAGTCCCTGGCTAACAATGCTGGTTTCATGAGGGTGAGGCACTAGCAAATGCCCAGCCCAAGTGCCACCGGCAATGTTGCCAACAGGCTGGGGGCAACACAAAATGTTGTGGAGTCCATGGAGCGTAACCAGGACACACTCATTGCCACCTTGGGTTCCCTTTACTGTGACATTGCTGCAGTGTTGCAGACCCTGCAGCTCCTCCTTGCTGCTGTGCTGCCTCATCAGTTCCCACTGATGAGAGCTGCCATGGACATGGCATCCACAACTTCAGCCCCTGATATAATTGGAATCTCCCACTGTTGACCTCTCACATATGTGAACTGTCTTTGTGTCCAATCTTCCCTAATGACAATGTGGTCCACCTCCTCACTAAAGCACTCCTCTCCAGACAGGTCCCATGATATGGTCGCCCCATAGATTCTGTCTGGACATCCAATGGACATATACATCTGTTGGGGTTGTTGCTTTAGGGAATGTACATCTGTACTGCACATAAATTAACTAAAATCTTTTATTACAACCTTAGTGTTGTTTGCGTGTCTGAAGCAGAAACAACATGAGCATGTTTTATTGTGTGAAGCAAATACACTGAGGCCCATATTTATACTTTTTTACTGTCACATTTGCTCATTTTTTGCCGCAAAAGAAGCACAAACTTACATAATACAATTGTATTTTGTAAGTTTGCTCAGTTTTTGCATCAAAAATGACGCAAACGCGGTGCTAAAAAAGTATAAATATGGGCCTGAGTGCTTTGCAACGGGATATGTGTGAATTACAATAACAGACAAATCTACATAGACTGAGTGAACATACCTGATGTATATGATATGTATGTTAATGAAAACCGTTATTGAGGCTCTTAATAATGTAATGTAACAGGTATCATGCAGTCATTATGACAGCTGATGTAACTCACACCACAAGTGGCTGGTCTAAGCAAGGACAGTAGCAAAAATCGCACATTGATGTGACAATATTATGCTAGTTTAAGTCTGTGAGGGGCAGGCATAAGTGTGTGAATAACAAATCCATGATTTCGGGTGAGCGCAATAACAACATCCCACAAATGCATGCCCCACGACTTACCAACACAGAGCAAAAGCACATGAATACCTGTATGGGATTTGTATACATTCACAACCAGATTGTCACTCACATAGGTAAATCATTTTTGTAGATAGCTGATGGGATCCCATTGCCAACCTGACACGTACTTGCCCATAAGGAATACACCTTGTCACGTTTCCAAATGCTGCTTGCAAAGCCAAATGCATGTACTGAACATAACCAGTGCAAAAATGCTAAATCCTAGACAGTACATCATGATGGAGACAATTATGTATGAATCAATAAAAGTTTTATAAAACTATTGATCTTACACTAACAACTACCTAAACTACCTAACCTAACTATACTTACCTATCCTACAGGATCTTAAAATACTGCAACTAACTTAACTTATCTTAACTTATCCTATACATTTAAATCCACATGATAAGCATCAACCCCCACCCACTTAAAACATCTGTAGACAAGGACTACAGTAATTATTTTTTGTATTTTGTGATTTTTTTAAATTTGTTTATATAAAAGTACACATAGAACCCCACATAAAGTACCCACCCCCCACAAAAACTACTACAGACTAAAACTACCCTACCCTACACTAATTTACCTAACACTGTCTAAAATCCTCAACTATGATAAACTATATACAAGGGGAAGGGAGGTAAGTGTCTGCTTGGGCCATCCTGCTTCTCATTTCCAGATCACAGCAGCCCTGATCTCCCAGAGCATGATAAGTACCTGGTCATGCTTGTGCTACAGGTTTGACACGTGTAACTTCATATTTGCAATTTCACTCCTAATGTCTCACTCAAATTCAGCTCAAAGTACCTGTGATGGGGCCTGTTGTGTAGCTGGAGCAGTTGTTGTGACAGTGGAGGTTGATGGACCTGCCCCTGCAGGCCCACCCTCTCTGTGGCCAGAGACTTGCCCTTCCCATGGTGCGTGGAGTTGACTGGTTCCATGGCTGAAGCACGTTGGGGCAAAGCAATCCAGGACCCCAATGCTCTTTCCCAGTCATAAGTCTTCCTCATCTTCTTGTATGCCTTTCGCACATGGCGGATGTGGCAATAGCTGTCAGACATTTTCTTGAAATTCCTCTTCTGGGACAATGTCATGTTGCCTGAATATACAGAAGGAACACATGTCATACAAAGGTTCATTTGGCTAATGGACATAAAGCATTCTATGTAAATACTATGTGCAGACATCCCATGATGTACATCACAAATCATAATTACTTCTTGTACGGCAAAGTGAATAGACTTCTGCCTAATATGTGTCATCTCCACATTGATTATGGTCAAGATATCAAGGCCAAGCAAATATTACACAACGGCAATGACAACCAATCTTGGTACATCATTGAATGACCATGTCATTATCGACTATGGTTATGATAAATGCTGTTTTGTGATCATGGAATGGCACACTCATCATGTTGCATTGCTCATCCATGTCCCTTCTCCATACTCTTTTGCCCTGGGATCCAAGGCATTTGGCAAAGTCATCTGAGCAAAGACTATGTTAAATGGCATGCCTTACAACATTATGGCGGTCATTCCGACCGTGGTGGTCGGCGGTGAAGCGGCGGTAAGACCGCCAAGAGGCTGGCGGTCTTTTTTCATGAATTCTGACCACGGCGGTTACCGCCATGGCCAGCCGCCACTTAACCGTTCCGACCGCCACCGCGGTAACGACCGCCGGGCTGGAGACTTGGGTCTCCAGCCCGGCGGTCGTCACATACCGCCGGCGGTATTCCAACCCGCCTGACCCCGGCTTACCGCCATGGATTTCATGCGGTTTGGGATTGCCATGAAATCCATGGCGGTAAGCACTATCAGTGCCAGGGAATCCCTTCCCTGGCACTGATAGGGGTCTCCCCCACCCCCAACCCCCACCCCGACTCCCTCCCCTACCCCCCCCACCACCCCTGCCACCCCCAAATGGTTGCAGGACCCCTGTCCCCACCCCGATCCCCAACATATACACACACATACACGCATGCATTCATGCACGCACTCATGCACATACACACCCCCTGCATTCATGCACGCACTCATGCACATACACACACACCCCCGCATTCATGCATGCACTCATGCACATACACCCTCCCGTATTCATGCACGCACTCACACGCCCCCTCAACATACACACACGCACACCCCCATGCACGCACACAACTCACAACACCCCCCGCCTCCCTTCCCTAGCGGACGATCACCTTACCCGTTCCGGTGATCCTCCGGGAGGGAACAGGACCCATGGGGGCAGCTCCGCCGACACCGCCATGCCAACAGAACACCGCCACAGCGAATCACAGGTCGTGATTCGCTGGGCGGTGTTCTGTTGGCGTGGCGGTGGAGGTGGAGCTACCTCCACTTCCCCGCCTGCCGCCAGTATGGCTGTTGGCTGCTCTTCGTCCGGAAACGGTCATAGTCACCCGTGCGAAAGACAGCCAGCACTGGCAGTCTTCCGTACGGCGGTCCCTCGGCCGTCTATTGAAAAGACCGCTGAGGTCGGAATGACCACCTATGTGCCTGATATGGCAAGGGCACATATCTGGATACATTGCTAGATAGAATATACATGTACTAGGTATCATGTGAGAATGGAGAGTGGATAGTTCACTCACATCAACACAGAGATACATGAAACTACTCCCATCTCTACTCATGTGCATACTTGCCATGATTCCTAGCATGCTTCCTGAGTAATTGTATATGTCTCACTATGCAGCTCATTGCCTGTACATATGGGTGCACAATTCATGTCAGATTGTTGCACATCAGCATGCAGCACAAACATCTAATAGGTGGATGCATGCATGCCCTACATCTCCTCTGCAAAGGGATCTTGGAACAGAAATGGTTAATGCTATTAATTGTATGTACCTGTTTGCATGACATCCTATAGACTATCAGTGCCAGCACTATCTCATTCCAAATTTGATATAGACATGTCATATGACACTGTTGTATGGACATCCCTCTAGAGTAACACACATTTGCAGGTCTTTGAAAATGACAGGGGATAGCAATGTTGTCATACACAACATTGAATATGGATCATCGCACCACATGAGTGGGAAATTCAACTGCAAATCAAAGTGTGGTATGTTGACCTCTGTCCTTCTAATCTTAGGGCCCTGTTCACACTGTCCTCAGTCCTGGAAGTACATGATTTACTGTGATGTTCCTGTGGCACAAACAGCAGGAATATATTTTATGAACCACATATTTTAACCCTGCATAGATGTTCAGGGCCCTATACTTCTGGCACATGTTCTTCCTGTTATCAATGTGTTTTTACTTATACATCTTGTGTAGGCTGGCCAGACACATCAGTCATAAAATGCTCCATAAGTAACAACAGCCTATCTGTGCATATGAAAAGATTTCCTCCGGTATACACTGCCCTGCCATGTTCAGTGATCATGCCACAACCACATATGTTCATAAATACTGGCATTGTGGTAATTGTTTCTTGGTCATCCCATTATATTTATGGACCCTCAGTTATAGCAATCAGAACCACCTTAACATTAGCCAGATGCAAAGGAACACCCTGGACTCAACCTTCACCTTACTGTCCATATAAATGAATAGCCTACGGATTTTCACTTTGTAAACATGTACTTTAAGCATGGCATGGCACACAGCATACAACATCACACACAGTCCTTGCAGTAGCCATTACACATAAAGGATGACACTCACTGGTAGCATCGGGGTCACAGAAGCTTTCCACCTTTCCTGTTGTGTATGGCTCGGGTCCATCTGCAAGATATAACATGAGACATAGCACTGTGAATGTTGAACAATGAACACTGTGATCATATAGTGAAAATTACCATAATATCTTTGTGGTTGTAACAACTCAAATGGGCCATTGAGCATGTCTCAATGTCATACATTGGTAGGCTAGGCTGAAATGAACACATATGTGATGGTACCGTATAATATGTCCCAGGTACATACTGTAAGGTTTTCAAATAACTAACTACCTCAAGGTTTTTTCAAGGCTAGCTTAGTGTAATGGCATTCCTACACCTACATGACTCACATAGCACACTCAACCATGACTAGCAATACTCCTACCTCACTCTTCACATGCACATGACAATGCAACATGCAACAGTAGTTAGACATCCTTGTTCCCTCATTTAACTGACATCATTAGATGTCATTGCTGCATGGTCAAAGATAACAAGCATACATGTTTTCTGAATCCCCAAACCACTACATTCTAATTTCAGGGAGAGATATGGGTATGACATAATCAGGTGTATTATATTCAACATGTCATGACTATGTTCATAGTCTCATACGTCACGCCTCAGCTATGTGAGACATGATCCACTAAAGTGTTTTCAAATTTGGATCTCCATTGCTAAAGGATATCTCCCATGGTGGCCTATGTTGACATATGCCCTGGCAGCAGGCTAATTATAGTAACTGTGCACATTTCGTCAGGCTGCCCACAGCACATCTGGTGACAAGTGTCTGACAGATATGCTATGAACACTGCTCAGTGTGTATAATGCCTTATACAGCATCATACAACCTCTCACAAGCACAGACACAAATACTGCGAGTGTAAGAGAAAGTGAAAGTAACTTTACAGTTCCTAGTTTGCCACATGGTTGCTCCATTGCATCACTTTTTGTGCTGATGTGGCACGTTTTGAGCCAATGTGTCATTTTCTGATGCTATATGCCAATTCATGGATTTTTTGGATGCATGACAAAGCACCATGAGGAAATTCTGATACGTCCCAAGGGATGAGTCATTTTTGACATATGCAATGGGTTAAAAAAGACGCGTTGGGACAATGCATCAACTTTTTTTGATGCAAGGACGGAACTATTTGTAGATTTGTATGGTGTCATGTGGAATTCATTTTTATATTTATATGGATTGCTTGTTGCCTGTGAATAGTTGTTTACGACCCTTCTCTCTTTCTATGTGTCCAATGTATGTTATGTTAGTGTACACCAGTGAAAGTACATGCATTACAGGGATCAGAACACACATAGAGCATATTTCCTATGTTTTGTTCAAACTACACCTATGAAGGGTTGCCCCATGTGCCACCTATGTGTTGGTACCTGAATCCATTGCATAGCTTACCCATAGAGATGCCATAGACTTGTCATGGAATGTGGGCTGCACACCGACATCTAGGACAGCGCAGACATCTGCCAATATGTGCTGTGTCCCACAGTGCAGACAGCAGGCTGTCAGGCAATGAGTGTGTGGGGGGTGGCAGCTACAGTCTCCAGTGCAGGCAAGTCTTATGATAGCATGTACACATATTTGAAGGGGAATATGAGTGGTGCAATTTGTTCATGTTCCCCCATCCAGAGGCCTGCCATCAGGGGACACATTGCCTGTTTGTCTCCAGAGATTGGCTCTGCACCTGGCATCATATATTACATACAACATACAGTCAAATCTTTCCTACCCTATTATTTATTTGGAACTTATTTGCTGTTTGATTGCCTCTTGCCCTATTATCTCCTGGGGAATTATAGGTAGTTTGATTCTCCCTTGCCCTATTACCTACTAGGGACTCATGGGAGTTTGTTGTTGGCAGTTGTATTTGTACCCTTCTGCAAATATTCAGACTATTGGCCCTAGGCCTGGTTAGCAGATCCATGGTACAGACAGGGTCAGTCACCAACATTTTCAGTCAGTCAAATTTGGTTGTATATGCCTTTTTCACACTGTGAGTGTGCAGGTAATTTGGCTACACACTGGTTGTGATGATATGTGTTAGCTTACATAGATACTTTTTTTATCACACTCTTCTGACAATGTGTGAGTCATTCATGCACATACCACATACATGACTACTATATGGTACCTCAGTAATGTTGCTGCTAATGATGTTACATCTTGTGCTTGACCCCATCTTCACAATACTCATCATCCCATTCTTCATGCTCCTCATTGTCATTGGGCCATGGGAAATTATGCCCTTCACTTGTCTTCTGTCCACTTGTATTGGTTTAGTTGCTTTTGGTGGTGAGTAGGCTAATTGGACCTCAAACATATCCTGACTCCTGAAGTAATACCTGTGTACTCTGGAAGTCCCCTCCACAACATATCCAGTTTGGGACATCAATATGACTCTGCTGTTTTGACATATGCGTTTGATTATGAGGATTACTCACACATAGCTGAAGTCTATGGGGATCATTACAACATTGGCGGTAAAAGCCGCTTACTGCCGTGCAGAAGACCGCCAACACACCGCTGCGGCCGCGGAATTCCGCCACAGCTATTATGACCGACAGCTCGGAATCAGCCAAAATCTAGACACCCACACAAGTCCGCCACACCAAAGGTCAGTGGTAAACTGGCAATAACAAAACCTACACCGACACGCCAACAGGAATATGCCCACACTATCACGACCCACTAATCCACGCGGCGGTCATTCAACCGCGGTATTCCATTGGCAGTACACACCGCTGCGCTCAAAATACACACACATTTACAAAACACTACCACATTGGATAATTCCAAATACACACACCTGATACACATACACACACCACTCCTACACATCCAATACAATATAAAACACACACCCACATCACCCACAAACCCCTACGACCAAAAATGTTCACTTAGGCCAAAGAGACAGCACAGCAAAGTCAACACCAGCATAAAGAGGAACTCAACATCATCACTCACACAACATCCACGCACCACACACAACACACCTCTAAATATCACCCCACACATCACAACACACACCACCCCACACATCGCCCACACCACCCCATGGCACTGCAAAGACACCTCAGGTTTTCTGAGGAGGAGCTCAGGGTCATGGTGGAGGAAATCATCCGGGTAGAGCCACAGCTATTCGGATCACAGGTGCAGCACACCACCATAGCTAGGAAGATGGAGCTATGGTGCAGAATCGTGGACAGGGTCAACGCAGTGGGACAGCACCCAAGAACATGGGATGACATCAGGAAGAGGTGGAATGACCTACGGGGGAAGGTGCGATCCGTGGTCTCAAGACACCACATTTCGGTTCAGAGGACTGGCAACGGACCCCAACCTCCTCCCCCACAACTAACAACATGGGAGGAGCAAGTCTTGGCTATACTGCATCCTGAGGGCCTCGCAGGAGTAGCTGGAGGAATTGACTCTGGTAAGTCAAACCTTTAACTACCATATCCCCTGCCCTACCTGCATCACTCCAACTCCTCACACATGTCCCACTATCACAAACCACACATCCCAAACCCAAGCCCTGCATGCAACACCAAAGCATGGACACCCATCACCAAAGCATGTCCACTGCACATACCCACACACCCACCTAAACCATTATTACACAAGGTCCCACACAAGAATGCAAGCACTGGGGTACAGGGTCACCCACCCATTACACACCATGGCACACACAGATGCAATAATCATGCCTTTACACCCCTGCAGGAACCCTACCCAACGTCACCAGACAGGAGGGTCCAGACATGTCCGCTCCACCCACAGAAGAGGCCCACAGTGATGACAGCAGCTCTGTCCAACTGGATCTAGATGACTAACCCGGCCCATCTAGGACCTCGGGACAGTCGGTTCCCCTCACACTGGCATAGGCCACTACAGAGCATCCCCTTCTGGAAACACCAGCACAGCACCCACCCAGGGGGCCCATACCTCTGTCCCCAGGACACGTCAAGCAGCAGTTTGTCCACCACTACAGGGAACACAGGTTGACCCACCAACCCAACAACACCAGGGACCTGGGGGCAGTGGTAGTGGGCACACGGTTCAGGAGACAGAGGCCCAGGAACACAGGGGAACTGGGAGGGCTGCTGTGCGACAGGGGGAGTACAGGCCCAGGGAGCCCACTCTCCACGAGGCCCTCTCCAACATCATGGGAGTCTACCACCATTCCCAGGAGACGATGGCAACGGTACTGGCCAAGTTTCAGGAGAGCCAGCGGCTGCAGGAGGAACAGTATTTGGGGTTCAGGGAGGAACTCAAATCTATCAATTCCACCCTGGGCACCATTGTAGGGGTGCTGAAGGAACTCGTCAACACCAGGAGGGACACTGTGGCACAACAAGGGGCCCCTGACACTAGCCTGGATGATGAACTGCCCACCACCTCCGCTGGCGCTAGTGGACAGGAGGCACCGCACAGGACCACGACACCAGTACCCCACCCCCTGCAGATGGAGAACCACCCGCAAGCGGTCCTTGAGATCTAGGACAAAGACAGAGAACAATGACAAGACCCCCGCCAAGAAATGAGACCACCCTGATTGTCATCCTTCTGTCCCACTTTGTCACCCTGCCCATGCTTAAACTGCCCTAGCTCCACTTTCTATGCCCCTTTGGACAATGCACCTGTGAGACTAATAGACTAGACTCTGCCATGGACATTCCTCCACCGTCACCCCTGACCGTTTTACAACCCCCTCCACTATTTTGCACTTAAATAAACACCCTTAAATCACAAAATAATATGGAGTCAGTCTGTGCTTTCGAAAATGTGTATTTGGAATAACTGTGGAAAAATGCTATATCCAATGGAATGTCAACATACCTATGTCACACAGCTCTAGTCCATGAGGAAACAAAGCTGATGTCACTTAGTGGGACCCACATCTGTGAAATTGAAAGGGAAAGTGACAACTTGGGGTCCATACTGTGGGTGAAAATGACAGACAGATGAGAGGTAGAAGAATTAAATCAGATGTAGCAGGCAGTGTTGTCTTCTTACCTGTGTCTCACTGGAAGTATTGCTGGATCACCATGTTCCTGTTGCCTATGTCATCTTCTTCTGCTTCCTCGTCTTCACTGTCCACAGGCTCCACAGCTGCCAAAACACCTCCATATGGACCATCCTCCTGCAGAAAAGGCACCTGTCAAGGCCTTGCAAAGCCAAGTTGTGAAGCATACAGCAGGCCACGAAGATCTGGCACACCTTCTTTGGTGAGTAGAATAGGGAACCACCTGTCATCTGGAGGCACCGGAACCTGGCCTTCAGGAGGCTGAAGGTCCTCTGTATAATCCTCCTAGTTCGCCCATGTGCCTTATTGTAGCGTTCCTCAGCCCTTGTCCTGGGATTCCTCACTGGGGTCAGTAGCCATGACAGGTTGGGGTAGCCAGAGTCACCTGCAAATGGCGAGGGACAACTGTTAGACACACACTAACCTGGAGGGATATCCCCAGACCCAGACACACACTAACCTGGAGGGATATCCCCAGACCCAGACAACCATTCCCACTGACTAGCTTCTAGGTGCTCACCTAATAGCCACACACGGTGCCTCTGGAGTTGCCCCATCTCTTAAGGGATGCTGCTATTCCGCAGGATGCAGGCGTCATGCACTGAGCCAGGGAACATGGCATTCACATGGGAGATGTACTGGTCTGCCAAACATACCATCTGTACATTCATGGAATGAGAACTCTTCTGGTTTCTGTACACCTGTTCACTCCTGTGGGGCGGTACCAAAGCCACATGTGTCACATCAATGGCACCTATAATGTTGGGGATATGTCCCAGGGAATAGAAATCACCTTTCACTGTAGGCAAATCCTCCACCTGAGGGAAAACGATGTAGCTCCGCATGTGTTTCAGCAGGGCAGACAACACTCTGGACAACACGTTGGAGAACATAGGCTGGGACATCCCTGATGCTATGGCCACTGTTGTTTGAAAAGACCCACTTGCTAGGAAATGGGGCACTGACAGGACCTGCACTAGAGGGGGGGGATTCCTGTGGGATGGCGGATAGCTGACATCAGGTCTGGCTCCAACTGGGCACACAGTTCCAGGATTGTGGAACAATCAGGTCTGTATGTGACAATTACATGTCACTCCTCCATTGTCGACAGGTCCACCAGCGGTCTGTACACAGGAGGATGCTGCCATCTCCTCACTTGCCCCAGCAGACGTGCTCTATGGAGGAGAAGAGCGAGCAGAGAGTCAACCAACACTGAGGTACGTTAACACAACTTTATAGCAAACTGTGTGAAAATCAATATATGGCTGTATTAGTGTTTAAGCAAGGCCTAGATATGTGTGACACAGTCATAATTAATGCCATGTTGCCCCCCCGAAATGGCGGCTGCCTGACCTGTAATGTGGGACAAGGGGATATGAGATAACTGCACTGGCGTTGTACACCGTCGCGGTAGGCGGTCGAAGACCACAGCGCAATCCTGCATTGGTTAACATTGGACCCTATGGGTCCCAGGAGCAAATGACGATGTACGTCGGCGGTAACGGTACGCACCGCCGCGGACGTCACTGCCATTTTCCCTCTGTTCACATAATTGATACCTGATCTTCGACAGGAGAGGACCTACACTGCAAGTGCTGCTGTGAACTCAGTCTGGAAGAGACAATGGCTTGTGTGTCTGGGGAAAGGGCCCCTGCCTTCAGCATGGAGGAGTTGGAGAAACTAGTGGATGGGGTCCTCCCCCAGTACACGCTACTTTACGGTCCTCCAGACAAACAGGCAAGTACACAGTGAGCATGCGAATGGGCAATGCCTGTGTGGAGTGGTGTTGATGAAAGATAGGGGGGGAGAATGAGGCGTGCATGATACGACGGTGAGTGCATGTGCGTCATGGCAAGGGTAGGGATGTGGGCCAATGACTGTGACGGTGCGGACGGTTATATCTTCTCCTTTTCCCCTGTACTATTCCTGTAGGTCAGCGCCCACCAGAAGAAGGATATTTGGCGTGCCAACGTCAAGGAAGTCCAGACCCTGGGGGTCCACCACAGACGGAGCACCCATTGCCAGAAAAGATGGTAGGACATTCACCGCAGGAGCAAGAAGACGGCGGAGGCCCAGCTGGGGATGGCCTCCCAACGTGGGATGGGTGCCCATCGCACCATGACCCCCATGATGTTCTGGATCCTGGCAGTGGTGTATCCGGAGTTGGATGGGCGCTTGAGGGCATCACAGCAGCCACAAGGGGGTGAGTACACTCTCATTCTGCTGATTCAGCATGTATTGTAGGTGTCTGGGTGGGGGAGGTGGGCTGTGGGTTCCCCTAGGCCAGGGCGAGTTTAGTAGGCAAGGTCCCTTTTTAAGGCAGGCCCTGTGGCACCCCACCCCACCTGTGTTCAGAGCCAACTACATCTAGTCAGGCTCCTGTGACTTCCATGTGTGCAGCAATCGGGCATAGGCTTTGTAACCCATGTCCCTGTGATTAATTAGGGAACTCAAAGGGCACGGCATAGTGCAGGGGGCTTCTGTGTCTGTAGTGTCTGCCAACAGTAGCGTTATTGGATGCACTCAACATGTCTTTCTTCTGTCTTCCCCCTCCCTTTTTGTGGTCTCCCGGTTCTTGTGTGCATTAGCATCATCAGGCAGAGGAGCTGTGCCACCGGAGCAGTAGGGAGCTGAATCCCACATGGCCCTGGAGGGCGACACAACGGAGTCAGAAGCCCCCAGTGGGACGGGGGTGAGGGGAGCTCCACAGCGGGGACAGGAGCTGAGACTAGTGAAACGGACTCCTCCTCTGATGTGAACTCCCTTGCGGTGGCGGACACCTCTGTGCCCACCGCCTCAACGGGTACAGCCGCCACCCCCCCACCAGCACCTCCCTCCCAGCAGCCCCTCAGCGTGTGCCCCGTGGCCGCTCACCCAAGAGGGTGGGCATCTCCTTTGCCCCAGGCACCTCAGCCCCTGCCGCAGTCAGCCCTGCTGCCCTCAGTGAGGAGGCCATTGACCTCCCGAGGTCCCTCACTGTTGGGCAGTCTACCATTTTGAATGCCATATCCAGGGTGTAGAGAGGCAGTTGCAACAGACCAATGCATACATGGAGGGCATTCATTCTGGTCAGGCAGCCCAACATCGAGCTTTTCAGACTCTGGACTCAACACTGATGGCAGGCATTGTCCCTGTCTCTAGCCTTCCCCCTCTAACTTCCTCCACCCAGACCCAAACCCCTGTACCTCAGCCTATCCCAAGCACACCATCAGACCAGCATGCACACACGTCAACACATAAGGGAAGCTCAGGCAAACATAAGCACCACACATCCCACAGGCACTCACGCAAGCATCATACACATGCAGACATACCAACATCCACTGCCTCCACTGTGTCCCCCTCCTCCTCGTCTCCCTTCTCCCTCCCAGTCTCGTCTCCACTCACGCCTGCATGCACTACATCTTCAGCCACTACCTCCATCACCAGCACACCCACCACCACACCCTGCTCATGTGCAGTCACCATCTCCACTACCATTCACATACCCCCTGTGTCCTCTCCCAGTGTGTCTGTGAGCCCACCTCCCAAGGTACACAAATGCAGCCACACACCCACCCAACAGCCATCCACCTCACAACAGCCTCCAGCCCATGCACCTTCACCCAAAGTCAGCAAACGTACACCTCCTACAACCACTACCTCTTCCACCACTCCGAAACCCCCTCCATCTACCCGTCCCAGTGTGTCCAAAAAACTTTTCCTTTCCAACCTTGACCTCTTCCCTTCACCTCCCCTACCCCTTCAGTCCCCTAGGGCCCACCTTTCAAGGTCCCAACCCAGCACCTCAGCCACAACATCTGCGGGAACAGTGGTGCCAGTATTAACCGACTTCTGGAGTGCGCCAAACAACAGGGCAGCAAGTGTGCCAAGGAGCCAGACCACAGACAGTCCCCCACCTCAAAAGCACAAAAAGTTGGCCAGTGCCCGGTGGGAGAGAGGCAAAACATCTACCACCAAAGCCTCTCCCAGGGCTACAGTTGGGAGTGGGAAGACAGCTGCGCCACCATCCAAGGTGGGGAAGGGGCACAGAAAAACAGGCAAGTCGGTGAAAACCTGCACGGCGGACAAGACCGCCACCAGCACCGCTGCCAAGGACACGGCCGCCACAAGCACCGCTGAACAGGACAACGCCACCACCAGCACCGCTGGCAAGGACACCGCCGCCACAAGCACCGCTGAACAGGACACCGCCGCCACCAGCACCGCAGGCCAATGAGCGACAAAGCTTCCGACGCTACTGAGGCCGCCATGAGCAGGATGAATCACTCTGGGCACAAGGCCCCCTCCAGAACCAGTGGAGAAAGACATCCACTACCTCTGTCCTTGGCAGGATGAAGCACTCTGGGCACCAAGCCCCCTCCAGAACCAGTGGAGAAAGACATCCACTACCTCTGTCCTTGGCAGGATGAATCACTCTGGTCACCAGGCCCCCTCGAGAACCACTGGAGATTTACATCCACTACCTCTGTCCTTGCAGGATGAAACAAACACTCTGGTCACCAGGCCCCCTCGAGAACCACTGGAGATTTACATCCACTACCTCTGTCCTCGGCAGGATGAAGCACTCTGGGCACAAGGCCCCCTCCAGAACCAGTGGAGACTGTTATCCACTTGAGAGACTGTGGCTTTGCACTCCCCAGGATACAGCAGTGGGCAACCCACCCACTGGAAAGACTTGTGAGACTGTGGCTTTGCACTCCCCAGGATACAGCAGTGGGCAACCCACCCACTGGAAAGACTTCTGAGACTGTGGCTTTGCATTCCCGAGGATACAGCAGTGGGCAACCCACCTACCACAAAGACTTGTGAGACTGTGGCTTTGCACTCCCCAGGATACAGCAGTGGGCAACCCACCCACTGGATAGACTTGTGAGAATGCAGTGGACATGGAGCCCCCTCGTGTATCTGACGTTGTGCGCTCATCCGACTGAGGTGCCCCCCCTTCCCTTCTCCCTGAGGTGCCTGTTTTATTTCGATCTGATGCCCCAGCAGTGTTCTCTCCATTTTGATCGGGTATTGAGTGTGGGCCTCACCCATGCATTTTGGGCCCAGTGGTCCAAGGACTATGATGGTGGAATACCTTGGACTTGTATTCTTGGTGTATATATTTGTTTATAGTGAAAATATGTATATATATATTTTTGATTACTGTATTTGAATAGATTACAAACGTTCAACTCATTTCCTTTTGTCCTTGCATTCTTCCAGGGGGGGTTGGGGTTGTAAATGTAATATATTTACATGTACTTGTGTGTGTGTTGTAGTGGGTTAGGGTGGGGATGGGAGTGTTGCATGTTGCATGTGTGTGTCACTCTTTTTTCCCTCCCCCTCCCCTCTGTCGTAGGTGCAGTACTCACTGTGGTCTTCGCCGCAATCTTTATTGTTCCTGGTAGAGGAGCAGGAAGATAAAGGCTGGGAGAATCTGGAGTTCGGGTTCCATGGCTTCCTAGTTCCTCGTGGGGTGTGTAGAGGTGAGCGTTTTCCCTTCCAAGTCCTGTTTCCGCCGTGTTTTTGTTCGCAGTGAATCCGCCCCAGAAAAGGTGGCGGATTGGCCTGTTCTAATACAGTGGGCGGAACCTTGTCTTCTGCCTGTCTGTTGGCGGTTAACGCTGCGGTGTTTGTTTCTACCACTGTGGCGGTCGGAGTGTTAAAGTGGCTGTCTATGTTGGCGGTTTCCGCCACGATCGTGATTCCATTTTTTTTACCGCCGGCCTGTTGGCGGTTTTACCGCCGCTCTAACACCGACCGCCAGGGTTGTAATGACCACCTACATCCTTTATCAGCTGCATAGTGAGTAGGGGTGGATTGGGGGAATGGTAATTACATTTAATGGTCCCACATACATTTACAAGTCATTCTGTGTCTCAATGTACTCAGACATATTGACAACAGTAAGTTACGTGCTATGCCATTGATTGGCATCCATGCAAAATTATCACATATTTGTTAGACACTGTACTACACATACAAGTTTACTGTTGTCTGTGATACACGTATTATTTGTCATACATGTGAGTGAAAAAGATGTGGATGTTGTTAGTTGTCATGACTTTTTCACCCCTTGAGTTGGCACTTATCTCACACTGATCCACTATTGCAGTTTATGTCTACTACTCACATACGTTTCCAAAATGGTTGACCCTAATATATCACATGGTGATTGATATCTATCCATTTTACGTTTGTACCGACAATTAATTTTCAGTTTAACATGTTTGTTCGACAGGCAATTGTGAGAAAAGGAATTTTTTGTCATGGTTTTCCACCAGTTTTGTGCCTGGTATTCAATGTAGTCTCAAACATCTTAGTGCTCAGGTCCTCTGAGGGCAGCAGCACAGATTGTGCCACCCCTTAGGACCATGCATTCATAAGTACCCAATACAGTCATTATAAGGTAAGAGTTCTGATGAAATCCTAAAATGCAAACTCGGCATGGCACAAAGCCTGTGTGGACTGTCCACTACACACTGCATGCACTATAGGTAAGTCACCCCTCTGGCAGGCCTTCCAGCCCTAAGGCAGGGTGCACTATACTATTTGTGTGGGCATAGATGCATGAGCAATATGCCCCTACTGTGTCCTTGATAAACCTGGGTCACAGTAAGTGAACAGAGGAGTCATTTTAATGTATATGCTGGATACTGGTCAGTATGAGTTTTACAGCAACATGATAGCTATTCGAACCCTCGGTTGTTTGATATCAAACAACTCAGAATGATAAATCCAAACTGGTACCGGTATTGCATTTATTACAAAATGTACCCAGGGCTCACCTTAGGGGCCTCCCCTGTAAAAGATAACTACTGTGGCATGGTTGCTGGCCGGTCAAAACCAGCTTGCCATCACCAGACAAGATTCTGGAACCCTGGGGTGAGGGATCCTACTCTCTGGGTCCCAGTACAAAGCCCTTCCTGGGTGGAGGTGTAAACACCCCATTCCTCTGGAATGTGCACTGCCCTGCTAGCAAGCTTCAAACGGCTTACCACCCTTGAAACTTGACCCCCAAGCCTGCTGCCAACATCAGATGGCTGCCCTCATAGAAAACTCCCACTTTTGGCAGTAGAAATGGTGGTAAACCACACAAAGGAGAGGAGGAGTGGTCATCCCCAGCTTGCAGTACCCCTAAGGTGTTGCATGCAAGGTGACCTCTCCATTTAATTTTCCTCCATCTATCATGGAAGGAAAATAGCCATTCAGGTGTAGGGAAGTGACCTCTGCCCACAGGAAGTAGACACTTAGTGGGTGTAGCCACCCTAAGGTAAATGACCTAATGGTAACTACTGGGTACTTCCCTAAACACCCACTATATACAGTATTTAGTGGTCATCACTAGACCAAGAAATTATATTCCAAGGACAAAGGAAGACCAGCAACAAAGAAGACCCAAGGAATGCTTACATGGATGGCTATGATACTCCTTCCACTTGTGCTGTAGTGGTCTGGAAAGAGCCTGACGGAAGCCAGGGGTCAGGAGCGTGGTCAATGGTGGTATGTTTGTGATCCTGTCGACCATAGACTGCAGTCTGGGTGCAATGAGGTGGAGTAGTTGAATGATGGATTACCTATGCAGCTGGTAGAAGGTGATGACCTCTTCCTCCTTGAGTGCAATCAGATGTCCGCTGGAGGTAGATGCACTCCTGTCTCCTGCGCTACCTCTGTGGTGTAGGTGGTGGTGATTGTGGTGGTGTTGGTGGATGTGGTGTGATGGTGGAGTTTGGATTGGTCTTCTTGGTGCCCCAAGCTGTAGTAGGAGTAAATCGATGTTGTCTTCCAGGTTGTTTGCATGTGCTCTTATGTACCTGTACCAAAGAGTCATTTTATCACCTGGTCTGACCAGGCATTAAAATTTTGAGTGTGACATTTCCTAAGTGTGCTTCATTTTTCGGAAAGCCTGTAATTACAGCTCCATCGAAGCAGCATCATTTTTAAGGAGGAACGCCTACCTTGCAAATCCTTGTCAGTATCTGATGCAGCCAGATCCAATGCTATTGAAAACTGAGGCTAGGATGGACAAAGCGATACTAGCGGCCTCTATCATCACTTTGTAAATATGGAGATATTTTAACACAGAAGCCGCAGCATTCAAAACAATGTTCATAATAAAGATGTCCTCCAGTTCAGTTGGTTATAGTGGATTCCTTTAAATAGTAGCCAAGGGCATCAAAAGAGATCGGTTGAGCATTGATCCATAAATACAGCCAAGTAGTCAGTTGAGCATAGTTCCATATACACAGCCAACACGTGCTTCGCCACAACACGTAACTTTTTCAAGACTATCATATGACACAGCAAGTAGGAAAGTAAGTAAGTTCATTCACTAGAGAAATGAACAGGGTGAAGGGTAAACCCTGCTTACCAAGACCGTGGAAAGTCTTGTTCCCGGTCTATGTTGACCACATCTATGCAGGAAATGGAGCCCGACCTGCGAGTTATTTTAGCACTGCCGCTGCATCACAAAAAATGGTGCACTGGTGGCTCAAACTCCTTGTAAATAAGCCCCCCATATTAACATCAGAATTAATTTTAACAGTGAACCTAACAATCACTTTTAAATGTTATTCCTATGTGGAAAGATAATGGGAGTTACTGATGTAGTTCCTAATATTCTTCTCTTTTTCCCCACTTTTATTATGTGCAAAGATAAGGGGTTATTGGAATCCCAAAGCGAAGCCTGTCATTTACAAGTTGAATCTTTAAATTCTTTAGACTCTCACTGCCCATTACCCCTCTGTTCCTCCCTCTAGTCTCTCCTCTATTTATTACCACTCCTTTTTAGGAAATAACTATGAAGGGTTGTACCACAACAGTGATTTATGTTATACCAAGGTTATCACAGAGGAGGAAAATAGTTACACGACATGGAGGATGACTGCAGGAGCCCTCTGGAGGTTTGTTGAAACATCATCATTCAAGAAGGTTAGGTACAGGCAGTCATATACATCAGTGTGCTCAGGCCGAGTACATCAGTTCATGCACAAACAAGGCCCAATTGGAGTAGCTGGAAGTTGTGGGTTCTGCATGTATGAGGCTGCAAATATGGACTTGTGTCAGCAAACCTGAATAGATGTGCTTTCACAGTAGAGAAGAGCCTTGAGAATTTACCAAGGACTGCAAGAAAGTAATGTCAACGAAGAGTAAACACAAGGTTTGTAACTTAACTTATGTGTGTTTTTGTGTCTGTGTGTTTTTTCACCTTTTCCATGCTTTTTTTGATGTTTTGTATTTTTGTTTATTTTTACTTTCACTTCCATAGTTATTTCTTCCTTCCTTCCATCCTTCTCCTGTTTCTTTTCTTCACCCCACCCAGTGCAATGGCAGAGCAGGACTGTGAGCTGAGAAGCAGCAGTGCCAGCCCCGCCACCAAACAACCACCAGCAGCAGCTGTCTACCTTGTTGGTGATGGCGACGGCAAGTGGTGCAGCCCCAGCACACATTTTCGGAGGTGGAGGTCTCAGCACCAGCTTTCGACATGTAGAGCCACCTCCCCTCCATAATGGCAACTGGCCTGGCAGTGGGTACCCCATGGCGGATTGTCAGCTCCGTTAGAGTAGGGTGCGCAGGTATAAGTGGCGCACCATCCCGGATCAACACACCACCCACCAGTTGAAGCTCCGGATGGCAGATATCCTAGACTGGGAGCAAGACCTGCTAGGCGTCAAGATTCCAGGGCTCAGTGAGTGTTAACTATATTATCTGTTGTGATTGTATTGCACAGTGCTAACGTTTTAGTCTGAATAGCATGTTGGTCACACTCAGAGGTAAGTTACATTTAATTTACATTAAAGATATTATTATTTAATCCAGTTTGAGCCTGACAGGTGCTCATTGCTACTACATTGTACTTTGGCTAATTATTTAAGAATCCATTTCAATGCAGACTCCTGTGTCCTCCTTTCACCATAGTGAATTAGTGATATCAGTGAGTTAGCATTTTATGTGACTTTCTTTATGTAGTTATATGCTTTGCAAAAAAGGGAGACTGAGTTGGTCCATCAAGGGAGTTGAGAAATGAGAATAGAATCAAAGATCATTCATTGCAATGCATTAGTTCGAAGCTTTTGTTGAGCAAAGTTGGGATAGCGTTGTAGGATTAGTGTAGCCAACTCAATGATAGTCAATACAAGTACCATAGGCAATCTGATTTAGATAAGTGCAACGTTACTGCATTTGCCAGTTATAATTATTTTGTGGAGATTAACTATAAAACTTTTTTTTAAAAAAATCTTCCTTATTTCTTACATTAGCACCTAAAGGCTAGAAAGGGGTAGGGTTTGAGGAAGGCTAGGGAAGAGCTGGGGAGGAGGAGGAGCTGACCACCAATGCCCCTGCTGATGCCTCTGTTCACCCCAGTAAGTCCTATTATTTATTAGTAGTATTTTGCCAATGTTTACCTCTGGCAACTCCTTTCTATTCCAACTCCCTTATCTAATTTTTGTTATTTCCTGCTATCACTCATGATTTTTTTTCCCATATTTCATGTTGTTTTGGTAGCTGACTTTCTCTAGTCTGTACTAGTCTTTAGATTTCTCATGCTTTTTTGGTAATTTTTATATCCCCCTATATATCTTGTGGTACTGTAAGATTAAAAACAGATTATTGGTACTCTACTGTCTACTATAGAGATTACAGGACTAAGTAAGATAGTACTATAAATAATATTTACCATATATGTTCGTGGCAAAGGCTTTCTTTTTCTTGCTCATGCTCTAACAGTTAATGAGAGAGTGGCCATGATTATGGACCCCCTTCACCAACCCCTAATGTTGTGCTGTGTAATTAATTGATATAGTAGCAGTTCCCATGCCAATGCAGCATTGCTGTAAAGTACGAGGTCCCATTGCATTTGCCAACCAACCAGGGGTGGCTCCTCCATGAGGGCGGAGGAGCATTGCCCTCTGCCAGCAGCAGCAGCTGCACAACCTTTACAAGGAAACAATAACAAACAGCGTTTGTTATTGTTTCCTTGTAAAGGGGCGGGGCCACGGGGGTGACATGCTATGAGGGGGAGTGTTGGGGAGTGCGCAGAGCGCATGTGTGTTTGCCAGCAATCTCGGGCCGGCCAAACATATACACACACAGAGCTCTCTCCAGCCCAGCAACGCTGTTGCTGGGCTGGAGAGAGCCTGCACAGACTCAGAGGCTTTGAGCAGCGTCAGAATTGGCTGCAGGGCAGGCTAGTAGCCTATGCGTGCAGCCGGCAGAGGAGTGGTGCGCGGTGTGGGAGCCAAGGTAAGATTATTATTTTTAATTTTATTTTTTTATTACTATTCCTCCCCCTGCCACCTCCCTGCTGCCCCTGCGCATGTGCCACCCCGCCCTGCCCCCTTTAACACCCGCGAACCACGACTGCAACCAACACCATATGTCTTTTATTGACGATAATTAGTCCATCCTTTCATTGCACTTCAATGATTCAGAGCCATCATCATCATAGGCTATAGCTCTGCCTCTCCATTGGGAAATGTTTTTGGTTGGCTAGACTCCCTGGCTTTTCTAACATTGTGAACCAATAAAATGCCCAGAGGGATAGTTCTGACAGACGATACTCCAGCGGTAATTAAACTGTAGTGATGTATTGTGGTGATATTTTTTTATTACAAAAATTAATGGGAGGCATATCCGGCATTTAAAAAACGTATAATGTTTTTTTTCTAGCCACACAGAATGTCACTGCAGGAGCAGAGGGAGATGCAGCAGTAGGGACGGGCAGTGGTAAGTCATATTCACTAGCTACAAGGGTGTTGTCATGACTCATGATCACGAGACGCTTGCTTTACCAGCTACAGTGGTGGTTGAGTTATGGCCTCTTCGATCTTCAACTCAGCAAGAGCTCACATAATGTACGCAAAAAATGATGGCTTGATGGAAACTGGAAAGAACAGAAGCTTAAAAGAAAGGAGGAGTGAAATGATTGAAAAGAAAGGATGTGTGGGTGGGTGTTGGATAAATGGATGGATGGGTGAAAGAAGGATGAATGAAAGAAAGGGTGGATACTGAATGGATGGATAATGGATTAGAAATTTTGGTGAAGGACTGGAACAGAGAAAGTAAGGCTTAAATTGTGGTGGCTATGAGAAAATTAAAAAGGATGATTGAATAATTGCTCAGATGAATAAACAAGGGAGCTCTTCTGGAGAGGGGCATGTTGCTCCCCTGCTTCACTTGCTTTGTTTTATGGGTATAAAAGCTATGGTTCAAAGTTGGGGGTGTTTTAATTTTTGGTCTAATCATGTGACTCACTGTATTTGTTAAGCAAAGGAGATGTATCCCACCAAACATTATTAATCAACTGCAACCCTGCTCGTGGCGTTTCACCACCCATGACTGAAGTGCAGTATGGTTCAATTCGTAACTGCAATGTTTCCTGCGCAAAATGCGTCTGCTTCAGTTTCCATTTGCCCACTCAGTCATCTCTTAGTACTTTACTCCTTTATTCTTTCCTAAGTTCATCTGTCCCACCCTACCAAAAGATTGAAAAATCAATTTTTGGCATTGCCACATTATTATGACCATGTGAAGTGATTCCAAAATATATTTGATGGTTTCCCTTAACAGATTTATTTGAACCCTTTTCAGATTTTTTCATTTAGACTTTTGTCTATTACAGTGACTGAATAAGCAAAAGCTTGGACATGTGACGAATCGATGATCGGTGACACCCCTCTTTTCTCTAGCCTGACAACTGATCCACATGTCTGTTTCAGGTGGATAGTGTGGACAACACTTTGGTGCAAAGCTTGTCCAACCAAATGCAGCACATCATGATGCAGCGCTGGAACAGCAACTCTGGCAAAATAGATCCAACTTGGAAGCTTCTATTTTCACAAAAGAAAAAGGGAGGAGATCCAATGCTAACATTTTTGCCAGCTTCCCATTGTACAAATGTGGTCATAAGGCCCCTCCTGCCTGATCATGCCCATAATAGTAACCTGGATTTTCTTTTTTTTCTTGGGCCACTAACGCAGGTGAGTTTTGAGATATAGGTGGTGGTGGACTCAATGTGCGTCATGGTGCAGTCACTGTATGCCGTGGTGTCTCCATCTGACTCTGTGTCTATGCCATTGTGTGTTTGCTGAGGTGGGCGATTCTGGTGCACTGTTAGGGACAGGGCTGCTTTGTGTGAGGATTCCATCTTCTTCTTCCGTACCCTTCACTGTGATTTGACCAGTTGTAGCTGATGTTTCCTGGATCTCATCACCTTCACCGCCACAACTATGTTCAGCAATTATTTTAAGGTACTCCTCCCACCAGATTGTGTGATGTTTTTTCACATGTGTTGTCTGGCCTCCAGTACGATAATGTGAAACAGGCTTACCTCAACGAACACTTGTGTGGCAAATGGAGCATATTGCAATGTTCTCCTCCTGTTTTCTAATTTTTAAAAAGTCCCAAAATGGGGAGGAGTAGTTTCTTACTGGGCCACTGCCAATTCCTAACGAAGAACTGGAGACAGATGGGTGTGTCAATTGCCTCTCTGCAGTGCATACTTCTACTGAGGTACGGGTTGGTGCAGGTCTCTGCTGGGACCTTACAAATATGGGAGCTGGTGGTGCTGACTGTGCCACATCACAAGGAGCTGGTTGGATATTAATGTCGGACTTCTGTATGCCAGGTTCCACAGTGACTGGCTTGGCATCATCATCATCATTACCATCCGCATCATCCTCTTCATTCCCTTCTGTGAATCTAAGGTTTTATGGAACTTTTCTTTTACCTGCATCTCCTGGCATCTCCCAGACTCTGCAAGGGTCTCCTCTATGTCCCTATTATCTTCATCAGAAGTGGTGCTATGAGAATATTCTAAAAGAGAAGGTTCTTGTTCAGCAGGGAGCTCAAATTCCTGTTCTGTTCCAACTTTGGGAAGGTCTACTATTGCTAGGTGTGGCTGTTCTCCACTTTGCTCTGTTTCATGAAATGATTGGGAACTGCTTTGCAAAAGGGACAAATCCAATTCAACGTCATTGCTCATCGGTGTTGCCATGATTGCTGTGGCTGTCTCGCTGATAGACATGGTCTTAGGCTCAGGTTGGGTGGTGCTGCTGATACAGGAGTGCTTCTCCAGATTCCTCCCCAGAGGCCAGTGTGGCAGGCACACATCTCCCAATAAAGGTTGTGGTCAGTATGCCACTGGTAGAAAGCTGTTTCATCTCACTGACCACTTTCTTGGGAGCAATTTTCTTTGGGGCCATCTTAAAGATCTCAGTTGGCAGTGAAACTAAGCTGCACAAGCACAAGAGTTTGGAAGACTGAAATAACTGTACAGGCCTTCTCTTTGGCAATACTGCAGGTGATTTAACTTCTCTTCTCTTGTACGCCTTAAAGCAACCAAGCAAGACAAACATGTAGTTAGTGAAACGTGGCATTGATGCAGGTTGAAATTGTACAGATAAATGCAATATTAGTGTGGTTGGTTACTTATGCAATAAAAAACAATTTAATCAAACATTGTGAAGTCAAACTACACCACTACACCTTAAAATGTAATTTCAAATCAGGCAGTACAACATGCAGATATAGCTCTTTGCTTTATTTTCATCTGTTTTTAAGGAGAAACCTGCCGTAGTCAGAAAGAAAGAGTTGCATGGGTAAATGGAATACTCCTTAAAAAACCTATGGTGGCAAGGTAGTCTAGGGGAATTTGATTAATCATTCAAAAAATGAATTATGCTGCTGATGTGTATGCAGTGCACCACAGCCATGCTGTCCAGGAGGAAATGGAATTATTAAACACATAAAGAAACTGACTGTTGTAGTGTGACGGTGTGCCTTTGGTGGATGGATAGATGGAAGCATGGTTGGATTGAGGGATGGATGGATCAAGGCATAATACTCAATTAATTAAATTGAAATAAAAAAAATATAAAAATAAAAATAAAAAAATAATACAAATTTAAATAAGAATACAAGAAATTAGGAAAAATAAACAAAATGAAAATACAATGTTCAAATAAAATAAAAAATATAACAAAATAAAATTACAAATTAAAATAAAAAATTTAAAAATAAACTTAAAAAAAAAAATGATCAATGATTGCTGATGTTTATATGCAAGCCTATGGCAAAGACACACTGTTTGCATGCGCAAAATGGCTGCCAGCCACATTGTCAAACAACAAGGAGCAAGGAGGCATGGAAAACAAAGAACACATGCAAGCCTATTGCAAATGGACAAAGGCAGCATGCATAAAAGGACCACAAGTCACATGGTCAAACAACAAGGAATAAGAAGGCATGGGGCACAAAGAAGACATGCATTCCTATGGCAAAAAGACACTGGCTGGTTGCACAAACTAGCCGCCAGCCACTTGGTCAAACATCAACAACAAGGGAAACGAAGAACATATGCAAGCCTATGGCAAAGAGACACTAGCTGGATGCACAAAATAGCCACCAGCCACATGGTCAAACAGCAACAATAAGGAGCAAGGAGACATGGGGAACAAAGAGCACATGCAAGCCTACGGCAAAGACACACTGGCTGGATGCACAAAATGGCTGCCAGCCACATGGTCAAACAACAACAAGGAGCAAGGAGAAGAAAGAACACATGGAAACCTATGGCAAAGACATACTGGCTAGACACACAAAATGACTGCCATACATGGACAAATAAAAACTGTGAACAAGGAGGCATGGAGGACAAAGAACACATGCAAGATCATGTACATAGACTACACAAAATGGCCCCTATCAAAATGGCATGGAGAACAAAGACAAATAGTGGATGTTGACACACACACACACACACTAGCCACTAACATTAAGCAATTCAAAACACAAAGATAAACTGAGCTATAAAAAATTCACAACAGCACACATGCCATGAAAAAAGAAAATGAAATGCAAATAGCCGACATTTTTAATTTAATCCAATGCTATCCCTGCCCTAAATAAAGTTTTTAAAACATATATCACTGAAACATTAATTAATATACTGATGACTACTAGTAATTGCTCCTACTGGCTAGTTGGCCCTTTGGAAATGTAGGCCACATAGTAAAATAATATTGCAAATGTTACAGACATGTAGAAAAGTTACTTGGAGCTGTGCAACAATTTTTCTTTACAAAAGCTGAAACAATATATGAAGTGCAAAATAAATAATAAGTGGCCCATACTTAAACTCCAGGCCACCCACCACTATACAATTTAAAAATAAAATAAAAATAAAAATAAAGTTAAAGTACTAAGAAATACTGGTGCATGTCCAAGCAAACAAACAATACCCTTATGCAATAGCTGTTGATCTTACTTGTGTATTTCACTAAAACAAAACCCTTAAGTCCAAAGGTATATCAAAGAGACAAAGAGAGTGATTCTTCCCCTCGAAATCCAAGTGCAAAGTGACCAGGAGATGAAAAAAGCACTGAGAGTAGGCTGCTAGATAGGAACAGGAAGCTGGAGTCACTGGGGCACTTCCTTCTTGTGTAAAAAAATTAAAAAGTCTTCTCACAATAAAACACAACTTGAAGGGTCCATTGGAGAAGCAAATCTACTCAAAAACCTCTTTTTGACTAGATATATATATGCCTCTTGAGCAGAAAATCTACTCCAGATGAATTTGTGCTCAGAAGCGGGACTGATTTGGCTGCCATTGTGGTCAGAAGCAGGGCGAGTAAGCCCAAAGTATCACAAGCAGGGCCAGAAGCAGCACGATCGAACGCAAATTCTCACACACACTCGCTAGTGGCTCAAGGGTACTGTGGCACTCACGAGCGGGTGCCAAAAACAAATCTTGCACATGCAAACAAACTCCAATCCTCTCTGGAAAGCGGAATTTGGGAACTCTGCACTATTCCACGTAGCTTGAAATGCCCGAATTGTGCAATCTCTGCCAGTGGAGTGGAGTTTTATATCCAGCTCTAACAGCCACCAACTTAAGCTGTATGCATGAAAGCAAGGTATTTTGAACAGATGATATCAATGGTTGTATTTGTGAAGTATTGATGCTGACTGAAAGCAATTAAAAGTACTTTGCACAATAGCAACAAATTTATGGCAATAATTATTAACCACTGGATTATACCTAACTTTGGGTTACGGAGCAGATTTTTACCTGCCATAAAGAGGTATAGGGCCTGATTTATGAAACGTGTGCGCTGCCTTTGTGTCATTTTTTTATGCAAAAGTGGTGCAAATGTACAAAATATTACTCTTTTTTGTAAGTTTGCACTGCTTATATTTTGTAAATTTGCGGTGCTTTTGCATAAAAAAAGACACAAAGGCGGCGCAAACATTTCATAAACTAGGTCCTTAGTGCCTTGTCATGGGCAGTAAGCACTATGTAAATGCAATTACTGTTACAGTACAATACAATAACCATAGTCTTGATATTAATATAATCACGATTTTCTCTTCAAAGGCTAGGAATGTCTCCAATTGTAGATGCTAGTCAAAGATGTACCAAATAAAGATATGGGTAAAACCATCTGAGGTTGATGTTATACATACAGAGCTTTGATAGTTTTAACATGACTTGCAAGTAAGCATGCATAGGCTGTATGCAGATGTTGCTTTTATTGATTTTAACCAGAACTTCATAGTGAAAATATACTCTGTTAAGCATTGATTGCATTGCATTGCATTGATTTTTTTTAAATGCTGTTGAAAATACAAATGAAAGTCAAATCTATAGTCAGGCGACGAATGACAAAAGTTAAAGTACAGTGGATGAAAGAGGATACCCAAGGTGACAAGTATTAATAATGTTCAAAATACGAAATTAACCCACTTTTTTAATGCAGTTTATGTTTAAAGGGCTTTATTTAAACACCAGTATACAGCAATGCCATTAAACAAAATTATTAAAGTATAAGACTGTCAAACAGTACTAAATCCTTATATTAAATAAATAAAAGTCTTTATGGCAATGGGGAGGAGGAGAAAAAAGTCTAGTCTAGTCTCAGTCTAGTCTCAAAGATTCACAAAGAGCTTAGTTACCTCACAGACTTTCCAGGGTTGACACATCAGGTCACAAACACTACTAAATGTATTTACTCAAAAGAAATGTTTTCAATATTTTTCTAAAATTATGTTCTGACTCAGTCCTCCTGATTTGGAGGGGAAGAGCATTCCAGAGCTCAAAAACACAATAAGAATATAACAGCCGCCGTCTCTGGCTTTTGTGATCCTTGGCACTGTCAGAAGGTGCATACTTGAAGAACACAGCTATCTTGACAGGTGATGAAGTGTCTCTAGCCTCTGAATACGTTTATATTTTTTGTTGTGGACAGCCCTTTGTGGCAAGCAGACTGCTTTAAATTTAGCCCATTTTTTAACAGGAAGCCAGTGCAAGGATGTCTGAGCAGCTGTTACTGATTGAGATCTGAGAATTTTCAGCAGTGCTTAAACAGCCGTATTTTGTATGACCTATAGTCTGTTTATGACTGTCTTACGACTTCCTATATAGAGAGAATTCCCAAACTCTAGACAGGAAATATTTAAGTCTAGAACCACCACTCTGTGTGATGATTTTCGCAGCCATGTAAGTAGTCTCCTTAAGGTCCTGAGGAGGTCAAAGTAAGTGGCTGCTAGTTTCATGATAAGCTTACTGTCGATCCAGATTCTGAGACTTTTTTCCTTCTCACTAGGTGTTGGCTGTCTACCCATACAAGTAGGCCATTTAAGATCTAATCATTAGGCAGAATTGTTTCCTACTACAAGCACTTCTGTTTTGTCTGCATTTATTTTGAGGCTGCTGGCCGCCATCCATTCAACTACATGTTTCAGGCATTTGTTTATGAGGTCGGAAATGCTTTTTATTTGCCCAGATAGACTGAGAATGATTTGTGTATCATCTGCATAAGATATCGCCGTAAAACTGTATGTTTCTATAATCTCAGCCAATGGACAAACAGACACATTAAATAACATAGGGGTAAGAGAGGAGCCTTGTGGTACTCCTCAATCCAGGTGAAAAACATCCAACTGTTCATCTTCTTCAAGAACTTGAAAGGTTCTTTTATGAAGAAAAGAGGTCAGCCACTAAAGTGTTGTTCCCGATATCTCTATTTCTGCCAGCCTCTTAATCACCATGTGCGATACGGGATCAAATGTCATGCTTAGATCCAACAGGATCAAGGCTACGGTGCCTCTTCTATCCAGAATCACCCTGAGCTCCTTTGTGGCTACTAAGAGGGCTAGTTCTGTGCTGTTACCTATTCTGAAACTGGTTTGGAAATGATGTAGAACCTCATTATTCACTAAATATCACAGGAAGAATTTATTTTCATGTTTTCCTAGAACTTTATTTGGACCTGGCACCAAGGAAATAGGGTGGTAACATTTGCATATCAAAGGATCTGTACGTGTTTTCTTTAGTAGTGGCCTTACTACCTCATGTTTCCACCCTGCTGGTATTATTCCTGAATACAAGGAATGACTAAAGGTATTTATTAAGCTTGAGATGATAGGAATTCCCCCTTTAAGCATAATGTTGGGTGGGGCGCGGTCCATGGGTGATCCTAATTTAAAGAATGCTAAGTTCTCCTGAGAGTCATCCAATGTCAACTCAGGAAAGTTGTATAATTTGCTCTGGTCTCGCTGACGTATTTCCTTCTCTTCCTCATCTCTTCCCAGAGTCTGGTAAATGTTATTGAGTTTTTCAGGAAACAATTTTCCAGCACATTGCAGCGTTCCTCTGATGGAAGGGGCCAAGGGCCAGATGTATCAAAGATTTTTGCATTCGCAAACAGTGAGAATCGCAAAATTTGTCCGTTTGCGAATGCAAAAATGTAGTTTGTGATGCATGAAAGGCATTCGCAGACCAAATATAGTAAATAGCAAAAATTGAGAATTTTTGTGTTGCAACCTGTTTTTGCGAGTCGCATTTTGCGATTCGGTATTTCAAGTCGGAAATTGTGAGGCGCAAAATGCGAATCGCAAAACCCAAGTCGCAATTCGATGCATAAAAAAATGGCAAATTGCAATTTTTCGCAGAATGGCATTTTGCACATGCAAAATATCGCTAAGTGAAACCAGGTAGTAACCAGGTGCAACCTATATAAAGAGGCCCAGAATGCCTGAGACTCTTTTCCACAATGGCTGCACTCTACGTCATGGCAAGGAGGATGAGGATCTTGGCAGGTTTGAGGAGAGGGAGGAGGAGACAGGAGCGCATTTTCAGAGTGCGCATTACACTTTTTGACCAGACAGAGGACGAAATATTTGAGAGGTATAGGTTGAACTTAGCCTTGATACTTGATCTGATAGCTGAGCTACAACCCATACTGCAGCGCAGAACACATAGGACTCATAGCATCCCCACCCATGTGCAGGTATTATGCTTTCTCCACCTACTCGCCTCAGGGAGCTATCAAGGGGTCATAGCAGCAGCTGGAGGGGTCTCACAGAGTACCCTCTCTAGATTTTTTAATGCATTTATTAACACCATGCTGAGCAGAATACACCAGTACATCAGATTCCCCCACACCCCACAGGAAATACAGCAGACAAAAATAGATTTTTACCAGATAGCACAGTTCCCCCATGTCCTAGGTGCCATAGATGGGACACATGTTGCAAAATGTCCACCATCTGCCACAGAGTATGTGTACTGCAACCGTAAATACCAACATTCAATGAATATACAGGTGATATGCAATGCCTCCTATATCATTACTGATCTCGTTGCCAGGTACCCAGGGAACACCCATGATTCATACATCTTTCGCCACAGTGGCATTCACACAAGACTGCTAGCTGGGGAGTTTGGTGAAGGATATCTACTAGGTATTGACACTCTGTACACTGGCGCATTGATGGCATGCTGATGTCAGATGGCTCAGTTACTCAATATACCCTCTGTCCCTTTCAGGAGACAGTGCCTACGCAGTGCGCACCTACATGATGACGCCCTACCTAAATCCTGCAATACCAGCAGAACAGAGATACAATGCAGCACACAGGGCGACCCACAACGTGGTGGAGCGCACCTTTGGCCTGCTGAAGAGTTGCTTCCGGGGCCTCCACAAAAGTGGAGGGGCACTACAGTACAGCCCAGAGACACCATGTAGAATAGTGGCTGCTTGTGCAATCTTGCACAATATAGCTACCACCAGGGGCATACCTGTGGAAATATTGGAGCCAGACTCAGATGAGGATGATGATCCCATACCACCCCTACAGCCAGCAGACAGGACCAATGCAGCAGAGTGAAGGCAAAGGCGTGCTGACATCACACACAACCATTTCAGATGTAAGTATGAAAACACAAATCCACTGACAAATGTACCTGGAGTGAGTACATTTATTACCTTAATGTCAGGTAATGTTAGTCCAACGAATACCAACAAAAGCGATTGTCAAAAAAAACAATAGCAGTTCACAGTAAAGCACTATTCCTTCATAGTGTACTCATTCCAGACACACATACATTCACCTGTGGCCACTAAAGTCACTTCTTTCGGCCACACACGCCACTCGAGTGCGCAGTTGCCTCACTGGCACCTCGATTGTCTGCCTCTGTGGCAGTGCTGTGCCTGGTACTGCGCCGTCTGGTGTCCATTACGGGCACACCTAGGCTGCTGAGGCTGGATGTGTCCTCCGTGTCCCCCAGTCCAAGCTCGCTAGGTGTGGCTGACCGGTTTCCCATTATATTGTCGATCACATTAGTGATCTGTACAAGTCCTTGCGCCACATCCCTGCTGCTGTGTGCTGCCTCAACCTGTGCAGCCACTGCACGATGCGATATTAGGGAGGTGGAATTAGCCAGCCTTGTCACAGAGCGACAAGATCCTCCAAACATGCTCATGAAGCATCACTCCTGCCTGCGGTGGCTTACCCTGTCATGGCGCAGCTCCTGACATAGTTCCCTCACAGCAGTAGTGAGCTCCCTTGTGTTCTGCGATGCCTGGACCTGTCCCTCATGCAGCTGTTCAATGTTGGCATTCAGGCACTCCAGCTGGCGATGCAGGCCCCCCATGTTTGCATTATGTTGCTGCATCTGCCTTTGTAATGCTGTGATCTTTTTATTTTGCAGGCGCTGCTGCTGCAACATAGCCGATTCCAGGCCACCTTGTAAGGATGTTCCCTCACCTGCCTCATAAGCCTGTGCACCTGCATATGTCGCCATCCTGCGGGGGGCTGTGGTCTGCTGCAATCGGGGCTCCTGCATCTGGGTGCATCTGCCAGTTGGGGACGGTGTTTGTGAGCCTTCCTGCTGCTCATCAGAGTCCTGACTCATTTCTGGCAGTGGCAGGGCCCTAGGCCTGTGTCGGAGTGGCACAATGTTCTGAGACTCGCTTGTATTGGAGTCTGAAGCAGAATGGGTGTCTGTCTCCCCTGCACTGGCACATGCTGTGGCTGCTGGGCCTGGCCCACCTGCAACGACAATATGCAGCATGTCAGTTATGATTGTTACAATTAAGGTCACACAATGGTAATAAAGGTACAGGTACTTCTCTTCACTGTGTTGTGGGTGTTGCGTTCTTCTGTGTGTCGCTCTGCCTCTTACATTGTCTGTGCTACTTTCAGCTCTGGGTTGTGGACTACCACTCCCATAAGGCATTGTTGTGCTGCTTCTAAGATGTGGAATGGACTACTTCTCACAATGTTTTACATTACTTGCTAATTCCTAAAGGGCTTTTGTGCATACACATATGGGGTTACAATTCTATATTGCACTTACCTTTGCTGGTAGTTGGTGTGCCGGAGGTGTCAATCTCAGTGACCCCACTGACCGCTTCCGGGAGGAGTGTGGACTCCACTAGGTCCTCTATGGGGGTGGAGGGTGTCTCTGTGGGTGGTCCGCCTCCTGTGCTCCTGGCCTCCTGCAGTCGTCTTGCCACCCTCTCCTTGGCACAGGACCGCAGGTCGTACCACCTCTTCTTGATTTCTTCTACAGAGCGCTGTGCCACTCCAACAGCGCAGATCTTTTCTGGATATCTGCTCAGAGTCTGCGTTGTTCACTCTCAGGCACCTGGAGTGAGCTTTTGCCAAACAACCGGTCATGGCTCCTGACCACCTCCTCTGTCAGCACCTCCAGCTCTTGCTCACTGAACTTCAGCTTGGCTTCCTTTCTCCCTTCTACTTTCCCTGGGCAGAGATGTCCATGGTTGTTCTGGTGTGCTCCCTTCTTCAGAGTGTTACTCAGTGTGGCTGGGCTGACTCTCTCTGAGTGCTGGTTTGGGTGTGGCACCTGAAACTGCCTGGGATGACTCACTTCCTGCTTGTGATGTCATCAGGCTCCTCCAGGTGTGCGTTCTCACAATTTGCGATTTTCAATTACCGAATTGCAATTTGCAAAAATGCAAATTGCGATTCGGTATTTGGGCCTCGCAAACCACAAATTGCGATTTTTAAGAAATCGCTAATTCTGAATCGCAATTATGATACATGGCCTATTGCGACTCAGAAATAGCGATTTCTTAAAAATCGCTATTTGCGATTCGCAAGGCCATTTCATGATACATCTGCCCCCAAATTTTATATTTTTAATTTTCAGTAGGCTATTCACTATATTGTATTGTTCTTTTGAGGTACTAGGAGAGTTATCAATTTTGGCAGTAAAATAATTAACTTTTGCTTGTCTTAAGGCATAAAGACATGTTCTTACTACTATCTTGTATGCAATTTTGCTGCTCTTATTATAGTCTTTCCTCCACACTCGTTTTAGCCACTTCATATCTTTTTTGCAGTTGCAGAAGACCTGGGAAAAACCATTGGGCTTTCCCTCCAGGGTGTGCAGGCCTATGTAGCTGAAGAGGGAGTGCTATGTTCAAGGTATCTTGCATCAATGTTTCCAAACTCTTATACCTATATGCAGAGTTGCCTTCCATTTAGGGAGTAGAATAGGTGAGTAGATGTTCCCATTCTTTTACATCAAGCTTCGGCCTGTTCCAGCGTAACCTGTCCTTCTTGGGTTTGGCAGCAAAATGGTAAGGCCTGCTTAAATGAAATAGGATTCATTTATGATCGGACCCCAAGTGATTACATACAATTTTCTGTAAGTAGGTTCCACAAATTGAAGAAGGTATGATCCAGTAGCTGCCCCTGTTTGTGAATGGGGGCATGTACCCTTAGCGGAAGTTGATAAGCCTTTAAATCAGCTATCAAGTTTTTAATAGTTTTACACTTGGTGTTATTGAAATGTGATTTAAAATCTCCAAGCACAGAAAACTCTGGAGCACCTGCATAAACTGTGTGATGGGCCGGGTGGTTGTTATAGAAGCAGCCCTGAGGAAATACATTTTAGGGACAATTACAGGAAGAAGTTCATGGAGAAAGCATTACTTATGCATAGAAGATGCAAAGTCCACTTAGACTGTACTAGATACAGAAAATTATAATAATAAAGTATTAGAATCTGTTAAATAATCTGTAAAACTAAAAAAGAACAACAGAGAGTTAAAGAATTCATGGAGGTTGGAATCTTTCAGATAAAGTAGATTGAGTGGACAACACACAATTCTCAATTTGATTACTAAAAGAAGTTAAAAGTAGCCTTACTAACTGAGCATTATGAGAAGTTGAGCATTGAGAGATACATATTATCTAATTTATGATGTGAGCAAATGCAGTCTCACTACATTTTATATGATAACTTAAAGGAGGATGTTCAATTAAATGTAATTTGTTGAGAGGTTACCGCTAGAAAAATATCAAGTAATTTACAATTAGGAAAGGAGGGGAGAAAATGATAAGTTAAAGTGCCTAAAAGAATGAAGAGTGTTGAAAGAGTATTGCGTTTAAAAAAAAATCTGATTTCGGACCAAACTCTGTGCCAAAAATCTGTGTGTTGGGACAATTAAGCAGCATATTGATAATATCACTATTCGGAAAATCACAAAACAAGCTGTAGGAAGAGGTATCGTTTGAAAATATTAAGCAATGTGTAGGGTGAAATAAAGCCTATGGTATAGGAAAAACAGAGATTGAGTAATAACAGCTCTTGGAGAAAGTTTATAAATCCATGACTAGATGTTATTCCAAAAGGAGATGTGCCAATTCACACCAAGATCTTTCTCCCAAAGAAGCTCAGTCTTAGACTTGGTTCGAGAAGTATCTGAAAGTGGGAAAGTTTTATAAATAGTTGAAGCTCTGGGACAAGCATTACTAAACTTGGTTAAGTCAGATGCAAGGGAAACAGACACAGTAGTCTGCTGTAAGGAGAAATAAGTATCTAAGAAAGCATTCATAAGCAATAAAAAAATTGATATGAAAAGACGGAGGACACTGGAAAATAAGCTGAAATTGAGGAAAGGAATTGGAATTTTTTTTTCAAATAGCTAAGCAATCCACAGAAAATCTTTATTCCTCTAAAACTGCCAGAAGATCGGCCTATTATTATTTTTACCTATCTTATTATACCAGATAGACCTAATAAAAAAGATAGAGGGGCATCAGTGCAATAGGAGTGAGCGTAGATCTGATCAAAGAAGTAGTATGGTGAAAAAGGAGAGACGTAGGAATTTGAGTTTTTGAGGAAAAAGATACTGCTTCCCTTGGAGAAAGGGATGAATAAGAGCTTTCTCCACATCCAACCATATGGGGGAGAATGGTGTAAATAAATCAGAAGTCTAAAAGGAAGCTTGACGCAAACCAAATGCCTTGTGATATAGACAAAAGTCTGGAAAATGTACCCCTTTGGTGAGTTTTGATTTTTGTAAGAGAGTTAGAGGAAACTCTTGCTTTATTATAATTCCATGGGAATTTAGTAAGAGAGAAATTTGTTTTTTTTAAAGTATTTTTGGTAATATGAATTGACATCGTAGAGAGGAGGTACAGCAAAAGAAGAGATATCATCATTTTGATGGAGTCCAAGTGATCCCACCAAGAGAAAAATAAGGGATTTCAAGAAGAAAGTACATTTTCAATTTTAGTGAAAAGCGCATTAGAATTAATTGTAATGGTTTCTTGGATAGACTTTGTAAACCAAATGCCTAGGCATTTAATCTTGGTGGGTGTAGCCCAATGAAAACCAGTAATCATAAAGGGTTGTCTTATTGTATATTTAATAATAAGTGGTAGAATTTCTGGTTTATCCGTATTGATTTTATAACTGGATACTTGAAAAAAGGATTATTTCCTGACGTAGTGCAAGAAAGGAAGTTTCTGGGGAGGGCGTAAAGAGGAGAACATCACCTCCATAAGCTGATATTTGTAGATGATCTCCATAAAGAAAACCAGATATAGGTGAATTAAAACAGATACAGGAAAGAAAAGGTTCCAGTACTAGGACTAAAAATGGAAAAAGGGAACAACCATGCCTAACACCACATTGAGGAGGAAAATGTGTAGAAACTTTGCTATTTAACTAAGAGAGATGCACAAGGGGATTACTATAAAAGGGAGACGAGAGTTATAATTTTAGGACCCAATCCTTGCCAAACTAAAGATTTTAACATAAAACCCCAATTTATCGTATCACATGTTTCCTCTGCATACATTGTAATTGCTGTAGTGGGAATTTTCAAAAGGGGAGATTTGCTAAGTATATCAAGAAACAATCTAGAGTTTTCTGACACGACTCTACCTTTAATGATTCCTGACTGTTCTTTTCCAATAAGATGTGGAAGGAATGATTCTAAACAGATTGCTATGTGTTTAGCAGTGATCTTGTAGTCAACGTGCACCAATGAGATGGATCTATAGTTTATACAATGAGCAGGGCCTTTGCCATCGATATGTATGAGATAAATTGTGGCTTCTTGAAAGGTACCGGAAGTTGATTTGGAACCAAAAAAGTGTTAAAATAATTGTAGCATGTAAGGAAAGAGAATGTTTGAGAAGTAGAAGTAAAATCCTACAGTAAAACCACCTGGACCTGGTGTTTTCCATTTTTTAAGTGAACTTAATGCTTGGGAAATCTCATAAAGGGTAAAATTCACTTCCAGAGAATCAAAGTCCAAATTAGAGGGACTAGAGTGAGGAGCTCATGTAGATAGTCTACAATGTGAGACTGATGTGTAGCAACTTCAGGAGTATATAAAGTTTCATTGAAGTCAACAAATTTCTTGAGGATATGTTGGTGATTAGTGACTGAGATTAAAATTAACTAATGAGTCAATCTTGCAACATTGTTTTTTTCCTTTCAAGTAATGTGCTAGTAATCTACCAACTTTAATCTTTCCACCATAATAACAAGCATTATTCATGAGTAAGATGGAGATGGCATCATTAGTGGATAGAGTATTAAAATGTAGTTTGGCTTTAATCAAGTTTTGCCGATCCATGTTTGATTTAGAAGAGAAATACTTTTGTTCTAAAGATTTAATGGAAGACAGTAGAAAGGAATATTCTATGTTGCAAACATTCTTTTTTCTAAATACATAGTCCATGATAAAACCACGAGTTTCTGCTTTGTATGTGTCCAATCCTAAAAGAGGTGAAGTAGGTGTAGGTTTATTAAACAGGAAAAATTCTGAAGTGAACAATATAAATGAGGTGGGAAATTGTGCATCTTGTAACAATGTATTGTTAACTCTCCCCCTATGGGTATCAGAGTGAGGGGAAGCAAGTCCAAATCTGTAGTAACCATGGCGTGGTCTGCTGGACTCGCTGGAGTAGCCGGAGGACTGGACACTGGTAAGTCAACATTTACCACTTATCACCCCCAATACCTGCATGCCATCACACCCACTCAACCTCACTCCCATCACTCCACTTTATCCCACACACTACACCTACACATATGACTGATCCCAATGCTTAGGCCTGCATGCTATAACAATGCATGGACAGCCCTCCCAGCCCTGCATGGACACCAATCACTAAAGCATGCACAGTAGAGGGAAACTAACAATCACACAATACATCACCATACACAAACAAAGGTGGCAGGGCAACAGGAACGATAGAGGGGAAGCCAGGGATGTACAAAATGTCACACACATGAAGCATAATATATCACTTACATCCCCACAGGTGTCTCAGCCAATGTCAGCGGAGAGGAGGTGCCACAACTATCCAGTTCTCCACAGAAGATGCCCCCAGTGATGACAGCAACTCAGGACTGCTGGATCTGGACCAAAAACCTGGCCCACTCGGGACCACTGGACAGTCGGTCACCCCAGCCCACTCACAGTCCACCACAGAGCCTCCCCCATCAGTATCCAACACCACAGTACCCACCCAGCATGCCCACACTTCTGTCCCCAGGACACGTCAATCAGCAGTGTGCCCACCTATACAGGGACCCCAGGCCACACCTCGCCCCCAAGACAATCAGGGACCTAGGGTCAGCGGCAGTGGGCACACCATACAGGGGACAGAGGTACAGGCCAAAAGAGACACTGGGAGGACTCCTATGCACCAGGGGAGGACAGGCCCAGGAAACCAACTCTCCAGGACACGATGGGCCAGATCCTTGACAACGTGCAGGAGAACAGGCGGCTGCAGGAGGAACAGTATCAGGGGATTAGGGAGGACTTGCAGGCCATCAACAACACCTTGATCTGCATAGCAGGGGTGCTGGCAGACATGGCCAAAATCATGAGGGAAGCAACAGCACAGCAGTGGGCCCCTACCACTAGCCAGTCCATTTACCAGCCCTCCACTTCTGCTGTAGCTATTGGGCAGGAGGCCCAGCCATAGGACCCACAGGCCACCGGCACCCCTCCCCCTGCAGAAGGTAAACCACGCCGCAAACGTTCACTGCGACCCAGAAAGAAGCCAAAGACACTTGCCAAGACCACCACCAGGAAACAAGGATCCCTTGATTGTCTCCCTTGTGTCCCACACTGTCACCTTGTCCACTTTGAACTGCCTTTGCTACCCTTCCTATGGCCCCTTGGATACTGGACTGTGTTACAAACAGACTGGAACATTACCCTGGACTTTCGTCCACCATCACCCCATTCCATTGCACTTTTCCCTCAAATTCATAGCACTACAATAAACACCAGTGAACACAACTTGGCTACTAGTATTTTATGTGTTGAAAATGTGCATTTATGGAAACAGTCACATCTACTGCAAATGATATGAACACTGTGATAGCATAGAAATAATGACCTGTAGCTGTCTGTACTCATCACATCAGTACACAGTTGTGATCTCACCAACATCTGTAAAATGTCAAGCCATAGGTGACAGTAAGTTGAGATGCAATGGAAGTTAATGCCATCATGCTACAGCCCCACAGAAAACATCAATAGTCAGAGGAATGCTTAGTTTCACTGTCTCACCTGTGTGTCATTGGAAGTATTGACATATAACTGATGTTCTGTTGTCCTCATCCTCATCCTCTGCCTCCTCATACTCATTGTCCTCAGGGTCCACTGCTGCCAACGGGTCATCTCCAGTCTCCTCCTCCTGCAGAAAAGCTACATGCCATCTGAGGGCCAGGTTGTGCAACATGCACGTGCCACTACTATCTGGCAGACCTTCCCGGGTGAGTAGTACAGGGATCCACCTGTCAGATGGAGGCACCTGAACCTGGCCTTCAGGAGCCCAAAGGTCCTCTCAATGATCCTTCTGGTTCACCCATGTGCCGCATTATGACGTTCCTCAGACTCTGTCCTGGCACTCCTCACAGGGGTCAGCAACCACGATAGGTTGGGTAGCCAGAGTCACCTGCAAGTATTGCGGGACAACATTTAGCCTCACACAATGATTTAGGAATGATACCTGAAGGCATACACTAACACACAGTGGGTAGGGACCATGGCTCAATTATTAGCCACAACCTGTGCCTCTGTAGTTGGGCCATCACATTTGGGATGCTGCTATTCCTCAGAACAAAGGCCCATATTGGGTGTTGTGGTGGAATTCTTCATTGGATAATATGGGGCTCTATGGAGTACAGTGGCTAATGGGGATCTGCACCAGCGGTGACGGTGTACATCGCAGTGGATGTGACCACCATTTTCTATCTGATTCCTCGCGTGTTTCCTGGCCTTCAATGGGAGAACATCTTCACTGAATGTGCTGCTGTGACCTGTGTCTTGAACCTACCATGCCCGTGTGCCCGGGGAAAGGTCCCCTGCCTTCACTTCAGAGGAGTTGGAGTGTCTGTTGGATGGGGTCCTACCCCAGTACGGACTGCTGTATGGGCCTCCAGACCAACAGATGAGTACACCTTGGGTATGATGCATGTGGGAAGGATGCATGGAGATGTGTGTGCAAGCATCGTGTCATGGGGAGTAATGTCATGTGGTGGTGTACATGGTGTGCTCCGGCTGATGTGTGTGCCAATTGAGACAGAAAAACAGGATTGGTGGGCCATATGTGTGACAGGCTGGATTGTATGTGTAATGTCCTCTTGTCTGTATTACCTCTGCAGGGCAGCACCCAAGGGATTATGGCTTGCCATTGCCAAGGACGTGCAGACCATGGGGGCCTATGGCAGGCAGAGCACCCACTGTCAGAAACGCTGGGAGGACCTGAGACTCTGGGCACAGAAGACCGTGGAGGCCCAGCTGGGGATGGCCTCCCAACGAGGAAGGGGTGCCCATCAGAACCTGACCCCCCATGATGGTCCGCATACTGGCAGTGGCCTGCCCAGAGCTGGATGGGCACTTGAGAGCATCATAGCAGCCACAAGGGGGTGAGTACAGTGGGAATTACTACAATAATTGGCAGGTGGAGTGGGATCAGAGTGTTGGGTGTGAGTTAGTGAGTGCCCCAAAGGGCAGGCCAGACATTGCAGCAAAATCCAGCTCAAGGGTAATGGTGCATGGCAAATGCGGGTAACCTAGCTAGTTAACATTCCATGTCAGAAAGAGCTTTGTGGGTCCCAGGAGGGGGGCAGTTGGCGGTGTGTGGTCCTCATCTTGCTGGGGCATCTAGTCAAATCACTGGCAGTGCAATGCATAGTGCTCAATCCGGATCCCTGTGTGTAATGGTGCTGTGCATGGCAACTATGGTATTGGTGCAGTAAGTGACCCAATGTTTCCTTTCTCTCTTTCCCCCCCTTTTTTCTTCTTTCATCCTGTCCATGTGTGCATTAGCAAAAAGAACTGATAATGGACGGAATGCAGAGCAAATCAAACTTTCACCCCAAGTCACAAAGATCTGGGTTTAATCCATCATTTTTTTGCTCACCACACCACCCCACTTTGGACCCAGCCATATGCAAATCAGTCTTGACCCTGTTCCTCATGGGAACAGTCCAGCCCGAACTGCCAAGCCAGGTCCTCCCTGGACCGGAAACAAGCATCCTAGGACCGGTTTCCGTGTATCACCCTTCATCAGTTAGGGTAGCTTGAATCCAGTGGCGCAGTGACCAGAGGACCCACATCATGTGTGCATTAGCATCATCTTGCGGAGGCGCAGGGGCACCAGGCGACAGAGGGAGCTGCATTCCACAGGACCCTGGAGGCAGAGTCCACTGACCCCGAGGGAACCAGTGGGACGGAGGATGAGGGGAGCACGAGGGCGGAGACAGGAGGCGACAACACAGACTCAGAAACCCCCTCCTATGGAAGCTCCCTGGTGGTGGCAGACACCTCTGTGACCACCCAAGCTGCAGGTACAGCCGGCATCCCCCATACCAGCACCTCCCTCCCAGTGGCCCCGCAGTGAGTTGGCCGTGCCCGCTCACCCAGGAGGGTGGGCATCTCCTTGGCCCCAGGCACCTCAGGCTCTGCCCCAGTGAGCCCTGCTGCCCTGAGTGAGGAGGCTATTGACCTCCTGAGATCCATCTCTGTACGGCAGTCAACCACTGTGAATGCCATCCAGGGGCTTGTATCCCAGATGCAGCAATGCAATGCATTCCTGGAGGGCATCCAGGGTGGATTCTCGGACCAACAGAGATCGATTCAGACTCTGGCTTCCTCTCTGATGGCAGGCAGTGTTGCTGTTCCTACCGTCCCCCCTCCAACTACCACTTTCCAGTCCCAGTCTCCTCAACCCCAACCCATCCCATGCACACATACAGACGAGCATGCACACAAGACAACACACAAGAGTGGCACATTCAAACACAGGCACCACACTTCATCCCACAAGCACTCATGCAAACACCAGACAGTTGCAGACACAACCATATCCACTGCTTCAACTGACTCCCCCTCCTCCTCCTCCTCTTCAACCTCCCTCACAGTCACATCCACTCTCACATCTGCATGTATGAAATCAACATCCACCACCAGCATCACCACACCAAGCAGCACACACACCTCACTAGCAGACACCTCCACAACATCCATGCCCAAGTCCCCTGTGTCCTCTCCCACCCTGTCAGTCCCCCCTTCCTATAGGACACAAATGCAAGCACTCACACAACCAACAGCCATCCACCTCACATCAGCACACTGTCCATGCACCTGCACCTAAGTCTAGCAGACATACACCTCCAACAACCACTCCCTCAACCTCCACTCCCATCCCTCCTCCCTGTGATGCTATTAATTGTTTTTGACCAATGACTTTGGGGGTGATTCTAACCCTGGCGGTCGGTGATAAAGCGGCGGCCAACCCGCCAACAGGCCGGCAGTCGAAAAAATGGAATTCTGACCCTGGCGGCAACCACCAACACAGGCCGCCACATTAACACTCCGAACGCCACGGCGGTACAGACAAACAGCGCGGCGGTCACCGCCAACAGGCAGGCGGAGGACAATGTACCGCCCACCCTATCACAACTCACCAATCCGCCACCTTTTCCGGGGCGGGAGCCCCGCCGATAAAAACACGGCGGAAACAGACTACGGACGGGAAAACGCTCACCAAAACACACTCCACGAGTATGGAGGACAGCATGGAACCCGAACTAAACATCCTACCTGCTCTTGTCTACCTTCTCATCTACCACGAGTACGAACGCCGGCGCAGACGACAACGGTGAGTACTGCCCCTACGACACACGGGAGGGGGGAGGAGGGAAGCTTACGGCACACACATATGCGACCCCCACCCCCCCAAACTATGTACACACCAATGCAGAGCAACAATGCACAGTGACACCACCCAAACCCCCCTGAAAAATGCAAAGACATAATTAAATTGTGAAGAAAAATTTATATAAAAAATAGACTCTGATATGTATCGGTCAACTATGCAAAATATCCATAATAAAATGATACTATATACACTGCCATGGAGAACCGAGGCAATTAGTCCTCTACATCAAAGTTAAATAGAACAGTCCGTGGGCTACAGTGTAGCGACACAAGGGCAAAGCCCACACAGGAGACCTGAGTCCTTTGGAGAGAACACTGCAGGGGCATCTGATGAAAAAACTACAGGCGCCTCAGGGGGAAGGGAAGGGGGGGGCACCACAGCCACATGAGTCCACGACGCCAGATCCACGAAGGGGCCACCATGCCCATTGATGTATCCTGGGGAGTGCAAAGCCACAGTCTCTCAAGTCTCTACAGTGGGTGGGTTGCCCACTTTACCATCCTGGGGAGTGCAAAGCCACAGTCTCTCAAGTCTCTACAGTGGGTGGGTTGCCCACTGTGCCATCCTGGGGAGTGCAAAGCCACAGTCTCTCAAGTCTCTACAGTGGGTGGGTTGCCCACTTTACCATCCTGGGGAGTGCAAAGCCACAGTCTCTCAAGTCTATACAGTGGGTGGGTTGCCCACTGTGCCATCCTGGGGAGTGCAAAGCCACAGTCTCTCAAGTCTATACAGTGGGTGGGTTGCCCACTGTGCCATCCTGGGGAGTGCAAAGCCACAGTCCATCAGGTGGATGACAGTCTCCACTGGTCAAGGAGGAGGCATGGTGGGCACAGTGAACCATAAACAGTGCTTGACAGGAAGGGCCCAGCGGAGCGGTGCTTGACAAGAAGGGCCCAGCGGAGCGGTGCTTGAGACGGCGGTGCCCAGCGGAGCGGTGCTGGAGACGGCGGTGCCCAGCAGAGCGGTGCTCGACAGGAAGGGCCCAGCGGAGCGGTGCTTGAGACGGCGGTGCCCAGCGGAGCAGTGCTGGAGACGGCGGTGCCCAGCGGAGCGGTGCTTGACAGCAAGGGCCCAGCGGAGCGGTGCTTGAGACGGCGGTGCCCAGCGGAGCGGTGCTTGACAGGAAGGGCCCAGCGGAGCGGTGCTTGACAGGAAGGGCCCAGCGGAGCGGTGCTTGAGACGGCGGTGCCCAGCGGAGCGGTGCTTGACAGGAAGGGCCCAGCGGAGCGGTGCTTGAGACGGCGGTGCCCAGCGGAGCGGTGCTTGAGACGGCGGTGCCCAGCGGAGCGGTGCTTGACAGGAAGGGCCCAGCGGAGCGGTGCTGGAGACGGCGGGGCCCTGTTCAGCGGTGCCTATCTTCTCGGCGGGGCCCTGTTCAGCGGTGCTCTTCTGCACGGCGGGGCCCTGTTCAGCAGTCCCTATCTTCACGGCGGGGCCCTGTTCAGCGGTGCTCTTCTGCACGGCGGGCCCTGTTCAGCGGTGCTCTTCTGCACGGCGGGGCCCTGTTCAGCGGTGCCTATCTTCACGGCGGGGCCCTGTTCAGCGGCGCTCTTCTGCACGGCGGGGCCCTCTTCAGCGGTGCCTATCTTCACGGCGGGGCCCTGTTCAGCGGTGCTCTTCTGCACGGCGGGCCCTGTTCAGCAGTGCCTATCTTCACGGCGGGCCCTGTTCAGCGGTGCTCTTTTGCACGGCGGGCCCTGTTCAGCGGTGCCTATCTTCACGGCGGGGCCCTGTTCAGCGGTGCTCTTCTGCACGGCGGGCCCTGTTCAGCGGTGCTCTTCTGCACGGCGGGGCCCTGTTCAGCGGTGCTCTTCTGCACGGCGGGCCCTGTTCAGCGGTGCCTATCTTCACGGCGGGCCCTGTTCAGCGGTGCCTATCTTCACGGCGGGGCCCTGTTCAGCGGTGCTCTTCTGCACGGCGGGCCCTGTTCAGCGGTGCCTATCTTCACGGCGGGGCCCTGTTCAGCGGTGCTCTTCTGCACGGCGGGGCCCTGTTCAGCGGTACTCTTCTGCACAGCGGGGCCCTGTTCAGCGGTGCTCTTCTGCACGGCGGGGCCCTGTTCAGCGGTGCACATCCAGTAGGTCAAGGGAGCCAGACCTGCTCTGGACTCCCTGCTCAGTCGCCCTCCGACCGTGATGTCTCTGGACCCTTCGGTGACGGAGTCCTGGGCCCTTTGGTGTCCTCCTTTACAGCTGGGATGTGGCATGTGAGGCCCACCTGCTCCGTGCTCCTGCTGGCTGACTTCTCCGCCCTGCTGCCCTTACGCTCCTTAGATGGGGCTCTCGGGCCCTTGCCTCCCCTAGATGTTGTGGCTGGTGAAGTGGGCGAACTTTGCTCCTTGGGGGCAGCCGTGTCAGTCCTCGCACGGCGGCCTTTGTGTTTCCTGGTCCTCTTGCCGGGGGGGGGGGCTGGATGTGTCCTTGCTGCTGATTGAGGTGTCACTGCTGGCAAAGGGTGGACTCCAGAACCCCTGCACAACAGTGACACCCGAAGCTGGGCTGGTGGTGGCTGTGGTGCTGTTGGGACTCTTTGCAGATGGAGGGGGTAGGTCATCGGAGGGAAAGAGGTTAAGATTAGCCAGGAAAAGTTTTTTAGGGCCAAGGTAAAGGGTAGGAGAAGTGGTGATGGGAGTGGAGGAAGAGGATGTGGTTGTAGGAGAGTCAGGTGTGCTGTCATTGGGTGAAGGTGCTGGTGCTGTAGGCTGTCGGGAGGTGGATGCCTGTTGGGTGGGTGGCTGCCTGCGTTTGTGTGTCTTGGAAGAGGGGGTGACAGACACAGTGGGAGAGGACACAGGGGACGTGTAAATGGCAGTGGGGGTGGTGACTGCACGCGTGCGGACTGTACAGGAGGGTGTGGTGGTGATGGAAGCACTGGCTGATGTTGGTGTGCATGCAGGTGTGAGTGTAGACGTCACAGGGAGGGAGGAGGGAGACGAGGAGGAGGGGGACACAGGGGTGGTAGTGACTGTTGGAATGTCTGCATCTGGGTGTTGCTTGGGTGAGTGTTTGTGGGATCTGTGGTGCTTGTGTCTGGATGAGCTGCCCTTGGGTGGTGAGGTGTGTGCAGGCTGGTCAGATGGTGTGGATGGGATAGGCTGAGGAACAGGAGACAGAAACAGAGTGGAGGCAGTCAGAAGAGGGAGGCTGGAAACAGGGACAATGGCTGCCGTCAGTGCTGAGGCCAGAGCAGTGAACGATCGTTGATGGGCAGCCTGACCCGAATGAATGCCCTCCAGGTAGGCATTGCTCCGATGCACCTCCCTTTCTAACCCCAGGATGGCATTCAAAAGGGTAGTCTGCCCAACAATGAGCGTCCTCACAAGGTCAATGAGCTCCGCACTGAGGGCAGCAGGGGTGACAGGGGCAGGGGCTGAGGTGCCTGGGGCGAAGGAGACGCCCGCCTTCCTGGGCGAGCGGGCACGGAGCGTAGGCTGAGGGGCTGCTGGGAGGGCGGGGCTGGTGCGCTGGGTGGCGGCTGTACCTGTAGAGGCGGGGGGCCCGGATGTTGCCGCCACCGCTAGGGAGCACCCATCCGAGGACGTGTCTGTGTCGCTGCTCTCACCACCGGTCCCCGTTGTGGTGCTCCCCTCGCCCTCCAGATCACTGGTGTCCTTGGTGTCTGTTCCTGGGCCCACCGGGGCCTTGTGACTTGCAGCTCCCTCGTGCTCCGATGCCAAATCTCCTCCTCCTGATGATGCTAATGCACACATGCACAAGAAGATGAAGAAGAAGAGTGGGGGGAAAAAAAAGAAGACCAGGTTGAGTGCATGCAATGTCAACACCGTTGGCGGAGAGGACAGACACAGGAGCCTCATGCACTAAGCCGCGCATTCGGGGTACACTACTCAGTACTTCTGACTAGGACAACAGGTCAAGAGACGACAAACGCGCACATGTGTGAGGCTGGACCATCAATAGCTGTACTTGTCACCCTACAGAGGTGGGTGCCGGGAGCACAGGGCCATGCCTAAGGGAGAGGACTACACTACAGAAAGCGCCCTGGCCTAATGTCACCCACAACCCTCCTCCCCCACCCAGACGCCTCCACTGCACAGAAAGATAGCAGAATGTGCTGATACTCACCCCCTTGTGTCTGCTGTGATGCTCTCAAGCGCCCATCCAAATCAGGGTAGGCCACCGCCAGGATCCGGGACATCAGGGGGGTCAGGGTACGACTGGCACCCCTCCTAGGTTGGGAGGCCATCCCCAGCAGTGACTCGGCGGTCTTCCTGGTTCCGTGGCGGATGTCCTCCCACCTCTTGCGGCAGTGGTCCCCAAGGGCCCGGACTTCCTTGGCGATGGCACGCCAAATCTCGACTTTCCGATGGGCGCTGACCTATGTGACATGTACAGGGTGGGAAGGAAACATTCATCAACTTACTGCATGTTAGATGTGATTGGCCCCCCCTCCCCAACCTTGCCATATGGCACATGCTCTCATCTGTCGTGCGTTGCACTCCTCATTCGCCCCCCACCCCACCAACTTACATCCACCCAACTCCACACAGGCATCGCCCATTCCATGGGCACCCTGTGTACTTACCTGTTGGTCTGGAGGACCGTAGAGTAACGCATACTGGGGGAGGACCCCATCCACGAGCTTCTCCAACTCTTCAGACGTGAAGGCAGGGGCCCTTTCCCCAGTCGCAGCAGCCATTGTCACTTCCATACCGAGGTCACAGCAGCACTTGCAGTATAGGTCCTCTCCTGTGGATGATCAGGTCTCGAGTGATTAAGCAGATAGAAAATGGCGGTCACGCCCACGGCGGTGCGTACCGCGGCGGTGCGTACCGCTACCGCCGGCGCACATCGTCATTGGCTCCTGAAACCCATAGGCTTCAATGTTAACCAATGCGGCTTCATATAGCGGTCTTCGACCGCCTACCGCCACGGTGTGCTCCGCCAGTGCATTGACCTCACATCCCATTGTCCCACTTCACAGGTCAGGCAGCCGCCATTTCAAGGGCCCACATGGCATAATTTCTACTGCGACACACAGGCCTAGGCCTTGCATTGCCACACATACACGCCTTTCAATACATAGATAACCGTGTGCTATGCAAGCTGTGATGAACGTACCAGTGATTAGCTTGACTCTGTGCTCCATGTTGTCATTCCTAGGCACCGTCCGCTGGGACTTGCGAGGAGAAGGATGAATCCTCGCGTGTACCGACCGCTGGTGGACCTGTTGACAATGGAAGAACGCCACATCATACTACGATACCGACTTGACCGTGCCACTATCCATGAACTGTGTGCCCAGCTGGAGCCAGCCCTGATGTCCCCCATCCACCAACCCACAGGAATTCCCCCTCTGGTGCAGGTGCTGTCAGTCCTCCATTTTCTTGCAAGTGGCTCATTCCAGACAACAGTGGCCATGTCATCTGGAATGTCTCAGCCCATGTTTTCCAAAGTTTTGTCTAGAGTGTTGTCTGCCCTGACGAAACACATGCAGAGTTACATTATATTCCCTGAGGAGGTTGATTTGGCCACTGTGAAGGGTGATTTTTATGCCCTTGGACATATTCCCAACATAATTGGTGTCATTGATGGGACCCATGTAGCCTTAGTCCCCCCAAAAGACGATGAGCAGGTGTACAGAAACAGGAAAAGTTACCATTCTATGAACGTCCAGGTGGTCTGTTTGGCTGACCAGTACATCTCCCATGTGAATGCCATGTTCCCTGGTTCATTGCATGACGCGTATGTGATGCGTAATAGCAGCATCCCTTATGTGATGGAACAGCTACAGAGACAACGTGTGTGGCTAATAGGTGACTCTGGTTACCCCAACCTGCCTTGGCTATTGACCCCAGTGAGGAATCCCCGGACCAGGGCAGAGGAACGGTACAATGAGGCCCATGGGCGAACTAGGAGGATCATAGAAAGGACCTTTGGCCTCCTGAAGGCCAGGTTTAGGTGCCTGCATATGACAGGGGGATCCCTGATGTACTCACCAAAGAAGGTGTGCCAGATCATCGTGGCCTGCTGTATGCTTCACAATCTGGCATTGCAACGTCAGGTGCCTTTCCTGCAGGAGGATGGTCCAGATGGTGGTGTTGAAGCAGCTGTGGAGCCTGCGGAGAGTGAAGAGGAGGAAGACTCAGAGGACGACACAGACAACAGGGACAGAGTTATCCAACAGTATTTTCAGTAGCACACAGGTAAGAATCACCCACGCCATTTTACTTTTCCTGAAAGCCTCCTGCTTCTCAACTTTGTCTATGACCCCCCAGTTCTTTTAAACTGATGTTTGATTTTCCCTTCCCTTTTCAGTGCTGTATGACCCCCTGCGTGACTTCTGCTTGGTTAGCCCATGGACTAATGCTTATTGATCTCGGTATGTGTTCAGCACAAAGTTAACAGAACATAATTGATCGGTAATGTGTTATACATTTGTAAATAATACAGCCTGACTCCTGATTGATTTCAGTGCATTGAGTGATTTATTTTTTGTGCTAGATAATGGTACATGATATTAACACGGTGATGGGTGGGGGTGGAGTAATGTCCATGGCAGAGTCCAGTTCTCAGTCTCACAGGTGCATTGTCCATATGCCTGTGGAAGGATGGAGCAGGGGCAGTTCAAGGTTGGACAGGGTGGCAATGTGGGACAGTGGGATGACTTCAGGGGGTATCTCATGCTGGCGGGGGTCTTGACATCCTACTCTGTCTATTTTTTTGATCTCAGGCTCCTCTTGCGGGGTGGTTGTTCTTCAGCAGGAGGTGGGGTTCTGGTGGCCTGTCGTTGTGGTGGGGCCTCCTGTCCACTAGCGCCGGCGGAGGTGGTAGGCTGTTCCTGGTCCGGGCTAGTGACAGGGGCCCTGTGTGGTGCCACATGGTCCCGCAACGTGTCTTCTATCCGGTTGAGGGCCTGGACTATGCTCCCCATAGCGGTAGAGATGTTGGTGAGTTGATTGGTGAACCCCATGTAGCGTTCCTCCTGCTGTGCCTGGATCTCCTGGAACCTGGCCAGTACCGTCGCCATCGTCTCTTGGGAGTGGTGGTAGGCTGCCATGATGGTGGTGAGGGCCTCTTGGAGAGTGGGTTCCCTGGGCCTCTCCTCCCCCCCCGTCGCACAGCAGCCCTCCGAGTTGCCTGGTTTCCCCCGGCCTCTGTCCCCTGGACGGTGTGCCCACTACCACTGCCCTCAGGTCCCTGTTGTTGTTGAGGTGGTGGGTTAGCCTGGGTGCCCTGTAGTGGCAGACACACCGCTGATTGACCTGTCCTAGAGACAGAGGCAAGGGCCCGCTGGGTGGGAGCTGTGCTGTTGTTCCCAGAGGGGGTTGGGTCTGCTGTGGCCTGTGTGTGGGGAACCGACTGTCCAGAGGTCCCCGATGGTCCGGGCTGGTCATCAGGTTCCAGGTCGACAGAGCTGCTGTCATCACTGGGGGCCTCTTCCAGGGGGGGATGGACATTTCTGGACCCTCCTGGCCGGTGTGTTGGCGTTCGGGTCCTGCATGGGGTAAGAGAGTATGGTTATTGTTTCTGTGTGTGCTATTGCGTGCGATTTATGGGTGCCCTTGTCCCCCAGTGCTGTCATTCCCTTGGGGGAGGTGTTGTGGGGGTGTTTGGGGGGGGGGTATGTGCAGTGGTCATGCTTAGGTGATGGGTGTCCATAGTTTGTGGTGGCATGCAGGGGTTGGTGTTGGGTGGGTTGTGCTGGAGAGACATTCTCAGGGAGGATGTGTGATGGGGGTTGGGGGTGAGGGTGGTGGTGGGGGTGAGCATGCTGGGGGGGGTGAAGTAGTTGAGATTGTACTTACCAGAGTCCATTCCTCCGTGTACTCCAGCGAGGCCATCAGGATGCAGGATGTTTAGTACCTCTTGCTCCCATGCTGTGAATTCGGGAGGAGTGGGTGGGGGTCCCCCGCCAGTCTTCTGCACTGCGATGTTGTGTCGCGAGACCATCGAGCGCACCTTTCCCCGTAAGTCATTCCAGCGTTTGCGGATGTCGTCCCGATTTCTGGGATGCTGTCCCACCGCGTTGACCCTGTCCACGATCCGCTGCCATAGCTCCGCCTTCCTGGCTATAGTGGTGTGCTGCACCTGTGAGCCGAAGAGCTGGGGTTCAACTCTTATGATTTCCTCCACCATGACCCGGAGTTCTTGGTCCGAAAAGCGTGGGTGCCTTTGGGGTGCCATGGGGTGGTGTGGATGAGGTGTGGGGTGGTGTATATGGTGATGAGTGTGTTGGTGTGTGGTGCTTTGTGCTTCTATGTGGTGTGTGTGATGGTGTAGTGTGCCTCTGTGTGATGTAGCTCTCTATTCTGTGATGTGTCTCTCTCTCCTTCGTCTCTGATCTTCGGTCGTAGGGGTTTGTGGGTGATGTGGGTGTGTGTTTTATAGTTGATTGGGTGTGTGGGAGTGTTGTTTGTATGTGTGTCAGGTGTGTGTATTTCAAATTGTCCAATGTGGCAGTGTTTTGGAGCTGTGTGTGTATTTTGAGCGCGGCGGTGTGTACCGCCAATGGAATACCGCGGTTGAAAGACCGCCGCATGGATTCGTGGGTCAGAATGGCATGGGCGTGTTTGTGTTGCCGTGGCGGTGGAGGTTTGGTCATCTCCAGTTTTCCGCGTCCCGCTGATGAGGCGGCCTTCCTTGGAAGTCGGGTTTTTGGCGGATTCACATTTGGTGGTCAGAATGACCGTGGCGGTTTACCGCGGCCGCGGCGGTAGTATGGCGGAGTTCTGACCAGCGGTATAGGCCTTTTACCGCCGAGGTCAGAATGACCCCCTTTGTGTTTCACCACTGCGCATATTAGTTGCTCAATGTTCACCAGTAGCACGTTACAGTGGTCATTACAACCCTGGCGGACGGTGTTAAAGCGGCAGTAAGACCGCCAAGAGGCCGGTGGAAAAAAATTTGCAATTACAACCGTGGCGGAAACTGCCAACAAAGACAGCCACTTTAACACTCCGACCGCCACGGCGGTACAAACAAACAGCGCAGCGGTCACCGCCAACAGACAGGCGGGAGACAATGTACCGCCCACACTATTATGACAGGCCAATCCGCCACCTTTTCTGGGGCGGATTCACCACGGATAAAAACACGGTGGAAACAGGAATTTCGAAGGGAAAATGCTCACCTCTACACACTCCACGAGGAACGAGGACACCATGGAGCCGGAACTCCAAATCCTACCTGCAATAGACTTCCTGCTCCTGTTCCAGGAGCACGAACGCCAGCGGCGGAGACCACGGTGAGTACTGCACCTAGGACACAGGGGAGGGGGAGGCAAAAAACAGGGACACACACATGCAACACCCTCACCCCCACCCTCACCCACTACAACACACACACTAATACATATCTATACATTATAGTTACAACCCCAACCTCCCTGGAAGAATGCAAAGACAAAAGGAAATGAGTGTAACCATTGTAATCTATTAAAATCAAGTAGGTAAAAATATACATATATACACTATTAACAAAATATACACCAAGAATAGTAGTCCAGGTATTGCACCATTTATAGTCCGTGGACCACTGGGCCCAAAATGCATGGGCGAGGCCCACACTCGATACCAGATCAAAACAGAGAGAACACTGCTAGGGCATCAGATAGAAACACAACAGGCACCTCAGTGGGAAGGGAAGGGGGGGCACCTCAGCCGGATGAGTGCACGATGCCAGATCCACAAGGGGGCTCAATGCCCACTGTTCAGTCCTGGGGAGTGCAAAGCCACAGTCTCTCAAGTCACCCAAGTGGGTGGTTTGTCCACTGCTTTATCCTGGGGAGTGCAAAGCCACAGTCTCTCAAGTCTTTACAGTGGGTGGGTTGCCCACTGCATGGTCCTGGGGAGTGCAAAGCCACAGTCTCTCAAGTCTCCCAAGTGGGTGGTTTGCCCACAGCTTTATCCTGGGGAGTGCAAAGCCACAGTCTCTCAAGTCTCTACAGTGGGTGGGTTGCCCACTGCTTTATCCTGGGGAGTGCAAAGCCACAGTCTCTCAAGTCTCTACAGTGGGTGGGTTGCCCACTGTTTTATCCTGGGGAGTGCAAAGCCACAGTCTCTCAAGTCTCTATAGTGGGTTGTTTGCCCACTGCTTTATCCTGGGGAGTGCAAAGCCACAGTCTCTAAAGTCTTTACAGTGGGTGGGTTGCCCACTGCATGGTCCTGGGGAGTGCAAAGCCACAGTCTCTCAAGTCTCCTAAGTGGGTGGTTTGCCCACTGCATGGTCCTGGGGAGTGCAAAGCCACAGTCTCTCAAGTCTTTACAGTGGGTGGGTTGCCCACTGCATGGTCCTGGGGAGTGCAAAGCCACAGTCTCTCAAGTGGATAACAGTCTCCACTGGTTCTGGAGGGGGACTGGTGCCCAGAGTGCTTCATCCTGTGAAGGATAGAGGTAGTGGATGCATGTCTCCACTGGTTCTGGAGGGAGACTGGTGCCCAGAGTGCTTCATCCTGTGAAGGACAGAGGTAGTGGATGTATGTCTCCACTGGTTCTGGAGGGGGACTGGTGCCCAGAGTGCATCACTCACCCCGTGACGGTCCCAGTTGCGTCGGTGCCCCTGGGCTAGCGGTGCTTGAGTTGGAGGTGCCCTGTTCAGCGGTGCTTGCTTTGGCGGTGCCCTGTTCAGCGGTGCTTGCTTTGGAGGTGCCCTGTTCAGCGGTTCTTGCTTTGGCGGTGCCCTGTTCAGCGGTCCGTGCTTTGGTGGTGCCCTGTTCAGCGGTTCTTGCTTTGGCGGTCCTTCATGGGCCAGCTGGGCTGGGGCTGGTGGTCCTTCATGGCCCAGCTGGGCTGAGGCTGGTGGGGCCCTCCTGGGCAGCTGGGCTGGGGCTGGCGGGGCCCTCCTGGGCAGCTGGGATGGGGCTGGCGGGGCCCTTGTGGGCAGCTGGGATGGGGCTGGTGGGGCCCTCCTGGGCAGCGGGGATGATGGCAGTCTTCTCCGCCGTGCTGCTCTTCCCAGGCTTTCCGGGTTTCTTGTGGCCTTTATCCAACTTGGGAGCTGTCACAGCTGAGTCCACACTTCCACCGGGACCCCTGGGAGCAGCTTGGGTGGCTGGAGTCTTCCCCCTCTCCTGCCGGGCACTGGCCAACTTCTGATGCTTCACAGGGGGGGACTGGCTGTGCTGTGTCTCCGTGCCACACGGGCTGTCCTGGTGGCCGGTGCACTCCACATACCTGTGACTACAGGCACCACTGGTCCCGGAGATGTTGTGGCTGAGGTGCTAGTTCGGGACCTATGAAATGGACGGGGGTGGTGTGGGATAAAGGTCAAGGCTGGACAGGAAAAGTGTTTGGGACACACTGGGACGGGTAGCTGGAGGGGGTTTGGGAGTGGAGGAAGTGGTGGTGGTAGTAGGAGGTGTATGTTTGGTGACTTTGGGTGCAGGTGCATGCGCTGGAGGATGTCGTGAGGTGGATGGCTGTTGGGTGGGTGTGTGCCTGCGTTTGTGTATCTTGGGAGGGGGCGTCACAGACACACTGGAAGAGAACACAGGGGACGTGTGAATGGTAGTGGGGGTGGTGACTGCATGTGAGCGGGGTGTGCTGGTGAGGAACGTAGTGGCTGTCGAGGTGGTTCATGCAGGTGTGAGTGTAGACGAGACTGGGAGGGAGGAGGGAGACGACGAGGAGGGGTACAACGTGGAGGCAGTGCATGTTGGTGTGTCTGCATGTGTGTGATGCTTGCGTGAGGGCCTGTGGGATGTGTGGTGCTTATGTTTGCCTGAGCTTCCCTTGTGTGGTGAGGTGTGTGCAGGCTGGTCTGATGGGGTGCTAGGGATAGGCTGAGGTACAGGTGATTGGGTCTGGGTGGAGGAAGTTGGAGGGGGGAGGCTAGACACAGGGACAATGGCTGCCATCAGTGCTGAGGCCAGAGTTTGAAAGGCTCAGAGAAGGGCCGCCTGACCAGAATGTATGCCCTCCAGGAATGCATTTGTTTGTTGCAACTGCCTTTCTACACCCTTGATGGCATTCAAAATGGCAGACTGCCCAACAGTGAGTGACCTGAGGAGGTCAATGGCCTCCTCACTGAGGACAGCAGGGGTGACTGGGGCAGGGCCTAAGGTGCCTGGGGCGAAGGTGATGCCCACCCTCCAGGGTGAGCGGGCACAGGTCGAAGGCTGAGGGGCTGCTGGGAGGGTGGTGCTGGTGGGGGGGTGGCGGCTGTACCTGTAGATGCGGGGGGCACAGATGTTGCCACCACCACAAGGGAGCTCCGATCAGAGGATGAGTCTGTGTCGCTGGTGTCAGCTCCTGTCCCTGCCGTGGAGCTCCCCTCGCCCTCCGTCCCTCTGGTGAAATCTTAGTCCGTGGTGTGGCCCTCCATGGCCATGTGGGATGCAGCTCCCTCGTGCTCCGGTGCCACTGCTCCTCCGCCTGATGATGCTAGTGCACACAATAACAGGGAAACCACAAAAAGGGGGGGAGTCAGAAGAAAGACATGTTGAGTGCATGGATTACCGCTACCGTTGGCGGACAAGACAGACACAGAAGCCCAGTGCACTACGCCGTGCTCTTGGGCTCTACAGTGCAATTCCTGGGAAATGGCCTACAAGGCTATGGATGACATCTGCACACATAGATGACACAGGGGCATGAATAGCTGTACTTGGCACTCTACAGAGGTGGGGTGGGAGGCCACAGGGCCATGCCTTACGGAGGGGCCTAGCCTACGGAACTCGCCCTGGCCTAGGGAAACCCACAGCTCTCCTCCCCCAGCCAGAAAACTCCACTGTGCGCAAAGTCAGCTGAATGAGAGTGTACTCACCTCCTTGTGTCTGCTGTGATGCCCTCAAGCGTCCATCCAACTCCTGGTAGGCCACCGCCAGGATCCGGAACACCAGGGGGGTCATGGTGCGACGGGCACCCCTCCCACGTTGGGAGGCCATCCCCAGTTGAGCCTCCGCCGTCTTCTTGCTCCAGCGGCGAATGTTCTCCCATCTTTTCCGGCAGTGGGTGCTCCGTCTGTGGTAGACCCCCAGGGTCCGGACGTCCTTGGCGATGACATGCCAAATATCTTTCTTCTGGTGGGAGCTGACCTACATGAAATGTACAGGGGAAGAAGAGAAGTCATTACCAACTGCACCGTCAAAGTGAGTGGCCCCCATCCCTACCCTTGCCATGTGGCACATGCACCCACTGTCTTTCATGTATGCAGAATTCTGCCCCCTTCCTTCTTACATCCAGCCCTCTCCACACAGGCATAGCCCATACAACGTGCTCCCTGTGTACTTACCTGTTTGTCTGGAGGACCGTAGAGTAGCGTGTACTGGGGGAGGACCCCATCAATGAGCTTCTCCAACTCCTCCGATGTGAAAGCAGGGGCCCTTTCCCCAGACGCACGAGCCATTGTCTCTTCAAGACCGAGGTCACAGCAGCACTTGCAGTGTAGGTCCTCTCCTGCCGAAGATCAGGTATTGAGTGATTCAACAGATAGAAAATGGTGGTCACGACCGCGGCGGTCACATCCACCACGGTGAGTACCATCACCGCCGGCATACTTTGTCATTGGCTCCTGGGACCCATAGGGTCCAATGTTAACCAATGCAGCATTGCGACGCGGTCTCCGACCGCCTACCGCGATGGTGTACAACGCCAGCGCAGTTACCTCACATCCCATTGTCCCACTTTAGAGGTCAGGCAGCCGCCATTTCAGGGGCCCACATGGCCTAATTTCCAACTGCGTCACACATACCTAGGCCTAGTCTCAACACACATACAGGCCACCTATTGTGTATGATTGGTGTTCTGGGTAAACTGTGGGTACGTACCTCTGAGTTGTTTGACTCTGTGGTCGCTGTTGTCCTTCATAGGCACCGTCCGCTGGGACATGTGAGGAGATGGCGGAATCCTCCGATGTACCGACTGCTGGTTGACCTGTCGACAATGGAGGAAAGACATTTGATAATCACCTACAGGTTTGATCGTGCCACAATCCAGGAACTGTGTACCCAGTTGGAGCCAGACCTGATGTCAGCCATCCGCCATCCCACAGGAATGCCCCCTCAAGTGCAGGTGCTATCAGTGCTCCATTTCCTTGCAAGTGGGTCTTTTCAAACAACTGTGGACATGGCATCAGGGATGTCCCAGCCTATGTTTTCAAACGTATTGTCCAGAGTGTTGTCTACCCTGCTGAAACACATGCTGAGCTACATCGTTTTCCCTCAGGTGGAGGATTTGCCTACAGTGAAAGGTGACTTCTATGCCCTTGGACATATCCCCAACATCGTAGGTGCCATTGATGAGACCCATGTGGCTTTTGTCCCCCCCCCCACAGGAGTGAACAGGTGTACAGAAACCGGAAGAGTTATCATTCCATGAATGTACAGATGGTGTGTTTGGCAGACCAGTACATCTCCAATGTGAATGCCATCTTCCCTGGCTCAGTGCATGACGCCTACATCCTGCGGAATAGCAGCATCCCTTATGGGGTCAACTCCAGAGGCACCCTGTGTGGCTATTAGGTGAGCCCCTGAAAGCAAAACAGTGGGAATGGTTGTCTGGGGATTTACAGGTTAGTGTGTGTCTAACAGTTGTCCCTCACCATTTGCAGGTGACTCTGGGTACCCCAACCTGTCATGGCTACTGACCCCAGTGAGGAATCCCAGGACAAGGGCAGAGGAACGCTACAATGAGGCCCATGGGCGAACTAGGAGGGTGATTGAGCGGACCTTCGGCCTCCTGAAGGCCAGGTACAGGTGCCTCCATATGACAGGTGGATCCCTATTCTACTCACCAAAGAAGGTGTGCCAGATCATCGTGGCCTGCTGTATGCTTCACAACTTGGCTTTGCGACGACAGGTGCCTTTTCTGCAGGAGGATGGTCCAGATGGCGGTGTTGTGGCAGCTGTGGAGCCTGTGGACAGTGATGAGGATGAAGCAGAGGAAGAAGACATGCAGAACAGGGACTCAGTGATCCAGCAATATCTCCAGTGAAACACAGGTGAGAATACATTCCTGCCTACTACATGTACTTTTACACTACTACCTCTCTACTGTCTGTCGTTTTCACCCAGTGTATCGTCGCTGAGTTGACACTTTCCCTTACAGTTTCACAGCTGTGGGTCCCACTGTGTGACATCTGCTTAGATTCCTCATGGACTAGAGCTGTGTGACATAGGTATGTTGACATTACTATTTCAAGAACATTTTGTCACTGTAATTGCAAATACACTATTTCAAAATCACAGACACACTCCAGATAATTTTGTGCTTTAGGTGCGTTTATTTAAATGCAAAATATTGGAGGGGGAAGATAAATGGTGAGGGGTGATGGCGGAGGAGTGTCCATGGCAGAGTCCAGTCTATTAGTCTCACAGGTGCATTACCCATATGGGCATAGGAAGTGGAGCTGGGGCAGTTTAATTATGGACAGGGTGACAAAGTGGGACAGTGGGATGACAATCAGAGTGGTCTCATTTCTTGGCGGGGGTCTTGGCATCATGCTCTGTCTTTGTCCTGGATCTCAGGGACCGTTTGCGGGGTGGTTCTCTATCTGCAGGGGGTGGGGTGCTGGTGTGGTGGTCCTGTGGCGGGGCGTCCTGTCCACTAGCGCCGGCAGAGGTGGTGGGCAGTTTATCATCCAGGCTATACACAGTGTCCCTCCTGGTGTTAAGTAGTTGCTTCAGCACCCCTACGATGCCCAGGGTAGAGCTGATGGTTCTGAGTTCCTCCCTGAAGCCCATATACTGTTCTTCCTGCATGCGCTGGGTCTCCCGAAACTTGGCCAGTACCGTTGCCATCGTCTCCCGGAAGTGGTGGTATGCTCCCATGATGGAGGAGAGGGCCTCGTAGAGAGTGGGTTCCCTTGGCCTGTCCGCCCCCTGTCGCACTGCAGCCCTCCCAGTTCCCCTGTGTTCCTGGGCCTCCGTCCCCTGGACCGTGTGCCCACTGCCACTGCCCCCAGCTCCCTGTTGTTGTTGGGGTGGTGGGTTATCCTGGGTTCCCTGTAGTGTTGGTCACACAGCTGATTGACGTGTCCTGGGGACGGAGGTATGGGCTCGCTGGGTGGGTGCTGTGCTGGTGTTTCCAGAGGGGGGAAGGTCTGTGGTGGCCTGTGCCTGGGTGAGGGGAATCGACTGTCCCGAGGCCCCCGATGGTCCGGGCTGGTCATCTAGATCCAGTTGGACAGAGGTGCTGTCATCACTGTGGGCCTCGGTGGAGTGGACATGTCTGGACCCTGCTGTCTGGTGACGTTGGGTAGTGGTCCTGCAGGGGTGGAAAAAGGCATGATTATTGCATCTGTGTGTGCCATGGTGTGCAATGGGTGGGTGACCGTGTACCCCAGTGCTGGCATTCCTGTGTGGGAGCTTTTGTGATGATGGTTTAGGGGGGTGTATGGGTATGTGCAGTGGGCATGATTTAGTGATGGGTGTCCATGCTTTGGTGTTGCATGCAGGGCTTGGTGTTGGGATGTGTGGTTTGTGGAATTGGTACATTTGTGAGGAGATGGAGTGATAGGGGTGAGAGTGAGGGTGGGGGTCTGTGATAGCATGCAGTTAGGGTGGGGGATGTAATAGTTAAGATTTGACTTACCAGAGTCCATTCCTCCACCAACTCCTGCGAGGCCCTCGGGATGCAGAATCGCCAAGACCTGCTCCTCCCTTGTTGTTAGTTGTGGGGGAGGAGGTTGGGGTCCGCCGCAAATCCGCTGAACCGCCAGGTGGTGTCTTGAGACCACGGAATGCACCTTCCCCCGTAGGTCGTTCCACCTTTTCCTGATGTCCTCCCGATTTCTTGGGAGCTGTCCCACTGCGTTGACCCTGTCCACTATTCTTCGCCATAGCTCCATCTTCCTTGCAATTGAGGTGTGCTGCACCTGTGATCCAAATAGCTGTGGGTCTACCCGGATGATTTCCTCCACCATGACCCTGAGCTCCTCCTCCGAGAACCTGGGGTGTCTTTGCCGTGCCATGGGGTGGTGTAGGTGATGTGTGGGGTGGTGTGTGTGGTGATAAGTGTGGTGATATGTAGTGGTGTGTTGTGTGAGGTGCGTGGAAGTTGTGTGGGTGATGGTGTTATGTGCCTGTGGATGCTGTTGTACTTGCTGGTGGTGTCTCTCTCTGTGCTTCGTTCTCAATTTTTGGTCGTAGGGGTTTGTGGGTGATGCAGGTGTGTGTTTTATATTGTAATGGGTGTGTGGGAGTGGTGTGTATACAGTATGTGTATCAGGTGTGTGTATTTTGAATTGTCCAATGTGGCTGTGTTTTGTATATGTGTGTGTGTATTTTGAGCGCAGCGGTGTGTACCGCCAATGGAATACAGCGGTCGAAAGACCGCAGCGTGGATTCATGTGTCGTGATAGTGTAGTCGTATTTCTGTTGCCGTGACGGTGGAGGTTTTGTTATCTCCAGTTTATCACTGACCTTTGGTGTGGCGGACTTGTGTGGGTGTCTGAATTTTGGCGGGTTCCGAGATGTGGGTCATAATAGCTGTGGTGGAATTCCGCAGCCGCTGCGGTGTGTTGGCGGTCTTCTGCACGGCGGTAAGCGGCTTTTACCGCCAATGTTGTAATGACCGCCTATATGTTTTATTCAGTTTAGCCGCCTATTGGCTTTGACATGCCATTAGCCATTACATTTTGTATTCAGCTCAGCTGCCTATTGGCTTTGACATGACATTAGACATTACTTTTGATATTCAGCTCAGCTGCCTATTGGCTTTGACATGGCATTAGCCATTACATTCTGTATTCAGTTTAGCTGCCTATTGGCTTTGACATGGCATTAGACATTACATTCTGTATTCAGTTTAGCTGCCTATTGGCTTTGACATGACATTAGACATTACTTTTGATATTCAGTTCAGCTGCCTATTGGCTTTGACATGACATTAGACATTACAGGCCTCATTCCGACCCAGGCGGGGCCCGCCAGAATACCGCTGTGCGGTCAAAAGACCGCCGCGGGTATTCTGGGTTTCCCGCTGGGCTGGCGGGCGACCGCCAGAAGGCCGCCCGCCAGCCCAGCGGGAAACACCCTTCCATGAGGATGCCGGCTCCGAATGGATCCGGCGGAGTGGAAGGGGTGCGACGGGTGCAGTTGCACCCGTTGCGATTTTCAGTGTCTGCATGGCACACACTGAAAATCTTTGTGGGGCCCTGTTACGGGGGCCCCAGGACACCCCATACCGCCATTCTCTTCCTGGCGGCCAAAACCGCCGGGAACAGGATGGCGGTATGGGGCTCGGAATCCCCATGGCAGCGCAGCAAGCTGCGCCACCATGGAGGATTCCCCAGGGCAGCGGAGAACCGGCGGTACACCGCCGGTTTTCCGTTTCTGACCGCGGCTGTACTGCCACAGTCAGAATGCCCAATGGAGCACAGCCAGCCTGTTGGCGGTGCTCCCGCGGTCGTTGGCCCTGGCGGATTTTACCACCAGGGTCAGAATGACCCCCTACATTCTGTATTCAGTTTAGCTGCCTATTGGCTTTGACATGACATTAGACATTACATTTGATATTTAGGTTAGCTGCCTATTGGCTTTAACGTGGGGTTAGACATTGCAGTTGAGACATTACAGATGTCTGTGTTTTTCCAAGCTGTGTTTTTCCACAAGATGGACCAAGCTGTTTTCTTCACACCAGACCTTATCTGATAAGAGCACGTAGATTTTGTGTTTACCTCGCAATCCAGTCTGAGAGCGGAATGGCTCAAGAGAACTGGCCACTCTTCAAGGTTGTTCGGATCTCACACTGAGTTTGCTTTTAAGGATGACTCTGGGCTACAGAGAGTTAGATTTGAATCTGCTTGACTTTAGGCTGGAGCTAGACATCAGTTGCCAATCTCCCGTTTGGGTAGAGAATCTCTTTCTCGCAGTTGACCGGAGTCATCAACTTTCAGACCCCAGAAAGATGAAGAGTTTAGGCCCTACCGCCTTGCCCATACGGTGATGAATTTGACTTTTATGCTTTGCTTTGCAGTTGTATTATACTATAATCACCTATATTTGATGTGTACATTGCAACTGAGAAGTACTGTGATATATTTTGCTTTCATTGCTGCGACTACTTTTAAACGTGTGCTTCCAATCTACTAATTTAGTCTCTCAGGAACTTGTGAGTGGGGGAGAATTAACAACAATAAAGGTCTTCTTTAAACTCAGAAGTGCATTCCAGAGAAGTTCTGTAAGCTCTGATAGGAGATAAGTGGGAAAGCAGATCACTCCCTCATCCTGCCCCACAGTCCCTAAGAAGCTTTTCCTTGCCCAACTTGACCTCTTCCCTCCCCCCTGTGTTGCCCGTAAGAGCAGGGTCCCAACGTCCCAGCCCAGCACCTCAGCCAAACAGTCCACGCGGACAGTGGTGGCACCAACTAGTCATGATGGCAAGTCATTGAAGGATCCCACTCCACCAGCCAGGAAGGGTAACAATCCAACGCCTCCTGCCATGAAGGGGAAGAAGGCCTTGACTCCATCAGAGGCTGTCAGGGTGACCGCCAACACCACCAGTGGTCACGGGGCCTTCGCCGCAGATGAGGAAATGCAGCCCCCACCTACAGCAGAGGCTGCCCAGGAGGCACCTCCACCTGCCAACATGGTGCTTCCCTCACCTCCAGCAGGGGTTACCCAGGAGGCACCTCCACTTGCCAATACAGTTCAGCCCTCACCTCAGCAGAGGCTGTCAGGGTGACACCAACACTTTCACCACCAGTGGTCACGGGCCCTCACCACCAGCTGAGGAAGTGCATCCCTCACCTCAAGCAGAGGCTGGCCAGGAGGCATCTCCACCTGCTGACACAGTGCAGCCCCCACCTTCAGCAGAGGCTGCCCAGGAGGCACCTTCACCTGCTGACACTGTGTAGCCCTCACCTCCAGTTAACACAGTGCAGCCATCACCACCAGCGGAAACCATGGAGGTCACCCTCCTGGGAACTGCATAACAAGAGGCCCCCTCCCGGAGCAGTGGGCATGTTTCCCACCTGAGAGACTGTGGCGTTGCACTTCCCAGAACATAGAAATGGGCATGGAGCCTCCTCCAGAACCAGTAGGAAAGTCACCCACTCCAAAGACTGTGGCCTTGCACTCCCCAACAAGAAGAAATGGGCATGAGCCCCCTCCAGAACCAGTGGGAAAGTCACCCACTCCAGAGACTGTGGCCTTGCACTCCTCAGCAAAGGGAAATGAGCATGGAGCCCCCTCCAGAACCAGTGGGAAAGTCACCCACTCCAGAGACTGTGGCATTGCACTCCCCAGCAGAGAGAAATGGACATGGAGCCCCCTTCAGAACCAGTGGTCTTGTTCCCGTATTCAGCTGAAGTGTCCCCCACCCCCATCCCCTTGAGGTGCCTGCCCATTTGCAAACTGATGCCCCTGCAGAGTTCTATCCGAATGAAGTAAGGATTCGAGTTCGGCCTTGGACTGTGCCTTGTGGCCATGTGGTCCCTTAGTACTCTGGACTTGGCATTGGCCCTTTGAGTACATTTGTACAGATCTGTTTTTCGTACAATTGGTTAATTTGGTAGCTGTTTATATCAATACATTTGCATTACTGCATTCTTGTTGTCCTTGCATTATTGTGCTGTGTATCGTGTACCATTGATTTTGTCTGCAGCTGGTTGTGTGTATGGTGTGTGTGTTGGGTGTGTGTCAGGCATGTGTGTGCCACTCTCATTTTCCTCCCTTCCTCTCATGTGTGCTAGGTGGCTCTACTCACCGTCGTTGTCTTCGTCGGCGTTGGTGTTCCAGGTGGAGTATGATGTAGATGAGCATCAGGAAGACTTGCAGTTCCTGTTCCATGGCAGCGTTGTTCTTCCCTGTGACTCCGATGGTGAGTCTTTGCTCTTCTGTGATGTATTTATGGCATTGGTACCTGGTGCATTGCAGAGTCAAAATATGGTGGGTGGTACTTTGTCTTCCGCCTGGCTGGTGTTGGCTGCCAAAGTGGTCAGTGGTGTTAACGCCCTGGCGGCTGGTGTGGTACATTGGCTGTCTATGGGAGTTTTCTCCGCCATGGTCAACATTTGACAGTAACTACCGCCAGCCTGTTGGCAGTATTACTGCCACTTTATCATCCACCGCCAGGGTCATAATGGGGGCCTAAATCAGGATTGGATTTGCCTAAATGGGATAGTACTCTCTCTTGTTTAACAGGGTTAATAAAACCTTTGATAGTCCACGTAATTACTCTGAATTTTACAGCATATGTAAACATTTATAATGTATGAGGACTTACCATTGTGTAGCAACATTTAAGTAAAAACTAAAAGCTATACATATATATGTAAAACATAATTAAAAAAGAGAAGAGGAAGGAGGAGAAGGGAACAAAGGGAAAAGGGATGAGGAAAGCAAATTAGCATAACAAAAGACAGTGTATGTCAGGATCTGATGGCTGAAAACACATACCTGAATGTATGATAAGAGGAAGAATGGGGTAATGACAATGGGGGACCAAGCACCACAGCAGAATGGTATATAAGCAAAAGGGGACTGTACAAGATAAGCAAAACTCACAGCTCTGTGAGAAAAAAGATGTTAACATATACAACACAACATCATGATAAACATTTCATATAGAATAGCAAGGTAGGAAAATAATAAAACAGTGTCAAAAGAGACTTTTGGCGCATACAGGGACCAGCCATGTTCATATTGTCCTCCATGTGAAAGTTCATAAACTTTCTAAGTTGAGTTGGTTCATCAAACAAAGTGGTGTTATTCTGATAAGTGACTTTGAAGAGGCATGAATGGAAAACGCCATATCTAGCTCTCAAAGTTAATAATGCAAGACAAAGACTGAAAAATTATTTCCGTCTGCTGGCTCTAGCCATGGAAACATTATGCAAAATAAATATCTCTTTGCCCGACCAAGTGATTTGTTGTTTTGACTTGGCAGCATTAAGCAAGAAGAGGAGGACAATTGTTCTTGGATCAGTAGACAACAAAGAAGTAGAGAGAGGAGGACGCAATCTGTGTGCTTATTGTATAACGAGAGTAGTAGAGGAGGGTACCTCCAACAGCTTTGGAAGAAACAATACAGAAAAGGAGACAGGATCGTCACCTTCAGTACCTTCAGGAAGACCATATATACAGAGATTATTTAGCCTGTTCCTGTTTTCCGTGTGTGAGAAAATACCTCTTTTTGATATGGTAAGCCCCCAGTTTTTTTCCTGATGTTTGATGTAGCCTAGACCTTGTAGTGCCCATGGCCCCTGCAAAGCAGGTTCCCTGGGCCAGAACTCTTTCCCTAAAACTGTTGTGATGTATTGGCACAATTTGATGCACCCTTAACTACCACTCTAAGTCCCTAGTAATAGGGTACCTAGGAACCCAGGCATGGGGTACTATGGGCAGGCCCCTGAGGGCAGCAGCACCCTCTTGGGCGATGCATCCAGATGCACCTAGCACTGCCTTTGCATAGCTGCACAAGCTAAATGCCCCCACTGTGTCCTTGCCAAACCTGGGAATAGTGGGTGAACAGAGCAGCCATTTTAATACAGGTGCTGGTGTATTGGTCAACACAGGTTTCCCAGCTACATGATGGCCACTCTGAACCCTGGGTTGTTTGGTCTCAGACAACTCAGAATGATGAATTCAAACTGGTATCAGTATTGAATGTATCCCTAAATGTATCCAGGTGTCACATTAGATGTGCCCCCTGCAAACGCTAACTACCTAGGCATTGTTGTTGACTAGTGCTATTCAGCATGCCACCTCCAGACACCCAATGTACAACCCTTCGGGGAGAGCCCTGTCTCTCTGGTTTGTAAAACAATGCCCTTCCTGGGTGGAAGAGCTAACTACCCCTCCCTCAGGAATGTTCACTGCCCTGGCAGTGAGGTTCACAGGACTTATCGCCTTGAAGCTCAAACCTCAGACCTGCTGCTAGCAGCAGATTATCAGCACCTTTGCAAACCCCCACTTTTGGCTGGAGCAAAGGCGGGAAACCACACAAAGGGTGGGAAGAGTGGCCCACCTGGCATGCAACACCCCTAAGGTGTTGACTGTGACCTGGACACTCTATTACATTTTCCTCCATCTTAGATGGAAGGAAAATAGCCAATCAGGTTTAGGGAAGTGACTCTTCCCACAGGAAGTGGTCACTATAATCTAGTCACAGAAAGGTAAGTGTCCCATTGAACACTACCAGGTACCCCCTAAAATGCCCACTAAATTCAATATTTAGTGGGCATCCCAAGACCAAGAAATCAGATTCAAAGGACACAAAGAACAACAGCACAAAAAAGATTTAAGGCATGAGAGCAGTGGACCTGCTGCAGAAAGAAAAGGTGCCAAACCCTGCCTGCTGGACCAGGACCCGAAAATCACTACTGAAGTGCTGCTGGACAACTGGACTAACTCAAGAAACCTGGGGGACCTCCTGGCTTCATGAATCCCCTAAGAACCAGCAACCCAGTGAGGGTCACTTCACTGACTGGCCACTAACTCCTGAACCTGAAGTTGCAGGTGGACCCGACAAAACACCCATGACCGCAAGGACAGACCCTGTAAGTGTGCCAAGTTTGGTGGAACAGCACCCTCCATTGGCTGAGCCGTACCAACACCCTAGGTACTGGTCAGCAGATGCTGGAAACCAAGAAAACCAGTCTGCCCAGGTCTTAAAAAGGATCAGGAGGAAGCCCCAGTTGAGGGACTTCAGAAATACTCTGAACCTCCCACCAGAGTGCCCCTGCTGTGCTGCAAGTGACCCTAAAAGAGACTTTTCTCCAGATCCCAAAGGCATCTTTGCGCAAATCTCCTAGAACACTAATCCGCTATGCACCTGGCTTTCCTGTGCCCTGCAACAAAGAACCTGCTGTGCTCTAATGGTCCCTCACCCCATTGCAACCTCAATACTTCAAGGGGACCACAAGGAATCACCTCTAAACCTACCTGTGCAGTGATTTTTCAAGTGGTCCACCACAGTTGCGCTGCTCCAGAGACTTTCCCCAGCTGCTCCTGCTGGAACCAGGAGCCACCCAAACTTCTCCAGTTGGCACAGTGAGCCACCCTCAAGCAACCTGCAAAAGGAGAACTTGGCAACCCAAATGTACGGTTTTATATGTATTTTTAAAGGTGAATTTCCATTTATTCCTACTGTGCGTAATTACGCACAAAAAGACTAAGGGCCTCATTACAACCCTGGCGGTCAAAGACCGCCAGGCTGTTTCGGCGATTGTACCACCAACAGGCTGGTGGTACAATTTTGCCGACTACGACCGCGGCAGAAACCCACCACGGTCATCCCAGCGGTTTTAATCTGCCAGGGCAGCACTGCTTGCAGCGCTGCCCAGGGGATTGCGAGTCCCCTTCCTGCCAGCCTGTCCATGGCGGTAGACACAGCAGACAGTGAAAAGCGCGACTGGTGCAGCTGCACCCGTCGCACGGCCGCAACACTGCCGACTCCATTAGGAGCCGGCTCCCATGTTGCGGCCGACATCCCCGCTGGGCCGACGGCCGAAAACTCGGTTTCCGCCCGCCGGCCCAGCGGGGATGTCAAAATGGGCACAGCGGTCACACCTTGGCGGGTTGCCACCCACCAAGGTTGTAATGAGGCCCTAATTTCTTTAAACTTCAAAAATTCATACCTATGAAAATACTTAACCAATTTTGTCTTATTCCTTCGAATATGTGAGTTGCATGAGTGATATTGTGAGTAAAACAAATGGTTTGCACTTCTCCAAGATTGGCCTAATTGCTCGACCAAGCTTCCATAAAAATGAGAGAAATGAGTGATCTAGTTTTTAGCTCTGAAAACCAATGTGCGGTTGCCTGGACCCCCTGCACAGTGTGCCTAGCTTTGCACACTACATAGAGGGCCAGCCTGCTACACCAAGTCTTCCAAATGCCAAATGTTTCTTTAGTTGAAGCAACTCCTTTTCTAAATTCACACTTTTATTGGCTTTCATCATGTAATTCGATAACTTGCTGTTCCACCAAGGTCAAATGGGTTTACATAAGGCACCAATTATCAATAAGATGATGAATTTGTTGGTTACTTTCCTCAATAAAAGGGCCGAAGGCTCAAATTTCATCAAACAAATTCTCTAATGATATAGAAGATGGGTTTTTCCATTGATGGAGGATCATGCTTTAGTTGTTTGAGGGTGGAAGAGGGTGATTGAGCTTCAACTGAAGAGGTAACTATGGAAGAAGACCAAGGAGTAACAGAGCTTGCCATTTCGCTGGAAAAAAATGACTCATCCATGAATAAGAAGAGTTTATGCTTGTGTTAGAGGTAAATTGTACCACAGAGTGAGTAATAAGATGCAGTTTATTTAATCAACCCATGCACCTCCAAGGAGATAGTGTTCCCAATAGTCACACAGAACTATGATGACTGAGAATCCACTAGATTTACCACAAAATGAAGCAGGTAGGCTGTGCATATGTGGCCAATCAGCTGAATGTCTAGCAGATTAACTTCAGAAATAAATTGGTGCCCAGGATAAAAAGAATTGAAAGTAACACCTCATGTTAAACTCATTATAAATAGTTATGTAGCCCTTTTATTCATGTTGCAACAAATGTTTGTATGGCCTCTGTACAAATTAAAGTCTGGGTTGACATGGTGGCAGAAACAGCAGAGGATGTAAAAATATGTGAGGAAAATAGTGCTTGATACAGAAGCACAATGCATATGTGAGGTGAGCAGTGGCAGCATCAAATTCAAATTGGCAGCCGCGTGCATTCAGTGACTGCATCGGAGCTGAAAAAATAAATAGAAACACTTAACCTGGGCTGAAAAGCGAGTCTTTGCATTCCCTAATGATCTACTTCCATTTGCACTTAAATTTCAACATACAAGAAGATCTCAGGACACCTGAAAAACATTGGAGGGTCCTTCGTGTGGCAGAGCTCCTGTTTCGGTGGCCATCTTAGGTGGTGCTGAAGCCATGCCCCTGTAATGCAGATTGAATGTATCTAACATGTTGCAGCTAATCCTGTTTATTTTAAGCACCCTGAACTTTTTGTCTGTGTGTTTCTCCATGTTTCATAACTCTGAGCACGTTGTGAGCAGCAGTTGGAGAAAATTGGGCATGAGCTGACAAGTACCATGTATGAGTACACTTTTGGGTTTTATATGCATCAAATCAACACACATAGATTTAATCAACCCAGGCACCTCCAAGGAGATAGTGTTCCCAATAGTCACACAGAACTATGATGTCTGAGAATCCACTAGAGCTTGAATTACCAAAAAATGACACAAATGCAGCTCTAAAAAAGTATAAATCAGGCACTTAGTAACAGTAATGGAAGGAATGATTAGATTTCACTAAGAATCCTTTTACAGGAAATCCCTCCTCAAAAAGAGAATCAGGTGGCATAGGACACCATTGTGAGGCATGAACACCTATAGCAGACAAGGTAGCCAATCAGACAGTTTGCTCTTGTGTGAATTTGTGGCAATGTATGTGTATGTGCGAGATCCTTCAACTAAAGCTCTCATTGGACTTGTTGGTACGACACTGGGTCAGAATGGGATAGCAAATATACCCAGAAGGCAAAAAACATAGTGGCCCCATTAGTGATTTAGATATATGAAAAATTTAGCCCATGTTTCCGAATTGGGGCAGTTTTGAACTAGTAAAGACACGCTGTTTAAACATTTTGCAATGTATGGTGGAATGCAAGGATATGAGCTTGCTACAGACAATACTTGATTAAATGTCAGGGAAATTAAAAATAAAAACCCACCTCACAGACTGAAAAACAGGCCTACAATCAGTCAAAAAGGCCCCAAAACTGATCTGTCAGACTAGCCAGTCAGTCACTGTCTGATTGCCCTATAGTCCAGACCGACCCTGACTGGGGGAGTGGCTAGTGGTGTTTCTGTCACAAATTTTAACCCTGAGTGAGTGTTGAGAAAAATCCATTTAGCTATCCTGATTGGTGTTGCTCGCTAACTGGAAGATGGAGGATATATTGAGCCAGACGAGTGTGCAATAGGTGAGGAATTTTGTGAAACCATTAAAATTAATTTAATGCTGCTTCACAATGGTCCAAATCAAATGCTGCAAATTCAATTAAGTGCCACCTATTTAGTATTTAGATTTGACCATGCCTCATAACATAACTGTTTACTGTTCTACACACTATGGTGCAAAATGTAAGGGACCTACAGAGTGCATGATTTGCCAACAATAAACATGTTCCCAAGCCAACATGCAGTGTTGTTGCTTATCACTGGGGAAATGTAGATGTGTAAAAACTTTGTCAAAGTGCAAATGTATCTACAATTTGTAAAACAGAAACCGTTTAAAGTTCAATTTCCCTGCATTTCTGCATTATTATTACAATATGGGAGAATATAGGAGAGGTGTGTGTCTATTGGAACGTGAATTATTAGTAAAGGCAGATAGGGACCTATACTTAGTAATAGGCCACAGTCTCAGATAAGGTCCAGTCAAGGTCTCAATAAATTAGTCCTTGCTCAAACCTTGGTAGCTTGGCCCATGAGCAGTTAGGCTTAACTTAGGAGACACGTGTGTAGAGCATTTAATATTAACAAAACAGTAAATGAGTGAAACACTACACACAATAAAAATCCAATACCAATTTATAAATAAATATAGGAAATAGTTTTATCTTTGAAAATGACACAAAAATGATAAACATCCAATGTAGGGAACCCTAGATATGAATTTTTAAATATTCAGTATAAAAAGATGCTTTCTAGTGTCTGAAAGAAAAAAAGTGCTAACTGTATACATCTGGTCGAGCTTGACTGGGGCAAAGTCAAAGTTTGAGGCTGAGTGTGATGGAGCCCAAGGCAGATACAGTGAGCGGTAGGCCTCGGTCAAAATTTATTTTCGGACTTAGGGCCCGATGATGACTGTGGCAGTTGGACCGCCATACAATTATACAGACAATGCGATGGTCAGGAGGATGCTGCCATGCTGACAGCCTCCTGACCACCGCATTACCACACTACTGCTGGCTGGCTGTGTGTCTGTGGTGGTGGCACTGCAGTGGGATGCTCCGGCTCATAAAGTGAGCATAAACCACATGCCACTGCAGTGCAGTGCCAGATGCACCTCGGGCACACTGTTGCCAGGGACAATGTTGTGCATTGGAAACAGTGTGTTCTCACAACATGTTCCCCTAGCCACACTGCCCAATTGACAAAATCACTCCGGGCACTGTTTGGGGCCACTTCCATGCCTTTGCGTCAAGTTTTACATGGCAGGGCCCACGCCATAAACATCTTGGCAGGAAGGCAGGTAATAGTCAGCACGCAGTGTCTACATTGTCACTGCCATAATTGATCATGGCTTTCCCTACCACTGTGGGATCCAAGATCCTGGCAGCAACAGTGGTCTTGTAGCGGTTCAACGGCAATCTTTGTAATTTGGCAGTCAGACCGGTGAGGAGGCAGTGGTCATACAACAACTGCTGGTACAGAGGTCCCAGGACTGTCATACTCATATTCGGGCCCTTAGTCTTTTTCCTGGAGTTTTTTCTCTCATCATCAAGTGTGGCTCCTCTTCAGGCCTGCTTGCAATGCAGTGTTATTGGCTTGACTCAGCAGCAGGTCCTGGTCAAATCCTGGAAGTCTTGTAGATGGGGAAAAGCTGTGGAGCTTCAACAGGACCAACCTGCAATTCAGTCCGGGTCGCGGTTCGACACCGCTTGCTTGACTCTCAAGTCACGCACTTTGTGGAATTTTTCTACAAAGTTTCCCCAATCTTCTCCAAACTTATGGATCTTCTTCCAAAAGTCCTTTTTGGGGTTTTGCAGTGTCTACAAACTTAGTCCAAGGTTCCAGAAGCTCTGAGTTGCTTCTTGGGAGTTGGGACTAGGGAGTCCACTCTTCGTTCTTCAGAAGTAAGGCAAAGTTATTTTTGTGGTGAAGTCTGGTGTGCAGCTGGTGCAGCCCTTGTGGGTGCAGTCCTTCAGGTGCAGACCAGGGATTCAGCAGGGCAGTCATTCTTCAGTCTTTTTTCCAGCAAGGATCTAAGTTGCTTGGCAGCTCTTCCATATTTACTCATGCTCGTCAGTTGACAGGTTTGGGGCATCCCTGACCAATGGGGTGCCGGGTGCCACCCTCTTGGGTGACCACTTCCTATGAAGTGTGGCAAAAATCAATCTCAGAAAGCAACATGCTTCAAAAATCCAAGATGGAGAAAATCTCTCCTGGGAGGTTAGAACTGGCTGAGCCCACCCACTGTTGTGGTTTCGCTAACCCCTCCAGCCCCTGTCTTAATTTAATTACTGAGGCTGCCATCTGGCTGGGGGAGCAGGAATAGGGGGTGTTCTGGTTTCTGTCCCCAAAAGCTTCCTGCCTTTGAAGACTAGTTATACCACCCTACCCCTTCCTCTTCTACCATCTACTACAGCTCTTCTCCTCCCACCAGATGTTTCCTTTGTTCCAGCCCAGGCCACTTCACACCTCATTAACATAGACCCAGGCTGCCAAAGGCTGACTAATCAGGAAAGGGCACTACAGGTTGATTTTGGTAACTTTAAGAAAGGGTTCTTAAACTCTTTCCCTCTAATAGTCACATTAAATCTAACATTTGGAAGTTGATGGATTCATTCTAAGTAATAATTTGATATCAAACATTATATATTTACATGCTTCGTATGCAAATGCAACTTTAATATTTTAAAATGAAGCCTTCCAAGGTTAGCCTATGAAGAAAATGCACTCCAATGGGGAAAAACTAATTTGGCAGTTTTTCACTGGCCAGGGCTTATCAGACATCTTATAATGTCCTGCTGAAATTACACTGCACCCAACCCTAGGGGAGACTTTAGGGGTGACATATATAGAAATAAGGTAGTTTGAGACTTTGGAAGTACTTTTCATTCCAAAGTTGAATTTGGGGTTAATTTTAATTTAATAGCAATGTGCTCTGAAGGCCTGCCTTTAAAATGACACCAAACACCACAGTAGTGCACCCATCAGTGCCCGACCTCCACTGGGGTCCCTAAACCTACATTCCCCACCATATACCAAGGACCTACAGGTAGGTTCTCAGAGCCAAATTATAAAACATGCCTAAATACCATATACCGTTTAAGCAGAACACAGGGCCTGTTCAGCAGAGCCCGGGATGCAGTCAGAGTCAGTAACCACCAGGATCAGTAAAATAATGAGGGTGATCAGGGCAAAATGAGGACTTCCTCACAATAGTAGTACCATAAATATTAAGCATACATTTAAAATGTCAATATTTTCAATAACAACCATTCATCAAATTATACAGATATAAACATTACAGGGCTCATTACTAGTGTGGCGGTCTACTAAACCCCTAGGGAACTGTGAGCACCACCAGGATCTTGTATCCCAGTGGTCTGGCGGTGGCAGAGATACTAATCCGCCAGGCCAGCACAGCAAGCAGTAATGCCGTGGGGATTAGGGAATTACAACCTCGTTCTCTGCCAACCTTTTTCATGGAAGTAACATCACCATGAAAAGGCTGGCAGAGAACAGGTGAAGGGGGCCGCAGCAGAGCCCCCGCACTGCCCATGCACTTGGCATGGGCAGTGCAGGGACGCCCCTGCCTATGCTCCTCCCAATGTTCACTGTCTGCTTTGCATTGTGAGGATGCTGATGCACCCTGTGGGCTACAGCGCTGCAGTGACAATGCTGTAGTGTTTCCCTCTAGGCTGGCAGGCAGAAACCATAGCAGGAAATTCTTAATGTGGCTGGTGGGGAGGTAGCCTTTGTGGCGGCAACCTTCTTGTCAGAAGTTCGGTGGACGGTGAAAAACCTTTGCCGAACTTGTAATAACCCCCTACATGTTTAATGTTACACTTGCCTTCTATTCCACTCTGTATTTCCCAAATTTCCTTCACAGAAAAATATGCCTGTGGTTACATAAAAGTAGTTATTGGATAGAAATCTTAAATGACCAACTATAAATCCACTAAAAAACTCCATATTAGGAAAAGTTAAAATCTCCCTGAAAAAAGCCATATTAAATACTGCCAAAGCTTATTTACTTCCAGCAATCGCATCAAATACAGCCAAACAGCCAAACTCACTTGGACTGACCACTCAGTCATCCACTTCATCATCATGACCCACATGTACTTCCCCCTGATGCCACACAATGCAGCCCGTCTTAGCTGAAACAAGGCCTCAGAGACTGAATGGACAAACACCCTCTCCCTCAACCCACCCAAACACCACAACAACGTGAACCAGAACGTCAGAAGCTTCAACCCTGGATAAATGGCTGTGCTGACATTGTCATCCCCATCAAGAACATGAAACTAGGCTGGGGCATAGAACTCTGCTCCACCGGCAGAGTTTGTGGAATATGGGCACTGAATTTCACACTCCAGTGCTAGATTGGGTTTTGGAACTCTCACTCGAGCGCCATGATACTCCCGGGCTAGAAAGTGTGAGACTTCGCGTTTACTCGCACTGCTTTCAGCCATGCTGGTGGCCAAAACAGTGCCACTCGTGAGTGCAAACTTATTTCTAGAGCAGACTTTCTACTCCAGATACCACTAAGTCTATTCAAAAAAAGATTTTCCTCCAATGGACAGTGCAAGTTTTTCATTGTATTGAGAAGCCTTTTTTTCAAACAGGAAGAAAGTGCCCCATTGACTCTAACTTCCTGTTCCTGTCCAGTAGGCTCTTTCCAGTGCTTTGTTCATCTCCTTGTAACTTTTCACTTGGATTTCGAGGTGGAAGGATCACTCTCTTTGTCTCTTGGATATACTTTTGGACGTGAGGACTTTGTTTTTGTTGAACCACACAAGTAAGTTAAGAAAAAAAAAAACTATTGTATAAGGGTGTTGTTTGTTTGCTTGGGCATGTACCAGTATTATTTTGAACTTAAATTTTATTTTTACATTTTATAGTGGTGGGTGGCCTGTAGTCTTATTATGGGCCTAGTTATTATTTATTTTGCATTTCAATGATTTTTCACTTCTTGTAAAGGAAAATTGTTGCAGAGCGCAGTATCTTTTCTATGTTTGTAACATTTGTAATATTATTTTAGTATGCAGACTAGTTTTCAAAAGGGCCATCTAGCCAGGAGGAGCCAGCACTAGTAGCCATCAATGTATGAAATAAATGTTTCAGTGGTATGTTTTTAGAGGAGGGATGATATTGGGTTAATTAAAAATGTTGGCTATTGTTTGCATTTCATGTTTTTTTGCAAACAGTGTACATGTTATAGGTTAATACTTGATGGAATTGGAGGATGTATGTTGTTGTGAAAGTTTTATAGCTCAGTTAATTTTCATGTTTTGCATGGTTGCTTGGTTGCTGACAGCTGGAAGTGTGTGCACCGTGTGTTGAACGGAAGCGGAAGCAGGAATGTTGAGATGACGATGGATGACGACAGACGACGGACGAGCAGGCGAGCGGACTAGCGCCGCTTGAGCCCCTCGGTCCCTCAGTGTAGGCTTCGGTACCTGGGCCATCTGCCCGCTGACTTCTGGACTAGCGGGCGTGCCCCTCTCCCTGTGGTGGAGCCCTGAGCGTCCCGACTCAGCGACGCGGGCGCAGCGCAACACGCATTGAGGAGGCCTGGCCGCAAGTGGCAAGCAGCCGAGCGGCAGATGAGAGAGCGTGGCAAGTGGCCAGCTGGTGCTCTACCCCTCGGTCTGCAAGGCCAGGAGAAGGACTGGTGGCGGTTGTGGTCCAGCAGGCAGGGGAGGTGGCAGAGAAAAGAGGTGGTGTCAGGCTGCCAGTGGAGCCGTGCGGGAGCCAGTGACCTAGAGAATCTGACCAGAAGGCACCAGAAGGCACCAAGAGTGGGTCAAACACTGTAGAGCAGCAGGGCAGAGCAGAGCCAGAGCAGTGCAGCACGGCATGGCGCGGTACCAAGGTATGGAAACTGTAGAGAGGTATGGAGGCGTGGTGTGTGAAAGTAGATAGCAAAAAAAAAAGGGGAGCTCAATAACAAAAATGGAGCTGCAAAAAATGGGGTGGCACCACGCAGACTTTTGCCTAACTAACAGCAACACCCTACATCTTTAGTATTGCCGTTTTGCTCTCTGCTGCCACCAGCATATGCATCAGGACCGGACCAGTACCAACCAGTACCGACCAATACCGATTAGTATCAGCACCTCCTCTAGTATATCACAGCACAGCTTGCGGTGCAGCACAGCATTGCACAGCACTGGGCTGAGCTGAGCTGCCTTCGGACTATCATTGATTGGTCAGGTGAATCCAAGCATGATAGCCGAAGCTGGCTATCGCAAACTGTGAGCTGCAGCCCCCTGTATAAGTGGTTTGGCTAGGTCTGGGTGCAGCTTGCGGGGTGGCTAGCGAGCCCAGCTTACTCTCCTGATTCCCCTCATGTCTCGGCTCTCATGGAACGTAAGAATGGGAGAGTGCCGCAACAGTCACAGTCATAGTCAAAGTCAAACGCATAATCAGTCTGGTGCGCAGTCCAGCAATTGGAGAGTACTCTAGAATAAAGTTGAACACTATTGGAGCAGACCTAGAGAATAACTACATCTACAGTCTACGGCTACACAGCGGAAGGTCCCCAGAGTGGATTAACCTCCTGTTCAGTAGACAGACTGAGTAATCAGGAAAAGGAGTATGAGGTCATGTAAAGCATTAAACAATGCCACCAAACAAATTCAGAGGAAAAGGAAAAGAGAACAGGCTTCAGATGAAGTAATTGCAAAAAGGAGAGTGAGCAGTGATTTAAACCGCTTCAGCCTGTGCAGGTGGCAGGACTCAACCAACAAAACAGGCAGAAGCCCAGATGAGCAAAATATTAGCATGGAAAAAAAGAGCTTAGAAGAATCAGACAAATGGAAAAATGGAACTTCTCAGGCGAGGGGAACAAACTACATTGCCCCACTCAATCACCATAAGATAACTGACTACTTTTTTGCTAAAAGCGTCTATTATGAAAGTAAGAGTGACTCACTGGCAACAATTCAACAAAACTCAGGGGGTGGTCCATCATTCGTTCAAGCCTTTCAAACTCAAGGAAGCACTGGAAAGAAGGCCAGGGAGAATCCACTGCCCCCTTCCCCTTTCACCAACAGTAGTTATTGGAGGGAGGCAGCCTCTGACAGTAGACATGTCGCCCGGAACCCCAGTGGATCCATCTACCACAACAGGAGCCCCCTATACCTCCAAACAAGCAAACACTATGAGGAACAATTGTTGACCTATCCATTCTGGACTCAGAGATGGTAGCAACAGCGGAAACCCTAGAACAAGACTTCTAGCAGGACGGCCCAATGTGCCCCAGCCCCAAGCTCTATTCCTTCCTGACATATGGTTTTGAAAGCAATGAGCAGGAGCCTTGGGAAATAAAACCAGACGCTCCAAACAGGATGGTAGAGGAAGAAAAAGTGAAAGCCTAACACAATGAATTTCTCAAAGCAAATACAACTGAAGGAGTCCCAAGAGGGGACAACAAGGTCAATTCACAATCCTGGACGGTAGCTAGTGCGAACGAAATGTGGGCCGCAATCCTGAATTCAATGCAAGCAACATTTATGGCACTACAGTTTCATTCAAATAAAATGGACATCTAGGTAGACTTGTTAAATACACTGGTGGTATTTGTCGCCGGAATAGACGGCAAGTTGGAAGAACTAAATGCCTTGATAACAAGGACCAAAGCTAAAGAAACCAACAATTTTACCATCTGTTCTTGAAAAGAAGTGGTAGAAAAATGATCTCAACTGCCGTTAATTCTGGAAGGAATATTAAAAGAAGTTCACACCACCGGAAATGATGAATGCACATTTGTGAACTCTCTTGCAACTACGTCAACATCTGCTCTCGCAGTGCAGAAATCAGAGGATGGGCTTCACTCCCTTCAAGTGGCCCCATCCCCATCCATAGCAGATAAAAGGGACACTGTAGAAAGTAATATTTCAGCAAACCTTAGTATGGTAGCCTCGGAAGCACCAGCACTTTTGCTAGCTGCCAATAGCCCCAGGAACTATGAGAAACCCATTACCTGGATTTTATCAAAAAGAAAACAGAAACGTGCAAGAAAGGGAAGGAAGTCGTCACAGTCTCATCATCTAACCACTGTAAAGGCCACTGAAATCACCCCTATGGAATCAAGTAAAGATGGCATGGACTTAAGTGGAAGGAAAAACAGGGATACTACTGCCTATGTCAATTCAAGTGCAGAAGTAAAAAAACGCCCTCAGCCCAGTAATTGTTACTTCGTTAACAAGGACCCACCCAGGGCATCACTTGCCCACAGTGTCAGTGACCACATGGATGAAAGAGCAAGTCCTTCAAGTGGTCAGCAGAGCGCAAGGCCAAAAAATAAAATGTCAGAAGACCCCAGCCGCTAACACAGGCCAACATAAGAAACAAGATAAATGAGCAATGTGCTAGACAGAGGGAATCCTGCCACATGGAAAAAAACTGGCACACGGAACAAATCTGGCCAACTCGTATATGTACGAGTAGCCATGAGCTGAACAATCAGCTGCTTTGGATTCCGTAATTCATCTCAAGATCCCCCACAGATGTTCTCAACCGCTCCACTATCCTAAAACCTAGAAAAGCACTTCCAGACCTCCAACATGTGTCTGCGGATGACATTGCTGCTATAAAATTCATCCAAGCAAAAGACAATCAGTTTACCGACCCAACTCTCATTATATTTTCAGCGCCGGATCTCCCTAAACAAATCATGTAGAGGAAGGACCTCTTGAGAGCCTGGGGTATTGAGGTGGCCATTTATCAAGGTGAGATATATCTATCCTCGCTACTATACTCTCAACATTCCGAAATGCCCAAGGGTGCATGGTCAGTCCTGCATGGAGCACACGCTGTCATCAACCCAGTACAGCCACTGAAGAAATGACTATCAAAAGGAGAGCAACTCAGTCCCCTTCGAGAGTTCAAATATGGAAGAAAGAAGGGAGAAAGAGACTAGTATCAAGTAAGAAATCTCAGCCTGATTGGAAATGGTCACCGCTGGCATTATCTACAGGAGGGACTAGCAAAAGCTGAATAGCTAAAAACAACCCCCACAAGGGGAATTTAGCATCTGCAAGTGGAATATAGGTGGCCTATTGGCAAAGCTGGAGGACCCAGCAGTAATCCAATTCTTTAGCTCATTCGACATCATACTCCTACAGGAATCCTGGGCTAAGGAATCAATACCACTAATAGGATTTACAGAATATTTCAAACAAGCTATGAAAACTAGCATATCCTGCCGGGCGAAGGGAAGCCTAGCAATTTATGTCAGCACAAGCATTCTTGCCAAGATTACAGAGCTAAAGGAGGAAGGCCTACCATTCCAACTAATCAGGCTTGACGGCTGGGGAAAGAATATACAGGGACCACTGATCCTAGTCAACATATTGTAGCCGGGTTGGGAGTTCCCCGGCTACGGAGAGAGACCCCGGGGGCACTGGGGAATGCTGCCACCTGCCAGAGAGCAACCCAGAAGAAGGTACTCAGGAAGGAAGGCCCATAAAAGGGGTGTGGCTAACGTGCGCACGAGAAGGAAGACTTCAAGGGAGCCACAGAAGGAAAAGGAGAGGACCGTGAAGCTGAGGACGTCCAATTCAACATACCAGCACGGCTGCCCGTGCTACAACAGATACAACAGATGAACACTCTTTTCTGCCACATCCCTGGAGGGACGTGGCTGAGGCAGGTACGTTTCTGCCTTTGGGCTCGCTACCCTGCTTGGTTTGGGAGAGACGTGGGAGCGGGGTTGGAACAGAACGGGATGCTTGACCCTCCCGGGGACACACCCGCTTCCTAACAGGCAATATCACGAAGGCCCAAAGGAAAGAGGGAGGCAACACGTGTTTTTTTTTTTTTGATTGCATGATCCTGTTTGCCTCTATTGTAATAAAGTTGGCATCATTGCATACAAATATTTGGAATAACAATACTAACCCCACCAGAAGGTCTGTGAGTATAATAGCCTTCCAGAGCACACCCACAGACTTCACTAGAGAATAATCCTTGAACTTTCCTTCAACGAAGGAGTGGTTGCTTGGGAGTGGTCAAAAGGAAAAACCCTGGTACCCTCACCCACCTCGCTACAACCGCTTACTTATAATATCCAAAAAGCCCAGAATCCAAACTTACCTCCTCTTCTCCACTTTTCTCGGTAATTCACCCGCACCACACTGCTGTTTCCGCTGAGTCTGCCGAAGCGTGAATCCAGCAACACCGGAGAGAAGATTTACAACGTACAGAAACTAACAGGACCCAAAGATTACCGTAAAGATAGAAAACTCCGAGACTCTCACCCAGTGACGGGAGTAAAGACTATGAGGGTCATTACAACCCTGGTGGATTTCACCATCAGCAGGCTGGCAGTGAAATCCTTGGTATTACGACCACGGCAGGAGCGTCGCGGTCGCACCGCCGGGACCGGCGGCTTACCGCCACTTTAGTCCCGACAGGAGTAATCCTCCAGGGCAGCGCTTGCAGCGCTGCCCAGGGGATTACGAGTCCCCCTTGCACCGCCATGAAAAGGCTTGCGGAAAGGGGAGTCGCGGGCCCCCTGCCACAGCCCCCTGCAGCTTTTCACTGTCCGCTATGCAGACAGTGAAAAGAGTGACGGTTGCAACTGCACCCGTCGCACGGCCGCAACACCGCAGGCTCCATTTGGAGCCAGCTCCTGTGTTGCGGCTGAGATCCCCGCTGGGCCGGCGGGCGGAAACCATAAAAATCATAATGGCCGTGGCACGAGCACGGCCGCATTGGCGGGCGGCTCGTAATGACCCCCTATATCACATAAGAAAAATAAAACCATCACAACTGAGCACTGTATCGCTGGCTCCGAGTATTTTTTGTTCTTTGCATCGTCACTCTTTGCTAGAACCCCCATTTCCCACAGTCGTGTCAGAAGTGGGATAGCGACACAGGAGACTAGACGGACCTGAAAATGGAGGGGAAGCCCAATATTGGGGACATGAACAACAATTGGCGGACGAACAATGCCACCTCCAAATAGTATGGGAGGAACAACAAAGGGAGGCGACGATGGACCGGGAGAACCTCCAAAGCGCGCTAAAAAGCCAGCTGACCATTATGGCGAATAACCAATTGGTCAACAAAACCGCCTTTAAGAAACTGACGGATGCCATTGCTGCGACAAGAGTACATCCTAACGTACCGAGTTCCGTCCTCCAAAGGTATCAAGAAGGTGAAGTTCTGGATGCATTCTTCACCAACTTTGAGAGGGTGGCAACCTCAGCCACTTGGCCCGAAGACCAATGGGGACAGTATGTGGCTCCCTTATTAACGGGTACCTTCCAAGCAGCCTATCAGGTGGTTAATCCTGGAGGAACAACCCCCTACCCTAAAATCAAGAAGAGCATACTGGAGCCTGTCGGTTTCTGATATTATCAGCTACAATTTAGGAAAACAAAGTGGAGTCCATCCAAAAACCGTTGGGTGTTGTATTATCGGGTGAAAGACCTAGGACTGAAGTGGTTGGGTCCTATAGGCCCCGAAAGGGAAGACATCATACAAACCATTCTCCTTGAACAATACCTAGAGGCACTCCCTGCAGTTACGCGCAACTGGATCAAGCAACACCCTAATGTAGACACTACCACAGGAATTAATCTCGCCTGCGCATATCATCGCTCTGCGGAGTTCAGACCTGGACCCATAAAGGGGGCCGGTTCGGTCAGTCAACCCAGCACCTCCTCCTTCCATCCTATCCCCAAGCAAAACACAGAGGAAGGAGTAAACCCCAGAGTGGCAGACAAATACCTGATCCAACAACCCCACTGCTCCAGTTGCGGGGAATGGGGCCACATTGCCCGTATGTGTCCGCATAAGGAAGAGAAGCCAGAGCCTATGGAAATTGGGGTCACCCGTGGTAGAGTTTTTTATACAGGGAAAAACAATACGACCTATTTAAAGGACCTGATGTTTAATGGACGTCTTACGACCGTGCTAGTTGATTCAGGCTGTAGTCAGTCTGTCATCCGGGCCAGCCTGGTGAACTTCCCCAGGTTTATCCCAGACGGGACTGTATCCATATGTTGCATTCACAGGGACATGAGAGAATACCCAATGGTTCCTGTCTCCCTGGAATGGGGAGGAAGACGAGATTTCATAACAATGGGCATCATCGAGCATTTAGTGGAAGTAGTCATAGTGGGCACAGATTACGTGTATTTCACTGAGCTTTTGATCAGCATACAAGGCACTGGTCTAACGGAGTCATGGTGGAAGGAAGCACCTTTCTCCAGAGAAGAGATCAGCCCAGGTAAAACACGTCACAAACCTAGTAGAGCGGAGAAAAGAGAGGGACGGAAAATGTATTAACTCCAGAAAGGAGACCAAAATGGGGTAAATGGAAAACAAATTGCAGTTACTACCATTCCTCCCTTTCGTAGTAGCCAAAGGAAGGACCCTACCCTTCAAAACGCATGGCGCGCTGCTATGACCGAAAGAACAGGGGAAGTGGGGCCCTATTTTCTGATCCAAAAAGGCCTCCTTTATAGAATCACAGTTGGCAATAGTCAGCAAATGAAGCAACTTGTAGTGCCTGAGCCCTATCAAATACAGGCTTTACACTTAGCACACAGCCACATGGGGGGCACTTTGGGAGAGAAAAAAGGGAAGAATATCTGTTACGACGATTCTATTGGCCTGGAGTATTCTCCCACATCCGCCGTTTTTGCCAACAATGTCCTAAATGCCAGCTAGTAGACCCCAGTCCTAGAAAAAAGGCGCCCCTGCAGCCATTACCCATAATTGAGGTCACCTTCACGCGAATAGGTATGGACCTCGTGGGACCCCTGATCCCCTACTCAAAGGGGTATACCTACATCCTCGTGGATTATGTGACATGCTATCTGGAGGCTAAACCACTCTCTAGTATGAACACCAAAAGTATAGCCCATGCCATGGTTGTTTTTTTTTTCGAGTAGGATTCCCCAAGGAGATTCTGACAGACCAGGGGACCCCGTTTATGTCAAAGCTCATGACACAAATATGTCAGATCATGGGGTAAAACACATAAGGACATCCGTATAACACCCTCAAACAGACAGCGTGGTAGAGAGGTATAACTGTACACTAAAAACCCTCTTAAAAAAATCCATCTAAGAATCCGGCAAAGATTGGGATTAAAAATTACCCCTCGTTCTGTATGCAATAAGAACTCACGTACAAAGTTCTACTGGCCATAGTCCCTTTGAACGGGCGTTTGGGCGACAGCCTAGAACCCTACTAGATATGGCCACAGAACTATGGGAGGAAGAGGAAGAAGGGGAAAAAGCCCTAATAGAGTACACCCAACACCTCAAATCCCAGCTCCAGACTGTGTGGGAAGACGTACGGCTACACCTAGAGAGAGCCCAGGATAAACAAAAACAATATTATGACCAGAACACCCAGCTCAGGAAACTACAACCTGGAGATAAAGGCAGTCATTACAACATTGGCGGTAAAAGCCGCTTTCCGCCATGCAGAAGACTGCCAACACACCGCCGCGGCCGCGGAATTCCGCCACAGCTATTATGACCCACATTTCGGAATCCGCCAAAATTCAGACACCCACACAAGTCCGCCACACCAAAGGCCAGTGAGAAACTGGCGATAACAAAACCGACACTGTCACGCCAACAGAAATACGCCCACACTATCACGACACACAAATCCACGCGCCGGTCTTTCAACTGCGGTATTTCATTGGCGGTACACACCGCCGCGCTCAAAATACACACACATTTACAAAACACAGCCACATTGGACAATTCAAAATACACACACCTGATACACATACACACACCACTCCCACACACCCAATACAATATAAAACACACACCCACAACACCCACAAACCCCCACGACAAACAATTTCGAAAGAAGGCCAGAGAGAGACACCACCAGCAAGAACAACAGCATCCACAGGCACACAACACCATCACCCACAGAACTTCCACGCACCTAACACAACACACCACTACATATCAGCACACATATCACCACACACTCCACACCACACATCACCTACACCACCCCATGGCATGGCAAAGACACCCCAGGTTCTCGGAGGAGGAGCTCAGGGTCATGGTGGAGGAAATCGTCCGGGTAGAGCCACAGCTATTCGGAGCACAGGTGCAGCACATCTCAATTGAAAGGAAGATGGAGCTATGGCGAAGAATAGTGGACAGGGTCAATGTAGTGGGACAGCACCCAAGAAATCGGGAGGACATCAGGAAGCGGTGGAACGACCTACGGGGGAAGGTGCGTTCCGTGGTCTCAAGACACCACCAGGCGGTTCAGCAGACTGGCGGCGGACGCCCACCTCATCCCCCACAACTAACAACATGGGAGGAGCAGGTCTTGGAGATTTTGCATCCTGAGGGCCTCGCAGGAGTAGGTGGAGGAATGGACTCTGGTAAGTCAAATCTTAACTATTACAACCCCCACCCTACCGGCATGCTGTCACATACCCCCATCCTCACCCTCACCCCCAGCACCCCAACTCCTCACATATGTCCCAACATCACAAACCACCCATTCCAACACCAAGCCCTGCATGCAACAACAAAGCATGGACACCCATCACTAAAGCATGCCCACTGCACATACCCATACAACCCCCTAAACCATCCTCACACAAGGTCTCACACAAGAATGCAAGAACTGGGGTACACGGTCACCCACCCATTGCACACCATGACACACACAGATGTAATAACCATCCTTTTATACCCCTGCAGGACCCCTACCCAACGCCACCGGACAGGAGGGTCCACACATGTCCACACCACCAACAGAAGAGGCCCACAGTGATGACAGCACCTCTGTCCAACTGGATCTAAATGACCAGCCTGGCCCATCGGGGACCTCGGGACAGTCGGTTCCCATCACAGTCACAGGCCACTACCGACCTTCCACCCTCTGGAAACACCAGCACAGCACCCACCCAGCGGGCCCATACCTCCGTCCCCAGGACACGTCAATCAGCAGTGTGTCCACCACTACAGGGAACCCAGGTAACCCACCACCCCAACAACAACAGGGACCTGGGGGCAGTGGTAGTGGGCACACAGTCCAGGGGACGGAGGCCCAGGAACACAGGAGAACTGGGAGGGCTGCTGTGCAACAGGGGGCGGACAGGCCAAGGGAACCCACTCTCCACGAGGCCCTCTCCTCCATCATGGGAGCCTACCACCACTCCCAGGAGACGATGGCAACGGTACTGGCCAAGTTTCAGGAGACCCAGCGCCTGCAGGAGGAACAGTATATGGGCTTCAGGGAGGAACTCAGAACCATCAGCTCCACCCTGGGCACCATCGTAGGGGTGCTGAAGGAACTTGTGAACACCAGGAGGGACACTGTGGCACTACAAGTGGGGCCCTGACAATAACATGGATGATGAACTGCCCACCACCTCCGCCGGCGCTAGTGGATAGAACGCCCCGCCACAGGACCACCACACCAGCACCCCACCCCCTGCAGAGGGAGAACCACCCCGCAAACGGTCCCTGAGATCCAGGACAAAGACAGAGCACGATGCCAAGACCCCCGCCAAGAAATGAGACAACCCTGATTGTCATCCTACTGTCCCACTTTGTCATCCTGTCCATACTGAAACTGCTACAGCTCCACTTCCTATGCCCATGTGGGCAATGCACCTGTGAGACTAATAGACTGGACTCTGCCATGGACATTCCTCCGCCATCACCCCTCACCATTTCACTACCCCCTCCAATATTGAGCACTTAAATAAACACACTTAAAGCACAAAACAATCTGGAGTCTGTCTGTGATTTCGAAATAGTGTAGTAGCAATTACAGTGACAAAATGCTCTTACAAGTTTAATGTCAACATACCTAAGTCACACAGCTCTAGTCCATGAGGAATCTAAGCAGATGTCACACAGTGGGACCCACATCTGTGAAATCGTAAGGGAAAGTGACAACTCAGTGACCATACACTGGGTGAAAACGACACACAGTAGAGAGGTAGTAGTGTTAAAGTACATGTAGTAGGCAGGTTTGCATTCTTACCTGTGTCTCACTGGAAATATTGCTGGATCACTGAGTCCCTGTTGTGCATGTCTTCTTCCTCTGCTTTCTCGTCTTCACTGTCTACAGGCTCCACAGCTGCAACAACACCGCCATCTGGACCATCCTCCTGCAGAAAAGGCACCTGTCGTCGCAAAGCCATGTTATGAAGCATACAGCAGGCCACTATGATCTGGCACACCTTCTTTGGTGAGTAGAATAGGGATCCACCTGTTATATGGAGGCACCTGAACCTGGCCTTCAGGAGGCCGAAGGGCCGCTCAATCACCCTCCTAGTTCGCCCATGGGCCTCATTGTAGCATTCCTCTGCCCTTGTCCTGGGATTCCTCACTGGGGTCAGTAGCCATGACAGGTTGGGGTAACCAGAGTCACCTGCAAATGGCGAGGGACAACTCCTCACATGTCCCAGCGGACGGTGCCTACGAAGGACAACAGCGAGCACAGAGTCAAAAAACTCAGAGGTACGTACCCACAGTTTACACAGAACACCTATCATACACAAAAGGTGGCCTGTATGTGTATTGAGTCTAGGCCTCGGTATGAGTGACGCAGTTGGAAATGAAGCCATGTGGGCCCCTGAAAATGGCGGCTGCCTGACCTGTAAAGTGGGACAATGGGATGTGAGGTAACTGCGCTGGCGTTGTACACCGTCGCAGTAGGCAGTCGAAGACTGCGGCGCAATGCTGCATTGGTTAACATTGGACCCTATCGTTCCCAGGAGCCAATGGCAATCTACGCCGGCGGTGACGGTACGCACCGCCGTGGACGTGACCGCCATTTTCTATCACTTCAATCACTCAATACCTGATCTTCGACAGGAGACGACCTACACTGCAAGTGCTGCTGTGACCTCGGTCTGGAAGAGACAATGGCTCGAGTGTCTGGGGAAAGGGCCCCTGCCTTCACATCGGAGGAGTTGGAGAAACTCGTGGATGGGGTCCTCCCCCAGTACACGCTACTCTACGGTCCTCCAGACAAACAGGCAAGTACACAGGGAGCATGTTGTATGGGCTATGCCTGTGTGGAGAGGGCTGGATGTAAGAAGGAAGGGGGGAGAGTGCTGTGTGCATGAAAGACGGTGAATACATGTGCCATATGGGAAGGGTAGGAATGGGGCCCAATCACTTTGATGGTGCAGTTGGTAATAACTTCTCTTTTTCCCCTGTACATTTCATGTAGGTCAGCGCCCACCAGAAAAAAGATATTTGGCATGCCATCGCCAAGGATGTCCGGACACTGGGGGTCTACCACAGACTGAGCACCCACTGTCGGAAAAGATGGGAGGACATTCGCCGCTGGAGCAAGAAGACAGCGGAGGCTCAGCTGGGGATGGCCTTCCAATGTGGGAGGGCTGCCCGTCGCACCATGACCCCCCCTGATGTTCAGGATCATGGCGGAAGCCTACCCGGAGTTGGATGGGCTCTTGAGGGCATCACAGCAGCCACAAGGGGGTGAGTACACTCTTATTCTGCTGACTTTGTGCGCAGTGGAGGTGTCTGGGTGGGGGAGGAGGGCTGTGGGTTTCCCTAGAGCAGGGCGAGTTCCGTAGGCAAGGTCCCTCCGTAAGGCAGTCCATGTGGCACCCCAGCCCACCTCTGTAGAGTGCCAAGTACAGCTAGTCATGCCCCTGTGTCATCTATGTGTGCAGATGTTGTCCATAGCCTTGTAGGCCATTTCCCAGTAATTGAACAGTGGAGCCCAAGAGTGCGGCGTAGTGCAGGGGGCTTCTGTGTCTGTCGTGTCCGCCAACGGTAGCGGTAATGCATGCACTCAACATCCTCTGTCTTCCCCCCCCTTTTTGTGGTCTCCCTGTTCTTGTTTGCATTAGCATCATCAGGCGGAGGAGCAGTGGCAACAGAGCACGAGGGAGCTGCATCCCACATGGCCCTGGAGGGCGACACTACGGAGTCTGAATTCACCAGTGGGACGGAGGGCGAGGGGAGCTCCACGGAGGGGACAGGAGCTGACACCAGCGACACGGACTCGTCCTCTGATGGGAGGTCCCTTGTGGTGGCGGCAACATCTGTGCCCCCCGCATCTACAGGTACAGCCACCACCCCCCCTACCAGCACCGCCCTCCCAGCAGCCCCTCAGCCTTTGCCCCGTGCCCGCTCACCCAGGAGGGTGGGCATCACCTTCGCCCCAGACACCTCAGGCCCTGCCCCAGTCACCCCTGCTGCCCTCAGTGAGGAGGCCATTGACCTCCTCAGGTCCCTCACTACTGGGCAGTCTACCATTTTAAATGCCATCCAGGGTGTAGAGAGGCAGTTGCAACAAACAAATGCATTCCTGGAGGGCATTCATTCTGGTCAGGCGGCCCTTCACCGAGCTTTTCAGACACTGGCCTCAGCACTGATGGCAGCCATTGTCCCCGTCTCTAGCCTACAGACCAACATGCACACACATCAACACCCAAGGGAAGCTCAGGCAAACATAAGCACCACACATCCCACAGGCACTCACGCAAGCATCACACACATGCAGACACACCAACATCCACTGCCTCTACTGTGTCCCCCTCCTCTCGTCTTCCTCCTCCCTCCCAGTGTCGTCTACACTCACACCTGCATGCACTACCTCTACAGCCACTACCTCCCTCTCCAGCACACCCACCACCACACCCCGCTCACGTGCAGTCACCACCCCCACTACCATTCACACGTCCCCTGTGTCCTATCCCAGTGTGTCTGTGACGCCCCCTCCCAAGATACACAAACGCAGGCACACACCCACCCAACAGTCATCCACCTCACGACAGCCTCCAGCGCATGCACCTTCACCCAAAGTCACCAAACGTACACCTCCTACAATCACCACCTCTTCCTCCACTCCCAAACCCCCTCCAGCTACCCGTCCCTGTGTCTCCAAAAAACTTTTCCTGTCCACCATTGACCTCTTTCCCACACCTCCCCCACCCCGTCCATCTCATAGGTCTAGAACTAGCACCTCAGCCACAACATCTCCGGGACCAATGGTGCCTGTAGTCACCGGAATGTGGAGTGCACCGGCCACCAGGGCAACCGGTGTGGCACGGAGCCACAGCACAGACAGTCCCGCACCTGTGAAGCATCAGAAGTTCGCCAGTGCCCGACGGGAGAGGGGGACGACTCCAGCCACCAAAGCCACTCCCAGGGGTCCCGTTGGGAGTGTGGAGTCAGCTGTGACACCTTCCAAGGTGGGGAAGGGCCACAAGAAACCCGGCAAGTCTGGGAAGAGCTGCACGGTGGAGAAGACCGCTATTATCCCCGCTGCCCAGGAGGCCACCGCCAGCACAAGCCCAGCTGCCCAGGATGCCACTGCCAGCACCAGCCAGCTGCCCAGGAGGCCACCGCCAGCACCAGCCCAGCTGCCCAGGAGGCCGCCGCCAGCACCAGCCCAGCTGCCCAGGAGGCCACCGCCAGCACCAGCCCAGCTGCCCAGGAGGCCACCACCAGCACAGGCCCAGTTTCCCAGGAGGCCACTGCCAGCACAAGCCCAGCTGGGCCATGAAGGACCGCCAGCAAAAGGCCCGTTGGGCCATGAAGGACCACCAGCAAAAACCCTGCTGGGCCATGAAGGACCGCCAGCAAAAGGCCCGTTGGGCCATGAAGGACCGCCAGCCCCGCTGGGCCATGAAGGACCGCCAGCAGCTGAGACCCTGCAATGGAGACCGCCATCTGAAGCACTGCTGAACAGGGCACCGTCATCTCAAGCACCGCTGAACAGGGCACCGCCATCTGAAGCACCGCTGAACAGGTCACCGCCATCCCAAGCACTGCTGAACAGGGCACCGCCATCTGAAGCACCGCGCTGAACAGGGCACCGCCATCTCAAGCACCGCTGAACAGGGCACTGCCATCTCAAGCACCGCTGTACAGGGCACTGCCATCTCAAGCACCGCTGAACAGGGCACCGCCATCTCAAACACCGCTGAACAAGGCACCGCCATCTCAAGCACAGCTAGCCCATGAGCGGCAGGGGCACTGACGCAACTGAGTCCGTCACGGGGTGAATGATGCACTCTGGGCACCATGCCCCCTCCAGAGCCAGTGGAGACTGTCATCCACTACCTCTGTCCTTAACAGGATGAAGCACTCTGGGCACCATGCCCCCTCCAGAACCAGTGGAGACTGACATCCACTACCTCTGTCCTTTAACAGGATGAAGCACTCTGGGCACCATGCCCCCTCCAGAACCAGTGGAGACTGTCATCCACTTGTGAGACTGTGGCTTTGTACTCCCCAGGATTGAACAGTGGGCAGACCACCCACTGTAGAGACTTGAGAGACTGTGGCTTTGCACTCCCCAGGATTGAACAGTGGGCAGACCACCCACTGTAGAGACTTGAGAGACTGTGGCTTTGCACTCCCCAGGATGGAACAGTGGGCATGTGGCCCCCTCGTGGATTTGGCGTTGTGCACTCAAGCGGCTGAGGTGTCCCCCTTTCCCTCCCCCTGAGGTGCCTATTTTCTTGGTATCTGATGCCCCTGCAGTGTTCTCTCCGTCATGGTCGGGGATCTTGTGTGGGTCTCACCCATACCGTGTGGTCCCAGTGTTCCAAGGACTATCTTAGTGCACTACCTGGACTACTATGCTTGGTATTTATTTTGTACATGGTGTATATATATATATTTCTGCCTACTTGTTTTTAATATATCACAATGGTTACACTAATTTTCTATTGTCTTTGCATTCTTCCGGGGGGTTTAGGGGGTGTAACTGTGATGTATTGATATGCATTTGTGTGTGTTGTAGTGGGTGAGGGTGGGGGTGTTGCTTGTGTGTGTCCCTGTTTTTTCCCTCCCCCCTCCCCTGTGTCGTAGGTGCAGTACTCATCGTGGTCTTTGCCACCGGCATTCGTGCTCCTGGTAGAGGAGCAGGAAGACTATCGCAGGGAGAATTTGGAGTTCCGGGTCCATGGTGTCCTCGTTCCTCGTGGGGTGTGTAGAGGTGAGCGTTTTCCCTTCGAAATTCCTGTTTCTGCCGTGTTTTTATCCCCGGTGAATCCGCCCCGGAAAAGGTGGCGGATTGGCCTGTCATAATAGTGTGGGCGGTACATTGTCTCCAGCCTGTCTGTTGGCGGTAACCGCCGCGCTGTTTGTTTGTACCACTGTGGCGGTTGGAGTGTTAAAGTGGCTGTCTTTGCTGGCGGTTTCCGCCACGGTCGTAATTGCAATTTTTTTACCGCCGGCCTGTTGGCGGTTTTACCACCGCTTTAACACCGTCCGCCAGGGTTGAAATGACCACCAAAGTCCTTATCCTCCTCCCTAACTCAGATAACAAACTATTAGCGAACTGGCAAGGGCCATATAGAGTATTAGGGGTGGTGACCCCTGTGACCTATACTATCAGAAAACCCCAAAAAAATCTCAAATATATCATATTAACCTGCTATAGAAATGGGAAGAACCGGACAAGGTCCCCATGATCCTGGCAACCGGGAAGCTCGTAAATACAGTGAAGGAACTAGAAATAGGGTTATGTCCCACTGATGAAAAGACAAAACCCAAGACCCCGTATATAAATAATGCCCTACTACCAGATCAACAAAAGCGGGTAGATCTTCTCCTTTCCAAACACAAACCATTGTTTTTCTCCTCACCAGGGAGGACTACCCTGGCTCAACACCTTATCAAAACCCAACCCGGGAAGATTATCCGACTCCGACCTTATAGAATCCCTGAGGCTCGAAAACAAGTCGTAGAGCAGGAAATAGAACTTTTTTTAAACATGAGTGTCATAGAGCCCTCAGTAAGTCTGTGGTGTTTCCCAGTGGTTCTTGTACCCAAGCCAGATGGGACTATCAGCTTTTGTATAGACTTCTGCAAATTAAATGCCATATCACAATTTGACACCTACCCTATTCCCCGAGTGGATGAACTTATAGAACATTTGGGAAAGGCCCGTTACATGCCCACCCTAGATCTCACTAAGGGGTACTGGCAAATTCCCGGGGACAAAGAAAAGACAGCCTTCTCCACCCCCTCAGGTCTTTATCATTTTACTGTGCTCCCTTTCGGGTTACATGGGGCACTAGCAACCTTCCAAAGGCTCATGGATACCCTATCATAACTCGTATGCTGCTGTGTACCTGGATGACATAGTGATTTACAATGAAACATGGCCTGAACACCTAACTCATCTAGACAATGTTTTTACCCTAATACAACAGGCAGGGCTTACAGCGAATCCCACAAAATGTCACCTAGCGTGTAATGAAATCACATACCTGGGCTATTATGTAGGAGATGGACGGATCAAACCCCAAATGAGCAAAGTAGAAGCTATTTTATGAGTACCTCCCCATCTACAAAAAAATAATTACGCTCCTTCTTAGGGTTGGTGGGCTATTATCGTCGGTTTATTCCTCATTACTCTACTATAGCCGGCCCAGTGACTGATCTTTTACAGAAAGGGCAACCCACGAAGATAAGAAGCATGACCCCAAATCAATGACATGGCTACTCCCTCCTACAAAATAGCCTCAATACAGAACCAGTATTGAAATGTCTCGATTTCCAAAAACCATTTCATCTCCAGACGGATGCTTCTGACGTGGGCATAGGTGCTGTGTTATTCCAAAAGGATGAGGGTGGTGCCAACCATCCCATAGGATTCATAAGCTGCAAACTCTTGCACCACGAACAACGGTACCCCATAATCGAAAGGGAATGTTTGGCGATCAAGTGGGCAATTGAGAGCCTTCAATATTATCTTCTGGGTCATTCGTTTTCAATTATATACTGATCACGCTCCCCTTACATGGTTGTCCAGGCATAAAAACACCAACCCTCGCATCCTTCGCTGGTTTATGGAATTGCAACCCTTTTCCTTTCAGGTACAACACCTGTCCGGGGTAGAGCTGGGTAACATCGATTATCTGTCACGATACCCCACCAGTCGGGACTCAGAGCTGTCCCTGTCTAGGGGAGGGGGGTGTAGCCTGGTTGGGAGTTCCCCAGCTGTGGCGAGGGATCCCAGCCCTAGCTGCCAGTGCCCCGGGGGCAGTTAGGAACGCTGCGACCCGCCGGAGGGTGACCCAGAAGAAGGTACTCAGGAAGGAAGGCTTTTAAAGGGGGTGTGGCTAACACGCACAGCGCGCAAGGAGGAAGACTTAAAGGGAGGCGTGGAAGGAAAAGGAGAGGAACGCGAAGCTGAGGACGTCCAATTCAACTTACCGGCACGGTGGCCCAAGCCACAACAGATGAGCACTCTTTCCCGCAACGTCTCTGGAGGGATGTTGCTGAGGCAGGTATGTTCCTGCCTTCGGGCTCGCTACTGTGCTTGGTTTGGTAGAGGGGTGGGAGAGGGGTGGGAACAGAACGGGACACCTGACCTTCCCGGGGACACACCCGTTTCCTAACGGGCAATATCACAAAGGCCCGAAAGAGAGAGGGAGAGAAAGGGAGGCAACACATGTGTTTTGTTTTGTTTTTAGATTGCATGATCCTGTTTGCCTCTATTGTAATAAAGTTGGCATCATCGCCTATACATATTTGGAATAACGATACTAACCCCACCGGAAGGTCTGTGAGTATAACAGCCTTCCAGAGCACACCAAGAGACTTCACTAGAGAATAATCCCTGAACTTTCCTTCCAGGAAGGGGTGGTTGCTTGGGAGTGGTCAAAAGGAATCACCCCGGTACCCTTACCCACCTCGCGACACCCGCTTACTAATAATATCCAAAAACCCCAGAACCCAAACTTACCTTCTCTTCTCCACTTTTCCCGGTAATTCATCTGCACCGCACTGCTGTTTCCGCTGAGTCTGATGTGAATTCAGCAACACCGGAGAGAAGACCTTTAGAGAAAGAAGAAAAGACTAAGCTGAAAGCTACGAAGATTTACAACGTACAGAAACTAACAGGATCCAAAGACGACCCTAAAGATAGACAACTCCGAGACTCTCACACAGTGACGGGAGTAAAGACTATGGCCCTCATTACAACATTGGCAGTAAATCCCGCTTACCGCCGTGCAGAAGACCGCCAACACACTGCTGTGGCCGCGGAATTCCGCTACAGCTAATATGACCCACAGCTCGGAATCCGCCAAAATCCAGACGCCTACACAAGTCGCCACACCAAAGGTCAGTGATAAACTGGCGATAACAAAACCTCCACCGTCACGCCAACAGGAATACGCCCACACTATCACAGCCCACGAATCCACTCGGCGGTCTTTCAACCACGGTAAACCATTGGCAGTACACACTACTGCGCTCAAAATACACACACACTTACAAAACACAACCACATTGGACAATTCGAAATACACACACCTGATAAACATACACACACCACTCCCACACACTCAAAACAATATAAAACACACACCCACATCACCCTCAAACCCTTCTGACCAGAATTGCGACAGAAGGCCAGAGAGAGACACCACCATCAACAAACTAGCATCCACAGGCACTCAACAGCATCACTCACACAACATCCATACACCTCACACAACACACACGAACACATCCCCTCACACATCACAACACACACCACCTCACACATCACCCACACCACCCCATGGCACTGCAAAGACACCCCAGGTTTTCTGAGGAGGAGCTAAGGGTCATGGTGGATGAAATCATCCGGGTAGAGCCACATCTATTCGGATCACAGGTGCAGCACACCTCCACAGCTAGGAAGATGGAGCTACCGTGCAGAATCGTGGACAGGGTCAACACAGTGGGACAGCATCCAAGAACACGGGATCACATCAGGAATAGGTGGAACGACCTACGGGGGAAGGTGCGTTCCGTGGTCTCAAGACACCACATTGCAGTTCAGAGGACTGGCGGCGGACCCCTACCTCCTCTCCCACGTCTAACAACATGGGAGGAGCAGGTCTTGGCTATACTGCATCCTGAGGGCCTCGCAGGAGTAGCAGGAGGAATGGACTCTGGTAAGTCAAATCTTTAACTGCCATATTCCCCACCCTACCTGCATGCTATCACATACCCCCACCCTCGCCCTTACCCCCATCACTCCAACTCCTCACATATGTCCCATTATCACAAACCACACATCCCAACACCAAGCCCTGCATGCAACAACAAAGCATGGACACCCATCACCAAAGCATGTCCACTACAGATACCCACACAGACCCCAAAACAATGATCACACAAGGTCCTACACAAGAATGTAAGCACTGGGGTACAGGGTCACCCACCCATTGCACACCATGGCACACACAGATGCAATAATAATGCCTTTAAACCCCTGCAGGACCACTACCCAACATCACCGGACAGGAGGTTCCAGACATGTCCACCCCCCCCACAGAAGAGGCACACAGTGATGACAGCACCTCTGTCCAACTGAATCTAGATGACCAGCCCGGCCCATCTGGGACCTCGGGACAGTCGGTTCTCCTCACACAGTCACAGGCCACCACAGAGCCTCCCCCTCAGGAAACACCAGCACAGCACCCACCCAGCGGGCCCATACCTCTGTCCCCAGGACACATCAAGCAGCAGTGTGCCCACCACTACAGGGAACCCAGGCAAACCCACCACCCCAAGAACAGCAGGGACCTGGGGGCAGTGGCAGTGGGCACACGGTTCAGGGGAAAGAGGCCCAGGAAAACCGGGGAACTGGGAGGTCTGCTGTGTGACAGGGGGAGGACAGGCCCAGAGAACCCATTCTCCACGAGGCCCTCTCCAACATCATGGGAGCATACCATCATTCCCAGGAGACGATGGCAACGGTACTGGCCAAGTTTCAGGTGACCCAGCGGCTGCAGGAGGAACAGTATTTGGGGTTCAGGGAGGAACTCAAGTCCATCAACACCACCCTGGGCACCATTTCTATGGGTGCTGAAGGACCTTGTGAACACCAGGAGGGACACTGTGGCACAACAAGGGGCCCCTGACACTAGCCTGGACGATGAACTGCCCACCACCGCTGCCGGCACTACTGGACAGGAGGCACCGCCACATGACCACGACACCAGCACCCCACCCCCTGCAGATGGAGAACCACCCCGCAAGCGTTCCCTGAGATCCAGGACAAAGACAGGGAACAATGCCAAGACCCTCACCAAGAAATGAGACCAGCCTGAATGTCATCCTTCTGTCCCACTTTGTCACCCTGTCCATCCTTAAACTACCCTAGCTCCACTTCCTATGCCCCTTTGGACAATGCACCTGTGAGACGAATAACTGGACTCTGCCATGGACATTCCTCCACCATCACCCCTGACCATTTTACAACCCCCTCCCCTATTTGGCACTTAAATAAACACCCTTGAATCACAAAACAATCTGGAGTCAGTCTGTGCTTTCACAAATGTGTATTTGCAATAACTGAGGAAAATAGCAATGTCCATTCTAATGTCAACATACCTATGTCACACAGCTCTAGTCCATGAGGTTACATAGCAGAGGTCACACAGTGGGAGCCACATCTGTGAAATGGAAAGGCAAAGTGACAATTCAGGGTCCATACACTGGGTGAAAGTGACAGACAGATGATAGGTCTAACAATTTTATCAGATGTAGGAGGCAGTAATGTCTTCTTACCTGTGTCTCACTGGAAGTATTGCTGGATCACGTTGTTTCTATTGTCTATGTCCTCTTCTTCTGCCTCCTCTTCTTCACTGTCCACAGGCTCCACAGCTGCCACAAGACCTCCTTCTGGACCATCCTCCTGCAGAAAAGGCACCTGTCCTCGCAAAGCCAAGTTGTGCAGCATAGAGCAGGCCATGATGATCTGGCACACCTTCTTTGGTGAGTAGTATAGGGAACCACCTGTCATATGGAGGCACCGGAACCTGGCCTTCAGGAGGCCGAAGGTCCTTTCTATCACTCTCCTAGTTCACCCATGTGCCTCATTGTAGCATTCCTCTGGCCTTGTCCTGGGATTTCACACTGGGGTCAGTAGCCATAACAGGTTGGGGTAACTAGAGTAACCTGCAAATGTCGAGAGAAATCTGTTAGACACACACTAACCTTTAGGGACAACCCCAAACCCAGACAACTATTCACAGGGTATAGGGTCCTTGTCCTCACGTATTAGCCACACACGGTGCCTCTGGACTTGCCCCATCACATAAGGGATGCTGCTATTCCTCAGAATGTAAGTGTCATGCACTGAGCCAGGGAACTTGGCGTTCACATGGGAGATGTACTAGTCAGCCAAACACACCATCTGCACATTCATTGAATGGTTGCTCTTCTGGTTTCTGTACACCTGTTCACTCCTGTGGGAGGGGACCAAGGCCACATGTGTCCCATCAATGGCACCTATGATGTTGGGGATATGTCCCAGGGCATAGAAGTCACCTTTCACTGTAGGCAAATCCTCCCCCTGATGGAACACGATGTAGCTGCGCATGTGTTTCAGCAGGGCAGACAACACTCTGGACAACACGTTGGAGAACATAGGCTGGGGCATCCCTGATGCTATGGCCACTGTTGTTTGAAAAGACCCACTAGCCAGGAAATGGAGTACTGACAGGACCTGCACTAGAGGGGGGATTCCTGTGGGATGGCGGTTAGCTGACATCAGGTCTGGCTCCAACTGGGCACACAGTTCCTGGATTGTGGCACGATCAAGTCTGTAGGTGACTATTACATGTCTCTCTTCCATTGTCTACAGGTCCACCAGCGGTTTGTACACCGAAGGATGCCGCCATCTCCTCACCTACCCCAGCGGACGTGCTCTATGGATGAAAACAGCGAGCACAGAGTCAGCCAACACTGAGGTAGTAAAAAAACAATTTTATTGCACACATTTGTCAATACGCTATGTGCCTGTCTCTGTGTATATGCAAGGCCTATATATGTGTGACGCATAAAGAATGAATGCCACATGGCCCCCAGAAATGGCGGCTGCCTGACCTGTAATGTGGGACAAGGGGATATGAGGTAACTGCGCTGGTGTTCTACACCATCGCGGTAGGTGGTTGAAGACCGCAGCACAATCCTGCATTGGTTAACATTGGGCCCTATGGGTTCCAGGAGCCAATGACGATGTACGCCGGCGGTAACGGTACGCACTGCCGCGGACGTGACCACCATTTTCTGTCTGTTCACTCACTTGATACCTGATCTTCAACAGGAGACGACCTACACTGCAAGTGCTGCTGTGACCTCATTCTGGAAGCGATGCCTGTTTGGAGTGGTGTGGATGGAAGATACGGGGGGAGATGACGCCTGCATTATCGGACGGTTAGTGTATGTGCATCAGGGCAAAGGTGGGAACGTGGGACAATGACTGTGACGGACCGGACGTTAAAGTTTTACATTTTCCCCTGTACTATTCCTCTAGGTCAGCGGCCACCAAAAGAAGGATATTTGGCGTGCCATCGCCAAGGACGTCCAGACCCTGGGGGTCCACCACAGACGGAGCACCCACTGCCGTAAAAGATGGGAGGACATTCGCCGCTGGAGCAAGAAGACGGTGGAAGCCCAACTGGGGATGGCCTCCCAACGTGGGAGGGGTGCCCGTTGCACCATGACCCCCCTGATGTTCTGGATCCTGGCCGTGGCATATCCGGAGTTGGATGTGCGCTTGAGGGCATCACAGCAGCCACAAGGGGGTGTGTACCGTCACATCCATCTGACTCTACGCACATTGGAGATGTCTGGGTGGGGGAGCTGGGCAGTGGGTTCACCTAGGCTAGGGCAAGCTTTGTAGGCAAGGACCCTTTGTGAGGTAGGCTAAGTGGCACCCCATCCCCACCAGTGGTAACAGCCATCTACACCTAGTCAGGCCCCTGTGACTTCCAGGTGTGCAGCAATTGGGCATAGGCCATGTACCCCATGTCCCTGTGATTAATTAGGGAACTCTAAGTGCATGGCGTAGTGCAGAGGGCTGCTGTGTCTGTAGTGTCTGCCGACGATAGCAGTATTGTATACACTGAACATGTCTTTCTTCTTCCCCCCCCCCCTTTTTGTGGTCTCCTTGTTATTGTGTGCATTAGCATCATCAGGCAGAGGAGCTGTGCCACCGGAGCAGGAGGGAGCTGCTTCCAACATGGCCCTGGAGGGGAACGGAGTCTGAAGTCACCAGTGGGACGAGGGGAGCTCCACAACAGTGACAGGAGCTGAGACCAGCAACACTGACTCTTCCTCTGATGGGAGCTCCCTTGCAGTGGCGGGCCCCTCTTTGCCCACCGCATCTACAGGTACAGCCGCCACTCCCCCACCAGCACCGCCCTCCCAGCAGCATGTGTCCCGTGGCCGCTCACCCAGGAGGGTGGGCATCTTCTTCGTCCCAGGCACCTCAGGCCCTGCCCCAGTCAGCCCTGCTGCCCTCAATGATCTCCTGAGATCCCTAACTGTTGGGCAATCTACCATTTTGAATGCCATCTAGGGTGTAGAGAGGCAGTTGCAACAGGCAAATGCATACCTGGAGGGCATTCATTCTGGCCAGGCAGCCCACCAACAGCGAGCATTTCAGGCTCTGGCCTCTGCACTGATGGCAGCCATTGTCCCTGTGTCCAGCCTCCCCCCTCCAACTTCCTCCACGCAGACCCAATCCCCAGTACCTCAGCCTATTTCAAGCACACCATCAGACCAGCATGCACACTCATCAACACACAAGAGTGGCTCAGGCAAACATAAGCACCACACATCCCACAGGCACTAACACAAGCACCATCCCCATGCAGACACACCAACATCCACTGCCTCCACTGTGTCCCCCTCCTCCACGTCCTCCTCTCCCTCCCTGTCTCGTCTCCACTCACACCTGCATGCACCAAATCCTCAGCCACTACCTCCATCACCAGCAAGCGCATCACCACACACCGCTCACGTGCAATCACCACCCCCACTACCATTCACACATCCCCTGTGTCCTCTCCCAGTGTGTCTGTGAGCCCTCCACCCAAAGTACACAAACGCAGGCACTCATCCTCCCAACAGCCATCCACCTCACAACAGCCTCCGGCCCATGCATCTTCACCCAAATTCAGCAGACGTACACCTCCTACAACCACAACCTCTTCCTCCACTCCCAAACCCCCACCATCTTCCAGTTCCAGTGTGTCTAAAAAACTCTTCCTGGCTAACATTGACCTCTTCCCTGCACCTCCCCCCCAGTCCTTCCCATAGGGCCATGCTTTCCAGATCCCAGCCCAGCACCTCAGCCAACAAATCCCCAGGCACAGTGGTGCCAGCAGCTGTGGGGTCATCCAGTGCGCCACCCATCAGGGCTGCCAGTGTGCCACGTAGAGAGGGCAAGGACATTCCGCCACCTGCCAAGGTGAAGAAGGGGCCCACATCCTGGAGGGAGAAGCTGAAACTACCAGCCAGCAAGGGCTCAGCAAAAACAAAAGGGGATAGTGGCAAGACAACTGTGGCACCATCAAAGGCGGAGAATGGCCAAAAGCAGAAGAGCAGGTCGGGAGAGGGCATGGTGGCGCCAACTGAGGGACCAGTGTCACACCTTCTAACCACGACCACACCAACCTGTACGGTGGCGAACCCCGCCACCACAACCGGTACTTGCACTGCCACCTGCACCGCCACCTGCACCGCCACCTGCACCGCCACCGGCACATCTATAGCCTCAGCGACAGTCCCCAGCCTCTTCCCCAGTGGGCAGCCATCCGAGGCTGCAGAAGACATCTTGCTGTGTCCCTCAGCAGGTGCTGACCCATGCACCTCCGCCAGCCCCGCAGCCACAGACACCTCCGCAAGCACCGCTGCCATAGACACCGCCGCAAGCACCGTCACCGGCCCGCGATGTACTCAGACAGTGGCACCACCGCTGACATGGCTACCATCCCCAGTGGTCAGTCGTCCGGGGCTGGAGGAGAGGCCCAGGACCCTGGGCAGCTTCCATGAGGCATGACTTCCCTCACTGTTTGCACCTGCAGGGGTAAGACGAAGCCACAGCAGTGTGGGGTATGTCGCTGCCTCCATGGCGTATCATGCTACCTGTACCTCGCCAATCTCATGGCACACACACCCAGGTGAGGGAATTGTACCGGCCACACTGCATGTGGAGCACTCTGGGCACCAAGCCCCCTCCAGAACCAGTGGAGAGATACATCCACTATCTCAGTCCTTGGCAGGATGAAGCACTCTGGGCACCATGCCCCCTCCAGAACCAGTGGAGAATGACATCCACTACCTCAGTCCTTGGCAGGATGAAGCACTCTGGGCACAAGGCCCCCTCCAGAACCAGTGGAGAATGACATCCACTTGAGAGACTATGGCTTTGCAGTCCCCAGAATACAGCAGTGGGCAAACCACCCACCGGAGAGACTTGAGAGACTGTGGCTTTACACTCCCCAGGATAAAGCAGTGGGCAAACCACCCACTGGAAAGACTTGAGAGATTGTGGCTTTCCACTCCGCAGGATAATGCAGTGGGCAAACCACCCACTGGAGAGACTTGAGAGACTGTGGCTTTGCACTCCCCAGGATACAGCAATGGGCATGGAGCCCCCTCGTGCAGCAGTGGCGTTGTGCATTCATCTGGCTGAGGTGCCCCCCTCCCACTCCCCCTGAGGTGCCTGTATATTTTCGATCTGATGCCCCAGCAGTGTTCTCTCCGTTTCCAGTCAGGTATCTAGTGTGGGCTTTGCCCATGCATTTTGGGCCCAGTGGTCCACGGACAATGGTTGGTACTCTATCCGGACTTGTGTAGTTGGTGTACATATTTGTATATACTGAATTTTGAATTTTGACTGTCTGATTGTTCATGATTACACTGGTTATAATCATTTCCTTTTGTCCTTGTGTTCTTCCAGGGGGTGGGGGAGTGTTTATGTAATGTTGCTGCATGTATTTGTGTGTATGTTGTTGTGGGTGAGGGTGGGGGTATTGCGTGTTTCGTGTGTGTCACTCTCTTTCCCCCCCTCCCCTGTGTTGTAGGTGCAGTACTCACCGTGGTTGTCGCCGCTGCCATTCGTACTCCTGGTAGATGAGAAGATACACCAACATGGGCAGGACCTGTAACTCAGGTTCCATGGCGTCCTTGTTCCTCGTTGGGTATCGAGAGATAAGTGTTTTCCCTTCTGTGTGCTGTTTCCGCCGTGCTTTTGATCACGTTGGTTCCACCCCGGAAAAGGCGGCGGATAGGCGTCTTGAAATACAGTGGGTGGTACTTTGTCCTCCACCTGTCTGTTGGCGGTTACTGCTGCGGTGTTTGTGTCTACCACAGTGGCGGTCGGAGTGTTAAAGTGGCTGTCTATGTTGGCGGTTTCCGCCATGGCCGTGATCCCATTTGTTTTCCCGCCGGCCTGTTAGAGGTACTACCGCCGCTTTAACACCGACCGCCAAGGTTGTAATGAGGGCCATAGTCAGCAATATACAGACGACTTGCAGATGAATCTGCACTCATCTTAGCCATTCTTTTTAAGCCCCAAAACATTTGCGGATTCTTCAGCATAGTAACAGAGTAGCAGCAAAAGCCCTGATACAGGAGATGCAAAAACATTGGAACTCAACCTATTATATGATGTAACATCTTTGAGAGCAGTACAGACAGATCAATGACTAATTCAGTCAAAGAGGAGGGGGATGCAATTGGGAAAGCTATGACAATGGATGTGGGCTAATAGTGCCTATTCAAATGATTACACAGATGCTGCTCCCTTTTGAAGTTTTCACGTGGGAAGTTAGCAAGGAGGACAGTACGATCGGCCAGTATATCCCATTATTGCATCTGCCACAGGAGCAGCTAAAGAAAGTGTTTGAAATGTTTGCATTCAGTGGTGTGAACAAAAACCCAGAAGCGCCTGCCTTGGTTGAAAGCCGAAGTACTTTCTTGAGTTGTAATGCAAGACTGCAAAATGATATTAACTCCTTCAAAGAGCACATATGTGCCACTCTACTTGATCCACGCTACAAAAACATTCTTCTCACTTTCATTCCTTTTTCCGAAGGGAATGTTTCACAATACAAGAGGTGGATTGTTGAACAAGCAGGAGAATGGGAAGAAGAACGGCTGGATCTAAGGTGCATATTAATGCTTGGCTTGCACCGTTTTAGCATCAAAGATTTTTTACTCCAAAATGGCGCATAGCTAACTCCACATTCATATTTTGACACTAGACACATCTAGAGTCAAAATATAGGGGTTAGCGTCATATTGTGGATGCAGAAAATGACCTTGTGCTAATTAGATACAAGGTTTGTATTCCCGTCCACAATATCATGCTAATCCCCTACCGCCTTATTTATACTCCAGTGCAAAAATGACATGCACGGAGTAGGCGGACCCAAATAATAGTGCCATTATTTAATGCCTGGGTCTGACCAGGTGTTAGGGTACCTGTGGGCCCATTTCTATTGGTAAGTATAACGGAATGATCCACAGATACCCACCCCAAACCCCAGGCCCCCACCAATCCCAGAGAGATGGCATAGAATGGGGGACTCCATCCTGGGTAAGTATAGTTAAGTATAAAAAAAAATCTGTGCCATTAGGGCATCCTAACATGGGCCCCCTGCCTGGGACTGGGTTTTATCGCCTTGTCCAGGGGACACTGGCCCCTCGGGCTGGCCTTTGGGGTGGTGGACATGACCCCTGTCTTAGTGCATCAGAAAATGACGCTAGGCTGGTTATTTATTGCCCCTAACAAGCCTAGTGTCATTTTTGGCTCACAAGTGCCTTTTCCCCTCCCACCATCCCCCCAGGCTAGAGTTTTTTCCTTTAGACGCTAGCATGTCCTTGGCGCTATGGAATGGTGCTAGCAGGCGCTATGGATTTTGACGCAAAGCTGCGTCAGTACAGTTTTGCCTCAAAAACCATAACTATGGGCTTAGAGTCCCACTCCACAGTACTTGGGTGCTGCCTTCAACTTCCAGAGAGGATAATCTTGTCTCACATCTGCCAACCTCACCAACAAGAAAACAAATGACAACAGAAACAGAAGAATTGGACCCAACCTCCACATTGGCTTGGTTTCAAGTGACAGGTCTTAATTCCAGTGCAGAGGTAAAAGCAAAAGCATCCAGGTCTTCTCCGAGTCCTCTCCTACATGAACAAAACTTGGTGGAAGCTCAAGACTCCAGCTTACCTACCAGTAAGGTTCAGACAGGCACCCAAGAGTGATGACCATTCTAAGAAGAATGGAGAGGCCTCTCACAATTTGCCAATGCAGTATCATCTTTCTTTTAACAATCATAATTTGTAGAACTAACTTGGTTTACTTCAATCTTCCATAATTTCATAACTAGAAGGAATATTATTCAGAGATATACTATCTGGAGTCTCTCTGGGTAGAAGGACTGTTTGTATTGCATTTAACTGAACTGTATCATACTTAACACTTTGGTTCCGTCCACAACAGATTGATGATGGTGTACAGCTCAGAGCCCCATTGAATATTGTTGTGGTTTCTTTTGTGTAGTGCTTGCCTTTGTCACGCCTTTCCCCATATCCCCTTTCCTATCCATGCATTGAGCCCCTTATCCTCCTCCCCTGGGCTGTGTGATTTTTTGAGATGTGACTTAATTTTAAACCATAAATGAATCACGCACTTGCTGGGACGGATGTGGTGAAAGTGACACCAACTCACTGCATGACCTTCTAACCTTCAATTACTTAAGCAATATTGTACACCAACCCCACCAACATCATCATTGATGCCTTGTGTGTGTGTTGCATGAACGTTCAACCATGTTCAACCACTCTTGAGTCTCAGCTTCCTTCTCCTGATTCCATGATTTAATTTCCTAAATTTAGTTCTGTAGTTCCCCACCATTGCTCAGAAGAAATTGATATTGCTAGATTTTATGATCATATCAGGTTTCCTTTGTTGCATGTCTAATGCTGTCATTGTGGTAGTCCTGTCTCTGTCTTCCTCAATTAATGATAATATATGTGGCCCACTAATGCTCTGTTCTCTTTCAATCTAGTTGAGAGTGATAGATAATCCTTTGATTAATTCTGCAGTTGGAATTCACATAAGTGGGAGTGGCACCTTCTGTGTTCCCTGTTACCGCACTAGCCTGCTACTACCTGCCTGCCTACCCTTAAGATGCTACCTTAGGAAAAACTCTGCAGTACGAAGCTTCTCTTGCTTCATCTATTCAGGTAACAGAAAAACTACGGATTGAAGTGAACTTGTTTAGTTAGTAATTAACTCCTACTGAAGAAGATGTTGTCTGTACCAGGTTTCTGTAGACAAAAAAGGCAATGGCAATAATCCCCTAGTGGTCAATATGTAGTTGTAGTGAGCGATAGTGAAAGGGTATAAGTAAATTACATTAACTTTTTTTTAACACATTACACTAAAAGGCAGCATGTAAACTAAAACACCAAAGTTGAGATTTCAGATATAAATGAAGTAAAAAATATTATCCCCTTTAATTATTTACAAATGGAAAAGACGCCCTTTCCACCCACAACAGTCCCACCCCTCGCTCGAACAAATAACCCCATCCCCAAAATGTCCAGCGAAAAGTCCAAAGTCCGTCACAACTTCCTCCCCACCCTGTATACCGACAAGTCCGTCCCACCAAAACAAACAAATAATAAAAGGGCTCAGAAGAGGGCACTCTCAATATAGGTCCGAAGCTGGTTCAGGCTCTGCTCGATCCTTGCAACCTGGCTCCCCATGTGGTCCATCCGCTGCAGGATGCCATGTCAAAGTGGGAGGGGGCAGTGGCTAGTGCAGTCAGGGACCCTAACTTCTGACGGTGGCGCGGATGATGCACTGAGTGGGAGGCTGAGGGCTGGTGTGCTGCTGTACTGGTTCTTTGGTCCGAGGCAGCTGTTTTGGCCTCTTCCTCCTCCAGGACCACCAGCTGCCAGTATACGGCCTGAATGTTCCCCAGCCTCTGCCACCACAGATGGGCAACTATGTTCTGTCTGGTTGGTAGTGGTAATCATGGAGGAATAGCTGTATTGAGAAAAAAAGAATAGAATAGAAAAGACAAATTGTGCGTTCCGTGGTCTCAAGACACAACCTGGCGGTTCAGCGGACTGGCGGCGGACCCCCACCTCCTCCCCCACAACTAACAACATGGGAGGAGCAGGTCTTGGTGATTCTGCATCCTGAGGGCCTCGCAGGAGTAGGTGGAGGAATGGACTCTGGTAAGTCAAATCTTAACTATTACATCCCCAACCCTACCTGCATGCCACCACATACCCCCACCCTCATCCTCACCCCCATCACTCCAACTCCTCACAAATGTCCCAACATCACAAACCACACATCCTAACACCAAGCCCTGCATGCAACAACTAAGCATGGACACCCATCACTAAAGCATGCCCACTACACATACCCATACACCACCCTAAACCATCATCACACAAGGTCCCACACAGGAATGCTAGCACTGGGGTCCACGGTCACCCACCCATTGTACACCATAACACACACAGATGCAATAATCATGCTTTTATACCCCTGCAGAACCCCTACCCAACATCACCGGACAGGAGGGACCACACATGTCCACACCACCAACAAAAGAGGCCCACAGTGATGACAGCACCTCTGTCCAACTGGATCTAGATGACCAGCCCGGCCCATCGGGGACCTCGGGACAGTCGGTTCCCCTCACCCAGTCACAGGCCACTACAGAGTTTCCCCCCTCTGGAAACACCAGCACAGCACCCACCCAGCGGGCCCATACCTCCGTCCCCAGCACACGTCAATCAGCTGTGTGTCCAACACTACAGGGAACCCAGGCTAACCCACCACCCCAACAACAACAGGGACCTGGGGGCAGTGGTAGTGGGCACACGGTCCAGGGGACGGAGGCACAGGAACACAGGGGAACTGGGAGGGCTGCTGTGCGACAGGGGGCGGACAGGCCAAGGGAACCCACTCTCCACGAGGCCCTCTCCTCCATCATGGGAGCCTACCACCACTCCCAGGAGACGAGGGCAACGGTACTGGCCAAGTTTCAGGAGACCCAGCGCCTGCAGGAGGAACAGTATATGGGCTTCAGGGAGGAACTCAGAACCATCAATTCCACCCTGGGCACCATCGTAGGGGTGCTGAAGGAAGTACTCAACACCAGGAGGGACACTGTGGCACTACAAGGGGCCCCTGACACTAGCCTGGATGATGAACAGCCCACCACCTCCGCCGGCGCTAGTGGACAGGAGGCACCGCCACAGGACCACCACACCAGCACCCCAACCCCTGCAGAGGGAGAACCACTTCGCAAACGGTCCCTGAGATCCAGGACAAAGACAGAGAACGATGCCAAGACCCCCGCCAAGAAATGAGACCACCCTGATTGTCATCCTACTGTCCCACTTTGTCACCCTGTCCATCCTTAAACTGCCCCAGCTCCACTTCCTATGCCCATATGGGCAATGCACCTGTGAGACTAATAGACTGGACTCTGCCATGGACATTCCTCCGCCATCACCCCTCACCATTTTACAACCCCCTCCAATATTGAGCACTTAAATAAACACCCTTAAAGCACAAAACAATCTGGAGTCTGTCTGTGATTTCGGAATACCGTGTTAGCAATAACTGTGGCAAAAAGCATTTTCATTGGTAATGTCAACATACCTATGTCACACAGCTCTAGTCCATGAGGAATCAAAGCAGATGTCACACAGTGGGACCCACATCTGTGAAATCGTAAGGGAAAGTGACAACTCAGTGACCATACACTGGGTGAAAACGACAGACAGTAGAGAGGTAGTATTGTTTAAGTACATGTAGTAGGCAGGTTTGTATTCTTACCTGTGTTTCACTGGAAATATTGCTGGATCACTGAGTCCCTGTTGTCCATGTCTTCTTCTTCTGCTTCCTCGTCTTCACTGACCACAGGCTCCACAGCTGCAACAACACCGCCATCTGGACCATCCTCCTGCAGAAAAGGCACCTGTCGTCACAAAGCCAAGTTTTGAAGCATACAGCAGGCCACAATGATCTGGCACACCTTCTTTGGTGAGTAGAATAGGGATCCACCTGTCATATGGAGGCACCTGAACCTGGCCTTCAGGAGGCCAAAGGTCCGCTCGATCACCCTCCTAGTTTGGGCCTCATTGTAGCGTTCCTCTGACCTTGTCCTGGGATTCCTCACTGGGGTCAGTAGCCATGACAGGTTGGGGTAACCAGAGTCACCTGCAAATGGCGAGGGACAACTGTTAGACACACACTAACCTGGAGGGATATCCCCAGACCCAGACACACACTAACCTGGAGGGATATCCCCAGACCCAGACAACCATTCCCACTGACTAGCTTCTAGGTGCTCACCTAATAGCCACACACGGTGCCTCTGGAGTTGCCCCATCTCTTAAGGGATGCTGCTATTCCGCAGGATGCAGGCGTCATGCACTGAGCCAGGGAACATGGCATTCACATGGGAGATGTACTGGTCTGCCAAACATACCATCTGTACATTCATGGAATGAGAACTCTTCTGGTTTCTGTACACCTGTTCACTCCTGTGGGGCGGTACCAAAGCCACATGTGTCACATCAATGGCACCTATAATGTTGGGGATATGTCCCAGGGAATAGAAATCACCTTTCACTGTAGGCAAATCCTCCACCTGAGGGAAAACGATGTAGCTCCGCATGTGTTTCAGCAGGGCAGACAACACTCTGGACAACACGTTGGAGAACATAGGCTGGGACATCCCTGATGCTATGGCCACTGTTGTTTGAAATGACCCACTAGCAAGGAAATGGAGCACTGACAGCACCTGCACTTGAGGGGGGATTCCTGTGGGATGGCGGATAGCTGACATCAGGTCTGGCTCCAACTCGGTACACAGTTCCGGGATTGTGGCACGGTCAAGCTTGTATGTGATTATCACATGTCTTTCCTCCATTGTCGACAGGTCCACCAACGGTCGGTACACTGGAGGATGCCGCCTTCTCCTCACGTGTCCCAGCGGACGGTGCCTTATGAAGGACAACAGCGAGCACAGAGTCAAACATCTCAGAGGTACGTACCCACAGCTTAAACAGAACACCATTCATAATCAAAAAGTGGGCTGTATGTGTGTTGAGTCTAGGCCTAGGTATGTGTGACACAGTTAAAAATAAAGCAATGTGGGCCCCTAAAAAGGCGGCTGCCTGTCCTCTATAGTGGGACAATGGGATGTGAGGTAACTGCGCTGGCATTGTACGCCGTCGTGGTAGGCGGTCGAAGACCGCGGCGCAATGCTGCATTGGTTAACATTGGACCCTATGGGTCCCAGGAGATAATGACGATGTACGCCGGCGGTGACGGTACGCACCGCTGCGGATGTAACCGTCATTTTCTATCTGTACAATCACTCGATACCTGATCTTTGACAGGAGAGGACCTACACTGCAAGTGCTGCTGTGACCTCGGTCTGAAAGAGACAATGGCTCGAGTGTCTGGGGAAAGGGCCCCTGCCTTCGCATCGGAGGAGTTGGAGAAACTCGTGGACAGGATCCTCCCCCAGTACACGCTACTCTACGGTCCTCCAGACAAATAGGTAAGTATACTGGGAGCATGCTGTATGGGCTATGCCTGTGTGGAGTGGGGTGCATGAAACGACGGTGAGTGCATGTGCCACATGGCAAGGGTAGGGATGGGGGCCAATCACTTTGACGGTGCAGTTGGTAATAACTTTCTCTTCCCCCTGTACAAATCATGTAGGTCAGCGCCCACCAGAAAAACATATTTGGCGTGCCATCGTCAAGGACGTCCGGACCCTGGGGGTCTACCACAGACGGAGCTCCTACTTCCATAAAAGATGGGAGGACATTCGCCGCTGGAGCAAGAAGACGGCGGAGGCTCAGCTGGGGATGGCCTCCCAATGTGGGAGGGGTGCCCATCGCACCATGACCCCCCTGATGTTCAGGATCCTGGCGGTGGCGTACCCGGAGTTGGATGGGCACTTCAGGGCATCACAGCAGACACAAGGGGGTGAGTACACTCGCATTCTGCTGATTTTGCACGCAGTGGAGGTGTCTGGGTGGGGGAGGTGGGCTGTGGGTTTCCCTAGGCCAGAGCGAGTTTAGTAGGCAAGGTCCCTCCGTAAGGCAGGCCATGTGGCACCCCACCCCACCTCTGTAGAGTGCCAAGTACACCTAGTCATGCCCCTGTGTCATCCATGTGTGCAGATGACATCTATAGCCTTGTAGGCCATTTCCCAGGAATTGAACAGTGGAGCCCAAGAGCGCGGCGAAGTGCAGGGGGATACTGTGTCTGTCGTGTCTGCCAACAGTAGCGGTACTGCATGCACTCAACATGTCTTTCTTCTGTCGTCCCCCCCCTTTTTGTGGTCTCCCTGTTCTTGTGTGCATTAGCATCATCAGGCGGAGGACCAGTGGCACCGGAGCACGAGTGGGCTGCATCCCACATGGCCATGGAGGGCCACACTACGGAACTGCACTTCACCATTGGGACGGAGGGCGAGGAGAGCTCCACGGTGGGGACAGGAGCTGAAACCAGTGACACGGACTCGTCCTCTGATGGGAGCTCCCTTGTGGTGGCGGCAACATCTGTGCCCCCCCATCAACAGGTACAGCTGCCATCCCCCCTTCCAGCACCGCCCTCCCAGCAGCCCCTCAGCCTTCGCCCCGTGCCTGCTCACCCAGGAGGGGGGCATCACCTTCGCCCCAGGCACCTCAGGCCCTGCCCCAGTCACCCTTGATGCCCTCAGTGAGGAGGCCATTGACCTCCTCAGATCCCTCACTGTTGGGCAGTCTACCATTTTGAATGCCATCCAGGGTGTAGAAAGGCAGTTGCAATAAACAAATGCATTCCTGGAGGGCATTCAATCTGGTCAGGCGGCCCTTCAGCAAGCTTTTCAGACTCTGGCCTCAGCACTGATGGCAGCCATTATCCCTGTGTCTAGCCTCCCCCCTCCAACTTCCTCCACCCAGACCCAATCCCCTCTACCTCAGCCTATCCCAAGCACACCTACAGACCAGCATGCACACACGTCAACACACAAGGGAAGCTCAGGCAAACATAAGCACCACACATCCCACAGGCACTCACGCAAGCATCACACACATGCAGACATATCAACATCCACTGCCTCCACTGTAGCCCCCTCTTCCTCGTCTCCCTCCTCCATCCGTGTCTCGTCTACACTCACACCTGCATGCACTACCTCTACAGCCTCTACTACCATCACCAGCACACCCACCACCACACCCCGCTAACGTGCAGTCACCACCCCCACTACCATTCACATGTCCCCTGTGTCCTCTCCCAGTGTGTCTGTGACGCCCCCTCCCAAGATACACAAACGCAGGCACACACCCACCCAACAGCCATCCACCTCACGACAGCCTCCAGCACATGCACCTTCACCCAAAGTCAGCAAACAAACAACTCCTACAACCACAACCTCTTCCTCCACTCCCAAACCCTCTCCAGCTACCCATCCCAGTGTATCCCAAAAACTTTTCCTGTCCAACCTTGACCTCTTTCCCACACCTCACCCACCCTGTCCGTCTCATAGGTCCCGAACTAACACCTCAGCCACAACAGCTCCAGGACCAGTGGTGCCTTTAGTCACCGGAATATGGAGTGCACCGGCCCCCAGGGCAGCCAGTGTGGCACGGAGCCACAGCACAGACAGTCCCCCACCTGTGAAGCATGAGAAGTTGGCCAGTGCCCGGCGGGAGAGGGGGAAGACTCCAGCCACCAAAGCCGCTCCCAGGGGAACAGGTGGGAGTGTGGAGTCAGCTGCGACACCTTCCAAGGTGGGGAAGGGGCACAAGAAGGTCAGCAAGTCTGGGAAGAGCAGCACGGCGGAGAAGACCGCCATCATCCCAGCTGCCCAGGAGGCCACTGCCAGCACCATCCCAGCTGCGCAGGAGGGCACCACCAGCACCAGCCCAGCTGCCCAGGAGGCCACCGCCAGCACAAGCCCAGCTGCCCAGGAGGCCACTGCCAGCACCAGCCCAGCTGCCCAGGAGGCCACCGCAAGCACAAGCCCAGCTGCCCAGGAGGCCACCGCCAGCACAAGTCCAGCTGCCCAGGAGGCCAGCACAAGCCCAGCTTCCCAGGAGGCCACCGACAGCACAAGCCCAGCTGCCCAGGAGGCCAGCACCAGCCCAGCTGCCCAGGAGGCCACCGCCAGCACCAGCCCAGCTGCCCAGGAGGCCACCGCCAGCACAAGCCCAGCTGCTCAGGAGGCCACCGCCAGCACAAGCCCAGCTGCCCAGGAGGCCACCGCCAGCACAAGCCCCGCTGGGCCATGAAGGACCTCCAGCACAAGCCCCGCTGGGCCATGAAGGTCCGCCAGCAGCTGAGTCACTGCAATGGAGACCACCGTCTCAAGCACCGCTGAACAGGGCACCGCCGTCTCAAGCACCGCTGAACAGGGCACTGCCGTCGCAAGCACTGCTGAACAGGGCACCGCCGTCTCAAGCACCGCTGAACAGGGCACCGCCGCCTCAAGCACCGCTGAACAGGGCACCCCGTCTCAAGCACCGCTGAACAGGGCACCACCGTCTCAAGCACCGCTGAACAGGGCACCGCCGTCTCATGCACCGCTGGCCCATGAGCGCCAAGGGCACTGACGCTACTGAGTCCGTCACGGGCAGAATGAAGCACTCTGGGCACAATGCCCCCTCCAGAACCAGTGGAGAGATCCATCCCTTACCTCTTTCCTTAGCAGGATGAAGCACTCTGGGCACAATTCCCCCTCCAGAACCAGTGGAGAGATGCATCCACTACCTCTGTCCTTAGCAGGATGAAGCACTCTGAGCAAAATGCCCCCTCCAGAACCAGTGGAGACTGTTATCCACTTGTGAGACTGTGGCTTTGCACTCCCCAGGATGGAACAGTGGGCAAGCCACCCACTGTATAGACTTGAGAGACTGTGGCTTTGCACTCCCCAGGATTGAACAGTGGGCAAGCCACCCACTGTATAGACTTGAGAGACTGTGGCTTTGCACTCCCCAGGATGGAACAGTGGGCATGTGGGCCCCTCGTGGATTTTGCGTTGTGCACTCAAGCGGCTGAGGTGCCCCCCTTTCCCTCCCCTGAGGTGCCTGTTTTGTTGCTCTCTGATGCCCCTGCAGTGTTCTCTGCGTCATGGTTGGGGATCTTGTGTGGGCCTCACCCATACCGTGTGGGCCTAGTGTTCCACGGACTTAATTGGAGCACTACCTGGACTACTATGCTTGGTATATATTTTGTACATGGTGTATATATATATTTTTGCCTACTTGATTTTAATAGATTACAACGGTTACACTCATTTTCTATTGTCTTTGCATTCTTTCAGGGGGGTTGGGGGGTGTAACTGTGATGTATCAATATGCATTAGTGTGTGTGTTGTAGTGGGTGAGGGTGGGGGTGGGGGTGTTGCATGTTGCGTGTGTGTGTGTCCCTGTTTTTTCCCTCCTCCCTCCCCTGTGTCGTAGGTGTAGTAGTCAACGTGGTCTTCGCCGCCGGCGTTCGTGCTCCTGGTAGAGGAGCAGAAAGACTATCGCAGGGAGAATTTGGAGTTCCGGGTCCATGGTGTCCTCGTTCCTCTTGCGGTGTGTAGAGGTGAGCGTTTTCCCTTCGGAATTCCTGTTTCCGCCGTGTTTTTATTCACGGGGAATCCGCCCCGGAAAAGGTGGCGGATTGGTGGGTTGTAATAGTGTGGGCGATACATTGTCCTCCGCCTGTCTGTTAGCGGTGACCGCCGCGCTTTTTGTCTGTACCGCCGTGGCGGTCGGAGTGTTAAAGTGGCTGTCTTTTTTGGAGGTTTCCGCCACGGTCGTAATTGCTAATTTTTTACCACCGGCCTGTTGGCGGTCTTACCGCCGCTTTAACACCGTCCGCCATGGTTGTGATGACCACCAATGAGTCAAGGGATTAGAACACAAAATAAAATACCCTCTACTTTTAACTATATCTTTGACAACCATAAATGATAAAACTCAAGGTATGCGAAGTAGGTGAGTAGGTGAGTAGCATGCCCCTCTACAGAAGAGCTCCCTTATTTATTCATCCATGCAATTATTAAATCACCCTTTCATTCTTCCTACTGTATTTACTCATAGCCACCATGATTTAAGCTTTCATTTTTTTCTTCCAATCTTTCATCCAAATTCACAATCCTTTATCCACCTATTCAGTACCCACCATCCACTCTTTATTTCAATCATCCTTTCAACCATCTATTCATCTATCTATCTATCCATTTACCCAGTAGTCACCCACGCATCCTTTTCCACCCACCCACGCATCCTTTCACTCATTTCATTCATCCTTTCTTTTAATCTTCTGTTGTTTCAGTTTTCCATCAAGCCATCATTTTTAGTGTACATTATGTGTGCTTTCGCTGAATTGCAGATAGAAGACGTCATAAGAAACCCAATACTAGTGTAGCTGTAATGCGCGGGGTTCATGAATCTGATCACGACAAAGCCCTTGTAGCTAGTGGGTAATAGTAAAAGCAAGCAACTTACCCTCACCCATCCCTGCCACCGCATCTCGCCCTGCTCCATCTGCTCCTGCAGTGGCAGAATTTGAGGTGGCTCCACTGGTCATACTGGTCGGTGTAGCTAGAAAAACAAAGTATACAGTTTTTGGATGCCAGGTACACCTTCCCTTCTTAACTTTTTTAATTAAACAAATACAACAGCAATACATCACTACAGTTCTGTTACCACTGCTGTATCTTCTATCAAAAATAACACTCTGGGCATCTTGCTGGTTCACAATGGTAGATATGCCAGGTAGTAAAGCCAACCAAAAGCTTTGAGTAATGGACGGGCAGAGCTATAATCTCTAATGATGATGACAGACTCACTGAAGTGCAATGAAAGGGTGGAATACAAAACGGTCAATGAAAGATAATGCAGGGATACCAGGAATTTAACAAAAATTGGATAGGGGAGTTAGAAAAAAAGACAGTATAAAAAAGTAAACAAGGCAAAATTAAAAGTAGTATAATAGTGGGGGAGGTAAAAGTTAGTGTTTTAATAACAATATTAAATAATAGGGCTTACTTGGATGCACAGAGCAATCAGCACTGGTGGTTGGTGCCTCCCCAGCTCCTGTTGGATCCTGTGTAGTGACCCTCTTTTTACCTTTCGTTGCTGATGCAAGAAATAAAGAAGATAAAAAAATACATTTGTGGTACCGTTAATCTCCATAAATGTATTATATAACTGGAAATGCAATAACATTGTACTTAAATCAAATTGTCTCTGGTACTAGTATTATTGACTATCATTGAGTTGACTATACTATATATCCTGAAATTCCTATTCCACATTTCCTTAACCAAAACTACATTTGGAACTGATGCATTGCAATAAATGATCTTTGTTTCTAGTCTCATTTCTCAGCCCCCTTGATGGACCAAATCAGTCTCCCTTTCTTTCAATACATAGATGCATATGAGTACTACGCATCACTGTGAAGTTGCTTGGGACTATCCAAGCTACATAAAATCACAGAGAACACTGACTCACTGATATAACTAATTCACTATGGAGAATAAATAATCAGCCAAAGTGAATGCCTACGAGTATAATGATGTAGCGCTGAGCAACTGCCTAGCTCTAACTAGATCACATAATATTCTTAATGTAAACTAAACATAACTTACCTCTGAGCACAAGCTGCATGCTATTTGGAAAAAAAGCTAGCATTGTAGAACACAAACGCAATAATATAATACTCACCAAGCCCCAGAACCTCGATGCCTAGCAGGGTGAGCAGGTCCTGCTTGTGGTCAATGGTATCCACCAAGCAGAGTGTCAGCTGCTGGGTGGTGCGCTGAACCTGGGTGATGCCCCTGACACACAGGTGCACCCTAGCCCAATGCAGCCTGCGCTCCTGCAGAGGGTAAACACTTCCAGACATGCCACCTTCTGTCAGCATGGAGGGGAGATCCAGATCCAGGGGAAATAACAGATCAGTGCTGCCACCTCCTTCTTTGAGAAGATTGCCCAGGGCTACACCTCTTGGTGGTGCCACAACCCACAAGGGATGTGGCTGCTGCTAGCTGTCCAGGGGGATGTGGTGCTGCGACGTCCCTGATCTCCAGCTCTCCTCTGCTCTGCCATGGTGCTGGTTGGTGGGGTGAAGAAAAAAATTATTCTGAAATGGAAGAAGGAAGGAAGAAAAGGGAAAAAAAACAAAATACAAAAAGGAAAAAAAAACACTAAAAAAATTTAAAACATTAAAATAGTGAGGTACAAAAACACACTAAAAATATAAATAAAAATAAGCGGCAGATTATTTAGGAGGGTGGAGGATTGCAAAGATAGTCAGGGGGTGAAAACAACAGGCCAAGCACCATAAACAGAGTGAAAAACAAGATGACCGCGTGGTGCCATGAGCACAAGATTTTGAATGCAAGCATGTAGTTCCCCTTGTGTCTGATTTAACATGTAACACTAGTGGGCATGTTGGAGACCTCCACCTTCTCATGGAACTCTGCGTAGCATGGCAAGGTCAACCAACAACTCACCATCTACCTAGAACACAATCACCTCCTGGACAAATCCCAGTCTGGATTCTTCAACAATCACATTAGGGGGGGACAGCCCTTATCCTGGCCACAGACAACACCTGGACCCTTCTTGACAAAGGAGAGACAGCAACCCTTACCCTCCTAGATCTCTTAGCAGCCTTCAAAACTATCTCCCACCAGACGCTCATCGGTAGAATTCACGACATAGACATAGACATCCAAGGAGCCGCCCTCAGATGGATCACCTTGTTCTTTATCAACAGAACACAATGAGTACACCTTCCACCCTTCACCTCCACATGACCCCATACCTTAAGACTCCACTGCCTCTGGGTTCAGAAGAGATGCCACTTCAAGCTCCTCACCCACGTGTTCAAAGCTCTGTATTACTCCTGACCCACCTACATCAACCACCACCTGACATTCCACAAAACCTCCAGATACCTCTGCTGTACCTCCCTCATGCTGGTCCTTACCACCCACATACAATACAGCAGAGCAGGAAACACTCCTTCTCCTAACTCACAGCCAAAGTCTGTAATGGCCTCCCTGTGCATCTCAGAACCTTCCCTACTCTGCAGTAATTCTGTAGAATGCTGAAAACTGGGCTCTTTGACTGAGACCCTGCCAACACCTGGATACCCTCATGAGTGACAAGCAGCAATCTAAATGTCGACTGATTGATTGATTGATTGATTGATGGATCGATTGATTGATTGCTTCTTAAAACTTAAAAAAATACTCACTCCTGGAAAACCAACTTATGTAAAAAATATTGAAAAGCTTGGAAATACAAAATAGTAAACTCCATTCTAAACTTCTAACATTCCACTTCTAAGAAAAAAAAAAGCTGCATCCCTACCAAAAGAGATATATAATTACCAAAATTAGAATCAGTCAAACATAATACACATTTTAAATGTAATAAAATAACTACAACACATTTTGAACAATATAATAAGTAACACACCACGCCCTGACGTGACCATGAAATAAACGCTTAACTACTTATGGAACCCAACTAACCAAACTACTATCACTAAAACATGTCACCTTAACTAACCTTACTGACAACCCTCTCACCCCCTACTACATATTACAAATAGTAAAATAAATAACACTACCTGAAACATAGAGGTACAGACCCGTACCTTCTGTCCATGCTGATCACTGCTTCAGACTAAAGATAATAAGATTGCAAGATAGAGTAAATATGAAAATGCCCATTCTTGCAGAGTCACCCTCCGTCACCCTCCTGTTTTTAGAATCATATTGCTGCCAGTGTAGATGCTCTAACCCTTAAAAAGTACAAATTGGCAAATCTCTAATTAGGATATCTAGTTTTCCTATAAAACCATAGCAGATGGTGCAGAATAACATCAATTGTACAGAAAGTTAAATTTCACATATGGACTGTACTGCTTATTGTAACATCCACTAATGTGACTAGGAAAACACAGCTTCAGGGCTACCATTGTAGCCTGAGTATTGCATTTTAAAGCTGCTGCCCAACCTTCAAAATAGCAATTTTGAAAGAAGAAATACAACCTTCCTTTAAATATCACTATCTAGGCCTTGTAGCCCACAAGCTAGGGATAGTGTGCATTATATTTAAACATAGAACTTATAGAAATAAAATTGTTAAAGTTAGTTTTTGATTTTTAATGAATATTTAGGAAGAAATCTGTTAGTAAGTTACTTTACCCTGCCCAAAGCTCCAAGAAGCTAATGTGCATTAGTATTCCAGCAGCTACACAACCAGTGCTTAACCTTAATAAGTCGTGAAACAGTTCAGAGAGCACAAACAAAAACCTGGATATGTGGAGGTGTTTATCTTCCCATAGCAAGAAGACCTTTAGAATGGACCAATAAGCTTCATTTATATAGGGCCTGCCTTGGCACAAATATATATATATAAGGTGAGACCTGGGGAAGGCAAACATTTGTTCCCCCACCCAGGTTTGTTTCAAACTCAGCAGGAGGGAAGCTACCCTTTGAACCAATTCTGAATGACAACAAAGGAAGGGACAGCTCATTTCCATGGGCCCATCCTCTGGATGGGCACACATTCTCTGCACAACAGCAAATGTTTTACCTTATCTTAGATTTTAGGAGTAAGGTATGGGATTGTTTTCAGTAGGGGAAACAGGAACTGCTGCAACGGTAGATAGTGTTCCCCTTGGTAACCTTTATTCCTTTGGCTAGGAAGAGCCAAGAGGCAATTTCCCCCACTAGCTAGACCCAGCCATAAATATGGCACCAAAAGACAAGCTCCTCAAAACATTTTCTGGACCAGAAGAGGACCAGAAGACGAACTGCATTTGCTGTTTTCTACCACAGGAACTAGATCTCCCTGGCTGGCCTCCTGTGTGATTATTAGAACACAACAAGCTACTAAAGGCCTTTTTTCTTACCAATTGCAAGTGAAAGAGGACCAAAATCCTGGTTGTGGCCTCTGTTGAAGTGAGTCTTGACCCATAAATGATGTCCTTGAGGTCCTGAGTGCCTTACTGGTGTCAGACGTACTTATTCTGAAAACTAAAAAAAATGTGGTCTTAGATTATCTTGAATTCACACACCTCTACAGGAGCTAGACCAATCACCACAAGCATTCCCCCAAGGCACAATCTTACTGGCCATGAAAATTGGATTTGTTGTGCTCAGATATTTTTGCCACTTGAAAATCCATTTCAGAGGTCCCTTGCAGCAAGACTATCCAATTTCAGTGCTGCTTTCCCAGATACAGCCTGCTACCTTGGTCCACCGGAGGAATCCAAGTTCAAACAAAGACAATAAGTCTAAAGCTAGAAATTGTGATCAGGTGAAGGCCTCAAAAGTATCCAGCCAAAGAGAGGACTTCCCTTGGCACTAAATTTGACTTTTTCAGATATGAGCTTTTCCAGTAAAAACCAGTGACTTTCACAGGACCTCATTCAATGGCTATCTAAATTCGAAGTGACTTTGCCAGATAGAGTCTGCTGCCTTGCTGCCCTGGAGGATTTTGACTTTCATTTCACAGACAAAGGGCCTAACTACAATGTTGATGATTTGATCATCGGATTGCCAATTCGACGGAGTGGAGGCGGCCGTCAAGCCGGTGGCCTCCACACCGCTGTATTAAGAACTCCCCACTGGGCCGGACGATAGAAAGTGTGGTGCCATTTGCTTTAGCTTTCAGAGACAGCCAAGGTTAATGCTGCTGCACTGTGTGCGCCAGCATCACACTCAGAATGCACACTGCCTATCAAGGCAGGTAGTTCCCATTCTGAGTGTTCTGACAGAAGGCCATGCCATGAGGGCCTCAGTCAGAAAGTAAAATATTTGACTGGGATAAACCTGCTTAGTCTATCCTGCCACTCTCCATCACATGTGGCTTGAAATGGTACATAGGTCCTAGTCACCTGCGAACAATGGTTACTGACTGTCTCTTTTTCTCTTAAATATTTTTAAATTAAAATATTAAAAGTAAAATATTATATAACATGTTTAATTTTTTAAAGAAATTTAATTAACATTTATTTATTTAAAAAAAACAATTGGATGTATGCATATATTGTAAATAAGTATTCATGGTCAAAATGAATTTGGAAAAGTATTTGATTTTGTTTACTTTACCAATTCATTTTATTATTATTAAAACAAAATGTGTTTAAATAAATACAATTAGTTAAAATATATTTACTGTTCACTATTTTTTATTAACTACACATGAGTAGGGGTCCTTGGGGAGGAGCCAAGATGGCGGCCGGGACGGTCGCTTGATCCCAGCGCTCCGTTCCCGGCCACTTCAAGATATCCTAGCAGGCGCCCCCCCAGCGGCCTGGCAGAGACGGCCGGGACGGCGGCGAGGCTGGGGAAGACCAGGGCACTCAATGCGCGCTGCGAGCGCTCACCGGACCTTGTGAGGCGAGTCTGGGACTCGTCGGTCCGTTTCGGGAGCAGCGCGAGGCGAGGGGAGCTGCGGCTGCAGCCCCGGTTGATTTCACCGGGCGCGGCCGCTGTTTACCTCCCCGCCGACCCGCGACTGGGAGAGCAGGGGATGCGCGGCTAGAGGAGGCTGGAGCATTGTAGTTCTGCTGGGCGCTCCGGGACACAGATTTGAAGAGCTCGGGCGCCATTTTGGATATCGGCGGCCGGCATGAACGAAAGCGGCACAGGAACAGCGAGGAGGCTCGGTGGGGCAGACGTGAGGCGGCGGCGGCTCATCAGGAAGCGGGGATTCCAGGGGGGAAAAAAATAAATAAAAAAAAATAAAAAAAAGAAAAGGGGTGAAATAAAGAAGAGGATAAATTAAAGACTGCGGTGAGGAGAGTGCCTACGAGGAGGGGAGCACCAATCTATACAGAGGAGGTAAACCTAGGGGGCGGCAATCGGCTCCCCCCCCCCTTTTTCACTCCACCGCTCCATCCAACCTACTGGGCAAGACCGAAGCGCATTACGTGCTCCTGGGAACACAGCTTATGCACCAGAGGCAAAATGGATGGCTGGGCCAGACTGTGGATGAGTAGACTGCCCTGGACTTGCTAGCGGAGGGTCTCTGCCGCAAGTGTTCCTAGCTGCTCAAGATATATTTGCAGCACCTCGCAAGCGCCTCAACCCGGGATCTTTCCCGCGCCTCGGCGCCTCACCCGGCCGCCCAGCAACTCTACCCTCTATCTGAGGGAAACCCCTGGCATCAAGCCCTACCGCCACACAAGAAGAAGCTAGTGTTCTCCCCCAATGACAGTATCCTCTACATACCTCAACATGCCCGGTGGACAGCTCCACGGAAACGCAGAGTGAGAACATTGAACTCAACAATGACTGCAGTATTTCTCACTGAACACACAGTCCATAATTAACCAAATTGGGACTGGATGCTTCTTTGCTTTGCTGCCTAATCACAAGCCCATCAGTGCGTAATCCCTGTGGACAGGGAGGCAATCTCATAACAGTCAAAATGGCTGGTAGAGCCAAGTCAGCCAAGAACCCAGATCGAACTACGCAAGCGATAACGCCTACGGATCAACAACTTGGCCCATCCTTGCAATCTCTAGAAAACACACTCCTAGCGCATTCAGCCCAGTTCGAGAAAGTATTGCAGGCAATACTGGACACTAAGACATCACTGGAGGGCAGAATTGATGCAGTTGTGCAAGACCTGAACCTCCTACGAGTGGATCATCGTAGCCTAGCCGAAAAAGTAAAAACAACTGAAGCTGAGATAGCGGAATTAACCCCAGTGGTGCAAGGGAATCAAAAACAGAATCAGCGCATGGATGAAGAGCTGAAGATACTCTGGAGAAGATCCGAGGAAATGGAGAGCAGGGCGCGCCGAAATAACGTGAGATTCCTGGGATTTCCGGAAAGTATGCGCCAACCGGAATCAGAAATTTCCCTAGAGCAGTGGCTAATTAAAGAGGTGTTAAGTGGGGCTCCATCCAAGTTTTTCTCAGTTGAAAGGGCTTACAGAGTTCCGGGTAGGCACCCGGCCCCTGGTCAGTCCCCCAGACCACTGATCGCCAGGTTCTTAAACTACAGAGATCGGGACACAATTTTGCAACTGTTCCGCAATAAGGGCCCGTTCAAGTATGAAGATTCGAACATCAATGCCTACCCTGACTTCACGCAGGAGGTGCAGAATCGGCGTAACTCTTTTGTTAAAATCAAGCAACGCTTACGAGAACAGAACATAAAATATGCCCTGCTCTTCCCAGCCAAGTTAAGAGTAGTGATGGAAGACCGTACCCATATATTTACCAGCACTGAGGACGCCTGGACATGGCTCCATGCCAAGGGCCTTGCACACCCCCGGGAAGACGCAGAGGAGGACGAGAAATGGGGGAGATCCACTGCAGGGACGAGATCCAAACGGCGTACCAGAGGCCAGCCAAATGTCAGGCAGGCAGCAGAGGAAAGAGCAAAAGTGCTTAAAGAGACGCCGATACACATGCAAAGCAGAAACATAACTCCCGGTGGGCGTGTGGAGCTGGAATTGGATTCAGACACAGCCAGCTCCGCATCCACGGTAACAGGAGAACTAGGTGGGCCGAAGGTCACCCCAAGATCTGCTGATGAACTATAATCTAGTGGATCAGATCCAGAGTGAACACAAGGGATGGCGATTGCAACAGGAAAATCTGCAGAGACTCCACGACACTGCCGTGCTGCGGGGATGGAGTGCTTCCAACAATATACATCTTTGATATAAACACTAAGCTAACTCACTATCTAACTCCCCCACTCTCCACCTCCTCCTACCTACCTATCTGTCTATCTACCTATTTCCCTATCTATCGACTTCTCTATCTATTTTCTCTATCTATTTCTCTATCTCTCCCCCCCTCCCGCCACCCCCTCTACTACCTATCTCCCTATCCTCTCACTCTACCTCTCTCCCTCACCCATCTCTACAACCCCCCCTCCCCTATCTTCACAACCCTACTCCTATCTCTCTCCCTAATCTCCAAACCTCCTAACACTCACCCTCCTCCACCCTAAACCCCCTCCCCCAGCTCCTCTCACTCTACCTGTCCCCCCCCTCCCTCGCGCTTTCCCGCCGCGACCTCCTGCACGCCCCCGCCCCCCAGCTCCCATTCGCCCCCAGCTGACCCCTCCCCCCCCCCTCCTACCTCTTATGGCGGCGGCTGCGCGACAGTGGTAGCGACCCTTGACCCAAGGGTAGGTCGCTCCCCCTGCCGCTGCAGCTCCTCCAAGTTCCCGAGTTCCTGTGTTCCTGAGACCCACCTAACTGTAAGTACCCCCCTCCTCCCAGCCCCTCGCCCTGCCCCGCGCCACTCACCTTCTCTCCTGCTCCTGCTTCTTTTCCTCCTCTCTGTCTCTTCCTCCTCGCTCCCCCTCTGCAATCTTCTTCTGTGTTCTTCTGTTCTTCTCTTCTGTTCTTCTGTTCTTCCCTTCTGTTCTTCTGTGTTCTTCCGGTCTTCTGTGTTCTTCTTCTCTGTTCTTCTCGGTGCTTCTGTGTTCTTCTTCTCGGTTCTTCTGTGTTCTTCTGTGTTCTTCTCTGTTCTTCTCTGTTCTTCTCCTCTTCTGTCTTCTGCTCTTCCGGTCTTCTGTTCTTCTGTCTTCTGTTCTTCTGTCTTCTGTTCTCCTGTCTTCGGCTCTTCTACCTCCTCCGTCTTCGTCCCCCGAGCCTGCCCTCCTGCTCCTTCCTCATCCCCCTCCCTCACTCGCCTCCCCCTCTCTCACCCCTAGCTAACCCGTTCGCTATCTACCTCCCTCACTCCTCCTATCTTCCTATCTCTCTAGCTCCCTATCTCACTATCTAACTCCCCCACTCTCCACCTCCTCCTACCTACCTATCTGTCTATCTACCTATTTCCCTATCTATCGACTTCTCTATCTATTTTCTCCATCTATTTCTCTATCTCTCCCCCCCTCCCGCCACCCCCTCTACTACCTATCTCCCTATCCTCTCACTCTACCTCTCTCCCTCACCCATCTCTACAACCCCCCTCCCCTATCTTCACAACCCTACTCCTATCTCTCTCCCTAATCTCCAAACCTCCTAACACTCACCCTCCTCCACCCTAAACCCCCTCCCCCAGCTCCTCTCACTCTACCTGTCCCCCCCCCTCCCTCGCGCTTTCCCGCCGCGACCTCCTGCACGCCCCCGCCCCCCAGCTCCCATTCGCCCCCAGCTGACCCCTCCCCCCCCCTCCTACCTCTTATGGCGGCCGCTGCGCAACTGCGCAGCGGGCGCGCTGCTGGCGCGTCAGAGGCGCGCCAGAGGCAAGCCCGTCTGCGCCCGTCCGCGCCTGGCCCGCGCCCAGCGCCACGACCCCTGGTCCCCAGCTCCCCCAAGCCCCGCTGATCCGCTACGACCCCACCACCCTCCACGCCCTCAACCCAGGGCGCTCCAAAACCTGCTTCCTAGCTCACCCCAAACGCACCCATGGACCCTTCGCCTGCAACTCCTGCAAACGCATCTTCCACCACGCAACTACCACGACCACAAGCCCACGCGCCATCAACCACCTCAAGTGCATCCTGATCAACGCTCGTTCCGTCCACAAGCACGCCGTTGAACTTTGGGACCTCCTGGACTCCACAGCCCCGGACGTCGCCTTCATCACGGAGACATGGATGAACGCCTCCTCTGCTCCAGACATCGCTACCGCCATCCCCGAAGGCTACAAGATCTCCAGAAAAGACCGCACCAACCAAGTAGGAGGAGGTGTCGCCATCATCTTCAAAGACTCCATCAGCGTCACCACCTCAACCGAAGACCCCCCCCTCGCCGCTGAACACCTGCATTTTCAGATTCGCACCGACCCAAGGACCACCCTCAGAGGATCCCTCGTCTACCGTCCTCCCGGACCTCGCGCCTCTTTCAGCGACGCCATCGCCGACTTCATCTCCCCGCACGCCCTCGCCTCACCGGACTACATCCTCCTAGGTGACCTCAACTTCCATCTGGAACAAAACAACGACCCCAACACCACCACCCTGCTCGACAACCTCGCCAACCTCGGCCTCAAACAACTGGTGAACACCGCCACCCACATCGCCGGACACACGCTCGACCCTATCTTCTCCGCCAGCAAACACGTCTTCTTCAGCCACACCTCTGCCCTACACTGGACCGACCACAGCTGCGTCCACTTCACATTCCGACGCGAGACCTCCCACCTCCGCACTCAACCCATCCCTCATCGACAGTGGAACAAGATCCCTGAAGAGCAACTCTTCTCCGCTCTCGCCGCCAACCAACCCACCCTCACCACCGACCCCAACGACGCAGCTCTCAACCTCACAAACTGGATCTCCAACTGCGCTGACAACCTTGCTCCCCTCAAACGCACGCATCGACAGACCAACACCAAAAAACCTCTCTGGTTCTCCGACACCCTCAAAGAATCAAAGAAAACTTGTCGTGCCCTTGAGAGGGCCTGGCGCAAGGACCACACCGCTGACAACATGACCGCCCTCAAGAACGCTACACGAGAACACCACCACCTGATCCGCACTGCCAAAAGGAACTTTTTCACCGACAGACTAGACAAAAACAGCCACAACAGCAGAGAACTCTTCAGCATCGTCAAAGAGTTCTCCAACCCCAGCGCCAGCGCCAACGCCGTCACGCCCTCACAGGATTTGTGCGAATCCCTCGCCACTTTCTTCCATCGCAAGATCAGCGACCTCCACGACAGCTTCGGACACCAGACCCAACCATACACCACTGAACCCGCTTCCCCGGACATCACCCTCAACAACTGGACCCACATCAACACGGAAGAAACCAAATCCATCATGAACTCTATCCACTCCGGCGCCCCTTCGGACCCCTGCCCGCACTTCATCTTTAACAAAGCCGACGACATCATCGCCCTGCACCTCCAGACCATCATCAACTCTTCTTTTTCTTCTGCTACCTTCCCCGAATGCTGGAAGCACGCTGAAGTCAACGCCCTACTAAAGAAACCTACGGCTGACCCAAGCGACCTGAAAAACTTCCGCCCCATCTCTCTTCTACCTTTCCCAGCCAAGGTAATAGAAAAGACCGTCAACAAACAGCTGACCACCTTCCTGGAAGACAACAACCTGCTCGACCCTTCACAAACCGGATTCCGAACCAACCACAGCACGGAAACCGCCCTCATCTCAGTCACAGACGACATCAGAACCCTGATGGACAACAGTGAAACAGTCGCCCTCATTCTCCTCGACCTCTCGGCTGCCTTTGACACCGTCTGTCACCGCACCCTAATCACCCGCCTACGCTCCACCGGGATCCAAGGCCAGGCCCTGGACTGGATCGCCTCCTTCCTCGCTAACCGCTCCCAAAGAGTTTACCTCCCTCCGTTTCGCTCAGAACCCACCAAGATCATCTGCGGCGTACCTCAAGGCTCATCGCTCAGCCCGACACTCTTCAATGTCTACATGAGCCCCCTCGCCGACATCGTTCGCAAGCACGACATCATCATCACCTCCTACGCCGACGACACCCAACTTGTACTCTCCCTCACCAAGGACCCCGCCAGCGCCAAGACCAACCTACAAGAGGGTATGAAGGACGTCGCAGATTGGATGAGGCTCAGCCGCCTAAAGCTGAACTCTGAAAAAACGGAAGTCCTCATCCTCGGCAACACCCCGTCCGCCTGGGACGACTCCTGGTGGCCCACGGCCCTCGGCACCGCACCGACCCCCGCAGACCACACCCGCAACCTCGGCTTCATCTTGGACCCTCTTCTCACCATGACCAAGCAAGTCAACGCCGTGTCCTCCGCCTGCTTCCTCACTCTCCGCATGCTCCGTAAGATCTTCCGCTGGATCCCCGCCGACACCAGAAAAACCGTGACCCACGCCCTCGTCACGAGCCGCCTGGACTACGGCAACACCCTCTACGCCGGGACCACAGCCAAACTCCAAAACCGCCTGCAACGCATCCAAAACGCCTCGGCCCGCCTCATCCTCGACGTACCCCGCAACAGCTACATCTCCGCACACCTGAGACACCTGCATTGGCTCCCAGTCAGCAAAAGGATCACCTTCCGTCTTCTCACCCACGCACACAAAGCCCTCCACAACAAGGGACCGGAATACCTCAACAGACGCCTCAGCTTCTACGTCCCCACCCGCCCCCTCCGCTCCGCTGGCCTCGCACTTGCTGCCGTCCCTCGCACCCGCCGCTCCACGGCGGGTGGGAGATCTTTCTCCTTCCTGGCGGCCAAGACCTGGAACTCCCTCCCCACCAGCCTCAGGACCACCCAGGACCACTCCGCTTTCCGGAGACTCCTAAAGACTTGGCTGTTCGAGCAGCGATAACCCCCCCTTTCCCCCCTAGCGCCTTGAGACCCGCACGGGTGAGTAGCGCGCTTTATAAATGTTAATGATTTGATTTGATTTGATTTGACTTGGGGCACAATCAGATGGCAAGTGGAGGGCGGGTGGGGCTAGAGGGAACGGAAACATGCCAAGGGGGGGCGCCTGAAGACATTGACAGACTTGGTCTGTGGCATGATGTGAGCCCCTTATAAGAGCCACATCTGTAAGATATGAGAATCCCACCAAGTAAATCCAACTGGATAAAAGTTATGTTACACTTTTTAAAGTTTTGTAGTCCCACTGTAGTTGTAAGTAGCATAGGGGGTTTAATTAGGGGGGTGGGGATTAGTAGTTTAGTAGAAATGCAGCGATCGGAATCACTTAATGCATTAAAGATGGATTTGCACCCGCTATATCTAAATATTAGCAGCAGAAAGGCAGAGACCAGATTAAAACCCAGGCCCACGACTTAGCAACATATCTCCTGCACCCTACAAGATGTCTTCTAGAAGTAACATGGGGAACCAGTATATTATATTAACATGGAATGTCAGGGGCCTTGGGACGCCGAACAAACGGGCTAGAGTGCATGCTCGACTTAAGAGACTGGGAGTGCATATTGCTATTTTGCAAGAGACGCATATGCTTGAGGGGGATCTACGAGACATGCGCGTGAAGTGGGGGGGCCAGCTGATAGGCACAACATATTCGACCTTTGCGAGAGGGGTGCTGATTTGGATAGCAGCGGGAGTTCCATTCCTCATGTCAACACACAAGATAGACCAGGGAGGGAGGTACGTAGTAATGGAGGGCAGATTAGATGGTAGACAAATGGCTGTGGTCGGGGTATACGCCCCCAATAGTGGCATCATAGGCTTTCTCACCACTCTCACCCCAACGCTGCTGACCCACCCCATGCCCCTTGTCATTTGGGGTGGTGATTTTAATAGCACCCCAGTGGCAGCATTAGATAGAACTAGCGCCCATCAGAATGCATCAATTAACAGGAAGCTTGTAAGTCCTCTGCAAGAATGGGCAAATGTTATGGGCTTATACGATGTATGGCGGTTAGGTCATCCAGAGCAAAAAGAATATTCATTTTATTCGGTCCCACATAATACCCATACTAGAATTGATATAATATGGAGCACCCGCGAAATGGGGGCGCTGATAACTGAATCTGAATACTTGGCAAAGACAGTCTCGGACCATGCGCCTCTGCGGGTCACCCTGAACTGGGGTAGGGCACGTCAGGTAATTCCCACTTGGAGATTCCAGGCGGAGGCTCTACAAGACCAAGCATTCGCTGCAACACTGGGGAAATCTATAGGCCAATATTGGGAAATTAATGCTATGTCTGCAACAACCCGGGCGATAGAATGGGATGCCCACAAAGTAGTGGCCCGTGGAGTATGTATGTCTACTACGTGGGGAGTGAGACGCTCCTTACAGACGGAAATTAGCAAACTCGAAAAGGAGCTGAGGATTGCGGAAAAAGCGGTAGCAAGGGGGGAAATTACCAGTACTGTCCTTAAAGAAAAGCGCTTAAAATACAATGAGGCAGATAGCAGGCTCCGTTGCCACGACTATAAATATTACTTAACCAGGTTGCAAACGGAAGGAGATAGATCAAGCAGAATGCTAGCGTGGCTACTCCGCGAGGATAGACTGCAGGCTCCGATAGGGGCCATCCGGGTGAGCGCGCAAGAAATGGCTACTCCCAGTGTGTCTGTGACGCCCCCTCCCAAGATACACAAACGCAGGCACACACCCACCCAACAGCCATCCACCTCACGACAGCCTCCAGCACATGCACCTTCACCCAAAGTCAGCAAACAAACAACTCCTACAACCACAACCTCTTCCTCCACTCCCAAACCCTCTCCAGCTACCCATCCCAGTGTATCCCAAAAACTTTTCCTGTCCAACCTTGACCTCTTTCCCACACCTCACCCACCCTGTCCGTCTCATAGGTCCCGAACTAACACCTCAGCCACAACAGCTCCAGGACCAGTGGTGCCTTTAGTCACCGGAATATGGAGTGCACCGGCCCCCAGGGCAGCCAGTGTGGCACGGAGCCACAGCACAGACAGTCCCCCACCTGTGAAGCATGAGAAGTTGGCCAGTGCCCGGCGGGAGAGGGGGAAGACTCCAGCCACCAAAGCCGCTCCCAGGGGAACAGGTGGGAGTGTGGAGTCAGCTGCGACACCTTCCAAGGTGGGGAAGGGGCACAAGAAGGTCAGCAAGTCTGGGAAGAGCAGCACGGCGGAGAAGACCGCCATCATCCCAGCTGCCCAGGAGGCCACTGCCAGCACCATCCCAGCTGCGCAGGAGGGCACCACCAGCACCAGCCCAGCTGCCCAGGAGGCCACCGCCAGCACAAGCCCAGCTGCCCAGGAGGCCACTGCCAGCACCAGCCCAGCTGCCCAGGAGGCCACCGCAAGCACAAGCCCAGCTGCCCAGGAGGCCACCGCCAGCACAAGTCCAGCTGCCCAGGAGGCCAGCACAAGCCCAGCTTCCCAGGAGGCCACCGACAGCACAAGCCCAGCTGCCCAGGAGGCCAGCACCAGCCCAGCTGCCCAGGAGGCCACCGCCAGCACCAGCCCAGCTGCCCAGGAGGCCACCGCCAGCACAAGCCCAGCTGCTCAGGAGGCCACCACCAGCACAAGCCCAGCTGCCCAGGAGGCCACCGCCAGCACAAGCCCCGCTGGGCCATGAAGGACCTCCAGCACAAGCCCCGCTGGGCCATGAAGGTCCGCCAGCAGCTGAGTCACTGCAATGGAGACCACCGTCTCAAGCACCGCTGAACAGGGCACCGCCGTCTCAAGCACCGCTGAACAGGGCACTGCCGTCGCAAGCACTGCTGAACAGGGCACCGCCGTCTCAAGCACCGCTGAACAGGGCACCGCCGCCTCAAGCACCGCTGAACAGGGCACCCCGTCTCAAGCACCGCTGAACAGGGCACCACCGTCTCAAGCACCGCTGAACAGGGCACCGCCGTCTCATGCACCGCTGGCCCATGAGCGCCAAGGGCACTGACGCTACTGAGTCCGTCACGGGCAGAATGAAGCACTCTGGGCACAATGCCCCCTCCAGAACCAGTGGAGAGATCCATCCCTTACCTCTTTCCTTAGCAGGATGAAGCACTCTGGGCACAATTCCCCCTCCAGAACCAGTGGAGAGATGCATCCACTACCTCTGTCCTTAGCAGGATGAAGCACTCTGAGCAAAATGCCCCCTCCAGAACCAGTGGAGACTGTTATCCACTTGTGAGACTGTGGCTTTGCACTCCCCAGGATGGAACAGTGGGCAAGCCACCCACTGTATAGACTTGAGAGACTGTGGCTTTGCACTCCCCAGGATTGAACAGTGGGCAAGCCACCCACTGTATAGACTTGAGAGACTGTGGCTTTGCACTCCCCAGGATGGAACAGTGGGCATGTGGGCCCCTCGTGGATTTTGCGTTGTGCACTCAAGCGGCTGAGGTGCCCCCCTTTCCCTCCCCTGAGGTGCCTGTTTTGTTGCTCTCTGATGCCCCTGCAGTGTTCTCTGCGTCATGGTTGGGGATCTTGTGTGGGCCTCACCCATACCGTGTGGGCCTAGTGTTCCACGGACTTAATTGGAGCACTACCTGGACTACTATGCTTGGTATATATTTTGTACATGGTGTATATATATATTTTTGCCTACTTGATTTTAATAGATTACAACGGTTACACTCATTTTCTATTGTCTTTGCATTCTTTCAGGGGGGTTGGGGGGTGTAACTGTGATGTATCAATATGCATTAGTGTGTGTGTTGTAGTGGGTGAGGGTGGGGGTGGGGGTGTTGCATGTTGCGTGTGTGTGTGTCCCTGTTTTTTCCCTCCTCCCTCCCCTGTGTCGTAGGTGTAGTAGTCAACGTGGTCTTCGCCGCCGGCGTTCGTGCTCCTGGTAGAGGAGCAGAAAGACTATCGCAGGGAGAATTTGGAGTTCCGGGTCCATGGTGTCCTCGTTCCTCTTGCGGTGTGTAGAGGTGAGCGTTTTCCCTTCGGAATTCCTGTTTCCGCCGTGTTTTTATTCACGGGGAATCCGCCCCGGAAAAGGTGGCGGATTGGTGGGTTGTAATAGTGTGGGCGATACATTGTCCTCCGCCTGTCTGTTAGCGGTGACCGCCGCGCTTTTTGTCTGTACCGCCGTGGCGGTCGGAGTGTTAAAGTGGCTGTCTTTTTTGGAGGTTTCCGCCACGGTCGTAATTGCTAATTTTTTACCACCGGCCTGTTGGCGGTCTTACCGCCGCTTTAACACCGTCCGCCATGGTTGTGATGACCACCAATGAGTCAAGGGATTAGAACATAAAATAAAATACCCTCTACTTTTAACTATATCTTTGACAACCATAAATGATAAAACTCAAGGTATGCGAAGTAGGTGAGTAGGTGAGTAGCATGCCCCTCTACAGAAGAGCTCCCTTATTTATTCATCCATGCAATTATTAAATCACCCTTTCATTCTTCCTACTGTATTTACTCATAGCCACCATGATTTAAGCTTTCATTTTTTTCTTCCAATCTTTCATCCAAATTCACAATCCTTTATCCACCTATTCAGTACCCACCATCCACTCTTTATTTCAATCATCCTTTCAACCATCTATTCATCTATCTATCTATCTATCCATTTACCCAGTAGTCACCCACGCATCCTTTTCCACCCACCCACGCATCCTTTCACTCATTTCATTCATCCTTTCTTTTAATCTTCTGTTGTTTCAGTTTTCCATCAAGCCATCATTTTTAGTGTACATTATGTGTGCTTTCGCTGAATTGCAGATAGAAGACGTCATAAGAAACCCAATACTAGTGTAGCTGTAATGCGCGGGGTTCATGAATCTGATCACGACAAAGCCCTTGTAGCTAGTGGGTAATAGTAAAAGCAAGCAACTTACCCTCACCCATCCCTGCCACCGCATCTCGCCCTGCTCCATCTGCTCCTGCAGTGGCAGAATTTGAGGTGGCTCCACTGGTCATACTGGTCGGTGTAGCTAGAAAAACAAAGTATACAGTTTTTGGATGCCAGGTACACCTTCCCTTCTTAACTTTTTTAATTAAACAAATACAACAGCAATACATCACTACAGTTCTGTTACCACTGCTGTATCTTCTATCAAAAATAACACTCTGGGCATCTTGCTGGTTCACAATGGTAGATATGCCAGGTAGTAAAGCCAACCAAAAGCTTTGAGTAATGGACGGGCAGAGCTATAATCTCTAATGATGATGACAGACTCACTGAAGTGCAATGAAAGGGTGGAATACAAAATGGTCAATGAAAGATAATGCAGGGATACCAGGAATTTAACAAAAATTGGATAGGGGAGTTAGAAAAAAAGACAGTATAAAAAAGTAAACAAGGCAAAATTAAAAGTAGTATAATAGTGGGGGAGGTAAAAGTTAGTGTTTTAATAACAATATTAAATAATAGGGCTTACTTGGATGCACAGAGCAATCAGCACTGGTGGTTGGTGCCTCCCCAGCTCCTGTTGGATCCTGTTTAGTGACCCTCTTTTTACCTTTCGTTGCTGATGCAAGAAATAAAGAAGATAAAAAAATACATTTGTGGTACCGTTAATCTCCATAAATGTATTATATAACTGGAAATGCAATAACATTGTACTTAAATCAAATTGTCTCTGGTACTAGTATTATTGACTATCATTGAGTTGACTATACTATATATCCTGAAATTCCTATTCCACATTTCCTTAACCAAAACTACATTTGGAACTGATGCATTGCAATAAATGATCTTTGTTTCTAGTCTCATTTCTCAGCCCCCTTGATGGACCAAATCAGTCTCCCTTTCTTTCAATACATAGATGCATATGAGTACTACGCATCACTGTGAAGTTGCTTGGGACTATCCAAGCTACATAAAATCACAGAGAACACTGACTCACTGATATAACTAATTCACTATGGAGAATAAATAATCAGCCAAAGTGAATGCCTACGAGTATAATGATGTAGCGCTGAGCAACTGCCTAGCTCTAACTAGATCACATAATATTCTTAATGTAAACTAAACATAACTTACCTCTGAGCACAAGCTGCATGCTATTTGGAAAAAAAGCTAGCATTGTAGAACACAAACGCAATAATATAATACTCACCAAGCCCCAGAACCTCGATGCCTAGCAGGGTGAGCAGGTCCTGCTTGTGGTCAATGGTATCCACCAAGCAGAGTGTCAGCTGCTGGGTGGTGCGCTGAACCTGGGTGATGCCCCTGACACACAGGTGCACCCTAGCCCAATGCAGCCTGCGCTCCTGCAGAGGGTAAACACTTCCAGACATGCCACCTTCTGTCAGCATGGAGGGGAGATCCAGATCCAGGGGAAATAACAGATCAGTGCTGCCACCTCCTTCTTTGAGAAGATTGCCCAGGGCTACACCTCTTGGTGGTGCCACAACCCACAAGGGATGTGGCTGCTGCTAGCTGTCCAGGGGGATGTGGTGCTGCGACGTCCCTGATCTCCAGCTCTCCTCTGCTCTGCCATGGTGCTGGTTGGTGGGGTGAAGAAAAAAAATATTCTGAAATGGAAGAAGGAAGGAAGAAAAGGGAAAAAAAACAAAATACAAAAAGGAAAAAAAAACACTAAAAAAATTTAAAACATTAAAATAGTGAGGTACAAAAACACACTAAAAATATAAATAAAAATAAGCGGCAGATTATTTAGGAGGGTGGAGGATTGCAAAGATAGTCAGGGGGTGAAAACAACAGGCCAAGCACCATAAACAGAGTGAAAAACAAGATGACCGCGTGGTGCCATGAGCACAAGATTTTGAATGCAAGCATGTAGTTCCCCTTGTGTCTGATTTAACATGTAACACTAGTGGGCATGTTGGAGACCTCCACCTTCTCATGGAACTCTGCGTAGCATGGCAAGGTCAACCAACAACTCACCATCTACCTAGAACACAATCACCTCCTGGACAAATCCCAGTCTGGATTCTTCAACAATCACATTAGGGGGGGACAGCCCTTATCCTGGCCACAGACAACACCTGGACCCTTCTTGACAAAGGAGAGACAGCAACCCTTACCCTCCTAGATCTCTTAGCAGCCTTCAAAACTATCTCCCACCAGACGCTCATCGGTAGAATTCACGACATAGACATAGACATCCAAGGAGCCGCCCTCAGATGGATCACCTTGTTCTTTATCAACAGAACACAATGAGTACACCTTCCACCCTTCACCTCCACATGACCCCATACCTTAAGACTCCACTGCCTCTGGGTTCAGAAGAGATGCCACTTCAAGCTCCTCACCCACGTGTTCAAAGCTCTGTATTACTCCTGACCCACCTACATCAACCACCACCTGACATTCCACAAAACCTCCAGATACCTCTGCTGTACCTCCCTCATGCTGGTCCTTACCATCCACATACAATACAGCAGAGCAGGAAACACTCCTTCTCCTAACTCACAGCCAAAGTCTGTAATGGCCTCCCTGTGCATCTCAGAACCTTCCCTACTCTGCAGTAATTCTGTAGAATGCTGAAAACTGGGCTCTTTGACTGAGACCCTGCCAACACCTGGATACCCTCATGAGTGACAAGCAGCAATCTAAATGTCGACTGATTGATTGATTGATTGATTGATGGATCGATTGATTGATTGCTTCTTAAAACTTAAAAAAATACTCACTCCTGGAAAACCAACTTATGTAAAAAATATTGAAAAGCTTGGAAATACAAAATAGTAAACTCCATTCTAAACTTCTAACATTCCACTTCTAAGAAAAAAAAAAGCTGCATCCCTACCAAAAGAGATATATAATTACCAAAATTAGAATCAGTCAAACATAATACACATTTTAAATGTAATAAAATAACTACAACACATTTTGAACAATATAATAAGTAACACACCACGCCCTGACGTGACCATGAAATAAACGCTTAACTACTTATGGAACCGAACTAACCAAACTACTATCACTAAAACATGTCACCTTAACTAACCTTACTGACAACCCTCTCACCCCCTACTACATATTACAAATAGTAAAATAAATAACACTACCTGAAACATAGAGGTACAGACCCGTACCTTCTGTCCATGCTGATCACTGCTTCAGACTAAAGATAATAAGATTGCAAGATAGAGTAAATATGAAAATGCCCATTCTTGCAGAGTCACCCTCCGTCACCCTCCTGTTTTTAGAATCATATTGCTGCCAGTGTAGGTGCTCTAACCCTTAAAAAGTACAAATTGGCAAATCTCTAATTAGGATATCTATTTTTCCTATAAAACCATAGCAGATGGTGCAGAATAACATCAATTGTACAGAAAGTTAAATTTCACATATGGACTGTACTGCTTATTGTAACATCCACTAATGTGACTAGGAAAACACAGCTTCAGGGCTACCATTGTAGCCTGAGTATTGCATTTTAAAGCTGCTGCCCAACCTTCAAAATAGCAATTTTGAAAGAAGAAATACAACCTTCCTTTAAATATCACTATCTAGGCCTTGTAGCCCACAAGCTAGGGATAGTGTGCATTATATTTAAACATAGAACTTATAGAAATAAAATTGTTAAAGTTAGTTTTTGATTTTTAATGAATATTTAGGAAGAAATCTGTTAGTAAGTTACTTTACCCTGCCCAAAGCTCCAAGAAGCTAATGTGCATTAGTATTCCAGCAGCTACACAACCAGTGCTTAACCTTAATAAGTCGTGAAACAGTTCAGAGAGCACAAACAAAAACCTGGATATGTGGAGGTGTTTATCTTCCCATAGCAAGAAGACCTTTAGAATGGACCAATAAGCTTCATTTATATAGGGCCTGCCTTGGCACAAATATATATATATAAGGTGAGACCTGGGGAAGGCAAACATTTGTTCCCCCACCCAGGTTTGTTTCAAACTCAGCAGGAGGGAAGCTACCCTTTGAACCAATTCTGAATGACAACAAAGGAAGGGACAGCTCATTTCCATGGGCCCATCCTCTGGATGGGCACACATTCTCTGCACAACAGCAAATGTTTTACCTTATCTTAGATTTTAGGAGTAAGGTATGGGATTGTTTTCAGTAGGGGAAACAGGAACTGCTGCAACGGTAGATAGTGTTCCCCTTGGTAACCTTTATTCCTTTGGCTAGGAAGAGCCAAGAGGCAATTTCCCCCACTAGCTAGACCCAGCCATAAATATGGCACCAAAAGACAAGCTCCTCAAAACATTTTCTGGACCAGAAGAGGACCAGAAGACGAACTGCATTTGCTGTTTTCTACCACAGGAACTAGATCTCCCTGGCTGGCCTCCTGTGTGATTATTAGAACACAACAAGCTACTAAAGGCCTTTTTTCTTACCAATTGCAAGTGAAAGAGGACCAAAATCCTGGTTGTGGCCTCTGTTGAAGTGAGTCTTGACCCATAAATGATGTCCTTGAGGTCCTGAGTGCCTTACTGGTGTCAGACGTACTTATTCTGAAAACTAAAAAAAATGTGGTCTTAGATTATCTTGAATTCACACACCTCTACAGGAGCTAGACCAATCACCACAAGCATTCCCCCAAGGCACAATCTTACTGGCCATGAAAATTGGATTTGTTGTGCTCAGATATTTTTGCCACTTGAAAATCCATTTCAGAGGTCCCTTGCAGCAAGACTATCCAATTTCAGTGCTGCTTTCCCAGATACAGCCTGCTACCTTGGTCCACCGGAGGAATCCAAGTTCAAACAAAGACAATAAGTCTAAAGCTAGAAATTGTGATCAGGTGAAGGCCTCAAAAGTATCCAGCCAAAGAGAGGACTTCCCTTGGCACTAAATTTGACTTTTTCAGATATGAGCTTTTCCAGTAAAAACCAGTGACTTTCACAGGACCTCATTCAATGGCTATCTAAATTCGAAGTGACTTTGCCAGATAGAGTCTGCTGCCTTGCTGCCCTGGAGGATTTTGACTTTCATTTCACAGACAAAGGGCCTAACTACAATGTTGATGATTTGATCATCGGATTGCCAATTCGACGGAGTGGAGGCGGCCGTCAAGCCGGTGGCCTCCACACCGCTGTATTAAGAACTCCCCACTGGGCCGGACGATAGAAAGTGTGGTGCCATTTGCTTTAGCTTTCAGAGACAGCCAAGGTTAATGCTGCTGCACTGTGTGCGCCAGCATCACACTCAGAATGCACACTGCCTATCAAGGCAGGTAGTTCCCATTCTGAGTGTTCTGACAGAAGGCCATGCCATGAGGGCCTCAGTCAGAAAGTAAAATATTTGACTGGGATAAACCTGCTTAGTCTATCCTGCCACTCTCCATCACATGTGGCTTGAAATGGTACATAGGTCCTAGTCACCTGCGAACAATGGTTACTGACTGTCTCTTTTTCTCTTAAATATTTTTAAATTAAAATATTAAAAGTAAAATATTATATAACATGTTTAATTTTTTAAAGAAATTTAATTAACATTTATTTATTTAAAAAAAACAATTGGATGTATGCATATATTGTAAATAAGTATTCATGGTCAAAATGAATTTGGAAAAGTATTTGATTTTGTTTACTTTACCAATTCATTTTATTATTATTAAAACAAAATGTGTTTAAATAAATACAATTAGTTAAAATATATTTACTGTTCACTATTTTTTATTAACTACACATGAGTAGGGGTCCTTGGGGAGGAGCCAAGATGGCGGCCGGGACGGTCGCTTGATCCCAGCGCTCCGTTCCCGGCCACTTCAAGATATCCTAGCAGGCGCCCCCCCAGCGGCCTGGCAGAGACGGCCGGGACGGCGGCGAGGCTGGGGAAGACCAGGGCACTCAATGCGCGCTGCGAGCGCTCACCGGACCTTGTGAGGCGAGTCTGGGACTCGTCGGTCCGTTTCGGGAGCAGCGCGAGGCGAGGGGAGCTGCGGCTGCAGCCCCGGTTGATTTCACCGGGCGCGGCCGCTGTTTACCTCCCCGCCGACCCGCGACTGGGAGAGCAGGGGATGCGCGGCTAGAGGAGGCTGGAGCATTGTAGTTCTGCTGGGCGCTCCGGGACACAGATTTGAAGAGCTCGGGCGCCATTTTGGATATCGGCGGCCGGCATGAACGAAAGCGGCACAGGAACAGCGAGGAGGCTCGGTGGGGCAGACGTGAGGCGGCGGCGGCTCATCAGGAAGCGGGGATTCCAGGGGGGAAAAAAATAAATAAAAAAAAATAAAAAAAAGAAAAGGGGTGAAATAAAGAAGAGGATAAATTAAAGACTGCGGTGAGGAGAGTGCCTACGAGGAGGGGAGCACCAATCTATACAGAGGAGGTAAACCTAGGGGGCGGCAATCGGCTCCCCCCCCCCTTTTTCACTCCACCGCTCCATCCAACCTACTGGGCAAGACCGAAGCGCATTACGTGCTCCTGGGAACACAGCTTATGCACCAGAGGCAAAATGGATGGCTGGGCCAGACTGTGGATGAGTAGACTGCCCTGGACTTGCTAGCGGAGGGTCTCTGCCGCAAGTGTTCCTAGCTGCTCAAGATATATTTGCAGCACCTCGCAAGCGCCTCAACCCGGGATCTTTCCCGCGCCTCGGCGCCTCACCCGGCCGCCCAGCAACTCTACCCTCTATCTGAGGGAAACCCCTGGCATCAAGCCCTACCGCCACACAAGAAGAAGCTAGTGTTCTCCCCCAATGACAGTATCCTCTACATACCTCAACATGCCCGGTGGACAGCTCCACGGAAACGCAGAGTGAGAACATTGAACTCAACAATGACTGCAGTATTTCTCACTGAACACACAGTCCATAATTAACCAAATTGGGACTGGATGCTTCTTTGCTTTGCTGCCTAATCACAAGCCCATCAGTGCGTAATCCCTGTGGACAGGGAGGCAATCTCATAACAGTCAAAATGGCTGGTAGAGCCAAGTCAGCCAAGAACCCAGATCGAACTACGCAAGCGATAACGCCTACGGATCAACAACTTGGCCCATCCTTGCAATCTCTAGAAAACACACTCCTAGCGCATTCAGCCCAGTTCGAGAAAGTATTGCAGGCAATACTGGACACTAAGACATCACTGGAGGGCAGAATTGATGCAGTTGTGCAAGACCTGAACCTCCTACGAGTGGATCATCGTAGCCTAGCCGAAAAAGTAAAAACAACTGAAGCTGAGATAGCGGAATTAACCCCAGTGGTGCAAGGGAATCAAAAACAGAATCAGCGCATGGATGAAGAGCTGAAGATACTCTGGAGAAGATCCGAGGAAATGGAGAGCAGGGCGCGCCGAAATAACGTGAGATTCCTGGGATTTCCGGAAAGTATGCGCCAACCGGAATCAGAAATTTCCCTAGAGCAGTGGCTAATTAAAGAGGTGTTAAGTGGGGCTCCATCCAAGTTTTTCTCAGTTGAAAGGGCTTACAGAGTTCCGGGTAGGCACCCGGCCCCTGGTCAGTCCCCCAGACCACTGATCGCCAGGTTCTTAAACTACAGAGATCGGGACACAATTTTGCAACTGTTCCGCAATAAGGGCCCGTTCAAGTATGAAGATTCGAACATCAATGCCTACCCTGACTTCACGCAGGAGGTGCAGAATCGGCGTAACTCTTTTGTTAAAATCAAGCAACGCTTACGAGAACAGAACATAAAATATGCCCTGCTCTTCCCAGCCAAGTTAAGAGTAGTGATGGAAGACCGTACCCATATATTTACCAGCACTGAGGACGCCTGGACATGGCTCCATGCCAAGGGCCTTGCACACCCCCGGGAAGACGCAGAGGAGGACGAGAAATGGGGGAGATCCACTGCAGGGACGAGATCCAAACGGCGTACCAGAGGCCAGCCAAATGTCAGGCAGGCAGCAGAGGAAAGAGCAAAAGTGCTTAAAGAGACGCCGATACACATGCAAAGCAGAAACATAACTCCCGGTGGGCGTGTGGAGCTGGAATTGGATTCAGACACAGCCAGCTCCGCATCCACGGTAACAGGAGAACTAGGTGGGCCGAAGGTCACCCCAAGATCTGCTGATGAACTATAATCTAGTGGATCAGATCCAGAGTGAACACAAGGGATGGCGATTGCAACAGGAAAATCTGCAGAGACTCCACGACACTGCCGTGCTGCGGGGATGGAGTGCTTCCAACAATATACATCTTTGATATAAACACTAAGCTAACTCACTATCTAACTCCCCCACTCTCCACCTCCTCCTACCTACCTATCTGTCTATCTACCTATTTCCCTATCTATCGACTTCTCTATCTATTTTCTCTATCTATTTCTCTATCTCTCCCCCCCTCCCGCCACCCCCTCTACTACCTATCTCCCTATCCTCTCACTCTACCTCTCTCCCTCACCCATCTCTACAACCCCCCCTCCCCTATCTTCACAACCCTACTCCTATCTCTCTCCCTAATCTCCAAACCTCCTAACACTCACCCTCCTCCACCCTAAACCCCCTCCCCCAGCTCCTCTCACTCTACCTGTCCCCCCCCTCCCTCGCGCTTTCCCGCCGCGACCTCCTGCACGCCCCCGCCCCCCAGCTCCCATTCGCCCCCAGCTGACCCCTCCCCCCCCTCCTACCTCTTATGGCGGCCGCTGCGCGACAGTGGTAGCGACCCTTGACCCAAGGGTAGGTCGCTCCCCCTGCCGCTGCAGCTCCTCCAAGTTCCCGAGTTCCTGTGTTCCTGAGACCCACCTAACTGTAAGTACCCCCCTCCTCCCAGCCCCTCGCCCTGCCCCGCGCCACTCACCTTCTCTCCTGCTCCTGCTTCTTTTCCTCCTCTCTGTCTCTTCCTCCTCGCTCCCCCTCTGCAATCTTCTTCTGTGTTCTTCTGTTCTTCTCTTCTGTTCTTCTGTTCTTCCCTTCTGTTCTTCTGTGTTCTTCCGGTCTTCTGTGTTCTTCTTCTCTGTTCTTCTCGGTGCTTCTGTGTTCTTCTTCTCGGTTCTTCTGTGTTCTTCTGTGTTCTTCTGTGTTCTTCTCTGTTCTTCTCCTCTTCTGTCTTCTGCTCTTCCGGTCTTCTGTTCTTCTGTCTTCTGTTCTTCTGTCTTCTGTTCTCCTGTCTTCGGCTCTTCTACCTCCTCCGTCTTCGTCCCCCGAGCCTGCCCTCCTGCTCCTTCCTCATCCCCCTCCCTCACTCGCCTCCCCCTCTCTCACCCCTAGCTAACCCGTTCGCTATCTACCTCCCTCACTCCTCCTATCTTCCTATCTCTCTAGCTCCCTATCTCACTATCTAACTCCCCCACTCTCCACCTCCTCCTACCTACCTATCTGTCTATCTACCTATTTCCCTATCTATCGACTTCTCTATCTATTTTCTCCATCTATTTCTCTATCTCTCCCCCCCTCCCGCCACCCCCTCTACTACCTATCTCCCTATCCTCTCACTCTACCTCTCTCCCTCACCCATCTCTACAACCCCCCTCCCCTATCTTCACAACCCTACTCCTATCTCTCTCCCTAATCTCCAAACCTCCTAACACTCACCCTCCTCCACCCTAAACCCCCTCCCCCAGCTCCTCTCACTCTACCTGTCCCCCCCTCCCTCGCGCTTTCCCGCCGCGACCTCCTGCACGCCCCCGCCCCCCAGCTCCCATTCGCCCCCAGCTGACCCCTCCCCCCCCTCCTACCTCTTATGGCGGCCGCTGCGCGACTGCGCCGCTGGCGCGCCGCTGGCGCGCCAGAGGCAAGCCCGTCTGCGCCCGTCCGCGCCTGGCCCGCGCCCAGCGCCACGACCCCTGGTCCCCAGCTCCCCCAAGCCCCGCTGATCCGCTACGACCCCACCACCCTCCACGCCCTCAACCCAGGGCGCTCCAAAACCTGCTTCCTAGCTCACCCCAAACGCACCCATGGACCCTTCGCCTGCAACTCCTGCAAACGCATCTTCCACCACGCAACTACCACGACCACAAGCCCACGCGCCATCAACCACCTCAAGTGCATCCTGATCAACGCTCGTTCCGTCCACAAGCACGCCGTTGAACTTTGGGACCTCCTGGACTCCACAGCCCCGGACGTCGCCTTCATCACGGAGACATGGATGAACGCCTCCTCTGCTCCAGACATCGCTACCGCCATCCCCGAAGGCTACAAGATCTCCAGAAAAGACCGCACCAACCAAGTAGGAGGAGGTGTCGCCATCATCTTCAAAGACTCCATCAGCGTCACCACCTCCACCGAAGACCCCCCCCTCGCCGCTGAACACCTGCATTTTCAGATTCGCACCGACCCAAGGACCACCCTCAGAGGATCCCTCGTCTACCGTCCTCCCGGACCTCGCGCCTCTTTCAGCGACGCCATCGCCGACTTCATCTCCCCGCACGCCCTCGCCTCACCGGACTACATCCTCCTAGGTGACCTCAACTTCCATCTGGAACAAAACAACGACCCCAACACCACCACCCTGCTCGACAACCTCGCCAACCTCGGCCTCAAACAACTGGTGAACACCGCCACCCACATCGCCGGACACACGCTCGACCCTATCTTCTCCGCCAGCAAACACGTCTTCTTCAGCCACACCTCTGCCCTACACTGGACCGACCACAGCTGCGTCCACTTCACATTCCGACGCGAGACCTCCCACCTCCGCACTCAACCCATCCCTCATCGACAGTGGAACAAGATCCCTGAAGAGCAACTCTTCTCCGCTCTCGCCGCCAACCAACCCACCCTCACCACCGACCCCAACGACGCAGCTCTCAACCTCACAAACTGGATCTCCAACTGCGCTGACAACCTTGCTCCCCTCAAACGCACGCATCGACAGACCAACACCAAAAAACCTCTCTGGTTCTCCGACACCCTCAAAGAATCAAAGAAAACTTGTCGTGCCCTTGAGAGGGCCTGGCGCAAGGACCACACCGCTGACAACATGACCGCCCTCAAGAACGCTACACGAGAACACCACCACCTGATCCGCACTGCCAAAAGGAACTTTTTCACCGACAGACTAGACAAAAACAGCCACAACAGCAGAGAACTCTTCAGCATCGTCAAAGAGTTCTCCAACCCCAGCGCCAGCGCCAACGCCGTCACGCCCTCACAGGATTTGTGCGAATCCCTCGCCACTTTCTTCCATCGCAAGATCAGCGACCTCCACGACAGCTTCGGACACCAGACCAACCATACACCACTGAACCCGCTTCCCCGGACATCACCCTCAACAACTGGACCCACATCAACACGGAAGAAACCAAATCCATCATGAACTCTATCCACTCCGGCGCCCCTTCGGACCCCTGCCCGCACTTCATCTTTAACAAAGCCGACGACATCATCGCCCCGCACCTCCAGACCGTCATCAACTCTTCTTTTTCTTCTGCTACCTTCCCCGAATGCTGGAAGCACGCTGAAGTCAACGCCCTACTAAAGAAACCTACGGCTGACCCAAGCGACCTGAAAAACTTCCGCCCCATCTCTCTTCTACCTTTCCCAGCCAAGGTAATAGAAAAGACCGTCAACAAACAGCTGACCACCTTCCTGGAAGACAACAACCTGCTCGACCCTTCACAAACCGGATTCCGAACCAACCACAGCACGGAAACCGCCCTCATCTCAGTCACAGACGACATCAGAACCCTGATGGACAACGGTGAAACAGTCGCCCTCATTCTCCTCGACCTCTCGGCTGCCTTTGACACCGTCTGTCACCGCACCCTAATCACCCGCCTACGCTCCACCGGGATCCAAGGCCAGGCCCTGGACTGGATCGCCTCCTTCCTCGCTAACCGCTCCCAAAGAGTTTACCTCCCTCCGTTTCGCTCAGAACCCACCAAGATCATCTGCGGCGTACCTCAAGGCTCATCGCTCAGCCCGACACTCTTCAATGTCTACATGAGCCCCCTCGCCGACATCGTTCGCAAGCACGACATCATCATCACCTCCTACGCCGACAACACCCAACTTGTACTCTCCCTCACCAAGGACCCCGCCAGCGCCAAGACCAACCTACAAGAGGGTATGAAGGACGTCGCAGATTGGATGAGGCTCAGCCGCCTAAAGCTGAACTCTGAAAAAACGGAAGTCCTCATCCTCGGCAACACCCCGTCCGCCTGGGACGACTCCTGGTGTCCCACGGCCCTCGGCACCGCACCGACCCCCGCAGACCACACCCGCAACCTCGGCTTCATCTTGGACCCTCTTCTCACCATGACCAAGCAAGTCAACGCCGTGTCCTCCGCCTGCTTCCTCACTCTCCGCATGCTCCGTAAGATCTTCCGCTGGATCCCCGCCGACACCAGAAAAACCGTGACCCACGCCCTCGTCACGAGCCGCCTGGACTACGGCAACACCCTCTACGCCGGGACCACAGCCAAACTCCAAAACCGCCTGCAACGCATCCAAAACGCCTCGGCCCGCCTCATCCTCGACGTACCCCGCAACAGCTACATCTCCGCACACCTGAGACACCTGCATTGGCTCCCAGTCAGCAAAAGGATCACCTTCCGTCTTCTCACCCACGCACACAAAGCCCTCCACAACAAGGGACCGGAATACCTCAACAGACGCCTCAGCTTCTACGTCCCCACCCGCCCCCTCCGCTCCGCTGGCCTCGCACTTGCTGCCGTCCCTCGCACCCGCCGCTCCACGGCGGGTGGGAGATCTTTCTCCTTCCTGGCGGCCAAGACCTGGAACTCCCTCCCCACCAGCCTCAGGACCACCCAGGACCACTCCGCTTTCCGGAGACTCCTAAAGACTTGGCTGTTCGAGCAGCGATAACCCCCCCTTTCCCCCCTAGCGCCTTGAGACCCGCACGGGTGAGTAGCGCGCTTTATAAATGTTAATGATTTGATTTGATTTGATTTGACTTGGGGCACAATCAGATGGCAAGTGGAGGGCGGGTGGGGCTAGAGGGAACGGAAACATGCCAAGGGGGGGCGCCTGAAGACATTGACAGACTTGGTCTGTGGCATGATGTGAGCCCCTTATAAGAGCCACATCTGTAAGATATGAGAATCCAACCAAGTAAATCCAACTGGATAAAAGTTATGTTACACTTTTTAAAGTTTTGTAGTCCCACTGTAGTTGTAAGTAGCATAGGGGGTTTAATTAGGGGGGTGGGGATTAGTAGTTTAGTAGAAATGCAGCGATCGGAATCACTTAATGCATTAAAGATGGATTTGCACCCGCTATATCTAAATATTAGCAGCAGAAAGGCAGAGACCAGATTAAAACCCAGGCCCACGACATAGCAACATATCTCCTGCACCCTACAAGATGTCTTCTAGAAGTAACATGGGGAACCAGTATATTATATTAACATGGAATGTCAGGGGCCTTGGGACGCCGAACAAACGGGCTAGAGTGCATGCTCGACTTAAGAGACTGGGAGTGCATATTGCTATTTTGCAAGAGACGCATATGCTTGAGGGGGATCTACGAGACATGCGCGTGAAGTGGGGGGGCCAGCTGATAGGCACAACATATTCGACCTTTGCGAGAGGGGTGCTGATTTGGATAGCAGCGGGAGTTCCATTCCTCATGTCAACACACAAGATAGACCAGGGAGGGAGGTACGTAGTAATGGAGGGCAGATTAGATGGTAGACAAATGGCTGTGGTCGGGGTATACGCCCCCAATAGTGGCATCATAGGCTTTCTCACCACTCTCACCCCAACGCTGCTGACCCACCCCATGCCCCTTGTCATTTGGGGTGGTGATTTTAATAGCACCCCAGTGGCAGCATTAGATAGAACTAGCGCCCATCAGAATGCATCAATTAACAGGAAGCTCGTAAGTCCTCTGCAAGAATGGGCAAATGTTATGGGCTTATACGATGTATGGCGGTTAGGTCATCCAGAGCAAAAAGAATATTCATTTTATTCGGTCCCACATAATACCCATACTAGAATTGATATAATATGGAGCACCCGCGAAATGGGGGCGCTGATAACTGAATCTGAATACTTGGCAAAGACAGTCTCGGACCATGCGCCTCTGCGGGTCACCCTGAACTGGGGTAGGGCACGTCAGGTAATTCCCACTTGGAGATTCCAGGCGGAGGCTCTACAAGACCAAGCATTCGCTGCAACACTGGGGAAATCTATAGGCCAATATTGGGAAATTAATGCTATGTCTGCAACAACCCGGGCGATAGAATGGGATGCCCACAAAGTAGTGGCCCGTGGAGTATGTATGTCTACTACGTGGGGAGTGAGACGCTCCTTACAGACGGAAATTAGCAAACTCGAAAAGGAGCTGAGGATTGCGGAAAAAGCGGTAGCAAGGGGGGAAATTACCAGTACTGTCCTTAAAGAAAAGCGCTTAAAATACAATGAGGCAGATAGCAGGCTCCGTTGCCACGACTATAAATATTACTTAACCAGGTTGCAAACGGAAGGAGATAGATCAAGCAGAATGCTAGCGTGGCTACTCCGCGAGGATAGACTGCAGGCTCCGATAGGGGCCATCCGGGTGAGCGCGCAAGAAATGGCTACTACACAAGCAGAAATAAACGAGGTCTTTAGGAATTACTACTCTAAGCTATACACTAAACGTACCTCGTGCACGGCTACACAACTAGAGGCCTTTCTGGCGGACTCCTTCCTTCCCCAACTACCACAACCAGACAGAGATGGAATTGAAACCCCTATAACAATAGCAGAAATAGAACTAGCCCTTGCACAGCTGCCCAGGAATAAAGCACCTGGCACTGATGGCCTCCCCTCGGAGTATTATAAAGCCTATTTACCCAGCCTGAAATCCCATCTGCTAGGCGTGTTCCAGGAGGCGTGGACTACAGAAAGCTTACCCACATCTCAAAGGGAAGCTATGATAGTGGTACTCCCTAAACAGGGTCGAGATCTCACGGATGTGAAATCCTACAGACCACTATCGCTGTTAAATACAGACTGCAAAATATTAGGCAAAATATTGGCCAACAGGTTAGCCCCCCTCATGCAATTACTGATACACGCAGATCAGAGTGGCTTCATTCCCAAGCGCAACACCTTTCTGAATATTCGAAGATTGCTGGGCATAATGGGAGACACCCCCAAGAATGCGCAGGAGGAAATGGTGCTCTCACTAGACATAGAAAAGGCCTTTGATACGCTCGAGTGGGACTTTCTGTTGGCCACGATGGCCCGTATGGGAATAGGCCCTAATTATATCCGCTGGGTTCGGACATTGTACTCTAGCCCGAACGCGAGGGTGAAATCAGGCGGGGTGATCTCTGATAGTTTTCCGATTTTTAGGGGGACACGGCAGGGATGCCCCCTATCCCCGCTACTGTTTGCCATAGCAATGGAACCGTTAGCGGCAAAAGTTCGCCTCATGGAGCACGAATGGGGAATTATTAGGAATGGGTTACATCTCACGATTTCACTATATGCAGATGATGCGTTGATATATATCAGGAACGGCTGTGCAGCTATCTCACCTGTAATATCTTTATTGGCGGAATTTGGAGGCCTTTCAGGCCTTGTGGTAAACTGGGAGAAGTCGTGTGTCTTTCCCCTGGTAAAAAGGGCTCCCAACAATCACGATCCCCCAGAGACAGGACATCTTAAGTGGTGCCCTACAACATTTAAATACCTAGGGATAAACATATACCATGCCACGGAAGACTTAAGAGACGGGAATCTGGGGAAGGCGCTAACATCTATAAAAGGCTCCTTACAATTCTGGAATAAGCTCCCTCTCTCGCCACCCGGTAAGGTGGCGATTGCTAATATGTTGATTCTACCTAGGCTTTTATATTACTTTGCGGCCCTACCGATAATTATTCCCAAAAGCTTCTTCAGCAATCTAAACACAGCACTGCTGCAGCTCATCTGGGGAGGCGGCAGAGCGCGAGTGGCGCTACCCACACTACAATGCCCGCTGGATAATGGTGGCCTAGGAACTCCGAATTTTGAAAAATACTATGCAGCCGCACAACTTCAATGGGTCCAATATTGGATCCACAGATCAGAGCAAGCGGAACCTATGAGCCTAGAGCCTCTGCGGAACGGGACTCCCCTTTTGAATTGGCTGTCGACGAAGCCCCCCAAAGGGGCACTGGTCAACCCATTGCTTGCAGCTGCGTACGCGTGCTGGGCCAGATATGTGCAAAAAAGAGCGGATAAGCTCCCATACTCTCCACACGTACCGCTAAACTATTTATTGGTTGGAAACGCAGCCAGAATGCAAGCTGTAAAGCTATGGAACGAAGCAGGAATACTGACCGTAGGGGATTGCTATGAAGACGGTAAATTAATGACGTTCGAGGCCCTTCAGGCCCTCACGGAGATTAATCCGGGACAGTTCCTGACATACCATGCCGTATGTCACGAAATAAGGAAAATTTGGGGAATAGGCACCTTGGAACCAGAGATCTCCCCTGTGCTTCACCAGCTTCTACAACATAGCGATCAAACAAAAACAATATCCAACCTATATAGAATCCTCAACAAGCCCCCTGATTCACAGACAGGGAAAGCATGGGACAGATGGAATGCAGCACTCCCCACCCCGATCCCACTGGAAGACTGGCCCAAGGCCCTGTCCCACATCAGAGGTGTGTCAAGGAATCCTAGATTTAGATATACCCAATTCAATTAAACGCATCAAACATATCTTTCCCCAGCTAGAATAAAGCGCATGTTCCCCGATGCAGGATCAATGTGCCCCAGATGCAGATTGCCGTCAGCACCCTTTTTCCACATGGTATGGGATTGCCCGAATATACAAACGGCCTGGGTGGAGGTGGTAGAGGAGGTATCTGGACTCACGGGACTGGCACTGATAGCAGACCCTGGGTCCTGCCTGCTGGGACTTAGGAAAAGACCAAAAAAACAAAGACATTTACATAAATTTATAGATCTGGCCTTTTTAATGTATAAAAGGTTAATAGCAATGCATTGGAAAGCCTCTATGGCTCCCGATCTGAAATCCTGGCACTCTCTAATAACACGCTGGGCGTGCACTGAATATCAAGTACTAAAAAGAATGGTGCGCGAAGGGCGACAACATACAGGATGCTCTACATGGGAGGATATGGTAACAAAGCTGGAGGCTAAAAATGATGAAAAGCCTCCTTGAATTGGGGTGCGCGTACTCGCAACAACCACAGCATACATTCCCCTGCACCCCCCATCACGGAAACAGAATTTATAAGACACCCAGACAACACAGTGCACATACATCATCTCCTCCCATCTCTCTAGTAATAATCGCCCACTTAAATTATATCACCACAGTGTTAGCGCGGCGCGGGGAGCAGTAAACCAGGGGAGCTACCCGTATACACTAATCTAGTTGATGCCCCCCCCTCAGACATTTAGGGAACCCATGCACGTAAAGTAAGGTTCACACTGGTCTCAAACGAATGCCTATATAAAATAAACAGTGGAGGATAAACCTATGGAGGGTGTAGCCAGGAATGATACTGCAAGATTAGAAGTGTTCCGTGAAGTGCATATTGGGGGTGTGTGTATTTGTTTCATGACTTAGATAATTAGCCATTGTTTTGATTTCTCCTGTGGCTGCAACTGAACAATTTGTATCATTTTTTGAAGAATAAAACCAATAAATATATTTTTTTTTAAAAACTACACATGAGTAGGTCATTGTCTTTACAAAATTATAAAACTACTGCACTACCTATATCCCCAACCTCATTTCATAAACATCTTCATTTACTGAGTTTATTTTAACTACTATATTTTGCAGAACCTATATTTACTGGGGAAACATTTTTTATAATAATAAGGTGACTTTTATTAGTCTAACATCATCTAAACATCCATTAGTGATAATTTTATTTTTGGAGTTCTCAAATGTAGTATTCTATTTGCAATCCACATTCAGTAGGGAAAGTATTTAATCTTGGGAAGGTCATATTTACTATTAGAAAATCCACAAATATTGTGACCTAATCACAGATGTAAATTTACATGTGAGTAAATCTACATGTGTAAGTGTATTGCAAAATGTAGTAAATATGCTATTTTTAGCTACTTGCCAGTTTTATATATAAATTTACGGTAACCTATCGGTGGTCATTTCTTTACACCCTGAAACTGGGGATGTGGTCAAATTTACTGGTGTAAAGTTGACACTAGAAACTTTTCACATGTAGTGAAGGGTTCTCCACCACCCGGGCATATATATCGGTATGGTGAGTTACAATGAACAACTGTATTACACTTTAAAAATATATACCTATCGTATTTTAAATATTGATATAGACTAACTATGAACTGGACGCCAAGTGTCAGTCCAAGTGTCAGTCGGCTGACCTACTGCATGCCTACAGGGACAACACAAGATGTCAGAGGCATTTTTCCTTGATCAACCAGTTTATCATTTACAATTGTACCCTGCTCACCACCTCTGCAAGGTTCTATCCCTGAAGTATTGGGAGCCCTAGAAGAAGCCAAGAAGAACTGTTCCTGATACTCTAAAGTGTAGGGATGCAGAATGGTGATCGTCTGCCAGGACATCTGGATCTTTAACTTGACCTTATGGCAGAGGTATCTGAATTTAAGAATACTTTGTTTGATACAGCTTTAAGTCTTGTCTTGCTAGTAGATTTTGTGCTCCAAAAAGAGACTATGAGTAAATGTTGAAGTCTTGACCAGGCAAAGGTATGAAAATTATCTGGCCAACGATGAAAAATTTGGCAGGTGCTAATTCTTTATTTTCTACCTAAAAAGCTTTTCCCACCAAACCCAGGGCTTAAGGGGGATCTTGTCCAATGGCTATCCAGCTTCAAGACAACTTTGCCAGATACAAGTTCCAGTTTTGCACCACTAGTGGATGCTGTGCTCCAAAAAGAGACTAAGGTCCTGATTTTGAACTCGGCGGACAGGTTACTCCATTATAGTGGTGATGAGTATCCCATCCACCAAAATGTAAATCTCATTGAACACTATGGGATTTAGATTTTGGCAGATGGGATATCTGTCACTGTTGTGACATTCGCTCACCTATAAATCAGGCCTTAAGTCTGAAGGTAAAAATCTTGAGCAGGCAAAGGCATGATAAAGTACCCTGTCAGTGAGAGAACTTTGGCAGGCATGAAAGTTTAATTTTCTAGCTCATAGCCTTTCTCACTAAAACCAATGGCTTAGTTGGGATCTTATCAAATGGCTATCTATCTTCAAGACATCTTCGCTGGATACCTTTTTCCCACTGGAAGATTTTGACTTTGATTTCAGGGACTAACTTAGAAGGTAATGTCTTTGACTGGGATGAACTACTTGCTCTGTCTGTTCTATGTTCCACTGGAGTTGGCCTCAGACTATGCCTAGCTCCCAGTCAGCCATGAACAGTTACTTCTGATTAGTACTTTACCTTTTCTAGTGAGTTTTTTGTCTAAAACCTCAGCTATTCACATCTCTGGTTCCCCTCATTGGATTATCATATTTTTTGTTTCATTTTTCAAATCAATCAATTTTCTGTTTTCAGGAAATATTTATGGGGGTTTATTGTGTTGTGTTGAATTGTTTTGGTACTGCTAAATACATAAAAATGTCCTTAAATTAAGCCTGACTGCTACAAGGGTTTGAACACAGGTTTATTTATTGAACTTGTATGTTGGAACTGACAAAATGTTGGGCATATTACTTTGGAAATCCTGTTCCACTCCCCAACTAATAACTCATTTTTTTGTATCTTTTTACCTCATTCCCCTCCAGATGGTCCCCAAGAGATCTTTATCTGGAACCATCTTTCTCTCAGATCTCTTCTGGGAAGACTCCTTCCTGGAATCGCACCAATTCTCTGATGCACCATAGCCTTTCAGCTTGGTATCAAAGACCTACGGCAGTTGCTAGGTGTAATCATTGGACAACCCAACAGAGGCACAAAACGCAACTTGTACCTTTTACTTTCTACATCCTTTATATCCAAGTTCAAGTTGTAGATGAGCAACCCCTTCCACTCTAAATATAAGGGTGGGAGACTACTGAACCATGTTCTACATATCTCCCTTTGAGCTAATAACATCATATAAAAGAACAGTTTAGCACTGTCGTTGTTCAGCTCAACTTGGTCTTGCAAGGTCCCAAAGATAACAAGATACCTGTAATTTTACAGAAAACATCTCACTGGGCATTCCAGAAACATATGCAAATAATTAGCATCCCCAAGTCTGCATTTTTTATAGCTGACCATACCACCTGTCTTCATTTTCAATAGTCTCTCCGGAGTCCATTAAGTCCCGTGAATAGAAAACAGGTGTGTCATCCTTAAACAGGCAGGTTTGACAGTGCTGTACATAAGATTTGTAGATATTTGCCATAAGTCTCTTATCTGCATCCCTCGCAAGCATTTTCTTCATAGTTCCTCTGGCAGTGAGAAGTCTTCATCTTTTAGATCCACCATCAACCAATATCAACTTGTGACTTCCTTCTTCATTGGGTCTTTTTGATATAATAGCTCTTCTAGCTCATTTGAGCCCCCCACCTTACTGTGCAAACTCTGCACCGAACTTTGAGCTTGACAATACTTAAATTTTGATGCCTTTCCACCCACCTCTGTCTTAAATTTCTCCCAGAACAACTAAGCCCCACCTTGTCAAAGTTGGCCCCACTTCTGAAAACCTGCCTCTCTCAAAAGGGCTGTTAAATTATCTTTTATCCATTTGGGGACCCTGGGGAATCCCATATGGGCACCTATTTGCTGTAGTATGAGGGATTGGTGACCTTCTGTTATGGAACCAGAGTTCTGCCAGATCATGTAATAGCATAAGCCTCACCCTTCTAATGAAGGTGCAATCAACAACTGTATACATAAAACCAAAATCAAAGCCTTGAATGTTCTTTAGCATGGTTCTATACACAACCCCCACCCCTAATTTCCCCAAACTGTTCAACAGAAACTTGCAATTTTTCAATAAGAATGTCCACGCATAATATTGAAAATCAGGAAGTGTCAACCGCACTTTTTCTTTTTTCTTCCTCAGTGTTTTCCAGGTAATACATAAAAAGCACATTTTAATTAAATTAACTTTCCTTAAGATTGTTAGTGGTAGATGTTTCCAACTCTTTATTAACCTACAGGAGTCCCTCATGGCTTTACAAAAAATTGTTTCTGGAAGCTTATTGATGACCTGGGTGATCCTTGCCCCCAAATACCTAGTTTTATTTTTAGTTAATTAACACTCCCATTTCATATTCCGAATCATGACTTCCGTCTTGGCATTATTGATCAGATATCCTGCCACCCTTCCAAACTCTCCTGTCAACCTCTCAAAAAATGGCAAAGTGCCCCATAAGTTAGACGCATATACCATAAGATCATCTCCATGGAGAGCAAACTTCCTTTGCCAATTACACTTAAATGGTACTATACCCTTCTCCTTTCTGATTTTGTACGTAAGGGGCTGATATATGGATTGAATAATAGTGGTGACAACAGACACCCCTGCCTCTTCCCCCTCGCTATTTTAAAGGGTAAAGTCAGGCAGCCATTCACTAGGACTCTTGCATAAGAAGTTTGATAAATCCTTTAGAGTACCCAAAAAAAATTCTCCCCTAACGTAAAAATCTTAAACAAAGTTTGCAAATATGTCTAATTCACTTGAATGTCTTCATGGAGTCTAACACAACTACAGCTAATGGACCTCATATGCCATAGCTAGATGTCTTGAGCCAATCAGGCTATGTCATAGCTCATGCATTAACCTTCCCTTCAGGAATCCTTTTTGGTCATCATGCAGGACCCCACCAATCACAACACCCAGTCTTTCAGATAGTACTTTCACAAAGATTTTTTATAATCACAGTTTAAAAGTGATATTAGCCTGTACGAGTGACGGCACTTTGGCACTTCCCTGGATCAAAAATCAGTATGACAATAGCTTTGTTCCAGAAACGAGGGTAGTATGGCCTCTGACTCCAAAATCTATCCAAAGACTGCAGTCATAATCAATGTTAGACACCACAGCTATATAAACAGAGGCAGACCATCTGGACTTGCAGCTTTGGCCACCTTATTAGTCTTAATTGCCTGTTCTACTTCAAACCGTTTGATATACCTTTTAAGCAGTATTTTCTGCTCATCACTTAGTGCATCTAAATCTTTGTCCCTAACTGTCTTCTCCATGAACTCCAACTCTTCTGAGTATAAACCCTCGGCAAAAAAACTAAAAGTGTTTTTGATATCTTTACTGCTTCTTAAATGGCCCCATTTCTCCTACAGTCTAATTCACTTATTGTGTTTCTAGCCAGATCCATTTTTATATTCCAGGCCAAATGTCTCCCACAATCCTCCCCATACTCAAAAAGGGCTAATCTGTTAGTCTGATATCTCTTCCTGACTCTTTCTTCTATCACTGTTCCCAGTCTGCCCTTCGCTGTTTGTAGCAGCACCTTCAGGTGTGCTATCTCCCCTGGACCAAGCCCCTGCTGGGACTGTTTCTTCTCTACATCCCACACTCCGAGCTCCAACTCATTTACCTCTTTACTGTAAACCTTTCTTGTAAAAGAAGAAGGTCTGATTAAACTGCCCTTTAGAAAGGCTTTAAAGGAATCCCACACCATACCCAGAGAAGCTGAGTCTAAATACAGAAAGATGCCTCTTCATCTGATCGGAGTTCTTTAATCTCATTCTCACCCAATAACAACATGTGCTCTAATGTCCGCCTGCACTGCTCAGCTTTACTATCTAAATTGATGTCCAGGCTTAGAGCAGAGCAGTCTAACAGGTGGGGCCCCACAAGACAGGCATCCTGGACTTGGACTTGCTCCTTCAGCTTCCAATCAACCAAGAAGTAATCAATCCTCTACTGATGTCTGTGTTTTTTATTATTGAAAGTGTACCCTCGCAGAAGTCCCATTCTTTCTCCCCACACATCGCATAATGCCTGCTGTTTCATCATCATTTTTATCTGGACAGCATTTTCCCGTTAACTCTCGACTTACAGCCTGACTATCTGTCCAAGTCATAATCCAAGACTCCATCAGACTAAAAGGGTCAGGGAATTGCAACAAGTGTTGAAAAATATCTGTCAGTGGTCAGTGTCATCGACATTTGGTTCATAATAACCTGCAAGGATATATGTATGATCGCGTACTGCCAATTTTGAGATCATCCACCTTCCTGACATATCTACAACGCTCTTCCCAATCAAGAGTTCACAATGGCAATGTTTTTGCTCCCTCTTTTTGATTTGGACATTCAACGTGTTGTACCCACTTTAAGGCTTAAACAGATCCTTACACTCTGATTTAGTCAAAGGCATTTCCTGTGGGACAATCACATTCACTGAGATACTACAACAGTTGTTGCCACCTAATTTTTATCTGTAACCCATTGACATTCCAGGACAAGATGTTCAAAGAGCTAGTTATCTCCATTCATCCCATCTCTCACCTCTTAAGTGACTCTCCTGAGGTTCCAATAACAATTCTAAACCTTAAAGATTCTCAGAGTTTTATGAGTTTCATAGGTTCCTGAGGACACTTTTCAGATTTTTCTTCCACATGCTCCTTACGCATTGCCCTCAGCCCCACCCCAACCCCCTTGATACCCATACCCTTGGTTAACCCTGACAATCTTCCTCATTGCATATCTCCTTCGGAGGCCCCCCAACCATGTACAAACACCACTTAATCTCAACACCAAAAACAAAGCGGTCACAGAGCGAACTCAGCCAAAATCCCAGGTAGTCTAACCAATAACAGAATTGTCAAAACCTGACTCCGAGTTTAATTCTAACAGAGTCCTAATTACATAGATCAAAAGGGCAGAGAGAGCCAGAAAAAGGACTACCTCAATGAGTTTCTCTTTGTCACTTTAACATTACTCTTGGTTAGTACTCTCTGATCCCTTAATTAAATCATCTCCCTTGATGTCTCTAAAATTATACAATTTGTTGTTACTCTTGACTCTAAAAATAGTGGGGAACTTCAGCCTGATGTGGCCTCCATCTTTCTTAGTGGTTCTTTGGGAAAACTGGGCTGATTACAGAAGCCCCCTCACGTTTTAGCCTATTGTTAGCTGACTCTGACTGTGATCACGGCACTACTAACCAGTCCCAGGGCCAGTGCTCTGTGTAAAATCATGTGTGGAAATTAGGCATAAATATAATGGGCTGCGATAACCTACCTATAAGACCCTAATATATGGTAGGGCATGCATGTAGGTTTAGGGACCCCAGGGTAGATAGGACACTCCTGGCTACACTGCTTTGGTCCCTGGTGTCAGTTTAAAGGCAGGCCTTCATTGCTGGCTGCTTTTAAGTTAAGGGTAAACCCAAATTCGACTTTGGAATTAAAAGTACTTCCAAAGTCCTAAACCTCCTTATTTTTAAATATGTCACCCCTAAGTTCTGCCCTAAGTGCCCTCAGTATTGGGTGCAGTATAAATATGAGCAGAGACTTTGTAAAAAATGTTTTATAAGCCCTGGTGAGGGAAAAACAGTCAAATGCATTTTGGCCCATTGTAATCAACGAGCCCGTAGGCTAACATTGGAGACTTTAATTTAAACTACTAAAGTCTTATTTTCAATAGAGATCAGCTAAATATAGCACGTTTGGTACCAAATTAAGGCCCTCATTACAACCCTGGCAGTCGGTGTTAAAGCGACTGTAATACCGCCAACAGGCCGGCATAAAATAAATGGAATCACGACCATGGCGGAAACCGGCAACATAGACCGCCACTTTAATACTCAGACCGCCACTGCAGTAGAAACAAACACCGTGGCGGTGACCGCCAACAGACAGGCGGAAGACAAAGTACCGCCCACTGTATTTCAACAAGCCAATCCGCCACCTTTTCGGGCGGAACAAACGCTATCAAAAGCACGGTGGAAACAGTACACAGAAGGGAAAACACTCACCTCTCAACACCCAACGAGGAACCAGGACTCCATGGAGCCCGAACTACAGGTGTTACCAATGTTGGTGTATCTTCTCATCTGCCAGGAGTACGAACGGCGGCGGCGACGACTACGGTGACTACTGCACCTACAACACAGGGGAGGAGGGGGGAAAGAGAGTGACACACACATGCAACACGCAATGCCCCCACCCCCACCCTCACCCACAACACCATACACACAAATACAAGCAGCAACATTACATATACACCCCATCACCCCAGGGAAGAACACAAGGATAAAAGAAAATGATTGTAACAATTGTAATCATGAAAAATCTGATAGTCAAAAATCAAAATTCAATAAATACAAATATGTACACCAACTACACAAGTCTGGATAGTGTACCAATCATGGTGCGTGGGCCACTGGTCCCAAAATGCATGGGCGAAGCCCACACAAGATACCTGACTGGAAACGGAGAGAACACTGCAGGGGCATCAGATTGAAATTAAACAGGCACCTCAGGGGGAGGGGGAGGGGCACCTCAGCCGGAGGAATGCACGACGTCACTGCTGCACGAGGGGGCTCCATGCCCATTGCTGTATCCTGGGGAGTGCAAAGCCACAGGCTCTCAAGTCTCTCCAGTGGTTTGTTTGCCCACTGCTTTATTCTGAGGAGTGCAGAGCCACAGTCTCTCAAGTCTCTCCAGTGGGTGGGTTGCCCACTGCTTCAACCTGGGGAGTGCAAAGCCACAGTATCTCAAGTGGATGTCATTCTCCACTGGTTCTGGAGGGGGCCTGGTGCCCAGAGTGCTTCATCCTGCCATGGTCTGGGGAAGTGGATGCTTTTCTCCACTGGTTCTGGAGTGGGCCTGGTGCCCAGAGTGCTTCATCCTGCCAAGGAGTGAGGTAGTGGATGCTTTTCTCCACTGGTTCTGGAGGGGCATGGTGCCCAGAGTGCTCCACTTGCAGTGTGGCCGGTACAATTCCCTCACCTGGGTGTGTGTGCCACGAGATTGCTGAGGTACAGGTAGCATGATACGCCATGGAGGCAGCGACATACCCCACACTGCTGCTGTTATCTTTGACAACCATAAATGATAAAACTCAAAGTATGCGAAGTAGGTGAGTAGCATGCCTCTCTACACAAGAGCTCCCTTACTTATTCATCCATGCAATTATTCAATCACCCTTTCATTCTTCCTACTATATTTACCCATAATTATTTTCTTCCAATCTTTCACCCAAATTCACAATCCTTTATCCATCTATTCAGTACCCACCATCCACCCTTTCTTTCAATCAACCTTTCAACCATCTATTCATCTATCTATCTATCTATTTACCCAGTAGTCACCCACGCATCCTTTTTCACCCACCCACGCATCCTTTCCTTTCACTCATTTCATTAATCCTTTCTTTTAATCTTCTGTTGTTTCAGTTTTCCATCAAACCATAATTTTTAGTGTACATTATGTGTGCTTTTGCTGAATTGCAGATAGAAGACGTCATAGGAAACCCAACCACTGCGGTAGCTGTAATGCGCGGGGTTCATGAATCTGATCACGACAAAGCCCTTGTAGCTAGTGGGTAATAGTAAATGTCAATAAGCAAGCAATTTACCATCACCCATCCCTGCCACTGCATCTTCCCCTGCTCCATCTGCTCCTGCAGCGGCAGAATTTGAGGCGGCTCCACTGGTCATACTGGTCGGTGTAGCTAGAAATACAAAGTATACAGTTTTTGGATGCCAGGTACACCTTCCCTTCTTAACTTTTTTAATTAAACAAATACAACAGCAATACATCACTACAGTTCTGTTACCACTGCTGTATCTTCTATAAAAAATAACACTCTGGGCATCTTGCTGGTTCACTATGTTAGAAAAGCCAGGTAGTAAAGCCAACCAAAAGCTTTGAGTAATGGACGGGCAGAGCTATAAGCTCTAATGATGATGACTTGGACTCACTGAAGCGCAATGAAAGGGTGGAATACAAAACGGTCAATGAAAGATAATGCAGGGATAACAGGAATTAAACAAAAATTGGATAGGGGAGTTAAAAAAAAAGACAGTATAAAAAAGAAAACAAGGCAAAATTAAAAGTAGTATAATAGTGGGGGAGGTAAAAGTTAGGGTTTTAATAACAATATTAAATAATAGGGCTTACTTGGATGCGCAGAGCAATCAGCACTGGTGGTTGGTGCCTCCCCAGCTCCTGTTGGATCCTGTGTAGTGACCCTCTTTTTACCTTTGGGTGCTGATGCAAGAAATAAAGAAGATAAAAAAATACATTTGTGGTACCGTTAATCTCCATAAATTTATTATAGAACTGGAAATGCAATAACATTGTACTTAAATCAAATTGTCTCTGGTACTAGTATTATCGACTATCATTGAGTTGACTATACTATATATCCTGAAATTCCTATTCCACATTTCCTTAACAAAAACTACATTTGGAACTGATGCATTGCAATAAATGATCTTTGTTTCTAGTCTCATTTCTCAGCCCCCTTGATGGACCAAATCAGTCTCCCTTTCTTTCAATACATAGATGCAGATGAGTACTACTCGTCACTGTGAAATTGCTTGGGACTATCCAAGCTACATAAAATCACAGAGAACACTGACTCACTGATATAACTAATTCACTATGGAGAATAAATAATCGGCCAAAGTGAATGCCTACGAGTATAATGATGTAGCGCTGAGCACCTGCCTAGCTCTAACTAGATCGCATAATATTCTTAATGTAAACTAAACATAACTTACCTCTGAGCGCAAGCTGCATGCTATTTGAAAAAAAACCTAGCATTGTAGAACACAAACACAATAATATAATACTCACCAAGCCCCAGAACCTCGATGCCTAGCAGGGTGAGCAGGTCCTGCTTGTGGTCAATGGTATCCGCCAAGCGGTGTGTCAGCTGCTGGGTGGTGCGCTGAACCTAGGTGATGCCCCTGACACACAGGTGCACCCTAGCCCAATGCAGCCTGCGCTCCTGCAGAGGGTAAACACTTCCAGACATGCCACCTGCTGCCAGCATGGAGGGGAGATCCAGATCCAGGGGAAATAACAGATCTGTGCTGCCACCTCCTTCTTTGAGAAGATTGGCCAGGGCTACACCTCTTGGTGGTGCTACAACCCACAAGGGATGTGGCTGCTGCAACGTCCCTGATCTCCAGCTCTCCTCTGCTCTGCCATGGTCCTGGGTGGTGGGGTCAAGAAGAAAATAATTTTGAAATGGAAGAAGGAAGGAAGAAAAGGGAAAAAAACAAAATACAAAAAGGAAAAAGAAACACTAAGGGGTTCATTCCGACCCCGGCGGTCAAGGACCGCCGGGGCCGGGGATGCGGGAGCACCGCCAACAGGCTGGCGGTGCCCCGCAGGGCATTCTGACCGCGGCGGTTTGGCCGCGGTCAGACCAGGAAAACCGGCGGTCTCCCGCCGGTTTTCCGCTGCCCTGGGAATCCCCCATGGCGGCGCAGCTTGCTGCGCCGCCATGGGGGATTCTGACCCCCTCACCGCCATCCTGTTCCTGGCGGCTCCGACCGCCAGGAACAGGATGGCGGTGAGGGGTGTCGTGGGGCCCCTGGGGCCCCTGCAGTGCCCATGCCAATGGCATGGGCACTGCAGGGGCCCCCGTAAGAGGGCCCCACTTTGTATTTCAGTGTCTGCTTTGCAGACACTGAAATACGCGACGGGTGCCACTGCACCCGTCGCACATACCCACTCCGCCGGCTCCATTCGGAGCCGGCTTCCTCGTGGGGAGGGGTTTCCCGCTGGGCTGGCGGGCGGCCTTCTGGCGGTCGCCCGCCAGCCCAGCGGGAAAGCCAGAATGGCGGCTCCCTCCAGGTGGGGGGCTCCCGCCGCCCGCGGGGGTCAGAATGACCCCCTAAAACAATTAAAAACATTAAAATAGTGGGAAACAAAAACACACTAAAAATATAAATAAAAATAAGGGGCAGATTAATTAGGAGGGTGGAGGATTGCAAAGATAGTCAGGGGTGAAAAAACAGGCCAAGCAACATAAACAGAGTGAAAAACAAGATGACCGCGTGGTGCCATGAGCACAAGATTTTGAATGCAAGCACGTAGTTCCCCTTGTGTCTGATTTAACATATAACACTAGTGGGCATGTTGGAGACCTCCACCTGCTCATGGAACTCTGCGTAGCATGGCAAAGTCAACCAGCAACTCACCATCTACCTAGAACACGATCACCTCCTGGGCAAATCCCAATCTGGATTCTTCAACAATCACATTAGGGGGGACAGCCCTTATCCTGGCCACAGACAACACCTGGACCCTTCTTGACAAAGGAGAGACAGCAACCCTTATCCTCCTAGATCTCTTAGCAGCCTTCAAAACTATCTCCCACCAGACGCTCATCTGTAGAATTCACAACATAGACATCCAAGGAGCCGCCCTCAGATGGATCACCTTGTTCTTCATCAACAGAACACAATGAGTCCACCTTCCACCCTTCACCTCCACATCACCCCATACCTTAAGACTCCACTGCCTCTGGGGTCAGAAGAGATGCCACTTCAAGCTCATCACCCAGGTGTTCAAAGCTCTGTATTACTTCAGACCCACCTACATCAACCACCACCTGACATTCCACAAAACCTCCAGATACCTCTGCTGTACCTCCCTCATGCTGGTCCTTACCACCCACATACAATACAGCAGAGCAGGAAAACACTCCTTCTCCTACCTCACAGCCAAAGTCTGTAATGGCCTCCCTGTGCATCTCAGAATCTTCCCTACTCTACAGTAGTTCTGTAGGATGCTGAAAACTCGGCTCTTTGACTGAGACCCTGCCAACACCTGGATACCCTCATGAGTGACAAGCAGCGATCTAAATGTTGACTGATTGATTGATTGATTGATTGATGGATCAATTGATTGATTGCTTCTTAAAACTTAAAAAATACTCACTCCTGGAAAACCAACTTATGTAAAAAATATTGAAAAGCTTGGAAATACAAAATAGTAAATTCCATTCTAAACCTCTAACATTCCACCTCTAAGAAAAAAAAAAGCTGCATCCCTACCAAAAAAATTTATAATTACCATAATTGCAATCAGTCAAACATAATACACATGTTAAATGTACTAAAATAACTACAACACATTTTGAACAATATAATAAGTAACACACCACGCCCTGACATGACCATGAAATAAACGCTTAACTACTTATGGAACCCAACTAACCAAACTACTATCACTAAAACATGTCACCTTAACTAGCCTTACTGACAACCCTCTCACCCCTCTACTACATATTACAAATAGTAAAATAAATAACACTACCTGAAACATAGAGGTACATACCTGTACCTTCTGTCCATGCTGATCACTGCTTCAGACTAAAGATAATAAGATTGCAAGATAGAGTAAATGTGAAAATGCCCATTCTTGCAGAGTCACCCTCCGTCACCCTCCTGTTTTTAGAATCATATTGCTGCCAGTGCAGGTGCTCTAACCCTTAAAAAGTAAAAATTGGCAAATCTCTAAATAGGATATCTATTTTTCCTATAAAACCATAGCAGATGGTACAGAATAACATCAATTGCACAGAAAGTTAAATTTCACATATGGACTGCACCGCTTATTGTAACATCCACTAATGTGACTAGGAAAACACAGCTTCAGGGCTACCATTGTAGCCTGAGTATTGCATTTTAAAGCTGCTGCCCAACCTTCAAAATAGCAATTTTGAAAGGAGAAATATAACCTTCCTTTAAATATCACTATCTAGGCCTTGTAGCCCACAAGCTAGGGATAGTGTGCATTATATTTAAACATAGAACTTATAGAAATAAAATTGTTAAAGTTAGTTTTTGATTTTTAATGAATATTTAGGAAGAAATCTGTTAGTAAGTTACTTTACCCTGCCCAAAGCTCCAAGAAGCTAATGTGCATTAGTATTCCTGCAGCTACACAACCAGTGCTTAACCTTAATAAGTCATGAAACAGCTCAGAGAGCACAAAAAAAAGCCTGGATATGTGGAGGTGTTTTTCTTCCCATAGCAAGAAGACCTTTAGAATGGACCAATAAGCTTCATTTATATAGGGCCTGCCTTGGCACAAATATATATATATATATATATATATATATATATATGGTGAGACCTGGGGAAGGCAAACCTTTGTTTCCCCACCCAGGTTTGTTTCAAACTCAGTAGGAGGGAAGCTACCCTTTGAACCAATTCTGAATAACAACAAATAAAGGGACAGCTCATTTCCATGGGCCCACCTCTGGGTGGGTACACATTCTCTGCACAACAGCAAATGTTTTACCTTATCTTAGATTTTAGGAGTAAGGTGTGGGATTGTTTTGAGTAGGGGAAACAGGAACTGCTGCAACAGTAGATAGGGTTCCCCTTGGTAACCTTTATTCCTTTCGCTAGGAAGTGCCAAGAGGCAATTTCCCCCACTAGCTAGACCCAGCCATAAATATGGCACCAAAAGACAAGCTCCTCAAAACATTTTCTGGACCAGAAAAGGACCAGAAGAAGAACTGCATTTGCTGTTTTCTACCACATGAACTAGATCTCCCTGGCTGGCCTCCTGTGTGATTAAAAGAACACAACAAGCTACTAAAGGCCTTTTTTCTTACCAATTGCAAGTGAAAGAGGACCAAAGTCTTGGTTGTGGCCTCTGTTGAAGTGAGTCTTGACCCATAAATGATGTCCTTGAGGTCCTGAGTGCCTTACTGGTGTCAGACGTACTTATTCTGAAATCTAAAAAAAATGTGGTCTTAGATTATCTTGAATTCACACACCTCTACAGGAGCTAGACCAATCACCACAGTCATTCCCCCAAGGCGCAATCTAACTGGCCATGAAAATTGGATTTGTTGTGCTCAGATATTTTTGCCACTTGAAAATCCATTTCAGAGGTCCCTTGCAGCAAGACTATCCAATTTCAGTGCTGCCTTCCCAGATACAGCCTGCTACCTTGGTCCACCGGAGGAATCCAAGTTCAAACAAAGACAATAAGTCTAAAGCTAGAAATTGTGATCAGGTGAAGGCCTCAAAAGTATCCAGCCAAAGAGAGGACTTCCCTTGGCACTAAATTTGACTTTTTCAGATATGAGCTTTTCCAGTAAAAACCAGTGCCTTTCACAGGACCTCATTCAATGGCTATCTAAATTTGAAGTGACTTTGCCAGATAGAGTCTGCTGCCTTGCTGCCCTGGAGGATTTTGACTTTCACAGACGAAAATTTCACAGACAAAGGGCCTAACTACAATGTTGATGATTTGATCATCGGATTGCCAATACGACGGTGTGGAGGCGGCCGTCAAGCCGGTGGCCTCCACACCGCTGTATTAAGAACTCCCCACTGGGCCGGACGATAGAAAGTGTGGTGCCATTTGCTTTAGCTTTCAGAGACAGCCAAGGTTAATGCTGCTGCACTGTGTGCGCCAGCATCACACTCAGAATGCACACTGCCTATCAAGGCAGGTAGTTCCCATTCTGAGTGTTCTGACAGAAGGCCATGCCATGAGGGCCTCAGTCAGAAAGTAAAATATTTGACTGGGATAAACCTGCTTAGTCTATCCTGCCACTCTCCATCACATGTGGCTTGAAATGGTACATAGGTCCTAGTCACCTGCGAACAATGGTTACTGACTGTCTCTTTTTCTCTTAAATATTTTCAAATTAAAATATTAAAAGTAAAATATTATATAACATGTTTAATTTTTTAAAGAAATTTAATTAACATTTATTTATTTAAAAAAAAACAATTGGATGTATGCATATATTGTAAATAAGTATTCATGGTCAAAATGAATTTGGCAAAGTATTTGATTTCGTTTACTTTACCAATTCATTTTATTATTATTAAAACAAAATGTGTTTAAATAAATACAATTAGTTAAAATATATTTACTGTTCACTATTTTTTATTAACTACACATGAGTAGGTCATTGTCTTTACAAAATTATAAAACTACTGCACTACCTATATCCCCAACCTCATTTCATAAACATCTTCATTTACTAAGTTTATTTTAACTACTATATTTTGCAGAACCTATATTTACTGGGGAAACATTTTTTATAATAATAAGGTGACTTTTATTAGTCTAACACCATCTAAACATCCATTAGTGATAATTTTATTTTGGGAGTTCTCAAATGTAGTATCCTATTGGCAATCCACATTCAGTAGGGAAAGTATTTAATTTTTGGGAGGTCATATTTACTATTATAAAATCCACAAATATTGTGACCTAATCACAGATGTAAATTTACATGTGAGTAAATCTACATGTGTAAGTGTATTGCAAAATGTAGTAAATATACTATTTTTAGCTACTTGCCAGTTTTATATATAAATTTACTGTAACCTATCGGCGGTCATTTCTTTACACCCTGAAACTGGGGATGCGGTCAAATTTACTGGTGTAAATTTGACACTAGAAACTTTTCCCATTTAGTGAAGGGTTCTCCACCACCCGGGCATATATCTCGTTATGGTGAGTTACAGTGAACAACTATATTACACTTTAAAAATATATACCTATCGTATTTTAAATATTAATATAGACTAACTATGAACTGGACTCCAAGTGTCAGTCGGCTGACCTACTGCATGCCTACCGGGACAACACAAGCTGTCAGAGGCATTTTTCCTTTATCAACCAGTTTATCATTTACAATTGTACCCTGCTCACCACCTCTGCAAGGTTCTATCCCTGAAGTATTGGGAGCCCTAGAAGAGGCCAAGAAGAACTGTTCCTGATACTCTAAAGTGTAGGGATGCAGAATGGTGATCGTCTGCCAGGACATCTGGATCTTTAACTTGACCTCATGGCAGAGGTATCTGATTTTGAGAAGACTTTGTTGGATACAGCTTTAAGTCTTGTCTTGCTAGTAGATTTTGTGCTCCAAAAATAGACTATGAGTAAATGTTGAAGTCTTGACCAAGCAAAGGTATGAAAATTATCTGGCCAACGATGAAAAATTTGGCAGGTGCTGATTCTTTATTTTCTACCAAAAAGCTTTTCCCACCAAAACCCAAGGCTTAAGGGAGATCTTTTCCAATGGCTATCTAGCTTCAAGACAACTTTGCCAGATACAAGTTCCAGTTTTGCACCACTAGTGGATGCTGTGCTCCAAAAAGAGACTAAGGTCCTGATTTTGAACTTGGCGGACAGGTTACTCCATTACAGTGTTGATGAGTATCCCATCCACCAAAATGTAAATCTCATTGAACACTATGGGATTTAGATTTTGACAGATGGGATATCTGTCACTGTTGTGACATTCGCTCAGCTATAAATCAGGCCTTAAGTCTGAAGGTAGAAATATTGAGCAGGCAAAGGCATGATAAAGTGCCCTGCCAGTGAGAGAACTTTGGCAGGCATGAAAGTTTAATGTTCTAGCTCATAGCCTTTCTCACTAAAACCAATGGCTTAGTTGGGATCTTATCAAATGGCTATCTATCTTCAACACATCTTCTCTGGATCCATCGTGCACCTTTTTCCCACTGGAAGATTTTGACTTTGATTTCAGGGACTAACTTAGAAGGTAATGTCTTTGACTGGGATGAACTACTTGCTCTGTCAGTTCTATGTTCCCCTGGAGTTGGCCTCAGACTATGCCTAGCTCCCAGTCAACCATGAACAGTTACTTCTGATTAGTGCTTTACCTTTTCTAGTGAGTCTTTTGTCTAAAACCTCAGCTATTCACATCTCTGGTTCCCCTCATTGGATTATCATATTGTTTGTTTTATTTTTCAAATCAATAATTTTTATGTTTTCAGGAAATATTTATGGGGTTTATTGTGTTGTGTTGAATTGTTTTGGTACTGCTAAATACATAAAAATGTCCTTAAGTTAAGCCTGACTGCTACAAGGGTTTGAACACAGGTTTATGTATTGAACTTGCATGTTGGACCTGAGAAAATGTTGGGCATAATACTTAGGAAATCCTGTTCCACTCCCCAACTAATAACTCATTTTTTTGTATCTTTTTACCTCATTCCCCTCCAGATGGTCCCCAAGAGATCTTTATCTGGAACCGTCTTTCTCTCAGATATCTGCTGGGAAGACTCCTTCCTGGAATCTCACCAATTCTCTGATGCACGATAGCCTTTCAGCTTGGTATCAAAGACCTACTGCAGTTGCTAGATGTAATCATTGGACAACTCAACAGAGGCACAAAACGCAACTTGTACCTTTTACTTTCTACATCCTTTATATCCAAGTTCAAGTTGTAGATGAGCAACCCCTTCCACTCTAAATATAAGGGTGGGAGACTACTGAACCATGTTCTACATATCTCCCTTTGAGCTAATAACATCATATTAAAGAACAGTTTAGCACTGTCGTTGTTCAGCTCAACTTGGTCTTGCAAGGTCCCAAAGATAACAAGATACCTGAAATTTTATAGAAAGCATCTCACTGGGCATTCCAGAAACATATGCAGATAATTAGCATCCCCAAGTCTGCATTTTTTATAGCTGACCATACCACCTGTCTTCATTTTCAATAGTCTCTCCGGAGTCCATTAAGTCCTGTGAATAGAAAACAGGTGTGTCATCCTTAAACAGGCAGGTTTGACAGTGCTGTACATAAGATTTGTAGATATTTGCCATAAGTCTCTTATCTGCATCCCTCGCAAGCATTTTCTTCATAGTTCCCCTGGCAGTGAGAAGTCTTCATCTTTTAGATCTACCATCAACCAATACCAACTTGTGACTTCCTTCTTCATTGGGTCTTTTTGATATAATAGCTCTTCTAGCTCATTTGAGCCCCCCACCTTACTGTGCAAACTCTGCAGCAAACTTTGAGCTTGACAATACTTACATTTTGATGCCTTTCCACCCACCTCTGTCTTAAATTTCTCCCAGAACAACTAAGCCCCACCTTGTCAAAGTTGGCCCCACTTCTGAAAACCTGCCTCTCTCAAAAGGGCTGCTAAATTATCTTTTATCCATTTGTGGACCCTGGGGAATTCCATATGGACACATATTTGCTGCAGTATGAGGGATTGGTGACCTTCCTGTTATGGGACCAGAGTTCTGCCAGATCATGTAATAGCATAAGCCTCACCCTTTTAATGAATGTGCAATCACCAAATGTATACATAAAACCAAAATCAAAGCCTTGAATGTTCTTTAGCATGGTTCTATACACAACCCCGCCCCTAATTTCCCTAAACTGTTCAACAAAAACTTGCCATTTTTCAATAAGAATGTCCACGCATAATATTGAAAATCAGGAAGTGTCAACCCCACTTTTGCTTTTTTCCAACTCTTCATTAACCTACAGGAGTCCCTCATGGCTTCACAAAAAATTGCTTCTGGAAGCTTATTGATGACCTGGGTGATCCTTGCCCCCAAATACCTAGTTTTATTTTTAGTTAGTTCACACTCCCATGGCATATTCCAAATCATGACTTCCGTCTTGGCATTATTGATCAGATACCCTGCCACCCTTCCAAACTCTCCTGTCAACCTCTCAAAAACCGGCAAAGTGCCCCTTAAGTTAGACACATATACCATAAGATAGTCTCCATGGAGAGAAAACTTCCTTTGCCAATTACACTTAAATGGTACTATACCCTTCTCCTTTCTGATTTTGTACGTAAGGGGCTGATATATGGATTGAATAATAGTGGTGACAACAGACACCCCTGCCTCTTCACCCTCGCTATTTTAAAGGGTAAAGTTAGGCAGCCATTCACTAGGACTCTTGCATAAGAAGTTTGATAAATCCTTTAGAGTACCCAACAAAAATTCTCCCCTAAGGTAAAAATCTTAAACAAAGTTTGCAAATATGTCTAATTCACTTGAATGTCTTCATGGAGTCTAACACAACTACAGCTAATGGACCTCATATGCCATAGCTAGAATGCTTGAGCCAATCAGGCTATGTCGCAGCTCATGCATTAACCTTCCCTTCAGGAATCCTTTTTGGTCATCATGCAGGATCCCACCAATCACAACACCTAATCTATCAGATAGTACTTTCACAAAGATTTTTTATAATCACAGTTTAAAAGTGATATTAGCCTGTACGAGTGACAGCACTTTGGCACTTCCCTGGATCAAAAATCAGTATGACAATAGCTTTGTTCCAGAGACGAGGGTAGTATGGCCCCTGACTCTAAAATCTATCCAAAGACTCCAGTCATAATCAATGTTAGACTATCACCACAGCCATGTAAACAGAGGCAGACCATCTGGGCCTGCAGCTTTGCCCACCTTACTAGTCTTAATTGCCTGTTCTACTTCAAACCGTTTGATATACCTGTTATGCAGTATATTCTGCTCATCACTTAGTGCATCTAAATCTTTGTCCCTAACTCAGCTCCTCACTGTCTTCTCCATGAACTCCAACTCTTCTAAGTATAAACCCTTGAAAAAAAAACTAAAAGTGTTTTTGATATCTTTACTGCTTCTTAAATGGCCCCATCTCTCCTACAGTCTAATTCACTTATTGTGTTTCTAGCCAGATCAATTTTTATATTCCAGGCCAAATGTCTCCCACAAACCTCCCCATACTCAAAAAGGGCTAATCTGTTAGTCTGATATCTCTTCCTGACTCTTTCTTCTATCACTGCTCCTAGTCTGCCCTTCGCTGTTTATAGCAGCACCTTCAGGTGCGCTATCTCCCCTGGACCAAGCCCCTGCTGGGACTGTTTCTCCTCTACATCCCACACTCCTAGCTCCAACTCATTTATCTCTTTACTGTAAACCTTTCTTGTAAAAGAAGAAGGTCTGATTAAACTGCCCTTTAGAAAGGCTTTAAAGGAATCCCACACCATACCCAGAGAAGCTGACTCTAAATACAGAAAGATGCCTCTTTATCTGATCGGAGTTCTTTAATCTCATTCTCACCCTATAGCAACATGTGCTCTAATGTCTGCCTGCACTGCTCAGCTTTACTATCTAAATTGATGTCCAGGCTTGGAGCAGAGTGGTCTAACAGGTGGGGCCCCACAAGACAGGCATCCTGGACTTGGACTTGCTCTTTCAGCTTCCAATCAACCAAGAAGTAATCAATCCTCTACTGATGTCTGTATTTTTTATTATTGAAAGTGTACCCTCGCAGAAGTCCCATCCTTTATCCCCACACATCGCATAAGGCCTGCTGTTTCATCATAATTTTTATCTGGACAGCATTTTCCCGTTAACTCTCGACTTACAGCCTGACTATCTGTCCAAGTCATAATCCAAGACTCCATCAGACTAATAGGGTCAGGGAATTGCAACAAGTGTTGAAAAATATCTGTCCGTGGTCAGTGTCATCGACATTTGGTTCATAATAACCTGCAAGGATATATGTATGATCGAGTACTACCAATTTTTAGATCATCCACCTTCCTGGCATATCTACAACGCTCTTCCCAATCAAGAGTTCACAATGGCAATGTTTTTGCTCCCTCTTTTTGATTTGGACATTCAACGTGTTGTACCCACTTTAAGGCTTAAACAGATCCTTACACTCTGATTTAGTCAAAGGCATTTCCTGTGGGACAATCACATTCACTGAGATACTACAACAGTTGTTGCCACCTAATTTTTATCTGTAATCCATTGACATTCCAGGACAAGATGTTCAAAGAGCTAGCTATCTCCATTCATCCCATCTCTCACCTCTTAAGTGACTCTCCTGAGGTTCCAATAACAATTCTAAACCTTCAAAATTCTCGGAGTTCTATGAGTTTCATAGGTTCCTGAGGACACTTTTCAGATTTTTTTTCCACATGCTCCTTACGCATTGCCCTCAGCCCCACTCCAACCCCCTTGATACCCATACCCTTGGTTAACCCAGACAATCTTCCTCATTGCATAGCTCCTTTGGAGGCCCCCCAACCATGTACAAACACCACTTAATCTCAACATCAAAAACAAAGCAGTCACAGAGCGAACTCAGCCAAAATCCCAGGTAGTCTAACCAATAACAGAATTGCCAAAACCTGACTCCGAGTTTATTTCTGCAAAAGGGCAGAGAGAGCCACAAAAAGGACTACTCTCAATGAATTTCTCTTTGTCACTTTAACATTACTCTTGGTTAGTACTCTCTGATACCTTAATTAAATCATCTCCCTTGATGTCTCTAAAATTATACACTTTATTGTTACGCTTGACTCTAAAAATAGTGGGGAACTTCAGCCTGATGTGGCCTCCATCTTTCTTAGTGGTTCTTTGGGAAAACTGGGCTGATTACAGAAGCCCCCTCACGTTTTAGCCTATTGTTAGCTGACTCTGACTGTGATCACGGCACTGCTAACCAGTCCCAGGGCCAGTGCTCTGTGTAAAATCGTGTATGCAAATTAGGCATTAATATAATGGGCTGCGATAACCTACCTATAAGACCCTAGTATATGGTAGGGCATGCATGTAGGTTTAGGGACCCCAGGGTAGATAGGACACTCCTGGCTACACTGCATTGGTCCCTGGTGTCAGTTTAAAGGCAGGCCTGCATTGTTGGCTGCTTTTAAGTTAAGGGTAAACCCAAATTCGACTTTGGAATTAAAAGTACTTCCAAAGTCCTGAACCTCCTTATTTTTAAATATGTCACCCCTAAGGTCTGCCCTAAGTGCCCTCAGTATTGGGTGCAGTGTAAATATGAGCAGGGACTTCGTAAAAAATGTTTTATAAGCCCTGGTGAGGGAAAAACAGTCAGATGTATTTTGGCCCATTGTAATCAACGGGCCCGTAGGTTAACATTGGAGACTTTATTTTAAAATACTAAAGTCTTATTTTCAATAGAGATCAGCTAAATATAGCACGTTTGGTACCAAATTAAGGCCCTCATTACAACCCTGGCGGTTGGTGTTAAAGCGACGGTAATACCGCCAACAGGCCAGCGGAAAATAAATGGAATCACGACCATGGCGGAAACCGCCAACATAGACAGCCACTTTAACACTCAGACTGCCACGGCAGTAGAAACAAACACTGTGGCGGTGACCTCCAACAGACAGGCAGAAGACAAAGTACCGCCCACTGTATTTCAACACGCCTATCCGCCACCTTTTCCGGGCGGAACCAACACTATCAAAAGCACGGTGGAAACAGTACACAGTAGGGAAAACACTCACCTCTCAACACCCAACGAGGAACCAGGACACCATGGAGCCCGAACTACAGGTATTACCAATGTTGGTGTATCTTCTCATCTGAGAGAACACACACACGCAACACGCAATACCCCCACCCCCACCCTCACCCACAACACCATACACACAAATACATGCAGCAACATTACATATACACCACATCACCCCCTGGAAGAACGCAAGGACAAAAGAAAATGATTGTAACAATCGTAATCATGAAAAATCTGATAGTCAAAAATCAAAATTCAGTAAATACAAATATGTACACCAACTACACAAGTCCGGATAGTGTACCAATCATGGTCCGTGGGCCACTGGTCCCAAAATGCATGGGCGAAGCCCACACAAGATACCTGACTGGAAACGGAGAGAACACTGCAGGGGCATCAGATTGAAATTAAACAGGCACCTCAGGGGGAGGGGGCACCTCAGCTGGATGAATGCACAACGCCACTGCTGCACGAGGCGGCTCCATGCCCATTGCTGTATCCTGGGGACTACAAAGCCACAGGCTCTCAAGTCTCTCCAGTGGTTTGTTTGCCCACTGCTTTATTCTGGGGAGTGCAGAGCCACAGTCTCTCAAGTCTCTCCAGTGGGTGGGTTGCCCACTGCTTTATCCTGGGGAGTGCAAAGCCACAGTATCTCAAGTGGATGTAATTCTCCAATGGTTCTGGAGAGGGCCTGGTGCCCAGAGTGCTTCATCTTGCCAAGGACTGGGGAGGTGGATGCTTTTCTCCACTGGTTCTGGAGGGGGCCTGGTACCCAGAGTGCTTCATCCTGCCAAGGACTGAGGTAGTGGATGTATCCCTCCATTGGTTCTGGAGGGGGCATGGTGCCCAGAGTGCTTCATCCTGCCAAGGACTGAGGTAATGGATGTATCTCTCCACTGGTTCTGGAGGGGTCCTGCTGCCCAGAGTGCTTCATCCTGCCAAGGATGGGGGAGTGGATGCTTTTCTCCACTGGTTCTGGTGGGGGCCTGGTGCCCAGAGTGCTTCATCCTGCCAAGGACTGAGGTAGTGGATGTATCTCTCCACTGGTTCTGGAGGGGGCCTGGTGCCCAGAGTGCTTCATCCTGACAAGGACTGAGGTAGTGGATGCTTTTCTCCACTGGTTCTGGAGGGGGCCTGGTGCCCAGAGTGCTTCATCCTGCCTAGGACTGAGGTAGTGGATGCATCTCTCCACTGGTTCTGGAGGGGGCATGGTACCCAGAGTGTTCCACGTGCAGTGTGGCTGGTGCAATTCCCTCACCTGGGTGTGTGTGCCACGAGATTGCCGAGGTACAGGTAGCATGATACGCCATGGAGGCAGCAACATACCCCACACTGCTGCGGATTCGCCTTCCACCTGCAGGTGCAAACAGTGATGGAAATCATGCCTCATGGAAGCTGCCCAGGGTCCAGGAGCTCTCCTCCAGCCTCGGACGACTGACCCCCTGGGATGGTAGCCATGTCAGCGGTGGTGCCCCTGGCCCAGCACGTCGCGGGGCTGGTGGCGGTGCTTGCGGCAGTGTCTGTGGCGGCGGTGCTGGCGAGGGTGCATGGGTCAGCACCTGCTGAAGGAAACAGCAGGACGTCTCCTGCAGCCTCAGACGGCTGCCCACTGGGGAAAAGGCTGGGGACTGTCGCTGAGGCTGTAGACATGCCGGTGGCTGTGCAAGTGGCAGTGCAGGTGGCGGTGCAGGTGGCGGTGTAGGTGGCAGTTGTGGTGGTGGGGCAGCTAGCAGTGTTCGCCGCCGTACAGGTTGGTGTGGTTGTGGACAGAAGGTGCTAACACTGGTCCCTCAGTCGGTGCCACTGTGTGCTCTCCAGACCTGCTCTTCTTCTTTTATCCCTTCCCCACCTTTGATGGTGCAGCAGTTGTCTTTCCACTATCTCCTTTTGTTTTTGCTGAGCCCTTGGTCGCTGGTAGTTTCGGCTTCTCCCTCTGGGATGTGGGCACCTTTTTCACCTTGGCAGGTGGCGGAATGTCCTTGCCCTCGCTACGTGGCACACTGGCAGCCCTGATGGGTGGCACACTCGATGACCCTGCAGTTGCTGGCACCACTGTGCCTGGGGATTTGGTGGATGACGTACTGGGCTGGGACCTGGAAAGCCTGGCCCTAGGGAAAGGACAGGGGGAGGTGAAGGGAAGAGGTAAATGTTAGCCAGGAAATTTTTTTTAGACACCCTGGGACGGGAAGATGGAGGGGGTTTGGGAGTGGAGGAAGAGGTAGTGGTTGTAGGAGGTGCACGTCTGCTGAATTTAGTTGAAGGTGCATGGGCCGGAGGCTGTTGTGAGGTGGATGGCTGTTGGGTGGGTGTGTGCCTGCGTATGTGCAGTTTGGGAGGAGGGCTCACAGACACACTGGGAGAGAACACAGTGGATGTGTGAATGGTAGTGGGGGTGGTGATTGCACGTGAGCAGTGTGTGGTGATGGGCGTGCTGGTGATGGAGGTAGTGGCTGAGGATGAAGTGCATGCAGGTGTGAGTGGAGATGAGACAGGGAGGGAGGAGGAGGACGTGGAGGACGGGGACACAGTGGAGGCAGTGGATGTTGTTTTGTCTACACGGGTATGGTGCTTGTGTGAGTGCCTGTGTGATGTGTGGTACTTATGTTTGCCATGTCCACTCTTGTGTGTTGATGTGTGTGCAAGCTGTTCTGATGGTGTGCTTGGGATAGGCTGAGGTATAGGGGTTTGGGTCTGGGTGGAGGAAGTTGGAAGGGGGAGGCTGGACACAGGGACAATGGCTGCCATCAGTGCTGAGGCCAGAGCCTGAAATGCTCTCTGTTGGGCCCCCTGGACAGAATGAATGCCCTCCATGTATGCATTTGTTTGTTGCAAATGCCTCTCAACACCCTGGATGGCATTCAAAATGGTAGTTTGCCGAACAGTGAGGGATCTCAGGAGGTCGATAGCCTCCTCACTGAGGGCAGCAGGGCTGACTGGGGCAGGGCCTGAGGTGCCTGGGGCGAAGGAGATGCCCACCCTCCTGGGTAAGCAGGTACTGGACACGTGCTGAGGGGCTGCTGGGAGGGCGGTGCTGGTAGGGGGGTGGCAGCTGTACCTGTTGATGTGGTGGGCACAGAGGTGCCTGCCACCGCAAGGGAGCTCCCATCAGAGGAGGGGTCACTTTCACTGGTGTCTGCTCCTGTCACTGCCGTGGAGCTCCCCTCGCCCTCTGTCCCACTGTGGCTTCAGATTCCGTTGCTTCACCCTCCAGGGCCAAGTGGGTTGCAGATCCCTCCTGCTCCGGTGACAAAGCTCCTCCGCCTGATGATGCTATTGCACACAAGAACAGGGAGCCCACAAAAAGGGGTGGGAAAGACAGAAGAAAAACATGTTCAGTGCAGGCAACACCACTATATTGGCGGACACAACACACAGGGAGCAGCCCTCAGTACTACGCCATGCACTAACAGTTCCTAGAAAATTCACCTGACCATGGGGTACGAGGCCTAAGCCCAATTGCTGCACACCTGGAAGTCACAGGAGCCTGACTAGGTGTAGATGGCTTTTACCACTAGTGGGGTTGGGGTACCACATAGCCTGCCTCACAAGGGACCTTGCCTACCAACCTCCCCCACCCAGACACCTCGTAATGCGCGCAGAGTCAGCTGAATGAGAGGGTACTCACCCCCTTTGTGGCTTCTGTGATGCCCTCAAGTGCCCATCCAACTCCGGATAGGCCACCGCAAGGATTCGGGACATCAGGGGGTCATGGTGCGACAGGCACTCCTTCCACGTTGGGAGGCCATCCCCAGCTGGGCATCCGCCGCCTTCTTGCTCCAGCGGCACAGGTCCTCCCATCTTTTACAGCAGTGGGTGCTCCGTCTTTGGTAGACCCCGAGGGTCCGGACATCCTTGGCGATGGCACACCAAATACCCTTCTTCTGGTGGGCTCTGACCTAGAGGAATGGTACGGGGGAAAGGAAATTACTCACTTGTCCAGAACGTCATACTCATTGCCCACCAGTTCCCACCCATGCCCTGACACACATACACTCACCATCCGCACATGCAGGCCTCAGCCCACCCCATGTATCTTCCATCCACACCACTCAAAGCAGGCATTGCCCACGCAGCATGCTTACAGTGTACTCACCTGTTTGTCTGTAGGACTGTACAGTTGTGTGTACTGGGGTAGGACCCCATCCACTAGTTTCTCCAACTCCTCTTAAGTGAAGGCAGGGGCCCTTTCCCCATACACTGTAGCCATTGTCGCTTCCAGACACATGTCACAGCAGCACTTGCAGTGTAGGTCCTCTCCTGTTGAAGGTCAGGTATCAAGTGAGTGAACAGACAGAAAATGGCAGTCACGTCCGCAGCGGTGCGTACCGTCACCCCGGGCAGACACCGTCATTGGTTCCTGGGACCCATAGGGCCCAATGTTAACCAATGCAGAATTGCGCCACGGTCTTCGACTGCCCACCGTGACGGTGTACAACGCCAGCGCAGTTACCTCATATCCCCTTGTCCAACCTTACAGGTAAGGCAGCTGCCATTTCAGGGGGCCACATGGGATGGATAAAAACTGCATCACACCTATCTAGGCTGGGAATACAGACAGATACCGGTACACTGCCGATTACTAACGTTTCTGCAAATAACACATTGTGATACCTCAGTGTTGGATGACCCTCTGCTCGCTGTTCTCCTCCATAGGGCACGTCTCCTGGGGTAGGTGATGAGATGGCGGCATCCTCCGGTGTACAGACCCCTGGTGGACCTACCCATAATCGCATACAGACTTGATTGTGCAACAATCCTGGAACTGTGTGCCCAGTTGGAGCCAGACCTGATGTCATCTATCCGCCATCCCACAGGGATGCAGGTCCTGTCTGTACTCCATTTCCTGGCCAGTGTGTCTTTTCAAACAACAGTGGCCATGGCATCACGGATGTCCCAGCCAATGTTCTCTAACGTGTTGTCCAGAGTGTTGTCTGCCCTGCTGAAACACATGCGCAGCTACATCGTTTTCCCTCAAGTGGAGGATTTGCCCACAGTGAAAGGTCACTTTTATGCCCTGGGACATATCCCCAACATCATTGGTGCCATTGATGGTACACATGTGGCATTTGTCCCCCTCCGCAGGAATAAACAGGTGTACAGAAACCGGAAAAGCTACCATTCGATGAATGGGCAGATGGTGTGTTTAGTAAACCAGTACATCTCCCATATGAATGCCAAGTATCCTGGCTCAGTGCATGACGCTTACATTCTGAGGAATAGCAGCATCCCTTATGTGATGGGGAAGTCCAGAGGCACCGTGTGTGGCTAACAGGTGAGGACAAGGACCCTATACCCTGTGAATAGTTGTCTGGGGTTGTCCCTAAGGGTTAGTGTGCGTCTAACAGTTGTCCCTCGGCATTTGCAGGTGACTCTGGTTACCGAAACTTGTCATGGCTACTGACCCCTCCTACATCTGATAAAATTGTTAGACCTATCATGTGTCTGTCACTTTTACCCAGTGTATGGACCCTGACCTGTCACTTTGCCTTTCCATTTCACAGATGTGGGTCCCACTGTGTGACCTCTGCTATGTTACCACATGGACTAGAGCTGTGTGACATAAGTATGTTGACAATAGAATGGACATTGTTATTTTCCTCAGATATTGTAAATACACATTTGTGAAAGCACAAATTGACTCCAGATTGTTTTGTGGTTCAAGGGTGTTTATTTAGGTGCAAAATAGTGGAGGGGGTTGTAAAATGGTCAGGGGTGATGGTGGAGGAATGTTCATGGCAGAGTCCAGTTATTTGTCTCAGAGGTGCATTGTCCAAAGGGGCATAGGAAGTGGAGCTAGGGCAGTTTAAGGATGGACAGGGTGACAAAGTGGGACAGAAGGATGACATTCAGGATGGTCTCACTTCTTGGCGGGGGTCTTGGCATTGTTCTCTGTCTTTGTCCTGGATCCCAGTGACCGTTTTTGGGGTGGTTCTCCATCTGCAGGAGTTGGGGTGCTGGTGTTGTGGTCCTGTGCCGGTGCCTCCTGTCCACTAGCGCCGGGAGAGGTGGTGGGCAGTTCATCGTCCAGGCTAGTGTCAGGGGCCCCTTGTTGTGCCACAGTGTCCCTCCTGGTGTTCACAAGGTCCTTCAGCACCCCTACAATGGTGCCCAGGGTGGTGTTGATGGACTTGAGTTCCTCCCTGAACCCCAAATACTGTTCATCCTGCAGCCGCTGGGTCTCCTGAAACTTGGCCAGTACCATTGCCATAGTCTCCTGGGAATGATGGTACACTCCCATGATGTTGGAGAGGGCCTCGTGGAGAACGGGTTCCCTGGGCCTGTCCTTCCCCT